>NC_048564.1:1637556-3017869 GCF_902806685.2 Maniola hyperantus
CGCCCTTCGTAACCTCGCGCCCCTAGGCACGTGCCTAGTTTACCTTGGGGATAATCCGCCTCTGCTGTCAATAGATTGTGTACTATTAGAACGTGATATATTTGTATGTAAACTCATTACATCTAAAGTGAAGAAAGAATAAAATAGCGTTCTATATTTGTAAGTCTGTCACTTGTGAGTTGTCGTTATCGTTGGAAAAAGTAATGTCTTTCTGTTAATATAATAAATTATATTTATGTATTTATCAAGATTGAATTTATTGGGCGATCCACCTCCTGATCATAAATAGGTTATGGGCCTTCACATCTAAAACTAGAAGCTCTGAAAATTCAATCATGGTAGAAAGACATGAGTCTAATTCAGGTTTGTGCGGCCACATAGAAAAGTTGCGAGGCTCAGAAAACTTTGCCTATTGGAAATTTAAGGTAAAGAACTATCTTGAATTGAAAGGCTGGTGGTGGGTCGTAGCGAATGAAGGTCAAGCGAGTACACAAACGAAAGAAAACCTGATAGAAGTGGACACAAAAGTAAGAGCAACACTTTGTCTTTTACTTGAACCCGATTGCTTCACGCATGTTTATAGAGCAAAGACTGCAAAAGAGGTCTGGGATTGCCTATGTAAAGCTTATGAAGACAAGGGATGGGGAAGACGTATTACGTTACAACGGAAACTCTGGCAATGTAAACTTGAGAACTTCGAGTCTATGGAGAAGTACATCTCGGAAATAATGTTTTTGTCGAATCAGTTGTATGATATCGATGCTCCAATTGATGATGACTGGATAGTGTCTATTATGCTGAGCGGGTTGAGTGAAGTATATAATCCCCTTATAATGGCTGTAGACAACAGTGGACAAAAACTGACTCTTGAGCAAATTAAAACTAAATTGATACAAGAGGCGAATAGACAACGAGATGAGTCAAGTGGAAATACATCGTCGAATGTTTTGATGGCGAACAAATCGGGCACGATTTCCCAAAAATCGAAATCGAATAGGTGTTCGAAGGTAAATAAGTCGAAAGTTTTTAAATGTTTTAAGTGTCATGAACCAGGCCATAAAGCATCAGAATGCAATGAAAAGAAGCAAATTAGAACTGTAAATAATTTTGCGTCGATTTGCATGACTACAGTAGACAAGAAGCCATTTAAGACGAAGAGTTGGTACATTGACAGTGGATGTTCACACCATATGACCCACGATGTAAATAATTTATCCAATTATCAAAAGCAGGCGGATAAGAAAATAAGAGTGGCAAATGGGGAAGAATTATCAATCCAAGGTAAAGGGAGCGCTAATGTAAAAATTAATGCAAATACAGAACTTGCATTGGATAATGTTTTGCATGTTCCCGAATTGTCCATGAATTTAATCTCTGTGAGCAAGCTAGCTGAAAAAGATTACGTTGTGAATTTTAACAAAAAAGGTTGTATCATAACGAAAGAGGATAAACAAATTGTCAAATGTCAGGATGTTGGTGGAATTTTCGAATTAAAAGAAAATCAAAACTTGTCATTGAACGTGACATTGTCAAGTCAAAATTTATCGAATCTTTGGCATAGAAGGTTAGCACATTTGAGTAAAAAATATATGGATAAGTTAAAAAACCTAGTCAATGGAATTGAATTTAAACAAAATGATTTGATCGAACCATGTATCCCATGCATTGAAGGTAAGACGTGTAAGAGTCCTTTTAAGAACAAAGGTACTAGAGCACGGGATATCTTGGAAATAGTGCATAGCGATATTTGCGGTCCGATGGAAGAGCCGTCGTTCAGTGGTTCGAGATACATGTTACTGTTTATCGATGACTTTTCTCGGAAAACACATGTATATTTTCTGCAAAATAAAAGTCAAACTTTTGAGAAATTTCGCGAATATAAGGCGGAAGTAGAGAAAGAGATGAACAAATCAATTAAATGTTTGAGGACTGACAATGGGTCTGAGTACTGTAATCGATTATTTGATAAATTTTTAAAGTCTGAAGGTATTAAGCACCAGACGACGGTCCCGTACACACCTGAGCAAAATGGTGTTGCTGAGAGGGCAAATAGGTCGATTATAGAAAAGGCAAGAGCATTATTATGCGAAGCTAATTTAAATAAGAAGTATTGGGCGGAAGCTGTAAATACTGTTGTATATTTAAAAAATAGAAGTCCTACTAAGGCTGTAACAGATAGTGTTCCGGAGGAGTTATGGACAGGAAAGAAAGTTGATCTAAGTCATCTTAAGGTGTTCGGTTGTTTAGCTTACGGATTGAAACCGAAACAAAAGAGACAAAAATTGGACAGTAAAACAGTACCTACGATTTTTGTTGGATATCCTAATAACACTAAGGGTTATCGGTTGATGGATCCAAAGACGAGTACCGTTCATGTATATAGAGATGTTAAATTTTTAGAGAATACTTTTCCTGGTGATAACGATAATATAGTAACAAAGGACACAGTTGTTCCTATATATCTGGACGAGGGACAAAAAGAGTCTGTGCCAAGAGAGAATCCTAAAGAGGATGATAATAAGGACGATAAAGTTGATACTATTGTTAAGACAGTTGATAATAACAATGAAACTGAAAACAATGAAGAAATGGTTGATATTCAAGACGAGACCAAAAACGTTGTGGAAAGGGTTGAACCACGTTATAACCTTAGATCACGTAAGCAACCAGATGTAAATAATTGTATATGTAATGCCATTGCAGATATTAACGGCGATCCTTTAACAATTGAGGAGGCTTTAACGAGACCAGATGGGGATTTATGGCAAAAAGCTATAAATGATGAAATTCGGTCACTAAAAGAAAATAAAACATGGGAACTAGTTCAATTACCAAAGGACAAAAAGCCAATACATTGCAAGTGGGTATTCAAAATTAAAAAAGATTGCGATGGAAAGATCGTAAAATATAAGGCTAGACTAGTAGCGAAAGGCTTTACACAGGTACGTGGTGTAGATTATAACGAAACATATTCACCTGTAGTTCGAAGCTCCACTTTGCGGCTGTTGTTCTCACTAGCTGCTGAATACGATTGGTATATTGATCAATGGGATGTAAATACTGCGTTTTTGTATGGTAAGTTAAAGGAGGATATTTACATGCTCCAGCCGAAAGGTGCAGTTGTCAAAGGTCAAGAAACCATGGTATGTAAATTGCAAAGGTCCTTGTATGGCCTGAAGCAAGCTTCGAATGCGTGGTTTAACGAATTAGATAGGACAATGTTAGATTTAGGTTTTGTACAGTCGAAAATAGAGCCATGTATGTATAGTAAAAACTCGGGTAACAATAAAAGAATTATTGTTGTAATATATGTAGATGATATATTTGTTTTCGGAAATAGTAAAGAGGAGAAGCACAATTTAAAAACAGGTCTTCTCGATAAGTTTAAGCTAAAAGATTTAGGTCCGGCTAGGCATGTTTTAGGAATGCGACTGAGAAGGGAAAATGGTGCAATATTTCTCGATCAGGAACAGTACATTCTGAATGTTTTGGATGAATTTGGGTTATCAGATTGTAAGCCTGCAGCAACTCCAATGGAGGTTGGGCTTAAGCTAGAAAAGGCGTCAGAGTCAGATACGAGTCATTTGCCGTACCAAAATCTGATAGGGTGTCTAAATTATTTAGCAGTTAATACAAGACCTGATATTGCACATGTTTTGAGTGTTTTGTCGCAATTTAATTCTGCTCATAATGAATTACACTACAAAGCTGCCCAAAGAGTACTGCGTTACTTGAAAGGAACGTCTAAACTTTGTTTAAAGTTTGAAAAGTCTGATAAAGTTACTTTACGTGGTTATGTAGATGCAGACTGGGGCGGTGCATATGACAGGAAGTCGTTTACTGGTTTAATTTTTAAACTAGGTCGTAATTTAATAACATGGGAGAGTAGAAAACAGCAATGCGTTTCATTGTCTTCTACAGAATCTGAATATGTAGGTCTATGTCAGGCGTCTAAGGAGGCGGTATATCTACGTAATTTGCTAGGTGAGTTCCTCTTAGTAAATGATGATTGTTTAATTAGTCCCGTTGTGGTGTATAATGACAATCAATCTTGTCATAAAATTGCAAATAATAAAATGAATCACAACAGAACTAAGCATATTGATATCAAGTATCATTATATAAGAGAGGCTATAGCAAATAATTTAGTAAAGATTGAATATATGCCAACTGAAAAAATGGTGGCAGATATTTTAACAAAATGTTTACATGGTCCTAAAATGAAACATTTTTTATCAGAATTATGTCTGAAGAAGATATTTGATTAAGGGGGCATAGGGCATAATATTGTACCTAATAGGAATATTGTGTGTTTGCCGTAGAACTAGTTTATAGTTATTTTATTTTTATAATCAAATATTTTCTAGAGTTTTATTTAATCTTATTGATTGATAGAAAATTGTAAAGGCGTGTTTATATTACAATGTAATAGGTTAAGGGCGCGATGTAAGGGCGTGTTTATATTACACTGTAATAAGTTAAGGGCACACTATGTTGTTTGCGATGTAATGGTTTAAGGGCGCGTATTAGAACGTGATATATTTGTATGTAAACTCATTACATCTAAAGTGAAGAAAGAATAAAATAGCGTTCTATATTTGTAAGTCTGTCACTTGTGAGTTGTCGTTATCGTTGGAAAAAGAAATGTCTTTCTGTTAATCAAATAAATTATATTTTATGTATTTATCAAGATTGAATTTATTGGGCGATCCACCTCCTAATCATAAAGAGTATGGAACCTTAAAAGAGAGCGGCCTGACTCGCACATGGCCGGCTTTTTACAGTGCCCAGCGAATCTGCTATCGTCCTCAAAATTTCTGGAGGCTATTAAATCGTTTTAAATGAACGAGAGATTTATTTCAGTTTTAATGAATACGATATTGAAGAGGGTATATCTTAGGCGCCATCTCCACGGACGAGAGAATCGCGGCGACTGTCTCGCCGCCGTGTGACAAAATTCGATACAAATTCCATGGGCCTATTTCCACAGGGCTATACCACTGTCCACGACAGAGGAAACTTCTAATAAAACGTCGGGGATTCGACGTCACTGGCAGGCGTCAAATTTTAGTACATTTGACGCAGGTAACCCAAAAATATCCTTATTTTTCTTTGATTTCACTTCACCATCAGTACCTCAGTACCTTTATTATAAATGCGAAAGTGTGTTTGTTTGTTGGTTTATTGGTTTGTTGATTTGTTGGTTTGTCCTTCAATCACGTCGCAACGGAGAAACGGATTGACGTGATAATGCATGGGTATAGTCAAAGACCTGTAGAGTGACAAAGGCTGCTTTTTATCCCGTGAAATCAAAAAGTTCCCACGGGATATTTTGAAAACCTAAAACCACGCGTACGAAGTCGCGGGCATCAGCTAGTTCGGATATCATCATGAAATCCCGTGAATTTGCACTCGTACTTATTTCAATCACTGCTAGCATAGCTAATAGCGTGCACACTTAAGTATAATATAAAGAAAAATTCCAAGATTCTTTGCGGTAGATACCAAACGCTCAAATACTTCCGTTCTGACGCCCGAGACGCCCCCGAGCATAACGATGAAAGCCCTGCTAAATTGCCAGCCAACTGCGAGTCAGACTCACCCACCGAGGGTTCTGTGGCTAAAAAAGAAACATAAATAGCTGATATACATACCAGCTTTACGTGATTCGTCGACGTTAGCACGACTAGTTTCGAACCCATCCGGGGCCCTTGTAACGGGCGAACTGAGTCCCTGTAAAAAGGACCCCGGATGAGTTCGAAACTAGTCGGGCTACAATTGACGAAACACGTGAGTAAAGCCAGTGTTTGATATATGTATAATAATTAATAAATCATTCACGATAGTTTAAACTTATAAATACACCATCTCAAAAACATATTCCTTTTATTTGGGATCACAAAACTGAGTTTGTTTGTAAAGTGCAGATTTGTAAAAAATTGTGCTAAGTACTTATTTTAATGATGCCCTTTCATATTATAACCGCGCTTTTAATATATATTAATCTCCCCTACTTCTCCCTATTTTGGCTCCTTATGCAAATATGATAATGACATTTTTTAATTCTTTCATTTACAAAGCAAAAATTGGGCAGGTATTATTTAAAAATGTTCCATAAGTCGAGAGCATTAGTAGTTTCTAAATAAGTTAGATACTTGTGACATAAGGACAGACGGAATAAGCATCACAAGGGTTGTTTTATACAAACAGCAATAGAGTAGGCGGGTCACCTGATGTTAAGTGATTACCGCCGCCCATGAGCATTTGCAGCACCAGAGGAACTGCCGATGCGTTGCTGCATTTCAGGAATTTGTTGGTTCGCCCCTTGAATAACCCCATGTTGTAATCTAGTGGGAACACCGCCGATGGTTGTTTTCTTTTTAGTCGTCATCATCATGATCAACCCATCGCCGGCTCACTACAGAGCACGGGTCTCCTCTCAAAGTGAGAAGGGGTTTGGCCATAGTCTACAACGCTGGCCATGTGCGGATTGATAGACTTCACACACCTTTGAGAACATTATAGAGAACTCTCAGGTATGCAGGTTTTCTCACGATGTTTTCCTTCAACGTTAGCTTTAAAGGTGAAGGAAAACATCGGAAACCTGAGCGATATTTAATTACTAGAAAAAACTTTTCTTTTTAGTACGGAACCCTAAAAATAGACGCCCGCTGCTAAAAAGAAGCAATCTCTCGATAGCAGCCATAGGTATCAAGCCATTTTAAAAAACATTCAACGAAAAACTGCACCATTTCCGTATTTGTAATTAAAAGTAGACTTCGTTAACTGGCGGCGTACTCGGGAGTCGGGTGTCGGGTGGCGCCCAATAGGGGATTCTCGGTTTTCGTAAATCCGATGAAAAAAAGACCAGCCAAGTGCGAGTCAGGCTCGCACACTGAGGGTTCCGTATTACAGTCGTATTTTTTCGACATTTTGCACGATAATTCAAAAATTATGATGCTTAAAAATAAATAAAAATCTGTTTTAAAAATGCACAAGTAAAGCCATTTCATATGATACCCCACTTGATATAGTTATCTTACTTCGAATATTGAAAATACTAATTATTAGTTCATGACTACAATTTAATTTTTTTTGTGTGATCCAACTCTAAATTCACGGTTTTCAGATTTTTCCCCTAAAGCCAGCTATAAGACCCACCTACCTGCCAAATTTCATGATTCTAGGTCAACGGGAAGTACCCTGTAGGTTTCTTGACAGACAGACAGACAGACAGACAGTCAGACAGACCTATAAGGGTTCCGTTTTTCCTTTTGAGGTACGGAACCCTAAAAATCATCATTTATAACTTTGAATTTTGCCACTACTGGTATAATGGTGTTATCTCATTTTGTATTTGGCGCCCTTTTGAAATGGAAGCAGCATGCTCTATTGCGAGACAGCCATCTTGAGTCGATTGTATAAATACGGGTGGTTGATGAATTTTAAAGTAGTCTCGTTCAGACGCGAGACTCGATCGACTATTAAATGCTATTTGTGTTTAGGTCGCCATTTTTGATTGAGGCTGCAATATCAATTGTGCCTAAATCAAGTTAATACTGCAGATAGGTTATTATAAAAGGTAAAACTCTCGATAAGCCTATTCGCGTCGTGATTAATATTTAAATTCACTTCTGGTATGTTTATAATGGATCTCTTATTTTTATTTCTTTTCTAAATAGAGCTATGCTTGGAGTTTCTCAGAAATCAGAAATGAGGAGATCCGTAGGAGAACTAGAGTAACCGACTAGCTTCAGGTTGCAAAGCTGAAGTGGCATTGGGCAGGGCATACATAGTCCGTAAAACCGACAGACGTTGGGGCTCCAAGGTGGTGGAATGGAGACCTCGCACCGGAAGACGCAGTATTGGAAGACCCCCCCACTCGGTGGTCGGACGACATCACATGAGTCGCAGGGAGCCGCTGGACTCAGGCGGCGCATGACCATGGCGTGTGGAAGGCCCTACAAGAGACCTATGTCCAGCAGTGGACGTCTATCGGTTGATGATGATGATGATGATGATGATGATGAAATAGAATTAAACCGGTCACATGCGAGCCGGACTCGCACAACAGGGGTTCCGTATCATCGTACAAGATTTATACCAAACATTTTTATGTAGAACACTGCAAGTTACTGACGGACTGCGCGCGCCATCTATAATTGTGATTTAGTACATTAAGTTTTTCGTAAACAAATTCACGGTTTTTGGAATTATTTGAAATGTGCTATAAGATCTACCTATCTATATTTCATGATTCTAAGTCAACGAAAAGTAATAGGTATTTAGGTTTTCTTGACAGGCACGACAGACAGACAGGCAGAGAGATAGACGGACAACAAAGTGATTCTAAGGGTTCCTTTATCCTTTTGAGGTACGGAATCCTATTAATTGAGAACACGTTCCGGCTACGGGTTGATCGTGATGATGATGATGATGAATGTAGTGGTTGCGACTCGATGTCTATACCAACGGCTTCAGAGCATACAAAACGAGCAGCAGTAGTGGACGAACTATGTTATGCTGGCTCCACACAGTCGTCCAACCTTCCAACTGTTCGTCGAACTTTCCACGTGTGGAGAGATAGTTCGTACATGTTTGGTGATGTTGGCTCGTGTTGGCGCGTGACCGCTCCGATGGCGGTAAATCGTATCCAGATCAAAGGAGTTGGCCAACTCACACAAACTGACCCTCCACACATCATGGCGGTCTCTTTACTCAGGCGAGGTAGACGTGTGCATACGCTGCAACTCCAGCTGCAAATTATTTCGCACCATTCATTTGGATATTTTTTATTATTATACATATATTGTTATATTTCATTTGTATTTATCATAACAGAGTGTACGAACGAACGATACCGTACTCTTGTTTTTGGTGTTATTAGAAGGATAATTTTATTAATGCTATGGAATCCCAAGCATCGCAAATATAAGGATAAAATGGCTTTACACGATGCTTAGTTGAGATGGATGATTTTACGTCGGTTATGGACTTGTAAAAAATAATTATATTAACTCATAAGGTATACCGCAGAAGCACCTATCACTTCAACGTCTCCATAGTGAATGAGGTTGGAACGTATATGTGGAGAGTCTGTTTTGATCGGCTCCACACTATCGATGTTTGTTGGTTGTTGGAGTGTTGGACTGTTGGACGACTGTGTGGAGCCGGCAAAGAGTTTCGGAGTCTATGACAAAACCTAAATCCACGAGAACCAAGAGGAGAAATCACAGAAAATGATCGTCTAATATTAAATGAAATCAGATGTGTTCAAGATAAATTATTATCTTTCTCAAAATAATAAGGTCAATTAATACGCAACACTGGATAAGCGTAACATATTACGCAACGGGAAAATGTCTGTCTAGTCTGATTTTTAATTCCGTGGAATTTTGACATTTCTTTAATTTTACCAGAGATACAAACAGTTCCCACAAAAAAAGATAGACTCAAATCTATAAATATATAAAATAATTGACTGACTGACTGATTTATCAACGCACATCTCAAACTACTGCACGGATTGGACTGAAATTCGACATGCAGATAGCTATTATGACGTGGGCATCCGCTAAGAAAGGATTTTTGAAAATTCAACCCCTAAGACGGTGAAATAGGGATTTAAAATTTGTTTAGTCCACGCGGACGAAGTCGCGAGCATAAGCTATTAAAATATAATTTCTATGAATGAATGGCTAGGAATCCTAAGGATTGTTGAATTTATATAAAACGTAAGTTTGTTTTAAAAATGTTGTTTAATAGAGCACTATTTTAATTCGATCCGGGGCACGCACCTCTAATTTTCGGAGTTATGTGCGTTTTAATTAATTAAATATCACTTGCTTTCAAAACATCGTGAGGAAACCTGCATGCCTGAGAGTTCTCCAAAATGTTCTCAAATGTGTATGAAGTCTATCAATCCGCACATGGCCAGCGCGGTAGACTATGGCCAAAACCCTTCTCACTCTGAGAGGAGACCCGTGCTCTGTAGTGAGCTGGCGATGGATTGATCATGATGATGACGATTTTAATTTCAAATGACTTTATTAAATTTAATATCAATGTCGAAACAATTAATGTAAGAGAAAAAATCCATACCAAGGTAGGGCGCAAATTAATCTCGAGTTAAATTATTATTACTTTCAACACTTATTTTTTTTACTAACTGATGCCTGCGACTTGGTCGGCTCCGTTGCGACATGACTGAAGGACGAACCAATATATCAACATATCAACACACTTTCGCATTTATAATAGGTATAGGTATATTGTAATCTCAATATATAAATGAATCGCTGAATGTGTTGCTGATCGCAAATCTCGGGAACAGCTGAACCGTTTTCGCTAATTCTTTTTTTATAATATTCCTTGAAGTACGTGGATAGTTCTTACGGAGAGAAAAAATTTAAAAATTTGAATCGAATGTTAGACGGAAAGAAGTTCGCCAGGGCAGCTAGTTTAAGATAAAAATCGAACTTCAACTACTAACTTTGTTTTTCATACATATAAAAAATTTACATCCGTCGAAATTCCGCCGAATTAAAAACCAGACTATAGTCACGATTGTGTTGTGAGCAAGGTTGTGAGTGATACATCGCGTAATCAGTATTAGAGAACAACCAAACGACAGCAAGCCGGTAGACGAAGCGGCGATGTGAATCGGCTCCATTAAGCCATTTCCACGTCCGTATTGACATTGAAACAGAAATAATGATGCGAGAGACAGTAGACAATGTTTCGATGGTAATTGATAAATGCGGAGAGGTTGCTACACTTCATACTAATATTATAGAAACGAAAGTTTGTGTGTGTATGTTTGTTACTCTTTCACGCAAAAATTTTTGGTTTTGGCTTTGGTGGTTTGGTTTCAATAGGAAATAGAAATAGCTTATACCCTAACTTATTACAAAAGTTACTTTTTATCACGCAAAATTAAAGAGGGATTCCGCAGGATCAAAAATCCTAAATCCACCCTGACGCAAGTGAGCAATCAAGTAGGTACCTAACCACCTGCTTGTTAAAGCATTATTTTTTGATTCATCGTGCAAATGTCGAAAAAAATACCTGAGTACGGAACCCTCGGTGCGCGAGTCTGAGTCGCTCTTGGCCGGTTTTTATATACATAATAGGCACAGGTTTGACCGCAATTGCCTATTACACCAATGAAAAGTGATGATGCGGCCTAGATGGAACGCGTTTACCTAAAAGATGCCTATTTACTCTTGTTTTATAAATACCCGGATTATAATTGGTAGGAAACACAGATCGTGCAAGAGTATTACAAAACTTGGCCATGCGTGTGAGGAATGATGACGCATAACGTTTCGTGCATGGAGATGAAATGTCAAGGACATAAGGAGTAAACAAACTCATCCAACGTCATCGATATAAACAACAAGATTTGGTCAAGCGAACAAAATTTTTCACGGTTTTGGAACCAAATAAATCAGCGCCACCTCTTAGATACTAATGAACGACCCGTTTGAAATCCAGACGTCACTGAGGTTGCATTGGCGCTAAAGCACCATTGAGTCGGTGCCATTTTGTATGTTCAATGGCCCTGTCCATACGAAGTAATATGTAAGTCAATGCCCAACGTGTTTTTGACAATCTCCTCAAAATTACACACCGGCTCTCAGTATATAAGACAAAAACGTAAAAATAAAGATTCCAGATATAGATGGGGACACTACGTAAGTAAATATTAATAAAACGGAACACGTAATATGTGTCGGCGCAAAATGCAATCTCGTGTGGAGGTGTGGAGTGATATGGTAGAATTATTTTAATTCCGACTTCGTATAACGGGATATATCAGCGAGTCTGCAGACGGTTGGATTGCAGCGATTACGCCCGTCCGGCTCGTCGCGTTAACCTTTTTAAATAGTTTTTAAATTAAATAAATAAATATTCTTTTATTTGGGATCATAGCGCAAACACGGTACAGAACACATGAACATACAGAAAAAATAACACAAATACTTAACCCTAAAATACGGCTTTCCATGTATTTCAACTGAGAATACCGATCATTTTAGTGCTCTTATAAATAGTGTACACTATCTATTAGAGCACTAAAAAAGACGGAGATCTTCTTAGCTGAGTTAGTCGCGACAGACAACAAAGTGATCCTATAAGGGTTCCTTTTTAGGGTTCCGGACCTCAAAAGGAAAAAAGGAACCCTTGTACGATCACTTCGTTGTCTGCCTGTCTGTCAAGAAACCTATAGGGTACTTCCCATTGACCTAGAATCATGAATTTCATAGGTTAGTTGGTCTTATAGCACACGTAAAGAGAAAAACCTGAAGATAGTGAATTTGTGGTTACATCACAAAAAAAGTTATATGTTCACATATAAATTTAATGTTGTACATAAAAGAATTAGCTATATTTTGTACGATGGTACGGAACCTTTAATATGCGACTCCGACTCGCACTTTTTCCCTTTTGAGGTACGGAATCCAAAAAATCACGCCGATCAGTTGCTCCATTGCAGACATTTGTAATATTAAATTATTCTTCAGTATTTAAAAGAAACTTAAAGCCTATCTTTCCAGTGCGAACCTATTATTCACATAATACTAGTTTTATGACAAAGGATGCACGCCTAGACGCGTTGAACAGAGAATGGACTAATCCGATACTAAAATAATTCTCGACGTGGAGTGTGTACCTAGATAGCTTTTTTCCGCACGTGTGAACTGCTACACGTAAATGAGTCACAAATATTAAGTACGACTATGTGTACGGTATTATTTTCGTTATTTTATAAAAGCTACAAATTTGTCTGCGTATTGTCCCCAACACAGGGAGGAACGATAAGCGACTACGAAGCTAAATAACAGGTAGTAATGTGAAAAATCTTAACTCAAGGTATAAAGTCTAATTTTTTACATTTTCTTCGGAACGATATTAAAAATCACGTGATGCATTGCCAGACACTTCGTATCGTGGCATGACAGACACCCTCAAACTTTTCAACTTTAAGCGTAAGTATGACGTGATTTCTAATACTATTTCGAACAAAATATAAAAAAATAGTATATTATTACAATAATATTACTAATGCTTTATACTTTGACGTAAGTTTTTTCACACCTTTATTACCTGTTATCTCCCAAAGCCACCTTGATCCAAACTTTATAGTCGCTGATCGTTCCTCCCTGTGCTGGAGACAAGAAACTTTCAGCTTTTATAAAATAACGAAGGTCTGGCTCGCACTGGCTCTCTCTCTATTATGACCAGCCTCCCAGCTCTATATGATTTTCATTCGCACGCTCTAAAAATTCTTTATATGACCGTGTGCTGAAAATCGTGAAAAAAATTCGGCGAAGCTGAGAGTAGAATCGTTTCGATTCGGTGAAGTAGAAATTCTCATGTAGTGAAAAACAAAACATAAAAATATCATCATCATATAGTCTACCAGGCTGACCAAGTGCTTATTGGCAGACTTCACACACCTTTGAGAACGTTTGGAGAACTCTAAGGGCTGGCGCATATAAGAGCTTATAAGCGCGTCTAAACTGACGCTTATAAGCTTTTATATGCGCGAGCTCTTCCTTCGTTGGACTCACACTCCAAGCTAGACCTCATCATTGCTCTATTTCTCAGGCATCATTGTCATCAAGCGCAGGCCAAGATAGCCTTAAAATATTATAGTCATGGTATTTTCACGTATTTTTAAATTATACCTATTTGGATGAAAAATCGATGTTGGCAATGTTGGCTAAAAGTCCGGATTACTTTGCCCGCCATCAAAATCGAACAAATTTTGGTTTAAATGTTAATTTATCATTTTATTTCGTTTTATGTGTAATATATCGTAAACTTTTACAAAATTATAGGACTTTTTAGGGTTCCGTACCTCAAAAGGAAAAACGGAACTCTTATAGGATCATACTTTGTTGCCTGTCTGTCTGTCTGTCTGTCTGTCTGTCTGTCAAGAAACCTACAGGGTACTTCCCGTTGACCTAGAATCATGAAATTTGGCATGTAGGTAGGTCTTATAGCAGACATTAGGTAGTGGAAAAATCTGAAAACCATGAATTCGTGGCAACTGCTGAACGAGTTTATGTCAATGAACGGCTGGGAAATCGCTTGAACATTTTGTGAAGCGGTAATATACAAATTAAAATTACGTATTCATAGGATACGCGCACAAAGTCAATACAAATTAATGAATGCATCATTCAATCAAACATGTAGAGCCTTTGTCGATAGAGGTGACTGGGCTCAATCCGGTATTTGTCAACACTAGTCAAATCAGTAGGTATCTTTTTATCAATCTTTTTTTTTTTTTTTTTTGACGACCTCCCTGGCGCAGTGGTGAGCGCTGTGGTCTTTATAGTGGGAGGTCCCGGGTTCGATTCCTGGCAGGGGTTTGGAATTTTATCATTTCTAAATTTCTGGTCTGGTCTGATGGGAGGCTTCGGCCGTGGCTAGTTACCACCCTACCGGCAAAGCCGTGCCGCCAAGCGATTTAGCGTTCCGGTACGATGCCGTGTAGAAACCAAAGGGGTATGGGTTTAGTAAAAACTGCCATACCCCTTCCAGGTTAGCCCGCTATCATCTTAGACTGCATCATCACTTACCACCAGGTGAGATTGCAGTCAAGGGCTAACTTGTATCTGAATAAAATAAAAAAAAAAGTCAAAACACGCGCTTGGTATGCGAGCTTCTATGAAATACTGGCATGTGACGTCACAATGTCGAAAAAAACACCCGTGTACGGAACCCTTTTGTACGTAGAAGATTATGGTTAGTGTTTTCAAGTGGACGCTGGTGTCTAATCATTGTAACTCGGCGTCTCTCACGACAAAGTAAGTACAACTTTGACGAAGGACAAGTTTCAAGAGACCGTGTTTACTAAGAGTCAACATTCTGCAATCTGTGATAACTTTAAACTAACCTAAAGATCTACAAGACAATTTAATTGCTTTAGTGTTCGAAGCAGATTGGCTATTTGATAGCAAATAAACATCGTTCTACATAGACCTGTTGGAGCATTTGTTTTGTATGTTGTGGACTCTTCTCAGACCTGGGCGCGTTTGGAACCCTCGTAGCATTAGTTTTAAGTTTGCGTAATAATTATCACCACTATATCTTAGAAATCCAACGTCTGACCATCAAAAAGAGTAATTTATTACCTATTTTGAATAAATCATTTGACTTTTTTGACTTTTATGTTTTTATAAGTCCCGAAAGTTGCTAATGCGCGTGGCAGCCATTTTAGTGACGTCAGCACAAGGCTGAAGTTTCGAGCTGATTGTATATGTCGGGGCGAAGGCGTTAATAGTTAATCGTAGTCAATCAAAAGTTAAATATTACCTTGTTAACCAAGTACTAAAATAGCCTCAGAGTTTGTAAAGTTGATTAATCATAGTGAACAATTGAAAGTGATGACGAATTGTTATTGTAAGCGAGTGATTACGCATGTTTTGGTATAAATACAGGCGGGCGACGTCTCAGGAGGCATTATTGCTTGAGAGGTCGTGCTGCTCGAACCTCTCGAGATTTGCAATAAAAGTAACGTTCAAACGAGTATTGTGGTTACATTCATAATGGATGAATATACTGAACACAGTGACGTCAGCAATGCTGACGTCACTCTTTTTAAATATGGCTCTGAAACTCTTCAGCCGTCATCAGAAGTGGGATCGACCGCTATTCCACCAGGTCGATCATCAGATTTGCCGCAGCAAAACAACCTTGACGTCGAACCTCGAAATGAAGTAACCTGTCAGTCCATGGGTGGGGTTCCGCCTCAGTTCTTCATGCAAATGATGCAGACAATGTCGGAACGTATGTGTGCCCCACCTACTGAATCAAAGATCAGGCAACAGAATAAAAACGGTGAGCTACCATAATCTAAAAACTTATTATCCAAAACCCTGTGCATGACACTACTCCTTCCCCACCCTCTACGAGATCCACGAGTTCTATCTACGAGTTTATCCACGAGATTATCCACGAGACTATCCACGAGACTATCCACGAGACTATCCACGAGACTATCCACGAGACTATCCACGAGATTATCCACGAGATTATCCACGAGATTATCCACGAGATTATCCACGAGATTATCCACGAGATTATCCACGAGATTATCCACGAGATTATCCACGAGATTATCCACGAGATTATCCACGAGATTATCCACGAGATTATCCACGAGTCTATCCACTTGTTTATCCACATCCACAAATATCCACAATAAGTGAAATCTTTCACTTATTACCCAAAGACCAGAAACATAAAAGACGTGCAGGTTTACTAAAAACATAACTAAGCATCATCTGATGCTCACAGATACCAATCTCAAAAGAAAAATAATTGTTTCAGAATCAATATCAATCGTCAGGCTGGTGCAGAGCGCGCACCGCCTGTCAGTATGGCCGTGTCGGGGCGAAGGCGTTAATAGTTAATCGTAGTCAATCAAAAGTTAAATATTACCTTGTTAACCAAGTACTAAAATAGCCTCAGAGTTTGTAAAGTTGATTAATCATAGTGAACAATTGAAAGTGATGACGAATTGTTATTGTAAGCGAGTGATTACGCATGTTTTGGTATAAATACAGGCGGGCGACGTCTCAGGAGGCATTATTGCTTGAGAGGTCGTGCTGCTCGAACCTCTCGAGATTTGCAATAAAAGTAACGTTCAAACGAGTATTGTGGTTACATTCATAATGGATGAATATACTGAACACAGTGACGTCAGCAATGCTGACGTCACTCTTTTTAAATATGGCTCTGAAACTCTTCAGCCGTCATATATTTTTACTTAAATATACGTCAAATGACGTCAACCTCCTCCACCTCCTCCTCCTCCTGCCAGATACTCTTAAACTTTTAAATTTTAACGTTCCTTCAAGTGTTGGGGACAATACGCAGAGAAACTTTAGCTTTTCTAAAATAACGAAGGTCTGGTACGCGCTGGCTCTTGGTCCATAATGCGTACATAAAGGTCGTTGGATTTAAGTTTATCAGATTCAACCAAAGCTGTGGACGCGAGAACAAAGCACGAAGATTTGTTAAGCGGCCGTGACCTTGTCTCGACCCTCGATAGGATCCCTTTAAAGCCCTGAAAAAACAACTAATATTATATAACCGACAGAATAAATATTATTATTGAAGTAAAACTTTTTTATAAAGAATATCAGCAATGGCCCTTGACTAACATTCCCCCTTTCTCCTCCAGTTTTTTTTATTTTTTTATTTTACATACAAGAAAATTTACATATAATAGGTAGTACGCATTGTAAAAAAAACCACAGAGGTTTGACCCTCAATGCGTACGTCTGCGCATTACATCATGCCTACTTTTGTCAAAAAACAAAATTAGAAATAATTCTATTACTATAATATTATAATATACTAACTTAATGTTAAAAACAAAGAACATATACACACACATGCACAGTCATATATTTTAACAGGTGACATTATTATTTATGTATTATACGTGCGACAATTATATCGTCACGACAGGAGCCAAGGAGATATCCCCGAAGCAACCCGGCATGCTCATAGGTTGCCAAGGAAGTATCCCCTCAGCTTCTGTTTAATATTCGTTCGCCTTACCTTTTCCGCCAGAGAAGAAGGCAGCTGATTTAAAAGTTAAGCGTGAAGCTTGTGCTAGGAGTAGGTATACGACCATTGATGTTGAAATGGTACGACAATAGTGCAACGGCTGGGGTTTGAACCGGCG
Source organism: Maniola hyperantus (assembly GCF_902806685.2). NCBI lineage: Eukaryota > Metazoa > Arthropoda > Insecta > Lepidoptera > Nymphalidae > Maniola > Maniola hyperantus. The sequence continues at coordinate 1,655,270 of NC_048564.1, forward strand.
ACCTTTCAGATTTCAGTCCGCACCTTTAACCACTAAGCTATTGAGGCATTATAATATGTATAAGGCATTGTCCTAATACAACGCGATTACGTGATTATCGCGCGAGTAAGCGATGCGACTATCGCGTGCTTGCGTCTAATAGAACGAGAATACGCGACAATAACTTGTAGATGTTGGGGTCCGAGACATGGTCGCTAACTATGAGCCTCATAAGAAAGCTCAGTCACTCAGCGGGCAGGTGCGGAGTTTGTCTACGTGATCCAATCAGAAATGAGGAGATCCGTAGGAGAACTAGAGTAACCGACACAGCTCAACGGGTTGCGAAGCTGGAGTGGCAATGGGCAGGGCACATAATTCGATAAACCGATAAACGTTGGAGTCCCAAGGTGCTGGAATGGCGACCTCGCACCGCAAGTCGCAGCGTTGGAAGACCCCACATTAGGTGGACGGACTTTAGACGAGTCTCAGAGAGCCGCTGGATTCAGGCGGTGCAAGACCGTGGCATGTCCCTACAAGAGACTTATGTCCAGCAGCGGACGTCTATCGATTGATGATGATGAATGTCAAAGTAAATAATGCCCACTTCAATGGCACCTAAAGGTTACACAAACTAATGTTATGTAAATTTTTCTATTCCTTATGTAAACTACCTTCTCACTAAAGCTTTGAAGCCATTCTATTCTGAAACTGTATCAAGATTCATGAATAAATTAAGCTATTACTTAGAGATACTTAGCTTAAACGCTAATCTAACTCAAGCGGACGTTAGCTTAGTTTAAGTCCGTTCCCATGGCAACATGCTGTTCTTTACAGGAACAATGGGGCCGATTCTCTTGTACACAATCTCTAAGGTAAACTATATTAACGGGTCTAAATTCAGTGCTATCCTTTTCCGCAAGCAACATTATGAAAGGGATAGCAATAGATTTAGACGTGCCATTTCAGTTTAGTTGAGAGATTGTGTACAACGGAATTAGCCACAATGTTTCGGACGATCCCATTTAGTGTACGCTTGTTAGGTTTAATGGTGGATGTATTTCAAGCGTTGATAGGAGGATTGGAGTTCGATCCTGGGTGCCTTTTAATTAATAATAATAATGGCAAGATAGGAACGACTAAGCTTTGCCAGCGCCTGTGAAAATCCATCCCCGAAAAACTAGAAGGCCGTGGAAACGGGTCCTTAAATATTTGAGAGGACTGAGGAAAATAAAATGAAACTTTCAAAAAATCCTAAAAGTAAGTTTTTAGCTCTAGAAAGAATCTCTACGGAGAAAATTGACAATTGAAGGACTGTTTTTAGCATTGACTTATATATTACTTCGTATGGACAGGGCTATTGAAAAAACAAAATGGCACCGATTCAGTGGTACACTTTAGCACCAATGCAACCTCAGTGACGTCTGGATTATAAATACGAAAGTGTATTTGTTTGTTGGTTTGTCTTTCAATCACGTAGCAACGGTGCAACGGTGCAACGGTGCAACGGATTGACGTGATTTTTTGCATGTGTATAGATAAAGACCTGGAGAGTGACATAGGATACTTTTTATCCCGGAAAATCAAAGATTTCCTACGGTATTTTTAAAAAACGTAATTCCACGCGAATGAAATCGCAGGCATCAGCTAGTCAAAAATACTTAAATTATTTCTCAGTGATAATTAAATAGACGGTCTTCCAAAATACATAAAATCGACGTCCTTTATTAGTTTAAAGTGTAATAAGCATTTTAAATTATGGATCAAACTATAAAAGTACGTCATTATGACGTGACGTCACATTCCAGTATTTCTTAGAATCTCGCATATTAAGCGCACGTTATGACGTTTGATAAAAGTTACTCATTTGACTAGTTGTCTAATACCGTATTAAAAGCTTTTCACGTGATTTTTCACATCCTATCTGTGAAGCTGTGAGCTCAGAGTCACTCAGCGGGCGATGGAGAGAGCTATGCTTGGAGTTTCTCTACGTGATCAAATCAGAAATGAGGAGATCCGTAGGAGAACTAGAGTAACCGACATAGCTCAACGGGTTGCGAAGCTGAAGTGGCAATGGGCAGGGCAGGGTTCGTACAACCGATAGACGTTGGGTTCCCAAGGTGCTGGAATGGCGACCTCGCACCGGAAGACGCAGCGTTGGAAGACCCCCCCACTAGGTGGACGGACGACATCAGACGAGTCGCAGGGAGCCACTGGATCCAGGCGACGCAAGACCGTGGCGTGTGGAAGACCCTACAAGAGACCTATGTCCGGCAGTGGACGTCTATTGGATGATGATGATGATGATCTGTGAAATGTTCTATCTCTAGCTGTAGGTAAACAGGAAACTGTACTTAGATCGTGTAGACAATGCGACAGCAGTATTTACAGGTCACTATATTATGTAGAATGGGCTGTACAGACGGACGGCCCAATCTGCGAGGCTGTAACTAATGAGGGTAGGTGGAACATGTTTGTTATGTCGGATGAATTGGACAGAAATTGTGCAAAGGCGGAAACTTATTAGAATAATTCTTTATTGGGTATTTGACTACATCAAAAATAAATTATTTCTCAGTCATTATTAAATAGAGGGTCTTCCAAAATATGTAAAATCCACGTCCTTTTTATTGGTTTTAAGTGTAATAACCATTTTAAATTATCGGTTAAACTAAAAAAAGCTCGTCAAATGATTGTGACGTCACAGACCGGTATTTCATAGAATCTCGCATACTAAGCGCGCGTTTTGACGTTTGATAATAAGTTACTGATTTGACTAGCTATCAAATGCCGTATTCTACAAAGCTTCTCATCTTAGATAAATAAATCTAAGTTTCTCTTTGTGTGTGATAAAAAACCGGCCAAGTGCGAGTCAGACTGTTAGTATAACACTAAACTAAGGCTCGGTTGTTTCAAACCATTTGCTATCGTTGCATACATTCGTTAAAATGGTTTTCTTTGTTATTTTGTTCTGTAACGTCATGTTTAACGGTTGCGGTGAAAAGCTAGCAGACAGACGGACAGATGGACATACTTACTTTCGCATTTTTAACATTAGCTCGTATGGATATGGGAAGTATAGATTAAACAATTTTAACATAACAAAGCAATAAACTACTGAGTTATTTTAACTCATAATTTTCCCAATAATAAAAGTGCCTCGGAATGGGATTGAATATATTTTGCTCCTGTCGTGATTTCCATAAAATATGAACGTGCGGGCAGTGTCACGTTTAAATAAAACTCATTTTTCAGATATTGCTGAAAAATGGTTTTAAAGCCTACGTAATACCGAATTTATCATTTTGTCATTGAATGACGTAACCATTGAATCAAATTAATAGCATTAATTAATAATAGTTACCCATGTGCCCATATCTAAAGCGCTAGCTCAAACACCTCTTGACGACCTCCCTGGCGCAGTCGTGAGCGCTGTGGTCTTATTAGTGGGAGGTCCCGGGTTCGATTCCTGGCAGGGGTTTGGAATTTTATAATTTCTAAACTTCTGGTCTGGTCTGGTGGGAGGCTTCGGCCGTGGCTAGTTACCACCCTACTGGCAAAGCCGTGCCGCCAAGCGATTTAGCGTTCCGGTACGATGCCGTGTAGAAACCAAAGGGGTACGGGTTTAATAAAAACTGCCATATCCCTTCCAGGTTAGCCCGCTATCATCTTAGACTGCATCATCACTTACCATCTGGTGAGATTGCAGTCAAGGGCTAACTTGTATCTGAATAAAAAAAAAAAACAAATCCATGGAATTAGGAAGTACCTATTTCTTAGGTACTAATAGTACACGACATGTCGAGATGGCTATCGAGGTGGGGACGCCCCTCATACCCACACAGCCCCCGCGCTAACCCAGTGCGGGATAGCGCAGGTGACGTGCGGGTGTGCGGGGCCGTCTCATACCCCAATTGCCATCTCGACCTGTCGCGTACTATATTATAGCACTTCCTATTTCTATGCAAAAATCGTGTTCTATCTGTGTTCTATGAAGCTGTCAAAATTAACATAAAGGCGGAAACAAACTATGGGACGTGTCCGTAAGCCCCTGCTAACATCCGCAACAGATAGGTGTGCAGTGTGCATAGTCGTTTGGGACGCAGCTTGCGATATATCTATTGGAGGTTCGAGCGCTCAAGGTTACGTCCGTTACTTACGTCCGATAGTCCGCGCTCGGAAGTCCGCGGATGTCTGAGACATAATAAAATATCGCAAGACGAGTGTGCACAACTATTAGTTGCGGCTGTTAGCCGCGGCTTACGGACACATCCAATAGTTTGTTTCACGCTTTAGAGTAATGTGGGGAGTTCTTCAGCTGGACAGTATATGTGACATGTGCTGGATATTTGTGATCAATGGAAAGGGGTCACAACACTTAGAAATGAGGAATACGAATAAAGAAAAATGTATGAAATTGTAATTGTAAAAAATAAATGTATGAAATGTATGAAATTTAATGATTTACAGCGACTTGTAGGAGCCGAGTGCCAACCGAAATTATTCTTTCGTTCTGCCCAATAAATGTGGGACGTGATACGAAAAACTTACGAAGTGGAAATGGTTAGTGAAACCGTTTCCACTTTTTCTCACGTGCGCGGTGACTTCTTTTTAACCAACTTTACTACTTACTACCAATAAGTCTACCAATCCGCACTTGGCCAGCGTGGTAGACTATGGCCAAAACCCTTCTCACTCTGAGAGGAGACCCGTGCTCTGTAGTGAGCCGGCGACGGGTTGATCATGATGATGATGATGACTACTTACTACGCATAACTAAGTAGGTTCCTGCGGTAGTAATGCGGTGCGGGAAGGGTGTGACGCTAACTCCCCGATTGCCATCTCGATCTGTCGCGTACTATACGTGATAGTACAGATATATGAAAGTAATGTACATCGGCATTTAGAATGACATTTCGGCTTTGTTAAGCGTTGTCTCTGTCACTTATACCTATATGACGTTTTGTCGGTCTAAACGACAGAACAGACAGTGCTCTACAAATCTGCTATCTCCTTCTATAGGTCGATGTACATCATTTTCAGCCGCGTACTGTAACTATAGTACGCGACGGATCGAGATGGCAATCAGGGTATGGGGCGGAGAGACGCCCCGCACACCCGCACGTCACCCACGCGGGCGCTTTGAGAGTGTGCGGGGCGTCCCCACCCCAGTTGCTATTTCGACCTGTCGCGGACTATACATGCACTTTTTGGGCCCAGGCCCCAGCACGGAATTCCTGTGTGACAAGTGCTTAGTTGAAAGGTGCTACTTTAGAGATTTGGGACGGGTACACAATACGTAAGACGCTCTGTACCTACCCGTAGTACAATATTTTACGTCTCAACAAACGAAACCAAATTCGAGAGTCGAAATACTTCCGCGTTACAGTAAAATGGACCTAAACAGCCTTGAATTGAAGTCAAATATTCAACGCCACTGATTTTAATTTCGCAATGTTTCCGCTTGGAGCGCTGGCTGTAGAAGTGTAGACAAACTTGAGCTTTAAAACACGGCATTTTAAGATCCAGTTTACTGTAACGCGGAAGTATTTCGACTCTCGAATTTGGTTTGGTTTGGTGAGACGTAAAATCTTGTACTAAGGGTTCTAGTCTTTGGGTCGCAATCAAGCGAAAACTGTTTGGAGTGATTTATGCAAGGCTGTGGAGAAATGTTAATGTACGTCTGTCACTAATACAATGCAATGAACGTGAAATGTTTAGGAGAAAAAAACGGGCCGAATAATTGTGAACCTCCTCCTTTTTGGAAGTCGGTTAAAGAAAGAAAAGGCGTTTTTTACAAACTGTGCCACACATCACATCTTATAGCTAGCAGCTGGTTATTCCGGCGCTTCTTCCACCTGATCATTAAGGTAAACGTGCTTCAAGCAAAAGAAGCGCCGGAACAAACTGACATGTGTGGCACAATCCGAAAAAACTGGCCAAGTGCGAGTCAGGCTCGCGCTATGAGGGTTCCGTACTACAGTCGTATTTTTTCGACATTTTGCAGGATAATTCAAAAACTATGATACATAAAAATAAATAAAAATCTGATTTAGAATGCACAAAATGCACCCTTTCATATGATACCCCATTTGATATAGTTCTCTTACTTCGAAATGGAAAATACTAATTTTTAGTTCATGACCACAATTTAATTTTTTTTGTGTGATGTTTCAACGCAACCCAAATTCACGGTTTTCAGATTTTTCCCCAAATGTCATCTATAAGATCTACCTACCTGCCAAATTTCATGATTCTAGGTCAACGGGAAGTAGGTACCCTGTAGGTTTTTTGACAGACAGACAGACAACAAAGTGATCCTATAAGGGTTCCGTTTTACCTTTTGAGGTACGGAACCCTAAAAAACCATACAATATCGTTGTAAGTAATTTAATATTTATAAAATGATAGCATATTTTTCCTATACAGTAAAGAACGTATTGTTCACGTTCTTTTTGAGGAAATTTCGAAAAGGGTTATCGAATCAACCGGGGACCTGAGAGCTGGCCGCTATCTTGGATAAAGAAATAGTTTGGCCATCCAAAGACAGACAGACAGACAGACAACAAAGTGATCCTATAAGGGTTCTGTTTTTCCTTTTGAGGTACGGAACCCCAAAAAGGTCCCAGCTCAGCATTATGCTGACACACAACATGCACAAGATTCAAGAACATCAGTGCTGATTGATGGAGTCTAAAATGGAAGCAGGCTAACCTGGAAGGGCTATGGCAATTTTTATTTATTAAAACCATGCATGCCCCTTTGGTTTCTACACGGCATCGTACCGGAACGCTAAATCACCCTACCGACACGGCTTTGCCGGTAGGGTGGTAACTAGCCACGGCCGACGCCTCCCACCAGACAAAAATATAAAATGATTATGATGATGACTGTAAATACATGCTCTCCCAATATACCGCGTCTATCAGTACCTCAGTACCCTTATTATAAATGCGAAAGTGTTATTGTTTGTTGGTTTATTAGTTTGTTCGTTTGTCCTTCATTCACGTCGCAACGGAGCAACGGATTGACGTGATTTTTTGCATTGGTATAGTTAAAGACCCGGAGAGTGACATAGTCTACTTTTTATCCTGGAAATTCAAAGGGTTCCGCCAGGCTTTTAAAAACCTAAATCCACGCAAACGAAATCGCGGGCATCAGCTAGTAAAACACTAAATCTTATCGCTACTTTCCACTAAATTAGTGCAAAGTCATAAAAATGCACAATTTATTTTTTCAACGACCAAAGATTGGCTGGGAAACAGTGATCCTAGCAATTAAGCTATTTAGCCTTGCCACTGGAGCAACTATGCTATTTGAAATATTGCCCAATAAAGTAAATTAAAATGAAATATAATTCTGTACTAAATAATTAATAATTAATTGCCTCCTTCACTACCAGACGGGCCGAGGGGCACAAAATATATGAAAACCTCGAAGGGAGCTTCATATTAGGCGTGGAGACCTTGGGACTGTGGGGCCCGGAAGTGTGCAAGGAAGTGATAACAAAATATATGAAAACCTCGAAGGGAGCTTCATATTAGGCGTGGAGACCTTGGGACTGTGGGGCCCGGAAGTGTGCAAGGAAGTGATAACAAAATATATGAAAACCTCGAAGGGAGCTTCATATTAGGCGTGGAGACCTTGGGACTGTGGGGCCCGGAAGTGTGCAAGGAAGTGATAACAAAATATATGAAAACCTCGAAGGGAGCTTCATATTAGGCGTGGAGACCTTGGGACTGTGGGGCCCGGAAGTGTGCAAGGAAGTGATAACAAAATATATGAAAACCTCGAAGAGAGCTTCATATTAGGCGTGGAGACCGTGTGTGTGTGTGCGGAAGTGTGCAAGTAAGTGATATTTATAAAGCCGGAGTATTCTATATTTATAATGGAAACTAGCCGCCCCGGCGAACTTCGTACCGCCTAACAGTCGATTCTTTTTCAGGATTTATTTTTAATTTTTCTCTCCGTAAGAACTATCCCCCGTACTTCAAGGAATATTATGAAAAAAGAATTAGCGAAATCGGTTCAGCTGTTCTCGAGATTTGCGATCAGCAACACATTCAGTGATTCATTTTTATATATAGAGAAGATAATTCACTATAGTTTCAACGCTAAAATAAGTGATATTTAATTACTTAGAAAATAACATAATTTCGTATAGTTAAAGGTGCGTGCCCGGGATCGAACCCCCGATCCTCCGAATAGGCGGCCGACGTCTACTAGGCTAGCTAACCACATGTATGTAGGTACTATGTTAATATTGTACATTTATAATTCTAATGATAAATAGCCATGATTTAATGCTCAGACGCGCATTGAGAGTCAAACCTCTGTGGTTTTTTTGCAATGCGTGCTACCTAATATTAAAATTAATTTTTGTATGTTGATAATAAATTTAAAATAAAAATGTATTAGAATGCAGAGTTTCAGAGGTTCAGTATAATAAATGTTTACTGCACGTTTACTGTCTAAGAAAGCCGGAATCTCTTTTACGTGCAACGAAAAGGTTCCGGGTAATTTATGCGAGATTTCAGCAATGCAGTGTATGCGCCAGCCTAAGGGCGTATCCACACCCGTGTGCTATCAACCGCTGACTGTAAACGAGCGTTACGCATCTCTATAATATAAATAAAAATGAATCACTAAATCATCATGGTCATCGCAAATCTCGAGAACAGCTGAACCGATTTCGCTAATTCTTTTTTATAATATTCCTTGAAGTACGAAGATAGTTCTTACGGAGAGAAAAATTTAAAAAATTTGAATCGACTGCTAGGCGGAACGAAATTCGCCAGGGCAGCTAGTTGATAAATAAATAAAAGTTAATTCAGCTCACATAACACTAGAAAAACCTGACTGTAAAATGATTTTTTTTTTTTTTTTTTGTCGTAAAGTACTGGCACTAGTACTTTACTACCATTACAATCTAGCCTATGAGAGAGGCTAATAAGCAATTTTATATTAACCTAAACTTATAAACGTACTTATACCTAAGAATCAGTCCATTGACTTAGCTTAGTTTATAGTTAAGATACCTTATTGGAAGACACTTTGTTCTTGTGTTCTTAAAATTGCACTAGCACTAGTCTTTCACTTTGTTCGTGTGATCTTTGATTTGCACTAGCACTACACTTTCACAATAGCTACACTAGCTCAAAAGGCTTAGTCCTCTTAAGGCAGCTCAGTTCGGTGCTTTCTCCATACAAACGTAGGAGGGAAAATACAACAATATTCGATATTGTACGCACAAAACTAAGAATTATATCGATTTATCTCGTCATTATCTAGGTTTATTGATATATAAAATATTGAAAAAAATATTGATTTAAAAGTTACGAGGCTCAAAACATTCCTATTTGAACACTAAATTAATGACAACTTTGGGCGTAAATAAATAAGATTAGGGATATGAAAATTCTAAAGCAATTTATCATTAGACGTTGTTTATTTATTCATTAGTTGAAATAACTTTACTTTGCAAACATAAATTCAGCAGTTTGTTCTCAAAAATACTTTTCCTAAACCCTTTACGCGCGCTTGATTTCAGTGAAAATCATCGTGCCTCTCAACTTTCTCATACAATGTCAAGTGAAAAGCAAACATGTTACCCACGTGCGCTGCCAATTTTGGTCGAGCGTCCTGCGTCACCTTAAGTCTACGTATTAGGTCTGTGTTGTCGAGGAGCTGGATAGCCTCGACGTTAACATGTTCGTGGAGTCTACGTTCGTGGGATTTAGCGGAGCGGTATTATACGAAGCTCACTGTTTGTTTCACCCTAAGTTTCTTCATACCTTCGCCTCGAAATAACACCACGTGACTTCTATGTACAAGTACCCACGTGCTCTACGCCATTTATGGGGCGGCTCCACTATCGGATTTGGTAAATGTTTCGTGTTCGGGCTATAATAGTCCCGCATTCTGTATTTTAATTTATACTAGATGATACCCGCGACTTCGTCCGCGTGAATTTAGATTGTTAGAAATCCCTATATCTTACAAATCCAACATCTGACCATCAAAAAGAGTAATTTATTACCTATTTTGAATCAATCATTTGACTTTGACTTCCCCTGGGAACTCTTTGATTTCCGGGATAAAAAGTAGCCTAGCGTAGCGTAGTCCTTTCCTGGGATGCAGGCTATCCCTGTACCAAATATCGTCGAAATCGGTTTAAAGTATGAGCCGTGAAAAGCTAGCAGACAGACTGGCTGGTAGACAGAAAGAGAGACACACTTTCGCATTTATAATATTAGTATGGATTTCTAATTTAAAGTGAAAACTGTTTGGGCCTGAATAAATAAAAAAACGACTAGCCACACTATTCGGGATACGGCGAATGTTTTGTGCTTGGCAAATTTTTAATTGAGTTTGGCAAATCAGCCGGTCGGAGACGATACAACGAATATTCAGCTTTGTGGTGTATTAGATGTAGTAAGGGTGATGAATACTAGACAATTCAGCAACTTTTTATCAAACACAAAACACTCACTTAGTAAGGGGGCTTGTATGTAATTCATAGATGTGACGTCATAAGCAATTGACATAATAGACGTTCATTTTTTTGTTAAATTGATAATTTAAAATGGCAAGCAAACTTAAAACTAGCAACGAACGTGTATTGTATGAATGTTGGTTAACCCTCTATTTTTTTAAATTTATAGACTAGCGCTTGTTAATATTTAACAGTTTTAAAATTTAATCGTTCCCAAAAAATGATTTACATTTGACATAATCGCAATTATCCCGGCATTTTTAAAAACTGTATTCGTGGCAACCATTCGGATTAGCGCGAATGTGCGGAACGGTACGATTGCGTCGCCCACACAATTCGCGATATCACGAATCAGTTGCTGAATCCCGATAGTGGAGACGAACCATTGGAAATCACATGTGTTTATGTAACTAATAGTTCAAGTAACCACAATTCTGCAATGTCACGCGGCCTGTTTTTTATGGGCGGTGTTGAAATCAAGGGAAACTGTAGGTAAATATGAAACGAAAATCTATATCTATATCTATACTTCTATACTTATATTATAAATGCAAAAGTGTGTCTGTCTGTCTGCTAGCTTTTCACATCCCATCCGTTCAACCGATTTTGACGAAATACGGTACAATGAAAGCCTACATCATGGGGAAGGACATAGGCTACCTATTTATCCAAGAGTTCCCACGGGATGTTTAAAAGCCTAATCTCAGAATATATGCGTACGTTAATCGTACATATTAACACTAATCTATCCCACACATTTTGTTTCTCAAAAAACCGGCCAAGTGCGAGTCAGGCTCGCGCAATGAGGGTTCCGTACTACAGCTGTATTTTTTCGACATTTTGCAGGATAATTCAAAAACTATGATACATGAAATAAGTAAAAATCTGTTTTGGAATGCACAGGTGAAGACCTTTCATATGATACCCCACTTGATATTATAGTTATCTTACTTAGAAAATTGAAAATACTAATTATTAGTTCATGACTACAATTTAATTTTTTTTTGTGATCTAACCCTAAATTCACGGTTTTCAGATTTTTCCCCAAATGTCAGCTATAAGATCTACCTACCTGCCAAATTTCATGATTCTACGTCAACGGGAAGTACTCTGTAGGTTTCTTGACAGACAGACGGACGGACAGACAGATAGACAGACACAGACAACAAAGTGATCCCATAACCATAAGGGTTCCGTTTTTTCTTTGAAGGTACGGAACCCTAATAAATAAGTACAATCTGGCGTTGCTGGGATCTTGTACGATAACTCAATAAAGTTACTCGGGAAAAGTGCTACTTCATTTAAAAATCATTTCCAAGCATTTTCAAGAAGGAAACTTATGTAACTTCAGCGTTATTAATATCTTTCAAGTTGCTTTGCTTAACTAATATTGAGCTACTGACTTTTTAATAAGATATGATACAAACTTATGCCAGCGGCTTTGGACTAATTGCCTAAGAGCCAGCGCATGCCAGACCTTCCTTATTTTATAAAAGCTGAAGAAAAAGTTCTAAGTATGGGGAACCCCCATGTTTTTGTCTATTTTTGTGTGAAAATCTTAATGCGGTTCACAGAATACATCTACTTACCAAGTTTCAACAGTATAGTTCTTATAGTTTCGGAAAAAAGTGGCTGTGACATACGGACGGACAGACAGACAGACATGACGAATCTATAAGGGTTCCGTTTTTTGCCATTTGGCTACGGAACCCTAAAAACAACATAGTACGTGTATTGGGAATGCCTACTATTGGGAAATCGATCAATATAACGCCTTGTTGAACTAAGGAATGACCACTTCGGAGGGAAATGAAACTTCAACAAATGAAATTCATTCCATTTCCCGATTATTACATACGCCCCAGAGATACATATCGGGAAACTAGGCCAGCACGCCTACAAACAAACTACTGCTATTAAGGGGCTACCACCAAATAAAAGTGAACTAGAGTGAGAGGACTCTCGGTTTGATCCTGAATTATTGACGATATGGAAAATCCATCGATATAAATAACAAGATATGGTCAAGCGAACAAAATTTTTCACGGTTTTGGAACCAAATAAATCAGCGCCACTTCATACAGCCGTACTCAGAGTCGCTTAATCGTTACTTAAGTTTAGTTAAAACGTGACAGAGCTATATCTCTCCAATAAATCTGTCTCGTTTTAACTCAATCTTAAGTAACGAGTAGCGACTCTGAGTACGGCTGTTAGATACTAATGAACGATAATGTTTGAAACCCAGACGTCACTCAGGTTGCATTGGAGCTAAAGCACCACTGAGTCGGTGCCATTTTGTTTGTTCAATAGCCCTGTCCATACGAAGTAATATATAAGTCAATGGGAAAATCTTAGGCTATGGCTTAGATTAATGGTGACGTAAAATCAAAGAAAATTAGGGCGTTTTACGGCTACCTACGTCAAAAATCAAAATTTACTAAAATTTGACGCCTGCCAGTGACGTCGAAGCGTCAATGTTTTGTTAGAAGTTCCCTAACCGTAGGAAACTGTGAGCAAACTCAATGGGGATTATGCCTATGTCAAAAACAAATTATATCTATAAATAATTAGTAATTGAATAGAGATTAAAATATTAATAAGAGATTGATTAAATAGTGGTTCTTCGAAAAATCGTAAAATCCACATTCGCCGCTAGTTTTAATTTTGCTAAATAACAAGAAATCAGAAAGTACTACAATATCAGTACTATGACCAGTCTTCGTTTTTGCCAGCGTTCTGGTTACACCCTGTATACCTTTTTTTAAACCTCGGGGAGGTGCGGTGGGTATGTCGGACTCTTACCGACTAAAACCCCACGGTGTTCCGTCTCGTCTGTTATTGCTAGGCACAGGGACACGAATGTATTCAACTGCAACCTAGCTAACGGCACCCGCCATAGCAGACCTAGCTATGGGACTAAATCCAACCCAACACAGTTATAGGCTCGCCAGGAACAAGGGCTTGCCTTCCAACTTAAGGACCTATTCTACCGCGAGCAACAGTACCCGTAGTACAAGATTTTACGTCTCACCAAACGAAACCAAATTCGAGAGTCGAAATATTTCCGCGTTACAGTAAAATGGACCTAAACAGCCTTGAATTGAAGTCAAATATTCAATGCCACTGATTTTAATTTCGCAATGTTTCCGCTTGGAGCGCTGGCTGTAGAAGTGTAGACAAACTTGAGCTTAAAACTAGGCATTTAAGATCCAGTTTACTGTAACGCGGAAGTATTTCGACTCTCGAATTTGGTTTGGTTTGGTGAGACGTAAAATCTTGTACTACGGGTACAGACTACACCCTGTATATCTACGCCAAGTTCGCCGAGTACATTGGCCGAGCGCGTGGGGGCCAATATTCACAAGGTTCATTAGTTCATTAATTATTGATGACCGTGAATCCGTCCGCGAGGCTTTAGGATTTTTCGATATCCCGTGGGTACTCTTTGATTTCCCAGGGTTAAAAGTAGTCTGTGGCTGTCTTCGGGATATAAACGGAACCTACCTAATCAGTATCCTTATTATAAATGCGAAAGTGTGTTTGTTTGTTGGTAGACGACCAAAAGCACAGTTCACGACCAAAAGTGACCGACATAGCTAAAAGTATTAGAAAGTTTTTTATTTAGATAGGAGCTTTCTATACCTATATGTACATGTCAGCTTCATTATGATCTATAATTACATGAAAGAAAAATAAAATTCTTAGCCTTACAAAATAACACAAATCAAACAAAAAAAAATTATACCTACAGGCTTCAAAAAATAAGACATCCTTTAGAGGTTCTTCAAAGGTGGCTGTGACCACTGGGGTAATTAAGTTACTCAGTTTTTAACACTTTAATTATAGACACCGAGCTCATTATACATTCATTTTTAATCCAATGAAGGTTTTCTATGACAAATGATTTTAATACTACTCAGTGAAGCAGCAATGTAAAACCAACCAATGTCGGCGGGCAAAGCAACGCGATTTGCCAGTTAGGCGCTATAGCCTATCCCTTTAACAAATGAAAATGAAAATGAATGAAAATGAAAATCTTTTTTATTCGTATAAACTTTTACAAGTGCTTACGAATAGTCGGATGCATCTACCACTGGTTCGGAATGCCTTTCCTGCCGAGAAGAACCAGCAAGAAACTCGGCGGTTGCTCTTTTCAAATATTTGATATAGGTACAAGATTATGCCATGTATAAAATAGTAGTTGCAGTCTTGTGCGTTGCTGGAACGAGCTGCAGGTCAAATCCACGCTCTTTTATCATTTAGATAATCTTCAATTGTGTAATATGCTTTTTTCAGGAGCATATTTTTAATAGATTTTTAAACTTCTGCAAAGGTAAGTCCAAAATAGTTTGCGGGATTTTATTATAAAAGGTAATAGCCATACCCACAATTAATGACTTTTGGACTTACCTGAGGCGGAAGGCAGGAGCTGCAAGTTTGTCTCTGTTTCTAGTTAGCCTATTGTGTAGATCACCAATTTTCTTGTAACTAAGAATATTTTGTCTTACAAAAATTATGTTATTATATATATATTGAGAGGCTTCAGTAAGGATATCTATTTCCTTAAATTTCTCTCGAAGGGAATTGCGGAAAATAAACCTGGAATAGCGGTGGAATAGTTATACTCTGTTTTGTCTTTCTCTGTCATCAGTAATTTGACATTTGAAGGAAAAAGACAAAACAGAGTATAACTATTCCACCGCTATTCCAGGTTTATTTGTTAGAGGGTATATCTATAATAGACAAAAATGTATTTCAGACTGTTGGATATAGCACCAGTATCTACCATCTATTGCTACTGCACTTCTAATGCCTTGCAGTTGCTTTTGAGTATTGAAGATAAATTCCTTAGGCTGAGATCTATAGAGCGCACTTTGACTTTGCTCAGACTTGACATTGAGTTAAAACAAGACAGATTTATGTGAGAGATATAGCTCTGTCTCGTTTTAACTCTGTCTTAAGTCTAAGCAAAGTCAGAGTGCGCTCTATAGATTTCACCCTTAGTGTCGGAGTTACGACAGCATTAAATCGTTAAGCTTCCATTATAGACTGAGAACCCACGGTTAAAGTGTCCAATAGCAATAAAACTTGCAATAGTTAGCTTTGGCATGTCACTTGTACTGTGTATATGTTATGGGCAATTTGATAAGTCCGGGCACTATTAATAATGGCCGGTCTGTATTCATAATTACCGACTCAAGTGGACAATGTGATTAAAATAGCATGATTAATCACTTTTCCCGGCCATTGTGAATAATGCCCACCCTATCTTGGGCAAAGTAATAAAATAGGTGAACTGTAGTGTTTTTGTTTATTAAATGAAATTAAACTTACAAAATTTTCATGAAAAGTCAACAAAAAATAAACTATATAGGAAAAACAGGCACAGAGAACAGGCTGCAAGAGCGAGCGAAGCGAGCTCGGGACTCGGGGCACCCCGACTCGGATGGGTTAGGTGGGTTGGGTTATTTCTTTTTAAACCACCCAGAAAAAGGAGCTCCGTCGACCTGGCCTCTGTCGTGGTAGTATTCATCACTTTTGCAAAATAAAACATTTGTTAATAGAATGTTTGTCAAATATTTTTTTGTAAAATGATATGTTTGCGGAATACGATGTTTGTGATTTGATTAGTTTTTGAAAACTTTTTGGGAATTATTCATACTGCCCGGTCCAAGTGATAAATTCAAGCTATCTCAAACATGACTGACTTATTACATGGACCACGGGCCGCCGGGCATTATTAATAATGGCCTGTCCTTATTAATAATGCCCAGTTAATCACTTTGCCCGTAACATATACACTTCTACAAGTTTTGTGTACTTACTTAAACTTGCAGAAATTGTCATGATATTGTTCGAGGTTCGATTCCGGGTAAAGTCTGTTCTCTAACATAGTGTCGCTACCCAACTTGTGTTTATTATTTATATTCGTATTTTATTACAATAACCATAAGAATAATATAATATTCTATTTTATTCTTAGAATAGTAAACATTTATTTATCAAACGCAGTGAAAAATAACAATAAAAAGCTAAATATTCAGTGTGCCTGCGGGTGTAGTTCTCCTTCTCATTCTGAGAGGAGACCCGTGCTCAGTAGTGAGCCGATGATGGGTTGATCCTGACGAAATATAGATGTTTCGACCGTGGACTCTTTATCTATTGCTTTACACGCGATTAGCTGACTTCATGACGTCGAATCAGACGGTACGTCTGTTTAACTTAGCCAATTGATGCGTTTACTTTTGTTGGAGAAAATATAAAGGAAATTCGAATCAAAGCTATCATTATTTATTTATTTAGACATCGTTTGCTTGATTTCATTAGGTAGACCGTAATGTTGCGATTTGATTTGATGTTTCATTTTTGTAGTCTATATAAAAGGAAAAGCTTGTTGACTGACTGACTGATCTATCAACGCACAGCTGAAAGAACAGAATCGGGCTGAAATTTGGCATGTAGATATTATGACGTAAACATCCGCATAGAACGGATTTTTTAAAATTCAATCCCTAATGAGGTAAAACCGGGGGTTTGCAAATTGTGTAGTCCACGTGGACGACGTCGCAGATATACCTGCTTGTCACTACCAGTGGCGTGCAGGTCATAGAGGCATAAATGCACTGCTTACCCCAGTTGTAATAGCTCAATGCAAATTTTACATTATGACCTGCCAGTAAACAGGTTCCCCTAACTAATGCCTACCCTGGCTTCAAACCCTGTGCACGCCACTGGACTCACTTACCCATGGTTTTTTTTATTTTATTCATTATAGGTATACGCATGACCGTACGTAGGTAGTTTTAAAACTGTTGACACGTATTTTTTAAACTCTGATAATTTTTACTCAATTTTAAAATAAATACATGATATTTTAATAATAGAATGTGTTAAAAGTGTTCATAAGCCTACCAGCTAGTGATTCCTTTAAAAATCCCGATCTGTGCACATGTGTAACAATTTTTGCACTAACTTTAATCACTAAACACTACTTAGTATCTGTCACTGAAAATATAAAACACATCTTCAAAATGGATTCTATTAAGAAAACCATAACAGAGCTTAGTGCACACTTTAATGCTAGGATGGAAGAATTCCAGCGCACTATCCAGGGATCAACTCCTGCCACCAGCCCAACTTCCAACATTGCAGCGGAGTTTAGTTCCTTCAGGAGCTTTGTTCTGGCTGCACTTGAAGGTCTGCAAATACAGGTCCAGCTCCTACACAAAGCCCAGGACGATATGGAGATGAGAAGCAGGCGTAAGTTTCTTCTGGTACATGGCATTCCCGAACATAAGGATCAGAAGGAGAACATAGACTGCGTTGCCACTAAAGTGCTCACTGAGCATCTCAAAATCCCTGTCAGTACAGAATGCATTAGTCGCTGCCATCGCTTGGGTCGCACTAAAACCGACAAACCAAGAGCTGTACTTATAAAGTTCCAGGATCATGCGCTCAGGAATAAGGTGTGGTATGCCAAGACTGGCCTAAGGAACTCGGGTATAACCCTGTCCGAGTTCCTGACTACGGGACGTCATGACACCTTCATGGCTGCTCGCCGGAGATTTGGAGTCAATAAGTGTTGGACTAAAGACGGACAAATCTACGTGGTTGGGCATGACGGCTCCCGGCATCGTATCAGCACGGATTCAGAGCTTGATTCTATTCCCGTTCCAACCCCCGCACCGTCGTCATCAGCTGTTAACACTCCCACATCTGCCCCAGGGACGTGCCCCGTCGTGACGGCTCCTTTGAACATAAGATCTAAGAGGGCAGGCAAGAAATGAGAATTCCCGCTCTAAACGAGTGCTTAAGCAATTGATGGTCTTATCTTTGTAGCTTATCATAGTTAGTACTCGTTTTTTTTCTTTAATTATCATTATCAATATTATTTTAATGTACTATTGTAATATATAGGTAGTTTTCGGGAGTGAGTTAATTAATAATATTTCGTGGATTTTGTGTCGACCGTCAAAATAATAATGTCTAATGTCAATGAGACGGTTACCATAGACTTAATTTAATTCTGTGTGACTGTAGATTCCAGTATTTTTGATTTATTAAGTTATGATGGGTAACATTGGTATTTAAGTAGTGCTACAAACTCATAATGTTTAGTTTGCTAAATTTAATTTGTATCCTTACCATATGTAAATTTAAATAATAGTTTAATAATATCAGTAATCCAGTAATAATATGATATTGGTTTTACATTTTTACATATTAGTGAAATACCTACCTAATAATAGTATGAATTAATTTTCTTTTCGAGGAATCTCATTTCACTCTGTCACATGTATTTTGTTTTTTGCTTTTTAAAATTATTAGGTAGATTACGTGTTATTTGAAATTATTAAGTAGATTTTATGTGTTACAACTTTGTTGCTGGTGGGTTTAAGTGGCTTATTTATATTTGTAGCACTCTATTATTTTTATTTTTTATTTCATATATAGTTATCATATTTTATATATTTATCATTAATTACTAATTATTTATTATACATTACATAGATGGATACCTCTATAAATTCTGACATTTTTCATTCTTGTAGTTCCAACTCATCATTCGAGTCTATTGATGAACCACTAAGCGATCAGCTTCATAACGCATTTAACTCGGTTCATAAGAATCTGAATATTTGTCATATTAATGCCCAAAGCATTCCGGCTCACCACTCTGAACTACTGAATACCTTCAACTGTAATTACATTCATGCCTGTTTGATATCTGAATCATTCCTAAAACCTACATTGCCTTCTTCCTATTATTCACTACCTGGCTACGTGTTAATAAGAAATGATCGCACTGGGAAAGGAGGTGGTGGCGTGGCAATATATCTGCGGTCCAACATTAAATATAAAATCATTGACCTGTCACCAACGATCTACTCTAATAACATGGAGTACATTTTCATCGAGTTAAATATAAGTGGAGTTGCCTTTATGCTTGGAGTGGTCTATGCACCTCCTGCTGTTAAATACTTTGAAACGTTTGAACATATCCTAGAGTCATTTCTACCAAGTTATGAGCACTGCCTAATAATGGGTGACTTTAATACCTGTCTACTAAGGGATGACAACAGAGCAAGACATTTAAAACATATTTCTAACGCCACCAATCTCACTATACTCAACTTAAATCCTACCTTTCACACTAACGACTCCCGTTCTCTACTTGACCTCATCCTTACTACTAAACCTGACCACATCCTTACACATGGCCAATTTACTGCCCCCGGGTTTTCACATCACGACCTCATATTTGCCTCTTATAAACTTAAACCGGCTAAGGTCAAGCCTAAGGTTGTTTTTCAACGCGGTCTTATGAATATAAATAAAGATGCTCTTTTAATTGATGCTATTAATACTGACTGGACCCAAATTCAGAAGCTACAGCACATTGATGACAAAGTCGAGTGTTTTAATAAACTCATCAACAATTTGTACGACAAACATGCGCCAGTGAGAGCTGTTCGGATTAAACGTCTACCCGCTCCTTGGATGACGGATAAAATTCGGGGGTTGAGGGCTAGGCGTGATAAACTGAAACGGAAGTTTAAATTAACTAGGTCCGATGACGACTGGGTAGCATTTAAGATTGCTAGAAATCGCTGCAACCAGGCGATTAGGAATGCCAAACGATGCCACTCATTCTCCTCTATTGAAGAGTGTCCTCCCCAAAAATTATGGGATTTGCTGCGAACTATGGGGTTTGGTAAGCGACGTAACCAGCTTGCTAGCGATTTTGACGTTAACACACTAAATACACATTTCAGCACCCCACCATTTCAGTTGGATTCCGTTACAAAAGCATCTACTATAAGCAAAATTTCTGCCCTACCACTGCCTGGCCATTCTTCATTTCAATTTGAAGCCACCTCTGACTATGAGGTAAAGAAACTCATTGCATCCGCCACAAGCAAAGCTGTTGGCAGTGACCAAATCGGTCGGGAAATGATCTTACTGGTTCTTGACATTGTTTTACCTTTCATCACACACATTTTAAACTTTTCCCTGAGTTCGGGGGTATTTCCAACGTTGTGGAAAAAGGGACACATTATCCCCATACCGAAAAAATCCGATCCAACTGACGTAACACACTTTAGACCGATTTCAATACTGCCTTTCCTTTCAAAGATCTTAGAACGTATCGTACACCATCAATTCTCTAATTTTCTTAACAATAATTCATTATTAAGTCCTCTTCAATCAGGCTTTCGACCCTCTCACAGTACATGTACGGCGCTCATAAAAATCACCGATGACATCCGATACGCTATGGATCAATCACAAGTTACGTTAATAACACTCTTAGATTTCAGCAATGCCTTCAACTGTGTGGATCATGACATATTACTAGCAATACTACGCTCTTTCAATATCTCTCAGGTTGTAGGCGAATGGTTTCTCTCATATCTTCGGGGTCGTAAGCAGTGTATTCGTACTGAGGAGGCTACATCTGAATGGGCTGACACTAGTATGGGTGTTCCCCAAGGCGGAGTGCTCTCTCCTTTACTTTTTTCAGTATTCATCAACACATTAGTCTCCATCTTAAATTTCAGCTCCTATCACCTGTATGCAGATGACTTACAGCTGTACATTTCATTCAATGCTGAAAATGCGCTAGACTCCATTCTGAAACTCAATAGAGATCTAGAGGCGATCCGTATCTGGACCGAAAACCATGGTCTCCTCGTGAATCCCTCTAAAACACAGGTTATGTTAATTGGTAGACCTAGGCAAGTTTCAAAACTGGACTTAAATTCACTTCCTCCTGTCATCTTTAACAACTTAAATCTACCATACACCACTCAGGTCAAAAACTTAGGGCTTTATATCTCGCAAGGTCTCTCCTGGTCTTTTCACGTTGGGGAAATTAGTCGGAAGGTTTTTGCTTCTATGCACGCACTTAAACGGATGCAGAATATGTTGCCCCCAAAGGCAAAACTTGTGCTTGTTAACTCTCTGTTGCTCCCCCTTATAGATTATGCGGACATTTGCTACACTGACCTTACAGAAGAGCTACTGAACAAACTCGATCGTCTACTCAATCTATGCATTCGGTATATATTTGGTTTGCGTAAGTTCGATCACATCTCAAAATTCCGTTCCGAACTAGGGTGGCTCAATATTCGGTATCGCCGGAATGCGCACGTTCTTGCCTGTCTCTATGGCATTCTCAATGACCCATGCTCTCCTATATACCTGAAAGAACGTTTTAAACCCTTTGGCTCCTTAGGTCGCGTTCAGCGTTCCTCAAATATAGATATTCTTGCTTACCCGAAACACAACTCGGCGCTATATTCAGATTCCTTTACTGTTACAGCAATCAGGCTATGGAACGCCCTTCCTCAGCAGGTACGACAAGCTCCGTCTCTTAACGTTTTCAAGACTCGTGTATATAAACACTATCTAAACTGTCAGAACCCTTCTATGTAATTACACATTATTAAATATATTATCCTACAATTATAACATCAATATTACTCATAATATTATTGTTGTATATTTATTATTCATCTATCACTATATTATATATTAATATATGTATATATATTATGTATTATATATGTACCTGTGTATATCTTTATCTATATATTATTATTAAGGCATTTCTGTGCCTATTAATATACATATTACTTATATTATAATTATTATCTTACAACTTACGTACACCTTAAACAGTTTTCACTAGCCCTTAAATCCTCTTCAACCTAGTTGCCTGGTAGAGATCGCTTCACAGCGATAAGGCCGCTGATTGTATGTTCTTCTTTTACATATTTCTTTTTGTGTCTTTTTATTTTTATTTCTTGGTGTACAATAAAGAATATTAAACTAAACTAAACTAAACTAAACATGACCACAATCACACCTGATGGGAAGTGATGATGTGGCCTAAGATGGGACGAGTTTACCTAGAAGATGCCTATTCACTCTTTGGTTTTATTCTTTTTTTGGTTTTATTGGTTCATCCTTCAATCACGCCGCAACAGAATAATGGATCAACGTGTTTTTTTGCATGGGTATACATGGTTAAAGGCCTGGAGAGTGACATAGGCTACTTTTTTTTCCCGAAAAACCAATGAGTTCCCATTGTATTTTAAAAAACCTAAATCCACGAGAACGAAGTGTATCAGCTAGTATTTAATAAGGGTAAAAAATAAATATTTTCTTTGCAAAAAATGACTAGGTAAAAGTAAGTAGGTCCCAGAGGAGAAACCTTTCGGAGGTCTCTGAATTGGTTCGTTACGACTAAATATAGCTTTCCCTTAGGAAAAGATCGAAGGTCTGTCTGTCTATCACAAACGTAAACGAGTTCGGTATTTAGATGTAGTTGCTATTATGGATAGTTTACAATATATGCGATAGCTTGGATACCTACACTCACAATCTATCTTATATCGATCTATTAGTTAATAAAAAACTGGCCAAGTGCGAGTCGGACTGGCGCACTGTGCACCGAGGGTTCCGTACTACGGAAGAAGTAAAACGGTAGAATCACTTTTGTTAACGAACCCCAAAACTAACTTTGTTTGTAGAGGTTTATAGTTAATATCAAAAAAGCTCTGATATTAGAGCTTTCGTTTTATTTTTCTTGTAAAAATACAACTTCAAAGTTTAGGGGGGAACGGTATTTTTTCGACATTTTGCACAATAAATCAAAAACTATACCTAACCCACTTGGTTTACTTAGTTATCTTACTTTGAAAATTGAAAAAACTAAAAGTGTATTAAAATATATTTTGTTCATGAATACATTTTTTTTTTAAATATCACTTAGACGGTGAAGGAAAATCTCGTGAGGAAACCTGCAAGCCTGGGAGTTCTCCATAATGTATAAGAACTTAGCAACCCTGTAGAAGATTTCTCACCGTGCGATTTTCACTGGATGATGTTAATTGTTATCTAACCAAAGCGAAGTTCAAGCAACCAAATATCATTGCGTTTTAATATAACCCGCTTGTTTGCACGCCGCATTATTGCGCTTTAATGCAGTCTGTACACAGTGATCATATCCTAGACTTAGGCTAGGGATACATCTTTGATCTTTTCATTTCGACTCAGACTTACAGACTCTGTACTCACCGCCGTACTCAGAATCGCTAATCGTTACTTAAGATTGAGTTAAAACGTGACAGATTTATGTAAGAGATATAGTTCTGTCTCGTTTTAACTAAACTTAAGTAACGATTCCGCAGAAGAACCAAGGTCACTGACATAGCCCAAACTATTAGCAAGCTGAAGTGGCAGTGGGCAGGTCATGCCTGTCGTAGAGGCGATGGCCGCTGGAGCCTGAATGTCCTTGAGTGGAGACTGCGTTTAAGCAAGCGTCGTGTGGGACGCCCTCCAGCACGATGGACCGAGATATAAAGAGGCTGGCGGGATGTGGCTGGATGAGGAAGGCTGAGGACCGGGTGTGGTGGCGCTCTTTAGGGAAGGCCTATGTCCAACAGTGGATGTCCACAGGCTGATGATGATGATGATGATGAAGTAACGATTAAGCGACTCTGAGTACGGCAGTCAGAGTCGCTAATCGTTACTTAAGATTGAGTAATTGGTTGGCTGTAAGACATTTGGAATGTTTTCACATTGTAAATGACAAAATCTCATTTCTTTGCAGTCATAAAATTTTATTTGGCATTTAATTTTTTTTTGGCAAAACGTAGTCGTTGTAGAGATTCCGCGTGCGACATTTCCTTCCATCTATCCCCACCCTTGTAGTGGTGTTGGCTGGCAGCCACGTTTCCGTGTCCTTTGCCAACGTCCCACTTACCGAGGGCGTCTTGTCTAACTGGTACCCTATTTTCAGGCAATATATTATATCGTTTAAAAAGTTTTACATAATACGCTTCAATGTTAGGCCAATTGCGTATTCTCTAGTTTGCTATAAAAGTTAAAATGGGACCTTTTTCATTATTTAATTTGATTCATATTTTTTACTAGATGATGCTCACGACTTCGTCCGCGTGGATTTAGATTTTTTGAAATCCCGTGGGAACTCTTCAATTTTCCGGGATAAAAAGTAAGATATGTCTTTCCCCGGGATATAAGCTAATTCTGTACCAAATTTCATCAAAATCGGTTGAACGGTTGGGCCGTGAAAAGCTAGCAGAAAGACAGACAGACAGACACACTTTCGCATTTATAATATTAGTATGGATAATATTGTTCCATGATAAAAATTAGATTCTAACTCCTCAATTCTGATGCTGTACGGGACCTGACTACCAAAACTGATGGGATTTAGAAACTGTCAGTTGTAAATTATTGATATTAGAGGTACATCCTACCGAGTAGAAAACCGTTGAAAACTCCAGGTCCCAAATCTTCTACCCTGATGGTGTAAGGAAAGACTTTATAATTCGACATAAATTTTTATACCTTTATTACCTGTTATCTTAAAAAGCCACCATGAACCAAACAAACGTTCCTCACTGTGTTGGGGACTGTACGCAGATAAGCTTTCAGCTTTTATAAAATAAGGAAGGTCTGGCACACGTTGGCTCTCTCTCTCTCTATTAGTTCAAGCTCACATATCCTGTCAATTGAATACCTTGGCTCCAATCCCAGTAGCGCAAACACTGTAGTTAAGCCTGCCAGTTTACTTCTAACACTCAATTGCTCGCTTGAGAATTATGTGTTTTGCTTTTTAGTGTTCCGTACCTCAAAAGGAAAAACGGAACCCTTATAGGATCACTTTGTTGTCTGTCTGTCTGTCGGTCTGCCAAGAAACCTACAGGGTACTTCCCGTTGACCTAGAATCATGAAATTTGGCAGGTAGGTAGGTCTTATAGCAGATATTAGGGGAAATATCTGAAAATCGTGAATTTGTGGTTACATTACACAAAAAACATAAAATTGTGGTCATTAACTAAAAATTGATATTTTCAATTTTCGAGCCTCAATAGCTCAACCGGTATAGGAGTGGACTGAAAACCGAAAGGTCGACGGTTCAAACCCCGCCCGTTGCACTATTGTCGTACCTACTCCTAGCACAAGCCTGACGCTTAATGGGAGAGGAAAGGGGAATATTAATCATTTAACATGGCTAATATTTAAAAAAAAAACTGACAATCGAAAACAGTAATTTATTACCTATTTTGAAAAATCATTTGACTATGACTTTGACTTACTCCCTTGGACCCTCGTATCCTTAGTTTGAAGTTGACGTATTAATTTCCACCACTAACTACATCATTGTATTGCAAATTCAGCAAGTAACAATCAGAATAGAACAAGTGTCCGTTAATATTTTAAATTTAATTATGGCTAGTAGGTACAAATGTGGAAGGTAGATGGCGCTAGATAATATTACACCGCGCGATAACTTATGGTCCTACCGAATAGATAATAAATTTGCACGAGTTTTATGTTTATCATTATAAAATACCTCAATCTTTAGTTTTAGGATTGCTTTCCTAAGGTAGAATTACTTAGAAAGCAGAAAATCATTGCTCCGAGTAGGTAACTGATGTATGTTGGTTTGTATTTATCTGTGTTTCGCTGGAGCGGCTAAGCTACTGGGCCGATTTTGATGAATGAGGTGTCAATTGATTGATTGATTTTCACTCTGATTTTAATTTCGCTACGTTTCCGCATAGAGCGCTGGCTGCAGATATGTAGACAAACTTGAGCTTTAAAACAAGGCGCGGTTAAGATCCAGTTTACTTTTGACACTCTTTGATAGTTTAGTTTTGACACTCGAATACTAGAACGTTGGTGAGACATAAAAGCTCGTACTAAGCATACTGTACATGTAACAATAAATTGAAATGCTTACCTGCCCAATTTCCTGTAGTATTGTAGTTACAGTGCGCAGAGAATTGAATGCCTTGGCTGCAATCCCAACGGTGCACAAGGCAATACATAGCTATGTATTGTCGACATAAATTACATGTACCTATACCTTGTACGCGACAGGGCGAGATGGCAATCGGGGTATGAGACGGGGGGGAGCCATGCACACCCGCACGTCACCCGCGCTCGCCCGCACTGGGTTAGCGCAGGATTGCCTGACCTGTCGCGGACTATATGTGTTTCAAATGTAAAGATCAACGACATCATCATAATCATCATCATTAACCGATAGACGTCCACTGCTTGACATAGGTCTCTTGTAGGGACTTCCACACGCCACGGTCTTGCGCCGCCTGAATTTAGCGGCTCCCTGTGACTCGTCTGATGTCGACCGTCCACCTAGTGGGGGGTCTTCCAACACTGCGTCTTCCGGTGCGAGGTCATCATTTTATGCGAAAACCAACGACATACTTATTTGAAACTAGCTAATGCCCGCAACTTCGTCCGCGTGGAATTTGGTTTTTAAAGATCCTGTGGGAACTCTTTGATTTTCCGGGATTCAAAGTACGTAGGTATAAAAAAAATACGTAGGTATTCGAAAAGTTACAGATCGAACACCCGACCTCTCGAATAGGAGGTGGATCTCTCTTAACCACTAGGCTATTACGACTATAAAAGCTTATAAAGCGATATTCTTATTTATTAGGTGTCCCGCAACCGAGATCGTACAGCCACCAGCTAAATTAGAAAAGCGTTGGTGCGCGGAATATAGGAGAGCGCTCTTTCAATTTAGTGGCCAAAATGGTGGCACGGACTTTAATAATAGGTTTTTAAACTTTTTAGGGGTTCCGTATCTCCAGAAATAGAACCATTTGGAAAAAAATTGAGGAGGCCTATGTCGATGGACACGCAGGACATAAATTATAAAACATAAACCTCATGTTAATGCAATAATAATAATGTAATAATTTTTAGTACCTATTTAATTCATTCGAGATGTGGGTGTACAGGCGAATGTTGCGAATCTCATGGAGAGATCGTGTACGCAATACCACCGTGCTGCAAAGAATGGGGAAGTCCACTGAGTTACTCAAATGTGTGCAAAGGAGAAAGCTCGAATATCTGGGCCATGTTATGCGCAACCCAAAATACGATCTACTGCAGCTTATAATACAGGACAAGATAAAAGGCAGACGTAGACCTGGCCGTAGACGAATATCCTGGCTCAAGAACCTTCGCCAGTGGTTTAACATGAGTACAAGATCACTGTTTAGGGCAGCAGTAAACAAGATCCAGCTAGCCTTAATGATTGCCAACCTCCGGTAGGAGATGGCACTTGAAGAAGAAGAAGATTTAATTCATTATTTACCTAGCTTTAAGAAAAACCTGTAAAAAAAAACTTCTGCAATAAAGGCTCTTTTTATTTTTTTCATTTCATTTATTTATCTCCAGAAAAAGGGAACCTATATAATCCATACTAATATTATAAATGTAAAAGGGTGTCTGTCTGTCTGTATGTCTGCTAGCTTTTCACGGCCCAACCGTTCAACCGATTTTCATGAAATTTGGTATGGAGTTAACTTACATCCCAAGGACGGACATAGGCTAGGTACCTACTTCTGATCCCGGAAAATTAAAGAGTTCCCGCGCGGTTTGAAAAAACCTAAATCCACGCGGACGAAGTCGCGGGCATCATCTAGTAAGAAATAGTTACAGTTTATTTTTATTTTTATTAAACCCATACTTTTGATGCCTACACTGCGCGTGGCCCGCCACGCACTTCGCCCCTTCGTCCATGAAAATTGATAGTAAATACCTACCAATAGTTTAGGCTTTCGGTTAAAAATGAAGAAATCATCATCATCATCATCATCATCAACGCCACGGTCTTGCGCCGCCTGGATCCAGCGGCTCCCTGCGACTCGTCTGATGTCGTCCGTCCACCTAGTGGGGGGTTCCAACACTGCGTCTTCCGGTGCGAGGTCGCCATTCTAGCACCTTGGGACCCCAACGTCTATCGGTTGTACGAACTATGTGCCCTGCCCATTGCCACTTCAGCTTCGCAACCCGTTGAGCTATGTCGGTTACTCTAGTTCTCCTACGGATCTCCTCATTTCTGATTTGTTCACGTAAAGAAACTCCAAGCATAGCTCTCTCCATCGCCCGCTGAGTGACTGAGCTTTCTTATGAGGCCCATAGTTAGCGACCATGTCTCGGATCCATATGTCATCACTGGCAACACGCACTGTTCGAAGACTTTGGTCTTCAAGCACTGAGGAATTTTGGACAAGAAGACATCTCGAAGCTTCCTGAACGCTGCCCAACCGAGTTGGAAAATAAAGAAATATGTTTCGGAATTTTTGGAAATTTTGAAAAATTCCACTCGATCGAAGCCACCTAGTAAAACATAAAACATTTATAATTGATTGATTCTACCATAACTGAGTGCGAAAACTTGTATGGAATCCGAATGTGTCAGCTGGTTTGTGATGGATTTGCGACTTACTAGATAAAAATTTAAATTTTCGAATACAAAAACCATCGGTACAAATGACAAGATAATAATTATGCTCAAACGAACAAAATTTTTCACGGTTTTGGAACCAATTAAATCAGCGCCACCTCTTAGATACTAATGAACGACCCGTTTTAAATCCAGATTCCAGACGTCACTGAGGTTGCATTGGTGTTAAAGCACCACTAAGTCGAGTCGCCAAAGTCGCCATTTTGTTGGTTCATGTTCGTTGGACAGAGGCTACTTTTTATCCCGGAAAATCAAGGAGAGAGGGATTTTTAAAAACCTGAATCCACGCGTATGAAGTCGCGGGCATCAACTAGTTATGAAAATAAAAGGTCTGAAGTACCATTCCCGTACCGTTGCGTTGGCGTAAATTCTTGAACCATGTTCTATTTCTGCCAGGTGCTCTTCTGCCGGTTATTTTCCCCTGAATAATGAACTGAAGGAGGTCGTATTTACTATTTCTCGCTATGTTGCCGAAATACCTACTCTAATTTCCGCACTTTAACGGTCTTCAGGATGTCAAGATCTTTGCTTAGCATTTCGTAGAAACATTTTATAAACATTTCAAACTGTTACCCTTAAATGAGTACCACCAGCTCAAACAGCATAACTAATATACGTTTTTAAAGCTCAGTGCGAGTCAACGAGACATCGATTTTCCTATGTGCCCGAATATCGATCGTTGACCGGCTAATTAAGGCATAAAAAACCGGCCAAGTACGAGCCCGACTAGCCCACCTATATACCTAGTTATTTAGTTAAATTAATGTAAGTACCGTCTCAAAAACTTTGAGGTATACAATAATATTATGTTGCTGTATTATGTTGCTTGCAACCTGTGATAGCTTAGTGATTACGACGTCCGCCTCCTCATCGGAGGTCGGGGGTTCGATCCAGCCACGCACCTCTAACTATTCGGAGTTATGTGCGTTTTAAGTAATTAAATATCATTTGCTTTAACGGTGAAGGAAAACATCGTGAAACCTGCATGCCTGAGCGTTGTCTACATATTGTACGGGAGCGGTGTGCAGGCTCGACCGTACCAAAGGGGAGATCTCCCACCGAGCGGTTGGTTGTGCTCGGTAGCGCCAGCTGGGCCGACGGTTATGTCTTGAAACTTCTATATATAGTCCAGATTGCAGAAAACTCCGTTAGTGCGATTGCTATCGGCGGTACATTTGTTCGGGACTACGTCATCGATTGAACAGCGCCATCTAGTTTCTATTGTGGCAACCGCCACATCACTCTCCTCCGAGATGAACGCGTAGTGTGAAGCAGTGAAGAGAGGTGGCGTTGTAGCGAGAAGGCGTGTGAAGGAAGGGCAATGGCTGCTAACCATCCAGAGAAGCGGTGGACCAGGACGCTTGTAGCTGGTGATGGAGTGCAGAGCCATTGTGCCCCGAAGCTGTGGCTACATCCGTCTTACAGGCCTCGATGTGCTTGCTGTTGCTGCTTGTAGACTTGGAGTTGGAGGAGACGTCGGGCTTGCGGTGTGTGATCCAAAGGTGTTGCGGTGTATGCGATCACCCTTGATCACGTTATGTGCGCAGTGCGGTGGTGTGCGGTTGATCTTCGATGACTTCGGCTGTTCTAGTGTGCGATCACTCTTGTATCAACGTCGGCTGTTGTAGTGTGCGACCACTCTTGATTTCGTCGGTTGTTGAGGTGTGCGACCATTCTTAATCACGTCGGGGTCACCAATGTACGGGAGCGGTGTGCAGGCTTGACCGTACCAAAGGGGAGATCTCCCACCGAGCGGTTGGTTGTGCTCGGTAGCGCCAGCTGGGCCGACGGTTATGTCTTGAAACTTCTATATATAGTCCAGATTGCAGAAAACTCCGTTAGTGCGATTGCTATCGGCGGTACATTTGTTCGGGACTACGTCATCGATTGAACAGCGCCATCTAGTTTCTATTGTGGCAACCGCCACAATATAATGTTCGCAAAGGTGTGTGAAGTCTGCCAATCCACACATGGCCAGCGTTATAGACTATGGCCAAAACCCTTCTCACTCTGAGAAGAGACCGGTGCTCTGTAGTGAGCCAGCGATAGGTTGATCATGATGATGATTCAACATATTTTATTTATAGAGAAAGCGCTCACAAATAATAATATTCTTGCTTATTCGATCCGATATTACGAAACTAAGTTTACGATACGTTGCTGCAGTCGACGAATTCAAAGTCGCTTAGCTGTATAGTTTGTTCATATCGCTTTGAAAGATATGATGCGATATGAGAAAATTCTTATGAGAATCGTGTTTACCAAATAGCTAGTCTGTCAAGAGAAAACTGAAAGAAAAATGGCGACTAATTAATAGTATTCTCGTATATTCACAGTTAATAAATAAAATAATTTGTCTCGATCATACCACCATTTCATAGGCAGCGGTTATCACTTAACATCAGGTGACCCACTCGAACATTTTTATTTTTAAAAGTCTCAAATGTGTAAATGTGTCATTTGAGAAGCTTCCCTACCTACTTATATTATCATCATTTAAGGCTACGTTTTTTACTAATTACAAAAAATCGCTATACTGTGTATATTTTCTCTTTTATGTAACTTATGTTGATTACAAGTTGATTCAAGGGAATCTTAAAGATTCAAATTCAAATTTAATTCATTCAAATTGTCTACCATTGTACACTTTTTGACTGTAGTAGCCTATAACAAACTCAGCCGGGTATTCTTTTTGACTGTAGTAGCCTATAACAAACTCAGCCGGGTATTCTTTTTGACTGTAGTAGCCTATAACAAACTCAGCCGGGT
This sequence comes from Maniola hyperantus, assembly GCF_902806685.2. NCBI lineage: Eukaryota > Metazoa > Arthropoda > Insecta > Lepidoptera > Nymphalidae > Maniola > Maniola hyperantus. Next base: position 1,686,832 of record NC_048564.1, read on the forward strand.
ATTCCTTTTGACTGTAGTAGCCTATAACAAACTCAGCCGGGTATTCCTTTTGACTGTAGTAGCCTATAACAAACTCAGCCGGGTATTCCTTTTGACTGTAGTAGCCTATAACAAACTCAGCCGGGTATTCTTTTTACTACCACACTTCACAGAATTCTATTATCAAACTTATTAGAACTACCAAAGCTGTCAGGCGATCCCAAGCTTTCTTATCATTTCAAAAATCATTTACATTGCAATGGGATTTTGTCAATAAGTTTACGTTTTATGAAAATTTTAAACTTGTTGAGAGACATTTCCAATATTTCTGGGAGCTTATCAATTTCTGGGAGCTTATTTTAAAAACATACACAATTGCCTGATTAATAAATTTGCTTTTACTTAAAAGCCTAGAAGCGGGATCCGTGCTCTGTAGTGAGCCGGTGAAGGGTTGATCATGATGATGATGAGCGACTATTCTAGCTACTAAACTGCTCGCTACTCGACTAAAATTCTAAAGTAGTCCGAGTCCGTCTCGCGTGTTTCGAACGGCCAGGAACTGAAAAAAGTGATGATTACGTTTCCAAAGCCACTTTCCGCCAATAATGGCGACGACAAGCGTTAAGGGGACTCAGTTCGGTGCTTTCTCCATACAAACGTAGGAGGGAAAATACAACAATATTCGATATTGTACGCACAAAACTAAGAATTATATTGATTTATCTCGTCATTATCTAGGTTCAATGATATCTAAAACATTGAAAAAAATATTGATTTAAAAGTTACGAGCCTCAAAAGATTCCTATTTTAACACTAAATTTATGACAACTTTGGGCGTAAATAAATAAGATTAGGGATATGAAAATTCTAAAACAATTTATCATTAGACGTAGTTTATTTATTCATTAGTTGAAATAACTTTACTTTGCAAACATAAAATCAGTAGTTTTTTCTCAAAAATACTTTTCCTAAACCTTTTTCGCGCGCTTGATTTCAGTGATAATCATCGTGCCTCTCAACTTTCTCATACAATGTCAAGTGAAAAGCAAACACGTTACCCACGTGCGCTGCCAATTTCGATCGAGCGTCCTGCGTCACCTTAAACGAACGGAACTCTAATTAGTAGTTGTTAAAAATAAAGTTATTGCGATAAGCTTCCGTGAGTCATATTATGAGGTAGTTAGTAGTACGTATAGTAGTAGTATGAGTAGGTAGTAGTACGAAATTACAGACAGACATTTCAATTTCATTTATTTATTAGTATTATATTACTAGCTGCCCCGGTGAACTTCGTACCGCCGCAGTCGATTCTTTGGCAGGCAATTTTTTAAATTTTTCTCTCCGTAAGAACCATCCTCGTAGGTACTTCAAGGAATATTATAAAAAAAAGAATGAGCGAAATCGGTTCAGCTGTGATTCATTTTTATATATAGAGATTAGTATAGATATAGATGATAAGAGGTCTTAAATACAAATATTTTGTAATTGTTTACTTTATGTTCAGGTGTTAAGGTTTATAATAAACTTAATTTGTTGACATTATAAGACTTTTTGCTAAATTTCGTTACCTATAAGTAACATAGATGTGTATATGTGCGCAAGCCTGGACACTTGAGCGATGTATGAACCACCTGAACATTCTGTTGTCTGGTGGTTGTCTGTCACATTTGTCTGAAACCGATTTTGTGTCGGCGCCGACAAGAAATCATATAAAATGTTCTGCCACTGGAACATCCGATTCAAATCCGGGTTCACAGCCGACAAGGTGAACGGGCTGTAAATGTATGTAAGTGCTACGCGACGCGTCGAGCCGGCTCGTCCGCAAGGCGTCATCTCACTATGCTACGCTGTGTTATGGCTTTCCATATTATTTTTAATGAAAGTTTTAATGAACTTTCATTGAAAATAATGTAGAATAACTGGAAACTGTTATTAACATCTGTGACAGTAAGTACTTGATATTTAATGTTATTTATGTGCCCAAGGGTAAATATATGTATTTTTCATTTACACCGCGAACGGAACGCAGCACTTAGGGCGCCTTCAAATTTGCCACCAAGTGCCGCGCGAAGGCAGCGCGACTGCAGTACTGACCAAAACCAAATGTACACCAATCAAATACAGACCTTATTGCTTGACGTTAAGATTTTAAACACAAGATCAAAGAGACTCGTGCTATCTCGCTCATAATTCGCGCATACTAAACATGGCGTGTAGGCAACAACCAATGGCGGGACGGACTCATGCTATGATCAGTACCCATATTATAAATGTAAAAGTGTGTTTCTTTGTTAGTTTGTCCTTCAATCACGTCGCAACAGAGCAACGGATCGACGTGATTTTCTGCATGGGTAGGTATAGTTAAAAACCTGGAGAATGACATAGGCTACTTTTTATCCCGGGAAATCAAAGAGTTCCCACGGGATTTTTAAAAATCTAAGCCCACGCGTACGAAGTCGCGGGCATCAGCTAGTTGTTAATAGTTTCACATCATTCAAAATTAAGATTTCTGCGCAGGTACATTGACGTATAACTTATAAAAGCAATAGTATTGTAGTTCGTCTATAGAGCGCTTAATGTAATCACGTGTGATTTTCAGGCAATTTTTGTCTGATTGTTCTGCTTTTATGCACAATCAAATAAACCTGCACAGATTTTATGCGACCATTTACGTAATTTACCAACGAAATTTACTCTGCCATGCAGCGTACGGCCGTTGTAATTAATATTATCGATATTTTATGGCGGTATGGTTATGTGAATTTCAGACATCGGGATGTGTTTCTGATTTTTTAGGGTTCCGTATCTCAAAAGGAAAAACGGAACCCTTATAGGATCACTTTGTTGTCTGTCAGTCTGTCGGTCTGTCAAGAAACCTACAGGGTAGGTACTTCCCGTTGACCTAGAATCATGAAAGGCAGGTAGGTAGATCTTAAAGCTGAGATTCGGGGAAAAATCTGAAAACCGTGAATTTGTGGTAAAAATATTTAAATTGTGGTCATAAACTAATAATTAGTACTTTCCATTTTAGAAGTAAGATAACTATATCAAGTGGGGTATCATATGAAAGGTCTTCACCTGTACATTCTAAAGCAGATTTTTATTTATTTTTATGTATCATAGTTTTTGAATTATCCTGCAAAATGTCGAAAAACTACGACTGTATTACGGCACCCTCGTTGCGCGAGTCTGACTCGCACTTGGCCGGTTTTTGATAGAGTCAAGTATTCAAACCAGCTAAATAGTGTTTGCTAGCTAAATAAATGTTTTTGGATATAGTATCACAACTATCTACTAATATTGGATAAACTATCACAACCAAGTAAGCTTTACAAGTTAATCTCCACTAATATTATAAATGAGAAAAGGGTGTTTGTTTGTTGGTTTGTTGGTTGAAAATACTTCAACCGCACCAATGTGGTGACGATCGACCCCAACCATTTAATTTTGTAGGTAACTAATTTTTGGTCCTTCGAACCGGATGTAATGATTCATCAACTGTCCCTCTGTTTCACGTGACGAGAGTCAAAATAATGACCTCAGTTTTGATATATTCGCAGACATATCTGAGCCGGCCGACGTCACATTCATCAAAGCTTATCGGAGAACTGCCGTGGAACCACTTGACTAATAGTGCAGACTGATTAATTGCTCCTCACGAACCATATGTTGACAATCTATTATATCAATACTGTACACTAAGACTTGGTCTTATATGCAATGCAGAACCTAAATTATGGACAAAGAGCCAGCGCGTGCCAGACCTTCGTTATTTTATAAAAGCTAAAAGTTTCTCTGCGTATTGTCCCCAACATATGAAGAAACGATCAGCGACTATGCAGTTTGGATCATGGTGGCTTTGGGAGATAACAGGTAATAAAAAATTACAAATATTTTTATATTTTCTTCAGAATAGTATTAAATCAAATCAAATGGTTTATTCAAAATAGGTACCTAATAAATTACACTTTTTGAAAGTCGGTTGTTGAATTTTTAAGATAATATAGGGGTGATAATTGTTACGCAAACTTAAAAACTAAAGCTACGAGGGTTCCAAACGCACCCAAGTCTGACATGAGCCCACAACAAACTCAGCCGGGTTTCTTTTTATTATCACCACTTTATAAGATCTTTTAAACTTATTAGAACTATCACAAAGCCGTTGAGCAACTCATTCCCAAGCTTTCTAATCATTTAAAGAAGCCTTGAGTAATGGCTTCATTCACTCCAGTTATTGTAAAAGGAGTTAGGGGTCGATGATGGTTGATGGCTCCGCGCCCTCAACGGTGAGCTTTCGCTTAGTATAGTAAAAACAGCTGATCAACTATCTATTAGTCAATTTGGGTATTTGACTCCAATTTTTTTATTGCTTTATTATAAACTAGTATAAAAATAATGACGTAAACTGAACAAACTAATTAAATCGATCAAATAACAAAAAAGTTATAAGCATTTAAATATTTCTGATTAGACAGAGATAGCGATGTAGCATTTTGACGTCATACCTTACTAATGCCATAGTAGCTTCGTGCGGTTTTATACAAATTTTCGTTTTGCGAGAAAGTGATAGAAGACCCTCCCACTCCAAAATTAAAATGCCTGTAACTTTGTAAATCTTTTTTGGATTTTAATATTTTTTTCAGCGTACGTCATTATTTTTATCCTAGTTTATAATAAAGTACTAATCATATCAAATTCAAAAGTAGGAAAAAACCCAATTATACAAATACAAAACATGCATACTAGTTTGGAAAATACTCTCAGAGTCCGTACATACTCAAATCACTTTTAAGACATAATCTCATAAACATGGTACACGAAAACATAAACTACAATGAACTAAAGGTAGGACTAATAATTGTGGGGTGAAAACTATGCATTTTGAGGGAGGTTTTCAGGCAACGTTCGAGAAAATTTTCATAGATGGTGCTGAAAACTTCCACCACTAAAGATGAAAAATAATACCTATGTCTATAATATCATCTATCCTATTACTTCTATAATAGTTCACAGATTTTGTGGGGAAATAACGTAAGGAAAATTGTAGTGCACGCTTGCTCTTACTCTTCATCTATGTCATTGATTGACACGACCTAAACAATACTAAAGCATAGATCATATAGATATAGGTATTATTTTTCATCTTTAGTGGTTGTAAAATTCAGCACCATCTATGAAAATTTTCTCGAAAGTTGCCTGGAAACCTTCTCACTATCTTTAATAGGTAGGAAACATTCTCCATACCTCTTTATTCCTGTTACTGCTTAGCTGTCTCCGCATTAGGACAAATCACTTACCTGAAAAAGCAAAATATTTTACTATTAGTGTTAAGTATTTTATATGTACCTACCTACCTAAACATTTTTTTGTGTATCTAAATAATAATATATAAAGTTGGAAACTAAAACCCCATTACGATCGTCTTAATAAACGCTGAAATATAATAGAAAAATTGGGTTACATTTTATGATTTTTCCTCATTCATTTGACATCCCACTCGATAAGTAGGTACAATAGCAAAACTTTTCGCATGTATAACAATTACCATCCGTCAGATCGATTTTATGTTCGTATAAAATGTAGCCTATGTCACCTATGCCTATGGACCATAATAACATGATAATAACGAATCAATTGACACGCCATAAATCAAAATCGGCCCAGTAGTATATCCGCTATAGTGGAACACACATAGATACAAACAAACAAACATACATACATACATACATAGACTTTCAATATCATAACCCTTCCATTTGGCTTTTCCGTAGTCTAGTAAAAAGGAAAAGGTTACTAACTGATCTATCAACGCACATCAAACTACCTAATGGACGAATCGGGCTGAAAGTCATGCAGATAGTAGACATCCACTAAGAAGGGATTTATGAATATTCAACCCGTAAGGGGGTAAAGAGGTTTGAAATTTGAGTAGGTAGTCCACGCGAACGAAATTGCGAGCATAAGCTAGTACCTGCCTATCTTCTCTATATTTATAAAAATGAATCGCTAAATGTGTTGCTGATCGCAACTCTCGAGAACAGCTGAACCGATTTCGCTAATTCTTTTTTTATAATATTCCTTGAAGTACGAGGATGGTTCTTACGGAGAGAAAAATTTAAAAAAAATTAATCGACTGTTAGGCCGTACGAAGTTCGCCAGGGCAGCTAGTCTTTCTTCTCTATTATATAAAAATGAATCGCTGAATGTGTTGCTGATCGCAAATCTCGAGAACAGCTGAATCGATTTAGCTAATTCTTTTTTCATAATATTCCTTGAAGTACGAGGATGGTTCTTACTGAGAGAAAAATTTAAAAAATTGCTTGAAAAAGAATCGACTGTTAGGCGGTTGTGAAAGGTTTTGGTCATAGTCTAACACGCTGGCCAACTGCTGATTGGCAGACTTCATACACCTTTGAGAACATCATGGAGAACTCTCAGGCATGCAGGTTTCCTCACGATGTTTTCCTTCATTTCCTCCGACTCCGAAAAATTAAAGGTGCGTGCCCGGGATCGAACCTCCGACCTCCGATTAGGAGGCGGACGTCCTAACCACTAGGCAATCACAGCTACATTCTAGTCAATTTATCTAGATATTAAAATATGTACTTATAATAGTATAATATAAATATATAATAATAATAATTGTGTTTCTGTAAGCAGCATTAAGTCGATATTTTACTACTGCATAGGACTAGCGCCATCTAACGTGGGGTAGCAATACCAAACATGTTATTATTTTTGCCTTTAAAAAATAAACAACCGTCGCACACGAAAAACCATTGATAGAGAGCCCTCTATTTTCGAGTAGATAAAACTGCTAAAACTAGCTATGGAGCAATGTATAAGCTTTTCAGTTTGAAAATAAGCGCCATCTGTTGTAGGGTGAAAGAAAATAGAGGTCCATGCAAGGTTCTGTGTGAAGTTTTATAACTAGCTATAAAGTGCATAAAGATAACTCTAGATGGCGCTGAAAAAATATTTCAATCTATTATTTTTATTTTACGAAATTGCAAGAAAATAATAATAATATAATAATATAAATGCCTTTGAAGTTTGAACTATTATTTACTTATAGTACAAGTGCTTATTAATTAAGATGTAGGTTACGAGGTAGCATTTTTTACGTCTTCGTCGTCGTAGCTATGTAATTATATTCAAGACCAACCCTGGTAACTCCCACTAACTTCAGGTATCATCTATTATCATCTGTCGCTCTAGGTCTCAGATCGGGAACACCACTGTGCCATCAGCACAGATGTCCGTGTGGAAAAGAGGTTGATAAATTTGGAATCCACGGACTCTCTTGCCAAAGGAGCTCTGGTAGGCTGTTTAGGCATGGCTCTCTTAACAATACGATTAAAAGAGCTCTCGCCACCATAAATATTCCTGCGCTCATTGAGCCGGCAGGGATTAGTCGGGATGATGGCAAGAGACCTGATGGATTGACGCTGGTTCCCTGGGAACGGGGACGGGCGCTAATGTGAGACGCTACTTGCGTTGACACATTGGCCCCGTGTCATATCAGGAAGACAGCATCAAGACCGGGAGCCGCAGCAGAAACAGCTGAAAACGGCAAGCGGCGCAAGTATGCCTCTCTTATAGAGAGTTACATTTTTGTGCCGTTTGCCGTGGAGACCCTGGGGCCATGGAGTCTTAGTGCTAAAAAATTTTTACGAGACATTTCACCGCGATTAAGGGGACTCAGTTCGGTGCTTTCTCCATACAAACGTAGGAGGGAAAATACAACAAATATTCGATATTGTACGCACAAAACTAAGAATTATTTTGATTTATCTCGTCATTATCTAGGTTCAATGATATCTAAAACATTGAAAAAAATATTGATTTAAAAGTTACGAGCCTCAAAAGATTCCTATTTTAACACTAAATTTATGACAACTTTGGGCGTAAATAAATAAGATTAGGGATATGAAAATTGTAAAACAATTTATCATTAGACGTAGTTTATTTATTCATTAGTTGAAATAACTTTACTTTGCAAACATAAATTCAGTAGTTTTTTCTCAAAAATACTTTTCCTAAACCTTTTTCGCGCGTTTGATTTCAGTGATAATCATCGTGCCTCTCAACTTTCTCATACAATGTCAAGTGAAAAGCAAACACGTTACCCACGTGCGCTGCCAATTTCGGTCGAGCGTCCTGCGTCACCTTAATAGCCTCATCTGGTGACAGAAGGGCTTTCTCATTTTTTGCGCAACGGATCAGCCTGGCTGTCCAGCGCGGAAATGCAGCCAGTATTCTTGGCACCATTCCACGCGGTCATGATTTATATAGTAATTAGATAAGTCACATAGATATCTACAAAATATTATTTATCTAGTTTAGATAATAGATTTCGTAATAAAATATAACATTGGGGCCGATTCTCTTGTACACAATCTCTAAACTAAACTAAATTAACAGGTCTAAATTTAGTGCCATCCTTTTCCCCAAGCAACATTATGAAAAGGATAGCATTAGATTTAGACATGCCATTTTAGTTTAGTTTAGAGATTGTGTACAATGGAATTAGCCACATTATTAGTTCAAAAAAAAATTAAGGTATCATCTTAGAATGAGAAATACATTAGGTCACAGCCCACCACGCTGCCCAAGAGCGGATCTAATGCAGACTACACACATCTTTGAGAACAATAATATATGAAGAACTCTCAGGCATGCAGGTTTTTCTAACAAGTTTTACTTCACCATTAAAGCAAGCGATATTTTATTTCTTAAAACACATAGGAGTCTGGAAGCTAGAGATGCTTGTTCGGGATCGAATACCGTACCCATGCTATAACCACTGGGCTATCACTGCTTATCTCTCGCTAGCAACTCTATTGGATACTTACCTACCTCTACGGCCTATCATCATCATCATCATGATCAACCCATCACCGGCTCACTGCAGAGCACGGGTCTCCTCTCAGAGTGAGAAAGGTTTGCCCATAATCTACCACGCTGGTCATGTACACGGATTGGTAGACTTCACACACCTTTGAGAACATTGTAGGTAGGTACGTTCTAAAGTACATTTTTATTTAGTTTTAAGCATAATAGTTTTTGATTTATCGTGTAAAATTTTAGAAAAATACGACTGCAGTATGGAACTGACTCGCACTTGGCTGGTTTTTTTATATAAATAAAGAGCAAACGAGATGGGTCACTTTATGTTAAGTGATTTCCGCCGATTATGAACATTTCTATTGTTTAAATTTGTAGCGTGCAGTAAAATTATTATGTCTTTAATGTAAAATTCATGTTCTGTCCCTTTTTTAGTAATAATAAAAAGAAAAAGATGCAGATACTTTATATTTAGTTTAGAGAAAGGCAACAGAATCAGCGTCAATATTTCTAGACGTGGGTGTAGGTATATTACAAAGTTTACAACCGACCCAGTGTCGCGTAACGACTCGCATGCGGTGCCGACAAAGTTTTGGCACGGGCTGGCCGTCTTATCAACTCGTACGAGACATGCTGCAAACGAGTAGTTTTCGTGAAATGAACAGCAGAAGTTGACGCGCAACATACGCCCATTTGTATGAGGATAGGCTGAAACAAGATAGTGCCTAAAGACCAGAGGCGGATTAAATATCGAGAGCACCCTAGGCAACCACATCATAGGCGCCCTTCTAACAGCCATATTAAAAAATATCCCCACCCCTGATTGCCATCTCGACCTGTCGCGTAATTTATTGGTATTTTAATGGTATTCGTTCATATGTGGTAAAATCAAAGATACCTAGTCGTTTTACAGCCTACCTGGCATCAAATGTAGGTAACATTTGATGGGGTGAAGGTGAAGCCTCTATCTACGTCTTGTTACAAGTTTCATCTGTGTTGACGCTGATGCAATTACAGCATCAAGATACCTACTTCAGCGCAAAAATAAAAAAGGCTAACGTTAATTGCCTTGTTTTTAGGGTTCCGTACCTCAAAAGGAAAAACGGAACCCTTATAGGATCACTTTGTTGTCTGTCTGTCTGTCTGTCCGTCTGTCTGTCAAGAAACCTACAGGGTACTTCCCGTTGACCTAGAATCATGAAATTTGGCAGGTAGGTAGATCTTATAGCTGACATTTGGAAAAATTTGAAAACCGTGAATTTAGGGTTAGATCACACAAAAAAAATTAAATTGTGGTCATGAACTAATGATTAGTATTTTCAACTTTCGAAGTGAGTGACTATATCAAGTGGGGTATCATATAAAAGGTCTTCATCTGTACATTCTAAAACAGATTTTTATTTATTTTTATGCATCATAGTTTTTGAATTATCGTGCAAAATGTCGAAAAAATACGACTGTAGTACGGAAACCTCATTGCGCGAGCCTGACTCGCACTTGACCGGTTTTTTTTTACAGCTCAAGTTCGTCTATACCTAAGTACTTACATTAATACAGCCAGCACTCAAAGCGCGAAATGATGTGAAATTAAAATCCATGGTACACACTGAATTTTTGACTTTAATTTAATGTATGTTAGGTCCATTTTACTCTGAGGTTATTATCGTCATCGTTGAGTCAGATATAAAATCTCATACTGTCTACTACATACTCACACCGTACGAAGATGTATGCAAAAATGTAAACAATGGTATGTGGGGTGAGAATTCAAAATAATAACGCTGTCCATGTAGTCTCTCAAAAACCGGCCAAGTGCGAGTCAGGCTCGCGCGATGAGGGTTCCGTATTACAGTCGTATTTTTTCGACATTTTGCACGATAATTCAAAAACTATGATGCATAAAAATAAATAAAAATCTGTTTTAGAATGTACAGGTGAAGACCTTTCAAATGCTATCCCACTTGATATAGTTATCGAGTCTAGTCACTTCGAAAGTTGAAAATACTAATTATTAGTTCATGACCACAGTTTTTTTCTAACCCTAAATTCACGGTTTTCATATTTTTCCCCAAATGTCAGCTATAAGATCTACCTACCTGCACAAATTTTATGATTCTAGGTCATCGGGAAGTACCCTGTAGGTTTCTTGACAGACAGACAGACAGACAGACAGACAGACAGCTGACAACAAAGTGATCCTATAAGGGTTCCGTTTTTCCTTTTGAGGTACGGAACCCTAAAAACTACTAAAACATACAATATATATATTTTTTAAAATAGAGATAGCGAGCAAACGAGCAGGCGGGTCACCTGATGTTAAGTGATTACCGCCGCCCATGAACATTTGCAGCACCAGAGGAACCGCCGATGCGTTGCCGGCCTTTTAGGAATTTGTTGGTCCGCCCCTTAAATAACCCCATGTTGTAATCTAGTGTTGTATGTAGTAATATACCTGCCTTATACACCTACATAAAATTAAATATTGCATACAACTTTTAGTTCAGAAGAAAAAAGAACCCTTATAGGATCACTTCGTTGTCGGGTAACATTGAATTTGATTGGTTAGTATTCAAATGAGATCCAATCTGCGTTTGTATGGAGCGCTCTACAAACGAACCCCTCTTAAATGCATCGCAATAAAATGCCCAACTTCCTAAGTAGTGTACTCTGTGCGTCAGAAGGAATGATATTGTGTTACAAATGTGCTTTTATTGCCAATTTCTGTTGTAATCTTTTTGCATACCTACCTTACAGCGTCGCGTCGCTATGAAGCCAAGTAACAATTAAGTCGGAAAAACGAGTTACATCCACATTGGTAACTATTTTTTCTTAACCAACTATGGAATATGATTATGTTATCCTTCTGTGTTTTGTACTGTGTACCTTACTGTGTTTGTTCTAAGGCCCTAAATCTCTATATATAAAAATGAATCGCTGAATGTGTCGCTGATTAAAAATTTTGAGAACAGCTGAATCGATTTCGCTAATTATTTTTTCATAATATTCCTTGAAGTACGGGGATGGTTCTTACGGAGAGTAATTTTTAAAAAAAAATCCTGAAAAAGAATCGATTGTTAGGCGGTACGAAGTTCGCCAGTGCAGCTAGTGTAAAAGAATATTTACCTACTTATTTTCTAAAAAATGATATGAAATGTACAGCTACAAAATTTCATATCCTGTAGATTACGGACATTATTACAACAAAAATAACTATGAAAAGTTTGAATTTAGAATAACCTGTCTTCCGGAATACCGTATTAATATTCATATTTTTTTCTTTTTGAATGCGGAACTCTACCGAGTTAGCTAGTTTATCAACTAGAAGTTAGTTTATCACTTAAAAAGCACGTAATCAGAGTGAACTAGAGTACCTATGGGAACTCGCGGTTTGATCCTGAATTTTTGATTAAATTAAAAAAAATTAGAGCCTCAATAGCTTAACCGGTAAAGGAGTGGACTGAAAACCGAAAAAACTTTAAAAAAATATATATATATAGTTTCTCATTCGGGGATCAGGGGTTTACATTATTAGCGCTATTTTTCTATTACTTCACGTCACCATAGTCTGATATATATATGTATATAACCACTAGGCTAAGATACGTTAGTCCTATTATATTATTCTGTGGCTAAGAACCGCTTGGTGTAATAGGGGCAATAAATCCGTGGACACAATCGTATCGGAATATTTGGCATCGTTTCTAGCTCTAGCATTCGTCCTATTGTTGCACTGGAATGCTCTTTCGTCCCCTATTACATCCACGTGAACTTTGCTAAAAAGCTGTGATAGCCTAGTGGTTAAGCACGCACCTCTAACTTTTCGGAGTTATGTGCGTTTTAAGAATTTACTAATTAAATATCACTTGCTTTAACGGTGAAGGAAAACATCGCGAGGAAACCTGCATGCCTGAGAGTTCTCCATAATGCTCTCAAAGGTGTGTGAAGTCTACCAATCCGCACATGACCAGCGTGGTGGACTATGGTCATTAGGTACCCTTCTCACTTTGAGAGGAGACCCGTGCTCTGTAGTTAGCCGATTGGTTGATCATGATGATTATTATCTGTGGCGCTTATTTATCCACCCTAAGACACCCTAGATAGAGCCACCCAGATGCCTGAACAAGAGGCAAAGAGCGTGTGTATGAGGAAGGCGCAGGTTTGGTGTTCATCATCATCATCATGATCAACCCATCGCCGGCTCACTACAGAGCACCAGTCTCCTCTCAGAGTGAGAAGGGTTTTGTCCATTGTCTACCACGCTGGCCATGTGCGGATTGGTAGACTTCACACACCTTTGAGAACATTATGAAGAACTCTCAGGCACGCAGGTTTCCTCACGATGTTTTCCGTCACCATTAAAGCAATTGATATTTAATTATTAAAACGCACATAAATCCGAATAGTTAGAGGTGCGTGCACGGGATCAAACCCGCGACCTCGGATTAGAAGGCGAACGCCCTAATCGCTAGGCTATCACAGCTTGTTTGGTGTTACGCTTTTGAAAAGGCCTACGTCCAGTAGTGGACGCTTACATATTGACGGATTGGAAATAAGCCGTCTGTTACAGACTTACCCGCCTCCAGCCACCAGGATCATCTGCATCTTGCCTCCAGTTCACGCTCCTTCCCAGTGATAATCCTTGCATATCTCCTTAGCTCATAGTTGCACTATCACAATTCTCTTGACGCACACAAAAAACGCAAAAACCCACATTTTTAAAGTAGTGACATATAGAAATCCAAAAGTAATTTGTTCCTTAATTCCATGGTATGTTTTGGCTCGAAAGCATTTAAACTAAATATTTTTGTGTACAGGTTTTGCCACAGGTTTTATCTATTTACACAAGTTATTGAACATTTTTGGGTCTACTGCAGAAAACAAAATATGAAAATTCAAACAATGCATTCAAGTAAGTTAGTAAAGTAAAGGCAGCTCGCCACGTATTGTTTTCTAGGACATTTTTAAAATTCATCATTTTGTTTATCGATTAGTTTACCCATCTTTTTTTTTTTGAATTTATAGACTAGCGCTTGACTGCAATCAGACCTGGTGGCAAGTGATGATGCAGCCTAAGATGGAGCGCTCTTGCCTAGAAGATGTATGTCTCAGTCATGCAAAGTATACTTTCTATATAAATAAATCACACTAATATTATAATGGCAATCTTTAAAAACCGTGTCAAGAAACACTTTCTGTCACTGTAAATTTAGATTTTATGTTACAATAATATGTACAGTTAGATGTGTATTATTTAATTAATTATATTATATTGATTTAATAATAATATTTCATAGTATGTACCTATTGGAGTGTATGTTTATGTATATCTACCTATATTGCATTGCGACTCCCCGTCTAAACAGTTCTTTAATGGATTGCCTGGAAGAGATCACTTTAGTGATAAGGTTCTTACTATCTGTAATTTTTGAACCGACTTCCAAAACGGAGGTGGTTCTTAATTCGGCCTGTTTTTTAACAACAAAGTCGTTTAAATTAAATTAATATTAAGTAGGTATAAAGGCGGGAAAAGTATAAAACAAAGGTGAAAGTTTGTAATACTGTGTGTGTGTGTGTGTGTGTGTCTGTTTGTTAATTTAAAAAATTACTGGACGGATTTGGCTGAAAGGGCTTTGAAGATTTTAGCCTACCTAGTAGTCTGCCATCTTTCTTTTTAGTCCAAAACCAACCTATATTAATCAACAGTTGGTTACGAACAAGTTTTGTATGAGACAAACTGTTCCAAAGTGTCACGGTACCGAGATATAAGCTATCAAAGTTATACTGGAAGCGCCATCACTAGAACATCTAGCCATTAGTACAACTTTGGTAGCTTATACTTGGTAACTTGACACTGGAAGATTTTGTCTCAAATAATACTAATTGTTAGTATTCATGCCAGCTATTAAATAAAACAAATTTTATGCTTGGCCGCTATTTTGAAATATAAAAAAACCCAGCCAAGTGCGAGTCGGACTCGCGTACGTACCAAAATGGCAAAAAAATCATGTCTGTTGTATGGGACTTGGGAGCCTCATTAAATATTTATTTTATTTGTTTTTTAGTATTTATTGTTATAGCGACAACAGAAATACATAATCTGTAAAAATTTCAACTGTCTAACTATCACACATAACACATCTTACTTTTATCCCGGAAAAACAAAAAAGTCACACAGGATTTTGAAAAACCTAAATCCACGTGGATGAAGTCGTGGGCATTAGTGGCGATGTCGTCTCACGTCTGCCCACCTAGTAGGGGTCTTCCAACGCCATTCCAGCATATATTATTATCATATATACTTATCTAGGTATATGACTTCGTATTTATGATATTATGTACATCAACGTATTGTATACTAAAACCTTTTTAAAAGTATGTACTTTATATGCAGAATTAGATTAGTGAGAAAAAACACATTTTAAATTTATTGGTTTTTGAGAAAAATCCGAACATGCACACATAGAGTTGAATAAATAAAAAAAATGCAGTTTTTGATGGAACTACCGTTTTTGACGTCCATGTAAGCATGGCGGGACGGTCCGGCTCCGCAATCCATACTAATATTATAAATGCGAAAGTGTGTGGCTGTCTGTCTGCTAGCTTTTCACGGCCAGTTTAACCGATTTTAATGAAATTTGATACATAGCTAGATTACATCCCGGAGACGGACATAGGCTACTTTTTATCCAGGAAAACCAAAGAGTTCCCACGGGAGTCTTAAAGGCCCATCCCCTTAACCGATTTATATGAAATTTGGTACGGAGGTAGCTTGCATCCCGGAAATTGACATATGCAAATTTTATCCCGGAAAATCCCACGGGATTTTAAAAGACGCGCCATAAATCCACGCGTAAATTATAGACAGCGAAGCATTAAGCTGTGAATGATGTGACCGTGGCAGGCCAAGGTAGAGCCGAGGGTTAATTTTTTTGCCACATTCCTCTGAAATCAAGTGCAGACGGCAAGTCCTGTTCGTGGAACTATATGTGTATTAAATATAAAAATATCTTCTTCCAGTAATTATTATTGCATTTCACGTACAGGTAAGTTCGTTTAATCATTAATAATATTTTAAATTTATTTACATTGAGAAATGTTTAACGTTCGTTGTATCATTAGCTTTTAAAGAGTGGGTAGGCACTTACAGCGAAATTAATTAAATTACGCTGCTTGGCGAACTTGGTCTTCCAGCTTTATTAACTTCGAACGCGAAGTTTTAGACCGGCGTTATTTAATAATGGTACTTTCTGTAATTGACACTTGACCCCTGATATATAAATCTGTATAGGAATACAGCTGGGCTGGGCAGCATTTGGAAAATTGCGTCAAGTCTTCAATTCGTCGATACCCCAAAGCCTAAAGACGAAAGTCTTTAATGAGTGTGTCCTACCTGTGATGACGTATGGCGCTGAAACGTGGACACTGACAGTTGGCCTTGTCCACAAGTTCAAAGTCGCTCAGCGGGCTATGATGGGTATCTCTCTGAGGGACAAAATCCGTAGGAGAACCAGAGTGACCGACATATCCCAACGAATTAGCCAGCTGAAGTGGCAGTGGGCAGGCCACGTCTGCCGCAGAACCGATGGCCAATGGGGCAGACGAGTTCTGGAGTGGAGACCGCGTATCAGCAAGCGCAGTGTGGGACGACCTCCAACCCGCTGGACTGACGACCTTAAGAAGATCGCGGGAAGTGGGTGGATGAGGAAGGCGGAGGATCGTGTGTTGTGGCGTGCTCTTGGGAAGGCCTATGTCCAGCAGTGGACGCAAATAGGCTGATTGATAGATTAATTGATATAAATCTGTACCTTCACTTAGAAATGCCCAATCCGGTATTTGACAACTAGTCAAATCAGTAACTTTTTATCAAACGTCAAAACGCGCGTTATAGTATCTAAATCCCGCAAATTGCTATTACCCTGGAACCATGTCTCATTAACATCGAAATGACGTAATTTTAACGTCATTAGACGTATTTTTAAGTAAAAATATACCATCAGCTCGAAACTTCAGTCAAGTGCTGGCGTCACTAAAATGGCGGCCACGCGCATTATCAATTTGCGGGACTTATGCAAGATTCCAAGTAGTATCGTTTAAAGTAAAGAAAGAGACTTTTTTTACTTTAAACGATAACTTAAAATACACATAAAAACACATCAAATGTGACATTAATATGAAAAAGGAGCCGGAATTTTTTTTTCTTACCCTAGCATGTATGATATTATTGTTTAAACTTTAAAGCTCATTAAGTAGAGTACGAAACAATTTTTTTTTGTCTTAAAAAAAAGACCCCCCGGCCATCAAGTTTGTCAGTTATAGACCATTTTTGTGACAGGGGCTCAAAAACTAATCTCGTTAGGAATATGAAGTTTCGGTAAAATTATGTAAGTACCATATACTTATTTGTATTTAAACGACAAAAATACTGAAAACAACGACTTTTAAAATAGTTTGTAAGCTATTTTTTTCAAGGGTTATTGCGATGTTCTAGCTCGGGAAAAAAATATTTCATGCACCCAAAATATGGTGTTCATGTACGGAACCCTAAAAGAGCGAGGCCCGACTCGCACTTGACCTGTTTTTTAATATGCGCTGAATATGGCCACCGAGGGGGTTTTAGTGGGAAGAAATCCCACATAACCCGATCTTTCCCCAAAGAGATAGGGTAACTTAAGAAGATTTCCCCCCGTCAATAAAAAAAATCTAGACTAGTAGAGGCTTACACATGCCTCGCAGTCTTTCGCTACCTGGATCCCTCCTTCCCTCCCCCGGCTCCCTGTAAGGTACTTTTACCCGACTACGTCAAAGCCAAAAGGAAGGGTAATGATTTTGGCAGTCTATGTATGAATGTATGACGTAAGTATGTAGGTTTGTATTTACGTGTGTTCTACTGTAGCGGCTAAACTACTAGGCCAATGGTCTGGGTGACATAGGCTACCTTTTAAATTAACAAAATCAATATGGTGGATGACGGGTTCCCCGACCTTGGCAACCAGGGCGGTCTACTCGGCTTCTGGAGCGAGCTTGGATGGCTGGAGTGAAGACTTCAGCGGGGAGGGGCGATGCACGCACAACAGATGGAAACGTTTAAGTGCGGAAACCAGCCCACAGCGAAGAAGAAGAAGAAGGCGGATGTAGCACCTAAAAAAGTGAGAATCTCAATATTTTTTTTGCTACCGTATCGAGTGTCAAAGTCAAAATAAGTTTATCTACCCGAGCCGAAGGCGAGGATTTTTAAGTCGAGGATGGGATTAGGGGTTTTATGACCAAGACTCTGCTTTTCACTTAGATTGCGATAAAATGAAATTTGTGTAGTCCTCGCGGACAAAGTCGCGCGTATAAGCTAGTAAGTAATAATAGGTGGGAGCTCTAACAATAAATTAGAGTATTCCCATCTGAACGTCAAAATCTTTATTTGGATGGTGATTTATTTTCGATAGATAACCAATTACTCCCGATAAGCTCACAGCGGTGTGCAGTTCGCGATAATATGTCACAATGCAAAATATTATGGCCGTTTTCAATTCAATAAAATAACGTTTTAATTATTTATACGTCGTTCTTTCATAACTTACAGAATTTCACTTAATTAATGTTGGGGATGATAACCTTTGCAAAAAGTAGGTACGCCTATTATTTTGTAACTAAGTACCTATACAGACACTTATGAAATCTTTAATAATAGGTATTACTAACTTAAACCTATAGTAACTTAAATCTTACTAATCTAACTTAAATCTCCGCCCCGGCTTCGCACGGGTAGCTTATTACAATTTTTTTTTAAATAAAATATAGCCTATTCACTCAGGAATAATGTAGCTTTCCACTAGTGAAAGAATTTAAAAATCTATTCAGTAGTTCTAAACAGAGATTACTTCCTATAAACAAACATACAAATTTACCTCTTTATAATATTAGTATAGATTATCAATATGGATTTCTACAATTGAGTAACGGTTAGCTCCACAAGTTTACAACTTAAATAAACGACGAATAACTACGAGAATGATAGTTATTGCTTACTTTGTGTTTCATGTTGCCTTAACACAAATGTTCTCTATAATGCCAGACAGTCTCCCGTTTACAGGATAGGAGCAATAAAGACTGCTATTTTATGTGGGAGCTAAAATAGACTCTGATGTCAAGGAGATAGAATACAAAATGCCCTTTCTGCTGAACAAAAGCCTTGAGTCGCCATTACGTCGAGACAGAATGGCGTCACGAAATCATTCACGATAAAGGATGCAAAGGGATATGCGTAAGTTTGCCTTTGTATAGCATTGAGTATTAAAATCTGATTTGCTTATGGATTCATCTGGTTTCATTGTATATTTTGTGCCTATACATGGTTATCGATAGTAATTTGAGCCTCCATAGCTCAACGGGTAAAGGAGTGGACTGAAAACCGAAAGGTCGACGGTTCAAACCCCGCCCGTTGCACTATTGTCGTACCTACTCCTAGCACAAGATTGATGCTTTCGTTGGAGAGGAAAGGCAAATATTAGTAATTTAACATGGCTAATATTCTTTAAAAAAATATATACATTATGATTTTATGAAAATTGTGCTTATGTAACCATCATCATCATCATCAACTGATAGAGGTCTACTGCTGGACATAGGTCTCTTGTAAAGACTTCCACACGCCACGATCTTGCGCCGCCTGAATCATAGTATTAAGCAATTAAATTCACTTGCTTTAACGGTGATCGTGAGGAAACCTAGAGTCCTCCATAATGTTCCCAAAGGTGTGTCAAGTCTGTCAATCCACACTTGGCCAGCGTGGTTGACTATGTCCTAAACTCTTCTCGTTCTGAGAGGAGACTCTTTCTTAGTAGTAGGCCAGCGGGTTTATGATGATGCTAACAGATTAGGTTGTACAAAATTAACCCCTGCCTTTTCGAACACAAAACTTAATGAATTTACACCCTGTATATAACATACCCACACTGATACTACATTAGTATCTATATTTGAAATTCAAAGTCCTGACTGACTGACTGACATATATATCAACGCACAGCCTAAACCGCTGGTCCTACGTGACATGAAATTTGGAGGGTCTATTCTTTGTAAAGAGTAGGTATCCAGTAAGAAAGGATATTTCGAATTATTTGGAAGTTTGTATTGTAAAGTTTACTTTTAATTATTGATATTATTAACTTGAGATTTGGAAAGTAGGAATATGAGAAAATCCCCCCATAAAGGGATGAAATGGGGGTTGGAAGGTAATGTGTTATTCGGTGCTGTTCAGGGTGCACTTCCTGATGTTATAATGTTTGTTTCTAAAAAAATGCCATTTGTTTCCTGTAGGCCACGCGGGCAAAGCCGTGGGCAGAAGCTAGTAAATCATTAAGCACAAGAATCTGTAGATGCTTGGAGAAAGGTATTGGAAACTTCCGGTGTCTAACAAAGTTACCAACACTTATCCGCAACTGTGCATGACTGTTTCCCACAATACGGTATTTGACAACTAGTCAAATCAGTAACTTTTTATCAAACGTCAAAACGCGCGCTTTGTATGCGATATTCTATGAAATACCGGTGTGTGACGTCACAATCATTTGACGTGTTTTTTTTAGTTTAATCGATAATTTAAAATAGTTATTACACTTAAAACCAACAAAGGACGTGGATTTTACGTATATTGTAACACCCTCTATTTAATAATCACTGAGAAATAATTTATTGTTGATGTAGTCAAATACCCAATTCCTTCGGTGAACCCGCAGTGGCTTCCCGAAAGTTGTGTTTGTTCTGCAGAAGTTCAGCCGTCGAAGCTGTTCACTTGGTAGTTGCCAGTTAACCGCACGGTAAGTTACTATTAGAACGTGATATACTCGCATGTAAACTCATTACATCTAAAGTGAAGAAAGAATAAAATAGCGTTCTATACTCAGAATAAGGACTGTTAGAAGTAGCCCTATTGTGACACTTACTGTTAGAGCGAGATAGCTAAATGCATTTAAGATCTTGTTAGAACGTGACAAAATGATTATATTTTGTCCTTATCACCGTGGCCACTTTTTATTGTTTGTCAAAATGTATTTGTACGTGAGTATTTGACAAACAACGTGAAGTGTAGAAGGGATGACATTTCACTAGTAAGAAAATCTGCTTGAGCGAGAGGGACTGAGGGGGCCACGCTAGTTGCAAATCTGGACATATTATCTGTGGTTCTATATTTTGTGAGTCTGTCACTCACGGTTTGTTGTTATCGTTGCCAAAACGTAATGTTTTTCTGTTAAAACCAATGATGTGTATGGTATGGTTAAATCAACTCTATGGTTAAAACAATAAATTATATTATTATTTTATGTATTTTATGAAGATTGAGTTTATTGGGTGATCCACCTCCTAATTATCATTAATTACTGCCGACAACTTCGTTGGATCCGTCAGATATAACATCGCCAAGGATATCTAGTCGTTCATAATATTCTCAATTTCTAAGAAAATATAAAAAAATAAGACTATATTTTGACGTAAGATTTTTTTCGTACCACTTGCTCAAAAAAGTGACATTCAATGCCACAAAAAGCGTACATAACAATAGTCATTTTTAATCTGTTAAAAACAGGGAAAGAAAATTGTACTGAATTTCATTCATCCCCTAGGGTGAGAATGTGATTTAAATTTGGAATACTTAGGTATCGAAATTTATACTGAACTTTTTTTTTATATTTATTTATTCAGATACAAGACAGCCCTTGACTGCAATCTCACCTAAAACCGACGAGGCCGTATGAGCTTGATGCCTTTGCTTTTCCGACAAAAAAATATTAGTCTAGGAATTTGCCGCGTTTTTGTTTTCTTCAAATAGTACACAAACGTTAAGTTTATTTTAATTTATTTTTATAAATAAGTTAATGTTCTAAAAATACGTTTAATAAATGCTTATCTCATATTATTATTGTGTTAATTTTTTCGCAAATGGTACGAAAAGTAGAGTATTTACCTCGGTGATAAAGCTGTCTTAGTGGGTGAACTTAAATCCCTCGCTACACTCAGGACTCGTCTTAAATCCCTCGCTTCGCTCGTGATTTAAGTTTTTAACACCCTCGCTACGCTCGGGAGTAAACCTCGAGTCCTTCGTTACGCTCGCGATTTAAATCGTCACCCGCGACAGAAGACACCGCTTTATCCCCTTGGTTAATAATCTACTATTACACCCTCATTACCTGTTATCTCAAAAGACCCCATGATCCAAACTTCATAGTCGCTAATTTGTTGTTCTCTGTGTTGGGGATTATACGCAGAGCAACTTTCAGCTTTTATAAAATAACAAAGGTCTGGCACGCGCTGACTCTTAGTCCAATACACAGACTCATACAAATCAAGCTATAACTTTGAGGGAATCCTGTAAGGCATCTCCCTATTAAAAGTTTACTCTCATAATATTACACCCACTTAAAAGTTGAATATGGTAAGTAGGTATAATATTATATTTCTTGGTAGGTGTTATCATGTTATGGAACATGTTTTACTAGCCCGCGGCTTTGTCCGCGTGGAATTAGGTTTTTTGAAAATCCTGTGGGAACTCTTTGATTTTCCGGGATAAAAGTAGCCTATATATGTATGTCACTCTCTGGGTCTTTATCTATACCCATGCAAAAATCACGTCAATCCGTTGCACCGTTGCGACGTCATTGAAGGATAAACCAACAATCCAATAAACCAACAAACCAACAAACAAACACACTTTCGCATTTATAATCGTACTGATTATATTATAGCCTTAAAAGAAGTACAAGATTTAACTCGAAGCTATGTGGACTCGACTCTCTTATTAAAAGTCTTGCAAGACAGTTTCTAGGATATTGCATTTATCCGTCTTAAAATCTATTCAGAACCTGGTTCTAAGTAATAAGTATTTACTTACTTAGTTCTATAGTTCTAATCTTGTAAGTTTAAAACATCATATAAAATTGCTTTACCATTTTTAGAGTTCCGTCCCGAAGAGTGCCAATGGGACCCTATTAACTACTAAGCCTGCGCCGTCCATCTGTCTATCTGTCAGTGGGCTGTATCTTATGAACTATGTGTATTACGTAGAGTTGAAATTTTCACAGTGTGTATTTCTTTTGCCGATATAATAACAAAATAAAAAACGGCCGCTATGCAAATTAATAAAAACTGACCAAGTGCGAGTCAGGCTCGCGCAACGAGTGTTCCGTACTACAGTCGTATTTTTTCGACATTTTGCACGATAATTCATAAACTATGATGCATACAAATAAATAAAAATCTTTTTTAGAATGCACAGGTCAAGACCTTTCATATCCTACCCAACTTGATATAGTTATCTTACTTCGAAAATTGAGAATACTAATTATTAGTTCATGACCACAATTTTTTTTGTGCGATGTAACCACAAATTCACGTTTTTCAGATTTTTCCCCGAATGTCTGCTATAAGACCTACCTACCTGCCAAATTTCATGATTCTAGGTCAACGGGAAGTACCCTGTAGGTTTCTTGACAGACCGACAGAAAGACAGACAGACAACAAAGTGATCCAATAAGGGTTCCGTTTTTCCTTTTGAGGTACGGAACCCTAAAAGTACATAGTGTTATATTTTATACGATGGTACCTACGGAACCCTTCGTGTGTGAGTCCACTTTTTTCAGTAGGTAAATCCAAAGTTTACTTTTTAATACTCAGGTTGAAATCTATAGAGTGAACTTTGACTTTGCTCAGACTTAAGATTGAATCAAAACGAGACAGACTTATGTGAGAGATATAGCTCTGTCTCATTTTAACTCTGTCTTAAGTCTAAGCAAAGTCAGAGTGCGCTCTATAGATCTCAGCCTCAGACTTCGGATAGAAAGAAGAATGTAGGTAGGTTAGCGAAAATATTGACCTAGTAGTTTTATGATGAACTTGAAATGATATTCAATCTAAGGATGGCAAAGCAATTTTATGGTCGATATTATTTATTAATAAAAATAGCCTGTCGGAAAAGGTACACGTATCTCCATAATATATTATGTATACTAGCTGACCCGGCGAACTTCGTACCACCACACGTCACACAATTATTGTTTTGCCTTCCCGGAACCCCTTCATTAACACTTACCCTCTAACAAATAAACCTGAAATAGCGGTGGAATAGTTATACTCTGTTTTGTCTTTCTCTGTCATCAATAATTTTACATCTGAAGGAAAAAGACAAACCAGAGTATAACTATTCCACCGCTATTCCAGGTTTATTTGTTAGAGGGTTAAACTTTATGCAATAATAAGCAATATTTTTTCATGAACAATTTTTAATATTTTTTTTTAGATTTTTCCTCTCATGTCTGCTATAAGACCTACCTTCCTGCCAAATTTCATGATTCTATGTCAACGGGAAGTACCCTATAGTTTTCTTGACAGATAGACAGACAGACAGACAGACAACAAAGTGATCCTATAAGGGTTCCGTTTTTCCTTTTGAGGTGCGAAACCCTAAAAACTGAAGTACAGTATGCACTGTTCTTTATATATCTATTTTCAGGCTCCCGCGGATTATGTAGGATTTAGAAGCATACAAGAAAATGAAAGGTAGGATCAGTTTCAAATTGAAACATTAATGAGGTTTTCTTGCAGTAACAACGGGTAACCAATACGCTATGCCTACTACAGATTTTAGATATTTTCCTTGGTCAAATTATTAAGAGATACTAGCTGATGCAAGCGACTTCGTCCGCGTGGATTTAGGTTTTTAAAATCCCGTGGGAACTCTTTGATTTTCCGGGATAAAAAATAGCCTATGTCACTCTCCAGAGCTTTAACTATCATCACCATCAACCAATAGACGTCCACTGCTGGACATAGGTCTCTTGCAGGGATTTCCACACACCACGGCCTGGATCCAGCAGCTCCCTGCGACTCGTCTGATGTCGTCCGTCCACCTAGTGGGCTTTAACTATAACCATGCAAAAAATCACGTCAATCCGTTGCACCGTTGCGACGTGATTGAAGGACAAACCAACAAACAAACACACTTTCGCATTTATAATAAGGGTACTGATTTTGGTCACAGAATAACAAGCTTATTTTGGTACTAATATTACAAGGAGGTAAAGTTTGAAAGTTTGTTTGTAGGAAATAATCTCTGGAACAACTGAACCGATATTGAAAATTGTTTCACCAGTAGAAAGCTACATTATTCCTGAGCCACAAAGGCTATATTTTATTTCAAAGGAGATTATTACAAGCTACACTGTGCGAAGCCGGTGCGGATCGCTAGTTTTGGTATAAACTGCTTAACCAGATAAGTCTCCACACATTTTAGCTTTCAAAATACTGTGGTAAACTCCAGGAACTAAATCTTCTTTTTCTATGTACAAAAACTAGCTGATGCCTGCGGGAAGTTTTTAATTTTCCGGGATAAAAAGTAGCCTATGTCACTCTCCAAGTCTCTATCTATACCCATGCAAAAAATCACGTCAATCTGTTGCAACGTTGCGACGTGATTGAAAAACAAACCAACAAACATACAAACAAACACACTTTCGCATTTATAATAAGGGTACTGATGAATCGCTAAATGTGTTGCTGATCGCAAATAAACCAGTTTTCTTTCTTTCTTTCAAATCTCGAGAACAGCCCAACCAATTTGGCTAATTCTTTTTTTATAATATTCCTTGAAGGAAGGAAGTACGAGGATGGTTCTTACGGAGAGAAAGATTAACAAAAAATCCTGAAAAAGAATCGACTGTTAGGCGGTACGAAGTTTGCCGGGGCAGCTAGTATTAGTATATAAATAGTATATTATCATAAATATCTATAGAATTTTCAGTAGGCAAATACTGTGTTCATGCGGTTTTTGTCCTCTAGTGTGCGATAAACTTAAAGCATATATTACTTATAGTTAATCATCATCACCATTCAACCCATCGCCGCGCCGGCTCTCTACATAGCACTGATCTCCTTTCATAATGAAAATGGTTTTGGGCATAGTTCACCACGCCAGCCAAGTGCGGATTGACAGACTTCACTTACCTTTCATGGAGAACTCTCAGACGTGCAGGATTCCTCACTATTTTCCTTCACCGTTAAAGCAAGTGATATTTAATTGCTTAAAACGCACATAGCCCCGAATAGTTCCACGCATCTCCACGCGTGCCCGGGATCAAAGTACCGACTTTCCGTTTAGGAGGCAAATGAGGCATGGTAAATATCATCATCATCATCATCATCAGCCTGTGGACGTCCATTGTTGGACATAGGCCTTCAGTAAAGAGCGCCACCACACCCGGTCCTCATTTCCTCATCCAGCCATCATGGTAAATATGCGAATAAAATAATAAATACTAATATTATAAATGCGAAAGTGTGTCTGCCTGTCTGTCTGTCTGCTAGCCTTTCACGGTCTATCTGTACAACAGATTTTTACTAAATTTGGTACAAGGATAGCTTGCATACCGGGGAAGGACATAGGTTACTTTTTATCCCGGAAGATCAAAGAGTTCCCACGGGATTTAAACAAAACCTAAATCCACGCGGACGAAGTCGCGGGCATCATCTATTATAGCATATTTTAACATTAATAAGATCTTTAATATGAAAGTAACCCCAGAGTATTCCTTGCAAAGTTACGGAATTAACTAAAGAACACATAATCTTGCATCATGTCTACGAGACGAACGTCGTATAAACACGCGCTTTTCCATACAAACGTATTACTTTGTATATTCTATTTTCCTAATTACAAGCCAGATATCGATTAAATCAGTTACAGCCGCACTCAGAGTCGCTTAATCGTTACTTAAGTTTAGTTAAAACGAGACACAGCTATATCTCTCACATAAATCTTGTTTTGTCTTGTTTTAACTCAATCTTATCTTCTTCAATCTGAGCTTCTTTCAAATCGACGCACTTATCAAATCTGCACATAGAAGTGCAAAGACGTAGAATTACATTTTTAGTTCTGTGTAAGTTTTAAGCTGTGATAGCCTAGTAGTTAGAACATCCGCCTTCTAGTCGGAGGTCGGGGGTTAGATCCCGGGCACGCACCTCTAACTTTTCGGATTTATGTGCGTTTTAAGTAATTAAATATACCTACTTGCTTTAACGGTGAAGGAAAACATTGTGAGGAAACCTGCATGCCTGAGAGTTCTCCATAATGTTCTCAAAGGTGTGTGAAGTCTACCAATCTGCACATGGCCAGCGTGGTAGACTATGGTACAGAAGACCTGTGCTCTGTAGTGAGCTGGCGATGGGTTGATCATGATGATGATGCCCTAAAAAATGTAATTCTATGTCTTATATCTTCTAAAATACAATCTTTTATACCATACTGTCTAAAAATATAAGAGGTAGGGTACTTAGACTTACAAGATGACGCCCGAAACTTTATCCGCGTGGATTTTTAATTTTTTTCCGGAATAGATTTTTTTTTTTTTTTATTCAGATACAAGTTAGCCCTTGACTGCAATCTCACCTGATGGTAAGTGATGATGCAGTCTAAGATGATAGCGGGCTAACCTGGAAGGGGTATGGCAGTTTTTATTAAACCCATATACCCCTTTGGTTTCTACACGGCATCGTACCGGAACGCTAAATCGCTTGGCGGCACGGCTTTGCCGGTAGGGTGGTAACTAGCCACGGCCGAAGCCTCCCACCAGACCAGACCAGAAATTTAGAAATTATAAAATTCCAAACCCCTGCCAGGAATCGAACCCGGGACCTCCCACTATTAAGACCACAGCGCTCACCACTGCGCCAGGGAGGTCGTCAAAAATATACGAGGTACATACATAGGTACTATTTCTTACATTTTTATTTTCTTAATATTATTTAGTACTTTGTGTATGTAAGCGTGTGTAAAGTGTGTGAATGTGTGTGTGTGTATTTTGTATTTTATTTCATTCTATTAAAATGTAATCAATTCATACCCTGTTCAAGTGCAGAATGGGGGGACTACACACACCTTTGAGAACATTATGGAGAACTCTCAGGCATGCAGGCATCCTCGCGATGTAGGATCAGGATATTATAAGTATGGATAAGTATGGATTTCGTGATATATTCCGGCCGGTCAATCGTAAAACTGAGATTGGATCGTGCACGTGACATCAATCCGCCTTGTATCTCAGTTAGAGAGAGAGCCAGCGCGTGCCAGACCTTCGTTATTTTGTTACAGCTTAAACTTTCTCTGCATATTGTCCCCAGCACAGGGAGGAACGATTGGCGCCTATTAAGTTTGGATTATGGTAGCTTTGGGAGGATAACAGGTAATAAAAGTGTCAAGAATAGTACCTACACGTCAAAGTATAAAGTGTGATTTTTTTTGTATTTTCTTCGAAATATTATTAGAAGTAGCATCATGCATTGACCTCCTGCCAGATGCCCTTAAACTTTTAAACTTTGCAATGCATAGGTGATTTCTAATAGTATTCCTAAATATAAAAAATAGACTTTATACTTTGACGTAAGATTTTTTCACCTTTATTACCTTTTATCTCCCAAGGCCACCATGATCCAAACTTAGTCACTGATTGTTACTCACTGTGTTGGGGACACCACGCCAAGAAACTTTTAGATTTTATAAAATAACGAAGGTCTGGCACGTGCTGGCTCTTAGTTCATGTGGGGTAAAGCACGTACAAAGCTAGGCGCAGTTAGATTAATCAGATACAATGCACTCGGACAGGGCCTTTTATCTGTATTCGCTATTCGGTTCCAATTCCGGTACTTTTAATTATAGATTGCTATGGCCCTTTGTCTCTCGGGCAACGTTAATTAAGTTTTCACTCATACACAACTCGTGTTCGGACTCATACAGAAAAACCGGCCAATTGCGTGGCGGGCCACGCGCAGTGTACGGTTCCGTAGTCACAATTCAATCACAAATACAATAGATACAATAAAACTATAATGTACTCGTACATTAATATGCTACTCATAAAATCTACGTACAATAATTAACATCGAAAAACAGATACAACTCCTTAACCTGTGAACCCTACTTAGCCATGGTAGTTTTCCTTTAAAATTGATAATATATAGTACTGCTGTGAATTTTTTCACGTTCCTATATACTACCATTTAGGCTGACAGGGGGGGGGGGGGAGACACTTAACTCTAATAACAATTAGCACTTTAAAACATCATATTTCACTAACGGATCTAGAAATCGAGAAAAGATGTTCCCACACCCATAGTATTTTCAAAAGTCCTATTCAACGATACCCCACACTATGGGGTAGCCGAGGAAAAAAATCATCCCCGCTTTACATGAAGGGGAAGGGGAGCTACCTAGGGGAGCTAATTTTATTTCACCACTTTGTCGGCGTGATTAATATTTATACCCATGCCAAATTTCAGATTTCTAGCACTAGTAGTCTCTGAGATTAACCGAGGACGGACGGACGGATGGACGGACAGACGGACAGACGGACGGCCATGACGAAACTATAAGGGTTATTTGTTTCCTACGGAACCGTAAAAAGTGCTTGAGCGTGACTCGGTGCATGAAAAGAACTCGAGCTCACTAAGTTACTCAAACTCGTACTCGTATGTAACACTCGATAGCTTGTAAACATTTTATTAGAATTTCGTGCCCAAAGGGAGCCAACGCGACCCTATTACCACATGAGAAGCCTCCGCTGTACGTGAGTCTGTCTGTCAGCGGGCTGTATCTCGTGTACTGTAGTAGAGTCGACAGAAAAAAATTTAAGGAGACCTTTCTTAATATTGTACGGGACATGCAGTCCTATCGTGACCACGGCTCATGTAATATCGAGTCGAAATATCGGCAGATAAAAATCGCTAAATTAATCGTGGTGTATACCCGTTTTCTACAATACAATGTGTCGTTAAACCACGAAATAAGCTTGACCTTACTTAAAATCGGAATCAGACAAGGGTTGAGGAAGACTAGATTTCTTCGACATGTTCATATAATATTTAACAAAGAATTAATACGTCCTGGGTGTCTGGTAATCATGATGTAATATCTCCAAAACTTTTCACCTCTGCCCTAGAAGACGTGTTTAAGGTTTTGGACTGGAAAGGTCGAGGCATAAACGTGAACGGCGAAAACATCTCACACTTGCGATTTGCGGACGACATCGTCATACTAGCAGAATCGCTGCAGGACCTTGAGGAAATGCTGATCGAGCTTAGTTGTTCTTCCAGACGCGTAGCTCTTGAGATGAACATTGACAAAACAAAAGTCATGTTTAACGAACACGTTATCTCAAGACCCGTCACCGTCGGGAATGTCAGCATCGAAGTTGTTCAAGAATATAACTACCTCGGCCAGATCATACAACTCGGTAGAAACAACTTCGACAAGGAAGCTGACAGAAGAATTCAGCTGGGCTGGGCAGCATTTTCAAAGCTACGAAAGGTCTTCGAATCGTCGATACCGCAAAGCCTTAAGACTAAGGTCTTCAACGAGTGTGTCCTACCTGTGATGACGTATGGAGCGGAAACGTGGACACTGACGGTTGGCCTCGTCCACAAACTAAAAGTCGCTCAGCGCGCTATGGAGCGAGCTATGTTGGGTATCACTCTCAGGGATAAAATCCGGAACGAGGAAATTCGCAGAAGAACAAAAGCGACCGACATAGCTCAAAGGATTAGCGCGTCGAAGTGGCAATGGGCAGGCCATGTCTGTCGCAGAACCGATGGCCGATGGGGCAGACGTGTTCTGCAGTGGAGACCGCGTACCGGTAAGCGCAGTGTAGGACGACCCCCCGCCCGCTGGACCGATGACCTGAAGAAGGTGGTGGGGAGCGGTTGGATGAGGAAGGCGGAGGACCGTGTTTGGTGGCGCGCTCTTGGAAAGGCCTATGTCCAGCAGTGGACGCAAACAGGCTGATGGATGGATGGGTGATGCTGCAAATGTTCATGGGCGGCGGTAATCACTTAACATCAGGTGACCCACCTGCTCATGTGCTCGCTATCTCTATTTAAAAAAACGGTAAGTACAAAAATATGAAATATTTTAATAATATTATTATGTTTCCAACTTTCCATGTGGGTACATGGCAATGGTGAGGTTAGATAAAATAATAATCTGAGAGCTGTCTATTTATATTGAGGAGGTACCTAAAGGTACGCTTACACGGGCACTTGAAATTCCGCAACTCCAATTTCCAGGCAGTTTAGTCAATTATGACGTCACGACCACATGAAGCAATTTACTGCAATGCGCAGCAATATCTGACAGCAATGTTATACGAAAGAATTGCACAAGATTGCTCCACTTATTGCTCCAGATTGATCCATACGTGTTGCCGAGCGATAATTGCTTACAAAATTGCCCATGTAAGCGCACCATAAAAGAAGTTTCTCTAGCGCGTTTACCAATGCTCTCCATACAAACGTGGTTTGGTTCTTACTTGTGTGTAATTCACCAATCTTTAATGAAATTTTGTTTACACGTTTTAATAATTTTAAATAATTTTTTTTTTATTGTGTACATCTATGTGGCACAATTTGAAAGATCTCCTTTAGAACAGAACTTACTTAAGTTAATTTAAAATGTGGACGTAGCGCTAGTATATAAATTAAAAAAAAAGATATATCAAGCATCTTCTCAAAACCTCCCACAAGTTCTCAATTCGATAGCGAAAGGATAACGTGTCGATATGTTATGATGCATGAATCATGATCGAACGATCCTCGAACTAAATTCCGACGATGCAAGATTTTCTTCCTCCCTAGGTAGGTACATGAAATCTTATTTTGCCTTCATAGGTTTGCTGAGCAAACTTTGCTCTACAATCACTACCCATAATATAAATGTGAAAGTTTGTTTGTTTGTTGGTGTATCGGTTTATTGGTTTGTCCTTCTATCACGTCGCAACGGAACAACAGATCAACGTTGTTTTTTGCATGGGTATAGTATAGTTGAAGAATTGGAATTTTAACCCAGAAAATCAAAGAGTTCCAACGGGATTTTTAAATTCTAAATCCACAGGTCGCAGGCATCAGCTAGTACAACATAAGTTTTTTTGCCATAAAAAACTGGCCAAGTGCGAGTCAGACTCGCCGCATCGAGGATTCCGTACTGCAGTCGTATTTCTTCAACATTTTGCATGATAAATCAAAAAGTATAATGCATAAAAATGAAAATAAATCTGTATTAGAATGTACAGGTTAAGCCCTTTTATATGATACCCCACTAGATATAGTTATCTTACTTTGAAAGTTGAAAATACTAATTATTTGTTCATGAACACATTTTAAATTTTGCGATGTAACCACAAACTCACGGTTTTCGGATTTTTCTTCTTACGTGTGCTATAAGACCTACCTACCTACCAAATTTCATGATTCTAAGTCAACGGGAAGTACGCTTTAGGTTTCTTGACAGACAGACAGACAGACAACAAAGTGATCCTATCCTATCCTAAAAATCGCACTGGCCTTAATTATTGTGAGATATTTCTATATACTAAAGAGTATCTGCATCTTTTTCGTTTTTAATATCGATAAAAAGAACGGACATTGAATTTTAAGTCAACAACTTAAAATTTTAGTGCTACTGTACAAAAAGCACTAAGTATGCCCAAGACTGGCACCTAAAGCCACGAGGTTTGACAAAGTAAAATAAGTTTGTGTATCCATTGCTTATTACATGCATTGGTAACAAGAAGATGCGAACATGCGATGTAAAATTTTGTTACCTTCAGAACGTATCGTAAGCAGTATTTATCAATTTGTATTGCATTTTAAAGAACAGTATAACGTTCGGGCCTTTTCGTTGGCACGACACATTCTAGACACTAGGTACCTATATTTTGTTTGAATTAGATTTTAAGGAATGTTTTTTTTGTAAATATTTGTGTTTGTGTTTATCGTGTGTTGGATCAACCAATAAATTGATTTCTATTCTATTCTATTCTTAATTATGTGTTTTAAACAATATGACAGATCATATTTAAAATACATTCAATATCACAAATCTATTTATAATCTTTATTATATAAAAACCGCTCAAGCGCGAGTTGAACTCGCACACGAAAGGTTCCGCACCATTTGTTTCAAGAACGTATCTATGTATAACATTTCATTGAGTTTGATGGTAAATATTCAAAATATGTGCACCAAACTACGTTTATATAATATGAAAAGCACTGTGGAGTGCGCCAGGGTTACTTCTATTAAGCAAAAAGTCCCTAAGAAGAAGAAGCCGCGCTAGAACAAACTGTCAACTGTGACATAACCCGGAAAAGCTCAGTATAATTCGCTTACTTACATTGTTATTACACTTAAGGTCCAAATGAATTTGCGCTGCGCTGCGCGACGCGGCAGCGGCCTTGCTACATACAAACTCATATTAACTACCTAATTGCTACGCCGCGTCTCGTAGCGCCGCGACGCGTAGCGCAGCTCAGGTGCGTTAGGATCATTACATTCGCTTATAAAGTATACAACAAATCAATATTTCGCCTTGCGTTTCTATGTACATATTTTTAGTTAGGTTATTAACAATTAATAATTCCAAAAATATTTGTGGTGTTGCGTTTAATTTAGGTTAAGGTATGGAACTTTGTGAGGTTTTCAGTCGGTATCCGTGCGACTTGACTACCGTTATCCCACGTGGACGGTGGTATACATGATGGATTTTCCTCACGGAAAAAGAAAGAAAAACAAAAATCGGCCAAGTCATCAGGCGAATCAGACTCACCACGAAGGGTTACGGTACCCCATTGTACAAAAAATTACATTTATTAAAAAAAGAAATTTTTCATGACGCCTTTTTTAAATTTGTATTATTTGTTCTTATAGCGGCAACAAAAATAGAGTTCTGTGAAAATTCAACTATTTATGTATGACTCGAGATACAGCCCGCTGACAGACGGACGGACAGCGGAAGTCTTCGCTGGCATCCACTGGCACGCTTTGGGTACGGAACCCTTTAAAAGGTGAAACAAGCATCCACTGCATTGGTAGCCCAAGAAAACTCCTGCTACTAGGTATGTGATCAATGGAAGGGTCCACGGCCCTAAGCAATGAGGTATACGACGCAAAGGGACAGTTTAAACTACAGGCATATTATACATGTCTCACACCAGGTTTTACTCACGTGTTTAGTCGACGTTAGTTTCGAATCCTTCCGGGGTCCTTTTTCACAGGGACTCAGGGTGAGACCTATAGAGCGCACTCTGACTTTGCTTAGACTTAAAACAGAGTTAAAACGAGACAGAGCTATATCTGTCACATAAGTCTGTCTCGTTTTAACTCAATCTTAAGTCTGAGCAAAGTCAAAGTGCGCTCTATAGATTTCGGTCTCACGCGTCGCGGTTGAGACTCAACGGAAGGGTTCGAAACTAGTCTAGCTAACTCGGCTTAACACGTGAGTAAAGCTGGGTGTGAGACATGTATAATGGAAATCACTCCCGATAGTTTAAAGGCTAAAATACATGCATATTATTATAATTAATATTTTGCAGAATAACTATTATTAATAAACATTTTCAACAAAATGTAATACAAGATATTCTGATATTATTCTGAATTATATTGTAAGCATTTAATACATAGTACACTTCCCGTAAATTTCGTACTTAATTAAAATTTTAATCATCCTCTCTACTCAAATATTTTGCAACATGTGTGTTATTTAAAACTAGATGATGCTTGCGACATCGTCCGCATACATTTTTTTTAATCCTTTTAGATTTTCATATACCTAACTACTCGACTCGGTTTTGCCTAAATTTATCACATGTGGGTATTTTCCAAAGTGTCCACGCGGTGCCTTTTCCCTCAGCCGCGAGAACTGTTTTTGAATTTTTTTTCTGAATAATTGAAACAACGACGATACTTTCCAATGTTTAATACATTTAAGATAGAAAGAAGTTTAATCCTTATAAATGTGAAAGTGTGGATGTTTGGATGTTTGTAACTCAACCACGCAAAAACTACTGGACGGATTTGGCTGAAATTTGGAATGGAGATAGATTGAGAGAGTGATATAGGTTACTTTTTATCCCGGAAAATAAAAGAGTTCCCGCGGGATTTTGATAAACGTAAATCCACGCGGATGAAGTCGCGGGCATCAGCAAGGTTGGTTATAATAGATCTGACATAATCACATAGTGATTAAAAGATTCCAAAAAATCAGAAAAAGAGACGTTGCCCGTCCGCGCTCCCTAAAGCTCTTCATACAACCGTAGCTTTGTTTGACTGACTGACTGATCTATCAACGCACAGCTTAAACTTGTTGCAACGTTATTGAAGGACAAAACAACAAACAAACATTTTCACCTTTACTTATATTTTATATTATCAGTATGAAAATAGGATTGGCAAC
The DNA here is from genome assembly GCF_902806685.2 of Maniola hyperantus. Classification (NCBI taxonomy): domain Eukaryota; kingdom Metazoa; phylum Arthropoda; class Insecta; order Lepidoptera; family Nymphalidae; genus Maniola; species Maniola hyperantus. The sequence goes on from NC_048564.1 coordinate 1,721,918, forward strand.
TTCATTAATAGCGTTCTACGAAGTAATATTATTATGAACGTACTAGGACCACAACTAGTGCCTGAGCGATACTGAAAACTGAGTGCACTTTGATAACATAAATGAAATAATTTAGACTAAAGGTGTGTGTACACAACCAATTCTACGTAAACTCCGATTTTATTCCATAAAGCTTATTTCAAACTACGGGTTTCAAATTATATTTTAGCCTACCTACTCTTATAAAAAAATATACTCTTTAAAAAAATCGTACCAATTTTTACTCTTAAAATTGGTACCATCATTGGCCATCTTAGATTGCATCATCACTTACCACCAGAGGGGTGACTCGCTAACTCAGTGTCTAATACTGAAGGATAGCCACTAAGCTCATTTTTAGGGTTCCGTACCTCAAAAGGAAAAACGGAACCCTTATAGGATCACTTTGTTGTCTGTCTATCTGTCTGACTGTCTGGCTATCGGTTTGTCAAAAAACCTACAGGGTACTTCCCGTTGACCTATAATCATGGGCAGGTAGGTAGATCTTATAACTGACATTCGGGGAAAAATCTGAAAACCGTGAATTTGTGGTTACATCACACAAAAAAAAAGTTAAATTGTGTTCATGAACTAATAATTAGTATTTTGAATTTCTAAGTAAGATAACTATATCAAGTGGGGTATCATATGAAAGGTCTTCACCTGTGTATTCTAAAACAGATTTTTATTTATTTTTATGTATCATAGTTTTTGAATTATCGTGCAAAATGTAGAAAAAAAACGACTGTAGTACTGAACCCTCGTTGCGCGAGCCTGACTCGCACTTGACCGGTTTTTTGTAAGTATATTGATGTTAGTTAGTAGGTACTCGTAGTTCAATTGCCGTTCTAATTAAATGATAAATAAATAAATAATCACTTGCTTTAACAGTGAAGGAAAACATCGTGAGGAAACCTGCATTCGTGAGAGTTATCCATAAAGTTCTCAAAGGTGTGTGAAGTCTGCCAATCCGCTCTGAGAGGAGACCCGTGCTCTGTAGTGAGACGGCGATGGGTTGATCATGATCATAGTTTTCTCCATCGTTAACATCGAAAACATAATATAAAAATACATAAAGCTTGGGACAGATGTTCGCTCGCTCACGGAATTTCGCAGCTAATATGTAACACATTGGAATATTCGAGACGCACCATATTTGCGCGGCCAAAAGTACCTACATATCTGCCGAAGAGAATTTTGCACGTGATTTTCCACTAGGCATGTCCCTGGTCTAGTCTAACAAGTTATAGGTTTGGTGACCTTATTGGTTACTAGATGATACCCGTGACTTCATCTGCGTGGTTTTTAGCAGGTTTTTTATAAATAAAAATAATTTTAAATGATTACCGCCGCCCCATGAATATTTGCAGTACCAGAGGAACCACCAATGCGTTGCCGGCCTTTCAGGAATTTGTTGGTCCGCCACTTGAATAACCCCATGTTGTAATCTAATGGGTACATCGCCGAATGGAGTTGATTCCACAGTTTGTAAAATTATTTGTTAGTTGTTACCGGTTCGTACTTCAAAAGGAAAAATAAACCCTTATAGAATCCCGTCGTCTGCCTGTCTGTCGTGTCTGTCAAGACCTAGAGGGTACTTCCCGTTGATTTAGAATCATGAAGTTTGGTAGGTAGGTAGATCTTATGGCAGACGTTAGGGAAAAATCCAAAAACCGTGAGTTTGTGCTTACGTCACAAAAAAAATGATAATGTATTAATGAACAAATAATTCTAGTATTTGCAACTTTCAAAGTAAGATTAATATACCAAATGGAGAATCATATGAAAGGGCTTTACCTGTACATTCTAAAACAGATTTTTATTTATTTTTATGCATAATAGTTTTTGATTTATCGTGCAAAATGTCGAAAAATCCGACTGTAGTACGGAACGCTCGGTGCGAGTCTGACTTGCATTTAGCTGTTTTTTTAATTTTCTGGTTTCTGGTTACTGGGACTTTATCCTAATAATATTATAAATGTGAAGGTGTGGGTGTTTGAATGTTTGGATGTTTTAATGTTTGTTACTCAATCACGCAAAAACGGCGGACGGATTTGGATGAAATTTGGAATGGAGATAGATTATACACATAGGCTACTTTTTATCCCGGAAAATCAAAGAGTTTCCGCAGGATTTTGAAAAACGTAAATCCACGCGGACGAAGTCGTGGGCATCAGCTAGTATTTAAATAAACTTTTGTCATGTACCTAGTCCTAGTGCATTTTTAATTACTTCACTATCTTCGAGTAAAAAGGTCATTATTTACCCATTGTCTATTTATTATTCCAAACCAGACCTGACAAGCGACAATTTTGTACGAAAAACTTCGACCTACGAAAGTCACTTTGCCCTTCGAAATTCACTAGGCACTTTGTTTTAAATGAATCCTACTATCCCACTGAGTGACCTCTGACCTTTCTTATGAGGTCGGAGGATGTTTCGGATCCATATTACAGTTCATGACAGGGGAACTTGCCACAAAACGTCGAGGCTTCACCTAAACTGGCAGGCGTCAAATGTTACCCACATTTGTCGCTAGGTAGGCTATGGAACTGAAGCTGAAGTGGCAATGGGCAGGGCACATAGTTCGTAAAACCGATAGACGTTGAGGTCCGAAGGTGCTGGAATGGCGACCTCGCACCGGAAGTGGCAGCGGTGGAAAACCCCCAACTAGGTGGACGGACGGCAATATACGAGTCGCAGGGAGCCGCTGGATCGTGGCGTGTGTGAGTCCCTACAAGAGACCTATGTCCAGCCGTGAACGTCTGTCGGTTGATGATGATGATTAGGCTACGGAACAAGTAGGTCTCTTTTATTTCACCATGGACGTATAAAATATTAATTCTTATTGGATTTCACGCCACCAGTAGCCTAATATTTGACAGACGTCGATTCTAGATCAATATTGAGAGCTTCCTCACTCTAGTTCACTGTGTACATTTCATCACTGGCAACACGCGCTATTTGAAGACATTAGTCTTCAATTAAGCACTGAAAAATTCAGCCATTCATATTTCATAGCGAATAAACATTGTGCTCGCTTATGAGCAAGACAGAAGATATAAAACGTACGAGATTAGAAGAGATAGCGTTCTACAAACATGAACAAAGTGTCATTTTTCACAAGGACTCGCAACGCATTCGTTAACTGAGTCCCTCTAAAAAGGACCCCGGATGGGTTCGAAACTAGCCAGAGTAATCACTAACGTCGACTAAACACGTGAGTAAAGCTAATTTCTTCTACATTTGTAACGAAGTGGATTCGTTTTAAGGTGATTTGATTGACCCAGCCGCGAAAATTCAAGTTAGTTTTTCAAAAATAGTAGACTAATCATACATCGAAGGCTTATGGTAATGAGTTTTGCGCGCATAACATTTATGCATCTACATGTTTTTCCATAAAAACTTTGGTCAAAAATACACATTTACTTCATATTTGTCCCTGAAAGATAATTTTCTGAATTTTCCCAGATTTGCACAAATATGAAGTAAATGAGTATTTTTGACCAAAGTTTTTATGGAAAAACATGTAGATGGATAAATGTTATGCGCGCAAAACTCATTACCATAAGCCCTCGATGTATGATTAGTCTACTATTTTCGAAAAACGAACTAGAATTTGAATTTTCGCGGCTGAGTCTATCAAATCACCATAAGTCTTCAACTCCTATGTAACCTATAATGCTGCTATTAATGCTGAGCTGGGGCCATTTCATCTTGTGCCAAGTGGGTGCAAGAACTCTTTTTAGATTTAATTAATTATAAAGTACTTCTAATTATCTACTAACTACTATCTACTAACCATTAATTTTAAGTTTGTTTGTACTTTAGACATAAGATGAATAAACCAGTTTTCTTTCTTTCTTCTTTCTTTCTTTCTATCTGCATTTTTTCACATCTCTGAGCACAGGTATATCACCGAGGTAAGCGTGCATTTTTTATGCAGCCGCTAAGATCCTCTATGGGATATATGTAAAAATATGGTACTAAGCGAAATATGTAAAAATATGGAAAAATATTACGGTTTATATTCTTCCGATAAATTTTTGAATCACTCGTAGTTTAAAGTAGGTACGGTACACATCTTTTTTAATCCATACTAATATTATAAATGCGTCTGTCTGTCTGTCTGTCTATCTGTCTGTCTGTCTGCTAACTTGTCACGGCCCAAGCATTCAACCGAATTTGATGAAATTTGATACAGAGTTAGCGTACGGGACGGACATAGGCTACTTATTATCCTGGCAAAATTAAAGAGGTCCCGCGGGATTTAAAAAAACCTAAATCCACGCGTACGAAGTTGTATATGTGTATCTAGTATACTTATAAAACACAAAATATTTCTACCTATGTCCGCTACATAATTTAAAACCATCTAACCGATGTGCCCTAAGCCAGTTTCATTAGATAGACAGTAATGAGAAGATTGTTTTAGACCAACAGAAAAAAATAGGAACAATCTTTTTTTTTTGAGTAGTAGGTAGCACACGCTGGGTATCCGCTAGTTATTATGAAAACAAAAATATAGCAAGCAAAACCGAAAGCTTTGTCATATCAGTTTGTCACGCGTTTGTAAGAGGGAAGAATCACACATAGCCGCTTTAAATCGTACAAGCGAGGAGTGTAAAGAGATTCGAAAACTTGGATCAGCGTCCACTAAATGTGTGTTCAGTGGTGTTTAACCAAATTTTTACTCATTGTAAAAATGTTTTAATATGGACAACTGTCTGAAATCAAATATTTGTAATTTTATTTATTTTATGATACACAAATTATACTTAAAGTTAACGTTTTTCGATATTCTTTATTATGCAACGACATTTAAATTTAAAAAAATTAATACATTGTACAAAATGTTGTATAACACTAGCTAAAGCCCAGCATGCGTTGTAACTTGCATACTTAATGCAAGTTATAACGCATATGCGTTTTGATCATCACGAAACGTTTTGCGTCATCATTACTCACACGCATGGCTAAGGTTTGGAATACTCTTCTACGATATGTTTCTTACCAACTACAATCCGGGTATCTTTAACACAAGAATGAATAGGTATCTTGTAGGTAAACGCGTCCCATCTTAGGCCACATCATCACTTTCTATCAGGTGTGATTGTGGTCAAGCGTTTGCCTATAATGAATTAAAAAATTACGACTTGCGTACTACCTTTTATATGTTATAGATCTTATATGAGAAACTTCAGGCATTACAGCAGTAACGTGCTGGTGTAATGCGTTGTTTTTTTCTAAAGCTGCATAAATCACTCCTTCATCGACCCATCGTTGACTAACTACCACACATGAATCTCTTCTAAGAATGAGAAGGGTTCTCTCACCATATTTTCACAAGAGACCGAATTCGGAATTAAATAAAGACAGCTTAGTACGTACTGAATACGGGAAAATGTGGATAGTACCTTTCGACCCTGAGCGTGCCCATCGAACTCTAGTTTACTGCCTGCCTTCGCCACGTGTCTCCGAGGAAGCCGCCCGCATAAAACGCTATCAGAAACATGCAACGTGGAAAAATATGTTTTTCCACCACCCGAGACAAAGGAGAATCCGATTGAACTCTTTTTTTATTATTTTTAGAGTTCCGTACCTCAAAAGGAAAAAGAAACCCTTTTCCATTTGAGGTACGGAACCCTAAAAACTTTCAAAAGTTAACTTTTAAAGTACGTGACATATCGAGATACCAATCGGGGAGGGAACGCCCCGCACACCCCCACTGCCTCTGCACTAAACCAGTGCGGGCGAGCGCGGGTGGCGGGCACCCGCCTCATGCCCCGTTTGCCATCTCAACCTGTCGCGGAGTATAGATGTACGTATCTGGAATCGAGCTCTGGACTATCTCAAATACTAGATTATCAATTTTAGATCGTAGGCTTTTAGGGATCAAAGAAGAAGAAGAAGAAAAAACGTTTATTTTTTAAAGCCGGGATAACCTAACTGGTAATGTGTGGTACACACATTACCAGTTAGGTTATTCCGGCGCCTCTAATACTAGAGTAGTAAAGTCAAAAGACCTCAAGTAGAAGAAGCGCCGGAATAAAGTATGTCATGTGTGGCACAACCCGAAAAAAAGGTCCCTACTCAGCATAAATGCCATATTTCTTGTACAAGTACAAAAACATACGGCAAAGAACAAGCGTAAAGAAACGCTAACTATTTATGAACCATTATTTTACTGAAGCGAATACACTTTATAGCCAGCGATATAATTCTATATCAATGTTAATAGGTGATAAAGTAAAATTGATTTAACTAGGTCTATAATTGTCAATAATATTGCAGAATATTAATGAAAGCAGAATAGACCTTGCCTGTCAGGGTTAGGGTAACCAGAAGTCTGAACATATCTGGATATATTGTCAGAATTTTTCATTCGATCACTTATTAATTCACTGATAACAAATAGAACTAGTTAATGGCGTTCTAGAGCGCGTGGTGTAAAAAAAATATACTCTACTACTAGATGATACCCGCGACTTCATCCGCGTGGATTTAGGTTTTTAACAATCCCGTGGGAACTCTTTGATTTTCCGGGATCAAAAGTAGCCTATCACCTTTCAGGCCTTAAACTGTATCCATGCAAAAAATCACGTCCATCCATTGCTCCGTTGCGTCGTGATTAAAGAACAAACCAACAAACCAACAAACAAACACACTTTCGCATTTATAATAAGGGCAGTACTCTATTCCAGTCAAATCAAGATCATGCTTTTGTCAGGACATTTCAATAATATCATATCTGGTTACTTTGCATTATCTTCGGAAATGCAGCCAGTATTCTTGGCACCATGCCACGCGGGCATGATTTGTATAGTAATGAGATAAGGATAGCTTTAAGTTTTTTTTCTGGTTACCCTAGTTGCGGTTATTTCAATATGCCTATACACGGCCATTTCAGTCGCATTCAATTATTATTGACGTTGCTTATTTTTGTATCGGATCGTCTCTCCTCTGGAATTATTAAATTGAAGTATCGACTGCCTGTGATTTAGGAACAGCCCGGCTTTTATTTTTGTGGCTATCGAATTTCTCAATTATAAGTCCCGCAAATTGCTAATTCGCGTGGCCGCCATTTTAGTGACATCAGCACTAGACTGAAATTTTGAGCTGATGGTATACTTTTATTTCGGCTGACGTCGTTTTGACTGAGACATGGTTCCACCGCAATAGCAATTTGTGGGACTTATAACAGTATACGTTATTTAATAGTACATACCTACTATCCATTATGATCTTTCCAACATGAATACTTTCTATTTTCTGTTTGTACCTATTCTACTCCCTCTACAACCTCTCGCACTGGTAGAGATCTCACATACAGATACTTTCTTTTTCTCTTTATTTAAATGTTTTTGGTACAAATAAATTAAATAAAAATAAATAAATACATATGTTTGATACCTAAAATACCAACCCACCATCAGAAATTCCCGAATCCCCACGGCTTAGGAGCTCAGAACTTTGCAGCATCAGGATTGAGGAGTTGGGATCTGAAGTTCAATTGTAGTCTATACTTGGTACCTAAAGTAATATTGCATCATCCGCAGTTCCCGAATCACTATAGTTCAGGAGTGCTGTACCCTGCATCATCAGGGTTTAGGACTTGGGACTTGGGGTCCAAGCATGAAGTCGTTGATTAGTACCTACAATATTAATTCACTGTGAACACTTCCTAAATCTTTATAACTTAGGATTAAGGAGTTGGATCCAGAAATATTTATGGGACCACCACGGAAACTTCAGCTGTTGATTGAAAAAACGGGCCGAGTTCAGAACCAACTCCTTTTTAAAAGTCGGTTAATAATTGCAAGATACGGAAACAAATAAAAAACGTAAGAGTAAACGTGTAGATGCCTTATAAGAGAGGAACTTTTAGGTCACGTGCCACAAAACTAGCTTATTTTTAATGGAAAAGTAGAATTGAAATCTATTTATTCCTGAGACTTGGTATTGTAAATTTTAATTAAAAAATATTACGTTTATAAGTCTTTGCGTATTTTTATTAAAAATTAAAAATTTGTTTTCGGGGAAGGAAAACTACGCTAGAAAACCTGAGCATGCCTGAGAGTTGTTCAAAATGTTCTCAAAAGTGTATTAAGCCTGCCAATCCTCACTAATTGGCCAGCGTGGCGGGCTATGGGATAAACCCTTCTCATTTTAAGAAAAGACGAAAGAAGGAAAGAAAGAAAAGACGTTTATTTACATAACTGTGCCACACATCACATGCTAAAACTAAGAGCTAATTCCGGCACTTCTTCCACCTGAGAACAAGCAAAAGAAGCGCCAGAACAAACTATGTGTGGCACAACCCGAAAACGGGTCCCAGCTCAGCATCAGCCTTGTTGCACAAGAACATACAGCGCTGATTTTCAGCTGGTACCCTGAACCGGGTGACGCCACGGAATTATAAACTCACAATAACTTCTCATATATTAAGTTCTCACGTAAGTGACTTTGTCTTTATGAGAATTAAATGTCTTTAAACCTAAACCTAACTACTAACAATAATTTTATAATACTCATTATAAACTAACAAAAACAACTTACAATAATAATTCTACTAATTCTAATTAAGACGATGAAAGCCGGCAATAGATTGAGATGATGAAGCAATAGACTAATTCAAGTAATGGGCATGTAAGTAGGTGCTTGATTATACAAAACTAGCTGACCCGCCCCGGCTTCGCTCGGGTGGAATTTAGAAAATCGGCGTCGGGGTTGAATTTAAATAATCCTGAAACAGGTACCTACCTACGTATTTTTTTCTTTTGTAACCAGGCGGATATATAAAACCCAAATATCAATTTTCATGGAAATAATTTGAAAATGACGGACTTTCGAACAAACTTTCATCCTTATTTAACCCCCTTTGCAGTAGAATTTTCAAAAAATCGTATTTTTTATTCTTAACCGAAAGCCTGTATACCAATTTTCGTCGATGTAACTTTAAAAATTATAGACTTTCATACAAACTTCCATCCCCTATTTACCCCCCTTAGGGGTGGATTTTAAAAAAATACTTTCTTACTGGATACCTACTCTTTACAAAGAACACACCCTCCAACTGGCTTCCCGTAGCTCAGGGAATCCTAGTTCGGGGGCCAGGAATATCGACAATTAATGTTTTTTTTTGTTTCTTTTTTATATCTAGTATCTACCTACATCTAATAAGAAAAATACTTATTTGTTTTAATGTTTAGTTGTTAACTGTAATCTGTTTATGTATTTAAAAGTAAGTTATTTACATTAACTGTACCTACCTATTTATATTCGGGCGAAAGACTGGCTTCCCATAGCACAGGGAATCCTAGTTTGGGGGCCAGGAACTTTGCATTGCTTCTACCAGGGTTATTTATTATTGTATATATAGTTATATACCTTGTAATTTTTTATCAAATAAAAGATTTATTTAAAAATCTCATGTCTCTAGTACGAGCGGTTTAGGCTGTGCGTTGATATATAAGTCAGTCAGTCATTCGGTCAGGACTTTGAGTTTTATATATACAGATGAATCATTTCGTCTGGTAAACTCCATGACATCTTGTTATGAAAAATGTACTTGCAAATAAAAAAATTGCATTTACAAAGGCTCGAAGATTTTGGCACGAGTGGCCAGTATCAGTGTAGTACTAATTACTTAATGAAATATCCATTACATTAGTCATGTTTCCATTTCACTGATTTGCATAGAACTACATTATGACGACGACGACGTCTCAATAGTGAAGATATCTACGAGTATTACTAGCTGATACTCGTGACTTCGTCCGCATGGAATTAGGTTTTTAAAAATCCCTTGGGAACTCTATGATTTTCCGGGATAAAAAGTAGCCTATGTCACTCTCCAGGTCTTTATCTATACCCATGCAAAAACACGACAATCCGTTGCACTGTTGCAACGTGATTGAAGGACAAACCAACAAACCATTAATTGGTTTATTGGTTTGTCCTTCAATCACACTTTCGCATTTTTTTTATTTTTTATAGAAGAATATTAGCCATGTTAAATGACTAATATTCCCCTTTCCTCTCCAATTAGGCGTCAGGCTTGTGCTAGGAGTAGGTACGACAATAGTGCAACGGGCGGGGTTTGAACCGTCGACCTTTCGGTTTTCAGTCCACTCCTATACCGGTTGAGCTATTGAGGCTTAAATTATAATAAGGGTACTGATCAGAGTACTATAGAAGTCGTTGAACGTGGCAGTCGAAAACAATATGTTTAAACTAGGGCCAGGTGACACAATTTCCAATTTAATTACATTGGAAGCATTATGGGAATTAACATTGGAAGTAATTTATTTCCCGAGTGTAAAAACACTCGTCTAGACAGCAATTACGTATAATAGGTACGCAAATGTGTAGACATGCTACAATATACCTATGAGTATGTGTAACATGAATAAAAATCAATGAACTTTGTAGCCTGATCGAGTTCATATAATATATTATCTAAACAAAGTCAAAGTCAAATGTTTTATTTAAAACTAGCTTTTTTAGGTTTTTAAAGATCCCGTATAGCCTGTGTCACTCAGGAATAATGTAGCTTTCTACTGGTGAAAGAATTTTTAAAATTGGTTCTGTAGTTCCAAAGATTACCCCCTACAAACAAACTTAACGACATTACCTCTTTATATAATAGTATAGATAGGTAATGAATTACATTTTTTGATGGTTGGTACTCGGTGGTCGGTAGTTGGTACAATAGTATTACAGCCGTACTCAGAGTCGCTTAATCGTTACTTAAGTTTAGTTAAGACGAGACAGACTATCACATAAATCTATCTCGTTTTAACTCAATCTTTAGTAATGATTAGCGACCCTGAGTACGGCTGTAAGAGTAATTGAGTATGAATATTGAGTATAAAAAGTGAGCATCTGACTTGGGTGGGAGTGTCAAACTAGTGAACAAGAAAGAAATTAAAAAAAAACGTAAAAAAGGGGAATAAAAAAAGAAGGGGAATGTTGATTAAAACACTAGCTGATGCCCGCGAAAGCACGCACTAACGCGATATGGCTGCCTTTGCACGCTGCAGCTATTTAGTAGTTTAAGCTCCTATTTGGTATGTTTTTATTTTGTGTATGTGCAATAAAGTGTAAATAAAATAAAGTATTAATATTATAGTGTGATATTATTTATACGTAAAAGAGCGAAAAATATATTTTAGTTATACTTTTGTCAATTATTACGATAGTTTTGATGTCTAAAAGATACCAAATGTATGCTTCGACATCAGTAAAAAATATTTCGAATCTACACAAATTTTTGTTGTTTTCAATGGCAACTAACTATATATCACTTACTTGTAATACTTGCTTGAATTTTTTAATTAAAAAAGCGAAGTTTTCGATATCCCATTGAACTTAAACTTACAACCACTTTCGTAACAGATGGTGAATTTACAGTCACTTAAACTTTTAAGTCATTTCGACTACGACTATTAATTATTCATAATTTCTTCGTATTGTCGTAAACGCGATATATTTTTAACTTTAACGATATTCCGTATTCGTACCGTTTAAGTTAGCGTACGGTATAATTACGCGGGAAAATACCGTGACAGGCATATGCGTGCTTCATTCACGGGAGCTTTTGTTTACTGGCGGGTTGTAAGAGAGAAGCTTTTACATGGCAACTTGCAAGTCGCGCATGCGCCACGCAACCGTAGAACCTTCTGTGGAGGGCCAACCTCCTACGAAAATTAATTAATTTAATGACGCTTCTACACATCAATTATATAACACATATGAACATAACAGAGCCTCAATAGCTAAATTTAGTAGCGAACTGAAATCTGAAAGGTCGGCGGTTCGAACCCCGACCGTTGCACTATTGTTGTACCTACACCTAGCACAAGTTTTACGCTTAGTTGGAGGGGAAAGGGGAATATTAGTCATGATTAGCATGGCTCATATTCTTTTAAAACCTACATTTACCGTTATCCCTAGGCCAGCCCAGTCTAATTTCCTGAAGATATTTTCTGATAGAGCAGTGAAAAGATTTGGAGACATCGGATCTCCCTGTCTTACACCGCGCTTTATGTCGAATACTCTACCTCTTATCTCAAGTTTTACAATGCCTTTACTTTTTGAGTATATTTCCTTAAGGACATATATTTTCCAAGAATGTTCTGAACTTAAAGGGCAATCCATAGAGCATCGTAAAAAAATTAATCGAAAGCTTTTGTATAGTCTACAAATACTTCGTAGCATTTGTAGACTATACAGACTGTTGTAGACTGCCAAATTTCATGAGTCTACGGGAAGTACCCTGTAGGTTTCTTGACAGACCGACAGACAGCGAAGTGATCCTATAAGGGTTCCTTTTTTCCTTTTGAGGTATAGAACACTAAATAACACTTCATTGAAAGGGCCGGGAAAACCTACCAGACAGATAAACAGATACAATTTCGCATTTATAATATTAGCAAAATAAGTAAATAAATGCAAAAATCGAAAAATCACTAACCCGGTGCGGGCGAGCGTGGATGACGTGCGGGTTTGCCGAGCTTCCCCCACCTCATATCCCCATTGCCATCTCAAGCTGTCGTGGTCTATACTTCCCCAGCTATTTTTGTCGATCTTTATCATCGTGATTCCTACTAATGAGCACAGGTTTCCTTTCAGAATGAGAAGGGCCTTTATACTGGCTAAGTGGGGATTGGCAGACTGCACACACGTTTGAGAACATTATGGAGAACTCTCAGCTATGTAGGTATACACCGATAAAGGACAGTACGCGGCTGAAAGTAATGTACATAGACCTTTTGAAGGAGATTTGTAGAGCGTTGTCTCTGTCGTTGACACCGACAAAACGTCATATAGGAATGAGTGACAGAGACAACGCTCTACAAAGCCGAAATATAATTCTAAAGGCCGATGTGGCCGCGTACTGTAAATGATATTCAACTTCTTTCATCATCATCATCATCAACCAATAGACGTCCACTGCTTGACATAGGTCTCTTGTAGGGACTTCCACACGCCAAGGTCTTGCGCCGCCTGGATCCAGCGGCTCCCTGCGACTCATCTGATGTCATCCGTCCACCTAGTGGAATATCTTCCAACGCTGCGTCTTCCGGTGCGAGGTCGCCATTCCAGCATATTCAACTTCTTTAATGGCACATAACTCTGAAAGAAGAATGTGCGTACCCGAGATCAAACCTACTGAATAACAAACCGACGTGTTCGGTATTACCACTAAACTATCACTGCTTGTTGATCTTAACAACAACATAATATTATAAAATAAAATAAAAAATACAGGCTGTAACCAGAATTTAGCAAAAACTTAGCATTATTGTCATATAATCCGATACCAATAACTATTTGCCTCATTTTGTAGTTTTAATGAGTTAGTATTTTTCAAACCCGCAATGTATAGCGTGCAAAACTCGAGTCAATGCCGCACCTACCATTGACTCCGAATGGCCTACTTGCACAACATTCGTTGACCTCTAGCGTCTTTCGGGTGTTTTATTTGCAATATATCGTAAATATTGACAAACTATAGGATTTTATTTTTATATTTTTTATTTTTTATTTTTTATTTTTATGTCATTTATTCACCAGTACTATTCTACTCATGTGGTACTATCACCTGTCTTCGTTTTTGCTAGCGTTCTGGTTACACCCTGTATTTATTTCTTGCGTGTATGTTGTACCAGTGTGTTTTAATAAACACCGACCACATTCTGCGGATAGCTTATATTGGAACATGTGACACGTACTAGAAGATCTCCATGAATGCATAAAATGCATTGGCAAGAAAGAAAATCCAACAATAAAATGTTTTTCATGTAAGTACCTGTAAATTTAATATGTAAGTTTTTATTTAATCACAAATTCTCAAAGACCAAAGGAATACACATCGATATAAATGACAAGATATGCCCAAGCGAACAAAAATTTTCACGGTTTTGGAACCAAATAAATCTCTTAGATACTAATGAACGACCCGTTTCAAATCCAGACGTCACTGAGGTTGCATTGTTGCTAAATCACCACTGAAATCTGAATCGGTGTCATTTTGTTGGTTCAATGGCCTTGTCCATACGAAGTATTATATAAGTCAATGGGAATACATAATTATCATGCGAGTATTCTATTAATTAATTTAATTTCCAATTATTTCTAATGTCTATGAGCGGACTTCATACTCCATGACTGTATAGTCCATACAAAATGAGTTCTCATGCACCATTTTCACTCTATGTGTCAACTGGCACGTCAAAAGTAGTTCACATTTAAAATAAGGACTAAAATCGTACTTTTGACGTGACAGTTGACACAAAGTTAAAATGGCGCGTGAGAACTCATTTAGTACCTATGCACTATAATACCACCACCCACTCCACCATGTATGTGACGCGGCCCCATCGTGGACATACCGTAGACCCAACAGTGGGGTGAAAGTGGTGGGACCACGGACCCGTGAAGGCGTTTACCGCAATGCTATCACGTTTCAGGTTGTTGCTATCCACGTTCTGTTGTCCCGCAAGAGGTTTCTGGGACATCGGAACGACTACACAGAGCACTCTGCGAGCTGATACTGATCCACGAACAAGTTTCTTCCGATGGCAGCGAGTTGAATCCTCAAGATTGAAGTTTTGGTACCCCTGGTTTGACTGGCACGACATGGATAACCGACGAGCTTTGTGCGTCGTCGCTGGAATTTCCATCGGTTTGTGTTTATTTATGACTAGCTGATGCCCGCGACTTTGTCCGCGTGGAATTAGGTTTTTTAAAAATCCCGTGGGAACTCTTTGATTTTCCGGGATAAAAAGCCTATGTCACTCTCCAGGTCTTCATCAATACGCATGCAAAAAATCACGTCAATCCGTTGCACCATTGCGACGTGACTGAAGGACAAACCAACAAACCAACAAACCAACAAACAAACACACTTTCGCATTTATAATCAGGATTCCAGAGAGTTGATTACTGTACTGAGTTGTTTAAATAAATAAATATTATTATATATATTATTATATATATATTATATAATAAGGGTACTGATAGCCGACGAGTTATGATAGCCTAGTGATTTTTTTTTCTTTTAATATAATATATATAATATATATATAATAGAATATTAGTCATGGTAATCATGACTAATGTTCCCCTTTCCCCTCCAAATAAATGTAAAGCTTGTGCTACGTCTGCCTTTTTTCGTGAAGTCAGGGAGTTCGACTCCGGGCACGCCCCTCTAACTTTTTTGAGTTATGTGCGTTTTAAGTAATTAATTAATATGACTTGCTTTAACGGTGAACGAAGGCCTTGTGAGGGAATCTGCATGCCTGAGAGTTCTGCATAATGTTCCGAAAGGTGTGTGATATCTGCCAATCCGCGTGGCAGACTATGGCCTAAACTCAATCTGAGAGAAGACCCCTGCTCAGTATGGAACTTCATCCTTTGTTACTGTGAATCATGAGGTCCTGAGTTCGAGTCCCGCGGGGTGATTACGTAAAACGTTGCTCTAGCGACAGCAACGCGACAGCAGGAGCAATCCGACAATTCATTTGCTGTATCTCTTCTTCTTCTTATTTTGCTTTGTGGCTATTGCTGTCTCTCTCTAGCCGGACGTTTAACAGCAATGATAGCGAGATTTATCTCCTAGAAAAATCTCCTATGGGTTTTCTGTCATTAAATTCTCAGTGTATGGAACTTCATCCTTTGTTACTGTGAATCATGAGGTCCTGAGTTCGAGTCCCAGTCTGACGCAAAAAATCTCCTATGGATTTTCTGTCATTTTTTTCTCAGTGTATGGAACTTCATCCTTTGTTACTGTGAATCATGAGGTCTTGAGTTCGAGTCACGGTCTGAGGCAAAAAATCTCCTATGGGTTTTCTGTCATTAAATTCTCAGTAGGAGCCTGAAGTTAAAAGGTTACCGGTGTTCACCCGTATGCCATACGTAAAGCCATCGATCCTGCGCCTGATTTCTCTTTGGTCATGTTGGATTGCTGTTCCACCAGACCATGACTCTTTATGGCTTTTTGTTTCAGATCACACGCCCCTGGGCACAGCCGCAATCCTGAATCGCCGTCAACTTCTTACATCAGCTAACTACTTGGACCACGTAATGGACAGACAACGATCGGTCCGTATTTGGTGTCTAGGTAGAGCTGGTCGACACGATACTCCATTCAGGTACATGACATAGTCTATTCCGGCGCTTCTTCTGCTTGAGGTCTTTTGACTTTACTGCTCAAGTATTTTAGAGGCGCAGGAATGACCTAACTAGGTCTAACTGGTAATGTGTGGCACAGCTTTAAAAAATATACGTTTTTATGGTTCCCTTATAGGATCACTTTGTTGTCTGTCTGTCTGTCTGACTGTCTGTCTGTCAAGAAACCTACAGGGTACTTCCCGTTGATCTAGAATCATGAAATTTGGCAGGTAAGTGGGTCTTATAGCTGGCTTTAGGGGGAAAATCTGAAAACCGTGAATTTGTGGTCACATCACACAAAAAAATTAAATTTTCGAAGTAAGATAACTATATCAAGTAGGGTATCATATGAAAGGGCTTCACTTGTACATTCTAAAACAGATTTTTATTTATTTTTAGTTATAATAGTTTTTGATTTATCATGCAAAATGTCGATAAAATACGATTGTATATATACGGAACCCTCAGTGTGCGAGTCTGATTCGCCCTTGACCGATTTTTTCTTTCTTTCTTTCAGGTACCGTGTGTGGAGAATACATCGCATCTTCCCCAAGAGCGTGAACCCGGAGCACCGCCACGGCGCTCGAGGTTACCACAGTCCCCGCCACGACGTATCGGTCATCATCTGCTTCGACCAAATGTATATATACTCTTACTACCCCGAAAGATATCAGTACGCATACAGAACTTGGCTTGTGGATGAACGTTCTACCTTGGCCAACTATTTCCTTATGACTGGATCCGGCTACGAGAATTTGGAACACATTTATGAAAACTATAAGATTGTCTTTACGAAACTGCAAAAGTCTAACGTCGTTGATTGTTCGAAATATCTACCGAAATGGTGGGGAAAATTTATTTGTGTAAGAAACGATCGATTCTTAGCAGGAGTACCGAACGGGGGTCCAGTTTTGATGAACAATGTACTTTTCGCCCTTGGGTGCTTCGAGATACGTTACAATGAAGAGAGAATATTCGTTTTGACGGACTTGCGATACTATGTTCGCTGGATATACAAGTATAGCAGAATGAGTGGGGGGGATTATTACGAGTTCGCTTACCCAGAGTGGGGGATGCAGAGGGGATGGTTTAATTTGTATGATGGGGGAAGTAATAACCCTAAAATTCCAGGAACACAAATACAATACGATCTATTTCCCTTAGGTTAATCAATAATATTAACTTTGCAATCCACAAAAATGATTTAGCAGTATAGGCGAAACAACAGGTGTAGCCACGCACCAAGCCACGCACCATCGCGCATGCTTCAAAGCTTGACATAAATCCACGCGGACGTCGTCACAGGCATCAGCTAGTTTGTTATAAGTATTTCTTAAACATCGTAGCAACAGGAATGCATGATTCTTTTTTCAGTAATTAAATATTATTTTATATAACCCCCGCGCGCCACCGTAAGGAATTTCACCCTCACCACCTGGGTGTCTGGTGCACTTCGACCGTCCGCTGTGCCAGATCCCTCTTTCCACGCACATGCAAACTGTGGAACCAACTCCCATCGGCGGTGTTGCCACTAAATTACAACATGTAGTTATTCAAGGGGCGGACCAACAAATTCCTAAAAGGCCGGCAACGCATCGGCGGTTCCTCTGGTGCTGAAAATGTTCATGGGTGGCGGTAATCACTTAACATCAGGTGACCCGCCTGCTCGTTTGCTCGCTATCTCTATTAAAAAAAAAATTAAACCAAACTATTGTCCGCGCTAGATCGAGATAGCAATTTTCTAGTGAGGTGACATTACATTCGGGGTAATCGATATCGATATTTTTTTGGTAATAAAACGAGAGTAAAATTATTATCACCTTTTTTAAAGTAATATTTTATCCATCACAAACTAAATCAAATGAACTTATACTTGATTTGACACCTGAAATTGATTTTAATTGTTCATGTGGTCCTACTGATTTTAAATCGGCCCCCCAATTGTGTGAGAATAACCATTTCATCGCTATCGCAAGCGTCAAGAAATTCTGCCCTTTGATTGGTTGATTCGCTGTTTACATTTTTGGGGGCGGGTATTATTCTGGACATAGACTTCTTTCGATATGCCGATGTAAAACACAGCCTTATCCAGTGTATTTATAACAACTATGTTCAGGCTAGTATTCGAGAATGGATGGAGAATGAAAACTATAAGATTGATGTTGATGGAGAATGAAAAATATAAGTCTATACAAAACTGCTTTTATCATTTTTTTACACGTGACGAACAGGCAACTGAAGTCATATCCATACTAATATTATAAATGCGAAAGTGTGTCTGTCTGTCTGTCTGTCTGTCTGCTAGCTTTTCACGGCCTATCCGTCCAACCGATTTTGATGAAATTTGGTACAACCATAGCTTGCATCCCGGGGAAGGACATAGACTTTTATCCCGGAAAATCAAAGAGTTCCCACGGGATTTAAAAAAGCCTAAATACAAGCGGACGAAGTCGCGGGCATCAGCTAGTTATTTAATATACAAGCAACAACGAAATAAATAAACGCGGCCGATACGCAATCGTGCAACACTAATACTATGACAGAGTGGGCGTGCGGGGGCCGGGGCAGCTCATACCCCGATTGCCATCTCGACCTGTCGCGAGCAATACAGACATAAAACTATATCTATAAACGATGACCTCCCTGGCGCAGTGGTAGCACTGTGGTCTTATTAGTGGGAGGTCCCAGGCTCGATTCCCGGCAGGGGTTTGGAATTTTATAATTTCTGATCTGGTCTGGTGGGAGGCTTCGGCCGTGGCTAGTTACCACCCTACCGGCAAAGCCGTGCCGCCAAGTGATTTAGCGTTTCGGTACAATGCCGTATACAAACCAAAGGTGTATGGGTTTATAATAAAAACTGCCATACTCCTTCCAGGTTAGCCCGCTTCCATCTTAGACTGCATCATCACTTACCACCGAGTGAGATTGCAATCAAGGGCTAACTTGTATCTGAATAAATAAAAAATAATACAGCAAATGAACTTACAAAATCATATTATTCTCTCTATAACATTCTGTGTAAAAACCTTTTCAAGACATCGTGCAGCAAAAAACTCACTCGTGTAACCATTTATGTAATACAATATGGACACAACAAACACTACTATCTAATTCACACATATCTAAATACCTTATTTAAAATCTAAATCACAAATAGCCAACTTTTTTTTTCAAAAGTCATTTATTTGAGATTTCACGTTTCGGCTATACATTATGGAAGTCGGCTACGCGAAAATTTACCTAGCATACAAAGACGACCTACGAGCTACGTCGTAGCATACATGCACTACACTACTAAGCGTTAACGAACTGTATTCGTCTTTCAAGGTTTATAGTGTAGTGTGTACCTGTCACGTTACAACTGGACCGCCACTGTTAATAAGAGCTGATTTGACGTACACAGGACAGGTTGGGGAGAATTACGTATTTGTATCTTAAGAGCTATCGCATTAAAAGCGATAATTCACTGCCAACATTCGACGCACGTGGCTTTATGTAAGTACCTAACCCCTGCACGGCAATGTGGATTGGATTAACAAGATGTAGTGACTGTTGTTTGTATTCATACAGGTTTATTAGATGACAACGGAAGGGCTTCCATTTTAGGAGTGTATTTATGTTTACTTGTGTGTACGTTGGTTTGTTCCCTTATAACTCCTGAACTTTATTAATTCATCATCATCATCATCCGCATTGGTCTAGTGGTGGATTTGTCCTAAGACCCTGTAGGCCCGGGCCTAGGGTGGCCAGATATTAGGGGCGGCCACACACGATCCTCCGCTTTCCTCATCCACCCACTTCCCGCTATCTTCTTAAGGTCGTCAGTCCAGCGGGTTGGAGGTCGTCCCCCACTGCGCTTGCTGATACGCGTACAAAATACATCTTGACAAACAAAAAAAGTGGACCAGCGATAAGGACAAAAAATAAGCATTTTGTCACGTTCTAATAAGAGCTTAAATGAATTTAGCTATCTCGCTCTAACAGTAAGAGTCACAATAGGGCTACTTCTACATGTTATTTATTCTAAGGAGAAAATGTAATAGCGGTGTTCGCCTTTGATAGAACATTATCCTATTTAATTATTCAATCGAGGTTTACCAACTAGGCGCAGTGCGCACTCACAGAATATAAGTGGAGTGGAGTGAAGGCGCGGCGGCTTTCTTGATAAAAACTCAACCCTTCAAAATAAGGGTGAATAGGCATCTTCTTGGCAAGCCACAAATCTATTATGCAATAAAAAGACTAAGTTTTATTTACCGGTGGTAGAGTCCGAGAGCCAGACGTAGCATAAGGCTAATATCTCACTAGAACACCATGGTGGCGCCACCAGTTGCAACACCGTGGTGATAGAGTGATTGATATGCCAAATAGTTTAGACATAGTTGCGTCACCAGCGGGCAATCCCTGTCGTCACCATCAAATTGGTTTCACAACCAAGCGAACACCAGCTGAAGTACCCTCCGTAGAGATATATGGATTTGTTGGTAGCACGACTGGTTGTGCCACCAGTGAGATAGTGCCCTAAGAGACACTGCCCTACATGAAATAAATAGTTTTTTTTTTTAAGATTTAGATTTTAGATTTTTAATTTGGGCTAACGATTGACAAGTGGCTCGCCCAAGCGTTAAGTTTATTTTTTTATTAAACTAGCTGACCCGGCAAACTTCATACCGCCTAACAGTCGATTCTTAATTTTTTTAATACATTATTTTTTATTTTTTTATGTACTTCAAGGAATATTTTAAAAAAAGAATTTGCAAAATCAGTTCAGCTGTTCTTGAGATTTGCGCTCAGCAACACATTCAGCGATTCATTTTTATATATAGAGATTATAGATAGAAAAGAGTTGGCGCTACTCCACTCCGTCCGTATGCACTGACCTTTAAGTATAGCCCAGATTTGAAACGCAGCAATTATTTGTTGTTTTCATAATAATATTATAGCTGACCTGAGGTGGAACGGGTTAAATAAATTATTCTGTAAGAACACGCTATCTTTCGTTGAATTTTTCTTCTTCGTGTTTGGTGAATTAGAAATGATAACAGCGTAGTGGTTAATAGGTACTTCGGCCTTCTATTCGGAGGGTCTGGAGTTCGATCCCGATGACTAATTACTTTTTAGTTGTTCGAGTCCCGAGGACTTGCATCATGCGAAGGAAGCTCGCTTTCTTTGGACATTTACAAAGAGGATCCCAATTTTCATTTCCAAGATTGTTCCAAGTTTTGGAAGGAAGAATTAAAGGCAAAAGGTCTCCAGGTCGCCAAAGACGCAAATGGTTGGATGACATAAGGGGGTGGACAGGGCTTAGTTACCCAAAATTAAAAGACGCGGCTTTCAACAGAGAAGCTTTTTGCATGATGACCTCATGACGTGAAGGCACGCGATGATGATAATGATGTAACTTTTTGGAGGAATGCGCATTTTAAGCACTTGAATTAATTATATCACTTGCTCTAATGGTGATCAGCGTACGAAACGCTTTGCGTCATCATTCCTTATACGCATGGCTAGGGTCTGGAATACTCTTCCTAGATCAGTGTTTCCTGTCAATTATAATCCGGGTATCTTTAAAACAAGAGTGAATAGGCACCTTCTAGGCAAACACATCATCATCACTTCCCATCAGGTGTGATCGTGGTCAAGCGTGCGCCTATAACGAATAAAAAAGAACGTCATTAGGAAACCTGCATAGCTGAAAGTTCTCCAAAATGTTCTCAAAGGTGTGTAAAATATCCCAATCTTCATTTGGCTGACGTTAACCAGACTAAAAAACCGGCTCAACTTTCAAAATAAGATAACTATATACCAAGTGAGGTATCATATGAAAGGGCTTTACCTGTACATTCTAAAATTTTTTTTTTATTTTTATACAAATACTTTTTGATTTATCGTGCAAAATATCAAAAAAATACGACAGTAGTACCTACGGAACCGTCGCGTCGGTGCGCGAGTCTGACTTAATTTAAAACATTAGTACGGATATAAAAAATAGCTACATCAAGTAAATAAGCTACATCTCGAGACAACTGAGGGCTATTAAGACGAAACAATAGCAAAGTAGTGAGCTCCTCAATGGCGTCATCTTGTTTTCACAAAGACAAGAGGTAGCTTGAAAGGAATTGAAGCTGTTCAAATTTCTATCCTATTCCGTTGGTGTAAGGTTTCCCGGGCGAAGCAGAGATGGCGACGTCAAGTTTCGTTGCAGTTCATGAAGTATGCATCCAGTTGTTTCAGCTTTTCAAGAGATGGCGCAACAGGTTCGGGTTTAAAATTGGAACAATATTATACAGTGATTGTATTGTACGGAAATCACATGAAATATAGTTAGCTCTAAGTATTTTTCATGTCCTATCTCCATACAAACGTAAAAAGGTGATTTCATATAAAATATTAGATAGTAATGGGTACATTATTATATTTTTATTATCTTTATTGTTTTACTTCAGAATAGAAATTTCTGTGATAATATGGATATTATTAAATTGTTTGCCTGAAATAAAGAACATTATTATTAACGATTTTTAGTATTGTTTTGATATTGCGAGCCCAAAACTATGATATTGATATTTTGTCTTTCAGTCTCTGCACTAGCCCGGTGCGGGCGAGCACGGGCGACGTGCGGGTGTATGGGGCGTCCCCCCACCTCATGCCCCGATTGCTAACTCATGCTGTCGCAGACTAGTCAGTTTTTGTTTACGTTGTGGTAGAAAATTGTTTTTGTCCCCTAAATTTTCAAGTAATTGCAGATTCCTTTTCACAGAAATTCCTGTTTCTTAAATGTACAGAGATGATAGTAAAGTCCATAACTTTCTGGAGTAGCAAAGGACTTTGCGTGCGTATCGTCTTTTACTGTAAAGGGTTTGAAGAAAAGTCCGTAATAATTTTATGTAAGTTGGCGAGACGCCAGCAATACTGCCTCCTGCAGGCTAAGTACGAGTTTGCACGTCTTCAAAACATTGATGGATTTCGAGTTTCGAATCAGTGTAGTATCCAGTGGCCCTACCGTGGTTGTTTGACAGCTACAATGTCACGATCGCAATCATCTCTGATTGGTTAATGCTCGCTCACTATTGGCTACAATGCATTGTTGCAACAAGAATTGCACAAATTCAGCCAATCAGAACAATTGAGATTGTAATAATGATTGATGCAGGTTTTAGACAATCGCCCTACAGGTCAAAATTAACTTAAACCATATTAAATTCATACAAATTTTTATGTCACTATGTTTTCATATCCATAACAGAGATAACTTGCATACCGGGGAAGGACATAGGCTACTTTTTATCCCGGAAAATCAGTAAGTTCCCACGGGATTTTCAAAAACCTAAATCCATGCGGACTTTAGTCGCGGGTATCATCTAGTTAAGAACTAAAGTAACCGATATAGCTGAACGGGTTAGTGATATAGTCAACGATCACCTCAAACACTTGCCCAAAAAGCCACAAATGCAATAGCGAGGTCTTAAAGGTAGCCATCGTGGTGAAAAGATTAGTCAGTCTACGTCTGTGTATCTATGTACGATATCGAGATTTAAGAACTTGTACTAAGCGTACTAATTCACTGAGAAACCATACAGATGTAACATGTCCTGAGAGCAGACTATCTGTCGAACGCAATGAAACATCAAATCACATTAGCCTCGTGTTTACATCTGTCTGCCTTATTTTTTGGGTTCCGTAATCAACCGGGAACCCTTTTTTTACTGTTCAGATACGTTAGCCCTTGACTGCAATCTCACCTCGTGGTAAATCAAAGAGTTCCTACGGGATTTTTAAAAAACCTAAGTCCACGTAAAGTCGCGGGCATCAGCTAGTTCACTATAATTATTTGTAATCGATAAATACTGGAAATACGGAACCTATTTTAATAATAACTCTTTCACCGCTACAGAAAGTTTATCCAGAAGTAACTAAATCTATATAATACTAGCTGCCCTGGCGAACTTCGTACCGCCTAACAGTCGATTAAATTTTTTTTTAATTTTTCTCTCCATAAGAACCATCCTCGTACTTCAAGGAATAGTATAGTCAAAGTCAAAGTGAAAGTCAAAGTCAAAGTCAAATGATTTATTCAAAATAGGTAATAAATTACTCTTATTGATTGTCTGGTATAGTGTTAGATTTGTAAGATATAGTGGTGATAATTATAACGCAAACTTAAAACTAAAGCTACGAGGGTTCCAAACGCGCCCAGGTCTGAGAAGAGCCAACAACAAACTCAGAATAAAAAAGAATTAGCGAAATCGGTTCTGCTGTTCTCGAGATTTGCGATCAGCAACACATTTAGCGATTCATTTTTATATATAGATTATGGATACAAATGTGGCATACCTTTTGCACGATGATTCCGGCAGGTCATTCGTTTGACGAAGTATTGAAAATTCTTCCTCTTACCTGAAAAATAAAAAAACTCGTATGACGCAATCCGCCTTTAGAAAGAGATATGCTCGCAACTTCTACCGCGTGGACTATACAAATTTCAAATCCCCATTTATGAATTTTCAAAAATCCTTTCTTAACGTATGTCTACGTCATAATAGCTAGCTGCATGCCAAATTGTAGTGAGATCCGTCCAATGGTTTGTGTTGTGCGTTGATATATCAGGCAGTCAGTCAGCTTTTCCTTTTATATATTCTATAGATTACATTGTGGTTTCCAATAGCTACTTTTTGATTGATTTTTACAACTATTTTAGACAACTTCTAAATTAACCAATTTTCATCGAAGTACCAACTTTTAAAATGCCGGACTTTAATTACAAATTTCCCTCCCCTATTTAACCACCTTAGGGGTGAAAATTTCAATAATCCTTTCTTAGGGGGTGCTTACTTTTTACAAAGAACACACCCTCCAAATTTAATGTCTCTAGAACCAGCGGTTTTGGCTGTGCGTTGATATATAAGTCAGACAGTCAGTCAGCTTTTCCTTTTATATAGATCTGCGCCTGGATAAAAATTTCGATTTCGGCGTTATTGGAGTGAAGATCTCTAAAGTTACGCAAGAAAGAGCATGGGTTGCGTAACTGCGCCCTTCCATTGACTTTCCAAACCTTTGTCTCTACGATTGTAAATCTTCAGTGTAAATCAAGGCAAAGAATGTTTACGTCTTTGCAATTGTGCATTGTGGAGTGTACTTCTCCTGAGGATGCTCCGGTGTAGGAGTGAATCCTACGTTGACTGTGTTATATAAGACAAGATGATGCCCGCGACTTCGTACGCGTGGATTTTTTTTTTTTTAATTTAAAAGTCTATGTCATTCCCCGGGATGCAAGCTATCTCTGTACCAAATTTCATCGAAATCGGTGAAACGGATGGGCCGTGAAAGGCTAGCAGATAGACAGACAGACACACAAACTCTCGCATTTATAAGTAATATTTTAGGATAGGATAAGGATTAGTTATTTTTATCGCAGTTATAGCAAACAACTTCAGTATAGTACACTATGTGATGCCCACGACTTTGTCCGCGTAAGTTTCGGTTATTTAAAAATCCTGTGGGAACTTTTTGATGTTCTTTAATGTCCTCGGGTGCAAGCTATCACTTTGCCATAATTTCATCAAAATTGGTCAAACAGAATGTCAAACAGATAGAAAAACTTTCGAATTTTATTGTAGTATTGATTTTATAATTACTCTTATTTAGTAACCTATCGACGTCATTATATTTTAACATAACATGCATTATAACTCATTTTTATTTAGCAGCAGTAAGTATGTCATATTAAAGTTTTAGTTAAAACATAAACTTATATGAAGAGTGAAATGACTAGCTTTTAAAGTAATATAAGCGTAATAATTGTTTCATATTCGTATTTCCGGTGAAGACTTGGTTACTCTAGTTCTACAGATCTCCTCATTTCTGATTTGATCACGTAGAGAAACTCCAAGCATAGCTCTTTCCATCGCCCGCTGAGTGACTCCGAGCTTTCTTATGAGGCCCATAGTTAGAGACTCGGATCCATATGTCAACACGCACTGTTCGAACATAGCTCAACGGGTTGCGAAATTGAAGTGGCAATGGGCAGGGCACATTTCGTACAACCGATAGATGTTGGGGTCCCAAGGTGCTGGAATGGCGACCTCACACCGTAAGACGCAGCGTTGGAAGACCCCCACTAGGTAGACGGACGACATACGAATCGCAGGGATCCGCTGGATTCAGGCGGCGCAAGACCGTGGTGTGTGGAAGTCCCTACAAGAGACCTATGTCCAGCCGTGGACGTCCATTGGTTGATGATGATGATGATGATGAAGACTTGGTGGTTAGATCGCCTTTTTGGGGAGTTCAGGGATCGAAACCGACACGCAATTCTAAATTGGAATTATGTGCATTAAGCAATTCATGTATCCACAACATTTAGCTAAGTTCGCGCCTTTTCGTTGGTACGACATATTTTATCGTGTTATTTTTCTAAATGTTTATTATGTTGGATCAGATAATAAATCTATTCTACTCTATTTTAATATAAAACTAGCTTATGCTCGCGACTTCTTCCGCGTGGACTACACAAATTTCAAACCCCTATTTCACCCCCTTAGGGGTTGAGTTTTCAAAAATCCTTTCTTATTGGATGCCTACGTCATAATTTCTTTCGGTATGCCAAATTTCAGCCTGATCCGTCCAGTAGTTAGAGCTGTGCGTTGATAGATCAGTCAGTCAGTCACCTTTTCCTTTTATATATATAGACTCTCAGATTTTGGAGCTGTCTCCGCCGTAGCGCTTAAGCTACTGGGCCGATTTTGATGAACGAGGTGTCAATTGATTCGTTGTTAAGTTCCGGGTGGCATAGGCTAGTCCAGTAGTTTGAGCTGTGCGTTGATAGATCAGTCAGTCAGTCAGTCACCTTTTCCTTTCATATATTAAGATATCTTATTACAAGCCAGCTGTTTTACGAACTGTCTGGTCGGGTAATATTGACCGTAACACAAACAGTTTCGCATGCCACAGTGACCTTGCACTGATGGTGTGCCGGCACGAAAGCGTTCGAATCACGGAAACTAAAACGAGCAATTTTAATGTGAATAAATCTGTGGAGTGAAGTTTGTATAGCGAGCATACACCCTTATTTAAAAAAAAAAAGAATATTAGCCATGTTAAATGACTAATATTCCCCTTTCCCCTCTAACTAAGCGTCAAGCTTGTGCTAGGAATAGGCACGACAATAGTGCAACGGGCGGGGTTTGAACTGTCGACCTTTCAGAGAACTCTTTAATTTTCCGGGATAAAAAGTAGTCTACGTCACTCTCCAGGTCTTTAACTATATACACGAAAAAAATTCCAACAATCACACTTTCACAGTATTTTATAATGTGGGTAGTGATATTATACTTGTATAATATGTATGCGAAATGGATTGGGGAATGTATGTCCACGAACGAGCGGCGGCGTTCCCTAGGGTGTCATGCATTATGACGTAGAGGAACTGCGCGGATATGAGGAAATACTGTAGGAACCCTAGAATAATTCCAACATCAATGGTGGGAACGTCTTGCGGGACGGCGGACGTCATTGCAAACGTCAGCTGCTTGTTACCGTAAGTTTCAAACGATCTCCCTGGCACAGTGGTGAGCGCTGTGGTCTTATAAGTGGGAGGGCCAGGTTTGATTCCCTGCAGGGGCAGTTTAGGCAGTTTAGTTTTATATTTGCTAAATTATCTCTGGTCTGGTATGGTGGGAGGCTACGACGTAGCTAGTTTGCCACCAAGCGATTTATAAATCCGGTACAATGCCGTGTAGAATCCGATATGGTGTATGGGTTTAATAAAACTGTCATTTCCCTTCCAAGTTCCAAGATGATGCAATCCAAGATGGAAGCGGGCTAACCTGGAAGGAGGTTTCTACACGGCATTGTACCGGAACGCTAAATCACTTGGAGGCATGGCTTTGCCGGTAGGGTGGTAACTAACAGACCAGACCAGAAATTTTGAAAAATTAAAGTTCCAAACCCCTGCTAGGAATCGAACCCGGGACTTCTCACTAATAAGACCACAGCGCTTACCACTGCGCTAGAGAAGTCGTCGAAGTGGGTGTACGCGGGTAAATACGAATTCCCCTTGCACCCACTGGTGGGGAAGCGTGGGTGCACGGGTAGCTCCCCGGAACCTTTACCTTATAGTGTCACGAGATACGACATTTAATTAATTAGTTTTTTAACTTAATTGATCAGTTCTTTGGATGTATAGTCTATGTCTAGATAGCGTCTATCGAGACGAAAGATTATTAAAAGAACACGATATTTTATATCTTTCTATATATGTATACATAATAATATGCTATATACGGCTGTTTATTTTATATTTTGATTTGACTTATTCAGTTTTTTTCAAATAGTTTTTAATTTTGTAATAGATTAGTTGTATATTTCATTTACTCTAATTCGTAAAACGCGAACTTGCCATCCTCACATATGTAAACTTCTACAGTTTCTTGAGGATGGCGGTCTGTGTATTTTAAATGTACTCAATTGAAATTTCTGTGTTCAATAAATTAAAAAAAAATTAAGACCCCATAGTCCCAGGAAATCCACGGCGAACGGAGCTACGCAATATACCTAATGTAATAGGTCGCTTTAACTTATCTAACTATAAAAACTGGGTTAAACTATACAAAAACTTACAAATGTTGAAGTTACGATCGTGATCGGTCGTGTGTTTGGAAACATTGCCTCGAATGGTACAACTTTGCGTGAACAAAACATTAAAGAACTAGTCACACCTTACATTTTAGTTCTGTTTGCCGTGGAGACCCTGGGGCCATGGAGTCTTAGTGCAAAATAAAATTTACGTGACATTTCACCGCTATTAATAACCTCATCTCTAAGTTTATGTTTAATTGTATCGCATAATAATATCGCAACTTTTGAGCATTTTTAGTATCAGTCTTGAGTACCTACAGTGTTTTGGAGAGTAACATAGAGTCTTCAATTTAAAATTTATTTTCCATCTTTTTTAAGCAATATTAAAAAGAAAAAGATGCATGAAAAAAATTTAGAGATAAACATCAGAATCGACACTAATATCGTGCATAAGGGGAGACAGCTCGTAGCGTGTTGCTACGAGCGGAGTTGCTACGAGGCTACAAGCTACTACGCTCGGCTCAATATTTAAAACGTAACTAACAAGAGCTACTATTTATTACAAGGTCATCCGCAGTCTATGTACCGTCTACACTTTGTAAGGCACGTTTCACATAAATGGGGTGAGGGCAGGAAGAGGTGATGTCATGGCCAACCATTCGGCCTATATATTGTATGGCAATACACATCTACAACAAGTGTCCGATTTCTAACGTCAACCGGACGTGGACTCATACCTCAGTTCCTCCTCAATTCAAGCAACTCTTGCGTCCCAAGCCGTGGTCCGAGCCTCACAGGAGGCACCCTTGGGAAGACGTTGCCACCCGATCTCTTAATTATTTCTTCGAGCGCTAAGGCCTAACCCCAAACCCCAGACCCCAGGAGACCCCGGACTTCAGATAGTTTCGCTCTTGTCACTATAGATGCGCAGATGTTGTTTTTTTTAACCGACATATACGAAATTTGTTTTTTTTAAAGAATATTAGCCATGTTAAATGACTAATATTCCCTCTTCCTCTCCGAATAAGTGTAAAGCTTATGCTAGGAGTAGGTACGACAATTATAGTGCAACGGGCGGGGTTTGAACCGTCGACCTTTCGGTTTCAGTCCACCCTTTTACCCGTTGAGCTATTGAGGCAATATAGAGGTAGCTTGCCAGAAATCCCAGAAATTGATATAGGCAGCTTTTACCATTTTACTTCTCTGTAGTACGGAAACCTCGGTGCGCGAGTCTGACTCGCACTTGACCGGTTTTTTTTAAATCAAAAAGACATAATTTCTGGAATAGTCGGACGGTAGGTACATGAATCGTAAAACAGTCGAATAAACTCTGTAAATCATGACTTGGCTATTACCAAGCTAGATAAAGGTTTGGAAAAACCTATATATTTTGTTAACGATGAGGCATGTGCCCGGCTCTGTATGGATTTGGAAATATAGTTTTTAGGGTTCCGTACCTCAAAAGGAAAAACGGAAATCTTATCTGTCAAGAAACCTACAGGGTACTTCAAGTTGACCCAGAATCATGAAATTTGGCAGCTATGTAGGTCTTATAGCTGACATTTGGGGAAAAATCTGAATATCGTGAAATTGTGGTTACATCACACAAAACAATTAAATTGTGGTCATGAACTAATAATCAGTGTTTTCAATTTTCGAAGTAAGATAACTATATCAAGTGGGGTATCATAATATGAAAGGTCTTTACCTGTGCATTCTAAAACAGATTTTCATTTATTTTTATGCATCATAGTTATTGAATTATTGTGCAAAATGTCGAAAAACTACGACTGTAGTACGGAACCCTCGTTGCGCGAGCCTGACTCGCAATAGACCGTTTTTTTTGCTGGAAAAGATTTGAGTCCCTTTAAATCGTTGTTTTGATAAAGCAGCCATCATTTTTGTTCAGTTTTCATCAATTTTGTAACGTGAAATTATCGTAATAGCAACTTATAATTATAGCGTTCTGTAGCAGCTGTGATAGCCTAGAGGTTATGACATCAGCTTTCTAATCGGAGGTTGGAGATTCGATCCCGGGCACGCACATTAACTTTTCGGAGCTATGAGCGTTTTAAGTAATTAAATATCACCTGCTTTATTGGTGAAGGAAAACATCGTGAGGAAACCTGCATGCGTGAGAATTCTCCATAATATTCTCAAAGGTGTGTGAAGTCTACCAATGCAAGGCACGCAACGCACATAGCCAGCGTGGTAGACTGTGGCCAAAACTCTCTGAGAGGAGCCCCGTGCTCTGTAGTGAGCTGGCGATAGGTTGATCATGATGATGATGACTTACTTAGCGTACCGATCCTTACTCGATATTACGTGATTTCCTATTTACTCGATTTCCCTAGGGACAATCATGATTAATTACTTTAATGGGGAGCAGTTTTTTAATTTTTTAAATTTAAATCACGTTAAGATAATTATTTATTTCATCATCATCATAATAAACCGATAGATGTCCACTGCATGACATAGGTCTCCTGTATAGACTTCCACACGCCACGGTCTTGCGCCTCCTGAATCCAGCGGCTCCCTGTGACTCGCCCGTTGTCGTCCTTCTAATGGAGGGTCTTTATTTATTTAAGTAGGTATTAAATTTTTTTTATTTGTGCCAGAAAGTTGTAACAATAAATAGAAAAAAAAAATTCAAAACACCGACTTCCAAAACCACGACAAAGTAATTTTTTTCGTACACATGTATGCAAACTTAGGAGTTCAGTACCTTGCAGCATCAGGATTGAGGAGTTGGGATGTTATAAAGTACTTAGGTGCAGGTATATCAGTGAAGTAATTTTCACAATTTTTTTTTTTATTTTTTTTTTTTTAATTAAAAGAATAGTATAATTTTCACAATTGGATTATTATAGTTTATTAATTTCGGAATTCACCTCCTACATCCAAACTTTACCTCTATAAATAATATTAGTATAGAAAAGCTGCACATACCACTTTAAATAGAAATAGGTATTAAATCCAATCAATACAGCTTTTGTTGACAAAAAAGCTGTAGGCTTAGTACAAATCTTTTCATCTCACTAACGTTGCTAGAATTCGAGCGTTGAAACACTACCGTTTAAGTAAAATGAATCTTAACATCGCCCAGTTTGTGCTCCAAACTGTGCTCCAAGCGGAAAACTTGTGAAATTCAAAACATGAGGCTACATTTTTGAATAGAATGAATAACACAGGAAAGATTAATCCAATGGACTCAATGCCTCAAGGCCAACGACGAGCAGGCGCGGCCTCTACAGTCAGAAAAGAGCTGAAACAAAAGGCCAGAGGACACACCCGGGCAAGGAGGCCTATACCCCGACAAACGTAGGTCTGTCGAGAAGACTCCATAATAATTTTAGACTATAAATCAAAAACATTAAAGTCCGTTTTACTCTGACAAACACATTGTGAGCATTGCCAACACAATAACGTCAGATTAAAATGGACGGACAGGAATGGCTCTCGAATTCAATCAAAGTAAAATCTTATACTAGGTCTATTGAGCTAATATTTGAGCAAAGCATTTACTTTACTCGGATAAGATGTAGTACCTGCACTCTACGTGGTAACCAAAGGCAAGTCTAAAAGCATTTAAGCGTCGTGAATGGCGAACTATTTACACTGTCCTGGGAGGACTTCAAACAGATCTATTCGATTTAGATTCAAGTTTTTCGCTATTAAATTTATTTTTGAAACATAGGTAAGTATAGGGTGTCTCAGAATTCATCTAAATCTACCATGCACAAAGTAATTAGGTAATAAAGCTTAGTTTGAGTCTAGTTTGAGTTGTTATCAAGAAAGACGCCGCGCTGTGCTTGGGCTATGTCGGTGTGCATTGAGCTTAATACTTGATGCTTTTCCGTAACACCCTTTCATATCAACTCTTCACTAAGTTTCTCTCAAGAGTAGAGGTATGATTCCGAACCACGCTGCACGCAGCAGTCACAGTCACAGCAATGTAGCTTAACATTGCTGCCTAGCTCGGAATGTAATGTCATATAAGCTTATAGAGATTGTATGGGGACCAGTAGTGTCGCGACAGCGCTGTGACAGCTGGTGACAGCACTGTTGCGGCAGCACTGCTGCGTGCAGCGTGGTTCGGAATCATACCTTTAAGCTTGACGTTACTGTGCGCCTGGATATATTCGTTATTTCGTATGAACATGATTTCCCTAGCAGATCGCAAGTTAGGTTACCGTTTCACATTAGTAGAGCATTACTGGTAAAAATTGAGTGTAACCAGAACGCTAGCAAAAACGAAGACAGGTGGATAGTACTGATGATTAGTGATATGATACCACAAAAAACCCAGTAAAAAAAACCTATATTTTTTTTATAAAAGTTCACTAGCCTATTTTTGCGTAATAGAAAAATATGTATTACCTAATATAAAAATTCACTTATTTGCTCGGTGTTAAAAATCTAGGAAATCTTTTTGTAATCTGGTTTTCCTGCTAGTCAATGAAATGGAAGCTTTTCATGCATGCTTCGTCCGATATTGCTATCAAATACCAATATGCTTTAAATACCAATATAGTGGCTCAACCGCCGGCTTAGCCCACATACCCACTGGCAGAAAAATAAATGCACAATGCAATACATTCATCATCATCATGATCAACCCATTACCGGCTCACTACAGAGCACGGGTCTCCTCTCAGAGTAAAAGAGGTTTTGGCCATAGTCTACCACGCTGGCCATGTGCGGATTGGTAGACTTCACACACCTTTAAGAACATTATATAGAACTCTCAGGCACGCAGGTTTCCTCACGATGTTTTCCTTCACCGTTAAAGCAAGCGATATTTAATTAATTAAAACGCACATAACTCCGAAAAGTTAGAGCCGCGTGCCCGGGATCGAACCCCCGACCTCCGATTAGAAGGCGGACGTCCTAACCACTAGGCTATCACTGCTCATGCAATACATTGAAGAGGATAAATAGTTAATCAATTTGTCCAGCAGATATTATTTAAGCAAGCACCTTCAACTTAGACTTCAATCATTCCTTTTTTAAGCATGATTGTCGTCAAACGCAAGCCTATCATGTACTCATCATCATCATCAACCCATAGATGTCCACTGCTGGACATAGGTCTCTTGTAGGGACTTTCACACGCCACGGTCTTGAGTCGCCTGAATCCAGCGGCTCCCCTCGACTCGTCTGATGTTGTCTGTCCACCTTGTGGGGGGTCTTCCAGCACTGCGTCTTCCGGTGCGAGGTTGCCATTCCAGCACCTTGAGACCCCCAACGTCTATCGGTTACATGAACTATGTGCCATGCCTATTGCGACTTCAGCTTCGCAACCCGTTGAGCTATGTCGGTTACTCTAGTTCTCCTACGGATCTCCTCATTTCTGATTTGATCACGTAGAGAAACTCCAAGCATAGCTCTCTCCATCGCCCGCTGAGTGACTCTGAGCTTTCTTATGAGGCCCATAGTTAGCGACCATGTCTCGGATCCATATGTATCACTGGCAACACGCACTGTTCGAAGACTTTGGAGAGAAATAAAGTATGATGACCCTCAACAATGAAGAATATGACGCAGAGAGAGATAAGCGCCCGTAAAAATCAATGAGCGAGAATTTCCCTTCGTAAAAAGGTCTATGCCGTAGATCATAAAATTCCGAACGATGAAATCTTCCGATTGCATTCATAATAGGATTATAGGCTGCGCATATAAAAGACTACATTTCTGAATCTACTCAATAAGTTGGATAAGGTACGGAAGAAGAAGAAGAAGAAGGATGTTATTGTACACTTTCTGATGGCCAAGTGAATAATTTGCAATACAATGATGTATCTAGTGGTGATAGTTATCAGTACCCTTATAAATGCGAAAGTGTGTTTGTTTGTTGGTTTGTCCTTCAATCACGTTGCAACGGTGCAACGGATTGACGTGATTTTTTGCATGTGTATAGATAAAGACCTGGAAAGTGACATAGGCTACTTTTTATCCCGGCAAATCAAAGAGTTCCCACGGTATTTTAAAAAAACCTAATTCCACGCGGACGAAGTCGCGGTCATCAGCTAGTTCTTTATAATATTATCACCACTTTACAAAATCGCTTATACTTAGAACTACCAAAGCAGCCCCCCAATTGTGTAAGAATAACCATTTCATGGCTATCGCAATCGTCAAGAAATTCTGCCCTTTGATTGGTTGATTCGCTGTTTACATTTTTGCACATCCAATCAAAGGGCAGAATTCTTGACGATTGCGATAGCCATGAAATGGTTATTCTTACACAATTGGGGGGCTGATTGAAATCTTATTCCCAAGCTTAAATCATTTAAATGATAATAATACTGTTATTTGGTCATAGTCTTTTTTTTACTTCGAAATAATTAATTTATCTTCATAGACTTATCTGTTAGTTATTTATTTATATAATGTAAATTCTGTACCATTTGGTTATATTTGCTTATTAGTTTAGAAGGTGTGTAATTTTTTTTTATAAATTTATCTTTAGTTAATTTTAAATTACTTGTTGTTAGTTTAGTTAAAATTACTTGGCACTCTTTATTCGCATGCGGTATTTACCTGTAGTTAGCTTTTCATTTTTTCTAAGAACTTTGTATTTTTAATATTGTATTTAATCTAAATATATAAAAGGATTGACTGACGGATTGATCTATCAACGCAGAGCTTAAACTACTAAACGGATCGGGCTGAAATTTGGCATGCAGATACCTATTATGACGTAGACATAAGCTAAGAATGGATTTATAAAAATTCAACCCCTAAGCGTGTGAAATAGGGGTTTGTAATTTGTGTAGTCCACGCGGATGAAGTCGCGAGCATAAGCTAGTGTAGATGATAAAGCTGTTGGTAAACTTATATTTAAAAAAACTATCTGAACTCTACGATTTTTATGAGCTGTTATAACCAGGAAGGGAATGCTAGCTTAAAGTGTTATAATAATAACTATAATACATCTCCAGACAGATAGCTATAGTCCGTACAAAATGACTTTTCACGCGCCATTTTAACTCTATGGGTCAGTCAACAGCTGTCGTGTCAAAAGTACGGTTCACCCGGTTCACAGGGTTCACCTTTAAAATAAGGTCTAAAATCGGACTTTTGACATGAAAATTGACATATAAAGTTAAAATGAAGCGTGAGAAGTTTTCATAAACCTAAATCTACGCGTACAAATTGGATGGCATCATCTAATATCTACATTACCTACATACTTTATCTTGCATTTAGTTGTTGTGAAACAAATAAAATTAATTTCTTTCTTTCTTTTAATTGAAAAATATCCAAGATTTAAATCAAAGTAACAAAAGTCAAGCAAAATAAAATTACCATACCAACTCATTTATAAACCATAATACCAGCTTCCCACGGTGCCTGATATTGCTGCCAGACGCGGACCAACCCGAACCGACGCACCACGGAAAGGATATCGTCCATACCTGCGGTACTACGAAGTCCGTAGTAGTACAAGTCGTCGTCGTGCGCGGTGCGTGGCTGTGTCGTCGTGTGCACGGTCGACGGCCGTGCGTGATAATCCGCAGAATCACGCACCGTGGGAAGCCAGAATGGGAGCCTCTCAATGGAAGTGACGTCAAGAAGTTAACTCTGAATTTTTCGCGGCTTGAATCGGGCATTTATCACCCGCCGGTAGCTATGCGAGAACTCTTGGTAATGTTTGAATAAGCAGACAATGATTAAAGAACTCTAATGCTTTAGATTAAAGCACAAATTCTTTTAACGTTTTAAATGGAATATCCATTAAAGGTGAACAACTGGCTGCACTTGAAGGTCTGCAAATACAGGTCCAGCTCCTACACAAAGCCCAGGACGATATGGAGATGAGAAGCAGGCGTAAGTTTCTTCTGGTACATGGCATTCCCGAACATAAGGATCAGAAGGAGAACATAGACTGCGTTGCCACTAAAGTGCTCACTGAGCATCTCAAAATCCCTGTCAGTACAGAATGCATTAGTCGCTGCCATCGCTTGGGTCGCACTAAAACCGACAAACCAAGAGCTGTACTTATAAAGTTCCAGGATCATGCGCTCAGGAATAAGGTGTGGTATGCCAAGACTGGCCTAAGGAACTCGGGTATAACCCTGTCCGAGTTCCTGACTACGGGACGTCATGACACCTTCATGGCTGCTCGCCGGAGATTTGGAGTCAATAAGTGTTGGACTAAAGACGGACAAATCTACGTGGTTGGGCATGACGGCTCCCGGCATCGTATCAGCACGGATTCAGAGCTTGATTCTATTCCCGTTCCAACCCCCGCACCGTCGTCATCAGCTGTTAACACTCCCACATCTGCCCCAGGGACGTGCCCCGTCGTGACGGCTCCTTTGAACATAAGATCTAAGAGGGCAGGCAAGAAATGAGAATTCCCGCTCTAAACGAGTGCTTAAGCAATTGATGGTCTTATCTTTGTAGCTTATCATAGTTAGTACTCGTTTTTTTTCTTTAATTATCATTATCAATATTATTTTAATGTACTATTGTAATATATAGGTAGTTTTCGGGAGTGAGTTAATTAATAATATTTCGTGGATTTTGTGTCGACCGTCAAAATAATAATGTCTAATGTCAATGAGACGGTTACCATAGACTTAATTTAATTCTGTGTGACTGTAGATTCCAGTATTTTTGATTTATTAAGTTATGATGGGTAACATTGGTATTTAAGTAGTGCTACAAACTCATAATGTTTAGTTTGCTAAATTTAATTTGTATCCTTACCATATGTAAATTTAAATAATAGTTTAATAATATCAGTAATCCAGTAATAATATGATATTGGTTTTACATTTTTACATATTAGTGAAATACCTACCTAATAATAGTATGAATTAATATTTTTCTTTTCGAGGAATCTCATTTCACTCTGTCACATGTATTTTGTTTTTTGCTTTTTAAAATTATTAGGTAGATTACGTGTTATTTGAAATTATTAAGTAGATTTTATGTGTTACAACTTTGTTGCTGGTGGGTTTAAGTGGCTTATTTATATTTGTAGCACTCTATTATTTTTATTTTTTATTTCATATATAGTTATCATATTTTATATATTTATCATTAATTACTAATTATTTATTATACATTACATAGATGGATACCTCTATAAATTCTGACATTTTTCATTCTTGTAGTTCCAACTCATCATTCGAGTCTACTGAGCGATCAGAACGCATTTAACTCGGTTCATAAGAATCTGAATATTTGTCATATTAATGCCCAAAGCATTCCGGCTCACCACTCCGAACTACTGAATACCTTCAACTGTAATTACATTCATGCCTGTTTGATATCTGAATCATTCCTAAAACCTACATTGCCTTCTTCCTATTATTCACTACCTGGCTACGTGTTAATAAGAAATGATCGCACTGGGAAAGGAGGTGGTGGCGTGGCAATATATCTGCGGTCCAACATTAAATATAAAATCATTGACCTGTCACCAACGATCTACTCTAATAACATGGAGTACATTTTCATCGAGTTAAATATAAGTGGAGTTGCCTTTATGCTTGGAGTGGTCTATGCACCTCCTGCTGTTAAATACTTTGAAACGTTTGAACATATCCTAGAGTCATTTCTACCAAGTTATGAGCACTGCCTAATAATGGGTGACTTTAATACCTGTCTACTAAGGGATGACAACAGAGCAAGACATTTAAAACATATTTCTAACGCCACTAATCTCACTATACTCAACTTAAATCCTACCTTTCACACTAACGACTCCCGTTCTCTACTTGACCTCATCCTTACTACTAAACCTGACCACATCCTTACACATGGCCAATTTACTGCCCCCGGGTTTTCACATCACGACCTCATATTTGCCTCTTATAAACTTAAACCGGCTAAGGTCAAGCCTAAGGTTGTTTTTCAACGCGGTCTTATGAATATAAATAAAGATGCTCTTTTAATTGA
Organism: Maniola hyperantus; assembly: GCF_902806685.2. Classification (NCBI taxonomy): domain Eukaryota; kingdom Metazoa; phylum Arthropoda; class Insecta; order Lepidoptera; family Nymphalidae; genus Maniola; species Maniola hyperantus. The sequence continues at coordinate 1,760,609 of NC_048564.1, forward strand.
TGCTATTAATACTGACTGGACCCAAATTCAGAAGCTACAGCACATTGATGACAAAGTCGAGTGTTTTAATAAACTCATCAACAATTTGTACGACAAACATGCGCCAGTGAGAGCTGTTCGGATTAAACGTCTACCCGCTCCTTGGATGACGGATAAAATTCGGGGGTTGAGGGCTAGGCGTGATAAACTGAAACGGAAGTTTAAATTAACTAGGTCCGATGACGACTGGGTAGCATTTAAGATTGCTAGAAATCGCTGCAACCAGGCGATTAGGAATGCCAAACGATGCCACTCATTCTCCTCTATTGAAGAGTGTCCTCCCCAAAAATTATGGGATTTGCTGCGAACTATGGGGTTTGGTAAGCGACGTAACCAGCTTGCTAGCGATTTTGACGTTAACACACTAAATACACATTTCAGCACCCCACCATTTCAGTTGGATTCCGTTACAAAAGCATCTACTATAAGCAAAATTTCTGCCCTACCACTGCCTGGCCATTCTTCATTTCAATTTGAAGCCACCTCTGACTATGAGGTTAAGAAACTCATTGCATCCGCCACAAGCAAAGCTGTTGGCAGTGACCAAATCGGTCGGGAAATGATCTTACTGGTTCTTGACATTGTTTTACCTTTCATCACACACATTTTAAACTTTTCCCTGAGTTCGGGGGTATTTCCAACGTTGTGGAAAAAGGGACACATTATCCCCATACCGAAAAAATCCGATCCAACTGACGTAACACACTTTAGACCGATTTCAATACTGCCTTTCCTTTCAAAGATCTTAGAACGTATCGTACACCATCAATTCTCTAATTTTCTTAACAATAATTCATTATTAAGTCCTCTTCAATCAGGCTTTCGACCCTCTCACAGTACATGTACGGCGCTCATAAAAATCACCGATGACATCCGATACGCTATGGATCAATCACAAGTTACGTTAATAACACTCTTAGATTTCAGCAATGCCTTCAACTGTGTGGATCATGACATATTACTAGCAATACTACGCTCTTTCAATATCTCTCAGGTTGTAGGCGAATGGTTTCTCTCATATCTTCGGGGTCGTAAGCAGTGTATTCGTACTGAGGAGGCTACATCTGAATGGGCTGACACTAGTATGGGTGTTCCCCAAGGCGGAGTGCTCTCTCCTTTACTTTTTTCAGTATTCATCAACACATTAGTCTCCATCTTAAATTTCAGCTCCTATCACCTGTATGCAGATGACTTACAGCTGTACATTTCATTCAATGCTGAAAATGCGCTAGACTCCATTCTGAAACTCAATAGAGATCTAGAGGCGATCCGTATCTGGACCGAAAACCATGGTCTCCTCGTGAATCCCTCTAAAACACAGGTTATGTTAATTGGTAGACCTAGGCAAGTTTCAAAACTGGACTTAAATTCACTTCCTCCTGTCATCTTTAACAACTTAAATCTACCATACACCACTCAGGTCAAAAACTTAGGGCTTTATATCTCGCAAGGTCTCTCCTGGTCTTTTCACGTTGGGGAAATTAGTCGGAAGGTTTTTGCTTCTATGCACGCACTTAAACGGATGCAGAATATGTTGCCCCCAAAGGCAAAACTTGTGCTTGTTAACTCTCTGTTGCTCCCCCATATAGATTATGCGGACATTTGCTACACTGACCTTACAGAAGAGCTACTGAACAAACTCGATCGTCTACTCAATCTATGCATTCGGTATATATTTGGTTTGCGTAAGTTCGATCACATCTCAAAATTCCGTTCCGAACTAGGGTGGCTCAATATTCGGTATCGCCGGAATGCGCACGTTCTTGCCTGTCTCTATGGCATTCTCAATGACCCATGCTCTCCTATATACCTGAAAGAACGTTTTAAACCCTTTGGCTCCTTAGGTCGCGTTCAGCGTTCCTCAAATATAGATATTCTTGCTTACCCGAAACACAACTCGGCGCTATATTCAGATTCCTTTACTGTTACAGCAATCAGGCTATGGAACGCCCTTCCTCAGCAGGTACGACAAGCTCCGTCTCTTAACGTTTTCAAGACTCGTGTATATAAACACTATCTAAACTGTCAGAACCCTTCTATGTAATTACACATTATTAAATATATTATCCTACAATTAAAACATCAATATTACTCATAATATTATTGTTGTATATTTATTATTCATCTATCACTATATTATATATTAATATATGTATATATATTATGTATTATATATGTACCTGTGTATATCTTTATCTATATATTATTATTAAGGCATTTCTGTGCCTATTAATATACATATTACTTATATTATAATTATTATCTTACAACGTACGTACACCTTAAACCCAGTTTTCACTAGCCCTTAAATCCTCTTCAACCTAGTTGCCTGGTAGAGATCGCTTCACAGCGATAAGGCCGCTGATTGTATGTTCTTCTTTTACATATTTCTTTTTGTGTCTTTTTATTTTTATTTCTTGGTGTACAATAAAGAATATTAAACTAAAAACGGGAGCATAAAGAACAATCGTCTCCAGTGGGACTTTGTTTTGTTCGGTGGTACGGGAACGTGACAGTCGATTAAACGGAATTAAGCTGAAAATAGCTTTTAGGATTCCGTACCTCAAAAGGAAAAAAGGAACCTTTATAGGATCACTTCGTTGTCCGTCTGTCTATATCTGTCAAGAAACATATAGGGTAGGTACTTTCTGTTAGCCTATAATTATGAAAGGAGGATGGTGAAAATGGAACCACACAATTCAAAAATCAAGGAGGCGTCGTACAAGCCCAAGTTTATATGAATTATAATCATAAGTTTATTCAATGTTTATATAAAAATTATTGAGGCTCTAAGATGTGGGAGTCAAAAGAAAGAAATTATATTATGGGACTTACTTACAATGTGGTAGTGCTGTAAAGAAGATAGACATACGTATAGCACGATAGTTAGGGAACTTGTAACAAAATCTCGAGGCGTCAGTTCGACGTCACTATCCTTTTTTTTTTAACGCTGGGAAATGCGTTTACGCATCCCCCCCTCCTGGAAGCCAGCCAGCTAACCAGCCAGCCAACCAACTGGAGGGAAGGTATGTGGGACTCGCCGGTCGAGAAGCGACTGGAATACCCACTAAAACCCAGCGGCACTCCTGCGCGTCGCTTGGCGACTGGGACTGGCCCGAATACTGCTCTTCCCCTCGGATGCCCGATGCATCCAAAAGGGACCAGCAGCACCCAGGCACCTGAGGTTACCTGGCTGGCACCCCGACGTCACTATCCTAATGTTCCTGCATTTGACGCTAGGTATGAATTACCTATTTTTCTTTGATTTCACGTCACCCATAGCCATCGATATAAATGACAAGATATGGTCAAGCGAACAAAATTTTTCACGGTCTAGGAACCAACCAAATAAATCAGTGCCACCTCTTAGATACTAATGAACGACCCGTTTGAAATCCAGACGTCAATGACGCTTTAGCACCAATGAGTCGGTGCCACAAAGCCGTACGTACCTATTAGTTAAGTATTTGTAATCTTTCTTTTTTGTCTTCATGCTTTGTTTTTTGTTGTGTTTTTTATTTGTTTTGTTTATGTACGTTTGTCTGGTGTTGTTGTGCTTTGTACTGTGCGCTATGGTCCCAAATAAAAGGTTATTTATTTTTATTTATTTATTTATTTTTATTTATTATGTTTGTTCAATAACCCTGTCCATACGAAGTAATATATAAGTCCTATATATTCCATAGCCTTATAATTGTTGACATATCTATGATTCAGGATCAAACCGAGAATTCCCTCACTCTAATTCACTCTGCCTATAGTAGTTGGACTATTTAATCAACTAATTGTAATCAAGTTGAACATACATACATATAACCGTAGCACAAAATGCACACACAATATTCGTAGTGTTAATCCAATATTAATCCGAGGCACTCCGAAATTATGTTAAGAGGAGGTTTACAAATTTACGCTCGGCCATACGAACGAAGCCATTGCGTGGTTATTTATAGTAATTTAGAGTGACGTTTATAATTATTTTTTTATGCTTGATCAAATAAATGGATTGTTACCAAAACTATACAAATAAATTTGAACATAGTTTATTATGGTATAAATTTTTGGTTGAATTAATGTTTTATTCAATACAAAAAGTTGTCTTAAACTAGCCATGTAATTCGTGAAAAATGGCAACAGTTCTTTTTTTTTACCCAAGAATGTGATTTAAAATCCATATTCTAGTACATTATAAGTCAATCAGTACCCTTATATAAATGCGAAAGTGTGTTTGTTTGTTGGTTTGTCCTTCAATCACGTCGCAACGGTGCAACGGATTGACGTGATTTTTGCATGGGTATAGATAAAGACCCGGAGAGTGACATAGGCTACTTTTTATCCCGGAAAATCAAAGAGTTCCCACGGGATTTTATAAAAACCTAATTCCACGCGGACGAAGTCGCGGGCATCAGCTAGTAAAACTGTATTTCTGATATCCAGGTATTATTTTCCAGTAAATTAGATGATTTTCAAGGACAAATTTAGGGCTTCAAAGTTGAGTCTGTTATTTATTTAATTAAAACAAGGTGCGGGAGATTGGACACTACAAAATAAATAAAATAGATTTTGTAAATATGATACATTAAAAGTCAATACGAAAGATTTATTTATTTTAAACATGTATTCAATTATATGAAAGTTGAAGTAAACTTGGAGCTTGAAATCTTAGAATTTCATAGTTCAAGTGATAGCGGGCCCTTAATATGTAACTGATATTATTTGCGATGACAGGTGACTGACATTGCTGTAGGCAGCTTGGATTACTAACGGATTCCACAGCAGGCAGGTCTATTGTGTCTGATGCTCATGGAATTTGGAATCAGCTTAGCTTTCAACTATTTGTTCTATACACTGTATACAGAGTGTAACTAGAACACTAGCAAAAAATTAGCGTTATCAAAAGAGAAGCTGGCTAAGTTTGTTGTAAGCTTCTTCTCAGACTAGGGTATACAGGGTGTAATCAGAACGCTAGAAAAAACTTAGCATTATTGTTATACTACCTAAACACAATCCAATACTAATAACCTTTTGCCTCATTTTGTAATTTTAGTGATTTAGTAGTTTTCAAACTCGCAACGTATAGCGTACAAAACTCGGGTCAATTCCCTGCCTACGACGCGGCATTGCCTCCAAGTGGCCTACTTACGCAACTTTCGTTAACTTCTAACGTCAGTCAGATGTTTTATTTGCAAATTATGGTAAACTTTTACAAAATGTAGAATTTTTTTCATGTAATTTTTCGCGTTTTTTTTTTTGGTATCATATCAGTACTATCACCTGTTTTCGTTTTTGCTAGCGTTGTGGTTACATCCTGAATACCCGGATGACTATTCAATACTAATTGTTTTCTGTTTTGATTTTATACCTGTCTACGATTAACAAACGTCAGGGATTACCACCGCTAAAGTAATGTTTTGACATTTTCTTAGCGACGAAGGAAAACATCGTGAGGAAACCTGCACACCTGAGAGTTTTTCATTATTTTCTTAAAGGTGTGTGAAGTCTACCAATCCGCACTTGGCCATCGTGGTAGACTATGATTACACCCCTTCTCATTCTAAGAGGAGACCTATGCTCTGTAGTGAGCCGGCGAAGGGTTGATCATGATGATGAAGTGACACTTAATTGAATAAACTGATGCAACCATCGATAATTTTATTGTAGACTATCTGATGCCCGCGACTTCGTACGCGTGAATCGAGGTTTTTAAAAATCCCGTGGGAAGTCTTTGATTTCTTGGGATAAAAAGTCTAACTTGCTCTAAGGGCACTTGGCAGGTTTTTTGCGCCATAAATCGCATTTAATAAATCTAATGAATGTAAAAGTATCTAAGCAGGAAAGTGGAGCTACAGTCGCTCTTTGTTATCGGAACAACTAAAACTCTTTACAAACGCTTCACCCTTGAGATCGTCGAGTGGAATAGGTACCTACATATATCTATGATTTGAATCGTTCACGCTGCGCGCTAGAAACTCAGTTTTCCCCGTAGACTACACAAATGAAAGCTTTCTTTAAGTTGGTATTTCTCGTATGTAATCTATAGTTTGTTCATTACATCCATCGATCAGTACCCATATTATAAATGCGAAAGTGTGTTTGTTTGTTGGTTTATTGGTTTGTTGGTTTGTTGGTTTGTCCCTCAATCACGTCGCAACGGAGCAATTGACGTGATTTTTTGCATGGGTATATTTAAAGACCTGGAGAGTGACAAAGGCTTTTTATCCCGAAAAATCAAAGAGTTCTCACGGGATTTTTAAAATATCCAATTCCACGCGAACGAAGTTGCGGGCATCAGCTAGTGTGTAAATAAATGAGAGTACTTAATAAATAAATCAGTGAGTTAGCGAATTAGCCCGCTGTTGTTGTTGCTTTTTGGTGGTAAATGGCTTTCCCTTAAAAATAAAATGACGGCTACTAACCGAGATTCTGTCGCTTGTTATTTCACTCCAGTATTGAGCGGTTCGGAGCGAATGCAATAGCACACAGCAAACGAATAGAACAGTCTCCGATCGCCATGTCGAAGGAAAGGGAACACATAAAAAACCGGCCAAGTGCGAGTCAGGCTCGCGCAATGAGGGTTCCGTACTACAGTCGTATTTTTTCGTCATTTTGCACGATAATTCAAAAACTATGATGCATAAAAATAAATAAAAATCTGTTTTAGAATGCACAAGTGAAGCCCTTTCATATGATACCCCACTTGATATAGAAATCTTACTTCGAAAATTGAAAATACTAATTATTAGTTTATAACCACAATATATTTTTTTTTGTGTGATGTGACCACAAATTCACAGTTTTCAGATTTTTCCCCTAAATCCAGCTATAAGATCTACCTACCTGCCAAATTTCATGATTCTAGGTCAACGGGAAGTACCCTGTAGGTTTCTTGACAGACAGACAGACAACAAAGTGATCCTATAATATATTCTTGCTGGTTTCTTGCTGGTTCTTCTCGGCAGGAAAGGCATTCCGAACCAGTGGTAGATGCATCCGACTATTCGTAAGCACTTGTAAAAGTTTATACGAATAAAAAAGATTTTCATTTTCATTTTCATTTTCATTTTTCATAAGGGTTCCGTTTTTCCTTTTGAGGTACGGAACCCTAAAAATGGGGGTTTGAAATTTATGTCATCATAATATTTTAACACAATATGTTTACTTATATAACATACAGAAATAACAAAAAAATAAAATAATGCAATAAAATAATTCCTTGCACTTCTACAAATATTTTAAAACCAAAAATAGGCAAATCGGTTTAGCCGTTCTCGAGTTTTTGTGAGTCTAACAAATGCCAATCATTTTTATAGATATTGACTAGCTTATGCTCGTGACTTCGTCCGCGTAGACTAAACAAATTTGTAACCCCTATTTCACCCCCTTACGGCGATTACGCACTGCACTTCCGTCATTCGAGTTCTATCCGTCATCTGTGAGAATACCAACGATTATCTACGACATGTCATAGATGTCATAAGCTACCATACAAAACAAAAAGGAACGTTTTTTCTCGGACTCAGATCGGATGCAGTGCGTAACCGATCTTAGGGGTTGAATTTTCAAAAAGCAAGATCCGTCCAGTAGTTTGAGCTGTGCGTTGATAGATCAGTCAGTAAGTCAGTCACCTTCTCCTTTTATAATATATTTAGACTAGCTTTTATGCTCGCGACTTCGTCCGCGTGGACTACACCCCTATTTCACCCCCTTAGAGGTTGAATTTTCAAAAATCCTTTCTTAGCGGATGAATACATCATAATAACTATCTGTACCTATGCCAAATTTCACCCCGATCCGTCCAGTAGTTTTAGCTGTGCGTTGATAGATCAGTCAGTCAGTCAGTCAGTCACCTTTTCTTTTTATATATTTCATCATCATCATGATCAACCCATCACCGGCTCACTACAGAGCACAGGTCTCCTCTCAGAGTGAGAAGGGTTTGGGCCATAGTCTACCACGCTGGTCAAGTGCGGATTGGCAGACTTCACACACCTTTAAGAACATTATGGAGAACTCTTAGGCATGCAGGTTTCCTCACGATGTTCCTTCACCGTTAAAGCAAATGATATTTTAATTACTTAAAAACGCACATAACTCCGAAAAGTTAGAGGTGCGTGCCCGGGATCGAACCCCCGACCTCCGATTGGAAGGCGGACGTCCTAACCACTAGGCTACCACAGCTTTTATATATTTAAGATAATCAAATCTAGCTAAGTATAGTGACAACACATGGTGCATCACTTTTAGTGCTTCCATATGCTATTATATTTTCTATTCGTGCAGTAACCGTGTTTGCGTTAATACAAGGCAGAATCGCTACACAGCGATCAGTACGCATATTATAAATGTGATAGTGTGTTTGTTTGTTGGTTTATTGGTTTGTTGGTTTGTCCTTCAATCACGTCGCAACGGAGCAATGGATCGACGTGATTTTTGCATGGGTATAGTTAATGACCTGGAGAGTGAAATAGGCTACTTTTTTTCCCGGAAAACTAAAGAGCTCCCATGGGATTTTTAAAAACCTAATTCCACACGGACGAAGTCGCGGGCATCAGCTAGTAAGTCGATAATAGAACACCCTTTGATATCGGAGTAATGCGGTAAGCGTGGCACAAGATTTAAGTACATATCAAAAATTGCGGACCGCCAAGAATCGAACCCGCGTCTCCTGTCTCCGGATCACGCCTGACGCTCTGACCACTAAGCTACGACTCACTTGCCGTCAGTGAATTTGCAATATGACGTATTACTGAAACGATTTCAGTACTGAGTTCAGTACTAAGTGAGCATCGTCATGATCATAATCAACCCATCGCCGTGTCTCCTCTCAGAGTGAGAAGGGTTTAATCCAAGGTCTACCACGCTGGCCAAGTGCGGATTGGCCGACTTCATACACCTTTGAGAGCATTATGGAGAACTCACAGGCATGCAGCTTTCCTCACGATGGTTTTCTTCACTGTTAAAGCAAGTGATATTTTTATTACTTAAAAACGCACATGACTCCGAAAAAATAGAGGTACGTGCCCGAGATCGAACCCCCGACCCCTGATTGGCGGACGTCCTAACCACTAGGGCTACCACAGCTTTTGAAGTGTAGATAGTGTAGATAAAACACTACCTATATAAATTATAAAAACTTACCGCTGGGTGAGATCAGAGTCAAGGATTAACTTGTAATGGGATAAAAAAACACCAAAATGATATTCTTATAATGGGATAGTAGGTATCCCTGTTCTAGTAGGTATTGAGAGTAAACGGGTCAAGTTCATCGAACTCGTAGAATAACATCTGTTACCTCACTCGCCAGATGGAAAGCGGCTATACTTGGCTACCTACGTTTCTGTAAAGAGGTTCCGACACAGTCAAGCCACTTGACATCAAGTACGTAGATTTTTGCTTGAGCCAAGCATTTTGACCGTTTGCAATGTTAATGCTTGATTCAAGGATTTATGTGCTTGATGCGAGATTGATGCGATTTTATATTCTTTTGCTTGATGTTCACGTTGGCTTGATCAAGCATAGCTCATTCTCACATGATGGACGTCGACGCTTTGTTATGCTACAAAAACTCTCGGTAGGAACGGCATTCCGAACTAGTGGTAAATTAAACAAGTTAACGATTCATAAAAACTTGTAATAAGTCTACTTGAATAAAAATAAATTCTATTCTACTCTATTCTATTCTAAAATTATAGTAGCGAACAATGGAGCGGAAAATGGTTTTTATTATTACTCATTTCACTATACCGAGACGCCCCAGAACACAGGAAAATAAAATCCGTTGTATTTTGATAAATATCACTTTGTTTGACCACTGGACTATCTCTACGTACGACAATCACGTACGAAATGAGAAAAGTGCCTCTTGCTACTTGACGGGCGCATCAAGCGTGCTTGACGTCAAGTCACTTGACCGTCTCGGTACCTCTTAATAATACGACCATAGCTACATATTTTTCTATTTGTTTGCCACAAGGCTATAGTAGGTATAAAACGCGACAGGTCAATATGCCAATCGGGGTGGGGACACCCCGCACACTCGCATAGCTTCCGTGTTAACCCGGTACGGGTCAGCACGGGTGACGTGTGGGTGTGCGGGGCATCCCCCCGCCTCATAACCCGATTGCCATCTCGACCTAACATTACAGTTATACAAAATGACTACGAAATTTGTATATTAGCCAAATATAATATCAATCTGTACTAATACTATAAATGTGAAAGTGTGTCTGTCAGTATGCTTGTTTTTCACGGCCCATACAATTTTTCTTAAAAATTGGATGATTTCCTTGCTTAGTAGCGTTTACTTTTATGAATAGTAAAAAAACAAGCAAGGAAGCTGTGAAATGCTTGCAGTTATGCTCGTAATTATTAATCTGCGGTCACACCTGTGCGTCATGAACGCGGGATGCGGGAGCGTCCACGACGCGAATCCCTACGTGCAGTGCACACCTACGCGACACTTGTTGGAGTCTCGTAGGTGTAGTTTGTTGTGGGCCCTTCTCAGACCTAGGTGCGTTTGGATCCCTCGTAGCTTTAATTTTAAGTACGTATTAATTGTCACCACTATATCATATCATCTTACAAATAAAAATTTTCGATAATCAGGAAGCGTAAAATTTTACCTATTCTGAATAAATAATTTGAGTTTGAGTTTGTACACGTATGACGCCATTAATCATCATCCGAAGCTGCGTGACGAAAGCCACTACGAAACTGGAACGTTAGCGTCACAGTGCAGCTCCCATTATGTCACCATGCACACCGACACGACCATTAATTACGCTTGCACGTATCTATCGCAGCTCTCGCATCCCAAGTTCATAATTTTATTAATCGTGAGAGACAATCGCCGAGTGGTTGACATTCCCGCTTCACAATTGGTCGCGCTGGTTTGGATGAAGCTTTACTGTCATGACCTTTAAGACTTGCCACTTACGGTAATCCTGTACCAGTAACCCTATAAGTACCCTCCCATGATAATATTATGGCACCACGCACACCTACACGACCATTACCTACACTTGCATGTATCTGTCGCAGCTCTCGCATCCCAAGTTCATGATTAATCCTGAGAGGTAATTGGGTATTTGACTCCAATTTTTTTATTACTTTATTATAAACGAGGAAAAAAATAATGACGTAAACTGAAAAACTAATTAAATCGATCGAATAACAAAAAAATTATAAGCATTTTTTAAAATATTTCTGATTAGACAGAGATAGCGATATAGTATTTTGACGTCACACCTTACTAATGCCATAGTAGCTTCGTGCGGTTTCAAACAAATTTTCGTTTTGCGAGAACGGGATAGAAGACCGTCCCACTCTAAACTTAAAATGCCTGTAACTTTGTAAATCTTTGTTGGATTTCAATATTTTTTTCAGCGTAAGTCATTATATTTATCCTAGTTTATAATAAAATAATAATATTAATCAAATTCAAAAGTAGGAAAATACCCAATTGCCGAGCGGTTGACCTTCCCGCTTCACAGTTGGTTGCGCAGGTTTGGATGTAGCTTTACGGTCACGACCTTTAAGACTTGCCACTTACGGTAATCCCGTACCAGTAACCCCGTGAGTTCAATGCTCTTGACCTATTTCTATCCTTTCAGTTCAAATTGGAACAAATCAGCGATATAAAAGTTCCTCTAGATGTGGCGCTTTATAGTAAAAACGTGTAACGAACATGGATATCAGCACTGCTGTCAATGTAATCCGCTTTAGATGCATTTCGTTTCTACGAACATAAGTTTAGCTTGCCCCTTATCGGAGCAGGCGAGGATGCTCTGTACAGTACGCGGAAGAAAGTAATGTACATCGACCTTTAGAAGGAAATAGCAGATTTGTAGAGCATTGTCTCTGTCATTGAGACCGGCAAAACGTCATATAGAAATGAGTGACAGAGACAACGCTCTACAAAGCAGAAATGTCATTATAATGTCCGATGTACATTACTTCCTGCCACGTACTTTCTATACCATCACCAGCCATATCCATATCATGTAATTGTTGGTAACGATCACGCATCTTTCAGGCGCCATAAATACCTATGTCAAGAACTCAGGGCCGGCAGAGTGGCGTTATTGTCTTCAGAGAGTTCCCTTCTACCATCTGAACCCAACTAAATCCATATCGGTGATGGTTACCAAATTTGTTGTGACCCGCCGGACCATTACTATATAGCGCCGCATCTAGTGAATTATTTATATCGCTGGACCGAATACACACAATGGCAATGAAAGGCCTTTTAAATTTATAAACGCTAACTTTCTATAGAAAGCAAAAGTGGGCCGTAACAAGTTTAGTAAAGAAATCATAGATTTGAGAATTCAGGTTTAGGTTTAATGAGTGCGCATACTTTTATTCGAAACATTATATTATAACCTGCGTCGTTCGAATAATACCTATCATTCCATTGGTACAAATTAGTTCCGGTTCGGTCTGTGTAAACTCGTTATTTATACCCGCCACGTGTGACAAGGGTACCCCGCGGCGTGTATACAGACAAACCATTTACTAATGGACTAAGAGCCAGCGCGTGTCAGGCCTTCGTTATTTTATAAAAGCTGAAAGTTTATCTGTGTATTGTCCCCAACACAGGGAGGAAGGATCAGCGACTGTGAAGTTTGGATTTTGGAGATGACAGGTAATAAAGGTATAAAAAATCTTACGTCAAAGTAAAAGGTCTAATATTTTTAAATTTCCTTCGGAAGACATTGCGTCAGGCATTGCCAGACACTTAGTATGGTGGCAACCCCCTGCGAGGCACCCTTAAAGTTTTACAAATTATCAATATCAATCAATATACTTATAATAAAACTGTAACAGGTCAAATTCTGTACATTGAAGATATTTTGAAAATTTTTTTTCGAGGGCACTCTATAATCGATACTGAACCCAAAACTGTAATTTTTTTCATTTTTGTCTGTCTGTCTGTCTGTCTGTATTACGGCCGCGCATCACGCTGAAACTACTGAATGGATTCCAATGCAACTTGGTACGATTTGAGGTCATAGTATGAGGAAGAATATAGGATACTTTTTATCCCGAAATTCAGCATGCTTCCCGTAGGAGAGGGGATGCAAGTTAAAATGTATACTGAGTTGTAATTCATTAACGCGTAGTCCGATTTCATTCATTCTTTTTTTGTTAGAAAGGGGATATATTAAAGATTGTTCCGTAAATATTTCAAGGTCATCGGTTTTTAACCGACTGTCAAAAAGGAGGTGGTGCTTTTTTCTACATCGATTTTTTCGAGGTTTCTGGACCGATTTGCAATTTTTTTTTTAATCAATAAAAAAAGTTTTCGTGGTGGTCACATAAAAAAATCTGGATTCAACTCCTTAATCCTGATGCTGCAGGGTTACTGCCCGCCTGAGTTATTAAGATTCAGGAAGTGTTCATATTGTAGGTACCAAGCAACGACTTTATTCTCAGACTTCAAGTCCCAACTCCTCAACCCTGATGATGTAGGGTACAGCACTCCTAAACTATAATGTTTCAGTAACTGCGGATGATACAAAATTAATTTAGGTACCAAGCATAGGCTACATCATTGAACTTCGGATCCTAACTCCTCAATTCTGATGCTGCAAAGTACTAAAGTCCTAAATCGTGGGGATTTTAGAATTTCTGATAGTGAATTGATATTTTAGGTATCAAGCAACGGCTTCACGATGACACTCCCAGTCCGAAATACTCCACCCGAGCGAAGCCGGGGCGGGTCAGCTAGTTACATATAAGGCCAGCGTAAACGGAACTATAAAACCGGCCGGGAGTCAAGCTCGCGCACTGAGGGTTCTGTACTACAACCGCATTTTTTCGACACAATGACGTCAGGTGGCGTCAAACGACAAATATTTTTAAAATTTTTAACACAACAAAAAGTATTTTTTGTTTTTATGTTAAAAAATTGAATAATCGACGACAAATGTTTTTCAATTTTTTGTCAAAACGTAATATGTTAAAAATTGAAAAATATTTGTCGTTCATCGCCTTGTGACGTCATTGATCGGCGTGACGTTAATTATGTATGTTAAAAATAAATAAAATTCATAATTTTCATTTAATTTAATGAATTCTGGCCCCACAAACTACCGCTATACAAAACATCACATCATTTTATTTCTACAGTCCAAGGCCCCATTATAACAACACGTTCAGATTTGACTCTAAGACCTAAGTTGACTCCGAGCGGGTCAGGTTCAGTTCCGAATCGATAGCCGGACGGAGGTCGGGCCACAGTCCTTGTATTTCGCAAGTCCAAGGTGAAGTTTTACCGCCACACTTTTTTAAACGTCCATTAGACGATAAGTTCCACATCAGTCAACTACGTCAATAGTCTAAATATATAAAAGGAAAAGGTGACTGACTGACTGTAACTGAAACTATAACTGAAATTTATGACTTACTATTTGATAATGTAATTACTATTTTTTACAATAATTACTTAAGTAGGTACCTTAAATTTGTAAACTGATTTTTATTCTATTTTTTTGTGATTTTACTTATGTAATGACGTTCAAAAAGTGTACTCCGTACCTACTTACTTTGAATAAAATATTTGATTTTGATTTTGATTTTGACTGACTGACTGAACTATCAACGCACAGCTAAAACTACTCGACGTATCGGGCTGAAATTTGGCATGCAGAATGCAGATAGCTATTACGACGTATAGGCATCCGCTAAGAAGGATTTTTGAAAATTTAACCCCTAAAGTAGAAAGACGGGTTTGAAATTTATGTAGTCCACGCGGACGAAGTCGCGAGCATAAGCTAGTCAATTATATAACTTACTATGTTATCCCCGTGACTTCGTCTGCGTGGACTAAACTATTTTACCCCTTAGGGGTTGGAAATGACGACCTCCCTGGCGCAGTGGTGAGCGCTGTGGTCTTAATAGTGGGAGGTCCCGGGTTCGATTCCTGGCAGGGGTTTGGAATTTTATAATTTCTAAATTTCTGGTCTGGTCTGGTGGGAGGCTTCGGCCGTGGCTAGTTACCACCCTACCGGCAAAACCGTGCCGCCAAGCGATTTAGCGTTCCGGTACGATGCCGTGTAGAAACCAAAGGGGTATGGGTTTAATAAAAACTGCCATACCCCTTCCAGGTTAGTCCGCTATCATCTTAGACTGCATCATCACTTACCACCAGGTGAGATTGCAGTCAAGGGCTAACTTGTATCTGTATTTAAAAAAAAAAAAAAAAATTACGCTTTTTTGAAATTAAGACAATTTAAGAAAAGGGTTAAATACCCTATTGGTCCGAATCTGAAAAATCCGAGACTGTGGCAAAACTGACAGAAAAACTTGTCGTGTATTGGACGCTTTAGGTCGAGCAGTGTTCAATGTCAAAATAGCCGCAGGACTAAATCGGTCGACGAATTAAGCCTCCTATTCACACGCAGACCGACTCCGCATATTTTATTAGGATCAGCATGGAATTAATAACTTTCTGAAGTGAAAACTTGTTTGGGCGCGTCGGGCGCTTTAGGGATGGGTAAAAGCTTTGAAGCCGCGTCATCATCAACTTACTGTCAGTAGTGAGCCGGCGATGGGTTGGTGCCGCTCCTATGAGAAGGGTTTTGTAGGGTTCCGTACCTCAAAAGGAAAAAGGAACCTTTATAGGATCACTTCTTTGTCTGTCCGTTTGTTTGTCTGTCATGTCTGTCAAGAAACTATAGGATACTTCCCATTGACCTAAAACCATGAAATTTGGGAGGTAGGTAGGTCTTATAGCACACGTTAGGGGAAAAATCCGAAAAGCGTAAATTTGTGGTTACATTACAATAAAAAAATTAAAATGTGTTCATCCTACTAATCCTACTAATAATTTAAATGTGGATGTGTGTTAACATAAAGTGTGGATGTTTGGATGTTTGGATGTTTGGATGTTTGGATGTTTGTTACTCAATCACGCAAAAACGGCTGAACGGATTTGGATGAAATTTGGAATGGAGATAGATTAACACGTAGGCTACTTTTTATTCCGCAAAATCAAAGAGTTCCCGCGAGATTTTGAAAAATGTAAATCCACGTGGATGAAGTCGCGGGCGTCAGCTGCTAGTGATCAATAAATTGGTATTTTCAACTTTCAAAGTAAGATTAATATAGGTACCTAATGGGGTTATTATTCGTATTTGAAATGGCTTTACCTGTAAATTCTAAAACATATTTTTATGCATACAGCTTTTCGTTTTGACGTGCAAAATGTCGAAAAAATACAAATGTAGAACGGAACCCTCGGTACGCGAGTCTGACTCGCTCTTGGCCGGTTTTTTTAATTTTACACAGTGTCTAACTAAGTATATATAAAAGTATAGTAAGTAAGTAAGTATAGTAAAGAGGATTGAGAAATCAAGATAAATTAGTGTTTGATAGGATCTCCAAAACAGCATTATACCAAAAAAATTGTTACTCTATGTGCATATTTTTTTTTAACAAATTGCCGATGGAGATTAAAATACTTCCATTTAAACAATTCTGTCATAAATTAAAAAAATGGTTGCAAGGAGAAAAAAAAATTATGCAGTGGATGACTTCGTACGACATATTAAGGCTTAATTTCGAGATTACATTAAGTAATCAATTTCATAAATTAATTAATAATTTATTAATTTATTATTAAGTTAATATTAAGTTATTATTAAGTTAAGTAATTAATTTATTATTAAGTTAATATTAACATGTACTCAAATAAGACTATTTTAGGTTTTCTTTGACATCATATTTTTTTTTTTTTTAGTATGTTAATTGTAACTAAATGTGTAACTGACACTATTGTAAAATTGCGCAGATTGGAATTGGACTTTTATATTTTGAAGACCCTATGTACATACAATTTTTGGAATTAATAAACTTATCTTATCTTATCTTATCTTATCTTATCTTATCTTATCTTATAGTAGGGACATGGTCGCTAATTATGGGCCTCATATAAGAAAGTTCAGCGAGCGATATAGATGGCTATGCTTGGAGTTTCTCTACGTGATCAAATCAGAAATGAGGAGAAACAAAGCAACCGACATAGCTCAGTGAAGCTGAAGTGGCATTTGGAAGCGCACATATTTTGAAAAACTGATAGACGTTGGGGTCCCAAGGTGCTGGAATGGCGACCTCGCACCGGAAAGCGCAGCGTTGGAAGACCCCCACTAGGTGGACGGATAACATCAGGCGAGTCGCATAGAGCCGCTGGGTTCAGGTGGCACAAGACCGTGGCGTGTGGCGAAGTCCCTACTAGAGACCTATGTCCAGCAGTGGACGTATATCGGTTAACGATGATGATGATGATGATGATACATATTGGTTTGGGCTTGGCTGCAATCACAACAGCATGCAATCCAAAAACAAAAAGTTTTTTAATCATTGTTACAAGTTAGCCATTGTATGCTATCTCACCCTGGTGGTAAGTGATGATGCAGTCTAAGATGGAAGTGGGCTTGAGCAGAATAATACGCGAGCAAAGCCAAAGGCAAGAAATAGTTGAGTGGTGATGTCAAAAGTCAAATGGGTTGGCAGTGTCTTATTGCCTATATAAAGTGTAAACGACCAAAGTTATCCGTTACGTCGAGGCTTAAAAGTTTTATTTGAAAACAAGTTTCGTTTTGTTTGCCGTAAAGCTTGAAATTAGATTTTACAAACGTAAACGAGAAAATACGTAGGTATAAGTGGTTTCAAACTTACCTAACACATAACATATAGGCAGCAGGCAGTTACACCGCATGAAGTTTGGCTTTTATTATTTTTCATCATCATCATGATCAACCCATCGCCGGCTCACTACAGAGCACGGGTCTCCTCTCAGAGTGAGAAGGGTTGCTGGCCATGTGCGGCTTGGTAGACTTCACACACCTTTGAGAACATTATGGAGAACTCTCAGGCATGCAGGTTTCCTCACGATGTTTTCCTTCATCGTTATCATCATCATCATCATCATCATCAGGATCAACCCATCGCCAGCGCACTACAGAGCACGGGTCTCCTCTCAGAGTGAGAAGGGTTGCTGGCCATGTGCGGCTTGGTAGACTTCACACACCTTTGAGAACATTATGGAGAACTCTCAGGCATGCAGGTTTCCTCACGATGTTTTCCTTCATCGTTATCATCATCATCATCATCATCATCAGGATCAACCCATCGCCGGCGCACTACAGAGCACGGGTCTCCTCTCAGAGTGAGAAGGGTTTTGGCCATAGTCTACCACGCTGGCCATGTGCGGATTGGTAGACTTCACACACTTTTGAAAACATTATGAAGAACTTTCAGGCATGCAGGTTTCCTCACGATGTTTGCCTTCACCGTTATAGTAAGTGATATTTAATTACCTAATACGCACAATATAGCTCCGATGCGTGCCGGGGAACGAACCCCCGACCTCCGACTAGAAGGCGGACGTCCACTAGGCTATCACAGCTTATTATTTTTAACTAAACTTAAACGTTTTGAATCAAAGCAACTTTTTGTTACGTAGTTTTTTCTTACTCCGCGCTTATATTTTATTTAAGGTATGATTCCGAACTACGCTGCACGCAGCAGCGCTGCCTCAACAGTGCTGTCACCAGCTGTCACAGCGCTGTCGCGGCACTACTGGTCCCCATACAATCTCTATAAGCTTATATGACATTACATTCCGAGCTAGGCAGCAATGTCGCGGCAGCAATGTAGCGGAACATTGATGCAAAGCTCGGAATGTAATTAATATATACATAGCTGTTCGTGCTGATTCACTGACTGACTCACTCATTGATCACCTCTCCTGAACATTTTTGTATGAAAAAACTTCAGTGGTCCGCGCACCCACGCGCCCTACTAGTGTCATATAAGCTTATAGAGGTTGTATGTGGACCAGTACTGCCGCGACAGGACTGTGACAGCTGGTGACATCACTGTTGAGGCAGCGCGGCCGCGTGCAGCGTGGTTCGGAATCATACCTTAAGTTTATAGAGCAGTTCCAACAAGCACCAGCAGTTTGTAGAGCTTGTACCGGTAAACGAAATACGCATGCTTAGAATATTAATTCTTTCTCAAAAGAAAATATGCCAACTTAAGTACGGTTTTTTATAACTATATGATGCCCGCGACTTCGTCTGTGTGGATTTAAGTCTTTAAAAATCTCGTGGGAACTCCTTAATTTGCAGGGATAAAAACACACTTTCGCATTTATAATACAATTTTTTTAAGAATATTAGCTGCCCCGGCGAACTTCGTACCGCCTAACAGTCGATTCTTTTTCAAGAATTTAAAAAAAAAAATCTCTCCGTAAGAACCATTCTTGTACTTCAAGGAATATTATAAAAAAATAATTTGCGAAATCGGTTCAGCTGTTCTAGAGATTTGCGATCAGCAACACATTCAGCGATTCAGTTTTATATAAAGAGATTAGCCAAGTTGATCATGACTAACTTATTTTTCTTTTCCTCTTCAGGTAAGCGTAAAGCTTGTGTTAGGAGTAGGTACAACAATAGTGCAACGGGTGGGGTTTAAACCGGCGACCATTCAGAATTCAGTCCGTTGAGCTGTTGAGGCTCACTATCATATTAGAATTAGTATCATCATCATCATGATCTGATGGAGAACTCTCAGGCATGCAGGTTTCCTCACGATGTTTTCCTTCACCGTTATCATCATCATGATCAACCCATCACCGGCTCACTACAGAGCACGGGTCTCCTCTTAGAGTGATAAGGGTTTGGGCCATAGTCTACCATGCTGGACATGTGCGGATTGGTAGACTTCACACACCTTTGAAAACATTATGGGGAACTCTCAGGCATGCAAGTTTCCTTACGATGTTTTCCTTCACCGTTAGAGCAAGTGATATTTTAATTAATTAAAACGAACATAACTCCGCAAAGTTAGGCGTGCCCGGGATCGAACCCCCGACCTCCGATTAGAAGGTGGACGTCCTTACCACTAGGCTATCACAGCTTGCTATCATATTAGTACGGATATTATGAATATATAGGTGCTATTATTTTGTTTGTGTTTTGGTCTGAATCACGTTTTTAAAGTTTGAACAAACTTTGTTGAAGGCGTAAAAGTTTCAAAAAGTGAAAGTCATTTCAAAGTGAGTAGGTTCCAGTATACACTTTATGACAGTCAACTGTTGAATTTAATCACTTGATTGACGTCATTATTTGTTTGTTTAATCATCATCATGATCAACCAATCTCTGGCTCACTACAGAGCACGGGTCTCCTTTCAAAATGTGTTTTAGACATAATCTACCACGCTGGCCTAGTGCGGATTGGCAGACTTCACACACTTTTGAACGTTATGAAGAACTCTCAGACATACATGTTTCTTCTCGATGTTTTTCTTCACCGTTAAAGCTAGTGAAATTTTATTGCATAAAATGCACAGAGCTCCGAAAAGAAGGCGGACGTCTTAACCGGCGGCTTTCACGTACGTGTTTCTTTAATGCTAAGGTCCCTTTATTTTTATAACATGTTTCAAGAGTAGGTATAGTGAGTGTAACTGTACGTGCGGAAGTGGTAGCAACTAACCTCTTCCTTGGCTTCCGCCTCGGCCGGCGGCGCTCGCCTTCCAGCTCGTTTTCGAGGCCGCGCCGCCTCGGGCCGCCCTGCGCTCGGCGGCGCTCCAGCTTGCGATCTTGCTGCTGACGGGCCTCCTCAACTACGGCCACGTGGGGCACGCAATCATCCTCGTCTATCTGCTTGGGGGTCTGCGGTGCGCCCATCCGAAGATGGCGTTGACGCCACCACAGCACCCACGAGCTTATGTTATCGCGAATTTTGCTGAATATAGATGCGTCCTCGACCTCTAATCTCTCCTTAGCCAGGATGCTTCCTACTGCTGAATAAAGTATCTTTAAACGTTTGTTGACTTAACGCACTATGGGTGGAAGGCTCAGGCGGCAGTGAAAGCTTATTTAGCAATGGCACCGATATCAAAACAGCAATTGCAGTCTTAGATGTTTACGCGCTCGAATTTAAACGTCCGGCACGCGGAAAAATCAGCCTTAATCTCTCTACATTACAAAGTCCACTTAAGCGGAAGCACTACTTTAACCTATTCGTAAAACTTTAAACTTAAAATTATCTGGCAGGATGAATGGCAGTCGTGTTGATGATCGCGGGTGTACGAGTTGTTTACGTGTCGCCGGTCTGGTGCGTGGCGGCGTCCGGGCCGGCGACGGGCCGGCCCGGGGTGAGCGCCGTGCGAGTCATGGCGTGCACGCGGATGGTCAGCGGTGGGCAAGCGTGCGCGAGCGGGCCGACGCACTCAACAGATGTCGGTTACTCCGACGCGTTACGTAACATGGGCGTACCGAGCGCGGACGTGGCAGCGCTGCGATAGCGGACGCGCGAATGTCGCGGAGGCTTCGGCGGCATCGCACGGAGCCGCCCGCCCGCCCCCGGCCTCCTTGCGCTCTACACTCGCGCCCGTCCGCGAACTCCATACCTGTGACGAGGACGACTTAACGCTATTGTCCTTAACTTTAAAATTCATTTTTACCAAATTATTACACGTGAATTCAATTGAGGAGCTACTGAACAAAAGGTGTAATTACACTTCTGATCAATTTTTTTCTTTTATCAAGACGTATTTAGCCCCCTGAATACACATCTGAATTTGTATCCAAGCAAAACGGCCTACAACTGTACTCAAATTGACTGCGAAGTTCATGATTTGGATCACTGAATACAAACTTGAACTAATTTTCAAGCAAAACGGCCGTTTGGTCCTCCTCCCTATGTATGGAGTATGGTATGAGTGGAGTATGGTATGGAGTAGGTAATCTCCTCGATTACCTACTCCAGTCCTTATTCAAACATTAGCTGTTGCCCGCAACTTCGTCCGCGTGGAATTAGGTTTTTAAAAATCCCGTGGGAACTCTTTGATTTTCCGGGATAAAAAGTAGCCTATGTGTTAATCGCCGGCCCAGTACAACGCACCGGTCTCCTCTCAGAGTGAGAGTGAGAAGGGTTTTGGCCATAGTCTACCACGCTGGCCAAGTGCAGATCGGCAAACTTCACGTACCTTTGAGAAGATTCTGGAGAACTCTCAGGCATGCAGGTTTCTTCACGATGTTTTCCTTCACCGTTGGTGAAGAACTCCGAAAAGTTAGAGGTGCGTGCCCGGCATCCAACCCCCGACCTCCGATTAGAAGGCGGACGTCCTAACCACTAACTAGGCTGCCATAGTTGGATAAAAACAGAATTATCCTCAACTAAAACGTCCTTTCCATTCCCAAAAGCTCCATAGCATTATACCGTCTACAGCGGCTCGACCTTGACCTATAATATACTGTTATGTCTGCTCTGGCTCATTCACCCTTCTTATCTAAACAAGTCACCGTACCTACTGTGTGCTGAAATATTTTGGCTGGTGCGTTCGTATCTATGCTTCAGTGAACCAAAAGCTTAATTTGCTATAATCCGCTGAAACAAGTCGAATCTCTATGGTGCAACATGCAGCATGCGAAATGCACCGCCCGCCCTCCCACTGCTAAACATGCAGGAAGAAGCAGCCACCAGGCAATACACCCCACCACCACGCAGCACCACACAAATCCCAAACACACTCGACGCACGTTTCGCCCCGACACCGGAGCATCCTCCAGCTCCAACCCATCGCCGATTCGCTACTAAGCACGGATCTCCTCGTAGAATGAGAAGCGTTCGGATAGGGTCCACCACGTTTGCCAAGTGCGGATTGGCAAACTTCACACACCTTTGTGAACATTTTAGATAACACTCAGGCATGCAGGTTTCCTCACGATGTTTTCTTTCACCGTTTAATCAAGTGATTTTTAATTACTTAAAAAAATAAAAACCGACTTCCAAAACCACTACAAAGTAAATAATAACTTTAGTTACCAGTTTCTACACGTGTAGGTAGATATGTATGTTGAAGTCGGGCGAGCTGGACGCTTTGATTTCAAGTTTCTTTTATGCTCGCCCGACTTCATACATACATACCTACACGTGTAGAAACTTGAAACAAAACGGGCCGAATTGGGAACCACCTCCTTTTTGGAAGTCGGTTAAAAATAATTAACAAAATTAGCCGCACAATAATTGGAACTATTCGCCGTTTTGTTGGATTATATTCGACCTAATGAGTCTGGCACATTGCCAGGCTCGGATGATTGTACAGTACGCGGCAGAAAGTAATGTACATCGACCTTTAGAGAGAGATAGCGGATTTGTAGAGCATTGTCTCTATCGTTAATACCTTTTCAAATAAAATCCTGCAAACTATTTTGGACTTACCTTTACACAAGTTTAAAAAATCCATTAAAAGTATGCTCCTGAAAAAAACATATTACACAATATTGAAGATTATCTAAATGATAAAAGAGCGTAGATTTGACCTGCAGCTCGTTCCAGCAACGCGCAGGACTGCAAATACGTTTTTATACATGGCATAATATTGTATATCAAATATTTGAAAAGAGCAACCGCCGAGTTTCTTGCTGGTTCTTCTCGATAGAAAAGGCATTCCGAACCAGTGGTAGATGCATCCGACGATTCAAAAGTACTTGTGAAAGTTTACTTGAATAAAAAATATTTTCATTTCATTTCGTTGAGACCGACAACACGTCATATGGGTGACAGTGACAGAGACAACGCTCTACAAAGCCGAAATGTCATTCTAAAGGCTGATGTACATTATTTTCTGCCGTGTACTGTATCTACTATCTAGGCCTTCCGACCTGCCTTGTTGATTCAGTCATACACGTTAATATCTCTATTGGTTTTGAATGATCTCTCAATTCACAGTGCAACTGAACGTTACTAGAATGCTTTCTAACCTTCTCTTTACCATCATTATCAACCGATAAACGTCCACTGCTGGACATAGGTCTCTTGTAGGGACTTCCGTACGCCATGGTCTTCCACTTCGACTCATCTGAGGTAGTCAGTCCACCTAGTGGGGGGTCTTTCAACGCTGCACCTTCCGGTATTCCAACACCTTGGGACCCCAACGTCTATCGGTTTTCCGAACTAAGTGCACTGCCCATTGCCACTTCAGCTTCGCAACCTGTAGAGCTATGTCGGTTCTCCTAGGAATCTTCTCTAGATATATAAAACACAAAAGATGTTTCTAATTCTAATCCAAATTCCAGGTCAGCCCGCTTCCATCTTAGACGGCATCATCACTTACCTCCAGGTGAGATTGCAGTCAAGGGCTAAAAAATATATCCACGAGGACGAAGTCGCTGGCAGTATCTAGTAACTAGACAGCTACTAGTAGCTAGCTAAGCTAGTAGCTAGAGGCTAGATTAGTTTAGGTAGTGATAAATCCCGAAGTGATTAATTTTGCAGTTTCAAATCTAAGCAATATGACTATGAAGCTGTGCAATAATCCTTTCACCGACTTATCTGTTCAATATTTTGCTTGAGATATTCGACCCGGTGCATTTGGGTCGCTGCCAACAATACCAACCTGCCGATACTAATTTATGTCGTATATAATATTATAATGTTGGCATTGCTCTATTGCCGTTAGCAGAGTGAACAAACAGTTATCTACAAAAACCTGATTTTTAGGAGAGCCTTTTAAACGCAAAAAAGCGATATTTTTAGGGTTCCGTACCCGAAAATTGCCAACGGGAGCCTTATAGGATCACTTTGTTGTCTGTCTGTCTGACTGTCGGTCTGCCAAGAAACCTACAGGGTACTTCCCGTCGACAATCATTAAATTTGGCAGGTAGGTCTTATAGCAGATATTAGGGGAAAAATCTTAAAACCGTGAATTTGAGGTTACATCACACAAAAATAATAGTTGTGGTCATGAAGTACAAATTAGTATTTTCAATTTTCGAAGTAAGATAACTATATCAAGTGGAGTATCATACGAAAGGGCTTCACCTGTGCATTCTAAAACAGATTTATTTTTATTTTTGTGCATCATAGTTTTTGAATTGTCGAAAAAATACGACTGTAGTACGGAACCCTCGTGGTGAGAGCCTGACTCGCATTTGGCCGGTTTTTATCCTGTGTAGATCGGTCCAACGGTCCGGACTCCGGACTGAGAGTTTCGAATGTAGATTTTCCAGTAAAATACACATACTGGAGCTATAAAGACTGTGAAAGCTGAGGAAAATATATAATTGCTAAAAAAAACTTTCCTAGAAAGAGCTTTTTTTAAAAAGGTATTCATTAAAAACAGTTAATGACTGTAAAACTCACATGGCATTTCAATTTTTAAAGCATAGGTACCTAAATAAATTCATGCGGTAAATTTTTACCCACACTAGAACGGAGAGGTTTTTTTACGCTGTAATAATATATGTGTTTGTTTCATACGGTTTTTCATTACACTATTACTTATTTTAAAAACTAGATGGTGGATGGTTTTTTTTTAATCCAGTTTGAACTCTTTGATTTCGGAGATAAAAATTAGGCCACGATTTTTTTCCAAAGAATGCTAGCCATATTAATTATCTACACTAATATTATAAAGAGGAAAACTTTGTTTGTTTGTTTGTTTGTTTGTTTGTTTGTTTGTTTGTTTGTTTGTTTGTACTGAATAGGCTCAAAAACTACTGGACCGATTTTAAAAATTCTTTCACCATTCGAAAGCTACATTATCCACGAGTAACATAGGCTATATTTTATTTTGGAAAAAAATAGGGTTCCGTAAGATATTTGGGTTTTTCGGACACAAGGTGTAAAAAATCAACCAGAAAAGTTACTTATTTTGCGTACGCTGCCTAAACTATAAAAGATAGAACCATAAAATGTTCTAATTAATTGTAGATCTTATAAATATCTACAAAAAAAGTCCGCGACACACTATACCCATCTATGTCGAGTGAGGCACAGCAACCATTTTTTTATTTTAAAATCTTGAATTTTTTTTGGACTACATTTAAACGCGTTTATTTTACTCATGCTATTAATCCTTATCAAAATAAATGATTTCATCACTAAGAACAGTTTATGGAGATAATATTTGGTCTTTGAATGATTAAAATTGGACGTTTGGTTTTGAAGTTATGGCGAAATTAAAATATTACGATTTCTGCTGCACGGCCCGAAAGAGGTAATGTCGTTAAGTTTGTTTGTAGGGGGTAATCTTTAGAACTACTGAACCGATTTTAAAAATTCTTTCACCAGCTGTAGAAAGCTACATTATTCCTGAGTGACATAGGCTATACGGGATCTTTAAAAACCTAAATCTACGCGGGCGAAGCCGCGGGGATCAGCTAGTGATCAATATTCTCCTTTCCGCTCCAACTAAGCGTAAAGCTTGTGCTAGGAGTAGGTACGACAATAGTACAAGGGTCCCTCTTTAATAATTATTTCTAGCCCCATAAACTGGCGCTATACAAAAAAAAAACGTAAATTTATTAGGTACTACAGTCCAAGACCCTATTCTGATGAAATTTTAAGCAGAGATAGCAAACATCCCGGAGACGTAGATAGTCTAAATATATAAAAGGAAAAGGTGACTGACTGACTGACTGATCTATCAATGCACAGCTCAAACTACTGGGTGAATCGGGCTGAAATTTGGCATACAGATAGCTATTATGACGTAGACATACGCTAAGAAAGGATTTTTGAAAATTCAACCCCTAAAGGGGTCAAATAGGGGTTTGAAATTTGTGTAGTCCACGCGGACAAAATCTCGGGCATCATCTAGTTTTGTTATAACTACGAGTATCTATACTAAAAAGTAGTCCATGAACGGTTAATGAATCCCTAGTTTATTAGAGCCTCAACGGCAAGAAAAGTTTCAGGCAAGTTGTGACATGGAAAGAACCTTTCACCCAATAATTTGCAACTTCATCGAGGTTACCTAAAGTGATCGCACATCTATAGTCAACCTTAGTCTGCGCCGCACCCGAAGTACATCAATTATTTAACGTTTCGTTTGTAAATATTTACGACTTTTGGAAGCTTGAAAACTATGAATAGGTACAACTACAATAGCTAATAAAGAGAGAGAGCCAGCGGGTCACATCCGTTTAACCGATCTACATGAAAAATTCAAAGTCGCTCAGCGAGCTATGGAGAGGGCTATGTTAGGAGTTTCCTTGATGGATAAGATCCGAAATGAGGAGATCCGCAGAAGAACCAAGGTCACTGACATAGCCCAAACTATTAGCAAGCTGAAGTGGCAGTGGGCAGGTCATGCCTGTCTACAGAGGCGATGGCCGTTGGAGTGCAACGGTGCAACGGATTAACGTTAATTTTGCATGGGTATAGATAAGGGCCTGGAGAGTGACATAGGCTACTTTTTATCCCGGAAAGTCAAAGGGTTCCCACGGGATTTTTAAAAATCTAATTCCGCGCGGACGAAGTCGTAAGCATCAGCTAGTTTATAATAAGGGTACTGATTACGTCGTATTACTTGCGTCTACGGTATAGATGTGTGACCAGCTTCAGTAGAATAATCCAGAGCTTACTCAAAGTAACGTTTATTGGGCGACACGACGCAAAGGATTATGTGCGCCTTTGTGTCAATAGAGCTTTAGTTAATCAACTCCAAACCTCTGTGATACAAAAAGGCAGGGCTGTCTTTACCCGGGGGTTCAATGGGTGCGGTGAACCCGGGCGCAGAGTCCTAGGGGGCGCATGGCGACCGCCGATAGGTACACTGAGACCACGCGAGCGGAGCCCCGGGCACAGCCAATGGCGTAACAATAGTGTGAAATGACAAGCTGCCATGGGCCCACGGACCAAGAGCCCCATAGTCCTCGAGGGCTGACGGAAAAATTCGTGCTCGTTTTATCAAATTGCGAGTATCTACATAGATTTGATTTGGTGAAGGGCTGACTTTCGCACCCCGGCGCCTAATATGCTTAAGCCGGCCCTACAAAAAGGTACCTCCTGTGGGGGTTGATGATATTGATAGAATTGATAAACTGATATAATTGATAGAGTGTATTTCCTGACTGATTGATATTGATATGATAAGATGATATGCATATGATATCCTATTTATCTGATATATTAATTTTTGACAGCTCAGCGGGTAGCGAAGCTGAAGTGGGGTCGTTAGGTTGGGGACGTTGGGGTCTCAAGGTGCTGGAATGGTGGCCTCGCCCCGGAAGGCGCAGCGTTGGAAGACCCACCCCCCCCACTAGGTGGACGGACGACATCAAGCGAGGCAGCAGTGGACATTTCTATGGATTGTTGTTGATGATGATCGGTGTATGTGTATAGGTAGAAAAACACAACTCTTCCTTTTTTCAAGTAGGTTAAAAAAGTAGCCCACGTTACTCCATGATTAATTCTCTATTGTCTGTGAAAGTCGCGCCAAAATAGGATGAGCCGTTCCGAAGATTAGACCGTTCAGACAGACAGACACAAAAATTGTAAAAACGTGTGATTCAGTTATGGTACAGTTCAAATAACCATCTGAGGCAGCTATTTCGTAATTACAGACAGACACTTCAATTTTAATTAATAGTAGGTAGGTATAGATAACCAAGATGGAGAGTTTCAAAAAGACCGCCACTCAAATTAAAAATAAATAAAAAGTAGATATAAAGTGTTACGTCTATTATCGTGTACGGAACATTTCGTGTGCGAGTCCGACTTGGACTTAACCACTTTTATTATTT
Source organism: Maniola hyperantus (assembly GCF_902806685.2). Classification (NCBI taxonomy): domain Eukaryota; kingdom Metazoa; phylum Arthropoda; class Insecta; order Lepidoptera; family Nymphalidae; genus Maniola; species Maniola hyperantus. The sequence goes on from NC_048564.1 coordinate 1,789,194, forward strand.
AACACTTGTTATCAACAGGTAACAGGTTTCAATGAAAAAACTGAAGAAAAAATATACCTACTCTTAAAATTCGTACCATTAAAAGTTGTATACTTTCATCTCATTAGGTCTCGTAGTCGTAACCTATAACGACTCCCTCGAGTAGAGATATTGCGGGCTCTACGAAATGTTACTTACGCTAAATACTCACGAGCGTATAACTGTGAGGAAAAGTAGTAGTTTGAAATTGTCACCGTCTCTCTCGCCGGCAGTCATCTAATAGCGATGACGTCATGCATCATGCTCTGGGTCTCTTTTAAGGTGAAAGATTGAAAAGACTTATTTATTTTGAAGCAAATTTATAGCAACTCTCAATGATTTCCTTTCAGAAAGGAGTTTGAGTAACTGCTATAATTTCGATGGGAAAAAGTTTTATATTAATATGTACTTTCATCTCATTAGGTCTCGTAACCTATAATGACTCCCTTGATATTGCAGGCTCTACGAAATGTTAATCTAAATACTCATGAGCGATATTTGTAATATTATATAAAAATTTGTAGGTATATAATGTATAGGTCACACGCGCACAAGTCATACTTATAGCTACAGATAGCGCTGTCTGATACGAGTGTCTAAGCACTCGTTTGGCAGTGTAAGGTGATACAGGAGAAGATATACTAAGTATAACAATAGCATGTCGATGACACAACCTTGAAGGTTTCGCCCAACAAGCATAAAGAAGTTTTCACTTCAAAAAAGTCATTTTGAAATAAAGACAATAATGTAAGCCTAGCTTTAATATTGGTCTCAGCCAAGGTCAGGAGAGCGTTCACATTGTCTGGATGTTTTACGACATTAGCCAGACACGTGGTACAAGCCGTACAACGCAATGCGTATACAAGTTGAAAGGGAAAAGGGAATATTTTAGTTATCATATGAATGATGCCCATGAATTTGTCCGCGTAGATTTCGTATATTTTTTATACATCATCATCATGGTAGTCCTCTGCTGGACATAGGCCTTCCCTAAAGAGCGCCACCACACCCGGTCCTCAGCCTTCCTCATCCAGCCACTTCCCGCCAGCCTCTTTATATCTCGGTCCATCGTGCTGGAGGGCGTCCCACACGACGCTTGCTTAAACGCGGTCTAGACTCAAGGACTTTCCGGCTCCAACGGCCATCGCCTCTACGACAGGCTGACCTGCCTACTGTCAATTCAGCTTGCTTATATTTTGGGCTATGTCAGTGACCTTGGTTCTCCTGCGGATCTCCTCATTTCGGATTTTTTTATACAAATGGGCTAAGTTTCAGTCTTTTATCGCCGCATTCGTTTGTTTCACTTTTAGCGCGGCCTCCACCCTAACGTCCGCTAGCCTCGTTTCAAAAACTAATTAAATTACTGAAAACAAGTACGCCAATACAATCATTTTATTAATAACCCCAGTTTCCCACATACGTTTAAAACCCACTGCAGAGCCTTGACTGCAGACCTTGTCCCACTTAGTAATTAACTGCTAAATTACGATCATTAAAACTTCCATGAAGACGCGCTAACCAAATCTAAGTTAACGGGTTCAAAGATGACTTGAGGGACATGCACACACACACACAAAGACACATACACACAGACACACATAGAGATTAGTAAGTGAACACTGTTTTTTTTTTCATGGAACATGAGCCCCACAGCGGGTAAAGGCCTCCCCCAACCTCTTCCACTTCTCCCTGTCCTTGCCCAGATACAACCAGTTCTTCCCTGCAGTTTGTATTATCTCATCAGCCCACCGTTTGAATGGCCTTCCAACATACCTTTTGCCTATTGGTCCTTTCCATTGCGGACATATTGTGGACAATACAAACTACAAACCTCATTGGTACATATTGTTACCTGCTATGAAGCGCCGCATCTAGTGCAATATTTATATCGCTGGTTCTAACGTTCAATTGAAGGTTCAGGCTTCAGAGTGGAGCTGCACCTGTTTGCAAACTAATTGCATATGCATTTTGCTCCCATTCGAAGTGGCGTGCTTATTATTCCAAACTAGATTCACGTCTATCGCTTTTATTTTGCTCCCACCTATGACCTAGTTTACTCGAGCCGGCTAATAATACACTTTTTAATAAGTTATTTTTAGGGTTCCGTACCCAAAGGGTGGCAACGGAAACCTATTACTAAACCCCTTCGCACACGGCGTCGTAGCGTGAGCGTATCATAATCCTCGCCTACGACAAGAGCAATACTGCTGATTTGAGAAAAGTCTTGATTTGACTGCAAAAATAAAATATGGGTAGGTAAGTCTTGATTTGATTATCAGAAAATTATTAGAAATATTTCTAACAAGTCATTGAATAGCCCCATATTGAAATCAGTCTACCCTTATTATAAATGCGAAAGTGTTTGTTCGTTTATTGGTTTGTTGGTTTGTCCTTCAATCACGTCGCAACGGTGCAATGGATTGACCTGATTTTTTGCATGGGTATAGATTAAGACCTGGAAAGTGACATAGGCTACTTTTTATCCCGGAAAATCAAAGAGTTCCCACGGGATTCTTTAAAAACCTAATTCCACCCGGACGAAGTTGCGCGCATCAGCTAGTCTAGTAAAGATTCATTTAATTAATATTGTATTTAATATCGTAATCTATACTTGATTACAACATTCAAGAGGCGGATCAACAAATTCCTGAACGGCCGACAACGCATTGGCGGTTCCTCTGGTGCTGCAAATGTTCATGTGCAGCTGTGGTAATCCTCAAAAGTGGCTCAATAGCTCAAGGTTTAGAGAAACGGACTGAAACTTGAAAGGGCACCGGTTCATACCCCACCTGTTGCACTTTTGTCATAGGTACCTACTCCTAGCACAAGCGTAACGCTTAGTTGGAGGGGAAAGGGGAATATTAGGTACTTAGTCACCATTGGCTAATATTCTTTTTTTAAATCACTTAACATCAGTTGACCCTATTTTTTTATTTAAGTATTAAAAATCGTAATGTCTATAAATAATAACTCTTAGTACAGTGCGACAAGGCTCTTTTGGCGCGTGGCGGAAATCTGAACTAACGTTGCCGTCAAGTGTCCCCTTTGTTCTTGTTTGAATAGTCTAAGCCTTTGTTCTACAACTAACGCCCCCCTGTCAATGTCATTTAACTGCCAAAAGAGCCTTGTCGTACTGTACTTAGCGATATATAAGTCCCGCAAATTGCTATTGCGCTGAAACCATGTCTCATTAACATCGAAATGGCGTCATTTTGACGTCCTCCGAAATAAAGTCTAGTGCTGACGTTACTAAAATGGCGGTCACGCACATTAGCAATTTTCGGGACATATACAAGCCGCCGCGCCGCGCCGTCTTGATCCTTCAATGTTAAAGTAACTTCATCTCAGTCCTTGGGCTGAAAATATACGAATAACCTAATAAAACGAATGGTGCTAGAATGGCGACCTCGCACCGGAAAGCGCAGCGTTGGAAGACCCCCTATTAGGTGGACATTTAACAAGTCGCAGGGAGCCGTGGTGTGTGGAATTCCCCACAAGAGACCTATGTCCAGCTGTGGTCGTCTATCGGTTGATAATGATGATGATGATGAATAAACCGAATAAACGAATTCTAAAATAGAAAACGAACTAACAGTGTTCGAGGAAATAAACGTTACTAAGTAAATGGATTATGTCTATAGATAATTGCACCGACGAACCTCTCTACGATTTTACTATTTGATTTTATACCTTCTTACTTGAAACTCTTTTCATAAATCATCATTTTTTAATTTTCAATTACTTTGCAAACTTATGCATTGCTGCATGCCTACAAACCAAGCCTTTTCCATTCGATATTATAATCTCTCCAAAGAAATCAGATCAAATTGTAAGTAGTGGGTACGATTTTTAGGGTTCCGTAGCCAAATGGCAAAAAACGGAACCCTTATAGATTCGTCATGTCTGTCTATCTGTTCGTCCGTATGTCACAGCCACTTTTTTCCGAAACTATAAGAGCTATTCTGTTGAAACTTGGTAAGTAGATGCATTCTGTGAACCGCAGCCCAGCCAGGAGATGCTTAAATCGAGAGTTCTCACTCCAGTTCTCTCTGCTAGCATGCTTGTTTGCCATCCGACGATTTCGCAAGGTTAGCTTTCCGTGCAACTGTTAGTATATTATTCAAAAATCGATACCATCGGCCTACTGACTCGATTTCAGCGACATAATGCATACAAAATTCTTTTTACTGGCTCAATGACCTGAAAATTACTACCATTTACGATGCACTTACCTGAATCACTGTTATAGTTCCTGGTAAAAACAAGCAAATCCAATAAGTAGGTATCTAGAAAAAACTGTTTTTAAACCTCTTATTATCGGTAGATACTCTGTCAAGCTGTGATAGCCTAGTGGTTAGGACGTCCGCCTCCTAATCAGAGAATACATAATGCAGGATAATCAGTTACTGTTAGATTGCCCATGAATTATAAATTAAGACGCTGACGTCAACCTTCTTCTATTCTATCTTCTCTTGTATTCACGAGGTCGGGGGTTCGATCCTGGGCATGCACCTCTAACTTTCGGAGTTATGTGCGTTTTAATTAATTAAATACCTTTTGCTTTAACGGTGAAGGAAAACATCGTGAGGAAACCTGCATGCCTGAGAGTTCTCCATACTCAACCATTCATGCAAGCACATGGCCAGCGTGATGGATTATGGCCAAAACCCTTCCTACTCTGAGGAGACCCGTGCTCTGTAGTGAGCCGGTGATGGGTTGATCATGATGATGATGATGATGACTTTTTCAACCTCTGGCGTAGTGGTGCGCTGTGGTGATGTGGTCTTACCAATGGGACTGGCTCAAAAAGGCCATAAGGCCATATTATACCACACTGACTAAGTGCAGATTGCCAGACTTCACACACCTTTGATTACTTTCAAATAAACAAAATAAAAAAAAAAAAAAAAAAAAAAAAAAAAAAAAAAAACATCATGCAAAACTCAGGTATGCAGGTTTTCTCACGATGTTTTCCTTCGCAAGTGTTTTTTAACTGCTTAAAACGGATATAACTCTGAAAAGTTAGATGTGCGTGCCCGGAATCGAACCCCGACCTCGTGAATAGAAGATTGACGTCTTAGCGTCTTAATTTGTTATTCATGGGCAATTTAACAGTAGCTGATTATCCTTCATTATGTATTCAGCTTAGATTAGAAATTAGCATTGTAATGTTAATTATATAGTGTTAGACACAGAACCACAGAACACAGAGAGATTTTGCAGTGTATAATATATTTCGGAGAGTGTGCCGAAGAACTTTTCGACCTGGTTCCTCCTTCACTTCGTTGTCTGAGTGTTTGTCTGTATGTCTGTCTGTCTGTCCGTCTGTCGTGTCTGTCAAGAAAAGCTATAGGGTACGTCCGTCCGTTGACCTAGAATCATTAAATTTGGCAGATAGGTAGGTCTAATAGCATAATATGTAAGAGGAAAATCCAAAAACCGTAAAATTGTGATTTCAACAAAAAAAATGTGATCATGAACAATAAATAATTAGTATTATTAGTATTATTTATTGTTGATGATCACATAATAGTAAGTATATTTATTTTCAATTTTCAAAGTAAGATTCGTGATCAACCCATCGCCGGCTCACTACAGAGCACGGGTCTCCTCTCAGAGTGAGAAGGGTTTGGCCATAGTCTACCACGCTGGCCAAGTGCGAATTGGCAGACTTCACACACCTTTGAGAACATTATGGCGAACTCTCAGGCATGCAGGTTTCCTCACGATGTTTTCCTTCACCGTTAAAGCAAGTGATATTTTAATTACTTAAAAACGCACTTAACTCCGAAAAGTTAGAGGTGCGTGCCCGGGATCGAACCCCCGACCTCCGATTGGAAGGCGGACGTCCTAACCACTAGGCTACCACAGCTTCGTAAGTAAAGTAAGATTACCAGATAATAATGTGCTAAGTCTGGTACGATGTGAAAGGGCTTTACCTAAAACAGGTTTTTATTTATTTTTATGCGTAACAGGGTTTGGTTTACGGTGCAAAATGAATGTCCAAAAAAAATACGACTGTAGAACGGAACCTTCGGTGTGCGAATCTGACTCGCACTTGGCTGGTTTTTTGTTCTATGATTTTACGTCAAAATAGCCTAACATTTGTCATATCGCCTCACTCTAGTTCACTCTGACCATAGCCTAATCCATACTAATATTATAAATGCGTGTGTCTGTTTGTCTGCTAGGTTTTCACGGCCCATCTTTTCAACCGATTTTGGTCAAATTTGGTACAGAGATAGCTTGCGTCCCGGGGAAGGACATAGCGGCTACTTTTTATCTTGGAAAATTAAGGAGTTCCCACGGGATTTTTAGAAACCTAAGTTTATTTATGTCATCTAGTATTTTTGATATATTGTCGATTCAGGATCAAACCGAGAGTTTCCTCATTCCAGTTCACTCTAACTAGGCTATCACCGATTAGTATAAGTCCCGCAAATTGCTAATGTGCGTGGCTGCCATTTTGGTGACGTCAACACTAGACTGAAGTTTCGAGCTGATGGTTTATTTTTATTTCGGCTGACGTCAAAATGACGTCTTTTCGATGTTAATGAGACATGGTTCCAGCGCATTAGCAATTCGCGGGACTTAAATACACCATAGCGTTCGCTTAACCTGCAAGACCTGCACGTAGTAGGTATGTCGATACTTTCCGCGCGGCGCCAGCACGGCTGGGGAAGCAACAGTTATGGACTACAGGTAACGTGCCGGCCTTAGCCCAGTTTACGTTCATGACGTCAGCATTCAACTGCTATGACGTACCTATATGCAATTCATTGAACTAAATGGGTAGTATTTAAACCGCCTAACAAATCTTTATATGTACCTATATAAAACACAAAAATGTTTTTACCGTTGTCAGTAAATGATTCCATCATCAATGGTAAATATAATACTTTGAAACTATCCAACCGATGTGCCCCAAACCACTTTCATTAGAAAGGCAATAATGCGAACATGGGTTTAGGTTTTTTTAGCGTAGAGACACACGCCGGGAATCCGCTAGTCTTAATCTAAATATATAAAAGGAAAAGGTGACTGACTGACTGACTGATGATGATCAACACACAGCTCAAACTAAATCGGGCTGAAATTTGGCATGCAGATGGCTTTCTGTAAGACATGATTGCTGTCAAGCGCAACCCTATTATGTTATAAAAAAGGAGTTCCCTCGGGATGCTAAAAATCCACTTGAAGTCGCGGATGCCATCTAGTAATTTAGTAAAATGTTAAAAAAGGAAATTTATCGACCGTGACAGGATTCGAACCTGCAATCTTCGGATCCGAAGTCCGACGCCTTATCCATTAGGCCACACGGTCGCGTGAACGTAATCGCGAATTTATAATATTGGCTTTTATTTAAACTCTTGACGACCCCCCTAGCAACCCGGTGCGGACGAGTGCGGGTGTGCGGGGCGTCCCTCGGCTCATACGCCGATTGCTATCTCGACCTGTCGCGGACTATAGGCACCATATTTCCAATAAAATGCTTAAAAAATTGTTCATATAAGCGCACCAGTAAACGGAAAAAAGGTAGGTAGATAGGTATTTATAACGAACTATGAAACTGCAAGTTTCATTTTAATCGGTTGGGTTTATATCATAGGTTTATATTATGTGATAGGTGCTTTTCATATTATCATTTATTACCTACCTACTAATTTAACTATTTATGCTATGAGCCTTTACTGTAGCCATATTATATCAAAATAATAAATGACAATACATACCTATTGTTATTTTGTTTAAAAGTTCCTAGATATTCATAGTTCAATAAAACTTTTTTCCATGAGACAGTTATGTAAAACGTGTAACTATCTACCTATTATATCCTATTATTCCTAAATATCTTCGTATTCATTGAAGGAATGGGGGGAGGGATGAAAGGTTGTATGAAAGTCCTATGTTTTTGAAGGTAGAGACATGAAAATCGGCATTTAGGTATCCGTAAGTGAGGCATTTTGCTGCGCTAAAATTTCAGATCTCATGAGAAACCAGAAATTTTACGCGGACGAAGTCGCGGGCAACTGCTAGTATAATTATAAATGCGAAATTGTGTCTGTTTGTTGGTTTATTAGTTCGTTAGGTTGTCCTTCAATCATGGCACAGCGGAACAACGAACGGTTCAGCGTGAATTTTTGCATAGATATATATTATTTACTTAATAATGACTTGGAGAATGACATAGATTACTTTTTATACCGGAAAATTAGAGTTCCCAATAGTGTCCAACGATTACATTTGGCTTCGGCTTTGACCAAAATGGGCCGAAATTTTGGCTGAAGGCGCAAGCAAGCACCGAAATTGAACGAATTGCTTAAAACCGTGCGTGTCAGACTCGCGCACCGAGGTTTTTTTTTATTCAGATACAAGCTAGCCCTTGACTAAAATTTCACCTGATGGTAAGTGATGATGCAATCCAAAATGGAAGCGGGTACCTATAATGGTTCGCGAGACACAGCCCGCTGATAGACGGACGGACAGCGGACTCTTAGTAATACGGTCCCGTTGGCATCCTTCGGGCACGTAACCCTAAAAAGACATTATTTTGTTCACTGACCTATTTTGGATAACATATTGGTTTCAGCTTTCAAAATTTAACTTTGGAGTTCGAACTGACACTAGTTCTCTGAAAATTTTAAAATCCAATATCGGGCATTCTATAGTAATTTAATAAAATACTTAAAAAACAATAATTGACCGTGGCAGGACTCGAACCTGCAATCTTCGGATCCGAAGTCCGACGCCTTATCCATTAGGCCACACGGCCGGATGAAAGCAGTGGCGAATTTATGTTAGACTAGACGCTTTAGAGGGATCTAACCTAAGGCTACTCTTTTTATTAGATTACCTACCATCATATCCAAAGAAAAAAAGGAACCCTTATAGGATCACTTCGTTGTCTGTCTGTTTGTCTGTCAAAACCTGTCAAGGAAATCAAACTCCAACGGAACCGTATTACTAAGCCATATGATCAAGTATAGGTATAATAATATAGTCCGTGACAAGTCGATAGGTATAGCAATCGGGGTACGAGGCGGGGGAGGCCCCGCACACCCGCACGTCATTCGCCTCGCCCGCACCGGACTAACGCGGAGGCTGTGAGGGTGTGCGGGGCGTTCCCTCCCCGATTGCCATTTCGCCCTGTTACATACAATACCTACCCTGCTCTTACTAATCCGATTTTACCACCCAATGTTGGTAATTATAATCATAATAACAAAATATCTAAATCTATACTATTATATAAAGAGGTTATGTCGTTAAGTTTGTTTGTAGGGGGTAATCTTTGGAACTACTGAACCGATTTTAAAAATTCTTTCACCAGTAGAAAGCTACATTATTCCTGAGTGACATAGGCTATACGGGATCTTTATAAACCTAAATCTACGCGGGCGACGCCGCGGGGATCAGCTAGTATATTATAAAAGGAAAAGGTGACTGACTGACTGACTGATCTATCAACGCACAGCTCTAACAACTAGACGGATCGAGCTGAAATTTGGCATGCAGATAGCTATTATGACGTAGGGATCCGCTAAGAAAGGATTTTTGAAAATTCAATCCCTAAGGGGGTGAAACAGTCTGAAATCTGTGTAGTCCACGCGGACGAAGTCGCGAGCGTAAGCTAGTTATTAATATGTATACCCGCATATCAATCGATGGTGATTGTTAAGCAACGTTGACCCAAGTCGGTAACTGGATGGTTGACTCCGAATTTGGCCTATTCGTTTCCTCCGTGCCTCGGAGAGCACGTCTGGTCATTATCACTAACATCTGATAATAACTGTAAATTAACCTAAGAGTCGAATTCTCGTCCTCTTAGTCGAGTTGTACGCGGAAGGATCTGGGAACCCACCTCATTATTGTCACAAGAGAACTCCTGCCATTATATGAATACTTCTAAATATATAAAAGGAAAAGGTGACTGACTGACTGACTGATCTATCAACGCACAACTCAAACTAAAGGATGGATCGGGCTGAAATTTAACATGCAGATAGCTATTATGACGTATATAACCGCTAAGAAATGATTCTTGAAAATTCAACCCTTGAGGGGGTAAAACAGGGATTCGAAATTTGTGTAGTACACGCGGACGAAGTCGCGGGCATAAGCTAATTATATATATGTCCTGTGAAAAAAGACCCCGGATGGGTTCGAAACTAGTCGGGCGTACATCGACTCAATACGTGAGTACAGCCGGATTCTAAATGTATAAGTAAATGTGACTGACTGAGTGGTCTATTAACGCACAGTGAAACTACTGGACGGATTGGGCTGAAATTTAGCATGCAGATAGCTATTATGACGTAGGCATCCGCTAAAACGGATTTTTTTAAAATTCAACCCCGCACGAAGTCGCGAGCATAAGCAGTGGCGTGCAGCTCATAGAGGCATACACGCACTGCTTACCCTCATTGTAATAAATCAATGCTTATTTTTCATTATAACCTGCCGTAAAATAAGGTCATACCAAAATGCATATCACGGCTTGAGCTCCAGTGCACGCCACTGAGCATAAGTTAGTCTTCTATATTCATAAAAGGTATCATCATCATCATCATCATGATCAACCCATCGCCGGCTCACTACAGAGCACGGGTCTCCTCTCAAAGTGAAAAGGGTTTTTGGCCATAGTCTACCACGCTGGCCAAGTGCGGATTGGCAGACTTCACACACCTTTGAGAACATTATGGAGAACTCTCAGGCATGCAGGTTTCCTCACGATATTTTCCTTCACCGTTAAAGTAAGTGATATTTTAAATACTTAAAAACGCACATAACTCCGAAAAGTTAGAGGTGCGTGCCCGGGATCGAACCCCCGACCTCCGATTGGAAGGCGGACGTCCTAATCCTAACCACTAGGCTACCACAGATTATAAACGGTATAGTTCATGTGAAATGACTACAAGTTACAACGTACCAGCTCGGTGAAATCTCAGCTTTCTCGTTCGAGTTGACAGCCTCCCAAGGAGGCTTCGACTGTTTCTGGAATCCGGCTCCACCGCCAGCGAACATTTGCTATACTGAGCCTTAGTATATTTTACATCTCATCAACGTTGATCGAATTACAGCATCAAAACACGTCAAAGTAAAATTCACCTTAATCACTTTGTTTTAAAGCTCAATTCGTCCGTAGATCAGCCAGTGCTTCAAGCGAAAATCTCACTAAACTAAAATCAGTGGTATTGACATAGTTTTCCCCCGTGCACAACGACGAGCCCATCGCCTACAGTACGGGGGACTGGACCCAACACACGACCGAGACCTCGAGGCCCTAAGCCAAGAAGGCAGGCCTTAGCCGACAACGGCTTAAAGGACGTTACCGGGGAAGCGTTCTTCCCCGCGCCACACCCGGGCAAGGAGGCCATGCCTCGAGGCCCGTCTTGGCCTAGGTCAAACGGAGAAGACCCCGCTGTGACATAGTTTTCTTGTAGGGATTTCTACACGCCACGTCTTGCGCTGCCTTAATCCAGCGGCTATACCTGCGATTTGCTTAATGGCGTTCGTCCACCTCGTGGGGGGTCTTCCAATGCTGCACTTTCCGATGCGAGTTCACCTTTCTAGCACCTTGGGACCTTAATGAAATTTTAGGTAGGTATCCCAAAGAACTTTAGGTTCATTTTACTCTGACCTTGTTTCGAAGCTCGAATTCTATCAACGTTGACGAGATGTTAAATCTCTTACTAACCACCTACTATGAATAACTAGATATATAATATTATGTCACTATAATATAAGTATTGTATAATATATCACTATCACGTTACATTCGCTAGCACTATCACTGACACTAAACATCATGCAGCATAGCACCTGGACTAGTGTCAGCACATTCTTAACACCTTAGCATCACCTTGGATACAAGTTTTTGATGTTTCAATCACTGATTGTATACGTCGCCCATGTGCTCGCCCGTGGCACCGACGTGCGCGTTCCCCCGCGTCCACGAAATATTTTCATGGAATAGGTACTGTGTATTCCTGGAGCTTCATTCCGAATCGCAACTGTGTCTGCGGTGCGACCGCGCTGGTTTTATTTTTGGGCACGAGCATTTTCTTTCTAACGTTTGCGTAAAATATATGAGCATCGGGCATTGTAATATTCTTATACAGCACATGTATTTGTGTTAGGAAAACTATAAATCAAATAATCCACACAAATATCACATTTACAAAAATTAAAACTAAAACTCGTCGAGCTAATTTCCATGTCCTACCCAAAACAAGAACAAATTACGGCAGAAAAACCCAAATCTATGAAGGAGCTAAACTATATAACAAAATACCTGCACACAAAAAAAAATGTACCTACTCATTCGATGCATTCAAAACCGAATTAGCTGCTCACATTATGAGCAATACGAATCACTTCGACCAATGCATTGAATGAGTACTTAATTAAATGGCGAAGATTGTAAATAATTTCATTGTTAAAATTAAATTCTCATGTGAGTGTTTTTTTTCTTTTATGAGAAATGAAAAAAAAAATGTCTTTAAACCTAAATTGATACCCAACTGAAACTACAGCTACATGTGAATATTTTTTGTTGCGGTTTGTAAACAAAAGTGAAGTACGGAACCCTCGGTGTATGAGTCTGACTCGCACTTGGCTGTTTTTTTTACTTTACGAGGTATTTAACACATGTCGGGTACAGCTAGTAAAATATAAAAAGGAAAACTGACTGACTGACTGACTGAATAACTGACTGAAATCTTTCATAGACAATAAAAGTAAACAAATTGTCTTTGATCAGTAGGTAGGCATAACAATAAAACAGTGGTGTCATTCTACAGTATTTTACCTTATATTAGGGCAAAATTAATCTATCAGGGTAAATTTAGTGTGATTCACTTAAAATTATGCAGTAATTTTTTTTAAATAATTTATTTATTTTATGAAGATTTGGTGTAAAATAAAGCGATTTCTTAAAAAGGTTTAAAACTTACTGCCACAAATAAAAAGATTACTTAAAAACACAAAGAAGACTATTATGATTACACATATTTAAAAAAAACCTACACTTTTATTGTAAAAGTAGCTTATGCCCGCGACTTCGTTCGCGTGGACTACACAATTTTCAAACCCCTATTTTACCCCCTTAGGGATTTAATTTTCAAAAATCCTTCCTTAGCGGATGTCTACGTCATAATAGCCATCTGCATGCCAAATTTCAGCGCGATCCGTCAAGTCGTTTGGGCTGTACGTTGATAGATCAGTCAGTCATTCAATCAGTCAGTCAGTCAGTCAGGTTTTCCTTATATGTACACGCTGAAATTGTAATAGTTGTTTTCCCGAAGCGAACAATTTCGTTCGCTACGCTCAGGATTCTATTTTTAGAACACTCGCTTCGCTCGTGGGCGAATCCTTAGAATCCTTTGCTGGATCGGAAATCAATACAAACTATCGCGACAAAATAACAACTTTGCAGCCTTGCATGACAAATAACTATTTCGTAATATGTATTACAATCGATTTATATATATAAAAAAAATATTAGAGTCAAAAATGACAAATTTACAATCGATAAAAACAAAAATCAAATGATATCTCGAACCAATAGTACTACCGTGTCCGTGCAGGCTAGTTTATGCCGTAGCACTACGCGCGAGAGCTTATTTTGCTGTAAACTTTTTCACTTTAATAGCAGCGCGGTTCGAGTGGATGTACCTACCATATGTACCTACGTACTATTCACGTTACTTTTAGTGAGTTACTATTGTTTCTCACACTTTTGAATTGTTGTTTTTAGGGTTCCGTACCTCAAAAGGAAAAACGGAACCCTTATAGGATCACATTGTTGTCTGTCTGTCTGTCTGTCGGTCTGTCAAGAAACCTACAGGGTACTTCCCGTTGACCTAGAATCATGAAATTTGGACGGTAGGTAGGTCTTATAGTAGACATTCAGGGAAAAATCTGAAAACCGTGAATTTGTGGTTACATCACACAAAAAAATTTAAATTGTCGTCATGAACTAATAATTAGCATTTTCAATTTTCGAAGTAAGATAACCATATCAAGTGGGGTATCATATGAAAGGTCTTCACCTGTGCATTCTAAAACAGATTTTTATTTATTTTTATGTATCATAGTTTTTGAATTATCGTGCAAAATGTCGAAAAAATACGACTGTAGTACGGAACCCTCGTTGCGCGAGCCTGACTCGTACTTGGCCGGTTTTTTTTTAATTATTTCAAAATAAACATTTTTACTTTTTAGGTTTAACTCAAAATTTTGATAGTACCTACTACTGAAGGAAAATCGTTTTGTCGCGGTAAGACTACCATTAAAATTTCAGCGTGTATAAATAGGTATCTTCTTCTTCGCTGTATGTGTTGCTGATCGCAAATCTCGAGACCAGCTGAACCGATTTCGCTAATTCTTTTTTTACAATATTCCTTGAAGTACGGGGATGGTTCTTACGGAGAGAAAAATTTTAAGTATTAAAAAAAATTAAAGAATCAACTGTTAGGCGGTACGAAGTTCGCCGGGCAGCTAGTATATAGATAGATATATTGTAATGCAAAAGTCAATAATAATAATTCATAAATTGTAAAAATATTAGGGAATTATTTTGAAACCAAGCAAGGGGTAAAGTGAAATGAAGACCTGGTAACACTGCAATGGAAACATCTCGAAAACGTGAAAAGTTGTAAGCTTAGCCGCGTGAGACGCGTGTTCTTTTATTTCGCGTTTTTAGCTGTGGTTGAAGTTAAAACCGTGTTATTTAATTTAAAATACTACTGTTGTATAAGTGAACCATGGCTGCACACAAAACAACTCAATTAGCCACCAAGCTGGGACTTGGTGAAGAAATATTGGTTATAAAGTAAGTTTGATTTGCCTATTAGTGCTTCAAATTCTAGTCTTCGTGATAAGTTAAATATAAAAAACTGTAGTGGATATTGTGATTTTTGTGTAACTAACGCTTGATTACACATAAAGTCATGCATTGCAATCAATCTGCTTGTTTGCGACCACTGCTGATTGGAACAAGGGCCATTTTCATTTTAAGAAACACGTGTTTTCAATTTGATCGAATTTAAAAAATCGTTATTACTGTCGCCAAAACTGTATAAATGGATTTTAAATTCAATTAATTTTATGTTTTTTATAAAAGTTTACCGAATGAATGGATTTTTTCTCTTAAAAATTGATATTTTTGTGGGTAGGGTAGGTACAAAAATTATTCGTTTTGTAACTTCTAATATTAATTATAATTTTAATATTAATTAATCATCAACATCCATTAAGACGGCGAAGCCGTGTTAGCCTAATGGTTACGACATCCGCCTCTTTTTTGCGAGGCCGGGGGTGCGATCCCGGGCACCTCTAAGTTTTCGGAATTATGTGAGTTTTAAGAAATTAAACATCACGCGCTCTAACGATGAAGGAAAACATCGTGAGGAAACCTGCATGCCTGAGAGTTCTTCATAATGTTCTCAAAGGTTTGTGAAGTCCGTCAATCCGCACTTGGCCAGCGTGGTGGACTATAGCCAAACCATTCCCATACTGAGAGGAGACCCGTGATGATGATGATGATTTTTTAACTCATTTTTAATTGTAATCATTATTTACTTTTAATTCTGATATTCATTTATTAAAAAAAAGTATTTAATATTAATTTATTTTTAATTTTAATAATTCGTGTTATTGATTTTAATTTGTGGCAGTTTCTGAACTGCCTAAACATCACAAAGTTGTGCCCAAAAAGGGAAGCTCTTTAAAGACCATCTTTAATTTTCTGATGCATTTTGAGGGTTCCGTAGTAAACAAGGAACCCTTATAGTTTCGCCATGCCGTCTGTCTGTCCGTCCGTCCGTCTTCGGTTAATCTCAGAGACTATTAGTGCTAGAAATCTGTAATTTGGCATGGGTATAAATATTAATCACGCCGACAAAGTGGTGAAATAAAATTTTGATAAATATTTTTTTTAGGGTAGTAGTTGAATTTTTTTTTCTCGTCTACCCCATGGTGTGAGGTATCGTTGAATAGGTCTTTTAAAAATACTGTGGGTGTGGGAACATCATTTTTAGATTTCTAGATCCGTTTGTAAAATATGATGTTTTAAAGTGCTAATTTTTATTAGAGTCAAGTGTCGTCGTCGTCGTCGTCGTCGCCGCCCCCCCCCCCCCCTCTATCAGTCAAATGGTAGTATATAGGAACGTGAAAAAATTCATAGCAGTAGTATATAATATAATCAATTTTAAAGGAAAACTATCACGGCTTAGTAGGGTTCACAGGTTAAGGAGTTATATCTGTTTTTCGAGGATTGTGACTACGGAACCCTACACTGCGCGTGGCCCGCCACGCACTTGGCCGGTTTTTCTCATGTTAACAAGCTGGCAGGTGTTGAGATGCCCCCATGAACATTGAAGCACCAGAAAAACCAATTTGCTGCCGGTTTTTGACACATTTTTGTGTTGTTTTCATTGTAGACAGCGTATCTATGAAAATATAGTACATATTATGTTTAAAATGGAGGAAAACAATCTGAACTACAGTTATGTTTGCAATAAAAAAAAGATTTTGTCATAGAATAATTTATTTTAGGAGGTTTAAACTATAGTATAAGTACTTAAATATGCTTTATTATAGGTAATCTAAATATTTGTTTTTACAGTAAAGCAGCAGAATATGGGCGTTTATTTCAGGCAAACTCCATTTTTCACGGTAAAATAACAGAGACCTGCAAAACTGTCATATGTTTAGATCTTGCTGCATCTACTTTTGGTGCTCATTTGGATGATGTAAGTTTCCCTACTTTATATTTATGATAGCCTACTTTAGCCTTCTATTTGGCGTAAAAAAAAATTCACGATTTTTGATGGCCCCATGCATTATAATATGCATTATGCAATGCCTGTTTAAAAATCTACTGATTACTAAGCTATTACACTGATCGCGAGCAATTTACTCTTATCCGCTGAGGAGTTCCATTATCTATCTTCGAAGATATTCATCAGATCTTCACTAAATTTATATGGGACCACCTTGGAAGTTTAACCTTTCAAACAAAAAAAGAATTTTCAAAATCAGTCCATGCGTCTTCGAGTAATCGGGGAATATACATAGAAAACAGAAAAATAGAGATTCCGACGAATTGGGTACCTATTTGACTCTAATTTTTTTATTACTGTATTATAAACTAGGATAAAAATGATGACGTAAACTGAAAAAACTAATTAAATCGATCAAATAACAAAAAGTTATAAGCATTTAAATATTTCTGATTAGACAGAGATAGCGATATAGCATTTTAATGTCACACCTTACTAATGCCATAGTAGCTTCGTGCGGTTTCATACAAATTTTCGCTTTACGAGAAAGAAGGATAGAAGACCCTCCCACTCCAAAATTAAAATGCCTGCAACTTTTTATAAATCTTTGTTGGATTTCAATATTTTTTTCAGCGTACGTCATTATTTTTATCCTACATTATAATAAAGTAATAAATATTTATCAAATTTAAAAGTAGGAAAATACCCAATTGTGAACCTCCTTCTTTTTGAAGTCTGTTAAAAATAATGGCTGACAAATAAGTGTAATAAAGTGTGTACTTGACTATTTATTTATACAGCAGTGTATATAGTATTCTACCAAAAAATTGTAATCAAAATTACGCCATTACTTCTAATTCTATTTCAGAAAATAGCAATCCAGTACTCCGGCTTGAAAGGTCACACATACGCGAACTGCAAAAAGACGGTTGAGAGTCTTCTTCAAACATTGCAGAGCAATACACTAACTGTGTCATCCCTGTGCCTCTCAATGGAATGCACTGAAGTACGAACTTTGGCTGAGAACATGTTGGAGGAGTACCAGAAGCGAAAGGGAGTAGGTATTTTTTTAACTCTTCAGCGCTTATTACACTATCAATATTCACGCGAAACTGTCTCGTTGGTCTAGTGGTCAGGATGTTCGACTGGGGATGACGAGGTCCTGGTTTCGATTCCCGGGTTGGGCCAAAAATAGTTAGGTATTGGGTTTTTCTGTTAAGACATTCTCTGTAGTAGCCCAGAGCAGAGATAATAATATATTAACAAGTAAGCCGTCGGTCTTTTGTCTGATCTTACTCCTATCCCATGGGGTAGTGCGAGATAATAGAGAATGCACCTGTGTTTGCTGTGTTGGATGCACAAGTGTGCATTGTTATATTCTTCGCGCAGTTGGCTAATCTGTACGGAGATTGGCAAAATTCGGTCTGGATGATATAACAATTATTAATTGTGGTCCTGTATCGAGGAAATATTGGTGGTATTGATATTAGCACAGTTTAACGAAATATTACCAGTTGTTCGACGCCTTTGAAGTCGAGCAATGCCGCCACTCGTGTAGGTATATACGTGTTCCTACGCAAATATGCAAGGGTTGTCACAAAATTGGGATTAAAATCGCGGGGAAATCAGTGAAATTTTAAACCCTTGTTCTGTTTAGAATTCGTATAGCATCCGCAGACAGAAGAGTAATGCACCATTTTATGATAGAACTTACTAAACGACACTTAAAATATTTCAAACCACGCTCACGTAAACCCTCGTCCATCAATCACACAGACTACGCGAATCTGTGTGCAGCGGGCCGCGCCGCCCGCCCTCCGCAACCCACCCCACCGTTGCTCTGTACAAGTACATTCGTAATTGGACTGTATATTTCAAGGCTGTGATATTAGTCTGTTTTATTAGTATATTGGTATTATACATATTATTTAATACATGTATTATTGGTTTATGTATTAGTACCTATGTATCAGTTATTTGAATGTATGTTTATTAGTATATTACACACCACCTGCAGTCAGTGGCGTGCACAGGTTTGAAGCCAGGGTAGGCATTAGGTAGCTAGGAACCTGTTTATTGGCAGTTCATATTGAAAAATATGCATTGAGCTATTACAACTGGGGTAAGCAGTGCATTTATTCCTCTATGACCTGCACGCCCCTGCCTGCAGTCTAATTTTCCTTATACTTTCCAATCTTTAAGGTTGCCTGGTAGAGATCGCTAATTAGCGATAAGGCCGCCTTTTGTATCTTCCTTCTGTCTGTGTTTTTTATTCTTTAATGTAATCCTTCTTGTGGTTGTGCAAATAAAGTGTATTTATTATATTATTATTATTATTATTATTATTGATATGATATTAGAATCGCAATACAGTATTTGTAAGAGTAAAACCGCATCACCTCACCTCTAACTCGGAGAGTTTTCGAATGACGATGATGAAGTGCACTTTATACTTGCGTAAAGTGACCCCTTGAGCAGAGGCTGCACGTGTAAAAGAAAAAAGCAATAAGTTCTTAATATTTTCTTTCTGCGTTGTTGCAGGAAATCAATTTGAGTTTGCCACGATATGTTTGCATGGCTGTGTACCAAGCTTGCAGGTACGTCAACTCATTTATTTTCTGAAAGATGCCCGGACTTCGTCCACAAGGTTTTATACACCCAGTAACCTACAGTGCGACAAGGCTATCTTGGCGCGTGGCGAAAATCGGAAATAACGTTGCCGTCAAGTGTCCCCTTTGTTCTTTTTTGAATATTCTAAGCCTTTGTTCTCCAACAGCGCTCCCTGTCAATGTCATTCAAGTGCCAAGAGAGCTTTGTCGCACCGTATTTCCGTCCCCGGAATGCAAGCGTCTCAGCCGAATTTCGTCAAAGTCAAAGTCAAGTCAAAGTCAAATGATTTATTCAAAATAGGTAATAAATTACTCTTTTCGATAGTCAATTGTTGGATTTGTAAGATATAGTGGTGATCATTATTACGCAAACTTAAAACTAAAGCTACGAGGGTTCCAAACGCGCCCAGGTCTGAGAAGAGCACACAACAAACTCAGCCGGGTATTCTTTTTATTATCATTACTTTACAATATCATAAATTAAACTTAAGTATTAGAACTATCACAAAGCCGTTAAGCAACTCATTCCCAAGCTTGCTTATCATTTAAATAATCCTTTACATTGTGATAGGATTTTTCAATTAGTTCTTTCAAAATATTTTTTCAATTAGTTCTTTCTTTTCTAACCTAGGTTAGATCGTCCAAGTTTCAAAAAGACAGACAGACATATTCGCATTTATAATATTATTAATGTAGATTAAAAATCATTGTCTGGTTTTTTATGAAAACTAGCAGTATCGGCAAGCGATTCATTTTATTTAATACTGAATTGTATTTTTAATCGACTAAAAAAAAGTGGAAGTTCTAAATTCAAATAGGTACCTATGTATTGATTTAGATAATTCATTTTTTTAGGTTAATCAAAATTGAGATATCAAAAAGTAAACTCCTTGAGATGTCTCACCTGACGCCAGCAGAATGGACAATGTTATATGCTGACTGGGCAATACTAGTATGTGCGAAATTTGCTACTGCTCAAAATAGAGGTAGATCACCAAGGAACGCAGAAAATGAAATTGATGTGCCGAGCCGTAATGAAAATAAAGAAGAACCTGCTAGAGAAACTTACGAAGATTGGCAAAGGCGCATGCTGGAAGGTGCTTACAAAGAACTGAAAGAGTTACACGAAAAACAAAAAAAAGAAGAGGAGGAGAGAAAAATAAAAGAGAAACAGTAAATGGAGAAAGAGGCAGAAAAAAAGAAGAGGACGGGAGAAAAATAAAAGAAAAACAGTTAATGGAGAAAGAGGGACAAATCGATGAAAAGAACGAGAGAAAAATAAAAGAAAACAGTTAATGGAGAAAGAGGAACCGTAACGAAAAATCGCCCAAAAAAAAATGAAAACGCCGCAAAAGTTTTCGCCATACAATAGTCATAGTATAATATTAATATAGTATAGGTATAGGGTTTTGTTTTGACCCTTGTTGCATTTAATAGAGAAAGAGGTACCGTAACGAAAATCGCCTTGGCGGTACAAAATTTTTTAAAAAAAAATAAAAATAAAAATAAATAAAAAAACGAGCAAAACGTCTTAAAAGTTTTCGCCACAGAATAGTCAATAAGTCAATAACTTATAAGAAATAAAAACCCTGGAGTTAAACAAAACTGTCCTTGCATTTAAATAACAAGAAGTTAAACTAAACTGTTCTTGCATTGAAATAAATTTTTTTTTTCTGTTTTCATGTTTTATTTTATTTTATCACTAAAATTTCACAACACTTAAATTGAATGACAAATTAAAACAGTCGTCTCAAAGAATTTGTATGTACTAGTCTATATGATCATGTCATGCTTTATCACTCATGGACATAAACACAATTTTAACCTACTTCAAAAATAGGAGGAGGTTCTCAATTTGACTATATTTTTAGGGTTCCAGACCCCAAAAGGAAAAAAAGGTACCCTTATACGAGTAGGATCACTTCGTTGTCGGTCTGTATGTCGTGTCTGTCAAGAAACCTACAGGTATCCCGTTGACCTAGAATCATGAAATTCGGTAGGTCTTATAGCAGACATAAGGGGAAAAATCAAGGCTCTTTAGGTCCATTTTACTTTGATGTTACTGTGTTTCGATTCTCGAATTCTAGCAACATTGGTGAGACGTAAAATCTTATACTACGGGTACAGAACGCCCTACAGCATATAAATGATGTTCAAAATTTTTTAGTAAAGGAAAGAAATAAATGCAACATTCAAATAAATACTGGAACTTTTATTCACTTTTTATTTTAAAGGATTAGCTAAAGAGTAGCTAATCTTAAATAGTACAAAATCGATATAAATATAAATAAATAAAAAATACCATTATGTATCTAAAGAAATTCTTAGTTTAGATAATAATAATAACAAGGCACTTTCCCACCGCCCGACGAGGAAGCGACTAGCTATCGACTATTTTTTCGCTCAAGAAACAAAATACAATACAATACAAAATATATGATTCCGCGTCAAAGACATAACTATGTTAATAGGTAGATGATCACTGTCGGCGAAAGGTCGGCGAGAACTTTCTCACCACTAGTTTGTCACAGCGACAAAAAAAAGATAAAAAAAACTCGCTTAGCGACGCCATCTTGGCGGTCAAAACGCTCGCGCAGTTTTTGCAGCAATTAATTGTAGGTACAGTACCCGGCAGGAAATATTATACATAGACCTTTAGAAAGAGATAGCGGTTTCGTAGAGCGTTGTCTCTGTCGTTGAGACTGACAAAACGTCACACAGGTGTGGGTGACCGAGACAACGCTCTACGAAGCCAAAATCTCTTTCTAAAGGTTGATGTGCAATATTTCCCGCTGACTAGTGTAGGTATGTCTCGCCGACCGGAGCGAGTAAACGCCCATCAACACAAAACTATCCCAACTACTCGCTTCTCGTTGCTCGCGAACTCATTTCTAGTTTTGAACTGTATTAGACTCTCGCTAATCGTCGGCGGGCGGAGCAGTGCCGAAAATCGGGTAGAGCTTGTCATGTACAAAATAAATTCTTTTTTAGGGTTCCGTAACCGAAGGGTGCCAACGCGACCCTATTACTAAGACTCCGCTGTCCGTCCGTTCGTCCGTCTGTCAGCGGGCTGTATCTTGTGAACCTGAACAGTAATAGGCAGAGAGCTAAAATTTTCAATTTTCTGTTGCCGCTATAACAACAAAATATAATACACATTTTAAGATGGCCACCATAATAATTTAAAAACATTAAAAAGTGTTAGATCTTGTACGATGGTACGGAACCTTTCGTGTGCAAGCTTCTCTTAGACCCAACGCAGACGATGGTTTTTTAGCAGACCGATTGAGAAAAAGTCTTTTCGAGTTTGCCTCTGATTTTGTTTTTTATTCTGATACAAGTTAGCCCTTGGCACTTGGCAGCGATCTCACCTGATGGTAAGTATGATGATGTAGTCTAGATGAAAGCGGGCTCACTCGGAAGGGGTATTGTAGTTTCATTAAACCCGTACCCATAATCGGTCCTAAACGGCTTAGATGCAATAAGTAAATAGATTTGAAGTACCTTGCCGATGGTCTTCGCAATTGGGTATTTTCCTACTTTTGAATTTGATAAATATTATTACTTTATTATAACGTAGGATAAAAATATTGACGTACGCTGAAAAAAATATTAAAATCCAACAAAGTTACAGGCATTTTAATTTTGGAGTGGGAGAGTCTTCTATCTCTTTCTCGCAAAACGAAAATTTGTATGAAACCGCACGAAGCTACTATGGCAGTTAGGTGTGACGTCAAAATGTTATATCGCTATCTCTGTCTAATCAGAAATATTTAAAGGCTTATAACTTTTTTGTTATTTGATCGATTTAATTAGTTTTTTCAGTTTACGTCATTATTTTTATCCTAGTTTATAATAAAGTAATGAAAAAATTGGAGTCAAATACCCAATTGAAATGCATATAAAATGCAATTTTAAGTAGATATTAAGATTTAAATGCTAAGAACATTACACATACACATGAATAAAGCAAACATCGAAGAGACAAATATGCTGCTTTACGCCAGAGTAACATATTGCAACATTGAGGCATGCCGCAGGTCTGTATGCTATATATATTATTATTTTTATTCATTATAGGCGCACGCATGACCACGATCACACCTGATGGGAAGTGATGATGTGGCCTAAGATGGGACGCGTTTGTTTAGAAGGTGCCTATTCACTCTTGTTTTAAAGATACCCGGATTATAATTGGCAGGAAACACTGTAGCAAGAATCTTTTTTTATTACAAGTGGCATTAACACTGCAATCACACCTGGTGGTAAGTGATAATGCAGTCTAAGATGGAAGCGGGCTAACTTGAAAGGGGTATGGCAGTTCTATTAAACCTATACCCATTACAGTTTCTACACGGCATCGTACCAATCGCTTGGCGGCACGGCTCTTGCAATAGGGTGGTAACTAGTCACGGCCGAAGCCTCCCACCAGACAATGTCGACCATAAATTGTTGCTTTGGCGTATATCAGCTCTTACATTTACAAGCGTTAACATTCGACATATTTAATGCAAACAACATAAAAATAATACGTTTTAAAATGCTTATGTAACATAAATTAATTATTACCTAATAATACGATTCTTATAATTATTTATTTAACTAGCGCATGTCCAGCGTGTGCTATTACGCTGAAAAAGGAACATGTCCATTTTTGAAAATCTAAAACCACATTTGCATTATTGCCTTTCTAATGAAACCGGTGTTGGAGCACATCGGTTGTATGGTTTCAAAGTCTATAACGGACACAGGTAGGAATTTTTTTTGTGTTTTATATAATAAAGATTACGAATTTTATGAAATACAAAATGAAGTATATGGTATAGTCCGTAAAAAATGACTTTTCATGCACCATTTTACCTCTACGGGTCAACTGTCATGTCAAAAGTACGGTTCACCTTAAAAATAAGGACCAAAATCGTACTATTGACATGAAATATGACGCAAAAGTTAAAATGGCGCGCGAGGAGTCATTGTTATTTAACTGCTCAAACTGTCTCATGTATGACAGTGAAAATATTAGTCCAAGATCAACATTTTGTTTCTCAGAAAATAAGTAACTGGGACCTTCGAGCAGCGAATACGCTAACTAGTGTCCACTGAATGTAACATAGCCACCGAGCGCATTTGACATTTATTTTTAATCCATTGAAGGTTTTCTACTAAAAATTATTTTGATGTCACTCAACGAAGCAGCAATGTAGAACCAACCAATGTAAAATGAACTTTGTGGCTATCATTCAGTATTAGACACTGAGTTAGCGAATTACCCCGCTGAAACGAAGATTACAGTGTGTATAGTATAATAGTACGCGACAAGTCGAGAACGCGATCGGGGTGGGGACCCAGTGTGGCCGAGTGCGGGCGCTATGCGGGTATGCAGGGCATCCCCTCGCCTCATACCCCGATTGCGACCTCGACCTGTCGCGAACTATACTTCCAGCTGACTTAGAACTTGATGCCGACTTGCACTTGGGCCATGAGATGTGCGGACTTGCGGAGCTGGTCGAGTTCCTTGTCGGTGAGGGGCTGGCGGATGACGTCAGAGACGCCGTTGGTGCCCAACACGCACGGAAGGGACAGGAATACGTCTTCTTCTATGCCGTGCTCTCCCTGCAACGAACAAATGTTTGTTGACACGAACCATAGACATTAGAAGTATTCGTCTTGGGGCAATTATACACGAGCCACCGCACGGGGCGATTAGCGTTGCAGCAAGTTAATACAGCCGCTATATCGTAACATAGCGGAACCGACGACATGGCCAAATAGTCCTCTGCAAAACCTGAGTCTTGTTGTGCGGTGTCGTTGAATGAGTAAACGACCCACAGAGATATGTGGCGGTCGAAGTATCATCGCATTGTATCGCGCCATGGCGTGGCTCGTGCAAAAACGTCCTCACTGATGTAACCAACAGACTATGAGATAGTGCACAAATGGTGCAGAGCGAAACAAACAACTTCGCTTCCATTAAATACCTCACGCCTTTCTTCTCATTAGGAAGGGCGTTCCGAACCAGTGGTAGATTCATATGACGATTCTGAGCCTCAATAGCTCAACCGGTAAAGGAGTGGACTGAAAACCGAAAGGTCGACGGTTCAAACCCCGCCTGTTGCACTATTGTCGTACCTACTCCTAGCACAAGCCTGACGCTTAGTTGGAGAGGAAAGGGTCAAATTAGTCATTTAACATGGCTAATATTCTTTTTAAAAAAAACACTTGTAGAAGTTTAATTGAATAAAAATGTTTGTATTTCTATAGTCCGCAACAGGTGCAGATGGCAATCGAGGTGTGAGGCGGGGGGACGCCCCACACACCCGCACGTCACCCGCGGCCACCCGCACCGTGTTAGCGCGGGGGCTATACGGGATTTTGAAGCAATGATGCAGTCAGTCTATGATCAGTTTATTTTAATAAATAAAAATTAAAAAATGATGGAAACGGGTCAAACTACAACTGTAGATTTGTTGAACCGATATTATACCACGCACGCACTGAAGCCTCCTACCAGCCTGGTTAATAATAACCTCATAGGGTCTTTACCAGGTTGTCCTGGAGTCGCTGCCAGTTCTTACCTTCAAATAAGTGGAGACATAAGGAGGAGGATGGCGAGTATGGCTATCACAAGCTGTGCGAGCGAGAAGCCAATAACCTATCAACTTTATGACTACCTACGCACTCTTCACCACATTGTTGTGAAGTTCCTGCCAGTTCTTACCTTCAAGTAAGTGGAGACAGCATGCACGCTGTTAGCGTTGGTCAGGATAGCCCTTGCAAGCTGTGACAGCGAGAGGCCAATAGCCCATGAAGTATAGCCCTTCAGCTTGATGACTTCGTAGGCACTCTTCACCACATTTTCATGTAGTTCCTGCCAGTTCTCTGGATCGGTGTCCGTACCTATCTTCTGGTTGAGATCGCTCAAGCGGACGCCGGCTACGTTCACGCCTGACCACACGGGTACTGAAGAGAAAACTTTCATTAACATATGCGTAAAATTGATGAGTACAGAATTTCAACTCCTGCAGAATTGATAAGTGGCAAAATGAAGGTTAATTATGAAATCCACATGTAATTATTACACTTGGATTTCATTAAAATAACGTAGAAGAAAGGATTATACAGAAATCACTGGAAAATAGGCTGCAAGTAAGCTGCATAAGAATCGATCCGTAAATAGCGAGCAAAAAGAAAAAGTCGGCACATCGCGAAAAACAAGGGCCGACTGATCAACGAATCGTGTGCTAGAAGAAGGTGAGGTAGAAACCTCTTCACGCCTCCTTTGTCAATTTTTAGGTAAATTGAGTGCTGCACAATTTTCAAGGCATACCCATACTGCAAGTCACTCTCACTACACAAATATACATAACCCTAAATTGAGAACCTTCTGTTTGAAGAAACCCTAAGTCCACAATAATCATGCTACAAAGTAAGGTAGGGTTCTATACCCGAAGGGTGCCAACAGGACTCCATTACTAAGTCTCTGCTGTCCATCTGTCCGTCCGTCCGTCTGTCAGTCAGCGGGCGATATTTCATGATCTGTTTTGAAATTTTTAGAGTTGCCACTATAACAACAAAAAATAAAAATTGCAAAATTGCTGCAATAAAAAATAAAATAAAAAAAGTGTTATTTTTTGTGCGATGGTACGGAACCCTTCATGTGCGAGTCCGACTCCCACTTGACGGGTTTTTCTACTTACCACTACTGTCTCCATGCTCCCCGATGATGTAACCATGGCAGGATGTAGCAGCTACACACAGCTTCTCTGACAGCAGGTATCTGAATCTAGCAGAGTCTAGGTTAGTCCCGGAGCCAATCACGCGGTGTTTAGGCAGACCGCTGATCTTCCATGTCACGTACGTGAGGATGTCTACTGGATTACTCGCAATTATGAAGACCGCTTCTGGACTGTATTTAACCAGCTGAAACATTAGACAGAACCACCATTATTTCAACCCATTGCTGGCCCAGAGCTGAGTACGAGTTTTCTATCAGAATGACAAGGGCCACAAGGGACTTAGGCCACAATCACTGTGCTTTTCAATGCAGATTAGCAGGTGAACACCTTAACACTATGGGGAAACCTCAGGCGTGTAGTTTTCACAATGTTTTCCTTCACAAAGCAAGTAAAGAAACTATAACTCTGATATAATGTAGCTATGTATCTATTAGCTACATTATATCCGAGTGTCCGATATAGTATTTATAGTCCGATATGTAAGTGTGAGAATTTTCAAAACTGAATCATTAGTTATCTATAGTACGCAATAGGTCGAGATGGCAATGGAGGTATAAGGCGGGGGGACGCCCCGCACACCCGCGCCATCCCGCACTGGCTTAGTGCGGGGCCTATGCGGGGCTTCCCCATCCAGATTGCTATCTCAACCTGTCGCATACATTAAATACAAAATCACAAACAAACAAATTTACCTCTCTATAATAGAAGTATAGATTAAAAAGCAAGATATACCTGGGGGATAATATTCTTCAATACATCAGTGTTCCTCTGCACGAGGTCCAGCCGCGATTCACCTTCACGCTGCCGCACGCCCGCTGTCACCACACAGATCTTGGAGCCAGCAGAGATTGCGTAATCTGAAACATGAGAGCATTATAAAATGAGCATTATAAAAGCAATACTATAAACAATGTCAAAATAGGCTCTAATTTATCGTTAAAAAGACGAAAAAGCTTTGTTTGCTTTTTACAATATCCTTTTGCACTATTCTTTTTACAATATCCTTTTGAAGTATTCTTTCAATTAAAGTGATTTTTCTCAGAAAAGAGTAGGTACGACAATAGTGCAACGGGTGGGATTTGAACCGGCGACCTTTCGGTTTTCAGTCCACTCCTTTAACCGTTGAGCTATCGAGGCTTTTCTTCTTGTGTTTGACTTTCTTTGGGATGTGTACTGAACTAAGATATTTATGCAACAAAATAATAAAGTACCTATCAAAAGCTATTTACATCATAGGTAGGTGAGGAAGGTTTACATTTTTCAAAATATTTTAAAGATCGGCTAGCGATACAACGGTCAGCTCAATAAAAATTAATTCGCCTTCCGTCGGTTGGTCGGCTAGACACTTCCAATGTTTTAACAATGAAATACTTAAATGAATCAATAAAGTTTATTCATTTCTGGAGCAACACTACGGTTAAATATAAATATGTAACGAGAATAAGAGGCTGCTTACTTATCAGACTTATAGCCTCTGTAATCCTAAAAACGGTTTTATTTAGTAGTTTTATGCCGGCTTGATATTCAGCCAAAAAACGCCTAAAACATTGTAAATCACTTCGCAAACACTGCTAAGAATTGTCTTTATTTTTGATGTGGCTGTGTTTTGTCATCTAAATAAACAAGAAATTCCTAAAAATCAATTCAATTCAATTCCCAATTATTGACCCTAAAAATCAATAAAAAAAATATTTTTAATTGTTTATAACCTTAAAATTTTGACAATGACAGGAACATGACATTTACTCACAGATCACAGAGTACTTATCATTTTTGTTCAACTGACTTTACGGCTCTGGGTTCTAGTCTTTTTTGAGCATGAATATGTCATGAATGTAGGAAATAAGGAATCATTCATTCATCCATATCTGGTCCATTTTCGTAGAAAACCATAAGAAAACCTTCAATGGATTAAAAATAAATGTCAAATGATCTCAGTGGCTATCATTTAGTGTTGAGCACTGAGTTAAGGAATCACCCCGCCGCGGCCGGCCGCGCAGGTAGAAAAATGTTACTTGTAAGGACAAGCCCAGGGAAGTACCTAGCCTCAAGGCCCGTTTAGTTTTTCCTCTATCACATCTGAAGATGATATTATAGTGAACGGTAGTGATATCTCATATCTCCGTACCTGTGCTAGCCTGGATCCTCGCGTTCTTCATGAAAGCGGACCCGTGCTGCAGGTCCATCATCTCTCCTTTCAGTTTATCCTCCATCACGTCCACAAGAGCGATATTGTTGGTCACACCCTGAGGAATTTAGAGTCAATAGAATCTAGAATAGAACTGAAAGTGCTTTCGAATTGAAGTGGTTCGAAATGCCCTTTCTGTTTTTAATTCCATGACAATTATCCCTAATCGATTTCTACACGTCAGCGTACTGGAACGCTGAATCGCTTAGATACACGGTTTTGTCAGTTGGTAGGTAACTAGCCACGGCCGAAGTCTCCCACCAGACCGGCAAAGCCGTGCCGCCAAGCGATTTAGCGTTCCGAAACGATGCCATGTAGAAACCAAAGGTGTATGGGTTTAATAAAAACTGCCATACTCCTTCCAGGTTAGCCCGCTCCCACCTTAGGCTGCATCATCACTTACCATCAGCTGAGATTGCAGTCAAGGGCTAACTTGTATCTGAATTTTTAAAAAAAAGGGTGTTACTGATATTTAGGTTGATGATGATAGTTACCTGTGTGAGCATGGAGAACACGGCGGCCATGCCGACTTGGCCGGTGCCCACCACGGTCACCTTGTTGCCCGTGTCATCGGCCTTCGGCTGCACCGGCTGGAAGAGCTGCTCTAACGTCGCCATTTTAGCTGGAAACAAGAAAACAAACCGGTCAAGTGCGAGTCAGACTCGTTTTTTTCATTCCGTATTTCAAAAGGAATAAGGAACCCTTATAGGATCACTTCGTTCTGTCTGTCTGTCTCTCTGTCTGTCCATCAAAACCTATAGGGTATTTCCTGTTGACCTAGAACCATGTGTGTACCTTATAGCACTAGTAAAGGAAAAAACCCGAACACCATGTAGTTTGTATTTATGGTTGCATCATTAAAATTTATTGTTTTCTAAATTTTATTATTTTACATGGCGGTCATTTTGAAAAGGTACACAATATGTATATACACCGTGGCGTGTGGAAGTCCCTACAAGACCTATGTCCAGCAGTGGACGTCTATTGGTTGATGATGATGACACAATATGTTGTTATAGCGGCAATAGAAATACACAGCCTGTGTAACTTCCAACTCACTACCTATTACGGTTTATGAGATACAGACAGGGCTCGGAGCGTACAGGTGCCAGGCCGGCACCACGGAGGAGCAGCAGCGGGGATCTTAGCTGTCCTAGTGACGTCAAACCCCTGAGGGGGGAGAGTGAGCATAAGGGACAAGGAAGAGACAAAAGTAGTAGTAGGGAGTCATGAAGGCGCCCCGGGAAAACGTCAAGAGCAAGTAACGAACGGGGCACGGGCGCCCTACCGCGATTCGGCCCATATAACCGAGAGGTTGGTTGGGCCATGGGAGGTGGAGGGTTGTCGCAGGTTCATGAGACGCTGATGGATATAGGGACAGACGGACGGATAGCGGAGGCTTAGCAATAGGGTCCCGTTTGCGCTCTTTCGGTACGGTTTTGTTTTGTAACTTTTTGGTTAATCAAAAAGTTATTGGAAAGTCCACTGGAAAAGTTGGAAATTTGGATGGTGTTTTTGTATGAAAAGCTCAATACACATTTCATTTTTCTAACACACTAACTCATAATCGCTTAGCGGCACGGCTTTGCCGGTAAGGTGGTAAATTAGCCACGGCAGAAGCTTTCCAACAGACCAAGTCAGAGACAGTTTAGTAACAAAAAGTTCTCAAATTGCCCCTACATCGAACCCGGGACCTCCCACTTATAAGACCACAATGCTCACTACTGCGCCAGGGACTTAACTGTAGTAATAAAAAATTACCCTTAAATTGATATTGTCTATAAAACAATATTCTAACATGCTGCTGACGTAATATATTTAACATTCTCGTTGGTTTTTTTAAAGTATCAAAATCATTATAAAGGCGCGATATCAAAACAGGGAATCAGCTTCAGTGTAATCATAATGAAATTGCATTGCGATAGAAAAAAACAGCCTAGTGCGAGTCAGACTCGCGCACCGAGGGTTCCGTATTACAGTCGTATTTTTCCGGCATTTTGCATGATAAATCAAAAACTATTATGCATAAAAATAAATATAAATATTTTTTAGAATGTCGGTACAAGTAAACCCCTTTCATATTATACCCCATTTGGTTTATAGTTATCTAACTTTTAAAATTGAAAATACTAATATTTTTTCATAGACACATTTAAATGTGATGATGTGATAATGTGTGATGCAACCACAAATTCACTTTCCTTCCTTGTGCTATAAGACCTACCTATTTACCAAATTTCATGATTCTAGGTCAACGGGAAGTACCCTATAGGTTTTCTTGATTATAGACACGACGGACAGACAGACAGACTACAAAGTAATCCTATAAGGATTCCTTTCTTCCTTTTGAGGTACGGAACCCTAAAAATGTTTTCGGTGTTTAGTAGCAAATTATTATAAAGACGCGATCACAGAACAGATAATCAGTTTAGCGTATAATCATTATAAAATTGCATTATGACAAGAAAAAATCCCTCATACTCATTTAGTGTTTAGTAGCAAATTATAATATTATAAAGGCGCGATCACAGAATAGCGAATCACTTCGTAGGTAGAATTTCGACTACGTACGGGTGCGTTGCGGTACGATAGAAGTAAGTTGCAGAAGGAACCAGGTCAAAAAGTTCTTGGGCACATTCTCCAAAATAACGTAGAATAGGTAGGTAGATAGATAGGCAGGCAACTTTGCGTCGATGCAATATTCCAAACTTTAAAGCCTAGACTAGAATTGACTAGCGCCAGCGCTTCGTCACCAATGAGTCTCCACAAAACTGACATGCAATCATGGAGTCCACTTTAAAAATATATTTTTTTCTTTTTTTTTTAATAGAGATAGCGAGCAAACGGTTAAGTGATTACCGCCGCCCATGAACATTTGCAGCACCAGAGAAACTGCAGATGCGTTGCCGGCCTTTTAGGAATTTGTTGGTCCGCCCCTTGAATAACCCCATGTTGTAATCTAGAAATATTTCACCGATACATTGTTTACAATTGAGTCTTCTCGATGTAGACATTACGTATACCTACATAATTATATTTAGGTACCTATAGGGTATTAAATAACTACAGCATATCAATAAAAACAAGGACATCGGCCATAAAATGGATTATTAAAATAAATGTGCATATAGTTATAGGTACGTATATGTAATTTATGATTACTATATTACATATACATGTTATATCGTTATAATATCTCGAAAAGACTTAAATAGCCATAGATAGCATTCTATTTAACGCACCATAATAAAATACGTTCGTACTTCGCTCGTATCCTGAAAAATTTTAAGTTATGATGAAGCAGGCGTTATTTTGCGGAAGTCTATGATAGAGGTACACAAGGAACAACAAATCTGCCAAAAACACAAATCTGCACAATACACAATCGCAGGTGAATTGTGAATTGTGTAGCCCTGAGGATGCTCCAGTGTTGGAGAGATTTGTGTGGTGTTGTATTGTGCTGATGCGTATTGCACTCTTCTTCATGTACTATCTACCTACATGATATAATATTATTATGTTCACATTGCATGTTGCACGTTATACCGTATTATCTATATCAATTCCGTTTTGGCGGATTGAAACGGATTAAACGTCTTGTTTCTGCTGAATTAAAACGTTTCCTCGATATTTAAAAAACCTAACGTGAATAGAATCGAGGGTAACAATTATTTTAGTTGCGTAAAGAGAAAAAATCACCAAAAAACCAAACCAAAAACAATAAAATATTATAGGATGCACTACAAATAAATAATCATTTAGGTTACGAAGAAACTAAATAAATGCATAATTATTTATTTTCTCAATCCAAATAAAAACTGCAAGTCGGACTCGCACACAAAAGGTTCCGTACCACAGTACGGAGTACGGACAGCAGGTATTTGTATAGCGCGAACTCGCCATCCTCACATAAACTACAACAGTTTCTAGAGGATGGCGAACTGTGTATTTTAAATGTAAGTATTATTGAATTTTCCGTCAACAATAAATTTAAAAAAAAAAGTAGGTAGGTACAAGAAAATTAACTTTCATGACTGTCATTTTCATAGTTATATGTTGTTATAGCGGCAATAAATATACACATTCTGTGAAAATTAGCATAGCTCTTTACATACCACGGCTTACTAGATATAGCCCGCTGACAGACACACATACGGACGAACTTAGTACCTAGGTTCTATAGGGTCCCGTTGGCACCCATCGAGTACGAAAGCCTCAAAAACTAACTTCAACTTTTAGTAACTTCAACTATTAATAAATACTCACTTCTATCCCTATATGAGCCAGGAAAACCATTGCAATTGTTTAAACCGTTCGCAGGCATTTTCAGTTATTTATTTTATACCTATTTTTATTTAAATTTTAAAAATCCCCAAAATTATTTTCAAAATATTTATAACACTAAAAATTAAATTTTAAAAATCCCCAAAATTGTTGTACCAAATATTTATAACACTAAAAATTAAATTCACAGCACACGATTTGATGTCACCCGAGAGTCGAGACTAATGCAAAATTCTGAACTGAAGTAATTCAAAGCAGTGTTGTACACTGAATGAGTGTTGAAAGTATAGAGCAGTTGGATTAAATACAGGGGTTGACTGCGTAGTCGTGAACTGTGGTACAGTGTAGTTTTGTTTGATGCAGCTTTCGTTCAGTGGTGGGGATCGTGAAGATTATATTCTAAGAGCTGGCAGCTACTTCGACTAGGGCCCGGTATCCACTTAAGTGGATAAGAGTGGAGCTGAACGGAGCTGAGACTTGTTCGGCCGGCCAATCTAATTATTGATAGATGACGTGAAAAAATTATCACATCATCTATCGAGAATCTGAAAAACATATCTCCGCTTTGGCGGACACCGAGCCTTACGTGTTACTAAGACTTCAATTTTGTGAATTGTGCAACAGTTTCATAGTAATGAAGAGATTATTTATCATGACCCGGCAATGTTAGCGCGGTTGCAACATAATCCCTAAAAAAAACTTAATTTGCTTTTACAAAGACGTTTGAATTATTATTTAACTTTGTTGATCTTTAACATATTGACATAAAATATAAGAAATAGTGCGTATATAAATAATCTGTATGCGCCGTTAAAGTAAAACTAAACACGTATTTTTGAAAATGAACCGGCAAAAGGTTTTCGTCATAATATCATATACTAAACTTAGTAGGTAAGTAAAAAATAGAGCTTGTAATCTATGACACTAATAACTCAGTATACCAACTAGACAAAAGACGGAGGAACGGACTGTTTGACGCGGAAATGTCGTATGAACGTTACTCCG
Source organism: Maniola hyperantus (assembly GCF_902806685.2). Lineage (NCBI taxonomy): Eukaryota > Metazoa > Arthropoda > Insecta > Lepidoptera > Nymphalidae > Maniola > Maniola hyperantus. The sequence continues at coordinate 1,823,821 of NC_048564.1, forward strand.
ACCGAAAAAAAGATCTGAGTTACTCGCAAGTCGCGGGAAAATTCTCCTAAATACCTTAACAATATATAATGACTGTCGTATCAGGCAGTTTCGGTAGTAGTTAATAGCCCCCAGGTCAGTGTATAGTTCATGAATCATGATATTCAATGGGAGTAGATAGATACCTAACACGTAACAGGTTAGTCAATATAGCTACCAGCTCTTGGAATATTAGTTCAACATACGAGTGATCCAAATTTAACAGGGCACGTCGGGTTTCGATTGTTGCACATGCTGCGAAGCACGTTTGCAATTTGGCATCATCTGGTTTAGAATAGGTCAAAACCGCCACCTATAGACGCCTAATAGCCGGATACCCCCGATCGCCAAGCTTAGGCAGTTGCTTAGCATAAAAGTCGGACCACTCCCGTTTGATACCCTCATTCCGCACATTTTTTTTATTTTTATTTATTTATTTATAAGTATAAAGTCTTGATTACGTGACTTTTGAGTCCTCCATACACAACAAAGCATTCTCCCCTGTCCCCCGCCAACATTTTTTTGTTTTCACGCAAAACCTTGAATATGCGTACCTACCTACTCTTGGGGTTGAATTCTCTGTGGAATAGGTACAGCGATTTACGCGATAGGCAAATTAGAAATCTTTATATCCTAACTAGATGATGCCCGCGACTTCGTCCGCGTGGATTTAGGTTTTTGAAATTCCCGTGGGAACTCTTTGATTTTCCGGGATAAAAAGTAGCATATGTCCTTCCCCGGGATGCAAGCTATATCTGTACCGAATTTCGTCAAAATCGGTTGAACGGATGGGCCGTGAAAGACTAGCAGACAGACAGACAGAAAGACAGACACACTTTCGCATTTATAATATTAGTATCCTAATGTGTGTGTAGTGGGAATGACTATGATCCAACTGAATGACTGATAAGAGATCCATTCTCAGTAGTGAGTGATGGGCTGATGATAATGATTTGCTGTCGTACCATCTAAATCGCTCAGCTCTTGCCGCTTTTATTAGTTAATTTCATAGCCGAAAAACAGAGATTTTTTGCTCTCTGAATGAGCTCACAAAAATGTCGCATTTAGAACTCACTATAAGGACAGTGTTCACTGTACCCTGTACACTACTACTACTGTACTGTACTGTGTACACTGTACTGTAGCCGGCAAGAAATATTATTCGTCTATCTTTAGAATGAGATTTCGGCTTTGTAGAGCGTGGTCTCTGTCACTCTTACCTATGTGAGGTTTTGTCGGTCTCAACAACAGATACAGCGCTATCTCTTTCTAAAGTTCGATGTACAATATTTCCTGCCGGGTACTGTATAAGTTTTAAAATAAATGGTAATGTAGGATAACAAAAACAAGATCGTGAGCTAAAAATATAATTCCTAAATGGAAATCGACTCGAGGCCAAGGAAATCAGCACAACATATTTTCCAGAAGTTATATTTAGTTTGACCAGAATGAATTGGGACACATGCGAATTTTTAATCCGTAAATATCAAAATCATTACTCAGTAGGATTATAAATGCGAAAATGTGTTTGTTTGTTGGTTTATTGGTTTTTTTGTTTGTCCTTCAATCACGTCGCAACGGTGCAACGGATTGACGTGATTTTTTGCATGGGCATAGATAAAAAGTAGCCTATGTCACTCTCCAGGTCATTACCTGGAGAGTGACATAGGCTACTTTTTATCCCGGAAAATCAAACAGTTCCCACGGGATTTCTAAAAAACCTAATTCTACGCGCACAAAGTCGCAGGCAGCAGCTAGTTATAAATAACTTTGAAGTTTGAATGCCGCTGTGGAAATAAATTTTAGGCAAAGACAACAGAGATTATTTTGCTTTTTAATTGGACGGTCTATAACAGTGATCGCGAAAATAGGAGCTTAAGAGTGCTCTCCATGGTCCCTCCAAGTCGAGCGTGAGCGTATGATGTTCCAATCAACATTTACGGGGGAAAGGGAGAAGGGCGATGTTTTAAAAAAATAATTCAATGTATTATTTGTTTTTACATGGTATATTTGAATATTTCCGCACGAATTTGCCTCATTTGGCCTAAAATAGGGTCAATTTGTTAAAATAATTTAAAGGGTAAATTTTTAAAATAAGTGTAAGTAATATTGATAGGCCAATCCGCACTTGGCCAGCGTGGTGGACTACGGGCAAATCCTTCTCATACTGAGAGGATACCCGTGCTCTGTAGTGAGCCGGCGATGGGTTGATCATGATGAATAATAATAGGTATTAATTATTGTCGGGGATAAATAATTTTTTTTTTCATTGTACCTATGCGACATTAAATTATTGGATATTATTACATATTAAATTACATATAAAATACAGATAAAAAACAAGTAATAATTAAGTAGACCTAGGTCTAGTAGACGTATGAATGATATATATATATATCATTCATACGTCTACTCTCTATGTCTCGATAAATGGCTTAGTTTTAGATCTAAAATATATATTAATACGTAAAAGCGCGTATGAAGTGTAACCTTAAAGCTTTCTCGCGTTTCGCTAGAGGTCATTGTCAAGGGCGCAATAGTAGGTGTGGTCATGTACGATCAAACAGGGGTCATGCCAACTCTTCATCCACATGCGAGTAGATACGATTCGAGTAGTACATTCGCCGAGTTTCTTGCTGGTTCTTCTCGGTAGGAACGGCATTCCGAACCAGTGGTAAATTAAAACTACCCGACTATTCAAAAGCACTTGTAAAAAGTTTACTTTAATTAAACATATTATATTCTATTCTATTCTATTCTATTGTAATGTTGGATCCGTCTACGTTGGTAGCAAATTTTTCGTAACCTTTTTTAATTTTTTTATTTAATTTTTCGGAACATGTTATTTGGTGAAGGTGATCGATCCCTTCCATTTAACACATCATCATTATCAACTCATCGCCGCCGGTCAAAAGTCAAAGTCAAAGTCAAATGATTTATTCAAAATAGGTAATAAATTACTCTTATTGATTGTCTGGTATAGTGTTAGATTTGTAAGATAATATAGTGGTGATAATTATAACGCAAACTTAAAACTAAAGCTACGAGGGTTCCAAACGCGCCCAGGTCTGAGAAGAGCCCACAACAAACTCAGCCGGGTATTCTTTTTATTATCACCACTTTACAAATTTATTGAAACTTATTAGAACTATCACAAAGTCGTTAAGCAACTCATTCCCAAGCTTGCTTATCATTTAAATAATCCTTTACATTGTAATAGGATTTTTCAATTAGTTTACGTTTTATGAAAACTTTGAACTTGTTGAGAGACATCTCCAATATGTCTTCTGGAAGCTTATTATAGAAACGTATGGAATTACGAGCAAATGAATTGCTAACTTTACTGAGCCTAGAGGCGGGAATTACAAGTTTATTTTTATTTCTAGTATTTATATTATGACAGTCACTTTTTTTTTTAAATTTATTTATGTTTTTATGTACGTACAGTAAATTTTCAAAAATATATTGATTATGCACTGTCATAATTTTAACTTCCCTAAATTTAGTTCTCAGCGACTCTCGTGGCCCCATACTGTATATGGCTCGAACAGCCCTTTTCTGCAGCACAAAAATAGAATTAATATCAGCAGCATTACCCCATAATAATATACCATATGACATAATGCTGTGAAAGTAACTAAAATATACTAGTCTCGCAGTTTCTATGTCTGTCAACTGGCGAATCTTTTTTACCGCATATGCGGCAGAACTAAGTCTGTTCGATAAGTTATTTATATGAGAGCCCCATTGAAGTTTTGCATCTAACGTTATTCCAAGAAAAATAGCGGTATCCACTAAATCTAATTCCTCATTATTAAGTTGCACAGTGGTTTTCACCTGCTTAACATTTGGTAAAGTGAATTTAATACACTTTGTCTTTTTCCCGTTGAGAAGCAGGTTATTAGCTTCGAACCACTGTACTAACTTGGTGAGAGAATTGTTTACTTCATCAAAAGTTGTTAAGTATCGATTGATTTTAAATAAAAGTGATGTATCATCAGCAAACAAGACTATCCCGTAATTGTCCTTAGCGAGGTAAGGAAGGTCATTGATGTAAATAAGGAACAGAAAAGGTCCTAAGATGGAACCTTGTGGCACCCCCATTTTTACAACGGATCCGGGAGATCGCTTTCCATTCACGTCTACCCTTTGTATTCTATCATTTAGGTAAGAACTCATCAATTCCAATGCTGCACCCCTAATTCCATACCCTATAATTTCCCTAGGTCCACTACTGAGAACTCCTTTTGGAATGAGAACGCTATTAGGTCCATTACGATGGCCAAGTGCGGATTGGCAGACTTCACATACCACATATAACTATATGTATACACATGTATATGGACAACTCTCAATCATGCAGGTTTCCTCACAATGTTTTCTTTGACCTCCGAAAAGTTAGAAGCGTGTACCCAGGACCGAACCCTGGACCCCTCGAATAGGAGGCCGATGTATTAAACTTTAAGGCTATCACTGATCTTATGACTTACCTTGCCTTTTAGAATAATGCGGGGGACTCCTATGAGTTTATCTATTTTTCCTTATAAACAAACAAACATTTGGGTAGGTATTTAGTACATGTAGATTTCTATACAATACCTATGACTAATACCTATTCATGCTTATTTCGTTTTATACGCTGGATAACAATATTTATTCATATAAAATCTTTGAATTATAAAAATATTATCATCCATTGTTTGATGTATGTTAACGGAATACAGGTAACAAGTAAAGCTTATCAGTACCCTTATTATAAATGCGAAAGTGTGTTTGTTTGTTGGTTTGTCCTTCAATCACGTCGCAACGGTCCAACGGATTGACGTGATTTTTGCATGGGTATAGATAAAGACCTGGAGAGTGACATAGGCTACTACTATCCCGGAAAATCAAAGAGTTCCTACGGGTTTTTTGAAAACCTAATTCCACCAGGACGAAGTCGCGGGCATCAGTTAGTTTCAAATATATTTTCATTGGTCAAAACGGACCGAAGTTAAAACAATATTTTATTAATTTTTAGCTAGTAAGTATCTCAAATTGATTTTCTTAGGGATAAATCCCTGTACTTTTCGGCTTCGGCCGAAAGTGGTGACGATGGCTGCGGCCGAAAATTGATCTACAGGCGGACACTAGTAGTAACATACCAAAAGAACTTCCATAAACAACGACCTCAATGACCTCAACAGACAAGGTCAAACACATTGACCCTAAACGATAGATGTAGAAAATTTAAGTAATGCTAAGTAGATGTAATATGATGTAGGTACGTCATTGAATTATTATGATCTGCGTAAATTTCTCAAAGGATGTACCTAGGTACTTAATAAGTGTAAGTAACAAGACTAATAAATATTAATTAATGGGTAACTAATTTAACACTTACATTTTACGTTAGAAATGTTAGTTTAGGTACCCTTAGTAACTTTTTATAATAATACTAGCTGCCCTGGCGAACTTCGTTCCGCCTAGCAGTCGATTCAATTTTTTTTAATTATTCTCTCCGTAAGAACCATCCTCGTACTTCAAGGAATATTATAAAAAAAGAATTAGCGAAATCGGTTCAGCTGTTCTCGAGATTTGCGATGAGCAACACATTTAGTGATTCATTTTTATATCATAGAGACTAACTAATATGAATATTTAAAACAATGTGAATTAGGTATTAATATTTTCAAAACTATTTCTTGCACAGTTGTATACATATTATATTGAGTGCTAAAATTGATTTGCGTAATATAATAGTTAAAATAAAACTAACAGCACGTAAATAAAACCTGTGTAAATTGTTTTTATTTTCAACCCCTTCTTGCAAAATTTAATTTTAATGAGTGGATTTAATATAAATTGTAATTATTTTTTTCGTGAGTTATTAAACATTTAATTAATTTATAAAGAATGAGTTCAATAAAAGTAAAAAAAGATTCCGACGAATTAAGAACCTCTTTTTTTTGAAGTCGGTTAAAAATGAAAACTGTTTTGTAACAAATATTAGTAAAACTTTTCAAAAGTATCTATCTACTTAACAAAAAAATTAAACTAAATTGTGTTTTAATTTTAAACCCGTTGCATCTATTGCACATTTTTATATTTAGTGTAATTTTAACACTAAATTATGTAGAGTAGGTGCCTATCTAAAGAGTTTAAATAAAAGTTTAAATGAAAATTATTTTGAAACAGCCATAATCGAAACTTTTCAAAAATAAGGTAGGTACATAGTACTTAAGTATCTATAAAGAGTTTTCATTTTCATCACTCAATGAAATAAAATTAAAATTAAAATAAAATTGTGCAATAAAGGCATTGCACAATTTAATTTCAATATTGAGTGTCGATGTCGAATGTATTTCGCCGGTGCGTGTAAATATTACGTGGGAACTTACAGTTGTATGGATGAGTGTATGGTCACTCGTGCCACAGGTCACGTAGAGGCGACGATTGGTGGTTGTATGGATGGCGGGCCGGCGGCGCTCAGTCAAGGTGACCTTCAACAAATTCGTTTTAGAAGCCACGCCATCGCGCATGCCTGTAGAACCAGCCATGCAGAAATCCACTCTAGCATGTATGGTAAACAGTCGAATTTAGATTAACCAGACAATTTTGATACAGGATAATTGAACCGGCGCGTTAATTCATAGTCAGTAATGTATGAAATCGAAAGTGTTTCATATTATGGTATCGTCAGCTTTCATAGACGTGCTGACTTGCAACGTAGGTCAGAAGACTTCCAGCATCTATAGTAAGTAAATGTCCTTCCGACCGAATTTCGATCACGGCGTGGGCCCAATCTCAGAAGGGGCTAGCCATCCGCGGAAGATATTATTAAATGGTAGGTAGGTATAGATCGACTTCGTCCGCGTGGGCTACAGAAATTTCAAACCCCTGTTTTACCCCTTTAGTGGTTGAATTTTCAAAAAATATTTCTTAGCGGATGTCTACGTCATAATAGCAATTTAGTTTGAACTGTGCGTTGATAGATCAGTCAGTCAGTCACCTTTTCCTTTTATATATATAGATATAGATTTATATATATAGATTTTTTACAAGTCCGAATGTATTTGTTGGAAAGTTGTTGGCTCATGTGTAGATGCTTTATTAAGAGTGGCATTGGACCGTTGCAGTTTTATCTGATAGGAAATACCTACTCCTGATAAGGATTTATCAATCATGGTAGGTACGACTCCCCTATCGGATTCAGCATAATATGATCCGTGATATCGTGAATAAAGAATATGCGTGTGGTTGAAAATTAAAAAAATAAAATTTAGCCGCACGAACCGTCTATCTACTCTTCATAGTGTTTTGCGACTCCACCGACTCCAAAAAATATTACTATAGAACTACAATAACTCTTGTATACGTAATATATTGGGTAATAAATTAAATTATTTTTTACTTTTTAGTGTTGGTGGTTATTGAAGTCGGTTTTTATTATTTTTTGAATTTTTTTTATTTCACAATTTTTAGTGGCCCCATCGTACTAAAATATGATATGCCTGGTTAAAAACCTACTGTTTCAAAGGATCATTATAAATCGGTTCATATTTGGCGAAGAAATCGCGTAACAAACATACAAAAAGACATACATTCGAATTGAAAACCTCCTCCTTTTTTCAAGTCGGTTAAAAATATGCTATGCCTGGTTAAAACCCTACTGTTTACAAAGCAATTACACTGATCGCGAGCAATTTACTCTTATTAATTGAGGAGTTCCGTTCTCCATCTCCGAAGATACCTAATTAAAATCTTTACCTAATTAAAATGGGACCACTTCGGAAGTATGTCCTACAAAACAAAAAAAGAATCATCAAAATCGGTTCATAATTGACGGAGTAATCGCGTAACGTTTGAAGTCGGTTAAAAAATGCCCGAGCTCGAACCATTTGCCGAATACCGATAGTGGAGCTGTACCACTATATAGATATTTAAGGTTTTATCACAATTTAGGATTATGGTCCATATTTTCATAGACATAAGATTAAAATTGCACCCAAACGATTTTGTTATATCAAATGCATCGACATAATAAGGGCCCGAGGTCGATTCCTGATTAGGTTTGTATCCTATTACAAAAACATAGGTAGATAAAGACACACACACGGTTATAGTAGGTACGTGACAGGTCGAAATGGCAATCGGGGTGGGGATGCCCCGCACAGCACTCGCGCGAACCGTGCGGGTAACGCGGGTGACGTGTAGGTGTGCGAGGCCTACCCCCGCATCATACCCCGATTGCCATAAGGACCTGTCACGTACTATTATATTAAAGAGGCAAGTAAATAAATAAACTAAACGATCTACACCAAAAGACATTTTAGTAGGTAATGTTATAAATTTGTAGCTGTAAGCCTAGTGGTTAGGACGTCTGTCTCCTAATCGGAGGTCGGGGATTCGATTCCGGGCACGCACCTCAAACTTTTCGGAGTTATGTGCGTTTTAAATAATTAAATATCACTTTCTTTGTCGGTGAAGGAAAACATCGTAAGGAAACCGGCATGCCTAAGAGTTCTCCATTAAAAAAAAATTAATCCAAATTTTCCAGCCAAGTGACAATATCAGAAGGAGGGTCAAAAAAGTCTTGCGACGGTCCTCTGTAAGAGTGTGTGGGGCAACCCTGGATTATATGTTCCACTGTTTGATCCTCTTCGCCACAGCCACAGAGAGCGGAAGGTTTCCACCCACACTTGTGCAGAAGACAGTTGCAGCGGCCATGCCCTGTTCTTAGTGGGTTTAGACGCCACCACAACTTACGAGGCAGGTGGAACCCATTCGTTTTTACTTAGATCAGAGAATATATTATGCTTTTACAACGCGGAAACAAGCTGAATACATGAAGTTAACTTACCACGTGTCCTTGTGAAGTACACTCAGTAGGTACTTATGCAATACTAGCTGATGCCCGCGACTTCGTCCGCGTGGATTTACGTTTTTCAAAATCCCGCGGGAACTATACTATAGCCTATGTGTTAATCCAGGGTATAATCTATCTCCATTCAAAAAAATTATCCAAATCCGTTGAGACGTTTTTGCGTGATTGAGTAACAAACACACAAACATCCACACTTTCACATTTATAATTATTAGTAGGATTTACTACTGCAAGCGTGCATGTAGTCAACTGAATGAATCACTGACCTATGTCATGACCTACTGAGGAATGAATAGACAACAAACTGGTTACTCCGGTACTCACCTACGTATTCGAACGCACGTACGCTCGTACTCCTGTATGTATGAATACACTTAGGCACTGGTACTATACTATACTATACTACACTATACTATACTATACTATACTATACTATACTATACTATACTATACTATACTATACTATACTATACTATACTATACTATACTATACTATACTATACTATACTATACTATACTATACTATATTATACTATACTATACTATACACTAGGTATGTATGTATACACTTGAACACTGAAGTTCAAGGACAAAATATGATTTTATATAAGTAGAGCCCATCGACATAGGAATCAATTTCTTTGGGTTCACCTTTGAAATAAAGACTAAATTACTTTTGACATAAAGTTTGAAACATAAAGTTAAAATGGCGCGTGATAAGTTAAATTCAACGACATAGGAGGTAATAACGTAATAATCCTTATGTTGTACTACGAAGTAGTACATTAAAATTCTTTGGTTAAATTTTACGCTGTTTATGAAAAAAATGACATTTGACACTTTTGAGTTTCAGTCACGTTCAGTACCTATTCTCTTTGTCATTATCAGAGTGGCGAATTTAAAGATTTACAGGATAAATATTAATTATTTTTTGCGTTGATTAATTGTTGGATTACTGAAAACGAGACTATAATATTAAAAAATACTACCTACCTACCTACCTAAATAGGTATATTTTTTTGCCTAAGTAGTTGGATTGTACCCATAAATCTACAAAAAATGAGCACATGGCGAATGGCAGGGCTAAAGTAAGTTTTCTCTAGGTGCATATTTTTAAAATGTATTTAAATACAATACACGGATAGTATGGCAAATTATTGTAAATCAAATATTTGAAAAGAGCAACCGCCGAGTTTATTTTTGGTTCTTCTCGGTAGGAAAGGCATTTCGAATCAGTGGTAGATGCATTTGACGATTCAAAAGAACTTGTAAAATTTCAATTAAAATATTTTTATTTATTTATTTATACCTAATACTTAATAATAAAAACGCGATCAAGTGCGACTTAAAGGCTCCCCACACAGGCGCGTTATTATAGGTCGATAATATCGCATGCGTTATTGCGATATCTGTTTTCAGTACATTTTGTATTAGGATGATCATGTAGTTACACACTGCTGCGATAATAACGCCGCAATGGAAGTAGGACGTATTATCGCAGCAGTGTGTAACTACAGAAACGGAACGCAACCGTCAAGCTGTCATGTTGCAAAATCAGCTGTTCCTTAAATTTAAATTGAAATATATTAAAATTAACTAGAAATAAGTGAAAAAACAGTGTGAAATTATTATTATGCGGTTGTAAATACTGTAAATAACTGTGACATGCGACTATACATAAGCGACATAACCAGAAGAAGGATTTAAACGGAGGGTGGCTGCCGAGTGTTTGAAAATAAACGGCTTAAACTTGGGGAGTATTGCTTCTATTACCTAACTTATTCTTATATTTTATGTATTTCAATGTTATTTTACATAATTAGGTTAGGTACTATACTCACTACTCTTTCTTTTCTCGAGAACATCGAGACACGTCCCTCCTCACACTAGGCAAAAACCTTTTTCCACTTACTTGACAAATAGTGGAAGTATAGTTGGAGAATAACGAATATTGCCTCAGACAATACTAACATTACACAATACATAATAAATACTAAGTCTAATGCAAAACAATAACTTTATAAATTAATAAGTACTTAATAGTAATAAGTGATGAACTTTGCATTTCATATTGACACCTAATTTTTTACAAATTAAGTACATTATTGTGTTGTAATATTTTGGTCCAGTTAGTGTAGGTGTAGATATACCAAATAACTATAAGTATCTCACTAAGTCTTTAATCTTTTGTTCTTTCTTTTCTGTTTTCAAAGATCATTCCATCTTCATATCTGTAATACCTACTTTAAACTTTATTTTATTTAATTTTATTTTCCTTCACCCACATATATTATTTGGTGTGTTTCAGAGTAGTACACATACACAATGGCACCAACAACCAGGAGGGCAGTAGCTATGGAGGAGCAAGTGAAACTAAAAAATGCCCTCCGGGAACTAAAATCACTGAAACAGCTAAATGAGCAGTTGTTGAAGGAACAAGACGACAGTGAAGCTGAGTTAAGAGCCATTATTACAAAGAACACTCAATTGAAGGCTGAACTGGCTGACCTAAGCAATGTTCATACTATAGTACTGGAAGAACGGGACCAACTTCAGGAGGCGGTCGGCTCATTCAATCAGTGCATCCAAACATATGATGAGGCTCTTAGCAGGATTTCTATGTTGGAGAATGAATTGAGTAGAGCTCAGAAAACAATTGACGACCTTCAGTCTCAATTGCAAAGCCATGAAACAAAGGCAATAAATAATTTGTACGACGAGCTGCTCACTTCATCCCCAGACGCGCCAGGAGTGATCATAGATCTGACTTGTGACAGTCCGTGTGCTAGTAATACCAAGTCATTGCCGGAACATAACTTGGTATATTTGAATAGCCACAACAAAATAAAAAAATATATAAAACTTAGTAAAGTAATTAGAAAAACCAAAAGTTTGATAAAATCTCAAAAAACTCATACAAAAAATATTGCATTACGAAAGGAACGTTCTCAATTATTAAATAAGCTCGATGCTTATTGCTTATCTATTACAGAACTCCGGGATAAGTATGATTTGGATGTTCAAACCTTAAATGATGAAATTTCCAAATTGACTTATTCGCTACATAATGTCACAAACCAATACGAGCTGTCACAAAAACAGATTGATGAGCAAATACTGGCAGCAGATGAATTGTTAGCATTAAGTAACTATAACATGGCTCGCTTTGAGTCATTAACCAATAAGCATGAATGTTCTCCAAATGTACCTATTGTTCACCAAGATAGTCCTGCACCGCTCCCTGTGAAAACAGATACTTGTCCAGAGCAGTGTAGTATTGATGTTACAGAGGTTCCGTGTAGTATTGATGTTACAGAGGTTCCGTGTAGTATTGATGTTACAGAGGTTCCTTCATCTGTCAATATTAATCCCTCAGCTAAGCCAATAAAACAAACTATAATTATTTCTGACAGCTTAGGTAGAGGTCTGGGCTCCATAATGAGCTGTTGTTTAAAGCATTCAGTGATTAATAGATGTTCTCCTGGAGCTAGTTTTAACTATTTAATTAATAACTTAAATGAAAAATCATTGGATAGTAATACAAATGTTATATTATTGTTTGGGGACAGTTTACAAGTCAAAAAACAACAGATTGTAAAATGCATTCAAAAATTATTGCTCCTACATGAGAAAACAAAATGTAAATTTGTTTTGTGTGCTTTTCCTTATTCTGGTACATTAAACAAACAACAAAATGATAAAATACATACTTTAAATTTGAAAATGTATAATCTCACTAAACATTATAGTGAAGCTATTTTTTATTTTGACATTAATAGTATTAAATTGACTAATAAGTTTAAATTGACCGGAGACAGTATGTATCTGCCGAAGAGATGTAAGATGCATATTGCCTCACTATTAGCACATAATTTAAATGATTCAGTTACAAGTGTTGTAACAAACTCTTTTGACTCTTATACAAACTGTACTTCTAGTACAAATATTTATAATATTGACTCAAGTACTTCTAGTACAAATATTTATAATATTGACTCGAGTACTTCTAGTACTAATTTTTCTATTATTGACTCGAGCAATAGTGTAAGTACTATTAGGAACCCTATTGCTTGTTTAAACTAGACAGTAAGACAACGGAGGAGCCCTGTCACATGAAAAATGTACATCAAAGTATACAGAGCTTCACCGGCAAAGAATTAGAAATTGCAAGTTGTTGCAAAAAATCTAATGTTATCAATCTGGTGCACCAAAATATTCAATGTATCAGAGGGAAAGATCTGGAAATAGAACTTTTTTTGAATAATTTCAATATTGATATTTTATGTATAACTGAGCATTGGTTAAAAAATAATGAGTATACATTCAATTTTGGTAATCACCAGGTTGGTAGTTCGTTCACCAGAACCAATGCGATTCATGGCGGCTCGTTAATTTTGCTTAGCAAACAATTAAAATTCAAGAATCGAAATGACATAGAGAGCCTGTCTGTTGAGCGAACAATAGAACTATCCTCAGTTGAACTTGAGCAATTCATTGTTGTGTCTGTATATAGACCACCCTTGTCTAACTTTGATCTTTTTGAAAAGGTAATGGATGAAGTCTTATTCAAAATCTCAAAATCAAATAAAAAGCTGATTGTGTGCGGAGACTTTAATGTAAATATTTTGGAAAGTAGCCCTTTAAATGGCAAATTATTAAATCTTTTCAAATCCTACAACCTATCCAACATGTTTATGGAGCCTACAAGAATAACTGTAACTAGCGCCACATGTATAGACAATATTTTTACAAATATAAATCCAATTACTAAAACCATAATTAGCAAATTGGATTCGGATCATTGTGGACAGTTGATCCAGTTTGAAAATTTGAAGAAAAAAAATTCTAAACGTAGAATAACCTTTGTACCAGTAACGTCTGACCGAATTGAGAATATGAGACTAAGCCTTATAAAACACCTTCCATTTTTGTCAAATGGGTTTAGTCCTGATGAAATGTATAATACATTTTTTAATATATTCAATACTATATTTAACTCAATATTCACCAGTAAATCGGTCTTGACTACTGATGCAAAAGTTTTTAGTGAATGGGCAACAGTAGAACTACATAAAAGTAGACAAAAACTATATGAATTGTATGCGGAGCGACAATATGATACTGGTGACGAATTCAAGCAGTACGTTCAACTGTTTTCCAAAAAGTTTAAGAGAGATTGCATTGCAGCCAAGTCAAAATATATCCAGGCAAAAATTAAAAACAGCTCCAATGTAGTAAAAACTACCTGGAAAATAGTTAACGAAGAAACAGGAAGAGTGACACATAAAACTTGTAATTTTGAACTAAAATATCATGACAAGTTGATTACGTCAGACCCCGAGGTTGCAACCGTTTTCGAGACCTTCTTTACAGATATTCCTGTTTCTACTACAAAATCATTGAACTCTTCAGCAGCCGCCGCTCTCTCACTATTGGAGGATAACGTGCCTGAATGTAATAAAATGTTTGAATTCAGTCACGTTAGTTGCTCTGACGTTATCAAAGCTTTTAAATTAATTAATAATAAGAAAACAAATGATCTGTGGGGCATTTCCGTTAACGTTGTGAAATCATTAATTGATATTGTTGCACCCGAGTTAGCATTAATATTCAATAATTGTGTTGACTGTGGTGAGTTTCCAGACTTAATGAAACATAGTAAAATAATTCCATTATTTAAATCAGGTAGTACTAGTGACCCCACTAACTTCAGACCGATATCTGTACTACCCACTTTTAGTAAAATCTTTGAAAAAATAATTTTAACTCAACTGCTTAATTTTTTCAACATTAATGATTTATTTCACACCAAACAGTTTGGTTTTACACGGGGTCGCTCAACAACCGATGCTGGTGTTGAGTTAATACTAAATATATTTGAAGCCTGGGAGGAATCACGTGATGCGCTTGGCGTTTTATGTGATTTATCCAAGGCTTTCGACTGCGTTGATCATGAAACATTGGTCGCGAAATTGCACCATTATGGAATTAGGGGTGCAGCATTGGAATTGATGAGTTCTTACCTAAATGATAGAATACAAAGGGTAGACGTGAATGGAAAGCGATCTCCCGGATCCGTTGTAAAAATGGGGGTGCCACAAGGTTCCATCTTAGGACCTTTTCTGTTCCTTATTTACATCAATGACCTTCCTTACCTCGCTAAGGACAATTACGGGATAGTCTTGTTTGCTGATGATACATCACTTTTATTTAAAATCAATCGATACTTAACAACTTTTGATGAAGTAAACAATTCTCTCACCAAGTTAGTACAGTGGTTCGAAGCTAATAACCTGCTTCTCAACGGGAAAAAGACAAAGTGTATTAAATTCACTTTACCAAATGTTAAGCAGGTGAAAACCACTGTGCAACTTAATAATGAGGAATTAGATTTAGTGGATACCGCTATTTTTCTTGGAATAACGTTAGATGCAAACTTCAATGGGGCTCTCATATAAATAACTTATCGAACAGACTTAGTTCTGCCGCATATGCGGTAAAAAAGATTCGCCAGTTGACAGACATAGAAACTGCGAGACTAGTATATTTTAGTTACTTTCACAGCATTATGTCATATGGTATATTATTATGGGGTAATGCTGCTGATATTAATTCTATTTTTGTGCTGCAGAAAAGGGCTGTTCGAGCCATATACAGTATGGGGCCACGAGAGTCGCTGAGAACTAAATTTAGGGAAGTTAAAATTATGACAGTGCATAATCAATATATTTTTGAAAATTTACTGTACGTACATAAAAACATAAATAAATTTAAAAAAAAAAGTGACTGTCATAATATAAATACTAGAAATAAAAATAAACTTGTAATT
Source organism: Maniola hyperantus (assembly GCF_902806685.2). Taxonomy (NCBI): domain Eukaryota; kingdom Metazoa; phylum Arthropoda; class Insecta; order Lepidoptera; family Nymphalidae; genus Maniola; species Maniola hyperantus. The sequence continues at coordinate 1,839,534 of NC_048564.1, forward strand.
CCCGCCTCTAGGCTCAGTAAAGTTAGCAATTCATTTGCTCGTAATTCCATACGTTTCTATAATAAGCTTCCAGAAGACATATTGGAGATGTCTCTCAACAAGTTCAAAGTTTTCATAAAACGTAAACTAATTGAAAAATCCTATTACAATGTAAAGGATTATTTAAATGATAAGCAAGCTTGGGAATGAGTTGCTTAACGACTTTGTGATAGTTCTAATAAGTTTCAATAAATTTGTAAAGTGGTGATAATAAAAAGAATACCTGGCTGAGTTTGTTGTGGGCTCTTCTCAGACCTGGGCGCGTTTGGAACCCTCGTAGCTTTAGTTTTAAGTTTGCGTTATAATTATCACCACTATATTATCTTACAAATCTAACACTATACCAGACAATCAATAAGAGTAATTTATTACCTATTTTGAATAAATCATTTGACTTTGACTTTGACTTTGACTACATGACCATCCTAATACAAAATGTACTGAAAACAGATATCGCAATAACGCATGCGATATTATCGACCTATAATAACGCGCCTGTGTGGGGGAGCCTTTAAGTTTTTGAACAAGGCAGGAAGGAAAAAACAATGTACAAAATATATAATTGAGGAAACGTATCAAATACAAGCTGTTGTCCGCGACTTCGTCCACAGTACATATACAAACCGATATTATGAAATTTGTACAGCGATAGCTTGCATCCCGAGGGAGGCATAGGCTACTTTTTATCCCGGAAAATCAAACTGTTCCCACGGGATTTTTAAAACCTAAATCCACGCGGACGAAGTCACGGGCATCATCTATTTATTATATAATTTACTAATTTGTTTTTAGGGCGGTAGATTAATCTAACCAAAAATAAATAGGTACTTATATTATGGTTCCTTCCAACATAATTATTGCGAGTCTGACTGGTTTTATTTTCTAGTTACGTAAACTATTCGAACATAGCGGCGAAAACGTTACGAAAATCCCTAAAACCCGATTTGAAGATCGAAGCGTTGAGACGGGACCAATCGCTTATCAAATACTTCTATTGGGTCAATGGAAACCAACTGCGTAAGTAGGCCTTGGTTTTATAGAAATTATCTACCTTTTTAGGGTACTATACCTCAAAAGGAAAAAAGGAACCGCTATGGGAAACTGTTATAGCATAGTGGTTAGGACTTAGGACGTCCGCTTTCTAGTCGTAGGTCAGGGTTCGATCCCGGGCACGCACTTCTTTTCCGAGTTATGTGGGTTTTAAGAAATTAAATATCACTTGCCTTAGCGGTAAAGGAAAACATTGTGAGGAAACCTGTATGCCTGAGAGTTCTCCATAATGTTCAAAGGTGTGTGAAGTCTACCAATCCGCACATGGCCAGCGTGATAGACTATAGCCCTGTACGGGAGCGGTGTGCAGGCTCGACCGTACCAAAGGGGAGATCTCCCACCGAGCGGTTGGTTGTGCTCGGTAGCGCCAGCTGGGCCGACGGTTGTGTCTTGAAACTTCTATATATAGTCCAGATTGCAGAAAACTCCGTTAGTGCGATTACTATCGGCGGTACATTTGTTCGGGACTGCGTCATCGATTGAACAGCGCCATCTAGTTTCTATTGTGGTAACCGCCACAGCCCAAAGCTTTTCTCACTTTTGAGAGGAGACGCGTACTCTGTAGTGAGCCGGCGATGGGTTGATCGTGATTATGATGGTGAAATTATGTATATGTACCGTGGAAGAAAGTCGCGGGCAACAGCTGGTATTTTATAAGTACGTTTCCTCAATTATATGATTTGTTTGTTAGGATCTCATTCAATGAGCCGCAGAAGAAGTAGGTTCCGTTCCTGACCATAGGGAGTTTATAAATTAGCTGGAGGTCGATCCGCATAACGCGCACGCCACAGTCTACCACGCTGGCGCTGGCCAGGTGCGAATTAGCCAGCGTGGAAGATTGGACGTCAATAATACGTACTACAATATACTAGATAATGATTTTTATATTTTTAAATTTACTTTCAGCTCACGGTGAAAAACCAAAAATGATTGAAAAAGAGAAGACTAATTAGTAATTTTATTTTAAAATTAGTATGTAACACTAATAAAGTATCTCAGACCTCCATTTCAAATACATATTATTTCAATTTTATATAAAACTAGCTTATCCCCGCGACTGCGTCCGCGTGGACTACACAAATTTAAAATCCTTATTTTACCCCCTTAGGGGTTGAATTTTCAAAAATCCTTTCTTAGCGGATGTGTACCTACGTCACAACAGCTAGCTGCATGCCAAATTTCAGCCCGATCCGTCCAGTAGTTTGGGCTGTGTTGAGAGATCAGTCAGCTTTTCCTTTTACAAACCAAAAAACCAATAAACCAACAAACACACTTTCGCATTTATAATAAGGGTACTGAGGGGGTGAACTCAGGGTGGCCGGTGAGGTCCTGGAAAACTGATGAAATATCTTCCAAATTTTTTTTTATTTTTTTATTTTGTTTATTTGAAAGTAATCAACAGCGTAAATACATAATTATTATTTAAATTTAAATCTAGGTATAACAGAAGGCCAAAAGAGATTACTTAAAATTATAATTAAACTATTTTAACAGAATAGAGTTAGAATAAATGTAGGTATATACAATAATAAAATAAAATTACAACAGTGTGTGTATGATTGTATGTGTGTGTGTATGCGTGTGTGAGTGTGTGCTTATGAGTATGTGTGAGCGTGTGTGCATGTGTGTGTGTGTGTAAATGGGAGTGTATGATTGCATGCATATTTAGATGTTAGCTACTTTTTTTTAAATTGTTTATTATTGTATTGAAAATTATTGAAATAATTTTAATTTTTTTTAAATAATTGTAGATACTAGATGATGCCCACGACATCGTCGGTTCGTCCGGCTGGATGAGTTATTCAGAAATCCCGTGAAAACTCTTTGATTTTCCGGGATAAAAAGTATCCTACTTTTATATCTGTCTCCGGGATGCAAGCTATCTTTGTACCAAATAAATCAAGACCGCGATGAAATGTAATCAGTTTTTAGGGTTCCGTAAGAGTATCTTCAAGGAAAAAAGTAACCCTTAGCGATCACGCACTCATCCGATCCGAATCCGTGAAAATACGGATATAAAAAATATTAACGTCATATGTTATAATCTACCATACAAATAGTTATATGACAACTTCGGAACGTATTGTACGGACTCGGATCGGATGAGTGCTTAACCACCGCCCGATGGACATCACAAAAAAATTGGTGTTATTTCTTTTACGATGGTACGGAAACCTTCGTGTGCCAGTCTGACTCGCACTTGACCGGCTTTTCATGATTTGACTTGTTTTGGAATGTTTCTCAGAAAGTACCTACATCCAATTAAAAGCGAATTAAATTAAAACTCCAATTTTGGTTCATTTATTTATTAAAATAATATTCTTTGTTTCTCAATTATTATAACGTCCTTTAATTAAATTTAACATTCTACTTAAAAATATCTGATTTATAAAAATATTATTTCCGTACATCTACATATCTACTGATTTTTAAAGTATTACTTACATAATAGAAATTCAGATTTATCACAATAATTCGTATTCACTTATGATAACAATATAAAGCTACAAACTCAAAACGACTTAGTAACTACTTACGTGAGTAAAACTCATGTATCTGCAGCCTAAGATTGGCTAAATAAATGAAACAATATAAAAGAAATGTAATAGTGTGGTTAATTAATTAATGGTTATATGCATGCGAAAACAAAATCATATCAATTAAAAAAATATATGTAATAGTATGGTTAATTAATTAATGGCTATACACATGCGAAAACAAAATCATATCAATTTAAAAAAAAATTATAAAATCTACACGTAAGGCACCGGTTGGTTAACATTGCCAGTATTAAAATACTTAATTAATATAAATTTCAGGGATCTATTAGTCTACCTGACCTTGTCTAGCCTAGACGCCTTTATCGCCGAACTTATACTCTAAAACTATCTAAAACTCAATCTATTGTAGAGTCTGGCGGACGAAAGAAGACTGAAAAAGCGAGGCAAATTAAGAAAATATCAGTATGGCAGCTCTGAAATTAATATGTCCTGGAAAAACCGAATTGATAGAACATAAATAAAAATAAGTGATTCTAAACTATTAAATTAGGTTATTCTAGGTCTTCTATAATAATTTTTCCAATCTCTTCTTTCGTTAGCCAGATTGTCTGTCCGTCTTTTGCTAAGCAACATTGTTGTTTGTCAAAAAAGACTATAGTGCATAGTTATAAGTGAAGCGAAAGAACAGGTGAACAACGTGTATCTATCAAGAAAGACTACAGTCGACGCATTTTAAAGTGAGTCGTCAAGTTATCTGTCTGTTTCGCTCGCACTTACTGGTCGTAGGTAAGTGCGAGCGAGGTAACAGATAACTCAACGACTTAGTTTAAAATGCGTCGACTATATATGATATGTCAATGGACAATTGGTGCTAGTAAAATTTAGAGTGTGCACTTAAAATAGTCTATAAATGTAAAATTCGTGTTCCGTCCTTTTTTAGCAATATTACAAAGAAAAAGATGCAGATACTTTAAAAGTTTAGAGAAAGACAACAAAATCGGCGTCAATATTTTAGTAGGTATAAGATAAAGCTTAGGTTAAAGTATAATGCGTAAAAAATACTTTTCACGCGCAATTTTAACTTTTTAAAATTTCATATCAAAAGTACGAGTTTAGTCCTTATTTTAAAGGTGGCGTACATGACAGATGACCCATAGAGTTAAAATGGTGCATGAGAAGTCATTTTGTAAGGACTATAAAACTACTTAAAATTACTATACTACTAAAATTAGGCTAGATCGTAGTTCAATTGAGTAACTCATTGGCACTCAGTAATAAGAAAAACAAAAAAAAAGACCATACAAATAAGAACATCGCTAAGTAACTTATCGACAGATTAAAGATACATTAATTATTAATTTCGGAAGTAAAGGTGCATTTACACATTCGTATAAGAGGAGCGACCAGTGGCGAACAGGTACGCGTACTGTTCATGTTCTGGAAATGTCATTAACATGTTATCACCACTATATCATATCATCTTGCAAATAAAAATTTATGACAATCAGGAAGCGTAAAATTATACCAATTCTGAATAAATGATTGGAGTTTTAAGTTTTGTGATTTGAATGATATTTCCAGCAAGTGGAGCGCCGCGATGCGAACATGTAGATGCACGGTAAGAACGCTCAAAGAAGTCAGAACCGCCCGAGTAGTTGACGACTGCTCGAACGGTTGGTTGGTTATTTTTTTGATTTCCAAATTCATTGTACCCAGTGGCGTGCAGGTCATAAAGGCATAAATGCACTGCATACCCCAGTTGTAATGGCTCAATGCATATTTTTCATTATGACCAACCAGTAAACATGTTCTTACCTAACTAATGCCTACCCTGGCTCCTGTGCACGCCACTGATTGTACCTAGTATAATAAAATTAAAATTTCATAATTTTTAAATCGAAACCATTAAAATAGTTTAGTTTTGATATCTATCGACAATAACCCTCATCTTTAGGGTGACCAATCAACGTTGAGCTATGCTGCGCTGTGCTGTGTTCTAGATTACAATGAAGAAACAAACAAACCCTGCTGCGCTCCGGTTTTTTATTATTCAGATACAAGTTAGCCCTTGACTGCAATCTCGCCTGGTGGTAAGTGATGATGCAGTCTAAGATGGAAGCGGGCCAATTTGGAAGGGGTATGGCAGTTTTTAATAAACCCTTGGGTTTCTACACGGCATCGTACCGTTAACTAGCCACGGCCGAAGCCTTCCACCAGACCACACCAGAAATTTAGAAATTATAAAATTCCAACCCCTGCCGGGAATCGAACCCGGGACATCCCACTAATAAGACAATAACGCTTACCACTGCATCAGGGAGGTCGTCGAGGTGAGGTGAGCCGTACAAAGATCGCTTTGTACGGCTGTGCTGTTAAAAACATAGCAAGGAGTACGCGATACGTGCTGGCTCGCTCGGCATCGCACTGCCCATCTCGCTTGCACTTGTGCGCATACATAATCACGCTGTCGCAGTCTCACAGCACACTGCGCACCTTAACATTGTTTGAAGGAAAAGTATAGCACCAGAAAGTTAGTTTAGCTGAGCACAGCACAGCACAGCACAGCTTAAGAGCATCGTCTAGTTGTAAATTTTCATACAAAAAGCGATAACGCTTTTTCGTTCTGGAGTTCGCGCGTTAACTGAACAAGGCGTCCCTAGTATCTCGACTCGCGCGCATTACGCGCGAATCATGCGCGAGTCGAGAGTCAGGCGTAGTGCACGCGATTTACGCGCGTATTTTGAATTCGCACGATGCTTGTGGGCGCGATCAGCGATGTATTGGCGGCTAGTATCTCGGTAACGCGCGAATGAATTCGCGCGAAACGTTTCGCGGCGAATTCGCTCCTTCTGGACAAGGTCTTAATGTTGATCTGTCACCTTTACCCTACAACATTACTTAGGATCCTGTGTAAGGTACTACTCTACTGCTACTGACGTGGCGTCCTCATATATCACCGATTCATTAGTAACGATCCGTTCCTCGTCCTCGTCGGGTTCCGTGCTACAGCAGATCATTTTCGGAAGCAGACCGTTGTATCCGCAAAGCCCTAATATCAGCACCGCGAAACCCACCAGATGTTGCCAATGGAAGGCTTGCCATGCCACCGCGATCGACACTGACCAGATTACTATCGTCCTGAAATTAAAAAAAAAACTGGTCATCTGCGAATCGGAGGGTTCTGTATCATCGTACAAGAACTAATAACACTTACTAATTTTATTTTTATGACGGCCATTTTTTTTAGTTGTGCAGCAATAGATTCTGTATTACGGTTCACGAGATACATCCCGCTGACAGACAGACGGATGGACGGACAGTGGGGGCTTAGTAACAGGGTCCCGTTGGCACTTTTCGGGTACCTACGTAGCCCTAAAAACTACCAATAGACCCCTGGATTTTTTGTATTCGTACCTGACAGAATCCAGAACCATCCTAGTGGTGGCGGACATTTCTTTAGTGACGCTGATCCCCGCGAAGTTGAAGAACGCGATCGACACTATCGTCCCCAGGATGGCTAGCAACAACAGCAGGTTGTTACCTGAAACACATACCATAGTCAGAAACTACGAATAACATAGGTCAGTAAGAACTTCCAGTTTGATCCTGACTCAATGTGTCAAATATTAAGTATTTAAGCACTAGGGTTTGATCCTGAATCGACATCTGTCAAGTATTAGCACTAGTGGTGACGTGAAATCAAAGATTTGTCAGAAGAGGTGTCACAAGTTAGTACATTTGACGCGACGATGTTGTCAAATTTTTCCACCGCCTGCAGCGCCGGGATGTTCAGTCCTGGACACAAACTCACCGATCTGCACCAGGCCGTCGATGAAGTCCTCCACAGTGCCGCGGGGGTTCTGGTCGAAGTGCGCAGGCGCGGGCACCCAGTAGAACACCACTAGCAGCATCGACAGCACGCTGAACCCAAACACGCCCTCCCATCCCACCGCCTGCAGCGCCGGGATGTTCAGCCCTGGACACAAACAAGAGTATCAAGTAAGGCTGGTCGTCGATCATTGCTACAATCTCCATTGAAAGAAAGATAAACGTGTATATCTTAAATGGTGCCACACATCACATGTTACAACTAAGAGTTGGTTATCCCGGCGCTTCCTCCACTTGCGCATTAAAGCCAACATGCCTCAAACGGGCCAAGTGCGAGTCAGGCTCGCGCACCGAGAGTTCCGTACTACAGTCGTAATTTTTCAACATTTTGCACGATAATTCAAAAACTATGATGAATAAAAATTCATAAAAAGCTGTTTTAGAATGCACAGGTGAAGCTCTTTCACATGATACCCCACTTGATATAGTTATCTTACTTCGAAAACTGAAAATATTAATAAATATTATTTTTTGTGTGATGTAACCACAAATTTACGGTTTTTCCCCTAATGTCTGCTATAAGACCTACCTACTTGCCAAATTTCATGATTCTAGGTCAACGGGAAGTACCCTGTAGGTTACTTGACAGACCGACAGATAGACAGACAACAAAGTGATCCTTTAACGGTTCCGTTTTTCCTTTTGCGGTACGGAACCCTAAAAACGTCGGAATAAATTGTGTCATATGTGGCACAACCCGAAAAACGTTCCAGCTCAGTATTGATTTTCGTAATTGCTGCTATTGACTGAATTTATAGTATTCTTGCTCCATCAATGCATTTCAGCCAATAGAGAGTGTAGGCCAATCAGATGTGGTTGTCTGCAGCGCTGGAATCTTCTGCCCACATATGACACAAACAAGAATATCAAGTATATCGATTGCGAAAAAGCTACATCAATCATTGCTACAATCTCCACTGCTGTGATTGGCTGAATTTGTACTGTTGCCTACCTGAGACATATTTCTCTTCGTAGACCATCTGGCACGCCGTGATAACCTGAGCGAGTATGATGAGCAGGTCCCCCGTGATCAGACTGTTTCTGCCTTTTCCCTCATCAGACTGATAGACGGCATCCGTGATGCCAACTATAGCGAGTCCAAGTATCACGTACACTGGAAATATATTTATAAGATTATAATAAAGCCTCTTAGTTATTTTCCTTAATCTAATTAAAAAAAATGTCAATCTCGCTCCATTTTGACTCTTTTTACAATATTTATTTGAGTAAGCAATATGCATTAGTTTTTTAGCGTTTAAACTATCGTGAGTGATTTCCATTATATATAATATCTGTCCCGGCTTTACGACGTTAGCATTAGTTTTACTATTCCTATGATAATAATTCATCATCATGATCATCACCGGCCCTACACAGCACGAGTTTCCTTTGAGACTGACTGACTGATCTATCAACGCACAGCTGAAACAGCTGTGCGTTGATAGATCCTCAAATCCGTTTCTTAGCTGACACCTACGTTCTAGAAAGAACCTACCTACTAAATTTCAAGTTTTTAGGCTTTTTTTTATTGGTTTGTCCTTCAATCACGTCGCAACGGAGCAACTGCTTGACGTGATTTTTTGCATGGGTATAGTTAAAGACCTGGAGAGTGACATAGGCTATGTTTTATCCCGGAAATTCAGACAGTTTCTACGGTATTTTTAAAAACCTAAATCCACGCGGACGAAGTTGCGAGCATCAGCTATTATATTTAAATATAGATTACTGAGAATTGATATGTTTACACGACACTTCCCAAATATGTAAAACACACTCCCATGACTCATAATAATTATGCTCTTGGAACTTGTTATCATAACATGCATGCAGGGCCAACTATATGTACGTATCTACTTCTACATCGACTAGCAGTTATGCTGTGACTCCGTTTGTTTTTGTTTTAATTTATCAGGGTACTAGCTGATGCCCGAGACTTCGTACGCGTGGATTTAAGTTTTTAAAAATCCCGTAGGAACGCCAAGCGATTTAGCGTTCCGGTACGATGCCGTGTAGAAACCGCTAAGCCTCTTCCAAATTAGCCCGCTACCATAGACAGCAGCATCACTTACCACTAGGTAAGATCACAGTCAAAGGGTAACAGCCGTATTCACAATCATTACCATAAGGTAAGGTCTCACAGTGTGCTCGAACGCACAGTGTGGATTCCACCAATTAGATTATTGATAACTAGCGACCCGCCCCGGCTTCGCACGGGTAGCCTATTATAATTTTCGTAAAGATCTAATTAAAAAAAATATATAGCCTATATCACTCAGGAATAATGTAGCTTTCTACTGGTGAAAGAATTTTTAAAATCGGTTCAGTAGTTCCAAAGATTACCCCTTACAAACAAACTTAACGACATTACCTCTTTATATAATAGTATAGAATATATAGATATAGAAGATAGATAATTGACGTGACACTATTATCTGATTGGTTGCACCTATACTGTGCGTTCGAGCCCTCTGTGAGACCTCATAGTAATGTTTGTGAATATGGGGGTTAGTTTTGTTGATATAAAAATCGCATATGGAATGAGTGCAAAGAATTTTCGACCCTACTGCTTGTAAGTTATGAGCCATAGTTATAAAAAACTTACCAATCCCAGTCACTTGCTTCTTGGTGATTATTCTGCCTAGGACGACTGAAGACAGCAACGCTACGAAGATTATGACAGAGCCACGGAACATTTGGAAGCTGCTCGCATATGTCAAATTAAGCCCTATGTACATTGTCGACGTGGCCACCTGGGGACAAAGTGATTTTAGTTTATTTTTAGGGTTTCGTATCTTGCGATTTAAAAAACCGGTCAAGTGTGAGTCAGTCGCACATGATAGGTATTATCATGTGCCATATTATCGTACAAGAAATAACACTTATTAATTTTTTTGTGATGCAACCAATAATTCACGGTTTTCGGAGTTTTCAATTAATAAATAAAATAAAATAAAGTTTTCCCTTAGCTTGTGCTATTATTGCTACCTGCCAAATTTTATGATTCTAGGTCAACAGTAAGTACCCTATAGATTTCGAGTCCTTGACGGGTCATGACAGACACTACAGACAGACAGACAACGAAGTATAAATAGGATTCCTATATAAGGATTCCTTTTTTTCCTTTTGAGGTACAGAACCCTAAAAAAAGAATGCTTACCAAATCAAACATAGCTGCTGGCATCAATATAAAAGGGTTGAAGTTCTGGTTTCCTTGGATCAGAGTATTCTGTGGGTGGTCCTGATTTCGGTTCAACCAGTATACTATTTTGAATGTAAGTAGACATAACATCTCACCAAAGAACATTGCAGATGCCTGAAAAATATAACAGGTTTTGATGAGTTTTCAATGGATTGGAGACGGTCGGAGTGATAGAGGGACTCAAAGACACAGCATTAAAGAAGAAATGAAATGAATTTATATATTTCATGTAATATGTCATAGTGTTCCCTGAGTGTTAAAGCAATATAAAGAAATATATGGAGAACCCTGGAGGAGGTGTATGCCCAAGAGTTCATATAAGCAGATTCTGCTAAGTAGAGTTGGCAATAAACTCAGCAGTTGCTCTTTTTTAAAACAATAATATTACAATATGTAAATATGCAATACATAAGCTATGCAACTATTACACCATCCTGTGGGCTGTTGAGCTCAAAGCCTATCGTTTTTGAAGAAGGAAGGCCGGTACTATCTTACCTGTAGGAAAGGATGTGTAAATGTTCTCATTTCGCCCGCTGAATTTTTCGATTCCATCTTGTCAGCCCACTTTGTACTGAGGGTGTTGATGGAACCGGTAAAAACCATCATCACGGCCAGGAACTTTTGATACTTTGTCCACGCCATTCTAAATGTAAAACAAAGTACATGCCATCAAGTTATCTACCGTTAACACACCTGCCCCCTGGCTGTGTAAGAAAAACGTATTCATCGTTATCATAATCATCAACAAATTCTGCCCTTGGTTGATTCGCAGTTTACATTTTTTCACATCCAATCAAAGAGTAGAATTTGTTGACAATTACGATGATGAATATGTTTTTCTTACACAATTGGGGGTCTGAACAGAATAAACATACTTGTCCATAACCTTAAGAAGGTAGTGGGAAGTGGGTGGATGAGGAAAGCGGAGGACAGTGTGTGGTGGCGCGCTCTTGGAAAGGCCTATGTCCAGCAGTAACTCTAACAGGCTGATTCTTTGCGCAAAAATTGAGACAATTCTTCTGTGGATGTCAGAACATGAAGTACATGAAGCAATTAATTGAGGTGAAATGTCTTGTAACTGTGACAGCTGGTGACAGCAGTGTTGCGGCAGCGCTGCTGCGTGCAGCGTGGTTCGGAATCATACCTTTAGGCACCTTCTAGGTAGGCGCACTCTACACTAGGCTGCATCAATACCTACTATTTGGTGTGACTGCAATCAAGCACAGGTCTATATAGTTTAAAAAAGTTTCTCTATGTGATCAGATCATAAATGAGATTAGCAGAAAAATAAAAGTAACTAACAAAGGTCTATGAATAACAAGGCTGAAGTGGCAATGGCCATACATGGTTCGTAAAACTGATATATAAAAGCAGCTTTGACAGACACCCTACAAACCACATCAGACGAGTCACGTAGAGGTTCATCCAAGAGACCTATGTGGCAGCAGTGAACATTGACAAATTGCATCTTCTAATCAGTAGGTACCCTTATTATTAATGCGAAAGTGTTTGTTTGTTGGTTTGTCCTTCAATCACGTCGCAACGGTGCAACAGATTGACGTGATTTTTTTCATGGGTATAGATAAAGTCCTGGAGAGTGATATAGGCTACTTTTCCTACTATCCTACTATCCCAGAAAATCAATGAGTTCCCACGGGATTTTTAAGAAACCTAATTCCACGTGGACGAAGTCGCGGGCATCAGTATTCTTCACACCAGTCCATATAGGCATGACTTCTAATGTCTACAATAATTAGATTAGGCTAACTAACTACCCACCCCACGTATTCAAGTTTTATTCTTCTATTTCTCAAGTTACCTATGGGCTATGTACTTACTCATTTTAACAAAAAAACTTTAATATTTTAGTTGTTTTTGAACTATTAAATAGTTAATTACTTACGTGTTTACTTTATGGACAACACTTTCGGTGATTCTTAATTTTTATACAGTAATGTAATCTCTTTGTTTTATATTCAAAGTAGGTACCAACTTTTAACTATATTCAATGTACTCTGTGCTTTTAACTCTGTGTTTAATGTCACAGAGTACTTTGTAACATATGAAATTAATGTTTTAGTTCAGTCAGTTGTTCATTGTTGTTCGAGGGTTGTTCACAACAAAGAGTATATATCTCTATGATATAATCACTATAAACGTTTTCGGTTTTACCACGGGTTTTACTGGTTCACACAAGGTTCACGCTTGCTTGGATGAATGTATGATGATGATGTATCTGAGCTCAGGGAGCTCAGACTAAGGGCGAGATCTATAGAGCGCACTCTGCCTTAGCTTAGTTTTAAGACAGAGTTAAAACGAGACAGAGCTATATCTCTCACATAAATCTGTCTCGTTTTAACTCAATCTTAAGTCTGAGCAAAGTGAAAGTGCGCTCTATAAATCTCAGTCTAAGTATCAAGAGACTTGGCATTAAAATAATAATACCTTGTTAGAGCAAGGTAGGTGTATAGAAAAGCTCTGAAGAGCGATAAAGACATAAACACAGTTTTTTGTCTTTGTCATAGTTTAGCTTTTTTTTGTTGGGCACGTTGTAGTTTGTGCCCAACAAACCTCTGTGTAATAGTAATTTATTGCGAATATTACGAGTTTTTATTTAGTTTTCTATTTTAAATTTAGTATTGAAGGTGTGTAGAAGCCATTTATGTTGCATTGCTGTGTAAAAGTTGTAGCGAACGCAAATTATGAAACTCCTTTCATACGTAAGTATTATTTCTTTTGTTGTTTTGTCTCTTTCGGGTATACGCGTTTGACAAGTCTCCTTATTCTTAGGTCTGAGCCTTGTTCTGAGCTTGTAACCAATACCGTACCACAGATTCCTTTACTCTTTACTCTATGCCCATCCAGCAAAGAGTATAATCGTAGTAATTATATACTCTTTGGTATAATAAGGCATGAGCTCAGGGCATGAGACAAGGCTATCTTGGCGCGTGGCGAATATCGGAACTAACGTTGCCATCAAGTGTCCCCTTTGTTCTTGTTCTTTTTTTTCTGGTCGGTGTTCTTGTTTGAATATTGGTAAATTGTAAATCCGTGGTAAATCCTTAGATGAATGATTGATTACCAGAGTTCTATAAATCTTTGATTCAAAATTGAAAAAGTGCAATGTTATTGGTCCGTGAAGTGCATGACGTGCAGGAGCAAGGAGAAGACGTTAATTAAAGCCCATTAAAGCGTTAGGCGTTAGTCGTTTAATTACCTCTTACGAAGCCAATCATAATTATGGCAGAAATAATAGATTTAACAAAATCTCCACCGCCTGTAATGGTAGATGTAGTTGAAATAAACATATTGGAAGAAGGCGAAGCCGAACCAGGCGTAGTGCAGCAATCAGCAAACGTAAGTGTATTGGAAATCAACGGTGACTCAATCTTAGATGTCTCAGCTGATCAGAGCGCTATGATAGTAGGATATCTTGACGCGGATAGCGCCAGATCAGAGACTACATGTTTCTACAAGTTTGACTAAGAATGTTTAGTAGACAACTTTGTTAGCAAACATTCTTTATCTATTTTGGCTCAATTACTTAAGTATAGATGTAGCTATAAGTTTTGTTTCAGTATTTTAATATAATAGGAAGATAAATCTTCATGGAAATTTTGTATCCTAATCGAATAGAACCAAATTCCTGCCAGCTAAAAGTCCTCTTTTCGCGAAGCAACACGACACATCTTGTCTTTTTGGCCTACTATGTTAAATGTAGGTATTCAAAAATTTCGAAAGTGCGGGCAAAGTAAACGCAAAATTTTGTTGACCATGGAAGCACATATTTGTCTCCTTTTGGGCACCAACTCCTCAACCCTGATGATGCCAGGGTACAGCACTCCTACACCATAGGGTTTCAGGAACTTTTGATGGCGCAGTAATATTGTAGATGCTGAGCATTAAGTTCAGCATGAACGGGGAGTCTTAACTCTAACAGATGCTGTGCAGTAGAATAGCAAGCTATAAGATCTGAGGATATGCTGATTGTAAATTTATTTATGTGCTTACTTATTAGTCGTAGGTTCTTCTGAGAACCTTATGTAAATTGTATACCTACAATATTTACTCTGAGGATAGTTCAATTATGTAAACATTGTGTTTTGCTCTATGTAATTTTGTAATTGTAGGCCTTAAAGGACTGACATCCACTGCCAACCCGCATTGGGCCAGCATGGCAGACTATGGCCTAAATCCTTATCAGATCACTGAGAAGAGACCAGTCCTCAGTAGTGCGCCAGCGATGAGTTGATCATGATGATGATGAAAAAATTATTTACTCAAAAATAATAAACATTTATTTCATTTTCAGCAAAGAAGATTTAGGTGCCCTATTTGTCGGGAAGATTTGGGAACAAACACTTCGAGTTCGACCCACTGTGGGCATGTATTTTGCACAAAATGCCTAGAAGTGTATTTAAAACATACTAAAAGTTGTCCCACTTGCACAGCTCCTGTTGGCCCGGATGATTATCATCGAATCTATTTGAATAATTTTGCTGATAACCTGTAGGCATTTATAATATACTTACAGCCGTACTCAGAGTCGCTAATCGTTACTCAAGATTGAGTTAAAACGAGACAGATTTATGTGAGAGATATAGGTCTGTCTCGTTTTAACTAAACTTAAGTAACGGTTAAGAGACTCTGGGTACGGCTATAAGTTTATTAATATACTAGCTTATGCTCGACTTCGTCCATATGAACTACATCAAACCCCTATTTCACCCCCTTAGGGGTTGAATTTTCAAAAATCCTTTCTTAGTGGATGCCTACATCATATTAGCTATCTGCATGCCAAATTTCAGCCCGATCCGTCCAGTAGTTTGAGCTGTACGTTGATAGATCACTCGGTCAATCACCTTTTCCTTTTTTATATTTAGATTAAGATAATATTGTATAGAAGCAGGCGTTACTTTGCGGAAGTCCATGATATACAATGAACCCATGGGGCCAAGCATATCCCCAGAAACAAGCCAAGCCAAACACCCCGTTCACGCGCTTGTGTTTGTGGGCACTTGTCGAGACTTGCCAAGCGTGTAAACGTAGCATCATTAGCATAGAGTTAGATTTATGGTTTCGTAACAGTTCTACCCATAGCATAGAGTTATAGGCTTAGAATTTTTTCGCTACGCTCAGTTCTACCAATATAAAAACGTTGATAAAAACCTATAAACCTGAGTGCCTGCTATAAACTTCTATAGTTTCCATACAAACGAGTATTGTATTGTATTTTATTATCAGTTCATAGTAACCTTGGATAAATTAGTCTGGCTAACGAAAGATGAGACTGGAAAAGCACGGCAAATTTAAAAAATATTAGTATGGCAACTCTAAAATTAGTATGACAGACCTGGAAAAACATAATTTGATGAAACAGAAATAAAAATAAACAAGGATACTATTTGAAGTCTGACCCAAGGCGTTTACTACGCCTTGGGTACAGTTAGACTTTGGAAATTAAAAGTTTACTCTTACCATAAACAGCGAAAAATACGTTCTATTTCACGAAGGCTTGCATAATAATTATGGTTTAAAGTTGATTATTAAAAAGTTATTTTATTAATAAACTACAAAAAGTAATTTTAAAATTTTGAATTCTTTATATAGATTCCTATTCGATAAAGGGTTAACGCTAACACTGCGCCGACTTTTATCGGAGATTTTTTGTAGGACGTGTGCGTTTCAATATTACAATCTGTAGGTACCTGTTCTATTTTTTGCCGCTAAAAAATCAGTCGCCGATTGTCGGACGAGGGCGGAGCGCCTTATGAAAATAAGGTAATGAAACAATAAGTACTCGAAACACTTTATTATAATAAAAATAAACTAGACAAAAATATTATTAAATCAACAAAACAAATTCATAACATGACTATATTTTTCACGAAAAATTAGTATGAACGTCTACATTAGCTTATAGCATATTGCTTCCGCATTAAATAGCTCTTTCAAATAAAGCCCATAAATTTTTGGATTTAAAATATATACAAATTTAACAATACGTACATAATATAACAAAATATTTACAAACTTAAATAGTTACCAGATAATATTTCACCCACCATCTTTATGATTCTATGATTTAAATAATTTTTTGTTGAATGTATTCATTATTTCTAAGGGTTTTTTTTAATATAAGTAATCCTTTTCTTTACAATTTTAACAAACACCATTTTTGTTTTATTTTAAAGTGGTCCCAACAAATTTCAAATAATAATTATTACGTAAGGTGGGGGTCTTGCCGCCGTACTCAGAGTCGCTAATCGTTACTTAAGATTGAGTAAAAACGAGACAGATTTATGTGAGAGATATAGCTCTATCTCGTTTTAACTAAACTTAAGTAACGTTTAAGCGACACTGAGTACGGCGGAGTGTGCCGTAGTGAAACAATATATTACGCAACAGGTTGAGATGGCAATCGGGGTGGGGACGCCCCCCAAACCCGCACAGCCTCCGCGAAAACCCGGTGCGGAATACCACGGGTGGCGTCCCCCCACCTTCATACCCCGGCATCTCGACCTGTCGCGAAGGTAGGGATCTTTTGTGTCTCGATCTTAATTTTCTTCTTCGCGCACTTGTTATATAAATAAATAATAACTTAAATTTCTGTATGGGAAGCACCTTTATAAAAGGTATCTTTGAGCGGAAAATTGATTCCAAAAATAGTGTATTGCTATTATTTGATTAAAAAATGCTTATCTGAAAGAGGCGATACGGGTTTTCACCAAAATCTAAGGGATCATTGTCCACGGAGACTTATTGTAGTGATATAGCCGGCATAATATCTTGGACGCAATTATGAATCGCGGCAGTAGCGATACAGAATCGTGGACAAAGGCACCTTTGTCCACGATGGGCCAGCGACGCATCGCTAATGTATCGCGATAGTTTAGTGACTGTATCGACTATTGTTACAAAAAGCCGCGATGGGCGAGGAGAGACTAAGGGTCTAAAGGCTTTTTGAAACGCATAGTCCTTCTCCACTTTAGGTATGAAAATGACCTTAACTTTGGTGTACAGCTCTGGTATATAACCCCAGGCGTAACTCCAGTGAAAATCTTTACCAGAAGTGGGATTAATAGTTTTTCATTCTTTGTAAAAGGAGAGGTCTAACGCTATCAATCCCATTCGATTTATTGATGTTCAAAGAATTTATATGGTTTACTTAAAGCCGGGTGCAGACTGTGGGCGCAGCGTGCGCACGATCTGAGCACGTACGTACTCGCGCCCCATTGTGTTCAGCGAAAAACCGACAAATGGCGGTTCGCGGCGCGCACGAGTTGAAATGCTCTGTTCGTGCGCGCAGTGTGCAAGGTTCATGCGCGCAAGGCGTCCACACTATGGGAATTTTGTTACATTGCATGATATATTGCGACAATGTGGACGGTAAATTCTTTCATTGCGTGTTACATTGCATGTTAAGAGCTTAAGAGCTAAACAAGTAGCGTCTCGCTGAAATGCGTATAAGAGGCGCACTATACGCGGCCCATACGGGCTTGTTACCACAAACTGACAATATCTTGATACGAACCTAACTCCAGAAGGTCTAAAGTATCCTGCAAACCGCGTCGCTTACGCGAACTAACTTAAGCAAACTAAGGAACAAAAGCAGACTAGCCCACCTCACGGCCCCAGATCTGAAGACAATGGCAGCTCTCCTGCAGTCCAGTTTACACCGCACTTAAACTAAGTATTATATTACATTAAAAAAACCTACGACGCTCACACTTTGTCGTCGCAAGAAACCGAAAGAACTAAAACTTTATTTTATTCCATGTAGAGAACACGTTGAATAAAATAAAGTTTTATTTGAGTGTATTTCAATTCACATTACACACAGACACCAGCTAGGCAAGACAAAAACTTTACACACGGTAAAAAGCAAATGCCCGCAATGTTGTTGCCAGTTAAAACAGATGAAGACAATGATACTAAATCCTAATATAATATACTAAATCCTAATACAGTTGCATACAAAACTTTACCCTACTACTCTACACCTATTATGAATCCATTCTAATATTAAAATGCGAAAGTGTGTCTGTCTGTAATAAGCATCACACCAAACGAAGTAGCGGGCATCATCTAGGTATCTATAAAATATTCTGAAACGGAACTATTAATAATCTATAAAATACAAAAAGATTTATTTTGGTGGATAAATTAGATTTTTTAATGGCTAAAACCGTTGAAAATCCGCTAGATCTAGCCACGAAGTGGCTGCCCTTAATCTGCCCACCTTAATTATATTTGGAGAGAATAGTGCCCATACACTAATATAGACGAGTTTTCATCTATATTAGTGTATGGACACTATTCTCTTTAATTAGTTCAGCGACGGCAACGCCAAATAAACAAAATGACACAAGTAGTGGGTGAATAATAGTATCACATGAGTGTTTGAATGCGAAAGTCTGTCTGTCTGTCTGCTAGCCTTGCTCTTAAAGGAAAGGCTTGAAGCGTCTAAAATTCAACGCTTACACCCAGAGAATTCGAATAATATTGTATTATATTAAATGTATAATGACATTTTGAACACAGATTTTGAACTTATTTAACTCTAGTTTCTTCGAGTAGAAAAGAAAGCAGTAATAAATTCACCGATCGTGGGGCCAAAATTTTGTTCATGAAAGTTTTGCGATTTGCCGGCACGAATATGCACGTGGTTTTGGTTTTACGTTTGAGACGATTCGTTGTCGACAGCCAGTTCTACTACTACAACTAAACAACTACAACTAAATTATATCTTATTTAATTAAAAAAATATTTTACTAAATGCCAACAAGTTTTGAAAGAAATTTTAACGGAGGTACTATTAAAATATACTACTCCTGTTAAAATTCCTCTCAAAACTTGGGGGTATAAGTCCCGCAAATTGCTATTGCGCTGGAACCATGTCTGATTAATCTGACGTCACTAAAATGGCGGCCACGCGCTTCAGAAATTTGCGGAGCTTATGCCATAAATTTTATAAATCTGTGATTACAATCATGCTTTATCCTGCAAAATTAGCATAGACACAAGGTGTTGCCAATTTGTACTGTATTTGAGATTTTTTTGTTGCTACCTACATTTTTTTCTCATCATTCATATTTTTTTTGTTGCTGTCATGGTATCACTACCTTCATTACACATTTAGTGCTACGCCAGTACAAATTAAGCGCAGTACAACAGACGCGTGCGTCTGTTGTACTGTATGTCTGTCTGTATGTCTGTTGTACTGTATTTGTTTTTCCGTAACCAAAACACATGCCGCTATGAATCTATATTTCCTACTTCCTATTTTTAGGTATTATGAATGTTGTTACAATTTATCGCAAGCATAAAACTTAAAGCTGCTATATCTAATTAGTAATTACTATACAAATCATGCCCGCGTGGGCTGATCCGTTGCGCAGAAAATGAGCCAGCCGTTCTGTCACCAGATGAGGATTTTAAGTATTAGTCAAATAAATAAAAATAAAGATTTATAAGAATCGCATAATACTTTTAAACTAAATGAAGGTTACAGGTTGTAATACCAGTATCATGAAACATTTACAAAAAAATCTCAAATACTGCACAAATCGGCAACACCTTGTATCTACTACAATATGCAAATTTTCTTACGCAATAATTTTATCAAGTTATTCTATAACCTAATTATTTGAAAAAACACGTCTCCGCTCAGCTCAGCTTCAGTGGAAATGCACGTTAAATGATGACAAGGCTGATGACAACCCATGATGGAACAGGCAAGCCAAACTGACCATTTCAAATGGCTTTTATCTAACATCAATTAAATATTTATTGTTATATTTCTAATCCTGAAGCCAAATTCACTTAAGTATTTGAGGTGATCTCAAATGTTTAATACGGTATGCATCAGAAAATAATGTACATCGACCTTTAGAAGGAGATAGCGAATTTGTAGAGCATTGTTTCTGTCGACCAAAACGTCATATAGGTATGAGTGACAGACACAACGCTCTACATTATTTTCTGCCGCGTACACGTTTCACGTTGAAGGCAAACTGATTGTGTGAACAGTTTTGTAGCTAATTTCATTTAAATATTTGAAGTGTCGCATACTGAAACCAAACTGAGCGTGTTTACAATAACTGCACTTAAATGTTTAAGGTATCCTCAAATATTTGTATATTATATCAAACCGACCTCAGGGTAGGGGCCACGGTAAACCCGAGAAGCTGATTGGTCCTCCTAAGCCGGCGTCCGCTTCCAAGAGGCTCATGATAACTGCCATAGCCGCTTCCCCATTGCCATCGAGGCCTAAGGAAGGGAGCGGGGGTGAGGTGGGCGGCGGGCTCGCGGATGGGAGGTCGTTGATCACCGGAGGAGGGGACCCCTCGGCGCCCGCTGCGCTGAGTGGCACGTTGTTGCGGACTTGGCTGTCATAGTTGACCATATCTCCGCCGAGAAGGTTGTCAACTAGGGGTGGCTGTAAAAAATAAAATTTCTGCTAAATCCATCAGAATATTTAAGTGAGCCGTGAAAGTCTAATAGTAAAAGACGCCAAACTTCTACTGGGCAAGTACCCTCTAATTTTTCGGAGTTATGTACGTTTTAAGAAATTGTTTTAACTGTGAAGGAAAACATGAGGAAACTTGCATGCTTGAGAGTCCTTGAATGATCTCAAAGGTAAGCGGAATCTGCCAATCTACACTTGGCCTGCGTGGCGGACTATAGGTAGTAGGCCGGTGATGGGTTGATGATCATGACGGCGTACCTAAGTTTCATCTGCAAGACCTGTTGTAGTCTATTTATCCAGTAAGAGATCCTCACCTGTTGATTGAACACGGCATCCTGGAGCAAGTCTGCCGGGAGCTCAGGCGAGAACTCCGTGGACGACCTCCTTAAGGCTTCCTCTGCGATCGTAGAACCGATCTTGTGCGACTCGATCTGGGAGTCGATCAGGCGTTGCATCTCCACATCGGCCTCTGAAAGCCGACTATCAAAGTCATCGCAGAACGGCTCGTCTGCGAACAAACGGACGCATGGCGTGCGATGCCGACACATACATACCGTTGGGTGGTTTGGACATAATGGTAAGGTTGGTTAAAGTTGATGGCGAACAAAACCCAAAAAAAAAAAGTGGACCAAAAAACATTTTCTTCAGAATAATATTAGAGATAACATGTTATGCATTGCCAGACAATTAGTATCATAGCAGCCCCCTGCCATACACCTTTAGATACTCTGTTTTGTCTTTTTCCTTCAAATGTCAAATTACTGATGACATAGAAAGACAAAACAGAGTATAACTATTCCACCGCTATTCCAGGTTTATTTGTTAGAGGGTAAACGTTTAAGGGTGTCTGGCAAGGGGTTGAAACTACACTAAGTAGACACTTAAGAGTCGTGGCAATCAATGCATAACGTGATTTCTAATACTATTCCGAGAATATATAATTTAGACATTATACTTTGACGTAAGATTTTTTGCACCTTTATTACCTGTTATCTCCAAAAGTTATTCAAAAAAATTATGATTCAAACAAACTTCCTCCCAGTGTGGGAGACATTACGCAGAGAAACTTTCAGCTTTTATAAAATAACGAAGTACTAGTACGCGCGCGCTGGCTCTCTATATAAAGACAATAGCTGCCCCGGCGAACTTCGTACCGCCTAATAGTCGATCCAAATTGTTCCGTAAGAACCATCCTCGTACTTCAAGGAATATTATAAAAAAAGAATTAGCGAAATCGGTTCAGCTGTTCTCAAGATTTGCGATGAGCAACACATTTAGTGATTCATTTTTAGATTATAGAGATGTACACACACACTGCGCAGACTTGGCATATCCAACAACCATCTTGTTAAAAGGTATTGTACGTACTTTGGTTGTACATGTCATAGTGTTGGCAGTCGTCCAACGCAGGCTCCGCCCACTCATGCGTGACAACGGTGTTGTTAGCGACGAGGCATTCTACATCTTTCGTCCACGGATTCCTGGAATCCAGAAATCCATACTTAGCAATCGTTATCAACTCCTAACTATGAGAAGGGTTGAGGCCCTAAACCCTTCTGCCTAAACGTTAGGGCATAGTCTTAACACTGCCCAAATGTGTATTGGTAGACTTCACACATCTCTGAGAACATTATGGAGAACTCCTTAGCCTTAGACTACTGTATCCTGGGTTATCGTAAGTGGACAGGTTTAAATGATGATTAATTTCAAGCTTAAAGACTTCAATAGCTCAACGGTTAAGGAGTGGACTGATTTCCAAAAGGTAGACGGTTCAAATCCCGCCCGTTGCACTATTGTCATACCTACTCCTAGCACAAGCTATACGCTTAACTGGAGGGGACAGGGAATATTAGTAATAATAACATGGCTAATATTCTTTAAAATAAAAAGCTTTAATCATCACCATTATCATTCGTTAGAAGTCCTTAGCTGGTCTCTTGTAGGGAATTGCACACAACACTCACTGCGACTTGTATGACGCTGTCTGTCCACCTATCTGCTTCTTAAAGTCGATGTACATTACTTTCTGCCACGTACTGTACATACTCGATGACTCTGGTTCTCCTATTGCTCTCTTAATTTCTGACTTGATATTAAGTTTTAGGGAAAGGTGGGTGCTTACTTGAAAGGCTTGAAATGCGTCTGTATCCGCGCGTAGGTGCCGTCCTTCCTCTTGAAGCAGTAGGGCGGCGTGCGCAGCGCGTCTTTTCGCAGAAGCGCCGCCTTGTGCGTGCGCGCCACTGCGCCTAGCTCCAACGTGCTCACGTGCTCGTATAGACTTGTGCCCAGGAGCTCTTGGGGGAGGAAACCCAGGGCTAGTGTCACCCTGAAATTTAAAAAAAAAACAACATGATGTGTGCAGTTGACACGCGGTAGAACTGAAGAACCTTCAGGAAACTAAACGAAAATGAGATTATCAGGAGTAGGATATTTCGTAAAGTTTATGTTGCTGCTATTGTCTCGCTCTAAAGGTACGCTTACATGGACAATTGAATTCCACAATCCAGGCAATTTAGTCAACTATGACGTCACGACTATATGAAGCAATTTGCGGCAATACCAAAAAAATAAGCCAATGTTATCCTAATCCTATGTAATATAATATAAATGTAAAAGTGTGGATGTATGGATGTTTGTTACTCAATCACGCAAAAACGGCTAAACGGATTTGGATGAAAATTGGAATGGAGATAGATTATACCCTGGATTAACACATAGACTACTTTTTATCCCGGAAAATCAAAGAGTTCCCGCGGAATTTCGAAAAATGTAAATCCAAGCGGACAAAGTCGCGGGCATCAGCTAGTGCGAATTAATTGCTCCGGATTGCTCCACTTATTGCTCCAGACTGATCGCCAGGTCGCTAAGCGCGCGCCCCACGGCACGAGGCAGGACAGGGTGCAATCTGACTCACCTCTGATCCACGAACAGGAACTTGCCGTCCGTGGCGTGGCGGGAGATGTACTGGAGGAACCGCGCGTGCGGCGCGGGTGTGCTCTGCGGCGCCAGGTCGCTGAGCGCGCGCCCCATGGCACGAGGCAGGACAGGGTGCAATCTGACTCACCTCTGATCCACGAACAGGAACTTGCCGTCCGTGGCGTGGCGGGAGATGTACTGGAGGAACCGCGCGTGCGGCGCGGGTGTGCTCTGCGGCGCCAGGTCGCTGAGCGCGCGCCCCATGGCACGAGGCAGGACAGGGTGCAATCTGACTCACCTCTGATCCACGAACAGGAACTTGCCGTCCGTGGCGTGGCGGGAGATGTACTGGAGGAACCGCGCGTGCGGCGCGGGTGTGCTCTGCGGCGCCAGGTCGCTGAGCGCGCGCCCCATGGCACGAGGCAGGACAGGGTGCAATCTGACTCACCTCTGATCCACGAACAGGAACTTGCCGTCCGTGGCGTGGCGGGAGATGTACTGGAGGAACCGCGCGTGCGGCGCGGGTGTGCTCTGCGGCGCCAGGTCGCTGAGCGCGCGCCCCATGGCACGAGGCAGGACAGGGTGCAATCTGACTCACCTCTGATCCACGAACAGGAACTTGCCGTCCGTGGCGTGGCGGGAGATGTACTGGAGGAACCGCGCGTGCGGCGCGGGTGTGCTCTGCGGCGCCAGGTCGCTGAGCGCGCGCCCCATGGCACGAGGCAGGACAGGGTGCAATCTGACTCACCTCTGATCCACGAACAGGAACTTGCCGTCCGTGGCGTGGCGGGAGATGTACTGGAGGAACCGCGCGTGCGGCGCGGGTGTGCTCTGCGGCGCCAGGTCGCTGAGCGCGCGCCCCATGGCACGAGGCAGGACAGGGTGCAATCTGACTCACCTCTGATCCACGAACAGGAACTTGCCGTCCGTGGCGTGGCGGGAGATGTACTGGAGGAACCGCGCGTGCGGCGCGGGTGTGCTCTGCGGCGCCAGGTCGCTGAGCGCGCGCCCCATGGCACGAGGCAGGACAGGGTGCAATCTGACTCACCTCTGATCCACGAACAGGAACTTGCCGTCCGTGGCGTGGCGGGAGATGTACTGGAGGAACCGCGCGTGCGGCGCGGGTGTGCTCTGCGGCGCCAGGTCGCTGAGCGCGCGCCCCATGGCACGAGGCAGGACAGGGTGCAATCTGACTCACCTCTGATCCACGAACAGGAACTTGCCGTCCGTGGCGTGGCGGGAGATGTACTGGAGGAACCGCGCGTGCGGCGCGGGTGTGCTCTGCGGCGCCAGGTCGCTGAGCGCGCGCCCCATGGCACGAGGCAGGACAGGGTGCAATCTGACTCACCTCTGATCCACGAACAGGAACTTGCCGTCCGTGGCGTGGCGGGAGATGTACTGGAGGAACCGCGCGTGCGGCGCGGGTGTGCTCTGCGGCGCCAGGTCGCTGAGCGCGCGCCCCATGGCACGAGGCAGGACAGGGTGCAATCTGACTCACCTCTGATCCACGAACAGGAACTTGCCGTCCGTGGCGTGGCGGGAGATGTACTGGAGGAACCGCGCGTGCGGCGCGGGTGTGCTCTGCGGCGCCAGGTCGCTGAGCGCGCGCCCCATGGCACGAGGCAGGACAGGGTGCAATCTGACTCACCTCTGATCCACGAACAGGAACTTGCCGTCCGTGGCGTGGCGGGAGATGTACTGGAGGAACCGCGCGTGCGGCGCGGGTGTGCTCTGCGGCGCCAGGTCGCTGAGCGCGCGCCCCATGGCACGAGGCAGGACAGGGTGCAATCTGACTCACCTCTGATCCACGAACAGGAACTTGCCGTCCGTGGCGTGGCGGGAGATGTACTGGAGGAACCGCGCGTGCGGCGCGGGTGTGCTCTGCGGCGCCAGGTCGCTGAGCGCGCGCCCCACGGCCACAAGGCAGGATAAGTTGCACGTCTCTCCGTCATCTGGCATGCTGTCTGAACTATTCCCCGCGTCGCACATCTCTGCTGGCGCCCACGACTTCAGGTACCCTGAAATAAAAACTCTGTTCATGCGAGTTCTATATCCGGCTACTACACAAGGGTTATTATAATGCACCAGATGCGCAAACATGTATCGAATATGGGAGTGAGATCATGGGTGCTGGAGGTTGCCGACATCTGTCACATACCTGTGCATTGTACTACGCAGTACTTCTTCTCGGCCTGCTTTTTCCTCGGCTTGGCGTTAGGCTCGGCTTCCTCCTTAACTTGGCTGAGAGTGGTAGAGGTAACCGTGCTAGTCGCGGCTGGCTCGGCACTCGCTCGGCACTTGATGCGGCAGAAGAAGGAGCGCCGCGCTCCGGGGCAGAGCCGAGACGCTCCAGCTATTACGTCTGCTTTTACTGGTAACATCGCTGCAAAGAAATATACAACTTTATTGTAGCTTGTGGTAAACTTTAAGGATGACTTCTATGATGATGTGTCTATAGTTCTCGACGGGTCGAGATGGCAATCGGGGTATAAGGCGGGGCGTCCCCCACCCGATTGCCTTCTAGACCTGTCGGGTATTATAGTTATAGGATGTCGTGCCATTTTAGGAGTATTTAATAATAATAAAACACTAGGTGAGATTGCAGTCAAGGGCTAACTTGTATCTGAATCCATACTAATATTATAAATGCGAAAGTGTGTCTGTCCGTCTGTCTGCTAGCTTTTCACGCCCCATACGTTTAACCGATTCCAATGCAATTTGGTACAGGGATAGCTTGCATTCCGGGAAAGGACATAGACTACTTTTGATCCCGAAAAATTAAAGAGATCCCACGGGATTTAAAAAAGCCAAAATCTACGCGGACGAACTCGCGGGCATCATCTAGTAAAAAATAATAATATCTGCCAGGTGTAGTTGTGTACTCACTCTTAGCATCAATGAGTCGCTCTCGAGGGCTAAGGTCGGACGACGACAGCTGTTCTTTCACCTTGGCCACATCCTTAGGGTGCAGGATGTCGAATAAACTCTGCCCTAGTAGCTCCGACTGCAAAGAACACACAGTATCAGACAATGAAAATGTTACATGCACACTAGGTAACCCTTTTTAAGGGTTCCGTATCTCAAAAGGAAAAAAGGAACCCTTGGTTTTTTTTCATCAGGTTGCTCGTGCAACAATCACAATCACAATTATTATAATTAGTTAAGAAAACAGAACTGTAGTAGATGTAGGTAGTAAATTAATTGAACACTGAAGGTACGAAGGTAGTTTACAAAACTACCTAATTACATCACAATTATAATTAGGTAAGAAAACAGAACTGTAGTAGATGTAGGTAGTAAATTAATTTAACACTGAAGGTACGAAGGTAGTTTACAAAACTACCTAATTACATCACAATTATAATTAGTTAAGAAAACAGAACTATAGTAGATGTAGGTAGTAAATTAATTTAACACTGAAGGTACGAAGGTAGTTTACAAAACTACCTAATTACATCACAATTATAATTAGTTAAGAAAACAGAACTGTAGTAGATGTAGGTAGTAAATTAATTTAACACTGAAGGTACGAAGGTAGTTTACAAAACTACCTAATTACATCACAATTATAATTAGTTAAGAAAACAGAACTGTAGTAGATGTAGGTAGTAAATTAATTTAACACTGAAGGTACGAAGGTAGTTTACAAAACTACCTAATTACATCACAATTATAATTAGTTAAGAAAACAGAACTGTAGTAGATGTAGGTAGTAAATTAATTTAACACTGAAGGTACGAAGGTAGTTTACAAAACTACCTAATTACATCACAATTATAATTAGTTAAGAAAACAGAACTATAGTAGATGTAGGTAGTAAATTAATTTAACACTGAAGGTACGAAGGTAGTTTACAAAACTACCTAATTACATCACAATTATAATTAGTTAAGAAAACAGAACTGTAGTAGATGTAGGTAGTAAATTAATTTAACACTGAAGGTACGAAGGTAGTTTACAAAACTACCTAATTACATCACAATTATAATTAGTTAAGAAAACAGAACTGTAGTAGATGTAGGTAGTAAATTAATTTAACACTGAAGGTACGAAGGTAGTTTACAAAACTACCTAATTACATCACAATTATAATTAGTTAAGAAAACAGAACTGTAGTAGATGTAGGTAGTAAATTAATTTAACACTGAAGGTACGAAGGTAGTTTACAAAACTACCTAATTACATCACAATTATAATTAGTTAAGAAAACCGAACTGTAGGTAGTAAATTAATTTAACACTGAAGGTAATTTACAAGCCATTGCGATTATAAATACTCAAGAAGACCTAACACCGGACTAAGATCGTAGTTGTGATATTTTAATTAATCATGAAAACGAAAAATTTGATTTAAATTTTGCTTCATTATTAGAGTTTTACCTACCAATCCGGAACCATGGATGCCGGATTTCGACTACGGAACAATTTTTTTTTTATAAAGACCATGCCATGTTAAATGACTAATATTACCCTTTCCTCTCTAACTAAGCGTCAGGCTTGTGCTAGGAGTAGGTGCGACAATAGTGCAACGGGCGGGGTTTGAACCGTCGACCTTTCGGTTTTCAATCCACTCCTATACCCGTTGAAACTAAGCTCAAAACGAATTTAAACAGCTTCTAAAATTACCCAGCAATTCAATCCAGCAATTTGAATAGCAAAACATATACACAAAAATAAATAGGAAACTAAACGAGTACTTACTTCAAAGAATACAAAGATTCGTTTAGAAACAACTTTTACAAAAGTTTTACAATAATTGGGTACCTACCTATTTGACTACATCAAAAATGAATTATTTCTCAATGATTATTAAATAAAGGGATTATAGATGTAAGATTAAACGGCCACTGTGCCACGGCAAACAATTAGCTCCGTAAAAATTATTTAAAAAACGAAATACAAGTGCCTTTTGTTCAAAATAGAATGATTAAACAAAGTATATAAGTGATTAGAAAACTGGTGTTATTAAAAAACAGTGAAAAACTAACTTTAAAATAAGTAAAACTGGAGATAAACAAAGTGCAAATCACCTTCCAACTTTACGATCTGGTGATCTTATTCATGCCTTAAAGACGTAAAAATTCAAGCAGGATTGCTCTTCCAGGTGTAATGAAGTGAAAACATACACAACAAAGCGGAATTTAAAACGCCATGTAAGTTCGGAATAAACATAACCTCTTGTGAATGACCAGCATAAACACTATCTATTATTTACGAACTGGTGTACCCTTTCATGCACTCAGAACGTAAAATTCGAACAAAACTGCTCATTCAGGTATGTAGAAGTGAAAACATTTACCACAATAAAGTTTAAAATACGAAAAGTCGAGTAAACATACCTACCTATTTACCTTTTGTGAATGACTTACAAAACTACTGTTATTTACAAATCGATGGACTTCTTCATGCTTTCAACACATAAAATTCAAGCTTATTTGCTCGTTTAGATGCGAAGAATTTAAATCATAGTATTATAGTCTAAGATCCGCCCGCTTAAATCTGCATATTAATATGTACTCAACATAGTGACACTTGAAATACTGTGAAAAATAAAACCTTTTGGTGAATGACCTGCATAAATATACTGATAAAATACTACTACTATTTACAAAACGGAATATCACATGCAGAAACATCTGTCGTAGCAAGGGCGCTCTGCAAAGTACCAGTATCAGAGACGGCACAGACGAGTTATCTAAATTAAAACACTACAAGAGACTAAATATCAAATACAAACACGAACCACTTGAGGGCACCATCTATACCAAAATAAACTGGTAGGATCAAACAAAAATGGAAGAAATTCTAAACGCACTTAAAACAATAAAAATAGAACTAGATGAGCAAAGATTAGAAATCAGGGAAACCGGAAAAAATGTTACGGAACAAGTCACAATAAATGTAAATAGGATGCTCGAAGAAAAATTCTTAGCCTGGGATGAAAAACACGAAAAACTAAAGGAAATAGTGGAAAACCAGCAGAAAAGGATTTACTTTTTGGAAAAACAGTCAAGGAATAGAAATATAGTGTTTTTCGGTATTGAGGAAACTGAAACATCATACGAAAAATTGGAAAGTAATATTATCAAATGGGTGGAACAATATTTTTCTATCGAGCTAACCTACAGAGACGTACAAGAAGTCAAAAGAGTGGGGAAGAAAGGAGAAAGACCACGCCTATTAGTAGTCACTTTTTCAACTTTAGGCACAAAAATCAAAATATGGAAACAAAGAAATACACTGAAAGACACCCATTACTATGTGAAAGAAGACTACCCAAAATACATACTGGAAAAACGGAAGGAACTACAAGAACAACTACAATTGGAGAGAGAGAAAGGAAACATAGCCGTAATTAAGTATGATAAACTGATTATAACATCTAAAAACAATACTAAGAGAAAATTACCTATTTCACCTAAGAATGTCACAGCACGAAAAATAGACGAGCCCATACACACAAATAAAAAGAACAAAATACAAATTACTGATACATCAATCAGAAGGTCAAACAGTATCTCCGAGGGAGTTGTAAAACCGGGCATATTAAATTTCTTAGTCAGTAAAAATACTACTAATACCACTAGCTCTAGCAGTAATCAAGACAAAAAAAACATAGCAACCAAGCCCCTCCTCCAACACAGATCCGAAAAACATACAAACTAAAGCAAAAAACATACAACATCTTCCAACCCGGCTGGTCACCGTGGAAGATTATGACCATAACCCTCTGAAGAATATCATTTTGGCACAGAACAAAAATAACAAAAAAACTCATAAACTACATATTGCAACATACAACGTCAGGACCTTGTCTACATATGAACGCTTATTAGAATTACACGAATCATTAAAAAAAGTTAAATACGATATAATTGGAATCTCAGAAATGAGACGGCTCGGTACAAAAATAGAAGAATACGAGAACTTCGTACTATGCCACGTAGGACACACACCAGGCATGTACAGCGTAGGCTTCATAGTAAAAAAGTCACACAAACACGATATAGAGAGCTTCACTGGTATGACAGAACGGGTTGCAGTACTGAACATGAATATTCAAGGCTTTACGGTCACCATCATACAAGCCTATGCTCCAACTGAAACAGCAAGTGAGTTTGAAATAGAGGAATTCTACAAAACGATTGAAAAAGCACTAGAAGCCACCCACAAGAACATTATAGTAATGGGAGACTTTAATGCGAAAATCGGTTTACCCAAGAAGGAAGAATACTTAGTTATGAAACAACATGGACTCGGTAAAAGAAACGAACGAGGACAGAGACTTATAGATTTCGCACGAGAACACAAGTTAACAATAATAAATACATATTTCAAAAAGAAACAAAATAGAAGATGGACATGGAGATCTCCAAATGGTGAAACTAAAAATGAGATCGACTATATACTATCAAACCAACCAAAAATATTTCAAGACGTAGATATTATGAATCTAAATTACCCCTCAGATCACAGATTAATTAGAGCAACAATAAAACTAAATGGTCAAAAAAGAAGTAGAACAACTTTCACAAACACACAAATTAGCCAACTAAAGAGTGAAGAAGAAATATCGAACTATAAAGAAAACTTATCAACAATACTATCTGATCCGTCTCTTTGCCAGAAAAACACCTCAGTACAAACCAATTATGACAATATAATAAACGCTATCATAAATAGTTTGGAAAAGGCTCGAGTAAAAACAGATATACATAAACGCCACAAAATACTAGCGCCTCGAACAATAACCTTGTTACAAAGAAGACAAGAACTACAAAAAACAAAATACAAATCGCGTTCTATGAAAAATGAGCTAAGCGCACTTTATAAATTAGTAAATAAATATATACGAAATGACTATGCAAAATACAGACGAGACACCATAGAAAGACATCTACATCTAACTGGAAGCACAAAGAAGGCCTACAAGGAACTTAGAACAAATAAAACTTGGATTGAAGGATTGAAGAAACTAGACAAAAACCTGAACAAAAGAACTGATATTATTACCACAGCAACTGACTTTTATACAAAATTATATAGTGACAAGACAAAAACAGATACTACACAAAACAACAGCTTAAGACAACATAACGAAGTGAACATCAATCCAATAGAAGAAACCGAAATCATAGAAGCAATCAAGAGAACAAAACTAGAAAAATCCCCCGGATCGGATAACATCACAAACGAAGCTTTAAAGATAGCATATAACATTCTGGCCACACCACTAGCCAATTTGTTCAACCTGATACTACAAAAGTCTGAAACACCATCACAATGGTCAGAATCCAATATCATTCTAATATATAAGAAAGGAGACCCAAAAGAGATAGGCAACTATAGGCCAATAAGTCTGCTACCGACACTCTACAAGCTGTTTTCTACTATTATAAACACAAGAATTAGTCCTGAAATAGAAGCCAGACAACCCGTAGAACAAGCTGGTTTCAGAAAAGGGTTTTCCACAGTCGACCACATACACACCCTGGAACTAATTATAGAAAAGTACCAAGAGCATCAAAGACCCCTGTACCTAGCTTTTATCGATTACCAAAAAGCCTTCGACACAGTAACACACGCAAGTATATGGGACAGCTTGAAGGAACAAAAAGTCAGCGAAGTGTATATAGAAACCATCAGAAGCATATATAACAATAATATGGGCAGAATAAAGATGGAAACTCTAGGCCCAAGCTTCCCCATACAGAGAGGGGTAAGGCAAGGCGATCCTCTATCACCAAAAATATTCATAGCCATTCTTGAAGCCATTATCAGCAAACTACATTGGGAAAAAATGGGTCTATATATACAAGGCGCCTTCTTAAGCCATTTAAGATTCGCGGATGATATAGTCATACTATCAGAGACAAGTTCACAGCTGCAGATCATGATCGAATCCTTACAGCAAGCTAGTACAAAAGTAGGACTGGAAATAAATCTATCAAAGACTATGACAATGACAAATAGGAGTAAAATACCAATCAGAGTAAATGGAAATCCACTGGAATACACAGAAAACTACATATATTTGGGGAAGACAATTAGCTTAGGCAGGAAAAACAACGAAATAGAAGTAGAAAGGAGAATACAGCAAACATGGAACAAATATTGGAGCCTAAAAGAAATCTTCAAAAGTAACATGCCAACACATGTAAAAACTAGGATTATGAACTCTTGCCTTCTACCGGTATTAACATACGGATGCCAGACTTGGAAATACACAACCAAAATTAAACACAAAATCACCACCTGCCAACGAGGACTTGAACGCAGCATGCTAAAGATAAAGAAATTAGACAAAATAAGACACACGAGAATAAGATCAATAACAAAAGCCACTGACGCCTTAAATTATGCACTAAAACTAAAGTGGAAATGGGCAGGCCACGTGGCTAGACTTAAAGACCAGAGGTGGACAACAAAAGTAACTCTGTGGAGAGGCCCTCGTGGCAAAAGGAGCAGGGGGAGACCACTGACAAGATGGGAAGATGAGATCTTAAGAACAGCTGGCCCGAAATGGGATCGTATAGCGCAGGACAGAGATAAATGGACATCTTTGGAGGAGGCCTTTACCCAACCTGGGGTCCTTACATGAATAGTAATAATAATCCTAACAATACTAACAACTAAATTATAAGTTCAACTAACCAACTAACAAAACATAGATAATTTAAACTATTGTAAAAATGTAAGGAATAAAAGGCTTTTTATTTTATTTATTTATTTATTATTTATTAAATAAATCCAAAATACGTAAAATCTACAGTTCCACAGTTTTAAGTGTAATAACCATTTTAAATTTTCGATTAAACTAAAAAATGGACGTCAAATGATTGTGACGTCACACACCGGTATTTCATAGAATGTCGCATACTAAGAAGCGCGCGTTTTGACGTTTGATAAAAAGTTACTGATTTGACTATTTATTGTCAAATACCGTATTGTATGATAGCTAAAATTGCACAATTTGATTAGGAATTAGGATTAGCTTAGTTTCATAATGGATTTATAATAAAGATAGTTGATTGAAAGCCAGCGAAGCATCCGCGGCGACATATCATTATCTTACAAATTCCACAACAAACAATCTAACAAAAAAAAAATCGTTTCTCATCTGGTGACAAAAGGGCTAGCTCATTTTTTGCGCAACGGATCAGCCTGGCTGTCCAGCGCGGAAATGGAACCAGTATTCTTGGCGCCATTTCACGCGGGCATGATTTGTATAGTAATTAGATAATCCTAGCTTAAGGTTTTATTGTAATAATATATAACAGTGTATGTGCCCTTGAGAAATCCCTGAGAATTTGTTGACAGTTAACCTCAGAATAATTAACCCAATTGGAGAGGAAAGGGGAATATTAGTCATTTAACATGGCTAATATTCTTTTTAAAAAAACCTGTTTCAAAAAGTTAATAACTGTTTCAATAAATCTATTAAAAGTATGCTCCTGAAAAAAGCATATCACACAATTGAAGATTATCTAAATGATAAAAAAGCGTGGATTTGATCGTTCCAAGCAACGCGCAGGACTGCAAGTACTTTTTTTGTACATGGCATGATAATGTATATCAAATCTTTGAAAAGAGCAACCGCCGACTTTCTTGCTGGTTCTTCTCGGTAGGAAAGGCATTCTGAACCAGTGGTCTCTCCAGATGCCTCTGACGATTCAAAAATACTTGTAAAAGTTTAATTGAATAAAAAATATTTTTATTTTATTTTTCACTTACCTGATCATAGTGCAGCAGCTTCGTCACCGAAGCGGAGACATAAAGCAGTCTTCCCCGGTCGCAGCCAACCACCATCAGGAAACAGTCTTTAGCAGCTTGCAGCACCAGCGCGTTCAGCTCGCGTTCGGACAGGAACGCGGGCCGCGGTCTGCCGGTCAGCGGTCCCGCGGAGAGGGCGCCACCGACCGAGCGGAGATGCTGCACTGCCATTCGCAATACTGTGAGCTTGTCCAACTTGCGAGCCATGGCACCGCACATCGGCACCATAGAGCTCAGCTCTGATATGTAGGTGTTCATCTTATCGCGCCTTCGCTTCTCAATCTCGCTGTGGTTTTGTCTGTCAAAATAACGTTTGCTTTTTAGGGTTCCGTACCTCAAAAGGAAACCCCTTTTAGGATCACTTTGTTGTCTGTCTGTATGTCTGTCGGTCTGTCAAGAAACCTACAGGGTACTTCCCGTTGACCTAGAATCATGAAATTTGGCAGGTAGGTAGTTCTTATAGCTGACATTAGGGGAAAAATCTGAAAACCGTGAACTTGTGGTTACATCACACAAAAAACTTAAATTGTGGTCATGAACTAATAATTAGTATTCTCAATTTTTGGAGTAAGATAATTATATCAAGTGGGGTACCTGTACATTCTAAAACAGATTTTTATGCATCATAGTTTTTGAGTTATCGTGCAAAATGTCGAAAATATACGACTGTAGTACGGAACACTCGTTGCGTGAGCCTGACTCGCACTTGGCCGGTTTTTTAATCTGTTAAATAGCGAACTATATTTTTAATCTGTTAAAAATAATTAGACTTTGACTGCGTGGAACTATGGCAGTATTTTTGGTAACGTCACCACCGCCAACTATGATTGTTTGTTTTTACGTAAAACCTCACTATGCCGCAGTGATGTCGTTACCAAAATATAATTGGGATAATGATGGCCCATGTCAAAAATAAATTATGTCTTCGTAATATTCGTAAAATCCACGTCCGTTGTTAGTTTTAAGTTTGCTAGATCAAGTCAAAAGTTTACGACTTCACATCTATGTATTTCATTGAATACAAGCTCCCTTACTAAGCCAGCGTTTTGACGTTTTATATAAAGTCGGTGATTTGACTAGTAGTCATCATCACTATTGTAAACGACACCCGAGAGGTGTCGTCCTGTGGTGTCGCTGACAAAGCATGGTTGGGACTCACCACGACACAGTGTGTTTACAGTTGCATCGATATAAATGACAAGTTATGCCCAAGCGAACAAAATTCTTCACGGTTTTGGAACCAAATAAATCAGCGCCAGCTCTTAGATACTAATGAACGACCCGTTTGAAATCCAGACGTCACTGAGGTTGCATTGGTGCTAAAGCACCACTGAATCGGTGCCATTTTGTTTGTTCAATAGCCTGTGACACTTTGATTGTTACTTACTTTTTATCTGACACGCTTCGGATAGATCGTGTATCATCATTGCCATCATCGTCGTATGTACTGCTCGCACAACTGTAAAAGAAAAAAAAAGTTAACGTCCCACAGCTAGGCAAAACATCCATTAACTAAGCGCAAACTAGGCATAACGCATAACTGAGTAGGTTCTTGCGGTAGTGGAGCGATGCGGGAGGGGTGTGATGACGTGACGCGAGAGCTCAGTGATTCGTCAACTAGTGACAACTGTCACCCTCCCGCACCGCTCCACTACCGCAGGAGCCTACTCAGTTATGCACTAGTGGTACCAAATACCTATATTTATTCATCTAAGTATATCTTATCTAAATATATAAAAGCGAAATACCACTCACTCACTGACTAATCACGAAATCTTAGGAACTATAAAGCCTACAAACTTGGAATTTGGAATGTAGGTTCCTTCTTGGACGTAGGTGTCAGCTAAGAAACGCTTTTGAGAACATCCCCCCCTAAGGGGGTGAAATGGGAGGTGGAAGGTTATATGAAAGTCCTATGTTTTTGAAGTTAGAGACGTAAAAATCGTCATTTAGGTTAATAGGTTTAAATAATAAAAATCTGTATAAGTCAGTTTGGGAAAATAGGGGGACAAGTTTTTTTATAGAAAAGTTTTAAATATTGTTATTTTGACTTCGAATTTGAAACGTAGGTTCTTTCTAGGGGGTAGGTATCAGAAAAGAAAGGATCTAACTAAATTCCCCCCTAAGGTGGTGAAAGGGGGGGGGGGGGTCGAATATTGTAAGGTGAGACTGAGTGAGTAGGTAAGTGAGGCTTTTTGCGGCGGGAAAATTTCTTATCTCATGAGAAACCAGAAATTTTACGCGGACGAAGTCGCGGGCAACTGCTAGTATAATATAACTAGCTTATGCTTGCGATTTCGTCCGCGTGGACTACACAATTTTTTAAACCCCTATTTCACCACCTTAGGGGTTGGATTTTCAAAATTCCTTTCTTAGCAGATGCTTACGTTATAATAGCTATTTGCATGCCAAATTTCAGCCCGATCTATCCAGTAGTTTGAGCTGTGCGTTGATAGATCAGTCACTCAAGTCAGTCAGCTTTCCCTTTTATATATTTAAGATTCGGTTGGTAAACTTTAGTTCATTATACACCCAATAAGTAATCATATAGCAAGCGTCCCAGGTTTACTCTGCCGTTCTTATATGATTTTGGGATTTATTGATTAAACCAAGAACGCCCATAACAAAAAGCCTTTTCGTCAACCATCTTACAATCAGTTTTGAATTCTCTTGGGTGATTATGGTTCACAAAATATATAAGGCTTAAGCATCGATATAAATGACAAGATATGCCCAAGCGAGCAAAATTTTTCACGGTTTTGGAACCAAATAAATCAGGGCTACCTCTTAGATACTAATAGACTACCCGTTTGAAATCCAGACGTCACTGAGGTTGCATTGGTGCTAAATAAACATTTTAGGACCAATGAGTCGGTGCCATTTTGCTTGTTCAATGGCCCTGTCTTTACGAAGTAATATATAAGTCAATGGGTTTAAGTTTAATTTAAGTTCTATACCCCTCAAGGGTTAACAGTTTTGTATCTTTAAGAAGTTTAGGAGTAATTATAAAGTGTGAGAGATATTATTGACCACTAGTTTTTGACCTCGACTTTGTCGTCAATTCAACTACGGAAGGGTAAACTAAGCCTTCAGTTCGCGACAGGTCGAAATGGCAATTGGGTTGGGGACGCCCCGCACACTTCACAGCGCCTCGCGCTAGCCCGGTGCGGGATAGTGCGGACGCTGAGCTGGTGTGCCCCTTCCACGACTCGCCACACACCCCGATTGCCATGTCGACCTGTCGCAAACTATACATTATCATATCATAGACGGCGTCATCACTCAACTACAAGAGAGAGCCAGCACGACCCAGACCTTCGTTATTTTATAAAAGCTGAAAGTTTCTCTCTGTATTGTCACCAACACAGGGAGAAACGTTTGTTTGGATGTTTGTTTGGATCACGGTGGCTATGGGAAATAACGGGTATTAAATTTGTACAAATCTTACATCAAAGTATCAAGTATTTTTGAGAATCGTATTAGAAATCACGCCATGCATGGCCACACACTTAGTATCATGGTAACCTCCTACCAAACATCATGAAAGTTTTAAAGGGTGTCTGGTAGGGGGTTGCCAGGCTCAAGAAAATATATAAAAAAAATTGACGTAAGATTTTTTACACCTTTATTATCGGTTATCTCCCAAAGCCACCATGTATACAAACAAACATCCAAACAAACGTTCCTGCCAGTGTTGGGAACAACACGCAGACAAACTTTCAGCTTTTATAAATAACGAAGGTCTGGAATGCGCTGGCTCTTAGTCCATATCAGGTGTGTACTGTGTAGGTGAGATTCAAGGTGCAGTCAAGTGCTGTTTACTTGTTTATTTTACGTGTACTTAAATGGCGCGTGAGAAGTGTTTTTGTACGCATAATCATCATCATCATGATCAACCCATCGCCGGCTCACAACAGAGCACGGGCCTCCTCTCAGAGTGAGAAGGTTTTGGCCGTAGTCTACCGCGCTGGTCATGTGCATAGTATCTATACCTAATAAGGTTTAGGTTCAGTGTTGCAATAAATACCAAATATCACAGAATAAAAATATTTTTTATGCGATTTCCTTATTGCATGCAACTATTAACGCGATCGTTTCTTAGTTTAAGGAAAATCGTGCAAATTACTGTGACTAGGTACTATAACTGGTTACATCCAACCAATTAAAGATAATATTATATCTTCTAGTTTCCTAGAATCATCACTATTATCTATTCGAATTTTGCAAAAAAAAAAGAAGTGAAAACATACTTACCAGCTAAATATCTAAACTAAGTTGAATAGCTAAAACCCAACTATCAGGTACTTTATTGCAGTCAAAGTTTTAGTGGAATAAAAAACCGGCCAAGTGCGAGTCAGGCTTGCGCAACGAGGGTTCCGTACGACAGTCGTATTTTTTCGACATTTTGCACGATAATTCAAAAACTATGATGCATAAAAATAAATAAAAATCTGTTTTAGAATGTACATGTGACGACCTTTTCATATAATACCCC
This sequence comes from Maniola hyperantus, assembly GCF_902806685.2. NCBI lineage: Eukaryota > Metazoa > Arthropoda > Insecta > Lepidoptera > Nymphalidae > Maniola > Maniola hyperantus. Next base: position 1,878,865 of record NC_048564.1, read on the forward strand.
ACTTGATAAAATAATCTTACTTCAAAAATTGAAAATACTAATTCATGACCACAATTTAATTATTTTTGTGTTCTGTGATGTAACCAGAAATTCACGGTTTTCTGATTTTTTCCAGAATGTCAGCTATAAGAACTACCTACCTGCCAAATTTCATGATTCTAAGTCAACGGGAAGTACCCTGCAGGTTCAGGTTAAAGAATTATTTATTTCTCTCAAAGGATTACAAAATTCACTTACAGAGAAAACATATTTACAATAGGCACTTATTTGTTTTTTCGGCAATCATTATAATTTACTTTATCTACAACTCACATAACATATTTTAGTTTAACAATTAGTTATTTTAATTTAATAGTTAACATAATTTTTAAATTAACAGGTTTCTTGACAGACACGACATACAGACAACGAAATGATCTTATAAGGGTTCCTTTTTTCCTTTTGAGGTACGGGCCCCTTAAAAAAGCTATTAAGTCACCTCGCGCGAATCCACGGCATAAAACGCATCATACCTACTAACCTAAACTAACCCTTCCGTGGTCACCTATAAAAGCCTAAAAAAACCCTTCCGTAGTCGGGAAAACGAGCAGGTGGGTTTTCCTTTAGTGGCAGCAGTTGCCGGGCAACGTGTAGCCTTTGGAAATAATTGGTGACATTGTTACTCGCCGGCTCGTCCGTCGACAGACGCCAACTTGGGGTAGCTTTTGAACGCGTAGGGTTGCGCAATCGTAGCATTCATTGTTCTCGAAAACTTGTGAGTTTGTTATTTAATTTTGTTAATTAGTGACCTAACCCTTTTTCCATTCGCAATTAGTCCAGCAAAGTTTATTTCGATTAAAAATAACTAAATGAACTAAGTAAATGAGTATTTTTAACCAAAGTTTTTACGGAAAAACATGTAGATGCATAAATGGTATGCCCGCAAAACTCATTACCATAAGCCTTTGATGTATGATTTAGTTTACTAGTTTCGAAAAACTAACTAAAATTTGAATTTTCGCGGCTGGAGTGCGGAAACCAGCCCAGAGTGAAGAAAGAAGAGTGTTCCGGTTGTAGTTGATGAAGATGAACTCCAACTTTCTAAATAGGAGACATAAGTCAGTACTTCCTGTCAAACAAACAAAATTCTGCTCAAGGGGTACAGTTATTTACTTATCTATTGTACATTTGTATAAGTTCCCGGCAATAAAAGTTTAGAACTCGCTTGACTTGAAGAGTACCTAAGTATGAAGAAGGCAAACAACTTGCGAGAAAATCCAATATTCAATGTTGCATCGACACAGATGGACGACATTTTGCAAAGTAAATATTAAACTAAGAGCCATCGCGTGCCAGATCATGGTTATTTTATAAAAGCAAAGTATCTCTGCGTATTGTCCCCAACAGGGAGCAACGATCATCGACTATGAAGTTTGGCTCATGGTGGTGGCTTTGGGAGAGAGCAAAGCGAATGAGATCCTGGGTTCGAATCCCGGGTCAGGCAAAAACGTTATTGGTTTTTCTGCTAAGAAATTCTCAGTAGCAGGAAGGAGTGGAGTAGAGCTAAATCTTTTTTATAACAACTTAAACTCAGCTTTTTGTACATTGACATACAGTTGAAATTGGTATTCTAAAAACACAGAGGACGCGCGACGCATCGCCGCAGTAAGGGTCAGCGCAAACAGACAGAGTAAAGCGGAGTAAAGTCTTCTTGGTAATTATTACCTAAACAGTTTTATACAAAGGACGCGCGCTTGGGCGTGTCTGGGCTTGTCACGTGCCTCTGACGCTATGCTAAAGTCTACGAATAATTTTCGTAGGCTAAAGTATATAATAACCCCTATATTCAGCATCATTATTATGAAGTTTCACAGTACATCCGCACGCAGTGTAGGTTCTATTACTTAGATCAAATGAATAACGGAATCGAGTCGAGTTTCAATAAACTGATTTGTGGAACCTACACTGCGTCCGGATGTACTCTGAGTCTTCAGTTATGATATTACTTACCTATGCACGCGACTTCATCCTGCCATGCATGGACTTCACAAATTTCAAATCCCTTATTTGTTCTACTTAGGGGCAATTTTTTTTCAAAAACTATGATACACGTTTTCTGTTTATAACAATTAGCGTAAATACACAATTTCACGATTCTAACTTCAAAACTGATAGACTTTCATACAAATTTCAAACCCCTATTTTACGCCTTTAGGGGTTGAATTTTGAAAAATCCGTTTGAGTTGTCGCTTGTAGTTACATTGTAGCTACTGTTTGCAGGCAGACAGACAGATAGAGGGTGTTTGCGATGTGGTCAATATCTGCACCAACATGGTTGAATTTGGCGACAAAAGTTGGTTCGTGTGAATAAAACGTTTAATATAATACAAACTAGCTGACCCGCCCCGGCTTCGCGCGGGTGGAATTTAGAAAATCGAAGTGGGGGTTGAATTTCCAATAATCCTGAAATACATATTTCTTCATTTGTTGCCGTTCAAAAATGACGGACTTTCATACAAACTTCCATCCCCCATTTAACCCACTTAGGGGTGGAATTTCAAAAAATCCTTTCTTAGTGGATACCTGCTCTTTACAAAGAACACACCCTCCAAATTTCATGTCATGTCTCTGGGACCAGCGGTTTAGGCTGTGCGTTGATATATATGTCAGTCAGTCAGGACTTTGAATTTTATATATACAGATTAGTGCCCTCCCACTTGTTGTGGTTGTGGTACGTGTGAATTCTCCGAGACGCGGCGCGTTGCACGTCGCATGGTGCGTTGCGTCGCACGTCGTCCTACGCCATATAACAAGTGTACGCGGCCAAAAGTGATGAACATCGATCTTTAGAAGGAGATAGTAGATTTGTAGAGCACTGTCTCGGTCGTTGAGACCGACAAAACGTCATATGGTATGAGCGGCAGAGACAACGCTCTACAAAGCTGTAATGTCATTCTAAAGGCCGATGTTCATCACTTTCGGCCGCGTATTGTAAACGCTTCTGTATAAACGCTCTCATACTTGGCCATATATTTGAGTCAACAGCACGACGCGTAATGCGCCGCATCTCCAGAAGAGCCCTTAGTACACTAGTACTTACTAGGGTGAAGTTTTTCTTTTCCTGGCAGCGGTGGCGGTGGAGGCTGAAGACATGGAGAGAACATCGCAGGTTGCCAAGTCGTATCCCTCCGAGGCCGAGCTGAAACGAACAGGTCTGACTACACTACACAGATGAGCTAGTTAATGGAGTATGAACTGAACGAGCAGTGGCGGCCCGAGACTACTTTTAAAATGGAGCGAGATCGACTCTTGAAAGTGTAGAGGCCAGAGGGCATAATTATACTAAACTAGCTTATGCTCGAGACTTCGTCCGCGTGGAATACAAAAAATTCAAACCACTATTTCACTCCCTTAGGGGTTGAGATTTCAAAAATCCTTTCTTAGCGGATGCCTACGTCATAATAGCTATCTGCACGCCAAATTTCAGCCCGATCCGTCCAGTAGTTTGAGCTGTGCGTTGATAGATCAGTCAGTCAGTCAGTCAGTCACACTACGGAAAACAGAAGGCGGGGTATTATCTTTTGGTAACGATCTCTGTTCGCAAAAAATTATTTTAAAATAAATAAAATTCATAAAATTACGCATTAGGAATTCAAAAGTACGCAAATATCAACGAATTGTTTTTAAACTGACTGAGGTAGATATAAAATAAACTTTTATTTATTTATTCAGATACAAGTTAGCCCAAGACTGCAATCTCACCTGGTGGTAAGTGATGATGCAATCTAAGATACAAGCGAGCTAGCCTGGAAGGGGTATGGCAGTTTTTTATACCAACATAAACATAACATTAAACCCACACTCCTTTTGTTTTCTACACGAAATCTTACCCGAAACGCTAAACCGCCTTGCGGCACAGCTTTGCCGCTACGGGTGGTGACTAGCCATGGCCGAAGCCAAAGTGGTAAAATGTGTGTGTGTGTCCCCCCCCCCCCCCCCCCCCCCCTCCTTCCTGTAACTTCTAAAATAAGAGAATGATAAAATGTATGATGTACATTGAACGAGATCTAGTAGGTAAGTAGTTTTTGATTTATCGTGCTAAATACGATTGTAGTACGGAACCCTCAGTGCGCGAGTCCAACTCGCACTTGGCCGGTTTTATATTAATTAGAATGAAAATGAACTCTATGAATGAAAGGAGAACTCACATCGGAAAGCGCAGCGTTGGCCTCCACTAGGTGGATAGATGACAGTCACAGGGAGCCGCTGCATCCAGGCGGCACGAGACCACAGCGGAATTCCCCTCCTTGACCTTGACTTGAATTGACCTTGCGCAGCAGAAGTTAGCTCTCAGCTAGAGCTTGTACTAAAACTTACCATTGTAAGTTGTTCCGTTTGCGCATACCCTGGGAGGATTGCTGTTGGCAGGCGTAAGGGTGCTCCGGGTGCTCCGTGGGGTAGCACCCCTCGCTATCCGCGTCCGAAAATGCGCCACGCCTATGCGTTCAGACAACACGCTGTGGGCTTTTTCATATGTGGTAAGCGCATATCCGCGCCCAGCCTCGCAGAGCTGGCTATTCTATATTCTATTTTATATTCTATTCTACAGATCTAGATATATAGAATACTAGCTGACCCGGCGAACTTCGTACCGCTTAACAGTGGATTCTTTATTTTTAGGGTTCCGTACCTCAAAAGGAAAAACGGAACCTTATAGGATCACTTTGTTATCTGTCTGTCTCTGTCGGTCTGTCAAGAAACCTACAGGGTACTTCCCGTTGACCTAGAATCATGAAATTTGGCAGGTCTTATAGCAGACATTAGGGGAAAAATCTGAAAACCGTGAATTTGTGGTTACATCACACAAAAACAATAATTTTGGTCGCAAACAAAAAATTTTGTATTTCGCACTTGGCCGGTTTTGTTTAATACATTTTTTTTAAATTTCCCTACGTAAGAACCATCCTCGTACTTCAAGGAATTTTATAAAAAAAGAATTAGCGAATTCGGCTCAGCTGTTCTCGAAATTTGCTATCAGATTCATTTTTATATATAGAGAAGATATATCTAGATCTGTACCAGGTCGGTCACGTGACGATGATGATGGTACTCACATGTGCGAGTTCCTCCGTTTGCGCGGGTCGTGCGGCGGCTGTGCCGGGTGGTCCGGGAGCGGCGGGTGCGCGGTCCCGCCGGCGCTCTCCGCGCATCCTGCAGCGCTCTCGTCCGCGACGCCCGCGCCCAGGGTCAGCTCGTACGCAGGCCCCCCGTTTGCGTGCGGCCTGCGAAAGATACGCAAGGTAAGCAATACTGATATAGAACACTTAGAACTACGCTATCAACATCATATATTGAATAAAATAGAATATAGACCCGTATTCAGTAGAGGGCCGGTAATAGGTTGATCATGAAGATGATGAATCTAAAACATTGTGTTACAAATTAGGGGACAAAGTGTAGAAAACCTTATAGATTGAAATCTGTCAATTATTTTTCTTTTCTTTTTATTTCTTTAAAAAAAATAAGAATATTAGCCATGTTAAATGACTAATATTTCCATTATTCCCCTTTCCTCTCCAACTAAGCGTGAAGCTTGTGCTAGGTGTAGGTACGACAATAGTGCTACGCGCGGGGTTTGAACCGTCGACCTTTCGGTTTTCAGTCCACTCCTTTACCAGTTGAGCTATTGAGGCTCTAATTTCAAATCAAAATTCAATTTATAGTCCGAACAAAATGAGAACTCACTCGCCATTTTAGCTCTATGTGTAAACTGTCATGTCTTAAGTACGATTTACCTTTATATTGGGGCCGATTCTCTTGTGCACAATCACTAAACTAAACTAAATAACCAGGTCTTAATCTAGTGCTATCCTTTTCCGCAAGCAATATTATAACAGGGATAGCAATTGATTTAGACGTGTCATTTTAGTTTAGTTTAGAGATTGTGTACAAGAGAATCGGCCCCAATAACGACTCAAATCGTACTTTTGACATGACAATTGACACATAAAGTTAAAATGGCGCACGAGAACTTAAAATGTATGCAGTAGGCATATAGTTTAGAGATTATATTATATACCTATAGTTTAGAGATTAGATATGTATGACAAAATCAGCTACACTGTATTGTTATAGTGTATTGTTATAGTAGGCATTATGTAATACATTTAGTTGTGTTACGGTGTTCTGTGAGTGTATTTATTAATTATAGCTATTATACTGCAGGTGCACCCACATTGAATCGGTCGCTTATTATGATAAAATCACCTGATGTTCTATAGTCACATCATGTATCTATATAATGCCTACAAAATGAGTTCCCACGCGTCATTTTAAAGTTATGTGTCAACTGTCATGTCAAAAGTACGATCTGTGTGGAGGATATGGATCGCCTAAAAGACGATGTGTGGAGTGTGGACCCAACCTAAGGTAAAGTAGATGATGCCCGAGACTTCATCCGCGTGAATTTAGATTTTTAAAAATCCCGTGGGAACTCTTTGATTTTCGGGATAAAAGTAGCCTATATCACTCTCCAGGTTTTTGTCTATATATAACCCATGCAAAAAATCACGTCAATCCGTTGCACCGTTGCGACGTGATTGAAGGACAAACCAACAAACCAACAAACAAACACACTTTCGCTTTTATGATAAGTGATAACATGAAATTTTCACAATAAACGTCATATCGTCTTTAAATAAAAACGAGAAAATTTATACGTTCCGGTTGAAACGGCGCGGTCGTGAGTCACAACCTTGACACTGACAAAGCAACTGTTATATACATATTTATTACGTTACTAATTGATACCTGATGCAATGCATCTATCTGCTAAGGTCCTAGACATATGTACTGCAAAATTGCAGTTGGAATGCAGTTGTCACAATTGCATTGCAACTGTCGATCGAGCAGCCTGCGTGCAGCCGTACGGACATACAGTGCCTAAATCTTATACTATACCAATGTAGAGTACATTGGTTGGTTGGTTTGTCCTACAATCACGTCGCAACGGAACAACGGATCGACGTAATTTTTTGCATGGGTATAGTTTAAGTGTCACCTGGAGAGTGACACTGATTACTTTTTATCCCGGAAAGTCAGAGTTCCCACGGGATTTGAAAAACCTAAATCCACGTGGATGAAGTCGTGGGGATCAGCAAGTAAATAATAGTTTCTAGAACGTGTCTACAAAATTACATCAAGTTTGATTGGTTCCGTTAAGTGTTTTCATTCATGGTTACTCTACAGTCTACACCTAGCTTAGGAACTCTCAGTTGAATAATAACGTAATAACAGCGATATAAAATATTTTCCACTAGATGCGACGCTTCATAGTACAGTACGAAGCATAAAGTAATGTACTCGATCTTTTTTTTTTTTAAGAATATTAGCCAAGTTGCAGACTAAAACTTTAAAAAAATAATTGATTTGTTTTGTTGTTTTTTGTTTTTGATGTTATTGTGCAATGGTGGGTTGCAGTATACTAGGCTACAATAGCCGAAGCGAACATAAAATAGAAGGAATAACATTTCACAAGTAAGTACCTCTGCTTGAGCGAGAGGGACTGAGGGGGCCACGCTAGTTGCATATATCTGTGGTACATATAATATCTGCCCCGGCTTTACTCACGTGTTTAGTCGACGTTAGCCTGACTAGTTTCGAATCCATCCGGGGTCCTTTTTCAAGGGAGTCAGTTCGCGCACGCGTCACGATTGTGACTGCGAGCTGCGCGTGCCTGCCCGTAGAGCCCGTGAGGGTGGCTGGGGGCTGCGTCTCCCGACAGTTCTTGCTGATCTTCATCGCTGGAACCGTAACCGTAATCCAGGCAAGCGGAGCTAATAGTGTCCTGTCCCACGACTGTCGACTAAACACGTGAGTAAAGCCGAGACAGATATTATATATAATGGAAATCACTCACGATAGTTTAAACTTTAAACGCTAAAATATGTCTGTGGTTTTATAAGTGGTAGTACTGCACTATGAAGCGCCACATCTAGTAGAAACATATTTTACTTATGTCGCCGAGTAATAACTAATCCTTGTACTTGAACCAGCGCAATGCCACGCAGGCATGCATAATATTACAAACTATTGCAACATCGGCGCATGCTTTTTATTGCGGTTACATTATATTATGCAGCCTAGGTACTCAGGTACTTAGAGCTACCGTGAAGCTATTATTATAATCATAATATTTACATACTCGTATATATATGTTTATTTATCTATATAAAAATACTAGCAGTTGCCCGTGACTTCGTCCGCGTAAAATTTCTGGTTTCTCATGAGATCTGAAATTTCCCCGCTGCAAAAGGCCTCACTTACCTACTCACTCAGTCTCACCTTAGGCACGGAACCAAGAATACCTAAATGCCAATTTTCATATCTCTAACTTCAAAAACATAGAATTTTCATATAACATTTCATCCCCCATTTCACCCCCTTAGGGGGAGAATTTAGTTAGAACCTTTCTTATCTGATACCTACCCCCTAGAAAGAACCTACGTTTCAAATTAAAAGTAAAAATAACAATAGTTAAAAAAATCTATAAAAACTTTTCCCCCCTATTTTACCACCCTTAAGGGGGGAATTTCCCAAATTCAACTATACAGATTTTTATTATTTAAAGCAAATAACCTAAATGTCGATTTTCATGTCTCTAACTTCAAAAACATAGGACTTTCATACAAACTTCAACCCCCCCCGTTTCTTAACTGACACCTACGTCCTAGAAAGAACAAAAGAAGAAAAGTAATAAAATAAAAAAATAAGAAAACGAGAAAGATAGATAGATTGGTTAATAATTTCAGTCGCTAAAGTAACATGAAGTTACATTTTCTACTTACTAGGAGTGCATAAACTAAGTAAGTAGTACCTATGTGAATATTATCACAGTGTATCACCTTACTTTACCACGATGCATTATGAATCGAGGTCCAGACAGTATGTTCGTGCACGTGACTATAGGCATGAGAATAGTATTACAATAAACTATTCTGCTGAAACTTATTTATCTATTCTTTATCTGAGTCTTTTTTATCTATACTTACATCCCTATACCCCTATTCTAAATACCCCCAACCTCCGATTAGAAGGCGGACGTCCTAACCACTAGGCTATCACAGCTTCGCTACTGTATCGCGACCTTTTTGCGCCTGTATAGAATAGAATAGAATAGAATAGAATGTTTTATTAAACTTTTTAAAAGTACTTATGAATAGTCAGGTAGTTTTAATTTACCACTGGTTCGGAATGCCGTTCCTACCGAGAAGAACCAGCAAGAAACTCGGCGGTGGCTCTTTTTAATTTTTCAATTTACAATGTCATTATACCGTACTATACAAGCCATTGCAGCCCCGTGCATTGCTGGAGCGAGTCAAATCCAAGCTTTTTTATCGTTTACATAGTCTGCGACTGTATAATATGCTTTTGTTAGGAGCATACTTTTAACACATTTTTTAAACTTGTGTATCGATGCAACTAGTCGCGATGGGCGATCTCCCTAAGATGATTCAGATAGATGATCCTAAGATGATGCGTTCAAGATACGCGCAGCTGTATCGCTACAAAAAGTCGCTGTGGGCGATATCTTAATAGCGTAGCTTAATGGTAAGCTCACAATAAAAGTCCAATCCACTGTGAAGTGTGAGCGATTGGGCGGCGCGGTGGGGCGGGGCGGGAGGTGAGCCCGCCTACTTTGCGGTCGAGATAAGACACCACGAAACGTGGCCCTGAAAGCACGTAGCAAGTAGCTACAGTACCCTAGAATACTTCGCTTAGCAACTCAATCGGACAGTTGAAAGTAGCGGAAAAATCAGTTACCAATTTTGACGGAATAACAACATACCTACCTTTCTACTATACGAAACGATACCTTTCTACTATCGTACCGCAAGGCATCACCAAGGTCTACACCCGTACGTAGTCGAAATTCCACGGATACGTAGGTACGAAGCGATTTGCCTCCTCATTTCGAATTCGAACCGCTGAGATTTGGAACACCCTTCCAGCATCAGTTTTCCCCTCCAATTATAATATGGGTACCTTTAAGACAAGAGTGAATAGACATCTTCTAGGCAAGCGCGCTCCATCATCTCAATCACGTTGATCCCTTGCTCCATTGCGACGTGATTGAAGGACAAACCAACAAACAAACACAGTTTTGCATTTATAATGTGGGTATTGATCCGAATGGAGAATATAACCTTGGTTTCATTGATGCAGGTTTCGTCACGATGTTTTCCTTCATCGTTAAAGCGTACCGAGAAGTCATATACATAGATCCTTGACATGGTCGAATCATAAAGATCCAGCTAATTGAAACACCCTTCCAGGCTCCAGCATCAGTTTTCCCCTCCAATTATAATATGGGTAACTTCAAGTCAAGAGTGAATAGGCATCTTCTAGACAAGCGCGCTCCATCTTGGGCTGCATCATCACTTGCCACCAGGTCTGATTGCAGCCAAGGGCTAGTCTATAAATAAATAAAATAAATAAAGTTGGATATAGATAAGTATTTAGAGAATGTTTACTTTCCAAGTTTACTCGTACAACTCTTGAGAACATTTTACACAAAAATAAAACTCGAAAGTCGCTGAACAAAGATACGCCCAGGTAAATAATTGTTATATAATGTTTTGATGTCGAAATGATTATTATTATAGTACGCGACAGGTCGAGATGGCAATCGGGGAATGAGGCGGGGGGACGCCCCGCACACCCGCAAGTCACCCGCGCTATCTCGCACCGGGTTAGCGCGGGGTCTGTGCGGGAGTGCGGGGCTTCCTCACCCCGATTGCCATGTCTACCTGTCGCGTACTATATAAAAATAATTGTCATTGTAAAGATTAGTATGAACCATTAATTTTTTGCTAGTGGATTAGAGATCAACTGCTGTGCGTTCACAAGCGAATCCTGATAGTTTTTCGCAGACAATCCATCTTGTACATGGAGAGTGACTGTATTTTCAGAAAGTAAACGATACTTTACTCAATTTTAAGGGTTCCGTACTTCAAAAGGAAAAACGAAACCCTTATCACTTTGTTGTCTGTCTGTCTGTCCGTCTGTCTGTGAAGAAACCTACAGGGTACGTCCCGTTGAATCATGAAATTTGGCAGGTAGGTAGGTCTTATAGCTGAAATTGGGAGAAAATCTGAAAACCGTGAATTTGTGGTTACATCACACAAAACAAATTAAAATGTGGTCATAAACTAAATAGTTAGTATTTTCCATTTTCGAAGTAAGATAACTATATCAAGTAGGGTACCATATGAAAGGTCTTCACCTGTACATTCTAAAACAGATTTTTATTTATTTTTATGCATCATAGTAAGTATTTGAATTATCGTGCAAAATGACGAAAAAATACGACTGTATTATGGAACCCTCTTTGCGCGAGCCTGACTCGCACTTGGCCGGTTTTATTTCTATAGCCTAGCGCTTAGGCTTCGATCAGACCTGGTGGCAAGTGATGATGCAGCCTAAGATGGAGCGCGCTTGCCTAGAAGATGCCTATTCACTCTTGGCTTGAAGGTACCCATATTATAATTGGAGGGGAAAACTGATGCTGGAGCCTGGAAGGGTGTTTCAATTAGCTGGATCTTTATGATTAGACCATGTCAAGGATCTATGTATATGACTTCTCGGTACGCTTTAACGATGAAGGAAAACATCGTGACGAAACCTGCATCAATGAAACCAAGGTTATATTCTCCATTCGGATCAATACCCACATTATAAATGCAAAACTGTGTTTGTTTGTTGGTTTGTCCTTCAATCACGTCGCAATGGAGCAAGGGATCAACGTGAATTTTTGCATGGCTGGTATAGTTAAAGACCTGGAGAGTGATATAGGCTTCTTTTTATCCCAGAAAATCGAAGAGTTCCCACGGGATTTTTTTTGATGATTTTTTTGAAACATAAATCCATAAGAATAAGCGGGCATCAGCTAGTCGAATATAAAACACATATGGCAAAACTACACCGAGGTAAGCATAACCTCATCAGAGGTAGATGCCCGTTAGTACTGTTATTAAATTAATTAGTTTTATTGTATTAGCCCCGCAACTTCAGCTATAGGCTATCGATCGTGCGAAGCCCTAGCCCGTCTCTAGATCTGCGTACTTCAAAGTCATCGTTTCGTAGTTGTACCTTGATGTAAATTTACTACCGAATATAAATTATTTATGTACGCAATTAAATATTGGTCTATTTTAAAGTGAGCTATTTATTACCATTACATGAAGCTGTGATAGCCTAGTGGTTAGGACGTCCGCCTTCTAATCGGAGGTCGGAGGTTCGATCCCGGGCACGCACCTCTAACTTTTCAGAGTTATGTGCGTTTTAATTAATTAAATATCACTTGCTTTAACGTGAAGGAAAACATCGTGAGGAAACCTGCATGCCTGAGAGTTCTCCATAATGTTCTCAAAGGTGTGTGAAGTCTACCAATCCGCACATGGCCAGCGTGGTAAGACTATGGGCAAAACCCTTCTCACTCTGAGAGGAGACCCGTGCTCTGTAGTGAGCCGGTGATGGGTTAATCATGATGATGATGATGATGATGATGATGGCAGAAACCTTCCCGCCAAACAAAGTTCCATCGCAATTGGATGAATGGTATAGGAACGCAAAAGTTATGAACAAACATTTATGTAGGTACATAAAGAAGACATACATAAGCGTCCAACTCCCGCTCAACTTGAGAAAATGAATGTCTTGCGTCACATACTTTTTACAACTTTTTGTTGACTTTTCAAAGCACGTGTTCATCAAGCTAAGGCTTCACCAGAAACTAAAAGTGCCTACCATGTCCGCTCAAACCACCTGGAGACCCCATTATGCGTTAGAGTGAATGCATGAAGAAAAATTTCTGCAAAAAAGTTATCAAGGTTGCTTACGATATCATAGTTCACGAAGTTATGTACGCGGTAGAAAGTAATGTACATTGACCTTTATCTCCTGAAGGTCGGTGTACATTACTCTCTACCGCGTAGCAGATTTGTAGAGCATTTTCTCTGTCGTTGAGACCGACAAAACGTCATATAGGTATGAGTGACAGAGACAACGCTCTACAAAGCCGAAATGTCATTCTAAAAGCCGATGTACACTGCTTTCTGGCAGGCGGCTATGAAACGACTAGGTTTATCTAAAGCTCTGTCTAACTTTTTAAAATAACTTAACAGAACTATGCATTCATCATCATCATCATGAGCAACCCATCGCCGGCTCATTACAGAGCACGGGTCTCCTCTCAGAGTGAGAAGGGTTTTGGCCATAGCCACGCTGGCCACAGTGGCCATGTGCGGCAACTCTCAGGCATGCAGAGGTTACCTCACGATGTTTTTCTTCACTGTGATATTTAATTTATTAAAACGCACATAATTACGATAGGTACGTGCCCGGGATCGAACTCTCGACCTCCGATTAGAAGGCGGACGTCCTAACTACTAGGCTATGACTGCCTAAGAAACTATGCATTAAGGTCCAACAACTAAAACAAACTTTCACTCTAGAGGCTTGAGCCTGTGCTCAAGGCTCTATACCTAGTGTTTCTCTAGAATTAACTAGGTATGTTGTTAGTAGTGGTAACTAGTAACAATTAAGTGCAACTAATAAAAATACAAGTAGTTAATAACTTGTTTCCATGGAACTAGGAATCAGCTTAGCGTAATAAGCATCATTTGTTGCGTGGTCGTTTCCCTAAAGTATGTCCCACATAATATACTCTTACTCATATTATATGACTTCCAAGCACGAGTTCAATTTTTTCACATTTGGTATTCATCATCATCATCATGATCAACCCATCGCCGGCTCACGACAGAGCACGGGTCTCCTCTCAGAGTGAGAAGAGTTTTGGCTATAGTCTACCACGCTGGCCATGTGCGGATTGGTAGACTTCACACACCTTTGAGAACATTATGGAGAACTCTCAGGCATGCAGGTTTCCTCACGATGTTTTCCTTCACCGTTAACGCAAGTGATATTTTAATTACTTAAAAACGCACATAACTCCGAAAAGTTAGAGGTGCGTGCCCGGGGAGTCTCCGACCTCCGATTGGAAGGCGGACGTCCTAACCACTAGGCTACCACAGCTTCTTATCTGGTATTATTAATATTTAAATGTAACTAATAGATTCTTTGTGTCTACCTGACGAACCTTGCCACATAGTTTGTATTTAATTTACCTAAGGGGCATGATACCTGAGGGGCATCAGCGGGCAATGGAGAGAGCTATGCTTGGAGTTTCTCTACGTGATCAAATCAGAAATGAGGAAATCCGTAGAACAAGAGTAACCGACATAGCTCAACGGGTTGCAAAGCTGAAGTGGCAATGGGCAGGGCACATAGTTCGTAAAACCGATAGGCGTTGGGGGTCTCAAGGTGTTGGAATGGCGACCTAGCACCGGAAGACGCAGCGTTGGAAGACCCCCCACTAGGTGGACGGACGATATCAGACGAGTCACAGGGAGCCGTTAGATTCAGGCGGCGCAAGGCCGTGGCGTGTGGAAGTCGTTACAAGAGACCTATGTCCAGCAGTGGACGTCTATCGGTTGATGATGATGAGGATTTTTCAATAAGTTTACACATGAAAACTTTGAACAGACACAGATATTATTAGTATCTAGAACGTTTCTACATAATTTCATCGAGTCTGATTAGTTAATATTGAAATGGGGACCAAACTAAGTACTGTAAAGTAATGTACATCGACAATTAGAAGTCAGATTTGTAGAGCGTTGTTCCTGTCATTGAGACCGACAAAACGTCACATAGGTATGAATGATAGAGACAACGCTCTACAAAGCCGAAATACAATTCTAAAGGCCGATGTACAATACTTTCGGCGGCGTACTGTACGTTTGTATAGAGACCGCTGGAGAGCGCGCTAGGGTAATTATACTTGCTATGAAATAACGTTTTAAACTTAGCAATGCTAAACAAAACGCCACTATTTCATAAAGAAAAAGATCGAATGTTATAAAAGTTTACTTAAAAGACCGTCTTGAAGACAAGTTTTCGTTCTTAGAAAAATGATGCGCTTCTAGGAAATTAGGTGACGGCCCATCTTTATTACAATAACGTTAAGTCTATATAAGCGATGTATGAGGTATCTGGGTAGGCCCAAAAATCCTTCCTTCTGTTTTGTTAACACTCTATTTTGTGTCGGGGGTAAAAATGACAATTATTTCACGTAAAAATGACCATTCTAGAAACGAATGTAGAGGAGTAAAAATATGACTTTACATTCTTTACAAGGACAACGTTGAGCATGGCTAATTGAATTGCAAAATCACGTGATTTAAAAACAACAGCGAAGATTGTGTATCCATACTTGTTCAACTAAAATGAATACAAAAGATAATGGTAGAACCATATTTTCCGATTATAGTAGGTACTAAATCGAAGTAACATTTTTCTCAAGAGAAAGATTTTCACTCAAAGGCGGCAAAATAGCATAATTCCTCCAAGCCACTCTGTTCCTAGTACATCTTCAGTGTCTTCAGTACCAATTTCGATGAAAAACAGCGTTGCGAGTACGAAACATACGATATGTTTCGTACCATATAGTCGCAAGTTGCGACTATGGTACGAAACATACTAAATTCACACTTTTTGGATCATGTTAATATCTTCGGTCTTATATTTTCGTACCTTTTTCAGAAAGACTTAATTAGGATTGTTAAGCTTATTTCACACTACGGGATATACTACATTATACGATAGTCCGGTCCATATTGGCGTTCCCAACATCCGTGCCAATTATTAGAGCTAAAAAAATTGGTACGAATGTTGGGTACACCAATATTAACCGGACCGGATATAAAGGATAAAGCTTTTCGTACCTTTTCAGGGATTTTGTTAGTAGGATTCGCCACATAATATCATCTGGCATTTGGCGACGAGTTAGCTTTCAAAAAATATTTATCTTTCAATTCATATAATATGCGTACGTTTGTGTATATTTCTGTTATCAACTCAAAAACTAGTCCTATGGATCGCCAGGAAACGCTGACGTCGCGTGTTTTCAATAAGTAAATATTTTTTTATTTGTTAATGATCAGTCACAGATTAATATTAATTACTGAGCCAATTAAAACTTCAAACTTTTCTTTTTCCACACCGTTTGTAACGATGAACTTTAAGTTTAACTGACAAAGTTTGCCTGTTAAGGTATAATAATATAATAAATAAATAATAAAATCTTTTTTTGATTCGATTACGGGAGAGTCACAAGATAACAGCAGTCCATATTGTGTGTGCTTATAAATGCAAAACCAATCATTAGATTTTAATAAATAAGGTTACTTTGGCATTCTGTAAGTTGAAACCCACCCAAGAATAGCTAATTTCGTATATTACTAACTGTTAAAAAACTCACTCTTAGAGGAGACCCGTGCTCTGTAGTGAGCCGGTGACGTGTTGATCATGATGATGATGATGATGATGAAAAGTCTTATATACCTACGTAATAAACAATACTTGTACTTATCTAGAACCTCCTAAAATGTTTCTTTGTGTAAATGTATTCTGTGTATGACATGCATCAGTAAAAAATAGGGCGGTTATGTCGAAAGATAAACAAAAATGTATTAGAATCAAAACCTAAATATTCATGTCCAGCAGTGGACGCAGACGCGCTGATTTGATTGATAGAAAAAATCACTTGTTTTTGCAAAAAAAGTTTGTTTTAGAAACTTATCAAAACTAATTTTTATATATCTATATATATAAAATTCAAAGTCCTGACTGACTGACTGACATAATATATATCAACGCACAGCCTAAACCGCTGGTCCTTAAGACATGAAATTTGGAGGGTCTATTCTTTGTAAAGAGTAGGTATCCACTAAGAAAGGCTTTTTCGAAATTCCACCCCTAAGTGGGTTAAATGGGGGATGGAAGTTTGTATGAAAGTCGGTAATTTTTCAAGTTATTTGCATGAAAATTGGTGTTTGGGTATTCGATCACAAATGAAGAAATACGTGTTTCAGAATTTTTGGAAAATTTGCTCATACGGGTGGTAAAATAGGGGATGAAAGTTTGTATGTGAAATCAACGCACAGCCTAAAACGCTGGTCCAAAAGACATGAAATTTGGAGGGTCTATTTTTTGTAAAGAGTAGGTATCCATTAAGAAAGGATTTTTCGAAGTTCCACCCCTAAGTGGGTTAAATGGGGGATGGAAGTTTGTATGAACGTCCGTCATTTTTCGCGTTATTTGCATGAAAATTGGTATTTGAGTTTTCGGTCACAAATGAAGAAATACGTGTTTCAGGATTTTTGGAAAATTTGCCCATAAGGATGGTAAAGTAGGGGATGAAAGTTTGTATGTGAAAGATTTAATTATTGATATTATAATTAACTTGAAATTTGGAAAGTAGGTTTTTTCTTGAGGTTAGGTGTCAGCTAAGAAACGACTATGAGAAAATCTCCCCCTAAAGGGGTGAAATGGGGGTTGGAAGGTTATGTGTTATTCGGTGCTGTTCAGAGTGCGCATCATTTGTTTCCTGTAGGCCACGCGGGCGAAGCCGCGGGCAGAAGCTAGTTTATATATAAAAGGCAAAGGCGACTGACTGACTGATCTATCAACGCACAGCTTAAACTACTGGACGTATCAGGCTGAAATTTGGCATGCAGATAGCTATTATTACGTACCTATAGGCATCCGCTAAGAAAGGATTTTTGAGGGGTTCGAAATTTGTGTTGACCACGCGGACGAAGTCGCGAGCATAAGCTAATTAGAAATTAGGCAGAGCTCTTCATAGTTGAAAGGTATAGTAGGTACTGGAAACCCCGAGCTGATGAAATCGGATGCCTACCGAATAATGTGGTGACGCTCCTTAGCAAGCCCTTACCCTCATTGGTGTAATTATAGACTGATGCAAACAATTATTACGTATTAGCTGATGCCCGCGACTTCGTCTTTGAATTTCCGGGATAAAAGTAAAGTAGCCTATGTGTTAATCCAGGGTATAATCTATCTCCATTCCAAATTTCACCCAAATACGTGCAGCCGTTTTTTGCGTGATTGAATAACGAACATCCAAACATCCACACTTTTAAATAATATTATTAGGATTAGGATTAATGGAAAACCAACTCGACCGAGCAGCGTTCGGGAAGCTTCGAGTTGTCTTCTCGCCCAAAATTCATGAAAACCACCATGAACCCGTTTAATGCGAGGTTGCGGTCGCAGCTAGTTAAAAGTATTGAAATTTTTACAAAAGTTATAAAATATATTAGTAAAATAACAAAAATGTAAATCAAAATTCATATATCTTAGTTCCTAAAAATAATTCAACCAATATGGTGATAGACAGTAGTAATAAAATGATATGATTTTTTGGTATAGCAGTAGTTTATGGGGCTAGAATAATCATGATTCAAATCATGATTATTTATTTGTTTTTAACAATCAATTAATTATTAACGTCACTACGGAAAGCGATTAATGACATCACAAGGCGACAAATATTTTTCAATTTTTTAACATAAAAAAGGTTAAAATTTTTAAATTTATTTTGCTTAATTAATTTATAAGACATATCTACCTGCCAAATTTCTAGGTCAACGGGAAGTACCCTCTAGGTTTCTTGACAGACCGATAGATAACAAAGTGATTCTATTAGGGTTCCGTTTTTCCTTTTGAACAGAAGCAAGCAGGTACAGAAGTCTAAAAATCCTCGATTATTATTTGAAACTGAGAGTCAAATGACTCAACGTTTGAGAAACGATGGAATAATAGGTAGTATTGGGTGCAGGACGGCTTATCGCCACGCCAAACATAACAACACCGATTTCCACAATATCGCCGACTCGACACGGATTATACTAGAACCACAGAAATCTTAATAACAAGGCTTGTTATTGAGATTTCTGTGACTACAACCTATTATTACGAAACAGTTAGAGTCATTCGGGGTAAGAGGACGCATTGGGTAAAAGTACGCGGTGCTGAAGTGTGTGCGAGCGAAGGAAAAAAACCCTCAAATTGTAAACATGGATACCTCTAGGTTTTTAAACATTCCGTCTGATTTTCTGGGACTAAAATCAGCCTACGTCTGTCCCCGGGATGTAACCTATCTAGTATCTCTATACTCGATTTCGTCAAAAGCGGTTAATCAGATGGGTCGTGAAAAGCTAGCAAACAGACAGACAGACACACTTTTGCATTTGTAATATTAGTATGGATTCAAAAGTGTGTCAAACATAATATTATACCGACTTCAATAAAGATATTTGATTTTCAAAACAACAACAAACGGCACGAGGACAATCCGTAGGCTCTACGGCGTAGGGCGTACTGCGTAGGGCGTACGGCGTAGGGCGTAGTGCGTAGGCAAAACAAAAGTGTGATATAAGTGCCAAAAACCCTTAGGAATCTATAAGACGTTAGGTTTTGCTTCCAGTATGCTTAGTATAAGATTTTACGTCTCACCAAACGTTGCTAGAATTCGAGAGTCGAAACACAATACCGTCAAAGTAAAATGGACCTTCAATGGAAATGGAAATTCAATGCCACTGATTTTAATTTAGTAACGTTTCCGCTTGGAGCGCGGGCTGTAGATGTGTAGACAAACTTGAGCTGTAAAACAAGTTGGTTGGCTAGTTTACTAAAATGCGGAAGGTTTTCGACACTCGAATACAATCAACGTTAGTGAGACATAAAATCTCGTACTAAGCGTAGTTTTGCCACGGTTACTATAACTGACGGAAGTAGCGTACCGTCTAAAGCTACGGCCAAATCTGCGCGTCATGAACGCGGGCTGCAGGTGCGTACAGTACGCGAATCTATACGTGCACACCTACGTGACTGTTGTTGTCGCGTAATTGTGCATGGCGCCATTAAATATCGTAGAAGCGATCGCCGCGCGGCTGACTTTCCCGCTTCGTAGCCTTTCCCGCTTTGGTTGCGCAGGTCTGGATGATGCTTTATGTGCCGACAAATATCTGGATAGTTCTCTGCCCCATCTACATCTTTTCATTACAACTGCATTTTAGAATTCATCAGCTGAATTCTCAATTTTGTTATCAAGTAAAAATAAAAAAAGGTTAGTTTTCATTTTCCGTAGGCCGCTCTGCTCTTTAGGTAAATCTCTTTGCTCCATAACGCCCAAACTGATTCCCCTACCTGTTGCGTTAACGTATTGTTTCTATGCTATATTATGGAATTTTCCACAGTTTACAAAAATAAATCAGATGCGATTTATTCCAAACATCGCTAGTCGAGTCGCAATGCTAAGCAAACACCTCGACTTACACGCACTAACAGAAGAATGTAGTGTTTGGTACCTAATTACGTGTTCATCAGTTCTCTTACAATTACCAACCCTTTTTTAATTCATTATAGACACACGCTTGACCACAATCACACCTGATGGAAAGTGATGATGCATCACTCTTGTTTTATTTAAATTGGTAGAAAACACAGATCAATCAATCAATCAGCCTGTTCTCAGTCATCTGCGCGAGCTTGCACTTGCATCGTAGGTCAGTATGACCTGTCAGTGCAAGCTAGCACAGGTATTGTTCCGCGCGCTCGTGTAATGTGTACGAATGTAACACTCACACTAATGCAGATGGCAAACACAGTGTGTTGCGCTGCCTCGCGCTCCACTGACGCCCGAAAATGCTATTGCGACGCGTCTTGCGGTTAACTTAAAGAGCGACTATTTAATTGGCGCAGACTATACCTTACACATAGATGGAATGTCGACGACATAAGGATGGAAACTCGTCCGACGACATCTTGTGGTGCTCTTCTTCTTGTGGAAATACTTAGTTGAAGGGGGGCTACTCATTTTAATAAATGATGTGTCCTTAGCTTTGTCTTGGCATCTCGAATGTCATGGGCTTTAGGATGTCATGACAAATCCAATATGGCGCATATAAGAAATAAAAATACGAAACTTCGGATGCGATTGTATAACACCAGTTAAGGTACCCTTATTATAAATGTGAAAGTGTGTTTGTTTGTCCTTCAATCACGTCGCAACGGTGCAATGGATTGACGTGTTTTTTGGTATGGGTATAGATAAAGACCTGGAGAGTGTACTTTTTATCCCGGAAAATCAAAGACTTCCCACGGGATTTTTAAAAACCTAATTCCACGCGGACGAAGTCGCGGACATCAGCTAGTATTCTTATAAATGAGACTTTGATCGACTTTTTAGAATTATGTATTTCAAGTCCCAAATTGATTGTGAAATATGGAGGATGCACTCGTTTACATAAACAATCTTAGAACTTTCTTGGAGCGTACCGCAGGGGCTCTGAGTATATTTCATGTCATTGATGTCTTGTCGTTTCAACGTCAAATACATCGTTATGGATGGTTATAATATCCTCGTAACATATCAGTCTCAACAGCAAATTCCTCGAATCGATTTGAATCAGTTACCCACTTGTTTTCTAATGTCCTTTCATATAAATTCTATTAACTAGCTCAGACTAGCCTTCATCGGTATACGATAGAGACAACTTCGAACGCATTCAGCGACTGTCATTTACACCAACAGACGAGGCTCGTCAAGAGCATACAATCCAGTCCTGCGTAAACAAATACAGACTTATTATATAACCTACTAGCTTATGCTCGCGACTTTGCCCGCGTGGACTACATAAATTTCAAAGCCCTATTTCACCCCCTTAGGGGTTGAATTTTCAATAATCCTTTCTTAGCGGATGCCTACGTCATGATAGCTATCTGCATGCCAAATTTCAGCCCGATCCGCCCCGTAGTTTAGGCTGTGCGTTGATAGATCAGTCAGTCAGTCAGTCAATCAGTCCCCTTATCTTTTTATATATTTAGATGTAACATGAGGTTTTAGATTTAATTTAAGTTATTTTAGTTTTAATTTAATGTTGTTTTATTTTACTTTTAATTTAGATTTAAGTTTTTTAGTATACACTATTAATAATATCTGTACCTGTGTTGTTTCTGCCTCGTTGGTTTAGTGGATAGCATGTCCGTCAGATGACGAGGCCTGGGTTCGATTCTCGAGTCGGGCCAAAAAATTGTTAACTCAACGTAAAATTTAAAATGTTTTTGTAATTACGCACATCTAAATATATATAAGGAAAAGGTGACTGACTGATCTATCAACGCACAGCTCAAACTACTGGACGGATCGGGCCGAAATTTGGCATGCAGATAGCTATTAGGACGTAGGCATCCGCTCCGAAAGGATTTTTGAAAATTCAACCCCTAAGGGGATGCAATAGAGGTTTGAAATTTATGTAGTCCACGCGGACGACGTCGCGAGCATGAGCTAGTTATTTATATAACTAGCTACGGCTCTAGATAATAGATGTTTTGAGCCTGTGACTACGATACGCTTATACGTACTTGTATATTCTGCCTTATGCATCATACGTAACTCGTAAGACAGAGTAGAGATAATACCTATATCATATGTTGTAATTAAAAAAAAAATAGCATAAAAAGAGCATCAAATATAGCCTTTACGATTTTTATGGTTCCGCACCTCAAAAGGAAAAACGGAACCCTTATAGGATGACTTTTTTTTTTTTTTTTTTAAAGAATATTAGCCATGTTAAATGACTAATTATCCCCTTTCCCCTCGAACTAAGCGTAAAGCTTGTGCTAGGAGTAGGTACGACAATAGTGCAACTGGCGGGGTTTGAACCGTCGACCTTTCGGTTTTCAGTCCACTCCTTTTGAGCTATTGAGGCTCGTGAAAAAGGAAAAACGGAACCCTTATAGGATGACTTTATTGTCTGTCTGACTGTCGGTCTGTCAAGAAACCTACAGGGTACTTCCCGTTGACCTAGAATCATGAAATTTGGCAGGTAGGAAGGTCTTATAGCTGACTTTCGGGGAAAAATCTGACAACTGTAAATTTGTGGTTGCATCACACGAAAAAAAAATTGTGGTCATGAACTAATAATTAGTATTTTCAATTTTCGAAGTAAGATAACTATATCACGTGGGGTATCATATGAAAGGGCTTCACTTGTACATTCTAAAACAGATTTTTATTTATTTTTAGGTATATATAATAGTCTTTGATTTATCATGCAAAATGTCTATAAAATACGATTGTTATACGGAACGCTCAGTGCTCGAGTCTGACTCGCACTTGGCCGGTTTTTTTTAAATTAAATTACAGAATTGGTTCAGGGATTAATCATTTAAAAAGTTTCACTTGGGGAATGTACTCACTGCAGGTCATATTGGTAAGCGTAATGCGACGGTGGCGGCTGCAGCTCATGCAATTGGAGGTAAAACTCGTGCACTCGCGCATAATCGCGCGCCATAACGGCGTGCGGCCGAGCTGCGTTGCACAACCTCACTGACCGCCACTAAGCTCACTAGGCGACTAGTCTACTCGAACCGAGACCGCCGCGCCGTCCGCCCAACAAACTGCTAAACCGAATCGGACCGCCCTCCGCAACGGAACCCTCAACACTGAAGGATATGGATGGGTGTTATACCTATCCCCCACGACCGGTGGTTCCCGTGATACAAGAGTTAAATCTCTATGGTACACCCACAGAAGTCTAAATATGGGTAAGTACTTTCAAAATTCAAATCATTTATACAAATTGGGTACTGCTGTGCTCTTTTTGTTTGTCAGTTTTGAATTTGTAATATAATTATGCAGTGGTGATAATTAATTACGTAAACTTAAAACTACTAAAGTGATACCATTTTTACCTCAAGATGTTTTCCTTCATTGTTAAAGCAAGTGATATTTATAAAGTTCCGAAAAGTAAGAGATGCGCCCCCGGGGTCAAACCTGCGGTTAGAAGGCGGAAGTACGAAGTAGTAAAGGAAACAAAAAACTATTTTTTCATTCTTACACATATTCTAACACCGGCAATACCTCTAGATTACAACATGGGGTTATTCAAGGGGCGTACCAACAAATTCCTGAAAGGCCGGCAACGCATCGGGCGTTCCTCTGGTGCTACAAATGTTCATGGGCGGCGGTAATCACATAGCATCAGGTGACCCGCCTGCCCGTTATCTCTATTTAAAAAAACCCTTATCGTGGAGCAGGAGGAACCTTAGAGAGCTTGCTCCTGGGTTTTTAGGGTTCCGTGCCTCAAAAGGAAAATCGGAACCCATACAGGATCACTTGGTTGTCTGTCTGTCTGTCAAGAAACCTACAGGGTACTTCCCGTTGTCCTAAAATGATGAAATTCGGCAGGTAGGTAGGTCTTATAGCTGACATTAGGGGAAAAATCTGAAAACCGTGAATTTGTAGTTACATCACACAAAAAAAATTAAATTATGGTCATTAACTAAAAATTAGTATTTTCAATTTTGGCAGTAAAATAACCATATCAAGTGGGGTATCATATGAAAGGGCTTCAACTGTGCATTCCAAAACATATTTTTATGACTCATAGTTTTTGAATGTAAATGTAATGTAAAATGACGAAAAAATACAACTATTGTACGGAACGCTCGTTGCGCGAGCCTGACTCGCACTTGGCCGGTTTATTTTATCATGTTTCTATTGCAAGTAATGGCTTCACCGTCGCGTCGATGCGTCGATATGTGATTGATAACAGAGAATAGAAGACCTACAATACGATGTAGCAATATGTCGCACATAACTATATTAGGATACGTTATTATCGGACCACCTGGTAGCTACCTTCTCGACTGAGTCACAGGGATAATAATAATTTTAACACTTGCCTGCACTGAAACAATGACTAGTTTACGACCCGGCTTCATCATCATCATCATCATCAACAGCAGCCAATATTTTATTTATTTCCAACAAAAAAATGATAACAATATTGGTGTCTTCGTGTTCGCAGAGCTTGCCGGCTTGTTTGAGCACTGCATATTGCTCTATCATTAGCTCATTGTAGGTACAAAGTATGCGATTAATAAAACTGTAGTACAGTACGCGGCAGAAAGTAATGTAGATCGACCTTTAGAAGGAGATAGCGGATTTGTAGAGCATTGTCTCTGTCGTTGAGACCGACAAACTGTCATATAGGTATGAGTGACAGAGACAACGCTCTACAAAGTCGAAATGTCAATCTAAAGGCCGATGTACATTACTTTCTGGCGCGTACTGTATGTAGTCTAAATATATAAAAGGAAGAGGTGACTGACTGACTGATCTATCAACGCACAGCTCAAACTACTAGACGGATCGGGCTGAAATTTGGCATACAGATAGCTATTATGGCGTAGGCATCCGCTAAGAAAGGATTTTTGAAAATTCAACCCCTAAGGGGGTGAAATAGGGGTTTGAAATTAGTGTAGTCCACGCGGACGAAGTCGCGAGCATAAGCTAGTTAACAAAAAAATAAAAAAAAAACAACCCTGTCCAGACACCCTTAAACTTTAACAATTTAGTAAACTTTAATGGTGTCTGGCAGGGGGTTGCGACACTAAGTGTCTGGCAATGCATGACGTGCTTTCTAATACTAATCCAAGGAAAATATATAAAAAAATAGAATTCAAAAGAAAATAGTTTGACGCAAGGTTTTTTACACATATATTACCTGTTATCATCTCCCACAGCCACCCTGATCCAAACTTCATAGTCGCTAATCGTTCCTTCAGTGAATCTTTCAGCTTTTATAAAATAACGAAGGTCTAGCACGCGCTGGCTCTCTATCTATAATTATTGTGAACTGTCTATACTCTGTCCAGGCCTTAGAGGGTGTGAAATGGGCGGACCTAGTGGGCGGAACTCTCATTGTTTCGACTGAGGTTTTACAAAGACATCTTAACTATTCTCCTACTTTGTACAGTACGCGGCAGAAAGTAATGTACATCGACCTTTAGAATGAGATAGCAGATTTGTAGAGCATTGTCTCTGTTGTTAAGACCGACCTAACGTCACATGAGTAACAGAGACAACGCTCCACAAAGCCGAAATGTCATTCTAAAGGCCGATGCACATTACTTTCTGCCGCGTACTGTAATTAGTGCTTCCTACTGATTCCCGGAAACGTTTAAGTGCGAAAACCAGCCCAGAGTGAAGAAGAAGAAGACCTACTGATTCTGAGCGCAACTAAATTTTAGAGCATTTGCATCTTTTTCTTGATGTAATAAGAAAAGGATTAGAAAATGAAAAATTAATATAGTAATCATAATCGCGATTTAGAAAATTAATCATTAATCGTTAATTTGATTAATATTTTTGACTGATTAACGTAAGATTTTAAAACAAGAAAATAAATTACGAGGCTGAGAGTTGAACGATGTAGTAGGTATATGCTTGGCACTTACAATACCAATTCACAATCGAAGTTTCCAAAATGTCTACAATTTGGGTGGACAGCACCGCCTGTAGCGTTACGGTTGAAGAGTTGGAACCAGAATTTTTATGGGACCATCTCGCAAACTTCTCTGATACAGCTTTCTTAGGTAGTTACTTACGACTTTCATACATAACAATGTTCCATCCCCATTGACGTATATCCCCCATTTCACTCTCTAAGGAGTGGATTTTCGCAAAATCTTTTCTTAGCTAATACTAACTCCTTAAGAAAACCTACCTTCCAAATTTCTAGTTGACAATATAATAAAACAAAATAAAAATAAAAAAGTCTTTTATTTATCCTTAATAAATAATTAGTACATACATATCATTATAAATTCTGTGCATGCATTTAATATTGACATTATGCAAAAAAATTAATAATAATTAATACTGCATCTTTGACAATCTAGTTAACAATAATTATAACAACCTTCCCATTTCCCAAGGTGCTGGAATGGCGACCTCGCATCGGAAGACGCAGTGTTGGTAGACCCCCCCCCCCACTAGGTCACTAGGACATCAGATGAGTCGCAGGGAGCCGCTGGATTTAGGCGGCGCAAGACCGTGGCGTGTGAAAGTCCCTATAAGAGACCTATGTCCAGCAGTGGACGTCTCTCAAATGGTGACGATGACAACCTTCCCATACAAACTTTCATCTCCTATTTTACCACTCTCAAGAGTCAAGAGAGGATTTTTCAAAAATAACTTAAACCGATTTTTGTTATTTAAAGCTAATGTATGTGTTAAGTCGGTTTTCACGTCTGTAACTTCGTTGTGTTTGTTGTTGTTTGTGTATTAGGGTGGAATTCCGAAATATCATTGCTTATTGGATACCTACTCTGTACAAAGAACATACCCTCTAAAATTTCATGTCTCTAGGATCAGCTGTTTAGGCTGTGCGTTGATACAGTTATAAGTCAATCACTTAGTACGCAGCATGCATGTTTCCTCGCGATGTTTTTTAGCGTTAAAGCAAGTGATATTTAAGTGCTTAAAACGAATAGGTACCTACTTATTTTTGTTGAATAATTATTTTAAAAAAATTCGCATCAGAAACGACGGAAAAAAAGGGCCACCCAACTTCAAACAAATTGCTTGAACTAGGTCGGAACGTATGTTGGAGTCCGGAGTCGGTGGGTGTGTAGACGGCATAAAACACAATTATGGACACTATTTGCTTGCTGGTGTCAACTGTCCGATTGGGAGGTATCCGGTTACCTAGCAATTGGCAATCGGGGGATTTATTTATTTACAACAAGCTTTGCAGGCAGGCAGCAGGCCCCGGCTTTCAGGGGTGAGCTTAGCTTTATACACCACCGCTGCTTAACTCATCATCAATCCATCCGCCGTCTTCTCTCAGAATTAGAAGGCTTTTGACCATATCACCATAGCCTCAATAGCTCAACGGGTAAAGGAGTGGACTGAAAACCGAAAGGTCGACGGTTCAAACCCCGCCCGTCGCACTTTTGTCATACCTACTCTCAGCACAAGCTTTACGCTTAGTTGGAGAGGAAAGGGGAATATTAGAAAAAAATAGCCCACCACCAAGTGCAGATTCAAAATTGAGGAGTTGGAATCCAATTTTTTATGGAACAATGTTACAAAGTTTCTCTATCAATTAAAAAATAAAACTATGGAAATTTGTTCAGTAATCTCGAAGATTTTGGCGTACATAGGTAGAAAAACACAACTCCTCCTCTTTTGAAAGTCGGTTAAAAAAGTAGCCTATGTTACTCCTTGGTCAATACTCTACTTGTCTGTGAAAGTCCCGTCAAATTAGATTAAGCCGTTCTGGAGATTTGCCTGTTCAAACAGACAGACAAAATTTCAAAAACGTGTAATTCAGTTATGGCACAGTTCAAATAACCATATGAGTTTAATATGAGGCAATTATTTCGAAATTACAAACATACACTTCAATATTAGAAGTATAGATGTGTAATCACATATTTTTACAATAATTTACAAGGAACCACAAGCCTTATTCGCTATAATCCGCTAAACAGACAAATCGGTGTGTTGCAAGTGTACAACGTGCAGCATGCGATATGCACCGACCGCCACCCCACAACTAGATAAACAGGAAAAGCAAGCAATACCTACACACCACCAACACAGCACCACACCAATCTTCTAGACCCACTCAACGTACGTTTCACTTTTAACCTTCAGAGGGATGGAATTTTTGAAAATTCTTTTATAGTGGGCATCTACATTATAAAAGAAACCTTACTGTAAAAATTTCAAGTATTATATTGCTTCATTGAAAGTTTTATATTCGCATACTTACATAATTCAAGATTACCTAGTCCAAAGCCAAATCGGTAAAATGGAGTTTCAGCTTTGGACTTAAACACCTCTAGGTTGGCCTGAAGACTCGTTAAGCAGAAGTCGAAGTTTTGTCTTCGAACTAAGCGCTCTGGGCATTTCTGAGGGATAGCCTAGGCCGATCGCAATGTGCCGGCATTTCGGCTTTGGACTATAACATAATATACTTAGATAACCTTACGTCGAACTGAACAAACACAACTAAGATGTTGGTCTTGAATAGTTAGGGCTGTGGTTTCCGGTCTTTTGTAAACAGCTCTCTAAGTTGATTGGGGATGGTAAGTTCCGACCAGGGTTTGAAAGATAAGTAGACCTCGTGTTTGATAAATCATATAACGTGACAAATGAAGAACCTGCAATGATAGTACTTGGGTTCAACTGTTTAGTCCCAGTAGTTCAATTGCATCTCCCTTTAAGAGTTGAACTAATGGGGAAAAAGTCTCACTAGTTCAAAGGTTGAGTTAATCAGTTGAACTCTGTTGAACTAATGAAAAGGAGCGGTACATATCGAATGCAGTACGACAAGGCTCTTTTGCCACTTGAATGACATTGACAGGGGGCATAGTTGTAGAACAAAGGCTGCCAGCAAGTAAAATCTCCCCAAGTTTACGGAGTATATTTTTATATGATTTTAACTAAATGAGAAATTGGGAAAGCGGTCCCTGTTTACAAATCGAGAAAGAACAATAAAAACCATTTATATGCACTTACAACTAATCATGTTTACCTGTTCATATAAATACCTACTATATATACCTAGTGTTAAATATAGCTATAAGATGCAGACATATTTATGTTGTATCTATTATTAGGATATTATATCGTGATATTATGTACCTATATGGAATGGAATGGATGGAATCATATTATGGAATGGAATATGTAACACCCGCGTAGCACAGTATACAATATTATGTTTGCTTGTATATAACATTGAAGCTGGTTAATAAATATTAGAGCCCAAAAACCAAAGGAGATTGCCCATTTTTTTTGGTAGGAGCTTTGATCCAATATAATTGTTATGTCACCATGGTTTTAATTTTATATTGTAGACAAATAAGTACCTTTTTATATTCTGCAAACGATTTCCATTTGTTCACCCTGGTTACAAAGAAATCTAATTTTTATGTTGCTGATATTGAGATTATATTTAATTAACAGATACTTCATCAAAATAAATAGATGTTTACGATTCTGACTGTAATTATGAATATTTTCAATGATAGGGTGAAGGAAAGTCGAAAAGTCGTAATAAAATATATAATCGTAAAAAATAACACATTTTTTCAAAATTAATTTAAGTTTTGACACGACACCACAAAAGAGTGAGAAAGAGTTCACGGGCAATCTCCTTTACTTACACTTCAAAGAAACCTTGAAATGTGAACATAAAAAGCTTGTTCATAAGAATAAGATTCCTCAACAGTATGAGTTAGTTGTTCTTCTGTCAGGAGTTTCTTATCTTCTATAGTGTGACGAGACTTCCACGCAATGGCGAAAAGCCGTACACTTGGAAGCTATAACAGTTGCAGGTATATGGTTTTCCGCCGGTGCGAGTTAACGTTCTTCTGTTAGGAGCTTCTTGTCTTCCATAGTGCGATAAGGCTCCCACGCAATGGGGAGAAACCATATTCTTGGAAGCTATAACAGTTGAAGGAATATGGTTTCCCGCCAGTGCAAGGTAGCTGTTCTTCTCTCAGAAGTTTCTTGTCTTCCATGGTGCGATTTGGCTCCCACGCAATAGTGAAAAACCATATGCCTGGGAAGCTATAAAAGTTGCAGGTAAATGGTTTTCCGCCAGCGCGAGTTAGCAGTTCCTCTATCCATGAGATTTTTTAATGCTAAAAATGTAATTCCTTTCCTCACACTCTACCTTAATCTTTAAAGCATTTGTAGTTTCTAGTTTCTTCCGTCTGGAATTTCTTGTCTTCCTCAAAGTAAGGCCTCCTGTTAGGAGAGGATTCCCTCGCACGAGAGGAGAACCATTTTCTTGTAAGCAATATAGACACATGTTTGCAAGAAAATTGCTTCCCTCCAGTGGGAGTTATTGCAATAACTTTCTTCTACTCTTGTTGTTTTTGAATGTTTCAAAGAAACAAGTTAGCATTTAGAGAGACCTGTGTTTAAGAATATAAATATATTGTTGTATAATGATAACTACAGTGTTAATAATATATTTTAATGTATGTAGACAACGGGTATATAGCACGATTAAATTAGGGTTTTTATTTGTCGATATTTTAACCCAATTGCACGGGTCGTGGTCACGATGGGACTGCGGTGCTGCGAGAAATGAAGTTCGGGCTGTCAACTACCCTTTTTCTTGTTCTTATAGCCGGAACTTCACGAGCTGTCCGGCAAAATACACTCACAACGTCCTGACGTTGCAATTGGGTTGAAATATCGAGAAATAAAACGCCAAATTAATCGTGGTATGTACATTAAAATGTATGTAAAAACCTCGAAATAAGCTTAAAATCACTAGATAATAATATATGTATAATAAGACGAAGATCATGTCTAATGCTTATGTCCGCCCCCACCTAGTAGTCGTTGGGAGCTCTGCACTCGAAATTGTAGACGAGTATGTATACCTAGGACACACGATCCAGTTATGAGTTAGGTAGGTCCAACTCGGCTGGGCAGCGTTCACGAGATGTCTTCTTGTCCAAAAATCCTCAGTGCTTGAAGACCAAAGTCTTGATATGGTGGTATGGAGGACATGGATCCGAGACATAGTCGCTAATTATGGGCCTCATAAGAAAGCTCAGAGTCACTCAGCGGGCGACGGGGAGAGCTGCTTGGAGTTTCTCTACGTAATCAAATCAGAAATGAGGAGATCAGTAGGAAAACTAGAATAACCGACATAGCTCTTCATAGGATGTGAAGCTGAAGTGGCAATGGGTAGGTACATAGGTCGGAAAAGTGATAGACGTTGGGGTCTTAGTTTACAATTAGTAGTTAGTAATTGCAGTGGAATTCCCAACATTTCAAAATTCTTAAAATTCCACCGTAAGGAACAGGGGATAAAGCTCACATTTCCATGCTTACTGTGAGTCGAGTGGGAGTGGATTCGGCGTGGAGTCTATGTAATGTGCGAAGGCCTTTATTGAGCCTTCAGTCACTCTAGCAGCGGGGCGCAAGTCTGTCGCCGACAGTTAAATGAGACGGGAATCGAAACTGAGAACGATCCTATCACTTGCATTATAATTATTCCCTGTGACCTGCTTTGCAAACCATATATTATAAAATATAGGACTTTTCCTACCTTTAGTAACTGTTATTGATGCAGAACTGAACAATTCATTTTTAGTTGACTTTTTATTATTATTATTATTTTATTATTCAACTTACAAATTACATATTATTCCTGCTACATTCAGTGCCACAAAAACCGCAGTCGGTTTTACTGAGCACTGTATTAACTTAATATAGTAAGTATATTATAATATAACTATAAAACTAATACATAATATAATCACAAATAGGCAGGCACAGTCAGCAACAAAGCCAGGCCCGCACCCGTCCATAGTTGCTTGTACTGATGGCGGGTGCAAATCTAGCCCTGCTGCTGACTGTACATATTCAACTTAAGCTAGTTGGTAAGTAAGAAATATTTTGCCGCTCAACGTGTAACATCGTGACATCGCTACATCGTGACATTATGAAATGGATTAAAGTTTAGATAAGACAAGTTGTTCAATCCCCATCGTTTAGGTTAGTGGTTTAGTTTTAGTTTAGCTTAGTTTATATGTACATAGATTCGTAATTTAGCGGCAGATCGACAATAAATCTGTATCGTTAGAACTTTAAAAGGTTTCGGGTAGATTGAAAAATATATAACCAGTGCGGGTAGATGCCTGCCGCTCACTGGCAGAGTCGCTCGCAAGCCTCGAGAGACGCCGCACGTTATCTGCGCGTCTACGCCCCAAACCCACCACCCTGGGGCCACCATATAGTGCTGCAGTGCTAGTGTCGGCCGACCCAAGAGGAGACCACGACGAAGCCTGGTGAGTCGGTTTGTTATTTTCTCCTCACTGGTGTCGCGACATACTTTCTAGAAATCATACAGTCCAGCTCTTTAAATCAAGAAGCGATTCGAACCCCCTATCCAACCGAGCTGGCCGGAGTGAACACAAGTGTTTTCCGACCACATTGGGTATGTGTGAATGATGGCTCATAGTCGACCAAGATAATATGTAGGTGGCCTGATAGGTAAATTTGGAACTGATATAATAATAAAAATTCAAAAAAAAATTAAAACCGACTTCAATAACTACCAACACAAAAAAATAATTTAATTTATTACCCAATATATTATGTATACAAGAGTAACTGACAACTGTAGTTCTATAGTAATATTTTTTGGAGCCGGTGCCAATTAGCCGCACAAACCGTCTATCTACTCTTCATAGTGTTTTGCGACTCCACATTGGCGCAGACTCCAAAAAATATTACTATAGAAATACAATAACTCTTGTATGCATAATACTAGCTTCTGCTCGCGGCTTCGCCCGCGTGGCCTACAGGAAACAAATGGCTTTTTTTTTCAGAAACAAACATTATAACATCATGACGCGCACCCTGAACAGCACCGAATAACACATAACTAACCCCCATATCATCCCTTAAGGGGGGATTTTCTCATAGTAAACTCTTAGCTGACACCTAACCTCAAGAAAAAACCAGCTTTCCAAATTTCAAGTGAATAATATCAATAATTAAAACTTTCCCATACAAACTTTCATCCCCTATTTTACCACCCTTATGGGCAAATTTTCCGAAAATCCTGAAACACGTATTTCTTCATTTTTGACCGAGAACCCAAATACCAATTTTCATGCAAATAACTTGAAAAATAACGCACTTGCATACAAACTTCCATCCCCCATTTAACCCACTTAGGGGTGAAATTTCGAAAAATCCTTTCTTAGTGGATACCTACTCTTTACAAAGAATAGACAAATGTCTTTAGGACCAGCGGTTTAGGCTGTGCGTTGATATATATGTCAGTCAGTCAGTCAGTCAGGACTTTGAATTTTATATCTATAGATATTGAGTAATAAATTTAATTATTCTTTACTTTTTAGTGTTGGTGGTTATTGAAGTCGGTTTTTTTTTTTGTTTTTTTTTCACTATTTTTTGTGGCCCCATCGTACTAAAATATGATACGCCTGCCTCAGATCTTCACCAAAGTATATTTTACAGGACCACCTCTCAAGTACGAACTACCAAACAAAAAAAGAATCATTAAAATCGGTTCATATTTGGCGAAGAAATCGCGTAACAAACATACAAAAAGACATACATTCGAATTGAGAACCTCCTCCTTTTTTCAAGTCGATTAAAAATATGCTATGCCTGGTTAAAACCCTACTGTTTACAAAGCTATTACACTAATCGCGAGCAATTTACTCTTATTAATTGAGGAGTTCCGTTCTCCATCTCCGAAGATATTACCAAATTAAAATGGGACCACCTCTGAAGTATGTCCTACAGAACCTAAAAAGAATTATCAAAATCGGTTCATAATTGACGGAGTAATCGCGTAACAAACATACAAAAACATACAGTCGAATTGAGAACCTCCTCCTTTTTTTGAAGTCGGTTAAAAATAGAAGAATATCAAAAGAAAAACACTGCGGCGTAGTCAAGGTCCATGCCGTAGATTATCTGTGAAAATGTGGTGATAAAATCATAACAAGTGTTTCATATGTAAGTGTTTCATATGTAAGTGTATTCATATGTAATTTAATTAAACTTTCATTTATTTATTTTTCTCATTTTATCGTATTTAAAAAAAACAACAACAAATTAACAACAAAAATTAATTAATTAAATTAATGTTATTAACAACAAAAATTAATTAATTAAATTAATGTTATTAATCTGTCAAAATTGGTTAAACAATAGGCCGTAAAAGCACAGTTCACGACAGTTAAGGGAACTTGTAACAAAACGTCGAAGCTTCGACGACGACGATATTTCTTACTTCTCCGTTGCAATGAAGAACTTTCACTGACGAAAAACCTTTTGTTTGTAAGCATTTATAGACACATGGTTGCAAGCAAAAGGTTTCTCTCCAGTACGAGTTAGCGCATTTTCTTCTTTGCCATTCCCACTGAGTAATGCCTGCTACGATGATATACCTACTCACAATGGAAAGAATCCTTATTCAAGCAGGCATTTAAAAAAATGTTCTCCTTTTGCTTTTTTTATATAATTTTTTTTAAATTCGAAATAACCTGTTGGTATTAATTTTCCAACCACCTTAAAACTATTAAATACTTTAACTATCAACTACTATATAGAATTCTACAGTAAATTACCAACTAAATGTCCCAATTACTTATACCTACTACTATTAAAATTCTAATCAATTTCAAATTATACTAATATATTGTATCTAATTATATAGGATCTCGTGCCATTTTATGAGTTAGTAACATATTAGAAGTGAAGACGAACCCAAGATAAAAATAAAGAGAGTACAAGAGTTAATTTTTATCTAATTTCGTTTTAAAGACATTTGTATCTGAATAAAGAACACAACAGTTTACTTTTATGTATATCGAGAATTACAGTTGTTTACTTTTACAGCTTAGAAAAGCTAATAGTGACTGGCAACACGGAGGGCAAAAGAGCGAGAGGCCGCTCACCAACTAGGTGGTCAGACCAGTTAATGGGAGCCAGCAGGTGTGGATTTTATCACATAGTGAAAATGGCCACCAACAGAAGCCGGTGGAAACAGATAATCCATTCGAGGGAAGTTTGCCAGGACCACGATCTTCAGCAATGAAAAGGAACGACCGGAGAGAGAGACTTTTACAATGGTATGTACCCACGTACATGGTGTTTAAGTGTCACAATTTAGTACCTAACTAGCTTATGCTCGCGACTTCGTCCGCGTGGACTACAAAATTTCAAAACCCTATTTCACCCCCTTAGGAGTTGAATTTTCAAAAATGCTTTCTTAGCGGATGCCTACGTCATAATAGCTATCTGCATGCCAAATTTCAGCCCGATCCGTCCAGTAGTTTGAGCTGTGCGTTGATAGATCAGTCAGTCAGTCAGTCAGTCAGTCACCTTTTCCTTTTATATATTTAGAAGATATCCACATTAATGTAACAACAATAATGTATATAGGTAGTAAAAAAAATAGTAGGCCAGTAGAACATTCATACGGATAAAAATTCTAGTTTTTAGGGAAAAGGTCACATTAACATATATACATTAAGGTTTTACGAAAATGTTCGATCAGTTGTTTAAAAAATAAATTGGAAAACCTTTATAAAACAATTATTTTTGCCATACCTTTATATACAAATAAATATGGCACCACTAAGAAAGTGTGGTTGACTAACTTACACAAATATTAATGATTTTGTTCTGATAGCATAAGGAATGTGCAGCGGATAAACTTTCAAAAAACGGAAACTCCTTGATATTGTTCTCTGCAAGTATTGTTTTTTTTTAATTCAGATACAAGTTAGCCCTTGACTGCAATCTCACCTGGTGGTAAGTAACGATGCAGTCTAAGATGGAAGCGGGCTAACCTGGAAGGGGTATGGCAGTTTTTAATAAACCCATGCCCCTTTGGTTTCTACACGGCATCGTACCGGAACGCTAAATCGCTTGGCGGCACGGCTTTGCCGGTAGGGTGGTAACTATCCATGGCCGAAGCCTCCCACCAGACCGGACCAGAAATTTAGAAATTATAAAATTCCAAATCCCTGCCAGGAATCGAACCTGGGACCTCCCACTAATAAGACAACAGCACTTACCACTGCGCCAGGGAGGTCGTCAAAAGGTTGTTAGCCATGAAGTTACGTTATTAAATTCACTGTTGTGTGGGTGTATCGAAACAAGATTTGGTCAAAGTGACTCTTTGATAATGCGGTAGTTAACATTGTTGACAATCACTTATTGACATTATCATAAGAGGCACAAGCTATTCTACATACAATAAATGAATTCATTTCGTTTCAGTTTCTCACCCATTGCATTCCGAATGGCAAAAAAACGGAACTTTTATAGATTTCTCATGTCTGTCTGTCCGTCCGTATGTCACAGACACTTTTTTCCGAAACTGTAATAACTGTACTGTTGAAACTTGGTAAGTAGATGTAGACCTAGTGGCAGCCTACGTCAATCTCAGGGGGTGGGAAGGGCGCAGAATTATTGTCTGCTCGGCCTATCTACCCGGTGAGATTGATAATCCCGCAGTTGACCTGTTTCCGGTGGTCGATTACGCCCGGAAACACGACGCGGAACTACTGGTGGGATGCGATGCTAACGCCCATCACGAAGCCTGGGGAAGCAGCGACACCAACGACAGAGGTGAGTACCTCTACGATTTTCTTCTCGCAAATGGATTCCAGCTCTTGAACAGGGGCTGCACTCCTACCTTTGTTACGAGAGTCAGACAGGAGGTACTAGACATCACCTTTGCTACTGTTTACGCCATTTATTATATTTTCAAGTAATCTATTATAAATACACACACACGCACATTCAAACTCACACATAAGCATGTACGCAATGACATTTCCTTTCAAATTCCCCCTTCAGTCCGATTCCGCATTCTGGCGCTTACGCACGCTGAAAACCGCTCCTGTTTTGCACAACGAATGTGCCACGCAATTAAAAACACCCGCTCCGCTCCAAAAAGTGTGTAAACTCGCGAAATCAAGTGAAAACCGCAACTAATAAATAAACGCTAATTAATCCGCTAAAATAAGTGATCTGAACAAACTGTCAAGCAAAATAGGTACCTATATAAAGAGCAAAATTAACCTATGACGTGTACATATCATCGCTAATTAATCTTGCTATCGAAACTCCCTTTAATAAAATCAGTGCAGTTAAGTGCAACGGAAGGTCATCCCAAAGATCATCATCAGCAAGGAGCAGATCCCCACTCACCAGTGACCGCCTGAAGCTCAGGTAATCCCACAATCCCCTTGTGGTTCCATCGACCGGATTTAATCCTTTTGTTCCATCGACCGGGATCCGATCCTTTTGTTCCCATCGTCCTGGATCCAATCTGTTCCCTAACTATCCCGTTTGACCTTTAAACCTTCCATGTTCCCTCAAAAAACACTTACAACAAAACACTGAAAACGCTATTTATATATTCCAATACTTATTTCATAGGTAAGAATCGAATCACGCTTCATACATCGAGTACCGAATTTATTAAAAAATATACAAAAATTTTGTATATTTACGCATATTTGTGTTCAGATCATCGCATTATATTATATTAACGCATTGTATATAATTATTTACATGTATTTCTCAGTATTTTAGGTTTTAAGTTTTTTTTTAATTCTACCTGCATTCCGTTCGATAAATTATTCTTTGATCCATAATTATAATCGACCTTATTCGCTTGAAATAACGCTTACTATCGTATATCAAAAGTCAAAATGGCTAAGACAAAGGAATCGACTAATGTAGAAATCGTTAAATTGGAAGCAAAAAAGGAATTTTTATTTCAATCAGTTCAGCAAATTTATGATTTGTCACTTAAGGTGAGTGACCACGCACACAGAACGACTTTCATGTCCCGCATTCAATCTTTGGAGAAATTACGTCTAGATTTTACTACGAATTTAGATGAATTAATTTCAGCCTATTTAAACTCTGACCCTAAGTATGTTCCGAACTACTCCGCTCTTGGCGCGTTTGATACTTTATACTGTCAAATACAATATACGTTTAATGAGATTAAGACTGAGTCCACCACTTTGTCTCAGTATGATAATCAATACAGTTTGTTAAACAAAAAGTTACCTCCGCTAGATTTAAAAACCTTTGATGGCAATCCTGCAAAATGGACTATTTTTTATGAAAATTTTGTGAATCTTATTCATAATAACAACAGACTCTCTGACATACAGAAGGTTCAATACTTGATTAGTTGTTTAACTGATAAGGCGCTCTTAGTCTGTTCAGGAATCCCGCCTACATCTGAAAACTATCTTATTATATGGAACGCATTATTAGAAAAATATCAAGACACGAGGGTACAGGCAGCTCAATATATTGATACAATATTAAATTGTAAACAAAATCAACCGCTCGAATCCTTTGTTGATCAATTCTGCTCTGCGCAAGCAGCTTTGACACGTTTACCTATTAAGAATTTGTCAGATTTTATGATAACGCATATCGCACTCTCGAAATTAAGTAAGGAAACTGTTTCATTGTTTGAACAGACGCATAAACACATTGAAATTCCTACTTTTTCTGATTTAAATACATTTTTAAAAGAACAACTAAAGATTCAAACTTTGCGAAGCACTCAAGTTCATCAAACTCCCAATAAAAAACCTATTTCTTACAAACCTAAATCGCAAACTCAAACGTATACAAGTACAGTCGGCAACAATAATTATAATTTAAATTCGCAAAATACTCAACGCACTTGCATTATATGCAAAAATCAAAACGCTCATCCGCTCTATAAGTGTGAGGTTTTTAAAAGCCAAGACGCAAAAACTAGACTAGATATAGTGAGGAAAAATAGATTTTGTGAATTCTGCCTAGGTTTTCACTTAAAATTCCGCTGTAAAAGCCAGGGAAGGTGTGGAAATTGTGCATCTAGCTCACATCACAGCCTTTTATGTAACTCTTTTTCTAGACCTAGGTACGAACCTGGGACCTCACAGTCGCAAGCCCCCTCTTACTCACAGAACCGCTATGGTGCGAATAATAGCAGCGCTCCGATGCCGCCGCTACCGCAGAACGAGAGATCTAGTGATTTAACAAAAATTACAGCACCGCCCCCCGCGTCTCACACTCAAACAGCTACTACTAACTTAACCAGATACATAACAAATTGGGAGGTAAGTACAGAAGTTTCCATGTCAGATCACAGGCACATAAGCTTCGCTTTGACAACTGTGTCTGAGATGGAAACGCTAACTTTTAGGGATCCAAAGTGCACCTCTTGGGCCAAATATCTTGAGAACCTAGAGGAAAATCTGAGGTTAACCCCTAAGAGTATCAAAACGCTGGAATGTCTTGAGTTTGCGGTGGAGGCTGTCACCGAGGGTATGATCAAAGCCTTCGAGGACAGCTGCCCCCTCAAGGTCAGGACCTCGAAGCGGAAAACACCGTGGTGGTATTCGAAGTTAAAAAGACTCCGTGATAAAACACGGAAACTATTCAACAGGGCTAAAAGGACCAATGAATGAAATATATATAGGAAAGCCCTGACGGAATATAGTAAAGAGATCAGGAGAGCCAAGAGAGCATCGTGGAGGAGGTTCTGTGAGGAAATCGATTGTCTGCCTCAAAGCGCGAGACTCCACAAATTGCTCTCCAAAGCCTCTCCGAGCCAACTGGGGCTTTTAAAGGGACCAGACGGCTCATTCACTTCAAATGAGAAGGAAACCCTTGAACTGCTGGCTAGAACTCACTTCCCGGGAGCGGTCTCCCTGAACGCTAGTCGCACTCTGGCGCGCGCTCCACACCGGCCCCGCTCAGAGGACTGGAGGAGAGCTGCCATTGTCTTTAGACCCGGGGCCGTGAGGTGGGCCATCAATTCTTTCAGCGCTAACAAATCGAGCGGGATCGATGGCATTACGCCCCTGCTATTGCAGAGAGGCGTGGAACTATTGATCCCAATCCTGGTAAAGATTTTTAGGGCGAGCTATGCCTGGGGTTACATACCAGAGGCTTGGACCACAGTGAAGGTCATTTTTATACCTAAAGCAGGGAAGAAGGACTATGGGTTACCAAAGTCCTTCAGACCCATTAGCCTCTCCTCGTTCCTACTGAAAACGATGGAGAAGGTGCTTGACAGGTACATAAGGGATACGCTTCTCATTGAGAAGCCTATACACTACACCCAGCATGCCTACTGCAGGGGACGATCTACGGAAACGGCCCTGCTGAACCTTGTCGACAAGGTTGAAAAGGCTCTGGAGGACAAAGAAATCGCCCTCGCGGCGTTTCTAGACATCGAGGGGGCATTTGACAACACTCCAACCCGCACACTGGTGGATGGGCTGGCCGATAAACTGGCCGATACGACCACCACCAGATGGGTGGAGGCAATGCTCTCGAATCGCATAGCCAAATTTGAGCTAAATAACATCTCGATTGAAGTGCTCACAACAAGAGGATGCCCGCAAGGAGGCGTCTTATCGCCCCTGCTGTGGACTCTTGCTGTAGACAAACTACTGTATGAGATGGCTGAACTCCGTATCGACACGCAGGGATATGCTGATGACCTGGTGGTAATGGTACGTGGGAACTGCCAGAGCACGATCTCGTATCTCATGCAGGGAGCACTTAACACCATTGAAAAATGGTGCAGAGAAAACCAACTAGCTGTCAACGCGGAGAAGACAGTGATAGTACCATTCACTAGAAGGCGTAACCTTGATAAACTCGAGTCGCCGAAGCTGAACAATAGGAGCATACCATTCTCATGCGAGGTCAAATATCTGGGCATCACTTTAGACCAGAAATTGACCTGGAATTTGCATGTCGATGGAGTGCTCAAAAAGGCTAAATCAGCTTTAGGCATATGTAGTCGATTTGCGGGAGCAAGATGGGGACTTAAACCAAAAGTGACCTTCTGGCTCTATACAGCCATTGTGAGGCCGATGATATCGTACGCCTCCGTGGTTTGGTGTAGCAAATTGACGCAGGTTACAACCCAGTATAAACTTGGCAGTATCCAAAGAACTGCTTGCCTACTTATCACTGGAGCTATGAGCACCTCTCCGGGGGCAGCCTTAGAAGCTCTTCTCAACTTACCTCCTCTCTTCCTGTATTTGATGGAGGAGGCGAGAATGGGCATGTATAGGCTGATTAGCCAAGGAAAGGTGAATTGGCTATCTAAAACACTGAGGGACTTGCAGAACTCAGTACTCGAGATTCCAGTTTTGGGAATGCCGTCAGACACGATGATCCCAAAATACAACTTCCAGAGATCCTTTTCTGTGGAAATCCCAGATAGGGAGGATTGGACAAACAACAAAATCACATGGCCATCGGGCTGTTTAAAATGGTTCACCGATGGCTCAAAGTCAGGCAAAGACGTAGGATGTGGAATCTATGGAGAGAAACCCAGGATCAAACTGTACCGTAACCTGGGGGCCTATACATCTATTTTCCAGGCGGAGGTATACGCCATAATAATATGTGTGGAAACCATCCTGCAACACAACCACGTCAATAAAACGATTTACATTCACTCGGATAGCCAAGCAGCTCTTTCAGCTCTGTCTTCAGAGGTTGTTAACTCGAGACTGGTTGAAAACTGCAGAGTAAACTTAAACACCCTGGCCCAACACAACAGGGTGGTTCTAAGATGGGTGCCAGGGCACGCCGGAATAGTAGGCAACGAAAATGCGGACATTCTGGCGAAATCAGGCGCAAAGGCACGTCAGATAGGCCCAGAGCCTGTCTGCGGTATACCTAAAAGCCTGGTTCAACTCACCCTCCTAACCTATTGCTACTATGACACACTCAACCGCTGGAGAAACTTGCCAGGGTTAAACCACTCGAAAGCGCTGGTTAAATCCTTCAGCAAGAAGGTAGCATCTGAGGTGCTGTCGCTTAACAGAAGTAACATGTGCATCCTGGTGCGAGCTTTAACGGGTCACTGTGGCCTGAAAAGGCACATGTATAACCTTAAGCTCCAGGGCTCGGACATCTGCAGGCTGTGCCACGAGTCTCCCGAGACTCCGATGCACATTATCTGCTTCTGTCCTGCTCTGATGCACAAACGTAGCGTCCACCTAGGGAGACACATCATTTATCCGGAGGATGTTACTTCAATTCCAGTCAAGAAGGTGCTGCTGTATCTGGCGGCCACTGGATTTGACAAGGAAATGTGAAGTGGAGGCAAACACAATAGATCGGAGACAGTCGCAGTGATTCAGGGATAGTAAGGACCTGTATAGCCCCAAAGAAGAAAGAAGAAGAAGTAGATGTATTCTGTGAACCGCATTACGATTTTTACACAAAAATAGAAAAAAACAATAAATTTTGGGGTTCCCCATACTTAGAACTGAAACTCAATTTTTTTTTTCATCAAACCCATACGTGTATAGGTATAGGTCTTCAAAAATGGAGTTGAGGTTTCTAATATCATTTTTTTCTAAATAGTTTGCGCGAGAGACACTTCCAAAGTGGTAAAATGTGTGTGCCCTCCCCCCCCCCTGTAACTTCTAAAATAAGAGAATGATAAAACTAAAAAAAATATATGATGTACAGTAACCACGTAAACTTCCACCGAAAATTGGTTTGAACGAGATCTAGTAAGTAGTTTTTGATTTATCGTGCAAAATGTCGACAAAATACTATTGTACTACGGAACCCTCAGTGCGCGAGTCTGATTCGCACTTGGCCGGTTTATTCTAAGAACTGATACACAGAAACCTTGCAAGCATCATAGAAACATGTTTGCACGAGTAAATACAATTCCCTCTATTCTACTCGAATAAGGCTCCATCCCTCTTCGATGCAGGTTCATTGCTTCTCCGCTGCGATGATGAACTCATACTGGTGAAAAGCCATGAAAGATTAAGGATTTTCACCAGTGTGAGTTCATAATCGACGGATAGAAAACATACTCCCAAAAATTGCTGAAATTTTATAATATACACGATGGTTAAATAGGTGGGCCGTGAAAATCTAGCTGGCAAGACAGACAGACAGATAGACACACTTTCGCAATTATAATATCTAGTATGGATAATGGTTATGCTAGACTTTAATCTACAGGAAGATTTTTTTGGTTTTGCAAATTTTTAGGGTTCCGTACCTCAAAAGGAAAAACGGAACTCTTATACTATAAGGCATAGTGCTGAATCTTATTATTTTATGCTCTTATATGGTCATATATATATATATATACGTCACCTGG
Source organism: Maniola hyperantus (assembly GCF_902806685.2). Classification (NCBI taxonomy): domain Eukaryota; kingdom Metazoa; phylum Arthropoda; class Insecta; order Lepidoptera; family Nymphalidae; genus Maniola; species Maniola hyperantus. Next base: position 1,922,334 of record NC_048564.1, read on the forward strand.
TGGTTCATATGACCCATCCATTTTTTTGACACGGGCCTGTAGTCTATTAGGGTCACCCTAGAAACGTAATCTTCAGCTGTTCATTGTATTGTACACGCACTCACACGCGATGACGCGCGGGCGGCCGTAGTACCTTTTTATTATTTTTTAAATAAAGGAGCGTTTAACTTTGAGCTGAATACCAATTTTTCCTTCATACTTTATTGGGCTTAGGACCATCAAAATGTAGAAACTCATGCATAATAATAATAAATTTAAGAGGTTGCATGAAATGTGCGTTAAAAAGAAAGAATAATGATTAGCATAAACGTAATAAAACGTAAACAATGATTAGTATTATGCATACTTCTGCATTAAGGCGTATTTAAAAAATTGGAATCAACTTATTATAATTGCGAAAGTGTGTCTGCCCGTCAATCTGTCTGTCTGTATTACCAGCTAGACGGGACGCGGACGAAGTCATGGGCAACAGCTAGTTATAAATGTATTTAGCATATATAGGTACTTGTATATTGACTATAGTAATCTAAATAAAGCAGTTAGCGGCGAGAAAGTACTCACACTGAAAAGAAACCTTATTCCTGTAAGCATTTTCTAAGCGTGGTTGCAGGAATACTTAGGACTTTCTCTTCAGCACGCGTTAAACTTGTTTTTTCGCACGTCCAAAGAATATCTGGTTCTATTAATGTGATGTGGGGCTGATGCGGGGTGATGTCATATAAGCTTATAGAGATTGTATGGGGACCAGTAGTGCCGCGACAGGACTGTGACAGCTGTTGATAGCACTGTTGCGGCAGCGCTGCTGCGTGAAGCGTGGTTCGGAATCATACCTTTAGCGGATTAATTTGTCGTCCTGTTCCCGTCTTCTGTCTTGTGTCTTGCTTTCTTTCATTCCAGACATTTTCTGAGAAATAACTCACTCTAGAGACAAACCTTACTCTTGCAAGCATTTGTGTACCATGTTTGCAAGAATAAGGCTCGTCTCCAGTCCGAGTTGGCCGATTGTTTTTTGCCACGTTCAAAGAATGGCTGCTGCTTTAGCTGCAATCCGTTGCTTCGTAGATAATACTTCTCCGCTGCGATTATAAACCCACACTGGCGAAAAGCCAAGAAAGAATAAGGTTTTTCGCCAATGTGAGTTCATAATAGACGATTAGAAAACATACTCCCATAAATAAACTTCCCTGGAAACCTGAAAATGAAACATAACGCTTAAAAACATAACTTAGTTCTCCAATGCTAGCCCTCTTCTTTTTTTCGGAGTTTCGCTGAACAATACTTGCTACGTAGATAGCGACAATGCGAGTTCGTCGATCGTTAACTCTTCTTTCTTCATGATTCTCTGCTTCGACGAGAACACATACGGGTGAGGATCTAAGGATAACAATCCTCGCCAGTGTGAGTCCCCATCGACGCTTAGAAAACAAAGTTCTCCAATGCGAGTACTTTTCTTTTTTCCGAATTTCGCTGAATAATTATACTTGCTGCGTTGATAGTTACAGTGCGAGTACGTCGATGGTTTTTTCTCATAGTTCTCTGATTTGAAGAGGACTCACACTGGAGAGGAACTAAGGATAACGATACTCCCCAGTATGAGCCCCCACCAACGCTAAGAAAACAAAGTTCTCCAATGCAATTCTTTTTTTATTATCATTAACACCAACAACTTCCATACAAGTAAGACTTTAAAATATTCACAACTAAGTAAACTTGTATCAATACAAAAATTGAGCAACAGAAAGTACCAACAACATTTAACTATTCACAAAAACCAAGTTACTTAGATAATGAAGAAGTAAAACATTGCGCATAAATAAAAAGAAAAAAACCAGCCAAGTGCGAGTCAGGCTCGCGCAATGAGGGTTCCGTACTACAGTCGTATTTTTTCGACATTTTGCACGATAATTCAAAAACTATGATGCATAAAAATAAATAAAAATCTGTTTTCATGAACACAATTTAATTTTTTTATGTGATGTAACCACAAATTCACGGTTTTCAGATTTTTCCCCGAAAGTGTCTGCTTTAAGACCTACCTACCTGCCAAATTTCATGTTTCTAGGTCAACGGGAAGTACCCTGTAGGTTTCTTGACAGACCGACAGACAGACCGACAGAGATCCTATAAGGGTTCCGTTTTTCTTTTTGAGGTACGGAACCCTGAAAAATGAAAAAAATACATAATAAAATATTCACGATTAATGGTCACCAATTTGATAACAAACAATTGTTTTTTTTTATTTGGTTATTTTTTATGAAAACTGTCAACATCGCTAGCGCCTGACACACAAACGTCTATATAGCATTTAAGCATGCGAGGAACGGGTGAATAGCTACACGATAAGGTTAGCGTTTGCGGAAAGTGAAAGAGACGTTTTTAACGTAATCTTACAGCAAGGCTAGGGATTTTTGTTTGTTCTTTTCCTCGGAGTTTCGTTGAATAATATTTGCTACGTTGATAGTGACAGTGCTAGTTAGTCGATCGTTTTCTCTTCTTTCTTCATGATTTTCTGCTTCGACGAGAACACACACGGGTGAGGATCTAAGGATAACAATCCTCGCCAGTGTGAGTCCCCATCGACGCTTAGAAAACAAAGTTCTCCAACGCGAGTACTTTTCTTTTTCCCGAGTTTCGCTGAATAATACTTGCTGGGTTGATAGCGACAAAGCGAGTTCGTCGATGGTTTTCTCTTCGTTCTTCGTAGTTCTCTGCTTCCATGAGGACTCACACTGGAGAGGAATTAAGGATAACGATACTCGCCAGTATGAGCCCCCATCGACGCTTAGAAAACAAGGTCCTCCAATGCGAGTTCTATTCTTTTTTCCGAGTTTCGCTGAATAATACTTGCTGCGTTGATAGTGATAGTGCTAGTTCGTCGATCATTTTCTCTTCTTTCTTCATGATTCTCTGCTTCGACGAGAACTCATACTGGTGAGGATGTAAGGATAACGATCCTGGCCAGTGTGAGTCCCCATCGACGCTTGGAAAACAAGGTTCTCCAATGCGAGTTCTTTTCTTTTCCCGAGTTTCGCTGAATAATACTTGCTGCGTTGATAGTGACAGTGCTAGTTCGTCGATCATTTTCTCTTCTTTCTTCACGATTCTCTGCTTCAACGAGAACTCATACTGGTGAGGATGTAAGGATAACGATCCTGGCCAGTGTGAGGCCCCATCGACGCTTAGAAAACAAGGTTCTCCAACGCAAGTACTTTTCTTTTTCCCGAGTTTCGCTGAATAATACTTGCTGGGTTGATAGCGACAGTGCGAGTTCGTCGATGGTTTTCTCTTCGTTCTTCGTAGTTCTCTGCTTCGATGAGGACTCACACTGGAGAGGAATTAAGGGTAACGATACTCGCCAGTATGAGCCCCCATCGACGCTTAGAAAACAAGGTTCTCCAATGCGAGTACTTTTCTTTTTCCCGAGTTTGCTGAATAATGCTTGCTGGGTTGATAGCGACAGTGCGAGTTCGTGGATGGATTTTCTGCGTTCTTCGTAGTTCTCTGTTTCGACGAGAACTCACACTGGACAGGAACTAAGGATAACGATACTCTCCAGTATGAGCCCCCATCGACGCTTAGAAAACAAAGTTCTCCAATGCGAGTACTATTCTTTTTATTTAATTTCGCTGAATAATACTTGCTGGCTTGATAGCGACAGTGCGAGTTCGTCGATGGTTTTCTCTTCGTTTTTCGTAGTTCTCTGCTCCGAAGAGAACTCACACTGGAGAGGAACTAAGTATAATGATCCTCGCCAGTATGAGTCCCCACCGACGCTTAGAAAACAAAGTTCTCCAATGTGAATACTTTTCATTTTCCCGAGTTTCGCTGAATAATACTTGCTGCGTTGATAGTTACAGTGCGAGTTCGTCGATGGTGTTTTCTGCGTTCTTTATAGTTCTCTGCTTCGAAGAGGACTCACACTGGAGAGGAACTAAGGATAACGATACTCTCTGGTATGAGCCCCCACCGACGCTTAGAAAACAAAGTTCTCCAATGCGAGTACTTTTCTTTTTCCCGAGTTTCGCTGAATAATACTTGCTGGGTTGATAGCGACAGTGAGAGTTCGTCGATGGTTTTCTCTTCGTTCTTCGTAGTTCTCTGCTCCGAAGAGAACTCACACTGGAGAGGAACTAAAGATAACGATCCTCGCCAGTATGAGTCCCCACCGACGCTTAGAAAACAAAGTTTTCCAATGTGAATACTTTTCTTTTTCCCGAGTTTCGCTGAATAATACTTGCTGCGTTGATAGTTACAGTGCGAGTTCGTCGATGGTGTTTTCTGCGTTCTTTATAGTTATCTGCTTCGAAGAGGACTCACACTGGAGAGGAACTAAGGATAACGATACTCTCTAGTATGAGCCCCCACCGACGCCTAGAAAACAAAGTTCTCCAATGCGAGTACTATTCTTTTTACTGAGTTTCGCTGAATAATACTTGCTGGGTTGATAGCGACAGTGCGAGTTCGTCGATAGTTTTCTCTTCGTTTTTCGTAGTTCTATGCTCCAAAGAGAACTCACACTGGAGAGGAACTAAGGAACATACTCTCCAGTATGAGTCCCCATCGACGCTTAGAAAACAAAGTTCTCCAATGCTAGTACTTTTCTTTTTCCCGAGTTTCACTGAATAATACTTGCTGGGTTGATAGCGACAGTGCAAGTTCGTCGACGGTTTTCTCTTCGTTTTTCGTAGTTCTCTGCTCCGAAGAGAACTCACACTGGAGAGGAACTACGGAACATCCTCTTCAGTATGAGTCCCCATCGACGCTTAGAAAACAAAGTTCTTCAATGCGAGTACTTTTCTTTTTCCCGAGTTTCACTGAATAATACTTGCTTGGGTTGATAGCGACAGTGCGAGTTCGTCGATGGTTTTCTCTTCGTTCTTCGTAGTTCTCTGCTCCGAAGAGAACTCACACTGGAGAAGAACTAAGGAACATACTCTCCAGTATGAGTCCCCATCGACGCTTAGAAAACAAAGTTCTCCAATGCGAGTACTTTTCTTTTTCCCGAGTTTCACTGAATAATAACTTGCTGGGTTGATAGCGACAGTGCGAGTTCGTCGATGGTTTTCTCTTCGTTTTTCGTAGTTCTCTGCTCCGAAGAGAACTCACACTGGAGAGGAACTACGGAACATACTCTCCAGTATGAGTCCCCCTCGACGCTTAGAAAACAAAGTTCTCCAATGCGAGTACTTTTCTTTTTCCCGAGTTTCACTGAATAATAACTTGCTGGGTTGATAGCGACAGTGCGAGTTCGTCGATGGTTTTCTCTTCGTTTTTCGTAGTTCTCTGCTCCGAAGAGAACTCACACTGGAGAGGAACTACGGAACATACTCTCCAGTATGAGTCCCCATCGACGCTTAGAAAACAAAGTTCTCCAATGCGAGTACTTTTCTTTTTCCCGAGTTTCACTGAATAATACTTGATGGGTTGATAGCGACAGTGCGAGTTCGTCGATGGTTTTCTCTTCGTTCTTCGTAGTTCTCTGCTCCGAAGAGAACTCACACTGGAGAGGAACTTAGGATAACGATACTCTCCAGTATGAGCCCCCATCGACGCTTAGAAAACAAAGTTCTCCAATGCGAGTACTTTTCTTTTTCCCGAGTTTCGCTGAATAATAGTTGCTGCGTTGATAGCGACAGTGCGAGTTCGTCGATGGTGTTCTCTTTGTTCTTCGTAGTTCTCTGCTTCGATGAGAAATCATACTGGCGAGGAACTTAGGATAACGATACTCGCCAGTATGAGCCCCCATCGACGCTTAGAAAACATGAATCTCAAATGCGAGTCTTTTTCTTTTCTTCTGACTTCCGCTTAATAATTCCTGATGATGATGGACTCACACTGGAGAGAAACCACGTTCTGGCCAGCATTTTAAGAAACATGGTGGCCAGAAAAAGATTCCTCTCCAATGCGAGTTTTCTTCATTTTTTCTGACTTCCGCTGAATAATTCCCGAAACGATGATGGACTCACACTGAAGAGAAACCATATTCTTGTGACCATTAAAGTACATATGTTTAGAAAGCATGCTCGCAAGAGTAAGGTTCCTCTCGAGTGTCTTCCTGGAAAGCTGAAATTTTATATTTATTTAACTTTTATGCAAGGCTATCTTTAATAAAATCTTTGACAAATATAAATTGTAGGTACATACTTAATATCAAATACCATACATAATTAAGTTGACGATAATGGTAACTAGATTATACTAGCTGCCCTGGCGAACTTCGTACCGCCTAACAGTCGATTCAAATTTTTAAAATTTTTCTCTCCGTAAGAACCATCCTCGTACTTCAAGGAATATTATAAAAAAAGAATTAGCGAAATCGGTTCAGCTGTTCTCGAGATTTGTGATCAGCAACACTTTTAGCGATTCATTTTTACATATAGCGAAAACGTCATATAGGTATGAGCGACAGAGACAACGCTCTATAAAGCCGAAATGTCATTCTAACGGCCGATGTACATTACTTTCTGCCGCGTACTGTAAGTAGTATAGTTTTTTGAAAAATAAATACAAGCATGTAGTTGTAGATCTCCTAGGCCCTAAGGCCCCTATAATAAAACGGTTAAGACATCGGCCTATTCGGGGACCCAGAGTTCGATCCCGGGCACGCACCTCTAATTTTTAGGCGTTTCAGGCAATAGCGTATTTTACACTTTTTGAAAAGTGTCTTAGTTTGATTCCAAGGTGATAAACTACCAAAAATATCACAAATCTTTTATCGATCGACGATAAGTGCAATAAAAATGCATTTAAATTTTGTGTTTCAAAGAATATCGGCAAAGTTCATACAAAATTTTACCTTGAATGCGTCTATGTAGGAAAAAATATTAATACCACACCCGGGTCCATTACTTAAACATAATTACATAATTAAACACAAGATTTTCATTTCAGGATTCATCCAAAAAAAGATATTAATATTTTAATATTTTGAGATTATGAAAGTAACGTAGTGGTTACATACTCTTTGGTTGGTAGTATATGCAAAATTGATGCATTAATATTATCAAGTAAAAACACTTAAGAGTTGTGTGCCCAATTCGTGAGTCAGAGACTTTGACAAGTGACATTTGCAACTGCAAATGCACGAACACGCGCATGCGCACAAAGAGTAGCAAACGAACACAGCTAAGATACTTACCTACTAAACAATGGTCCTTTATATTATGCCATTGGCATTAGCATTGTCTATAAAAGATCTCTTTCAGTATTTAACATGATGTACTAGTCTGTGATTATAATTTAGTTGTTATCACGTAAACAGTTCTGATTTGACAATGGAACCAAGATCCCTATGAATCACGGATAGTTGGTAACTACCTCTTCTAGAAAGGCAATATGCAACCAATCCGGAGCAAGGCTCTCATATTTTGATAGAGCCAAAACACACGAGTAGATATAGACCAGAGAGGAAGCTTGTGATTAAAGATAAACTAGAAACTGGAAAAAAACTGCGAATACAACTGAAATACAAGTCTTGAAGTTGTTATTTAATTTCTAAGTATAAATTCCTTTTAACCCAATTTTTACCATGTTTTATCCTTTAAGGTTTTATCTCATTCAGATGCATATATGCTATCTCTATGTTCAGATGACATTCCAATAATCTATTAAAAATCAAAAGTTTTTATTCTTCTATTAAAAATCAGAAATAAAACCTTTTTCATTTATTCTGCTTTTAATATAAACCCTCATTTAAAACAACAGCGATTATAAATACTTGTCAAGACTTTGTCAAGATGGCAATGGTGTTGCCATTAATTTTATTTTAATTACGACTTACAATATATAAGTTGTTTAATAGCTCTTGGATAATGCTCTATAAGTATAAAGAAAAGAAAATATTCAACTTTTTAGACGTCCAGTAAACTCAACACAGTACCTACGCGGCAGAAAATAATGTACATCGACCTTTAGAAAGAGGTAGCGGTTTTGTAGAGCATCGCCTCTGTCGTTAAGACTGACAAAACGTCACATAAGTATGAGTGACAGAAACAACGCTCTACAAAACCGAAATCTCATTCTAAAGGTTGATGTACATTATTTTCTGCAGCGTACCTACTGTAAATAAGCGGGGATGTAAGTGCGATGGTTTGGTATCTAACAAGTCTAGGTATGCACTATAGTTTTGTATCGGACATTGTGTAGAGATGTTCTGGTAAAATTACGTTGATGCATTTACGGAATATACCTAACCATAATATTATAAATGCGAAACGGAACTACAGGTTGATGTAATTTTTTGCATGAGTATAGTTACACTAGAGCCTAGAGCCGTAAAGCCAGTTTAAGCGCAGACAAATAAACTGTTCCCATTAACCAACCAATACAAACCAACTATTACATCAAAAATTGTTGTAACAAACCCTCAATAATTATTCTTTCCTTGAGTCACGTGGGGGCGAAGCTGCGGGTAATAGTTAGCACAATAATAAATATAGTTTGTAAGCATTGATTTAAAAACAGTTTTATTTATTACTTAATAATAACGAAATACCTATTTTAAAGGTGACTTTTTCTAGAGTGGCAACTCTGGTAATGTTTTGTCATTATAACCAACACCGGATATGAATTTAACTAAATAATTATTTATTAATTTAATAATTTAATCTACGATAAAGTCTTACAAACTAATTTTGTATAAAAAACTATCTAATTAAATTACGTAATTAATTAAGTTAATTAAGTTTTGCATAGGTCACATTTCTAGACACTTCCTAAAACATTCAGGTAATCCCATGCCTATGTTCTTTTCCCCGCGAAAACGCTAGTCGCAATTGTGTTTAGGTTCATAAGCAGTCATGACGTCATACCGATTGATAAACAACGTCATTGGAAAGAGTACATTTTTGGAATATAAAATGAGTAACTTACCTTAACATTGGTGTGCAGTTCCCATTGAGGCAGTTCCTGAATGTTGGAAATCGGAATACTAGTGTTAAAACACCGAACAAATTGTGGATTCAAGTATTAACAGATATAACTAGAAAAACTTGGTTTAAACTTGCACCATGAGAGAACTAGCTTGCCAGGTTTAAGCTATCTCTTAATAGGTACGAACCTAGGTCTTCCATTGTAATAAACAAAATATGCGTTACGAGAACGGGAGTAATAATAATCTATTTTTAAATGTCAATTATATACCTACAATTCTAAACGAAAAAACGAAAACAAAGCAACGAAAACTTAAATTAAATCGGTTAACACACAGACTTATTTTGTTAATTTGATAGACAAGTGCTAGCGTTTACATTACAACCGCAATCAATGTGACGTCACAGTCAGGATTCATCATGGCGGCTACTGCTTAGTGCATTTCGGATATTCGTGGGACAGATAAAAACTGAAATCTTTAAATCGAATTTCAAAATTCATTATAAAATTTTAAAAACTGAAATAAACATTTTTCGTTTGTTTATTGCTAATACTTTATGATTTTCTTTTTATTTTATTATTATTACAATAAAACTTAAAGCTAGCCTTATCTAATTACTATATAAATCATGACCGCGTGGAATGGTGCCAAGAATACTGGCTGCTAAAAACTGTCTAAAAATCGCATTATAATTCTGTGATGGATTCAGGCGGCGCAAGGCGTGGCGTGTGGAAGTCCCTATAAGAGATCTATGTGCAGCAGTGGACGTGTTCAATCGGTTGTTGTTGTTGTTGTTGATGATGATGATGATGATGATGATGATGATTCAGTGCTGCCCCACTAGAAAAGCTATATACCTAAAAAGTTTTTCGACTCTCACTTCAGAAGGTATCCTGTCAGGTTTTTTTTAAATTTGAATATAAATTACTTAATAGGTATAAGTATAGCAGTAACAGGTACGAGAACCTGTGCTTTTCAACGTTACAAATTTGTTTCTGAGTAAAATAGCCTTGGCTAGGTAAACAGGTCCCATCTTAGGCCACATCATCACTTTCCATCAGGTGTGATTGCGGTCAAGCGCGTGCCTATAATAATATAAAAAGTAGATAAAGTATTTTATCCTACCACAAAACAGCTTTCTTTTCCAAATTTAAGAATTTTTTATTATAATTTAGTATATTTACTTCGGCCAGGATTTAAAATGGTTGAGTCCCACACACCTCCCCGGAAGAAACGTGGTCAACTGCGTTGCTTCAGGGGAGAATGCGTAAAAGGATTTCCCAGCGAAAAAAAAATTATTTAAAATGTGGCAACAATCAAAAGTGGCAACATTAAACAGTGCTGCCAAATTGCAAATTGCGACACGCACGAAAAGCTAGCCCTTTTTTAAAATTCCGATTCAAGTTAGCCCTTGACTGCAATCTCACCTGGTGGTAAGTTTTTTTTATTTTATAAATGAATATTATTAGTCATGTTAAATGACTAATATTCCTCTTTCCTCTCCAACTAAGCGTCAAGCTTGTGCTAGGAGTAGGTACGACAATAGTGCAACGGGCGGGGTTTGAACCGTCGACTTGTCGGTTTTCAGTCCACTCCTTTACCCGTTGAGCTATTGAGGCTCTTAAGTCAACGCCTCTAACGGCTCTCGATACAAAACAAATTATAATCGCGAAAATCTGCAATGGCTGCAAATCTGCAAACTTGTATCTGAATACAAATTTTAAAAAAAATTTGACCGAGATTAATTTTCTTTTGTAAAACAATATTTTTTTCCTAACCCTACCTAATCTAATCATATTGAGCTATAACATCACAATATGGCAGCCACGGCGGTCCTTTCTCAAATTGTACATGTTATACATGTTTTGCGTGCACTAAACTTAACAATATTAATAAATGATATAATTGTTACTATACTACTAATAAATACCTGGTATGTCCGAATCTCGTCATGACTCGCGACCGCTATGGGGTCTCGTTCTGGTGGCGCTACCTGCAAATAAAGAACAAACGGCTCAACTCAAGACAATATTTTGATATTTTTAGGGTTATGTACCAAGACAGACAAATCAACTCTTATGGTGCAACTTCATCTGTGCATCTGCCTCAGCTTATTTCAATGACTACAAAAGATAAAAAATTGGATTTTGCTAGAGTTTTAGATAATGCTTGTATAACTTTGGCTAGAAATCTCGATTGGGACGATTTCCGGATAAATACTATCAACGGTTTGAAATTAACAGATCTTCTTGTTTTGATATCTAACATCCAAGTTATGCTCCAATAGCTGGCTGACAAGAGCAGCTAAGAGAAGAGTAGATTGTCGCTATAGTTACGAAATCTCATAAGAAAGCTCAGAGTCACTCAGTGGGCGATGGAGAGAGCTATGCTTGGAGTTTTTCTATATGTTCAAATCAGAAATAAGGAGATCTGTAGGAGAACTAGAGTAACCGACATAGCTCAACGGGTTGCGAAGCTGAAGTGGCAATGGGCAGGGCACATATTATATCGTAAAACCGATAGACGTTGGGATCCCAAGGTGCTGTAATGGCGACCTCGCACTCTCAATAACGTCATAAAATGCGCAGTCCCTTCAGTGTCGTTATATAGTTTACACAATATGTTCAATCCCCATATTTTAGGTTAGTTTTATGTTGTTTAGTTATAGTTTAGTTTAGTTTACATGTACATAGATTCGAAATTTAGCGGCAGATCGGTATCGTTAAAATTTTGAAAGGTTTCGGGTAGATTGAAAAATATATAACCAGTGCGGGTAGATGCCTGCCGCTCACTGACAGAGTCGCTCACAAGTCTCGAAAGACGCCGCACGTTATCTGCGCGTCTACGCCCCAAACCCACCACCCTGGGGCCACCTTATAGTGCTGCAGTGAAGTGGTAGTGTCGGCCGACCCAAGAGGAGACCACGACGACGTCTGGTGAGTCGGTTTGTTATTTTCTCCTCACTGGTGTCGCAACATACTTTCTAGAAATCATACAGTCCAGCTCTTTAAATCAAGAAGCGATTCAAACCCCCGACCCAACCGAGCTGGCCGGAGTGAACACAGTATAATATATTAGTTTTTAGAGTGTGTCCACAAAATTACATGGAGTTTGAATTGTTAATATTCAAATGACAATCAGACTTGTTGTTGTTGACAGAGATGTTTGTATGGTCCGAGACAGAGAAACCGCCCATTAAAATAGGTACGTTGACATACCGCGATTCAGTTTTTCAGTGTGTTCATTAAAGAGTTACCGGGAGCACGCCGACCGCGCGACGCTAAGTTCGTTAGCGAGCGATTAAGCTCGTTAACCTCTGGTGCTTTTACATCAATAACACCGATAATCTGATATAGCTTAACTTTGGACTATACCTACTATATCAACCAGCTATCATTATTCTGTGAAGAGGAGTAGCAGAAATGTAATATTGTAAAATTACTACTAAATAAGAAAGTGTGTTTGTTAGTTTATTGTGTTAAGTGGTAATAGTAAAATAACATTCGGCTGAGTTTGTTGCAGGCTCTTGTCAGACCTGATTCTTGAGCCGACCCAGGAATCAAATCCAGGACCTAGTGTGACCAGGACATCTGTAGTTGAACATGCTAACACTAGACTAACGAGGCTGTTGCCAAAATTATAGAGGAGGCTCAATAGTAAAGAGAGATAGAAAAGAAGTAAATAGAATGTTGCCACAAAGAAATGCAAGGGACTCTGCTTGCACCGCGTCGCGAGTACATTCCCTTTGAAAAAAGACCCCGAAACAAGTCGGCTTATCTTCGACTGACCAAGTGAGTACAGCTGGTATTAGCTATATGTGGCAGTGCCCCCGCCAAGACGAGCTAAACTAAAGGACGGCGCACTACGTACCTTTTCTAGGAGCGTTACGTCGTATTTTCGGGCTGTCATATATCTTCGGTATGAATGATGCTAGAAAGCTGAAATTTTCAGGATAAGGTGCCCTCAGCAAACTCGACATATCAATTGAAATCCATCAAAAGATTTTCTGATCAACAGAGTTACATATACAGGGTTACAGGAATATAGGACACGATCCCGTTAAGGGGTTATAGTACAGGACATTAGCTATCAAACAACCCCTAAAGTGATTATGCAAAAGTGTATTGTTTTCGAGTTATTCATTTTTTTCTTGGTAAAGGGGTGTTTGCCACTTTAAAAATTAATAAAAAACAGGAACAATGTATTTAATCAGATTTTTTTTTATTTCTCGCTAGTTCATATCCTTGCAAAAAATAAACAGTTGTTTCACAAGAAAAATCTTCAAGCATTTTAAAATTACAGCCCAAAAACTGTACAAAATTTTGATTTTTAAATTTAACTCTTTGCAAATTTTCTGTAAAAATTACTATGGCACTTATCCTGCGGATTATTTTAAAAACATCTACATTTTGTTAGCTATCCATTAGTACAAAAAAATTACAGAAAAAAACATAAAATCAAGAAAAAAAATTTCTAACAAATGCTATTGCCAAAGAACCACATCAGGATCAATGTAAAAACGACTTTAATGCAAAATCTTTGAAGATTATTTTTCAATGAGGTCAACAGGTAAAATAAAATTGGTCAAGTGCGAGTAGGGCTCGCACACGAAGGGTTCCCCAGGGCGCGGATGGATGGTCGATGGAAGAAGGGGGAGGGTAGGGGTGCCCCCCCACTTCTACCACCAGGGGTTGAAGTGAAGGGGGTGGCACCGCCGCCCTCCCCCACCCCTTCCCCCTGCCAAACGATTTTAACCGATAGTAATAATTAATTATTAATTCCTAATAATTCTTAAATACCTATGTCATACATTATACGCGTTATATGACGTAGGTATTTAGGAAAACCTACAGAACCAAATTTGTCAACTTTCCAACTAGATAGTTATGTCTACCTTACCACTACGTTTTTGTATAGGCTGCATTGCACCTTTTGCAACACCAGAGCACCTCTTATTAAAAAAAATTATGCAGGTAAATGATCTAATTTTGAGGTTAGACCTACATGTTTTTTTTTTAATTTTTCAGATATGGTGATTGCCCAGTTACAAGAGTGGTGGTGTGTGCTAAATGATTGTAAATTTTACTCAAGAAAATGTATGAAATCTATCATTATAGATAGAAATAGTAAAATTATTCACATAACCTAAGTGCTCACCTGCAACAAGTTTCTTAACATTATAGCACAGATTAATATAGATACTAAGGAAATAACCAAATCTAGAATCATAAACAAGTGTGGTTGGCTATGACATATTGTTTTCGAGAATACGTTTTTTTTTTGTAAAAAAAAAAAGTTTCTGAAATCCTAAAAATAGCCATGAGCTGAGAATAAGAGATAAATCAAGGTAAAATATACTTACTGGCCACACGTTGGCGAGCTAGGCGGTGCAGAAATGTCCATCCTGCGTGATAAAGCATGGAATCTTAACGAAAATATACCACCTTGCCACCTCTTAATACGTGCTGTGGCAGCAAAGTAACCACAAAATGATCACGAAAATATCTAGGCACGGCACTATCGCGATCTGAGATTTGTATTTTATGTAAGCACAAACACAACTTTGAATGTAGATTCGATAGGTTAACAAATTTTTTATTCAATTAACTAACTGCACTATAAGTCGACTTGACGACTACACAAACGCAAGGCCCAAAAGCAGATACTGTAATTTATACAAATATTGTTCACTTGATAATCATTATTTTTGTCCTTAGATAAATTAATTATCATTACGATTATATTGTGGACTTTTCAAGTCTTTTCGAAGTAATCTTCACATTTCACAATTCATCAGCCTAAAAGTAAAAATACAGTATACACAATACACTACACAGTACACATCACCTACACTGACCTACACATAGACATGCAGACCAATCTCCTATAATCTGTGCCAATCTCAGATTAAAATAGTTAGGTAGGTAGTCCACGAGTTAGTCTGAGAGACCAATGCAGAATTTTTTTTTAATCTGTCATTTTGTAAGGGGCTTTTACAGATAATTTATATGCCAGCCCCATCGTTACAAACTAAATTAAAATCAAACTAACTAACTAACTACATATAACTAATTAAACCTAAAACTATATCAATTTGAGAGAATCACTAACAAATTTATACACTTGCATTGCCGAAATGCTCGAAGGTTTGTTCAAAATACAGTTAAAAATACCAATATTCATAAAATTTAAATTTAGTTCACACGTTAGTATTTCTCTCAAACTGTGATTGCGAACACATGCCAATAGTAAGTGCGAGACATCTACCTTACCACATACTTCGCAATTGGGAGAATCCCTTTTCCTCATTAAATGTTTAAACTTGCCTAATGGCATGTGTCCGGATCTAAGTCTAAATGCTATAAACTAATTTTTTTTTTTAATTTCACTATTTACAAACCAAGGTATCAAACTATGACAGTTCCATTGCATAATGTTTAAAGTGAGCCTATTGTTGTAGCTATCCATTATAAAATATACTGAAGAAATGTTTTAAAATGTCATTATCTTTAATTAATCCAACTACCAGCGTTTTAATCTCCTCTATGACAACTTTGAAAATCAATTTCATTTTATTCTCCAAACTTGTTTGTGAAAAGCACACTACCTTAATTTTTAATAGCAATCTTACAAAGTCAAATCTGTTACCTACGTCTCTTCTTATATTCTTCTTTATTTTCTCCTTGATGTCGATGTGTCGTCGTGTTATAAGTAGGTTATATTTATTTTATGTATTATTAGATGATGCCCGCGACCTCGTTCGCGTGGATTTAGGAGTTTTTAAAATCCTGTGGGAACTCTTTCATTTTCCGGGATAAAAAGTAGCCTATGACCTTCCTCGGCATGAAGAGTACGCGGCCGAAAGTGGTGAAAATCGGCCTTTAGAATGACCTTTCTTCTTCGTAGAGCGTTGTCTCTGTCTCTCATACTCATATGACGTTTTGTCGGCCTCAACGACTGAGACGGCGCTCTACAAATTTGCTATCTCCTTCTAAAGATCGATATTCATCACTTTTGGCCGCGTAACTGTAAGCTAACTTTGTCCTAAATTTCATCAAAAATTTCATTAAACTGTTGGGCCGTGAAAAGTTAGCAGACAGACAGACATACAGACAGACACACTTTTGTATTTATAATATTAGGATGGTTTATATTTATTACGGATCCAAACTAGGACCTACTTTACCTATCATAAAAATTATAGTAGTCCACCAAATTGAGTTAACACGGTTACTCTAACTAAGAAAGCACAGGAAAGGGACGCATTGAAAAACAATTTTACTCTTTCGGCTCTCGTTACTGGCCTTAGAAGACTTTCTAGTTGTACTACGAAGTAGTACATAAAAATTCTTTGGTGCAGACATGACTCTGAAGTCTGACCATAGAAGTGTACGTAGTCATTGCTTGGCACCTAAAATATCAATTCACCAGCAAAACTTTCGAAATCCACACGGCTTAGGAGTTCCTTGCACCTTGCAGCATCAGGATTGAAGAGTTGGGACTTGAAATTTGATAACATAGTCTATGTTCGGCATTTACCAGGAACAGCTTTTGAATCTCAATAGTTTAGGAGTGCTGTACCATGCATCATCAGGCTTGAGAAGTTCGGACTTGGAGTGTAACTTGTGGTTCAAATCTCCTCCGAAATCCCAGACGAAAGGATTTTTTTGTTTCCAAAAATTCCGTAGGAACTTTTACGGGATAAAAAGTGACTATGCATGTTTCCAGTGTGCAAACTTTCTCTGTAGAGTACCTAAAAAGATAGACCGTGAAATGTAACAGTTTATAGGTTAATACAAATATTGACTAAACAATGGTAATAATTGTCGAGTTATTCATCGTTACGACGTGCTATCGCTATCTTATATGTGGTTACACCATAGGTTATAAACCTAGTACTTTAATCTACCTTTATTACTCAATCTACGAGTAAGAGTCACATTAGGCCTACTTTACGTATGGTCTATGGTTTGAATAGTGTTTATACTCTTGGATTAGGTTTTACGGCTCTGGGTTCTAGCTCTTTATAGCCTTTTATTTTTCACTTTCGTGCTCAGCAAAGAGTAAGTAATCCACAGATTACAGATATGCAACTAGCGTGGCTATAGATAGTCCCTCTCACTGAAGCAGAGGTAGATATTTGTGAAATGTTATTCTATTTTACGTTCGCTTCGGTTATTGTAGCCTATACAAGTAGTATACTGCAACCCACCAATGCACCATAACTTCAAAATCTAAATAAATTATTTCTGGAAAATACTTGAGTTACCTACTACTTACTTCACGTTCTAGTAAAGCTTAAATGCATTTAGCTATCTCGTTTTAACAGTAAGTCACAATAGGGCTACTTCTACAGGTTTAGGCATTGACTTATTATTCTGAGATGTAATCACTATGTCCGTGCGCAGCAAATTACTTTGTTATGTGAATTGATATTGTTTTTAAATAAGTAGACCGTACCTACTGTGTTTTAGCAAGTGTCTCAAAATACTTGGGTCAACACAACCTCACTCACACTTCACCTTATTTGTCAAGATCTCACGTACAAATACATCTTAACAAACTAAAAAAAACCGGCCAAGTGCGAGTCAGGCTCGCGCAATGAGGATTCCGTACTACAGTCGTATTTTTTCGACTTTTTGCACGATAATTCAAAAACTATGATGCATAAAAATAAATAAAAATCTGTTTTAGAATGTACAGGTGAAGACCTTTCATATGATACCCCACTTGATATAGTCACTCACTTCGAAAAATACTAATTATTAGTTCATGACCACATTTTTTTTGTGTGATCTAACCCTAAATTCACGGTTTTCAGATTTTTCCCCAAATGTCAGCTATAAGATCTACCTACCTGCCAAATTACATGATTCTAGGTCAACGGGAAGTACCCTGTAGGTTTCTTGACAGACAGACAGACAGACAGACAGACAACAAAGTAATCCTATAAGGGTTCCGTTTTTCTTTTTGAGGTACGGAACCCTAAAAAGTGGCCACGGTGATAAGAACAAAAAGTCATTTTGTCACGTTCTAATAAGAGCTTTAATGCATTGAGCTATCTCGCTTTAACAGTAACAGTCACATTAGGGCTAGCTACTTCTACAGGCTTTATTCTGAGACTTACGGGATACTTTCCAAGTAGAAATGTCGTTCAAGAGTCCAACACTTCAACAACCAACAAACGTCGATGGCGTGGAGCCAATCAAAACAGACTCTTCAGTCTCCACACATACGTTGCAACCTCATTCACTATGAGGATATTGAAGTGATAGGTGCTTCTGCGCTATATATACCTATGAGTAATTATAATTATTTTTTACAAGTTTATCATCGTCATCGTCATCAATCTTCTAGGGATATCTTGTAGGGACTTCCACACGCCACGGTCTTGCACCGTCTCAATCCAGCGGCTCCCTGCGACTCGCCACTGGACAGGTCCAAAGTTACAAGTTTAAAACCGACATACAATCAAAAAACCACGGCGAAAACGAAAATGGTAGGTGTTAACTGCTAAGTATAGTATAGTTAAGCACCGATTCTCCTTCATATAACTTCAAAAACAAGTCATCATCATCATCATGATCAACCCATCAACGGCTCACTACAGAGCACGGGTTTCCTCTCAGAGTGAGAAGGGTTTTGGCCATAGTTTACCACGCTGGCCATGTGCGGATTGGTAGACTTCACACACCTTTGAGAACATTATGGAGAACTCATCAGGCATGCAGGTTTCCTCACGATGTTTTCCTTCACCGTTAAAGCAAGTGATATTTAATTAATTAAAACGCACATAACTCCGAAAAGTTAGAGGTGCGTGCCCGGGATCGAACCCCCGACCTCCGATTGGAAGGCGGATGTCCTAACCACTAGGCTACCACAGCTTAAACAAGAGTACGGTATCGTTAGTCTCTCTCTCTCTGTCATGATAAAAACAAATTGGCGCGAAATGATTTTCAGCTGCGGACGTAGTATGCACACGTCTCGCCTGAGTGAAGCGATCACAATGATGTGAAATCGAGGATAACCTATGGATTACGATTTCACGTGCGGATAACACCCTCCGGCAGGAATAATAGTGTTCTGTGATTACACCTGTCAAAGAAAGATGAAGCAGTGAACAGCAAATTTGCTGAGTTATATTAGTACAATTTTGATATGAAAGTTTTATCTCAGTTTGAAGTTGTTTTTAAGCAACAAAAGTTTTTTTTAACTGTTTTTTTTTTTACCCTGACCACTGACTCTACATTTGTACACTAGGCTAGTTATAGTCCGTTCATCGTAACTTGACGCGTGAGAATATGTTGGCGTCATTGCTTTGTTTGTTCAATTATTCCTTAGCTCTTAAAGTTTATAATTGTGTAATTTGCAATGCTGCCAATATATTATTCCCACGCGTCAAGTTACAATTAAGTAAGCAAATAAAACAACATTCAGGATTAAAAATAATTTAATAGATTTGGCATTTCTATTGGCCCTAGATGTAAAATTTCGCAAAGCGGAAACGAATTAATATTTTTGGCCCACAAGATCAAGCAAGATTAACAAGTGCAATAGAAAACTAGTTTTGGTCTCAATGTTTACACATGTTTATTTTATTAACTAATTTTAAAAAAAATGTAATTGACGTAATCATTAATGATTATGCAAAATTGGACCCAACCCACAAAATATCCATTTATGAGCTATGGTCGTAAACGGTATAACTTTTTTACACCAAACATAATGAAACAATAATATACAGAAAGAAGTTAATATCCCTTATTTTAGAAATATGTAAAAGCAAACTATGACCTTGTTTATATATGCATGTTTATCCATGATTTATGTATATAGTTTGAATTCTTTAAGTTCTTGAGTTCTTTAAGGCCTCCTTGTCGTTTTAAATTAATATATTCTGCAATAAAATGGTTTAAATTAATAAAAATATCAATAATTTTACTAAAACTTCAATACTCAAAACTGTTCATTCGGGTTGGATCTATTTTGCATTTAAATTATGTCCAATTTATACAAAGCAAGTTTTAATGTGGCCATAATCTAATTGAGTGACATACTTGAATACTTCCTAACATAATGTACTTAGTTATTTGTGCATAAGGACAACTTAGTAATATCTTAAACTTAGAATTATTATTAAGTGATAACGGTACTAATTCTGATGGCCATTAAATTTTAGAGTATTTGCATCTTTTTCTTACCAATGTAATAAGAAAAGGACAGACAAACTTATTTTTAATCATAACTGTCATAGCTGTGCTTCAGGTGCCAATCTTGCGCAGTGTACAGAGTAGCACTAAATTTTATGTTGTTAATCTAAAATCCATTTTCTGTCTCTTTTCAGCAATATTCAAAAGAAAAAGATGCACTCACAACAGACGGAAACGTTTAAGTGCGGAAACCAGCCCAGAGCGAAGAAGAAAAAGATACAGATATTCTTTAAAAGAAAGACAACAGGATTGACGCCATTGGTGCCAATTCTGTTGTCTTTCTCTAAACTGAATTTAGAAAGTCAGCATCTTTTTCTTTTTAATATTGCTAAAAAAGGACGGAACATGAATTTTACATTCAACGACTCTACCTTTTAGTGCACACTACAAATTTAAACAATAGGCTTGCAACTGGCAGCTAAAGGCCCGAGCTTTGACAGCTCTAAATTAAATTTAAAACTGTTAAACTTTGTCTGTCCTTTTCATCTTACATTAGTAAGAAGAGGATGCGAATACTCTAAAATTAAGGTGCGCTCAGAATCAGTACCATTGGCTAAAATGTATCATTGATGAACAAGTGAAATAAAATAAAGGGTATTTGTAGTACAATATAGATAAAACTCATTGACTTAACAGTACCCGGCAGGAAAGATTACACATGAAACTTACATGACATGTACCTAGTTATAGTAGTCATTAAAAATAGGCTCCAATGATTAATCTAAATATATAAAAGAATTGACTGACTGACTGATCTTAACGCACAGCTCAAACGACTGGACGGATCGGGCTGAAATTTGGCATGCAGATAGCTATTATGAGGTAGACATCTGTTAAGAAAGGACTTAAAATTAAGTCGTGTAATATCAATAATACGTGTAAATTAAAGGCTTAAGGATAAAAAATACATTAGATTTTTAAATTATTTTTGTGCGATAACAGTCCTAATTCCTATTGTAGTAAGTTTCAATTTTATTTTAAGAGCCAGTTTAATTTTACCTTCTCATACTTTTACATACAATTTTGGTTGCTCAAACCAACACAGAATTAGTTTTGATGTTCAATTTATAAATTTGTTTATGGGTGTTGGTTCTTTTTGCGTTACAACTAACAACGTACAATTTTTTATGATAATATCATATAACATCTTTACAATATAAGATTATCTTATTAAGCAGAATAGATTTTTTTATTTCATGATTTTAGTCAAGTGGGTCTCGTTACAAATTACAATCATGGAATGATTAAATCTATTCTTTAGTATGATATTACAAATTTTACAACATATAATTTAATACATATAATTTTATGTTCTCGAATAGTTTTATCGGGTAGCATGGTTTTCGCAAGTAATTTGTTAGGTTTATCAAAATCAACAGTATTAATTCATTTAAAATTTTAAAATCCGTTGCCTATTATAAGATTAAAATACTCCATACTTATCGCAAAAAAAATTTAGTACTTACCTATATATATTCATAAATAGCAAAAATGATTAAAATTAAAAAATAAAAGCACAGAATCTAAGTAAATATAAAAGACATAAGTTTTAAATACGAAAAAATTGGCAGTCAGTATCGACAGAAGTGAAAACAAAACTGTGGTTAAAATTAGTTTTAATATCAAAAATTAAAGTTTCATGATAAGTAAATGAAAACCATTAGTTTAGTTTTTACATCTAGCGGCACTCCGAGCACTCTTAACATTAGCATGTCGGTGACGCGACCTTAAAGTTTTTACCCGTCCAAACATCGCCCAACGAGCCTAAAGAGGTTTTCACTTTATAAAATCTCAAATTCTTATAAAAGAGCTTGTTAAAAATAAAAAGTATAGGCAAAAACAACTTTCTCCAAAACTACAGATTAAGGGATGATTTATGCCAGCACGTGGCGGGCGTGAGACACGCGCGGACGAGGCACAGATTCTAAATATTACGAATATTTTATATGAAGCTGTATATGCTTCACCGTGTGGCGTCCGTGCACGGACACGGCATGGTGAAGCATAAACTACTGGCACGTGCTGGCATAAATCATCCCTTAACTGCAATAAAAATATATAGTTAATTTTCTGGAAAAAATGACAATGATGCTTAGTTAATTAAATGCTAAAATAATGACAAGTCTTACAATAAATACAAAAACTTACAAAAACGTTTATAATGTTACATATTACACTAAAAATAATTGCATTAAAATAATGGAAAAGGATTTGAAAGTTTAAAATTTATTTAAAAAGCATGGAATCGGAATTGTACTTTAAGGAATAGCAAGCAGTATTTGTTTTTAAATGGGTCCCAAACAAAATTATAAAATTCTCCCGAAAAGCTAAGATCGGCGGGAAGTGAAGAAATATATAATGCATTGGGCGAAGATGCCTATTATTCAAACTGAGCCCAAGAGATTCCGTGTGCGGGTACAATAAGTGTAGAACTAATTTGAAAAAATCGAACAAAATAATGCTAAATAATTAGCACTTTTCTAACGTGTTCTTTTCAACGCACCAACGCATGGAACAGATTTATCACGCAGCGGCTAATTTTCGAGGGGTTACAGACTAGCGTTTTATCGCGTATTACATTTCTTTGGCATAATATGCGCTTACACGCGTGACACATTCAGCCCTACAATAGAAGTCGGTTAAAAACAGATGCTCGTACACGCGCTCATTCCGGCGTGTTCGCCAGTAGATTAGTTTTGTCGGATCTACTTTTTTTATACCGATACAAGTCAACCCTTATCTGCGATCTCAACTGGTGGTAAGTGATGAGCAGTGTAATATGGAAACAGGCAAACTTGGAACATGTATGGAAGTTTCATTACACCCATACGATCACTGGTTTTTACGCATCGTGCCGGAACGCTAAATCGTTTGGCGGCACGACTTGCCGATTTTTTTTGAAATACGCTCATACGAGATGCGCGTGTGAAAAAAAGCGTGCGTT
This sequence comes from Maniola hyperantus, assembly GCF_902806685.2. Taxonomy (NCBI): domain Eukaryota; kingdom Metazoa; phylum Arthropoda; class Insecta; order Lepidoptera; family Nymphalidae; genus Maniola; species Maniola hyperantus. The sequence goes on from NC_048564.1 coordinate 1,945,360, forward strand.
CGCGCCGTACAAAAACGCATGTACGCGCGTTTTTTAAAAACGCTAATATGAAACCGCTCTTAATCGTATTTGGCTTGTGCGTTTTAACGCACTTAAGAAAAGTGGCCGTGTTTAATGTGGGATTTATGAACTGGTTGTTGTCCACAACATCTCACACGATCACATGGATCTCTCCATACCGTATGGATAGAGATCGTGGTTATAGCATTTGAATCCTTTGGCTAAAAAGAGCCTTCAATTTGATCATCTGTATGTAATATAAATTAAAAATATATATTTTTTTTGTTGTATTGACCTGTAAATTTATAATTAAAGTAGGAACTAAGTAATTAGTAAGAAAAAAAATTTACAAACTGATCGAATATTAAAATAAATAAAACGTTTATTTTTCAATCATCTAGTTACACACATACATGGATTTGATCTTGAACAAATTTGCGTGCTTGTTGACATAAGCATATACAATATTAAATTAATAATATAATTAATAATACAATTAATCAAATAGTCTTCTACTCTGATATTCTCTTTTAAAATAAATAGCATGAGTGCGTTTTATTTTGATCATTTATTGCTAAAATCTAAATATATAAAAGAAAAAGGTGACTGACTGACTGGCTAATCTATCAACGCACAGCTCAAACTACTGGACGGATCGGGCTGAAATTTGGCATGCAGATAGCTATCATGACGTAGGCATCCACTAAGAAAGGATTTTTGAAAATTCAACCCCTGACGGGGTAAAGCAAGGGTTTGAAATTTGTGTAGTCCACGCGGACGAAGTCGCGAGCATAAGCTAGTTAAAAATAAAAGTGTCTTTTAGTCTGATAACCTCTTGCTATAATTAAAAACAAGTGTGTTCTATCCTGATAATCTCTTGCCATAATTAAAAACAAAAGTGCCTTGCAATGCAAACTCGAACTAAGTGTACAAGGGGGAGAGGGAGAGTGATCGGGGAGGGGGGGGGGGGTGTTGTTGTTTACAACAAAGCGCCTTATTTGCCATTCTTTGAATTCGATGGCTTGTTTTGAGACGCCTCTTTTAACGGGATCTGAAATAAAAATCAAACTAATTAAAATAGAAAAAGATTTTTTTTAAATAGCTAAGATAAATCTGTATATATAAAAGAAAGGCTGATTGACTGACTGACTGTCTGCTCGTAGCGTGTAGAAGTCAAGACACATATGTCCAGCAGTGGACGTCTATCGGTTGATGAAGACAATATACTGATGAAGTGAGGTAAGTACTGATTTTGCAGCACTGGGGCAAAATTTGAAATACTCTAAAAAGTTTAAAAGGGCAAGCTGACTGACTGACTGATCTATAAACGCACAGCTCAAACTACTGGACGGATCGGGCTGGAATTTTGCATGCAGATAGCTATTAATTATGGCGTAGACATCCGCTATGAAATGATTTTTGAAAATTCAACCCCTAAGAGGGCAAACTGGGGGTTTGTTTGTTTAGTCTTAGAACTTATTTTGTTAACTTGGCCTACCCTTAGGCGTGTAACTGACAATTCGCTAATTGCAAAATAATCGATGTTACTGCTGTTCAGGTCAGGCTGAGATCTATAAAGCGCACTTTGACTTTGCTCAGACTTAAACGAGATGGATTTATGTCAAAGTTCATTTCAAAGATTTGTCATATCTGTCTCGTTTTAACTCTAAGTTTGAACAAAGTAAAAGTATGCTCTATAGATCTTAACCTAAGCGTTTTAAAAAGATACATACGCTCGCCCTCTGGTCTTCCATCCGGCCACCCTGGGCGCGCATCAGGTTGGCGAAGAACTCTTCTTCACCAACTGGCTGGGGTCGGGACTCTTCGGGCTTGAGGCGCGGCAGCTCGGACCGCTGGTCGTCGAGGCGAGTCGACCCCTGGAACGTGATCACATACACACCTCATATAATCCATGCAAACTAAGAATAGGAATGGCTTTTCGCCATATTGTGACATCTCAGCTAAATAAATCTAGCGATATAAGTCCCGCAAATTGCTATTGCGCTGGAACCATGTCTCATTAACGTGGAAATGACGTCATTTTGACGTTTATTTAAGTAAAAATATACCATCAGCTCAAAACTTTAGTCTAGTGCTGACGTTACTAAAATGGCAGCCACGCGCATTAGCAATTTGCGGGACTTATTTTAATGTTGCACTATACTCTGATTTTTAATTCGGTGGAAATCTGACACAAGTCATTTTAAACATTGGGTGGCTTATTTGCTAAGACCATAGAGATATAAACCGCCGCAAAACTAGCTGAATAATCTTTGACTATCAAATCAATGGTATAAAATATTGCTAAAGTCAAAACCGTCCAAGACCTGCAGGGCGATTGTCTAAAACCTGCATCAATCATTATTATAATCTCAATTGTTCTGATTGGCTGAATTTGTGCGATTCTTGTTGCAACAATGCATTGTGGCCAATAGTGAGCGAGCATTAACCAATCAGAGATGATTGCGATCGTGACATTGTAGCTGTCAAACAACCGCGGTAGAGCCACTGGGTATTAAAATTGACGCTAAACTATCGATGAACGAAAATTTGGAAGTCGTGGCGGACAAAGCCTACAAACAATTAGGATTCATTAAACGAGTAACACATACTTTCAGCAATATAGAATGTATAAAAACCCTGTATTTTGCATATGTTCGTAGTATTCTCGAATATGCATGCAACATTTGGTCACCCAATTATATTATACATACTCAAAGACTCGAATCATTTCAAAGAATTCAAAAAATTTAACAGTTATAAAGAAGCCTGTACTCATTACAAAATTGACTCCCTGGAACTAAGAAGAAACCAAAGTGACATGCTGCTGCTACAAGCTATATTGACTGGACAAATTGACTGTCCTAGCCTGCTGTCAGCTTTCTCTTTCAATGCTTCCTCCTTTAGGCCTCGAAAACCTCAGCTATTGTGTGTACCGAAATCAAATACAACCTACGCCCAAAATTCCGTAATTTTACGCCTGGCGCGAACCTATAATAAAATTTACTCAGACTTTGACCTTTCCCACCTGTCCAAAATGCAATCAAAAAAGGAAATAATTAAACTGCATCGGAAAAATAATAATATGTAACTAATAATAATTATACTAGTATCTATAATAGTACATAAATTCGCATAATATCATAACCCACAAGCACGCACTCACGCATACTCTCTGACGTATTCTCTCTCTCCCAAACACAAACACACATACACTCACACATGCATATGTTGTGAATCACCTACTAGGTATTTTTACTAGTTAATTGACTTTTATATTTTCATATTATTATATTGTAAAGCTTGTTTAAATTATTTGGTCTCTTGAAACGTACTGTTATAAATTTATAATTAATAACTATTTAAGTAATCTGTAAAACAAAATTGTAATCCTATTTGGCCTTATTTTCAGACTGTTATTATGTAAAATTATATTGTATGTATCGCTGTTGATTGCAAACAAACGAATAAATAAATAAATAATAAATCATTCATCCAAGGCTTACAGCGATCTCATACTCATCCGATCGGAATCCGGTAAAATACGGATATAAAAAATATCTACGACATAATATGTCATACGCTACCATGCAAAACAAAAAGGAACGTATTTTCACGGACTCAGATCGGATGATTGCGTAACCGCTGTAAGGAATTGAATGTCACTTGCTTTAACGGTGAAGGAAAATGTATAATGTTCTCAAAGGTGTGTGAAGTCTACCAATCCGCACATGGCCAGCGTGTCATGGTCAAAACCCTTCTCACTCTGAGAGGAGACCCGTGTTCTATAGTGAGCCGGCGATGGGTTGATCATGATGATGATGTTTTTGTGTGTTGTTTCGGATTGACTATGCTGCGTAGGCCCTACTGGCCGCTACAGCGTCACCGGGGGGGTTGGCGAGCGCGAAGCTCCGCCTGGGGGTGAGCCCTAGGGCTCGAAGAAATAATTCGAGAGGTCGGGGGGCAACGTCCTCCTAAGGGCGCCTCCTGTGAGGCTCGGACCACGGCTTAGGATGACGTTGGGATGGGTGGAGTTGTTGGACTACTGGTTAGTCCGTACGCCCCCGAGGCCGTGGCGTGAGCCCACGTCCGGGTGACGTTAGAAATCGGGGACCTCGTCTTCGCCGGCGAAGACGCTGTGATGAGGTTGTATTGTGTAGCCCTACAAGATAGGGAGCATTGTCGGTCATGATTTGATCGTCGGGATCGTTAAGGACGTGCTTAGGGCGTCTTTTATCGGGGGAGTCGTTTCGGTCAGGGATGTATGTCGCTGCCTCAACTATTAGGGGGTTGGGGTGTCTAATGGCTTTCTCAAAATAGTTTTTGGAGAGCTGTTTAAAGTAATGAGCTATTGTCGGGAGTTGGAGGTCTCTGTGAAGGTCCACGTTGCGCATGTACCACGGGGAGCCAGTGGCCATACGCATAAACTTATTCTGTAGGACTTGGAGAGGTTTGAGAGAGGAGGGCGGCAGGTGTGCAAATGCAACACAGGCATAAGACATTATTGGGCGGATGCACGTTTTGTACAGCGTGACTTTATGTCGAAGTGACATTTTGCTTTTTGCGCAAATCATGGGGTAGAGACGGGAAAGCACATACGCTGCGTTCTTGCGGACTCTACGAATGTGCGCGGCGAAGCTCATCTTGTCATCAAAGGTTACACCCAAGTACTTGGTATTAGTTTGCCAGGGAATGGGGCGGTCGTAAAGAGTTATTTCAGTCTGTCGAAGTTTGTATTGTGATTTCCTTTTGGACTTTTGAAAGAGCACTGCTGCACTTTTTTCCGGGTTAACTTCTATCCTCCAAAGGCGGAACCAGTGGCCTAGGCTACTGACAGCCTTTTGGAGTCGAGCTTTAACGTTCCGGTAGTTTAAGTCGGAGCTGTATAGAGCGGTGTCATCCGCGAACTGGGCTATATGAACATGAGGGGATCTGGGAATGTCGCTGGTGTACAGCGCGTACAAAAGTGGCGAGAGCAGGGAGCCCTGAGGGACTCCTGCTTGGAGAGGTCTTGGGGAGGATAGGGTCCCATCCAGACGGTAGCGAAAAGTTTGATTGGTGAGAAATTCTCGTAGTAAACGTACGAGTCTTTCGGGCACGCCAAGATGGTAAAGCTTGTAGATCAAGCCGGCGTGCCACATGATGATGATGGTGGGCAATTTTAATTTATACTAATGGGCTGCGTCTAAAACGGATAACGGTTGGAACTTAAAACTAAAGCTACGAGGGTTCCAAACGCGCCCAGGTCTGAAAAGAATCCACAACAAACTATCGCTGGAAATATCCCGCTCTATCTCTGTGCATCGTATTCCTCATTTCAAAGGATCATGACCCCTTTCAGTTATTTTAGCGAAAAAAGATCATACAACTTTTGACAGTTAACAAAATTGCTAAAGTCACACATCGGCAGATTACAGAAATTAATTATTTATTCATTAATTCGCCCGCCATAAGAGAACGAGACTCTTAATAAATATAAGAACCTAAGCTCTTATATTTCTTAAGCGATTTTAGTAATAATAAAATCGATCGACGGCCTAACGTGCTAAAAATATAATATTCTAATTTAATATTTATACTGACAGACTACGTCGTCGCTTAGTCGTTTTATAACCTATTTCTGAGTTTTCTGTTCAACTGTAGTGAATTGAGGAGTTGGCGGACAAAACGATGTAATGGTATGAAATAACTTTTTTACAGGAGGAGCAAAAAACTGAACGATGTTTACTGTAATTGTACAGTTTTTATCGAAATCGCGAATTTTGGAATCAATTTATTTATGTACAGTTTTAAGCCGTTTTGTTTGGAAACGAGATTTTGATTCAGATTTGCATTCAGTGGGCCAAATACATCTTGATTAAAGAAATAAAAGTATTTTGATCAGAATTACACCGTTTTGTTCGCTATATCCTCAAGCGTGACAGTATGTCAAAGCACTAAGGGTAATAGAGGATTAATTTCAACTTGCAAAAATTTAAATTCAAGCCTATGTCCATCTTCAGGTAGTTTTAAGTTTTGCCTTTCGTTGACAGCGCGCAATAGCACTTACCTGTCAAGTCGCAAACAAACAAGGGTGCCAATTCACACGGCATGTCTTATTTTGTAGTAGAACAATGAATAAGGAACGAGATTGTGTAGTTCCTAAACATACAGTGATCTAAACTTCTACCCTCTAACAAATAAACCTGGAATAGCGGTGGAATAGTTATACTCTGTTTTGTCTTTCTCTGTCATCAGTAATTTGACATTTGAAGAAAAAAGACAAAACAGAGTATAACTATTCCGCCGCTATTCCAGGTTTATTTGTTAGAGGGATAGGTGTAGAGCTAGCAGGGTTGACACTCACTTGAACCCTCGCTATCATGTCGAGGAAGTCGTCCTCGGGCTTGGTGCTGGTTGTATGCGTTGGACGGAGTCCCGGCAGAGACGTCGCTTTTGTCTCCTTGGGGGACTTAGTGATGGGACGTAGCTCCGCGCGCTGCGAATCCATACGCTCGGACTGTAGATCCGAGATCATTTTCAGCATTGGAATCATAGTATTGGGGCTGCAATGAAAAAAATCAAATTAAATTAAGTCACTTGCAGTGCCATCTTATACCACTAGTGACACAACAAGACCTGGCGCACTTTAGGCAGCCCAGTCGGCGCAGCCATGGCCGTAGCGACCCTTCTTAAATGTTAACCGCTGGCAAAATCAATTTAAATAAATAGAAGGAAAAGCTGACTGATCTATCAACGCAAACTCAAACCAATGGACGGGTTGGAATGAAAGGTATGCAGATAGCTAAGAAAGGATTTTTGAAAATTCAATCCCTAAGGGTTTTGAAATTGGGTAGTCCACGCGGACGAAGTCGCGGGCATAAGCTAGTAAATTAATAATATTAGATTACGGGTAGGCAGATATTAAAGATTGTTTATTAATTATTATCAATGTTATTTATTTCACTTTATGAAGTCTTTTTACGATATTTATAAAACTTTAAGCGCATTACCTCCAATGGGTAATAATAATTAAATACTCGTGTTGCACTCGCACATTATATGCTTTTATAATAAATACATTTATGATGTAAAATGTAGAGCGAATTATGAGCTTCGCAGAAGCAGGGTATTCAAAATATGAAAGACTCTTTAGAGTCTTTAATACCTCTCCACGGAAATGCTTAGTAAAAGACGAAATATTTATACATTTTGAAGGTACAAAGCTATGTTGTTTTTGATGTTGATAGTGGTAATTTTAAGTCGTTATGATTTTTAGGTATTTCACTTCATTTCTTTTACAATATTAAATGCTTAGTAAGTGATTTTATTCCTATCGGTAGGTTATTAAAGGGTCATATTGCACAATAATAGAAGATTTGCAGTTATTTCTAAGAGCGCTGAAGTAGACTATAGATCTGAAGTAGATCGAGTACCTATAAATAGTTGTATGTGAAGGAAAAACTGCCGCTGCCTTCATAAAACGATGATCATTACGGATGAACGTAAAAAGTCAGGATTACAACATTTTAGATTTAACCGAGCCTTCGTGGACGCACTAACAATATTCTCGCACTACGAGAGACAACACAAACTACCTTCAACAATGACTACAGCAACCCTCACTAACTATGAGTCATGACACCGACGTCTCCAATGAAACTAGCCAATCCTAACTAACCCTATCTAAATCCCTACCTAGACCGGCTCCACCATCCCCTACACCAGTCCCAGACCAACCAATATCTAACTATTACAACCTCTCACTAGGCAACAACGACAACAATAATAATAAAACTACAGTACGACACTCACAGTGTCTACTGAGAAGTGCTCTCGGCGAGATCCACGCGAATAATGACTCTTTTCAAACACCGCGTCAGATTTTAGTCTCACGACAACGGTGGGGACGATGACGCAATGTTCAGTGAGCCAACTGTTTACAACTAAAAACCGGTGCTGCCGTCATATGCAATTAAGAATTTCTTTAACGGATGCTATATTACGTATTTTCAACTACTGCATTACTGCGGAGCGGTGATTCGGCCTAATAGTAGGCTCCTGGGGGCTCGAGGTTCGACCCCGGAGACGCGTCTATAGCTTTCGGAGCTATGTGCGTTTTAAGCTATCATTTGCTTTTTTACAGCTAAGGAAAACTTACTGAGAGAACCTCCCAAAAACGGTAGAGCCATTATGTGATTAGAGCCTCAATAGCTCAACGGTTAAAGAAGCGGACTGAAATCCGGAAGGCGGTTCAAACCCTACTCGTTGCTCTTTTGTCGTGCCTTACTCCTAGTACAAGCTTTACGCTAAGTAGGAGGAGAAAGAGGAATATTAGTCATAATAAACATGGCTAATATTCTTTTAAGAAAAAATACTCACTGAAAGAACCTCCGAAAAAAACTACCACTATGTCACACCACACTATCAACCGATAGAGGTCCACTGCTGGACATAGGTCTCTTGTAGGGACTTCTACACGCCGCGGTCTCGCACCACCTAAATCTAACGAATCCCTGCGACTCGTCTGATGTCGTCCATCCAGCTAGTGCGGGGTCTTCCTACGCAGCACCTTCCGGTGCCATTCCAGCACCTTGAGACCCCAACATCTATCGGTTTTCCGAACTATGTGCCCTGCCCATTGCCCCTTCAGCTTCGCAATCCGTTGAGCTTTGTCGCTTACTCTAGTTCTCGTACGGATTAGCAGATTTCTGATTTGATCACGTAGAAACTCTAGAGTATAGCTCTAGAGTTTCTACGTGATCTACTAGAGTATAGCTCTCTCCATCACCCGCTGAGTGACCCTGAGCTTTCTTATGAGGCCCACAGTTACCGACCATGGCTCGGACTATGTTTTTGTGTGATAGACAGAAATTATTCGGTAACGACACAAAGGGAAAGCTAGACAGGGAAAATACATCATTGCCGGTAGGCTACGCACAGGCGACCCTGTGCGTAGCTTTGCTACATTCCGTAGCAACCAGCTACAATACCAAAGCTTGCTCTGCTTGGATGGTTTTCTAGTAGGTATAATTGTCCGTTCACTATGAACTTGACGCCTAACTTTAAGTTGGCACTATTGCATTGCTTTGTTTGCTTTATTCCTTAGAACATAGGGTTTACTAGTATGTGATATGCAAAAATTTAGACTATATATACAAAAGGTTAGACGAATATATAAAAATCATGATTTTATAAAAAACGCGATTTTTATTTATTTTTAAAATAATTACTTATTAACGTCACGCTGTACCAAAAGCGATTAATGACGTCACAAGGCGTAAAAGACAAATATTTTTCCATTTTTAACAAAAAATATTTTCCCGCAGAAATTACTCTATTTTATGTTTAAAAATTTTAAAAAAAGTCTTACGCGTTTTGTGACGTCATTATTCACCTTCCGTACAGCGTGACGTTCATGATAAAAATAAATAAAAGTAACTACCGCTATACAAAAAATCACATTATTTTATTACTACAGTCCAACCCTATTCTCGATACAGTGTGGTGTATAGAAAAGGTATTAGACGCACTAGACGCCACGACAAAGGCACATCGAAAAATTTGAGTTCAAAAATTCGATGCGGTCTGTGAGACCAGTGGTAGGTAGTTAAGGGTTAAAGTTACTTTACGGTTGCGGACTGCGGTTCAACTCTCTTACCGTCAATGCACAAAATGCACAAATCAGGATCTGTTAAGTTAAACCTTTGTTCTTAACTAATGGATACCCGTCGTGTACTACTACGCTAAATTAAAAAAAATCACTCTTAAACTATCTTCTCATTATTGCCTTTCTAATGACACCGGTATGGAGCACATCGGTTGGATGTTTTTGAAGTCTATAACGGATGCAGCTAGAAACATTTTTTGTGTTTTATATGTATATACATCGCGGACATCAGCTAGTGTGTACACTAGCTGATGTCCGCGACTTCGGCCGCGTGGATTTAGGTTAGTTAGTAGGAAAAATTCCGCAGGAACTCTTTAATTTTCCATAATAAAAAGTAGTCTATGTTACTCTCTGTCCTTTAAACTATCTCTATGCCAAAAATCAAGTGGATTGGTTGCTTGGTTAGGGCGTGAAGGGAGGACAAAAAACTTGTATTTTACAACAACAATTTACATTTATAATATTAGTACATACATATTCTTAATCATGGATCATACCCCTCCATACAGTCTGCCGACGATTCTTGGTACATTTTACATAATTGTACCATGCGGCCATGTGGCATGCATGCCTCAATATCACACCAGGTTTTGGCGTAAATGAAGCCTTTTCGAAAAATCGATCAGAAACATTTAATTAAACCACGGCTATTCACAACAAAGTTGACAAACCAAACATGGCTCTCGTTCATTTACAGGCTACGACTCGCAACAAAAAATATACTGTTTGGAAGTTTAGATTGACCAATGTATTGAATACAACCTATAGCCGTAGAGATAGCAATGCCTGCGGCACGCTACGGTGGCGTTATTGCAGATTATAAATGAACTAGCTTATTCCCACGATTTCTTCCGCGTGGACTACACATAGGATATGGTCACTCCCCGATACATTGTTTGCCCCAGTTTGCCAAAAAGTTTATGTGTCACGATGAAACCTTTACCTTTGGGTTGGGTTTCGTGTTTAAATTAATAATAAATAGTATTTTTGACCCTAGATAGTGGGGTTATTGCGTATTGAGTACCCTAACATCTCACTCCAATTACATTGTTTGCCCCAGAAAAAAAGTTTATGCGTCACAATGAAACTTTTACCTTTGGGTTGGTTTTCGTGTTTAAATTAATAATAAATTGTATTTTTGATCCTAGATAGTGGGGTTATTGCGTATTGAGTACCCTAATATCTCATTCTCAATACATTGTTTGCCCCAGAAGAAAAAGTTTATGCATCATGATGAAACTTTTACCTTTGGGTTGGTTTAGCTATGTAAATTAATAATAAATAGTATTTTTGACCCTAGATAGTGGCGTTATTGCGTATTGAGTACCCTAACATCTCACTCCCAATACATTGTTTGCCCCAGAAAAAAAGTTTATGCGTCACGATGAAACTTTTACCTTTGGGTTGGGTTTCGTGTTTAAATTAATAATAAATAGTATTTTTGACCCTAGATAGTGGGGTTATTGCGTATTGAGTACCCTAACTTCTTCTTCTTTGTCGTATCACTCTTGGCAGAGCGGTCGTGGTCATCACGAAGCAACGTCTTTGAGGGCAGATGTCTGATTGTATTTCCATGATGACTTTCTTGGGAAGATTAGTTGCAGTGGTTTCCCCTTGCCTTCTGCACCAGACCTTCTGAGGATTATTTAGATCCCTAGGCTGCTGAAGCCTCTTCTGACAGGTTGCCCCGCCAGGCGTGAGTGGTTATCCCGCCACAGCTCGGTCGCCAGTGCCTCGTCCGTTGTCTAGCAGGGGGTACCACGTGCAGGTGAGGTTGACATTTGGGGCCGACTAGATGTTGATGTACCCTAACATCTCACTCCAATTACATTGTTTGCCCCAGAAAAAAAGTTTATGCGTCACGATGAAACTTTTACCCTTGGGTTGGTTTTCGTGTTTAAACAAATAATAAAATTATTTTTGACCTTAGGTAGTGGGGTTATTGCGTATTGAGTACCCTAACATCTCACTGAAAATACCTACCTAAAAGGTTGTGTAAGTGAAAAATATTCTGCTACAGATCATTTAGTTAACAACACAAAGTACAATTATTATATATGTCTTTCAAAATACTATTTGTAAATTTAATTTTAATAGATTTATATAGTTAGGTCTCTTGGTATTTTTTACTTTACAAACTTGAAACGACTCTGGGGCAATTTTGAGCCATCTCCTTTCAAATTTCTATTTTACCCCCTTTGGGGGTAGAATTTTCAAAAATCCTTTCTTAGCGGATGTTTACGCTATAATAGCTATCAGCGTGCCAAATTTAACCTCGATCCGTCCAGCAGTTTGAACTGTGCGTTGATAGATCAGTCAGTCAGTCAGTTTATCTTTTTTTATTTATATGGATGAATGAAACATTCTTTATCATGCACAATAGTAAAAAGGGTAAAGCATAAAAGTTCCATGTGTGACCCATTATTCACGAAAAGAATCAAGTGTGAGTCGCACCTATAAGTCAGTTGTAACTAGTAGCTATTCAAACAGTTAGGTTAAAACAGACTTTCTTAGATAAAAATGTAACATAATAATATATTTAATATTCATCCATACTGCATTCATGGTCATCGCTGCCGCTATCGGGCAGTTTTCATTTTTCAAGAAATATGGGATCGTAACTAGTAGCTATTCAAACAGTTTGATTAAAATAGACTTTCTTTGATAAAAATGTAACATAATAATATATTTAATATTCATCCATACTGCATTCGCAGTCGCCGCTGCCGCTATAGGGCTGTTTTCAATTTCCAAGAAGTATGGGATTTTTCCATAATAATTTGTTATACGCTTCAGGGAGGCTACACAACATAATATATATACAAAACATATAGGTAAGGCAATTAGTAAACTTTACTCCATTAATTTATTCACATTGACATAGGATATATTAATTTAAGTTTCTTCATGACAGTACCCAGTGGTTTTTAACGCAAAAGTCATCAGTCATCATGATCAACCCATTACCGGCTTACTACAGAGCACGGGTCTCCTCTCAGAGTGAAAAGGGTTTAGGCCATAGTCTACCACGCTGGCCATGTGCGGATTGGTAGACTTCACACACCCTTGAGAACATTATGGAGAACTCTCAGGCATGCAGATTTCCTCACGATGTTTTCCTTCACGGTTAAAGCAAGTGATATTTAATTAATTAAAATGCACATAGCTTCGAAAAGTTAGAGGTGCGTGCCAGGGATCGAACCCCCGACTAACCTAACCACTAGGCTATCACAGCTTATCAAAGGCAAAGTTATCAGTGGTTCATGATTACTCATCATAATAACATATTTACTGACCCCCATGCCACGGGTTAACCTAGTTTAGGGGTCAAGAGTAATTTTAAGCAATATCGTATTTTACTTTTTTTTGGATTAAATAAAGATTTATTATATTTTACAATATCAAGTACATCAATAAAAAACAAAAGAAATCAATACTAAATTTATTTTCGTGTTAAATTTATCTTCTTCTTCTTCTTCAAGTGCCATCTCCTACCGGAGGTTGGCAATCGTTAAGGCTAACTAGATCTTGTTTACTGCTGCCCTAAACAGTCACCTTGTACTCATTTTAAACCAATGGCGAAGGTTCTTGAGCCAAGATATTCGTCTGCGGCCAGGTCTACGTCTGCCTTTTATCTTGCCCTGTATTATAAGCTGCAGTAGATCGTATTTTGGGTTGCGCATAACATGGCCCAGATATTCGAGCTTTCTCCTTTGCACACATTTGAGTAACTCAGTGGACTTCCCCATTAAATAAATTCCCCGTTAAATTTATAGACATACGATAAATAATAACTATACGACCATTGCGACGTAGATACTTGATGCCACTTGACGACACTATTCCTACTATTAGTACGCGACAGGTCGAGATGGCAATCGAGGTGGGGTCGCTCTCGAAGCCCGCACAGCCCCCACGCTAACTCGGTGCTGGTTTTATTTTTAATTTTTTTATTCAGATACAAGTTAGCCCTTGATTGCAATCTCACCTGATGGCAAGTGATGATGCAGTCTAAGAGGAAAGCGGGCTAACCTGGAAGGGGTATGACAGTTTTTATTAAACCTATACCCCTTTGCTTTCTATACGGCATCGTAACGGAATGGTAAATTGCTTGGCGGCACGGATTTGCCAGTAGGGTGGTAACTAGCTATGGCCGAAGCTTATCACCATACGACCAAAGAAAATTAAATCTAAAAAATTCCAAATTTCCCCTGTCGCTAATCAAACCTGTGACCTCCCACTAATAAGACCAGACCGCTCACCTTTACACAGGGGGGAGGGGGATGTCTTAACAAATCCCGTGGGAACTCTTTTGTTTCCCGGGATAAAAAAGTAGCCTATGTCACTCTCCAGGTCTTTGACTATACTCATGCAAAAAATCACGTCGATCCGTTGCGACGTGATTATGACGTGGTACTGATAGTGATGACTTAAGTAGCCACCAAGCTACGACTTAATGATTAGACTTTAAGTCCCAACTCTTCTTTCCTGATAATGCACACCTATAATTTATTGTTACAATTATCACTCCTAAACTACAGGGATTCAGGAACAGTTGCTGGTGAAACCTAATTTTACGTACCGAGCATAATTATACGACACGATTGAAATGAGTCCAGGAACGGTTCTTACGACAGCTTTCTTTTCGGTTAACGAGTAGATTAAACCTTCACAACTACGAACACAGACTTACTTTTTAGGGTTCCGTACCTAAAAAGGAAAAACGGAACCCTTATAGGATCACTTTCTTGTCTGTCTGTCTGTCTGTCGGTTTGTCAAGAAACTTACAGGGTACTTCCCGTTGACCTAGAAACATGAAATTTGGCAGGTAGGTCGGTCTTATAGCTGACATAGGCGAAAAATCTTCACAAAAAAAATTAAATTGTGCCCATGAACTAAAAATTAGTATTTTAAATTTTCAAAGTAAGATAACAATATCAAGTGGGGTATCATATGAAAGGGCTTTACATACCTATGCATTCTAAAACAGATTTTTATTTATTTTTATGCATCATAGTTTTTGAATTATCGTGCAAAATGTCGAAAAAATACGACTGTAGTACGGAACCCTCGTTGCGTGAGCCTGACTCGCACTTGGCCGGTTTTTTTTTCAAGTAACATAGCCTTGAGGATAGTAGAAATTTAATAGCCACGTCACTCTTGTTGAAGCTGTTTAATAACAAAGTTGATTGTTCTGAGCTGCTTTATAGATTTGTGATTAAAGCACCACGCATGAATTATCCGCGCCACCCTTGTAATTTGTAATATGGCAAGCGTTGCAGAACTTAGGTAAACATTCCGCCATTCATCGAATCTCTGATCTCTACATATAGCAACAGCGTGCGTCAACAGAGTGAAATAGACATATTCTCTAATAGCTATGCTCAGTTTAGGCGAAAATCCATACTATATCCATACTAATATTATAAATGCGAAAGTGTGTCTGTCCGTCTATCTATCTGTCTGTCTGGCTGCTAGCTTTTCACGGCTCAACTGTTCAACCGATTTTGACGAATTTTGGTATAGAGATAGCTTACATCTTACATGGCTACTTTTTATCCCGGAAAATTAAAGAGTTCCCACAGGATTATTAAATATAAATCTACGCAGACGAAGTCGCATGCATCATCTAGTTTCTAGATATATTATGTAATACGAAGTGACGATTAAAAATAATTAAATAAACAAATATTTAGATAATTATGTAATTATGTTTTGAGTCTTTTGTAAATATTGTATGATAAATCTCGTAGGTAAACAATTATAATTAATCTGTATTTAATATGTAATTTATATTAATTTTGTTACATGGTTGTAGGAAAAGATGGGGTAGAAGTGGGGTAGGTGGTAGATGTGGGGGAATAGTGGAAACATACCTCAAAATTGCTACGTTTTCATTTAGTTAGGTGTAATTACCCAACAGAATCGTGAACAGAGTCACATCAATATTTTAATGAATTAATCATTGTTAACGAAAGTGACTCTTACTCATTACCTCATTACTTCTTCTGTAGTACGGAACCCTCCGGTATTTTTACTTTACGTGGCATTGCGACACATGCCAAGTACAGCAAGTATATATTAAAAAAGTCTGTTTGATATTTTTTAAATAATTTTCTTTTAAGTATACAAACCATCCTGACAATAACGAACACAAAAAAAAGAATTATCCAATTTGGTGCAGTCGTTTGGAAGCACATCGGAAGTTATGAGCATACATATATTTCGCCAATTAATTGTTATTTATGCATAGATAGATTGTAACCCTCTAACAAATAAACCTGGAATAGCGGTGGAATAGTTATACTCTGTTTTGTCTTTCTCTGTCATCAGTAATTTGACATTTGAAGGCAAAAGACAAAACAGAGTATAACTATTCCACCGCTATTCCAGGTTTATTTGTTAGAGGGTAAGTCTCTACTCATGTTTTGTCATTAAGTACGTAACGTGTAACATTTCCGGTACTTTTGATTTTGACGGGTTAATCATTTTCGACGTTTTAATCACGTTGTTCAAGAATATAACTACCTCGGCCAGATCATACAACTCGTTAAAAACAACTTAAACAAGAAAGCTGACAGAAGAATTCAGCTGGGTTGGGCAGAATTTTCAAAGCTTCGACAGGTCTTCGAATAATCGATACCGCAAAGCCTTAACATGCCTTAAGATATTAAATAAGACATCGACATCCACTAAGAAAGCTCCTATAAAGAGGTAAAGCAGGGGTTTGAAATTTATGTAGTCCACGCGGAAGAAGTCACGGGAATAAGCTAGTTAAAAACATTTCTAAAATCTCACCTAACCGGACGCGGTGTGGTCGATGGTGTCGACCAAGGTGCAGCATGGCACCAGCTTCTCTCACAGCAGTGCACACAACAGCAAAGCATCGTAAACACTAGTCCATATTTTAAGAGCACTCGACGCGGGGGCACGCTAGACCTATGTAGCTGCAACTGCCCGAATGACGCGCCCGTTCTAGGTGCATCCCGGTAGCGCTGAAAACCTATGGACTAAGAGCCAGCGCGTGTCAAACCTTCATTATTTTATTAAAGCTGAAAGTTTCTCTGCGTATTGTCCCCAACACAGGGAGGAACGATCAACGACTACGAAGTTTGGATCATAAAGTTTAAGGGCGTCTGGCAGGGGGTTGCCACAATACTAATGTTTGGCAATGCGTGACGTGATTTCTAACACATTTTTTTTCCGAATAAAATGTATAAAATTAGACTTTATCCTTTGACGTAAGATTTTTTACACTTTTATTACCTGTTATCTCCCAAAGTCACCATGATCCAAACTTCATAGTCGCGGATCGTTCCTTTCTGTGTTGGGGATAATACGCAGAGAAACTTGCGGCTTTTATAAATTAACGAAGATCTGGCACGCGCTGGCTCTCTACTATTTTGTACATAGCGCTTCGGAGAAAATTTCCCATTCCCTTGTATGGGGTATTGAAGCCAGTAACGTATTCCAGGAATAAGCCCTATTCAAGTGATTAAAACCGTATAATGCACCCAAATATTCTAATTAATTTGGATAAAATTTACTTGGTAATGTAATTTCATATTTTGTGGTCTCATGTTAAATATTTATCAAATAATAATATATTATTCATATGACTAATATTTATTTGGTAAATTATTTTGATGATTCTAAATCACTTGTAAAAGATTATTTGAATAAAATATATTGTACTAGGTTATTCTCGCGACTTCGTCCGCGTGGACTACTTGTGTAGTCACGAAACTGTGTGTCGTACACACACAAACAAATACACTTGTGTTTCAAAACCCATATTTTACCCACTTAGGGGTTGAAATTTGAAAAAAATCCTTTGTCAGCGGATGTCTACGTCATAATGCACGAATGCATACAAGGACGAACGAACGTACACACAAACATTAATTTTTATCATATAATATATGTATGTGTGCATTTATATTCTTTATTGCACCTATAAACACAAATGACAGGTTACAAAAAAGAAATCTTAAAAAGTAGGTACAAAAAGGCAGTCTTATCGCTAAATAGCGATCTTTTCCAGACAACCTTAACGCTAGGGAGAAAACAAACAAGTGGACAGTGGGAGGTGGTGTATATAATAAACCTAAATACTAATAGCTTAATAAACTAAACCAAATAATAAACCAAATAAAAAAATAAATATAATGGACATACATAAGACTACACTGCTATATACATGTAGATTTAAATAATAAACTATGTCGTCATTGATGATAGCAAAGGGATGGAATAATCTTTGACGTCTATTTAATTTTATTAAGGGATTCAGCACGATGAATTTGCGAGGGAGGCTCGTTGCATAAACAGTAAGCCTTGACCGTGTAGGAATTACTAAAGTGTTTTGTCCGATGTGTAGGATAGGAGGTTGCTAGAATGAGTTTTCCCGCGGAAAAACTCTACCTGGTCTGTCATGACCAAGAAATTTAAAATTTTCCTTTGAATAACTTGGAGTCAAGGATTGAACAATAAACAGTACAGAAGAGAAACAATATGCAAATTCCGGCGAAAGCGAATGGGTAACCACTTGAGCTTTGACCGAAATTCGGAGACACGGTCGTATTTGCGCAAGCGAAATGTAATTAATGTAATACTTAGCAATGTTTTGAATTCGCTCAAGTTTATTAAATTGGTCCTCGGTTAAATCAATGTAGCTTGCGTCTGCATAATCGAGAATGGAGAGGAGTAAAGATTGTGCTAACATAATCTTAGTAGATAGAATAAGCTGTGATAGCCTAGCCTTAGGACGTCTGCCTTCTAATCGGAGGTCGGAGGTTCGATCCCGGGCACGCACCTCTATCTTTTCGGAGTAATATGCGTTTTTACTAATTAAATATCACTTGCTTTAACGGTGAAAGAAAACATCGTGAGGAAACCTCTTTCTTCATGTTCTTAAAGGTGTGTGAAGTCAACCAATCCGCATATGGCCAGCGTGGTAGACTATGGCCAAAACCCTTCTCACTCTGAGAGAGAGAGAGAAAGAAAGGTTTCGCTACTGAGTTCTTTTAATTGATGAGACCATGAGACAGTTGTGTCTAATTGGACATTGAAATTTTTCACAGTGGCACTATAATATCTATACTAACTGAAAGTACTTATAATAGGTAAGGTATTTGACAACTAGTCAAATCAGTGACTTAGTATGCGAGATTCTATGAAATGAAATACTGGAATGTAACGTCACATCATGACGTACTTTTTAGGGTTCCGTACCTCAAAAGGAAAAACGGAACCCTATAGGATCACTTTGTTGTCAGTCTGTCTGTCTGTCTGTCAAGAAACCTACAGGGTAATTCCCGTTGACCTAGAATCATGAAATTTGGCAGTTAGGTAGATCTTATCTGTCTATTTTTTTGTCTGTCTGTCGGTCTGTCAAGAAACCTACAGGGTACTCCCCGTTGACCTAGAATCATGAAATTTGGCAGGTAGGTAGGTCTTATAGCTGACATGAATTTAGGGTTAGATCACACAAAAAAATTAAATTGTGGTCATGAACTAATAATTAGTATTTTCAACTCTCGAAAGGAGTGACTATATAAAGTGGGGTATCATATGAAAGGTCTTAGCCTGTACATTCTAAAACAGATTTTTTTTTATTCTTATGCATCATAGTTTTTGAATTATCGTGCAAAATGTCGAAAAAATACGACTGTAGTACGGAACCCTCATTGCGCGAGCCTGACTCGCACTTGGCCGGTTTTTTAGTTTAATCGATAATTTAAAATGGTTATTACACTTAAAACTAACAAAGGAGGTGAATTTTACTTATTTTGGAAGATCCTCTATTTAATAATCACTGAGAAATAATTTATTTTTGATAAAGTCAAATACCCAATTTACTATTTGAAACACGTATTTCTTTATTTCTAACCGAAAGCCTCAATACATGCTCAATACCAATTTTCGTGGAAATAGCTTGAAAAATGACAGACCATGACAGACTTTCACATAGACTGAGTTCTGTTTGTTTGCAGCATAGACAACTTTTGCCGTCGTCCGTGCCGCTATTTATTTATTTTATTTTTATTTTTCATGGACCGAAGCTATAGTCACAAAGTAATAATAAATAAAGTTACATTGGAAATGCTTATCTCTAAACAGATATTTCTCCCTGATTCTCCCAGATTGAGCGAGAGGGACCATAGGGACCACGCTAGTTGCATAGATCGTAAACTTATTGACAAATCCTATTGGAACCCTCGTAGCTTTAGTTTTAAGTTCGCGTAAAAATTATCACCACTATATCATCATCTTACAAATGCAAACCGACTATCAAAAAGCGTAATTTTTTTACCTACTTAGAATAATCATTTTGACTTTTTGGCGAGAACTTTCTCAAAATTTAGGCACTAGGTATACCTAACCTTTTTTTCTATTAAAAATAGCACATAATGAAACGTTCAGAAACGCGGTTTGTCCTTACTATTACTAGGTATTAGTGATCTGTTGGAACAGTTTGTTTTTATTTTTACTACTATTGAATAAATAGCTACCTAGAAATACCCACCTACTCCGTTTCAGCTTTGTTGAATTTAAGTAACGTAATACTTTCTAACGAGAGTTGATTGCACAATATAGGCGAGTTCGATAACAAGAATAAATTTTGTTCCAAGAATTTCAAATTTAAATTCAGAACGCACCGGAAAAATAATAATCATCTACATATACAGGGTTACAGGAAAATAGGACACGATCCCGTTAAGGGGTTATAGTACAGGACATTAGCTGCCCTGGCGAACTTCGTTCCGCCTAGTTGATTCAAATTTTTAAAATTTTTCTCTCGGTAAGAAACATAGACTTATTATGTAAGAACCATCCTCGTTTTTATATACAGGGTTACAGGAAAAGTGGACACGATCCCGTTAAGGGGTTATAGTACAGGACATTAGCTATCAAACGACCCCTAAAGTGCTTATGCGAAAGTGTATCGTTTTCGAGTTATTCATTTTTTTATTTTTTTCTTGGTAAAAGGGTGTTTGCCACTTTAAAAATTGATAAAAAAAGGAACAATGTATTTCAGCAGATTTTTTTTATTTCTTGCTAGTACATATCCTTGTTAATAATAAACAGTTATAAAACTAAAAAAAACTTCAAGCATTTTAAAATTACAGCCCAAAAACTATACAAGTTTTCGATTTTTAAATTTAATTCTTTGAATAACTTGCAAATTTTCTGTAAAAATTACTATGGCACTTATCCTGCGGATTATTTTAAAAACATCTACGTTTCGTTAGGTATCCATTGGTACAAAAAAATTACAAAAAAAATCATAAAATCAAGAAAAATTTTACACAACAAAGAGACCAGGTAGAAAATTCTAACAAATGCTATTGCCAAAGAATTAAATCAGAATCAAAGTAAAAACGAGTTTAATGCAAAATAGTTAAAGATTATTTTTAATAAGGTCAAAAGGTAACATAAAATCAGTCATGTACGAGTCGGGCTCGAACACGAAGGGTTCCGTACCATCGTACAAAAAATAACACTTTTAAATTATTTTTTAATTTTTATGGCAGCCATTTTGTAATTTTTAGTATTTATTGTTATAGCGGCAATTAAAATACACATTCTGTAAAAATTTCAAGTCTCTACGTCTTAGGGTTCACGAGATACAGTCCACTGACAGACAAACGGACGGCCGGACAGACAGACGGACGGACGAACGAACATGAAATTTTCACAAAATGTGTATTTTTATGGCCGCTATAACAACAAATACTAAAAATTTCAAAATGGCTGCCATAAAAATTTAAAAAACATTAAAAATTGTTATTTCTTGTACGAAGGTACGGAACCCTTCGTGTGCGAGCCCGACTCGCACTTGACTGATTTTATAGTACCTTTTTACCTCATTAAAAATAATCTTTAACGATTTTGCATTAAACTCGTTTTTACATAGATTCTGATTTAATTCTTTGGCAATAGCATTTGTTAGAATTTTCTACCTTGTATCTTTGTTGTGTAATTTTGTCTTGATTTTATGATTTTTTTTGTAATTTTTTTGTACCAATGGATAGCTAACGAAACGTAGATGTTTTTTAAATAATCCGCAGGATAAGTGCCATAGTAATTTTTACAGAAAATTTGCAACTTATTCAAATAATTAAATTTAAAAATCGAAAACTTGTACAGTTTTTGGGCTGTAATTTTAAAATGCTTGAAGTTTTTTTTAGTTTTATAACTGTTTATTATTAACAAGGATATGTACTAGCAAGAAATAAACAAAAATCTGCTGAAATACATTGTTCCTATTTTTTATTAATTTTTAAAGTGGCAAACACCCTTTTACCAAGAAAAAAATAAAAAAATTAATAACTCGAAAACGATACACTTTCGCATAAGCACTTTAGGGGTCGTTTGATAGCTAATGTCCTGTACTATAACCCCTTAACGGGATCGTGTCCACTTTTCCTGTAACCCTGTATATAAAAACGAGGATGGTTCTTACATAATAAGTCTATGTTTCTTACCGAGAGAAAAATTTTAAAAATTTGAATCAACTAGGCGGAACGAAGTTCGCCAGGGCAGCTAGTCTTCTTTTATATATAAAAACCGGCCAAGTGCAGTTGGAACTGGCTGTAAACTAAATTGTTTATATTTAAATATGTTCTTATTTTTATTTTTTCTAAGAGTTTTGGTTATTTGTTTTACATTCGATGACATATTCACTTACTTCAAATATATATCTCAAACAGGACGTCCAAGTTTTTCTTTTTACTAATATTTTTCCTATATAATCAAAATATCCCAACACTCAGCACGAAGCTCTAGGAGAGAATATTAATGGAACAGTATCGATGGGAAAACTGGTGTTAATTGTCCATTGTTGCTGTATTTGTTGCGTACATCGATGGTTGTGAACAAGAAAAAATTTTCTTTCCTACTTGGAAGTTTAAAATGCGGAATTATTTCCTACATGAGTGGTACGTGTTGATGGGTATCCAGAAGGAGATACGACCACACGAGTAGATATACGACCGCTGCATCAATTGAGGTGATTCTGTTCGTCATGCTTTCGCCCTGCGGTGGATTGTACAGTGTACATAGTTGATTGTACTGTGAATATTCCACCTAAGATGATTAGTGAAGATATTGCGTACGAGGTGCACTCTGACCGTCTGAGCAGGTATCAGCTCTGGCATTTGGTTAGGACACTTATGTCGCATATGCATGAATCAATTGAACTTGAAGAATCATCAGGTTGTTTAAGTCTTAGTTTTTTCTCATGTAAATTTTTTTTCTTGTTCCTGTGTGTTAATATTTTATGTTAAGTTTTTTTTGTAAGACAATTTAGTTTAAAGGGGGATGTTGGAACTGACTGTAAACTAAATTGTTTATATTTAAATATGTTCTTATTCTTATTTTTTCTAAGAGTTTTTTGTTTTACATTCGATGACATATTCACTTACTTCAAATATATATCTCAAACAGGACGTCGCAAGTTTTTCTTTTTACTGATATTTTTCCTATAAAATCAAAATATCCCAACAAGTGCGAATCAGACTCGCGCACTGAGGGTTCCGTAGTACAATCGTATTTTATCGACATTTTGCACGATAAAACAAAAACTATATAGTAGATCTCGTTCAAACTAATTTTCGGTGGAAGTTTGCATGATAATGTACATCATATATTTTTTTTAGTTTAATCATTCTCTTATTTTAGAAGTTACAGGGACACATTTTACCACTTTGGAAGTGTCTCTCGCGCAAACTATTCAGTTTAGAAAAAAATGATATTAGTAACCTCAACATCGTTTTTGAAGACCTATGCATAGACACATATGGGTTTGATGAAAAAAAATATTTGAGTTTCAGTTCTAAGTATGGGGAACCCCAAAATTTATTGTTTTTTTTTCTATTTTTGTGTAAAAATCTTAATGCGGTTCACAGAATACATCTACTTACCAAGTTTCAACAGTAAGCTCTTATAGTTTCGGAGAAAAGTTCATACGGACGGACAGACACAGACAGACAGACATGACGAATCTATAAGGGTTCGGATTTTTGCCATTTGGCTACGGAATCCTGAAAATGAATCGCTGAATGTGTTGTGTGTTCTTTTTTCATAATATTCCTTGAAGTGCGAGGATCTTACGGAGAGAAAAATTAAAAAAAGACCTGAAAAAAAAAATCGACTGCTGTACGAAGTTCGCCGGGGCAGCTAGTCTCTTCTCTATAATATAAAAATGAATCACTAAATGTGTTGGTCTGCGCAAATTTCGAGAACCGCAGAACCGATTTCGCTAATTATTTTTTTATAATATTCCTTGAAGTACAAGGATGATTCTTACGGAGAGAAAAATTAAAAAAAAATAGAATCGACTGTTAATCGGTACGAAGTCACTGGGGCAGCTAGTTTGAAAAAAAAAATCGTGTACAGTTTGCATAATTTTGGTACGATTTTCTTCGCTATTAGTGAAATGAAAAGTTGTGCATTTCGCACGGCTGCATATTATTTGCGTCTCGTGCTATAATGTTTGTATCTCCATTGAAGTGCTTTAATCTTCGTCAATCATTTTTAGGTCTCACTGTGTTATCAGTACCCTTATTATAAATGCGAAAGTGTGTTTGTTTGTTGGTTTGTTTGTATGTTGTATAGAAGCAGGCGTTACTTTGCGGAAGTCCATGATATACAATGAACCAAAAGTTTAATTTGCTGTAATCCGCTGAAACAGGTCGAATCTGTATAATGTAACATGCAGCATGCGAAATGCACCACTACCACGCAGCACCACACAAATCCCAAAACACACTCGACGCACGTTTCGTCCCAACACCGGAGCATCCTCAGGAGATGTAGACCTTACAATGCACAATTGCAAAGCAATTGTTTTTTTCTTTTTGGTGGTGCGTATTGCTTGCCGAGTGGCTGCTTTACCTGCATGGTTAGGAGTGGGAGGGCGGGCGGTGCATTTCGCATACTGCATGTTGCATCATACAGATTCGACCTGTTTCAGCGGATTACAGCAAATTAAGCTTTTGGTTCATTGTTCGTTTGTTGGTTTTTCCTTCAATCACGTCACAACGGTGCAAGGGATTGACGTGATTTTTTGCATGGGTATAGATAAATACCTGGAGAGTGACATAGGCTACTTTTTATCCCGGAAAATCAAAGAGTTCTCACGGGATTTTAAAAAAACCAAACTCCACGCGGATGAAGTCCCGGGCATCAGCTAGTTTAGTATATTTATCTACACCCATGCTTTAAATCCTCCATAAAAGATTCTGAAACAGTTAGCTTATTGCCAACATTAATACACCCAATATCTTAATAACCATTAAAGCATCCAAACGAGTGTTATAATGTTGTACTGAATTTCATTATAACACTCCTGTGAAAAAAGAGACCACGCTATACTGCTGGCATAAATCTGTCTTAGATAATTTATTATTATTATAATAGATACCACTCACCTAAAAAAACTATGTTTCATTTGAATAATCTATCAGTAACATGTAATTAAAGAACACAATTTTCACTTTTTTATTTATTTTTTTGTTTAATTTAAAGTACATAATACTAATAACCAGGACTTCCCTCGTTTGGGCTCGAACAGAAAACACAACATTCAGCTGAGTTCGGGCCTTTTCGTTGGCACGACACATTGTAGACACTAGGTAGGTACCTATTTGTTGGATTAGCTTTTAAGGAATGTTTTTTGTAAATATTTGTGTTTATCGTGTGTTGGATCAACCAATAAATGTATTTCTATTCTATTCTATTCTATATAATGTTTTGGGCGAACAATATCATGTAGCGGAGTAATTACGTTTCTACGTATGGAGGAAATATGACCAGCTCGCGCAGCCTGAGATTCTGCACAAAATATTTTTCTAGATTTTAACAAAAGCTTTTACGGATTCCAATTCGTCAATTAGCGCAACTCTATATTTCAGGTTTTTTTGCTCCGAGATACTTCGTTATTTTTGCTTGAATATTTGCTGATGTATGACTGTGTGAAGTCTGCCAGTCTGCTTTGAACTAATGAGCCAGGCTATCGCCTATACCCATTGAAATAAAATGCTCAAGAAATGAAATCAATGCTTCAAATGCGGCCCGAAAAATATCAGCTACAAAGCTTATTTTAAATGACAAGAGGTCTTAAATATAAATATTATGCAATCGTTATTTTTATATACAAGTGTTAAGGTTTGTAAAAAACTGAAGTTGTTGATATTATAAATCTTTTTTCTACGTTTCGTAATATAGATGTGTGTAAACTGGGCCACTTGAGTGATGTCAATTCGTCCTACCTACCTACCTACCTACTTACCTACCTACTATTTGCCAATGCCTATACCCTTCTCACTCTGAGAGGAGACCATGCTCAGTAGTGGGGCGGCAATGGGTTGATCATGATGATGGTTCTTTACTCTGCGATATCGATTCAGATATGACGAAGTTATGAGCAACGCCAAAAGAAAACGTTAAAGAAAAACGCTTTTCTCACCTTACAGTTGACATTTAAATAAACTATTTGCTATTCACGTATCACTAAAAGTTTTTTAAATATAAGTAAATATTACTGGTACAATGGATATTATACTTGTAAAGTAAACTTTTCGCTGAAGTTACAGATTTACAATGCAGTTCAAGCAATGCAACCTACATTGCGAACTGGAGTGAATAGTCAAGTACCTTACGATATTATGCCGGCGCCTGCGTTATAGTGTGCACTGTAATCAATTATCGCACGCGGTTTTGGAATAGCTGAACACATCAAATAATTACATACGTACATTACGCAGTGTGTTTGGGTTTTTTTTTTAAAGAATATTAGCCATGTTAAATGACTAATATTCCTCTTTCCTCTCCAACTAAGCGTCAAGCTTGTGCTAGGAGTAGGCACGACAATAGTGCAACGGGCGGATTTTGAACCGTCGACCTTTTGGTATATTTAGATATGCATTGTTATATTCGTTTTACTAAACGAATTTGAGCTTCTTTCAGCTTTCTGCAAATTCGGTTTTCAGTCCACTCCTGTACCGGTTGAGCTATTGAGGCACAATATTTGATGTGGCTTTGATCTATACTTTATTTTTGATAAATAAAATTGAAGTGTCAGTCTGTAATATCGAAATAATTACCACAAATTAAGCTCATATGGTTATTTGAACTGTACCATTACTGAATCATACGTTTTTAAAATTTTTGTCTGTCTGTCTGTCTGTTTGAACGGGCTAATCTTCGGAACGGCATAACCTATTTTGACGGATTTTCACAGACAAGTAGATTATTAACCAAGGAGTAACATAGGCTACTTTTTAACCGATTTTCAAAAAAGAAGGAGATGTGTTTTTCTACCTATGTACACCGAAATCTCCGAGATTTCTGAACCGAATTGCGTATTTTTTTTAATCGATAGAGAAACTTTGCGATACTGTCTCACAAAAAAAATGGATTCCAACTCTTCAATCCTGATGCTGCAGGGGACTTGACCACCAAAACTTATGGGATATAGCTAAACTGTCGGTTATAAATTGATATTAGAGGTACCTACCTACGAAGTAAAGACTTTATCGTTGAACTCGAAGACCCAGCTCCTCAACCCTGATGCTGTAAGGAATTGGATTCAGAAATCGTGATGAACCCACGAAATATATATATATATATATATATATATTTTTTTTTTTTTTTATTATTTTTTAATAGATACAGCGAGCAAGCGAGCAGGCGGGTCACCTGATGTTAAGTGATTACCGCCGCCCATGAACATTTGCAGCACCAGAGGAGCCGCCGATGCGTTGCCGGCCTTTTAGGAATTTGTTGGTCCGCCCCTTGAATAACCCCATGTTATAATCTAGTGGAAACACCGCCGATGGGAGTTGGTTCCACAGTTTGCACGTGCGTGGAAAGAAGGATCTGGCGCAGCGGACGGTCGAAGTGCACCAGACACCCAGATGGTGAGGGTGAAATTCCTTACGGTGGCGCGCGGTGCGGTTGTAGAAAAAAGAGGGTGGAATGAGGTCAAAAAGCTCTTCAGAGCAAAAAATATTTAATCCGCTCCAGTTTCACTCGAGTGGAATTTCGAGCAATCCTTAGTGAGGTTAATAAATTTATAGTATGAACTGAAATTTGCACCTTCTTAAATCGTTTTTTTATTATTAAATGGTTTTACTTACATGAAAATAGTAAAAACAATATCGCAACGCTGAAGATTACAAAGGAAAAAATCTGATATAATTAGACTTGATAATGTAAGAGGTTTATGTTAAGATTATAGGAAAAATAAAATGACGTCTCTATTTCTCTAACTAGCACAATTTTTTATTAGTAATCTCAATGATATTATATGAAATCATTAAAAATCTGCAACAAATCTTTACAAACAAACTTAGGTTTGCGGTCCTAAATAAAAGCGATTTGTTTTTAAGAGCCAAATAACTTCGCATATTTCTTTCCAAGCTTCGGAACCCTCGATGGGTGTCTTGCGTCGCTGTTTTGTTTTTAATACGTCACTGAAAAAAACCGCTAGTGCGTGTACTTATACAACGTTAGTTTTAGTTGACGCAAAAACCGAAACACGTCAAATTTTTTTACATAAAGAATATAATATACAAAATTTCAAAAATATTTAATGTAAATTTACGAAGTTATAAGCTTGTTGTGTTGAGTCGTTGTCCTCGAAAAACATAGTCACTCCAAACGAGCGGCTGTGAGCGAGCGGGACGGCTAGCGTCGATCGTGCGCGCTCCCGCTTGCGCGGCTCGAATCAGCTGGTGCATGCGGTCATTCAACTAGGTGTTTAAACTTGCAGGATTTTTAAGGTTTTTTGGTCAAAACATAACCTGTAGTAAAAATGATTGCAATCGATTCTGTTACTGATTCTGAACAAAGTACTTTCAAGTTTTACGTAGACTAAAACTAAGAAGCCGGCACATCCAATCGCGTGCGTTTAGTCTCAGTGCGTGTTGGGCCTTAGTTATAATCTGAGCGATAAGGTAAAGATGTCACGTGGCGTAAGATAGCATCTTGTTTACGCATCACAATGGATATGGATAAGTTTGAACGTAGATTCGATAAGGGCAGAGTGAACTAGAATAGAGAGGGGACCTTTTGGTTTGATACTGAATCTCCACGGGATTTTAAAAAAACACCTAAATCTAGTCGCGGGCATTATCTAGTAAAAAATAATTTTAAATGACTGTGGATCAGTCATTTTTGAACGTCTAAAATCACTTTCAAAATATGTGTTTGTAGCGATGTTACTATAAGTTTTTGATTGTAATGAATAACATTTTTACATTTTAAAAAAGGTGGTACAAATTTTACGCTCATTTTATTGCGTACCAAAAAAAATTTGGATATCGATTACCCGGCATGCGATGTCACCTCACTAGTAAATTGCCATCTCGACTTGTCTCCCAACAATAAATGCAGTGGAAAACTAATTAAACCTGTTCCTAAAATACGTATTACATTCTGTCCTAAATATTGCGCTCAAAGTGAATATTCTAATTCTAATATTGCGCTCAAAATGAATATTCTAATTCTAATATTGCGCTCAAACTAAATTGTTATGGCAGTGCAAGTTTCAATAGTAACTAATGGAAATTTTAGTACCTGGAAACTGAAAATGGACACACCAAATACGCACGATGTTTCAAAGCGAATAGAGCACTTCAGACAGACAGTATTTAGCTTTGTAACAGAGTCAGCATTGTTTGATTAAGGTTTAATTGACTTGGGCCGATTTTTAGGGTTCCGTACCTCAAAAGGAAAGGAACCTTTATGGGATCACTTTGTTGCCTGTCGTGTCTATCAAGAAAACCTATAGGGTACTTCCCGTTGACCTAGAATCTTGAAATTTGGCAGGTAGGTAGGTCTTATAGCACAAGTAAAGAAAAAAATCCGAAAATCGTGAATTTGTTACATTACAAAAAATAAATTAAAATGTGTTCACGAAAAAATTAATTTACTAAATCACATATACGTCGTCATTGACTTGCAGTGCGTAAGTTTACATAAAAATCTTAGGTATATCTTGTACGATTCTACGGAACCCTTCGTGGACAAGTCCGACTCAAACTTAACCGACCGGTTTTAGAGGAACCAATAATTGAAATTGGATTTGTCAAACGTCGACTAGTATCGAACTGCGACGCGGCGCCCAAGGGCGTGTGGCCCATTGTATGAAGACCTCGGACAGGTTCAAAACTAGTCGGATATACTCCGACAAATATGTGAGTTTAGTCAGTTATACATATATATTTATACTGAAGTAGCTTATGCCCGCGATTTTGTCCGTGTGAACTACACAAATTTTAAGCCCGTCTTACCCCTTTAGGGATCGAGTTTTCAAAAATCCTTTCTTAACGCATGTCTACGTCATAATAGCTATCTGCATGCCAAAATATCAGCCCGATCCATCAATAGTTTGAGATGGACGTTGATAGATCGGTCAGTCAGTCAGCTTTTCCTTTTATTTATACGTGCCAAGAAATATTGTCAAGCGGTTGTCTAGAGGTAGAACAACACTACTTGTTTGTCCTTCAATCACGACACAAGGGAGCAACGTGATTTTTTGCATGGGTATAGTTTAAGACCTGGAGAGTGACATAAGCTACGGTATTTTCCACGGTGTCGCGGGCATCAGCTAGTCTAATAACAATCTATTCAGATCTTCTCTCAAAAAACGTAAATAGGTCTCGCCATTTAAGCGGTTGGGTCACTACGCTCACCCGATTTAAATTCTATCGTTCTTTTTTGTCTGGGGCTACTACAAAGAGATAGTGTACCTAAAAGAATTAAGAAACGTAGAGAAAAGTTGAGACAGGCCGAAGACAATAAAAAATAACAAGGTAGCATTTTTAAAATTAAAAGAAGCTTTTATAGAAGATGTAGATTATGTATTGAGCACGAAGATAGACATTTTTTTAGGGTTCCGTAGCCGAATGGCAAAAAACGGAACCCTTATAGATTCGTCATGTCTGTCTGGATGTATGTCACAGCCACTTTTTTCCAAAACTACTCGTATAAGAGCTATACTGTTGAAACTTGGTAAGGAGATGTATTCTGTGAACCGCATTAAGATTTTTACACAAAATGCGCACTGCGCACTCTATGGATAGGTCTTCAAAAATGATATTGAGGTTTCTAATATGATTTTTTTCTAAACTGAATAGTTTCCGCGAGAGACACTTCCAAAGTGGTAAAATGTGTGTGCCCCCCCCCCCCCTCCCCCCTGTAACTTCTAAAATAAGAGAATGATTAAACTAAAAAAATATATGATGTACATTACCATGCAAACTTCCACCGAAAATTTGTTTGAACGAGATCTAGTAAGTAGTTTTTGTTTTATCGTGCAAAATGTCGATAAAATACGATTGTACTACGGAAACCCTCAGTGCGCGAGTCTGATTCGCACTTGGCCGGGTTTTTTTTGTAAATACAATACATAACTATTATTATTTATAGTTTTATTAAGCTCACCCCTATCTCGGTTCCCAGGTCGTACGTTATCTTTGGATAGTTACGCTTTGAGTCAAATTTTAAGTATGATACCATAGAGATAGCTCATTGTTTATAGGGTTAATAGAATAGATGATAAAATAAGCAAGTTTTTAAAAAGGTCTGCACAAAATTTTTCTGTGACTTTTTTTTAATCACCTTCGAAAAACTTACGTATGTTTTGAATTTTTACTAACATGGGATTCAACTTTTTTAATGACTTATCGGTATCAGATCTGACCAAGTCATGCTATTTTATAATATTAATATTATATTATATTTTTTTGTGTGCAAAGGCACTGATATTCACCTAGCTAATAAAAAAAACCGGCCAAGTGCGAGTCAGGCTCGCGCAATGAGGGTTCCGTACTAAAGTCGTATTTTTTCGACATTTTGCACGATAATTCAAAAACTATGATGCATAAAAATAAATAAAAATCTGTTTTAGAATGTACAGGTGAAGACCTTTCATATGATACCCCACTTGATATAGTCACTCACTTCGAAAGTTGAAAATCTCTAATTATTAGTTCATGACCACAATTTAATTTTTTTTGTGTGATCTAACCCTAAATTCACGGTTTTCAGATTTTTCCCCAAATGTCAGCTATAAGATCTACCTACCTGCCAAATTTCATGATTCTAGGTCAACGGGAAATACCCTGTAGGTTTCTTGACAGACAGACAGACAGACAGACAACAAAGTGATCCTATAAGGGTTCCGTTTTTCCTTTTAAGGTACGGAACCCTAAAAATACGAAAAAAAATCATAACTCAAAAACTACGCAAAATCGCAGAGCATACATGGGAGTGATTCTGGTAGTGTTATTCTATCGCTGGACAACCGTTTGACACTATTTCTTGGGACACCTTGTATTAGTACACCTTTATATATTAATAAAAGGGTATTACATTAAGAGCACTCGAACTTCAAAATGAAATAAAATAAAAATGTAAGTGATTTTTATCACAATTTTTATTTTATTTTAGGGGACTTTAAATTACATTATGTCTAAATTTAATTTCAGCAGATGTAGATGGTGTATCCTGGTGGACCAATTTTGGTTGGCATTTACGCATTTCAATGGAGCTCAATCAAAATCCATACCCGTGTCGTTTTTGGAGCGTAGATGCACCTGATGAATCTCCCATGGATTTTCATCACTCCATTTTACAACTGTAGCCAACTGCTCACCACGGCATTCTCAAAAAAAAAATGTCGTAGCCGGATACATTTCCGGGGCGCTTCGTCAGAGTTTGTAACGTTGTCTAATCATAGGAGACGTTGGTGGCATGACCCATAAGTTGCTATAGTTATTGTTGAGGATAGTTCGTGTTGTCTCTCGTAGTGCGAGATTATTGTTAGTGCGCCCACGAAGGCTCTGTTAATCTAAAAGGTTGTGATCCTGACTTATGCGTTTCATCATCATCATGTTTTGAAGGCAGTTTTGTCTTCAAATACTTAAGATTCTAGAGACAATATGGACACAGATTTATAAATGATGGAGATTTTAACGCGAACAATATTTTCTGGGGCCCTAGATTAACAACAATGTTGTCGCACTTGTAGTTGCCGCTTTTTGAAACGAAAGTCACGTGATCTTGATGCAATTGTGTAAATGCGTGTGGTTGATAGTTTTTAAGCCAGTCTCGGCCCGACTCGAGGCTCGACCGACTATTAAATGCTTTTTGGGTTTAGGTCGCCATCTTGATTGAGTGGTTGCATTAGCAATTCATCATCATCATCATGATCAACTTATCGCCGGCTCACTACAGAGCACAGGTCTCCTCTCAGAGTGAGAAGGGCTTTGGCCATAGTCTACCATGCTGGCCATGTGCGGATTGGTAGACAATAGCAATTATTGTGCCCTAATCAAGTTAATATTGCAGTTAGGTTATTATAAAAGGTAAAACTCTGGATAAGCCTCTGCGCGTTGTGATTGATATTTAATTTCACTTCTGGTATGTTTATAACAAGCAGCAGGAAGCAGTGATAGCCTAGTGCTTAGGACGTCCGCCTTCTAATCGGAGGTCCGGGGGTTCGATCCCGGGCACGCACCTCTAACTTTTCTGAGTTATGTGCGTTTTAATTAATTAAATATCACTTGCATTAACGGTGAAGGAAAACATCGTGACGAAACCTGCATGCCTGAGAGTTCTCCATAATGTTCTCAAAGGTGTGTGAAGTCTACCAATCCGAACATGGCCAGCGTGGTAGACTATGGCCAAAACCCTTCTCACTCTGAGAGGAGACCCGCGCTCTGTAGTGAGCCGGTGATGGGTTGATCATGATGATGATGATGATGATGTTAAACAATAAAAGGTAAAGAATTGTTGAGTGCGATCAAAGACTTAAGACGCGACGTGATCAGTAATGGTATGTTATTGGCCAATTAATCTTCAAAAACCCCAGATCTGACAGATTTTTTGTCTAAGAACATCTCACCAAGGTACCTAAATATTGAAGGAAGACACGACATGAATTCGGACCATTCACCAATATTGTTAATCTTCTTTTTATTATTAGGGTTCCGTACCTCAAAAGAAAAAACGGAACCCTTATAGGATCACTTTGTTGTCTGTCTGTCTGTCTGTCTGTCTGTCAGTCAAGAAACCTACAGGGTGCTTCCCGTTGACCTAGAATCATGAAATTTGGCAGGAAGGTAGGTGTTCCGTACTGGAACAGGATATATTTCAAAGTCAACATAATTTGGAGGATTTTTTCTAGCAAATATATCTCATATTTATTTTCGTAATTGTTCATTGGGTTGGTTTGTCGAGCGCCCCCTAGCGCCGATGCAACGCATGTCAATGCGTTCTTCTGATTGGCGATTCGGCGCCATCATATCTCTCAGATCGACTGCAATAATCGATAAGCACGCGTTCCATTGCAAAAACAAATTAATTTCTGGAATCTGGACTCTATCGACGTGTTGTTTTTTTTTTTTTATTTATTTATTTATTCAGATACAAGTTAGCCCTTGACTGCAATCTCACCTGGTGGTAAGTGATGATGCAGTCTAAGATGATAGCGGGCTAACCTGGAAGGGGTATGGCAGTTTTTATTAAACCCATACCCCTTTGGTTTCTACACGGCATTGTACCGGAACGCTAAATCGCTTGGCGGCACGGCTTTGCCGGTAGGGTGGTAACTAGCCACGGCCGAAGCCTCCCACCTGACCAGACCAGAAATTTAGAAATTATAAAATTCCAAACCCCTGCCAGGAATCGAACCCGGGACCTCCCACTCTTAAGACCACAGCGGTCACCACTGCGTCAGGGAGGTTGTGATTGTGATTTAACTAAAACCAGTGACCACTTTATTTTCAAGACAATATATATGTGAAAAATAGGGTGCTATCGACACAGAAGACCTGGGCCCAGGGTGTTATGCTGCAGCTGGCGCAAAGGGTAAGTGCTCGGTATATCATTCCCTATTGAACAGTAGGTCTTATAGCAGACATGAGGGGAAAAATCTAAAAACCGTGAATTTGTGGTTACATCACAAGAAAAAATTTTAAAATGTGTTCATTTCAATTCGTTATGCGGGGTATGAGGCGAGGGACGTCCCCGCACACCCGCACGTCACCCGCACTAGATCAGCGCGGGGACTGTGCGGTTGTTCGGGGCGTTGCCTCCCCGAATGCCAGCTCGACCTGTGGCGTACTATACCGTACGATTTGTATGTAATGTGTAAATCTGATTGCTGCGAAGCGTTAGTCTATAAATAAATAAAAAATCACTCACGGGTTTTTGTTCGGGCCACTGGCGGCTCGCTGCAACTTGCTTCGGGGGCGGTTCTCCTTGTCCAGCGAAGCTCGCTGCTCGTCCATCCGCGCCGATTGACAGCGTGCTACCAGCTCCATGAACATTTCCGATGGGCCCTCTGTTTCTTCAGACTCCCCTCCCATCTCCCTTTCCTGTTTCTCTTCCCCCTCTTTCTTCTTAGCGTCTGGTGTTATCTGGAGACAATAGAAATCATCAATATCCTATTTTTTTGGTGTCGTTCTCTGTGTGCTTAGTTTCGTTTATCAACTACTAGATGATGCCCGCGACTTCGTCCGCGTGGATTTAGGTTTTTAAAAATCCCGTGGGAGCTCTTTAATTTTCCGGGATAAAAAGTATGCCTATGTCCTTCCCCAGGATGCAAGCTATCTCTGTACCAAATTTCGTCAAAATCGGTTGAACGGTTGAGCCGTGAAAAGCTAGCAGACAGACAGACAGAGAGACATACTTTCGCATTTATAATATTAAGTATAGATAGTACGCGACTTCTTCTTCTTCTCGAGCCGACGGTCACCTCAAACACGGGCAGCCCAAAAAGCCGCAACCGCAAAGGTGGCCATCGTGGTGAAAAGATTAGTCAGCCTAGGTACTGGTTTTTAGGGTTCCGTAGTAAACAAGGAACTCTTATTTTTAGGGTAGCTGTACATGTAGTACAGTGGGGATGTTTTTTTTCTCGTCCGTTTGTAAAATATGATATTTTAAAGTGCTAATTTTTATTAGAGTCAAGTGCCCCCCATTTATCAGCCCAATGGTAGTATATAGGAACGTGAAAAAATTTACAGCAGTAGAATATTATAATCAATTTTAAAGGAAACTATCATGGCTAAGTAGGGTTCACAGGTTAAGGAGTTATATATGTTTTTCGAGTTTAATTGTGACTACGGAACCCTACAATGCGCGTGGCCCTCCACGCACTTGACCGGTTTTGTTTGTATAGTGCTGCTTCCAGGGACGCCGGATGCTTGCGGTGGTTAACTAAGCACCACGTGAGGAGGCTCTTTTCATCTCCCCATAGTACGCGACAGGTCGAAACGGAGTTCGAGCTGGGGACTCCCCGCACACCCCCTGCTTTAACCCGCTGCGGGCGTGCGAGGCGTCCTCCCGTTTCATACTCCGATTGCAAACTCGACCTATCGCGCACTAGAACATGGCGTAATTTTTGAGCTTGGTTTACATTTCTTTAGTTTCGTTATTCGCAGCCTCTACAGCATCTATACTCTATCCATAGAAAGAAGTTAATATAGCGCTCTCTCTGTTATGTAATACGATAGAGATGACAGAGCCAAAAACATCAGTGGGCGTTAACCAGACGTTAGAGAACCAACCAATCTCAAACATGTTTTCAAATACATTCGAGATTCAATTCGAAAATGTTTTCAAAAAAACATTTGAAATTCAATTCACAAACATTTGTTTCGTTTGTGATTGGTTGGTGACTCAAAACTGTTAACGCCCATTGAGCGCTATACTAACTTCTTTCCTTGTATAGTAGTTTTAAGTGGAAGATAAACATTGGAACTGATTTTGAGCTAAACTAAATTTTAGAATATTCACATCCTCTTCTTACTAATGTAATATGAAAAGGACAGATACAGTTTGACAGTGTTAAATTCAATTTAGATATGTCAAACGTCATGACTTATGCTGCCAGTAGCGAGAAGGTAGCGAGTCTATTGTTTAAATTTGTCATCATGATCAACTCATCACCGGCTCACTACAGAGCACGGGTCTCCTCTCAGAGTGAGAAGGGTTTTGGGTAAAATTTAGAGTCTTTAAATGTAAAATTCATGTTCCGTCCCGTTTTAGCAATATTTAAAAGAAAAAGATGCAGATACTCTACATTTAGTTTAGAGAATGACTAGCTTATGCTCGCGACTTCGTCCGCGTGGACTACACAAATTTCTAACCCCTATTTCGCCCCTATTAGGGGTTGAATTTTCAAAAATCCTTTCTCAGTGGATGCCTACGTTATAATAGTTATCTGCATGCCAAATTTCAGCCCGATCAGTCATCTTTTTCTTTTATATATTTTTAGATAACAGAATTGACGCCATTATATACCTGTATAAGAGATAACTGCTCCATACTCTGTCGCCTGACTCGCAGCGCGTTGAAGGGCGTACGCGGCGCGGGGGCGTCTTGCGGTTGAGCGGGCGCCGCGTCCACGGGGAGCCCTAGGACTTTGCACAGGTCTCCGATGTTCATCTGCGCCGTGGCCATACCCAGCACATCGCCGAGCTGTGGAGAGAAGGATCTCATTACTGTGACTGACTTTTAATCCATATCCATACTAATATAATAAATGCGAAGGTGTGTCTGTCTGCCTGTTTGTCTGCTAGCTTTTCACGGCCCAACTGTTTTACCGATTAGCTTACATCTCGGGGCCGGACATAGGCTACTTTTTATCCCGTAAAATCGATGAGTTCCCACGGGATGCTGAATGACCCATGGTTTTAACGGATTTATATGAAATTCGGTACAGAGGTAGTAAGCGTCCCAAAAATTGATATAGGCAATTTTTTATCCCGGAGAATCATAGGGTTTAATCCTTGTTTCGTTTTGAAATATGGAACACTAATCATCATCATCATCATCATGATCAACCCATGCCGGCTCACTACAGAGCACGGGTCTCCTCTCAGAGTGAGAAGGGTTTTGGCCATAGTCTACCACGCTGGCCATGTGCGGATTGGTAGACTTCACACACCTTTGAGAACATTATGGAGAACTCTCAGGCATGCAGGTTTCCTCACGATGTTTTCCTTCACCGTTAAAGCGAGTGATATTTAATTACTTAAAATGCACGTAACTCAGAAAAGTTAAAGGTGCGTGCCCGGGATCGAACCCCCAACCTCCGACTAGAAGGCGGACGCCCTAACCATTAGGCTATCACAGCTTAATACATGGAACACTTATGGAACACTAATATACCGGCATCTTAACGGGGCGTGTGAGAAACGAACAAGTGAATCGTGTTCACGCAATGTCGATTAATTCGGGGTGAAGGCTTACGAGGGGTTTAAATAAATTAATAAATAATCATTTATGTGCAAGCACGTTGGTACAAAAAAGATGGAAGTATACAATAAGGTAAGTTATTAAACATTATCAAAAAATGAAATTATTAGCCTTATACAGCATTCAATGAATAAAATGTCACAACATATTAAAAGAATACAATACAATTAAAATTAAGTAGGTCAGTAATCAAATTTATCTGCACTTATTAAGTGTTATTATTACCAACTGCAACGACTCCGCTGTCTGAATCGTTTTGATTTTAATATATACTCACTAACAAAATACTGGAATATGTAAATATTTGCTCCTCTAGTAATTTAACTCTTACTGCTTAGACTTCATATTTTATGTACGTATAAAAAAGTCCTTTGAGAGCGGAGCTTGTAATATTGCATAGATGAAACAAATTTTTAAAAAGCATAACATTTTTTGTATGTATAAAAAGTATACATTACTTAAATACGGTTAGATGAACGTCAAAAGACATGAAAAGGAAAAATGCTGAGGAAAGATGATATTTACATGGATGTAGGAAATAAACTTAGATACTATATTTATTACTTAGGTACGGTAGGATGAACGTCAAACGTCGGAAGGAAGGACATACATATTAGGACAGATATGAGTACAGTGCGCGGCAGAAAATAATGTACGTCAGCCTTGAGAATGACATTTCGGCTTTGTAGAGCGTTGTCTCTGTCACTCATACCTATGTGACGTTTACTCGGGCTCGACGACAGAGACAGTGCTCTATAAAACAGCTACCTCTTTCTAAAGGTCGATGTACATTATTTTCTGCCGCGTACTGTACATACAAAAGCTGTGATAGCCTAGTGGTTAGGACGTCCGCCTTCTAATCGGAGGTCGGGGGCTCGATCCCGGGCACGCACCTCTAACTTTTCGTAGTTATGTGCATTTTAAGTAATTAAATATCACTTGCTTTAACGGTAAAGGAAAACATCGTGAGGAAACGTGCATGCCTGAGAGTTTTCCATAATGTTTCCAAAGG
Source organism: Maniola hyperantus (assembly GCF_902806685.2). Taxonomy (NCBI): domain Eukaryota; kingdom Metazoa; phylum Arthropoda; class Insecta; order Lepidoptera; family Nymphalidae; genus Maniola; species Maniola hyperantus. The sequence goes on from NC_048564.1 coordinate 1,984,299, forward strand.
TGTGTGAAGTCTACCAATCCGCACATGGCCAGCGTGGTAGACTATGGCCAAAACCCTTCTCACTCTGAGAGGAGATCCGTGCTCTGTAGTGAGCCGGGGATGGGTTGATCATGACTGTACATACAAATCTGTGAACCGGTGTAAATTTAAAACTAGTTATGTTTACGGAAAACTGACAAACAACAGACTTAGATATTAGTTTCTAGAAAGTGTCTACAAAATTATATCCAGTTTGATTGGTTAGTATTCAAATGAGAAACAAACTACGGACAACTATAGAGCGAGTGACGGAGAGTCCTTTGTTTAGGATAGGTACCTTAAGCTTTGATGGTAAAAATGCTGTGTACTTCCGAAAAGCGTATTCTAATATCTATATAATATGTATATTGTATTATATTTGTTAGTATGTTAATCAGTAATATGTTGGCGTATGTTGGTGTGTGTGTGTGTTGTGTGTGTGTGTGTGTTCATGAGCGTGTGCATGCGTGTATAATTGTATCGTATAAATGTATGTGTGTGTATTTATGTTTGTAGTTGTGTTTATTTGTGTGTTAGTAAATTAGTAATTTACATATTTATATGTAAGTATATTTATATGTTTTTTGATAAGGATCGCTCATTGGGTATAGGTCTCTTCAAGTTAGTGCCATTTTTCTTTTTTTTCTTTTTTTTATTCAATTACAAGTTAGCCGTTGATTGCAATCTCACCTGGTGGTAAGTGATGATGCAGTCTAAGATGATAGCGGGCTAACCTGGAAGGGGTATGGCAGTTTTTATTAAACCCATACCCCTTTGGTTTCTACACGGCATCGTACCGGAACACTAAATCGCTTGGCGGCACGGCTTTGCCGGTAGGGTGGTAACTAGCCACGGCCGAAGCCTCCCACTAGACCTTTGGCCTTTTTAAACCAATTATTTCCTGCTACCTGTGCTATATGCCGAAAAGCGGATATTGCCGATGAATATTGAATTTGCTATTATGTATAACGTACTTTGACCTCCTAATCACGATTATCATAACGAAAAATTGGCAAAAAAATAAACAAAAAGTTCTTAAAAACGTGGGAGTGGCGCCCCACAATTTCTAATCTCCGCTGTACACACACACATAAATCGGTCTAAATCAGTTAGGAATAAAATACAATAGAATATGTTTTATTCAAGTAAACTTTTTATAAGTGCTTTTGAATAGTCGGGTAGTTTAATTTTTACCACTGGTTCGGAATGTCGTTTGCACAGCGAAAGAAAACAAGTTCTCTTTCGTTTTTCGTATATTGAAAATGGGGTTTGCGTTAATTTTCGTAATGATATTCGTGATTAGGAGGCCAAAATACATTGTTATGGCTTTCAGATTTATCAGCAGTATGCCCACACTGCGCTGTAGTAGCCGCTCGAATCACACGCGGGCTCGATCGCACTGCAGCGCCTCACCGTACTTGACACCATACTGACCAGTGGTCACACCCTGCGACCTGCGACTACAGGCGACTTTGCAACCACTGAAGAGAGCCAATGCTCTGAGCAGTTACCACAGGACCCGCAAGGGTCCGCGTGGACGAGCAGTATGCACTTTCGGAATTTTAACCAAAATATAAAAGAAGAAAGTTGAACTGACCTCTTTAGAAATGTTGTAGTGTTCTTTCGCGTAATATAACGCTTTCTCGTGGTTTCCCAGCGCTGCGTGTGCGTTGCCGAGGGACCAGCAGGCCCTGCCTTCGCCCACTCGGTCCTGCAGCTTCCTTGCTGCAGACAAGTGTCTTGCGTGGTACTCCTCAGCCGTGCGGTACTCTCGCAGCAAGGTATACGTGTTGCCTAGAGAGTAGCAGGCTTGGGCCTCCACCGCTGCATCCCCTAGCTCTTCAGCCAGAGCTAAGGTTCGCCTGTAGTTATAACAATTATATTATAGTTTTCATTGTATATGCTGAAGCTTCAACATTAAGGGCGTCGACAAATTTGTCGTAAAGTGGCCACGCTGCTTTGTGAATCCATATAATTTTAATCTTTTCACGGCCCATCCGTTAAACCGATTTCGACGAAATTTGGTACAGAGATAGCTTGCATCCCAGTGACGGACATATGCTTCTGGCATTTAATATAATAAATAATTCCCAACTTTATTTAAAAACAATCCAAAGTATCATCTACTCGGTACAGCAATAGATATAGGACATAGATTACTTTTTATCAGGGAAAATCAAAGACTTCCCAGTGGATTTTTTAAAACCTAACTCTACACGGACGAAATCGCAGGCACCACCTAATCTTATACAAATATTTCGTAAAATATTGGATAGTGCCAACAACAACTGTACAAAGTTTCAACTCAATCGCACGAAGAAGTCACGAACGCATACGTAACGAACGGACGAACACACAAACTTTAACATATATATAAGATTAACGTTTAAGTAAAGTCACCGAAAATAGTCACTCAAAAACTTATACTAAAACGGCACCTAAACTAAAAAAAATTGCGTAAATATTTTTCGCCACAAAATCAATTTTTTTTACTTAGACACATCCACACTGACTACCGATTGTTTTTCTACGCAGTGATTTTTGCAGGCATATGGCATAGTCGATAAAATTGATGACACAGCTTAGCCTTTCAACAGAAGTGATAAGACGATTGTCTTGCATTCCCTAGTTGCTTCGCAAATTGTGTGGCCTGCAACAGTCGTATCGCTCCACACACTCGCACTAACCCGAATGGTTGGCACGTAAATAGGGGATTTTGAAAATCCCGAGGGAATCATTGTTTTTTTACGGGATATATCTAATACACAACAGGGAGAAATATTGGCTGTTTTAGAATAGGGTATTTGACAGTATGTAAAATATAGGATCTATTGATGGTATCCGTATCGAATATGAATTTTAGATACAAACTGTTTACTCAGTTAAGAAAAATACGAGATATTTTAAGAGAAAATCGACAAAGAAAATTGTTTTCGATGTCTACTTTAGTCACGTGATCGTAAACAGCTGTGATTGGCCGAGTGGTTCAGTGGATAAACCTGTCAAATACCCATTAAATACCCTATTTTGCACCTGCCGGTTTGCCAAACTTATTTTAAATTACTTAAACTTATTTTAACTTAGGAATTCATCAAAAAAAAACATTCGTCGAATCCCGAATAGGGTGGCCAGTGGATTTGCCGAATGCAGAACTCTCGTTAAGTTCAAACTCGAATCATTTGCCAAATCCCGATAGTGCGGCAGTACCATTAACCGGTGACTTGAAGATAAGGTGACATGTGATACTCGTACATTAAACAAACTGTAGACGCTTAGGTAGTTTTGGATTACATGGGATCGTAGCTATATAACAACTATTCACTAATGAAATATATACTCCATACAAATCAATACTAATATTATAAATGCAAACGTCTGTCTGGTAGTTTTTCACGGTCCATCCATTTAACCGATTTTGACTAAATTTGGTACAAAGATAGCGTGTACCTCAGCCACTTTTTGTACTAGAAAGTCAAAGAGTTGCCACAGAATTTCTAGAAAATCTAAATGCACGTGGACGGTCATCTATTTGATGCAGAGATAGCTTGCATTTTAGAGACAGACATGGGCTAATTTTTATCCCGAAAAATCAAAGAGTTTCCACGGAATTGTGAAAAATTTAAACCCACGCAGTCGAAGAAGCAGGCATCAGCTAATTTACAATAAATTAACAAAATTAACATTGAGTGAATAATTGTAATAAAAAAGTATAAAACCTTAGCGGTCACTAACTTTGCCGAGATCACCTTAAGATGACCTTATGGACTAAGAGCCAGCGCGTGCCAGACCTTTGTTATTTTATAAAAGCTGAAAGTTTCTCTGCGTATTGTCCCCAACACTAGGAGGAACGTGTCGCGTAGCTCAAAGTATAACTTAGGCTAAAATATTATTCGCAATGCATGACAATCATTTCGATTCAGTTATTTATTATTGGTGGCCAAATATTATCTTTTTTTAAATAAATATATATATATATTTTATGTTAGTATAAAATTTTGCGTTTGTAAGTTTGCATCGTTCATTCGATCGTGTTAAAATTCTGTTCAGTTGTTGTTGACACTTGCGTGAAGGTTTCTGACATAGTACCGCAAACCTATACTACAATTTCATGCCCAAAGAGGCAAATAAATGAAATAGCTTTATTTCACTTTGCATAAAATACACATAAATTTGTAATAACGTAGCGTAAATTATCGTAATAACAAATGTAACCATATAAACAGTAATATAACTGATTGACGGACAAAGCGCACACTTGTTTTAGAAAAAAAAAAAACATTCATCCAAGGATATAACTTTACAAAAAGAATAAAATTTTAATAACCAATTTAACCATTTATGACAGTACTGTGATTGACTGAAGGGCAACTCACAACTATTTCAAAATAAATTAAATAACTTGAAAATACAAATGAATTAAATAACAGTAAATCTGAGATGGGACAACGCATAGTCTTGTTTCGAAATTAATCAATGAAATGACTTGTAAATACAAAAGGAATTGTAATAATTAATCTAAGCACATAAAACAGTACCGTGATTGACTGACGGACAACGCACAGCTTTGTTTTACAAATAAATTAAATAAATTGAAAATACAAGAGGAATTTAACTAACCAATTTAAGCACATAAAACAGTACCGTGACTGACTGACGGATAACGCATAGCTTTATGTTTTACAAATAAATTAAATAAATTGAAAATACAAGAGGAATTTAACTAACCAATTTAAGCACATAAAACAGTACCGTGACTGACTGACGGATAACGCATAGCTTTATGTTTTACAAATAAATTAAATAAATTGAAAATACAAGAGGAATTTAACTAACCAATTTAAGCACATAAAACAGTACCGTGACTGACTAACAGATAACGCACAGCCTTATGTTTCGCAAATAAATGAAATAACTTAAAAATACAACAAAATTGTAAAAACCATTTAAGCACATAAAACAGTGCCATGACTGACTGACGGACAACGCACGGCCTTATGTTTCGCAAATAAATAAAAATATCTTGAAAATGTTAGATACTGTGACTGACTGATGGACCGCCCATAGCGTTATGTTTTGCAAATAAATAAAATAACTTGAAAATACAAGAGGAATTTAACTAACCAATTTAAGCACATAAAACAGTACCGTGACTGACTGACGGATAACGCATAGCTTTATGTTTTACAAATAAATTAAATAAATTGAAAAATACAAGAGGAGTTTAACTAACCAATTTAAGCACATAAAACAGTACCGTGACTGACTAACAGACAACGCACAGCCTTATGTTTCGCAAATAAATGAAATAACTTAAAAATACAACAAAATTGTAAAAACCATCTAAGCACATAAAACAGTGCCATGACTGACTGACGGACAACGCACGGCCTTATGTTTCGCAAAACAATAAAATAACTTGAAAACACAACAAAATTGTAATAACCAATACACATAAAACAGTGACTGACTGACGGACAACGCACATCTTTATGTTTTACAAATAAATAAAATAACTTGAAAATACAAGAGGAATTTAACTAACCAATTTAAGCACATAAAAAGGTACCGTGATTGACTGACGGATAACGCATAGCTTTATGGTTTACAAATAAATTAAATAACTTGAAAAAAAAATATAAACACTAATCTAACCATACAATATTTGTACCGTGACTATCTGACAGACAACGCACAGCTTTATTTTTCACAAATAAATTAAACAATGTGAAAACTCAAAAGGAGTTGAATAACTAATCCCAGCAATTAAAACAATACCGCGACTAACGGACAACGCAAAGCCTTGTTTCACAATCAATAAATGAAATAACTTGAAAACACAAAAGGAATTGTAATAATTAATCTAAGCACATAAAACAGTACCGTGACGGACTGACGGATGACGGACAACGCACAGCTTTATGTTTTACAAATAAATTAAACTATGTGAAAACTCAAAAGGAGTTGAATAACCAATCCCAGCAATTAAAACAATACCGCAACTAACGGACAACGCAAAGCCTTGTTTCACAATCAATAAATGAAATAACTTGAAAACACAAAAGGAATTGTAATAATTAATCTAAGCACATAAAACAGTACCGTGACGGACTGACGGATGACGGACAACGCACAGCTTTATGTTTTACAAACAAATTAAACAATGTGAAAACTCAAAAGGAGTTGAATAACCAATCCTAGCAATTAAAACAATACTGCAACTAACGGACAACGCAAAGCCTTGTTTCACAATCAATAAATGAAATAACTTGAAAACACAAAAGGAATTGTAATAATTAATCTAAGCACATAAAACAGTACCGTGACGGACTGACGGATGACGGACAACGCACAGCTTTATGTTTTACAAACAAATTAAACAATGTGAAAACTCAAAAGGAGTTGAATAACCAATCCTAGCAATTAAAACAATACTGCAACTAACGGACAACGCAAAGCCTTGTTTCACAATCAATAAATGAAATAACTTGAAAACACAAAAGGAATTGTAATAATTAATCTAAGCACATAAAACAGTACCGTGACTGACTGACGGACAACGCACAGCTTTATGTTTTACAAATAAATTAAATTGAAAATACTTAAAGAATTATAAACACTAATCTAATCATACAAATTGTACCGTGACTAACAGACAAACAACGCACAGCCTTATGTTTTACAAATAAATGTTGTTTCGTTTCGCTAAATCGGATTAACGATGCGTGAACGCATAGGTGACGAACATGCAAACATTAATTTTTACGCGAGAATTGGTTGACGGCGTAGTGTTACTTTGGTTTGGAAAACTCAAGCGCTGCCTATAATGGAAATACTGTACAATATTACACGTTGATTATGTCAGAATTTACAGTGGCGTGCAGGTCATAGAGGCATAACTGCACTGCTTACCCCAGTTGAATAGCTCAATGCATATTTTTCATAATGACCTGCCAGTAAACAGGCTCCTACTTAACTAGTGCCAACCCTGGCTTCAAACCTTGTGCACGCCACACTCAGAAACCTTTTCGCAAGTGTCAATTTCGATTAAATCGGTTGAAACATGCGCGTTGGCACGCTTTTACGTATAGTACCTTCGAGGTACAGAAGGATCAGTTCGCAAAGATGTTTAAATAAAAACCGGCCAAGTACGAGTGAGGCTTGGGTAACGAGGGTTCCGTACTACAGTCGTATTTTTTCAACATTTTGCACGATAATTCAAAAACTATGATGCATAAAAATAAATGAAAATCTGTTTAAGAAAATTGAAAATACTAATTATTAGTACCACCACCACCACAATATATATTTTTTTGTGTGATGTAACTGCAAATATACACGGTTTTCAGATTTGTCCCCTAATGTCTGCTATAAGGCCTAACCTACCTGCCAAATTTCATGATTCTAGGTCAACGGGAAGAACCCAGTAGGTTTCTTGACAGACCGACAGACAGACAACCTAAGTGATCCTATCAGGGTTCCGTTTTTCCTTTCGAGGTACGGAACCCTAAAAAGCGATTTATCCGTTTCATAACGTGCGCTTCGCATTCGGAGTTTACAATTGAATTTTTTTTATTCAATTGCTTTTTGTGAAGAGGAATAAATCAATTGTTGCAACTATCGCCCATCGCTAGGTTATATAGATTTTCTTCCAGAACAATGATACTAACTTGTAATGTTCCGCCGCGTTCTCAAACTGGCCGAGGAAAATGTGTGAATTGCCAAGGTTGCTATTGGCACGCCGTTCAGCCGCGCGGTCGCCCACCTCCTGCGCGATCCGCAGCCGCTCCGTATGGTATCTGATGGCCCGAGTAAAGTCGCCCAGTAAGTAGCAGGTATTGCCGAGGTTGCCGCACGCTCGCCCCATGGCCTGACGGTCGCCCAGGCTTCGCATTAACTCCAAGTTCTCTCTGCAAATAGGTAACATCAAAACTTAAGAGGTAGGAAAGACTGCGTAGACTCTAGGTGCTTAGATTTCATTCTGGTTTTTTAAAAGACTATATCTACTCGATTCTATGATCTTTTGTAATATTTTTAATATCGCTGCTAGAGGGGCGCCTATGAGGTGCTTGTCTAGGGCACTCTCGACATTTAATCCGCCTCAGATTGTACCAGTCAAATAGTTACTAAATACAAAAGAAAACTCACTCATAATAAGCGACAGCTTGCATGAGACAGTCGCGGACCTCTTGGGGAAACTGCCCGGGATCGTTTTGCCCCACTCTGCCCAACTGTTTGCCTTGGGCATGGTACACGTTGCCCAGGTTGTACAGGGCTCGGCCCTCGCTCAGTCTGTCTCCCAACGAGCGTGATATCTCTAGGTGTCGTTTACAACACTGGATCGCTTCATTAAACTTGCCCATCACTTTTAGCGTGTTCCCCAAGTTGCCAGATGCCTTTGCCTCGCCGAGTTTGTCGTTCATTGTTCTGTAAAAAGGTGATTTCATATAAAAGTTATTTATCAATCACAAAATTACTTACTCAGTATTTATAAGGTCTGAGAAGGTAAGGAAAAAGGTTAAAGGGAGGTAAGCGTTGATTAATAGCAACGCTTACCTCCCCTTCAGCCCAGCTTATGATTGCAGAAGCGCTGAGGGTCCTTTTAGAGCTAGACTGAGATTTGCATATTGCCTATATCACAAGCATAAAAAATGTCTCACCTTGCCAATGTCAAGTTGTACTGCTTTGCCTTATTGTAGTCACGAGTTTGTGTTGAGGGGAGGTGAGCGTTACTAAGTTGACTACAAACGCGCTGAGGGTTCATCACTAGACTGAGCATTGCCTATTGCCTATATCACTAGTATAAAAAGATGTCTCACCTTGTCAATGTCAAGTCGCACTGTTCGATTTATTGTGGGCACAAGGTTGTGAGAGGAGGTAAGCGTTGCTAAGCTGACTGAAGGTTCATCACTAGACTGAGCTTTCCATATTGCCTATATCACTATTATAAAGAAATCTCACCTTGCCAATGTCAAGTCATGTTTATGATACTGCATCGCTTTATTGTAGTCCCCGAGGTAGAAGTATGCATTGCCCAATTGGCTGTAGATAGCACTGAGGGTGCGAAGGTCGTCAGTGCCTGCTTGGATGGCAGCCTGAAAGAACGCGACGCCGGCGCGGCAGTCGCCAGCCTTGCAGAGTCTCTCCCCTTCCAGGGCAAGCTCTAGGCACATTGATCCGCCATCGCAACTCTGGAAAACATATGAGAATTGTTTTAGTAATGTCGTTCTCCTCCATACTTATTATACTAATACTAGCCTGAAGAGATCACACTAATATTATAAAAGACGAAAGTTTGTATGTGTGTGTGTGTAAACAGCACACCACTATGGCACATATATCTCAGGAGATTAAAACCTACTAAGTTTTAAAATAATAACAACCTCATAATATTAGATCAGGAGGAAAATTAAGTAGTCAGCTAAAGTAGTAAATCATCATCATCTCAATTCATCGCCGGCCCACTACTACACTAAGTACGCCCATAGTTCACGACGCTGGTCACTGTAGATCGGCAGTCTTCACACACCTTTGAGAACATTATGGAAACATCGCAGCCATGCAGGTTTCCCCATGATGTTTTCTTCCACTGTTAAAGCATGTTATATGTGAAAAATGCACATAACTCCTAGAAGTTAGAGGGTCCTGCGCGGGATTGAACCCCAGACTCCCCGAATAGTAAGGGGGCCGAAGTCTTAACCACTAGGCTATCACTATTTGAAGTAGGATATTGGATAATCATTTTAAATTCATATTTCAATGGATACTTATGCAATAGTAACATTTGAAATGCGAGCTGCTGCTCATTGGATATGCATTAGTGGCGGCGAGGTGTCATACCATAATATACTAGAGGCTAGAGAGAGATAAATAATCATAATAGAGTAGAGATAATAGTAGAAGACATAATATGAGATGACATTCTCAATGCACTGACTACAGTCGAAGTGATACAGGGAATCCAAGGACTTGCACAGCCCCAAAGAAGTAACAAGAAGAAGAAGGATAGATCTATATATATAAAAGGAAAAGCTGACTAACTGACTGACTGATCTAACAAACTATTGGACGGATTGAGCTGAAATTTGGCATGGAGATAGCAATTATGACATAGAAATCTGGTAAGAAGGGATTTTTGAAAATTCAACCCCTAAGGGGGTAAAATAGGGGTTTGAAATTTGTGTCGACGAAGTCATGTGCATAAGCTAGTACCTATGTAAAAGAAAAAGCTGACTGACTGACTGATCTATCAACATACAGCTCAAACTACCGAACGGATCAAGCTGAAATTTGGCATGCAGATACCTATTATGGCGTACACATCTGCTAAGAAAGGATGTTTGAAAATTCAACCCCTAAGGGCGTAAAATAGAGCCCTATGTTGAAGAAAGTCATGGTCATCATGGAACAGCATGTCTCCTTTCAGAATGTGAAGTCATTTTGAGAAGACCTGTCCTCAGTAGTGGGCCGTCGATAGGTTTATGATGATGAGTGGACACTTGGCTTTAGATGCCTGTTGTTTGAAGTTTGCACCTCCAATTATAACATCTCTCTGCATTGGTGATATAAGATATTGCATGCTCATTGCACATTTATAAAATTTCTACCACCTGTCGGATTGCAATGTTACATGGACATAGGTACATAAATTCAGCTCTATATTAGCTTTTATTTAAAGCGGTGATAGCCTAGTGGTTGAAATGTCCACCTCCTAATCGGCAGGTCGGGAGTTCAATCCCGGGCATGCACTTCTAACTTTTCAGAGTTAAAGTATGTTTTAAGCAACTAAAATATCTCTTGCTTTGACGGTGAGGAAACCTGAGACTGTGAGATGCCTGAGAGTTCTCCATAATGTTCTTAAAGGTGTGTGAAATATGCCAATCACCACTTGGTCAGCGTGGTAGACTATGGCCAAAACCCTTCTCACTCTGAGAAGAGACCCATGCTCTGTAGTGAGTCGGCAGTGGGTTTTTCATGATGATGATGATGATGACTCAAGTACGTAATATAGAATTAAATGAATAGTTTCATCATAAAAATATCTGTTTTCTATATTTTTGAATACAGTTTTATTTTAGTTAACTAGTGTCAACCCTAAGACCATTTCACATAGGGTCAATTTTAATTCCCAGGTAAGCAAGATAGGATGCTTCGAATGAGCACAAAAATATAGCTGTAATTTTGTATGGTGCATATCTTCCAGTGTACTTGTATATGTCCATTTCAGTAAGCAAAGAGGGTTTGCAAGTTTTAAACTAATCATAAAAGAGATTACAACTTTTAAACTTAGCATAGGAGAGTTTCTAAGGAGTAGGACTAAAAACAATAACAAGATTATAGTATGCATTCAATTTTAATGCTTCAATGAGATGATAACCTCACGAGTAGAGCGTTGAATAACACACTAACAGGAATGAATTGCGTACAGAGCAGCTAGCTTCCGTGTTAGGGTCACTACGAGTGACTCATTCCAAACGTCCTGTGTAGTTATAATGAGGATTGATTCTAAATACTAATATACTTAATCAGAAAGGCACGCAAATATAGTAAACCCCTGAACCTTCTGTTATAATATTCTACGTTCCAAATTCTAATTACAGTGGTCTAATTACCATTTTATTAACAGAACTCACCTGGGCATCGGTTGAAAGGTTTTCAGCACTAGCACTCACAGTAGTCATTATATTATCTGGGAACGACTTATCAAAACAATAAAAACAAAAATAAAATGTATACAGATTTGTCAGATAATTCTCATAGTTGTTGCTTTGTTGTGATTTTAATGCGATGGGCGTACACGACCGTCACGGTCTATCACAGAACTTTAGCGTAATTAACGTAATATAGGTATACAAGTATATACTAGTACAGTTAGCTTTGTTTTTTTTTTCGCAACCAGTATTGCCAGGTCTCACTCCATTGAACCGAAATAGGAACGAAATTGTATTGTATACTAGCTGCCCCGGCGAACTTCGTACCGCCTAACAGTCGATTCTTTTTCAGGATTTTTTTAAATTTTTCTCTCCGTAAGAACCATCCTCGTACTTCAAGGAATATTATAAAAAAAAAGAATTAGCGAAATCGGTTCAGCGGTTCACGAGATTTGCGATGAGCAACACATTTAGTGATTCATTTTATATTATAGATATTAATTGGATAAACTTAGTCTAGCTGATGCCCACGACTTGGTCCGTGTGGATTTAGGTTTTTAAAATCCCGCGGGAATTTTTTAATGGTCTCAGATAAAAAATAGCCTATGTCACTCTTCAGATTTTTAACTAAGTATAGGTATCTATGCAAAAAATCACGTCGACCCGTTACTCTGTTGCGACTTGCGTCGTGATTGAAGGACAAACAAATCAATAAACCAACAAACGAACACACTTTCACTTTATTACTTCTGAAAAAAAATGCCATGAATAGGTTCGTCACTGTTGAAGGGAAAATTTTAAATTTCGAATTGGTAAAAGCAGCAACATTGATCATTACCACATAATTGTTACCAGCCTAAAAAATAAAGTAAGTAGTACATATAATTTATTAATTTTCCAATATTTAAATATACTTTTTAACTACACCCCATATTATTATCCATAATATAATAACAATAATAATTAATTATATATTTTGGATTTTGGGGGTTTGTGTAACTCTGCCATCTATTAAACGAGTCAGGAACTCTGAGGGGAGAAGAAACTCTGGTGCTACCATGGTGCTACTTTGTGTTAGCATCAGAGCTTTGTAATTCCTTACTCGTTCAATAGATGGCAGTATCTAACTACCATTTACCACAGTTTTACGATGTACCTACCTATCGTAAAACTGTGCATTTTACACACTACGCAGTGCTATTACACAAAAGTACACAAAAGTCAAATTTATAAAATTAATAAATTATTATGACTAGATGATGCCCGCGACTTCGTCCGCGTGGATTTAAGTTTATAAAAATCCCATATGAACTCTTTGATTTTGAAAAAGTATCCTATGTCCTTCCCCGGGATCTAAGCTATCTCTGTACCAAACGACGCAAGTCCCGCACCGGGTTAGCGCGGGGGCTGTGCGGGTGTGCTTGGCGTCCCAACTCTGATTGCAATCTCGACCTGTCGCTTACGTAATTAATTATAATCTACATACTTAATATGTAACTTCTTGTTAAAATAAGTGGCGTATCGTCTAATGATGAAATCCTTACTTAATATTATTTAAATATTGTGTGTCTGTGTTGTGCGAAAGTGTGTCTGTCTGTCTGCTAGCTTTTCACGGCCCAACAGTTAAACCGATTTTTATGAAATTTGGTACAGAGTTAGTTAGCTTACATCCCAGCGAAGGAATGCTACTTTTTATCCCGGAAAATTAAAAAGTTTGCTGCTTTTAGCTGCCCGGAACTAATACTTACCTGTAGATTTAGTCTAATAGATACGTATTAATAAGTATCTAATGATGCCCTTAGGTACATGGGCAATTTTTTCAAAATCGGTTAAACTGTTGGGCCGTGAAAAGCTAGCAGACAGACAGACAGACTTTCGAATGGTATAAGTTTAAATACATTATACTTACCTATTTATTTACAAGGTATTGAATTCTAAAAATAATTGAATGCTGCTATAGTTTTTACTTTTGACTATTTATTTTATTTTTATTCAATTTAATTTGATTTAAACATTATTTTATTATATTGTACGGTGTATTACATGCTGGATTTTTATCTTAAAGATTATTATTATTATTATATGAGTAGGTACGTACCCACTTATTAGGAAGGTGAAAATGCCTATAGTTAGCTTCAACCCCCCGGGTAAAGCCGGGCAGCTCGTTAGCTATGCAAATATGCCGCTCATCCGATCCTATCACCACGCCCCATCGGCGATACATAGAGCAAACCCTTTATTACCCTGCAGAACCTCAATTTTTAGGGTTCCGTGTCTCATATGGTAAAACGGAACCCTTATAAGTAGAATCACTTTGTTGTCTGTCTGTCTGTCTGTCTGTCTGTACTCTGTCTGGCTGTTTAGAAACCTACAGGGTACTTCCCGTTGACCTAGAATCATAAAATTGGGCAGGTAGGTAGGTCTTATAGCAGACATTAGGTGGAAAAATCTGAAAACCGTGAATTTTCGGTCTCCCCACCTTATACCCCAATTGCCATCTGGACCTGTCGCGTAAGGGTATTTGACACTGTTGCTAATTTAGCATTTTTATCCATATTCATTTAAATAAACTTTTAACCCTTACAGCCCGTTTCTACTTGTCGTCTGTCGGGCCCGGATTTTAATCGGTTGTTCCAGTCGCAGAACATTTTAACACAAAATCGGTTTCAGGCAAGTGTGAATAGCATGTAAAATAAAACATCCGATTAAAATCCGGTCCTGACAGACGACAAGTCACAAGTAGGACCGGGGTGTAATCCCAGGCCTGGGAAGCCTCGAAGGGAATTTAAAATAAAAATACTTAGTTAGCAACTGTTTTATTATCTTTCGCAATTTCCTAAGTGGCCAAAAATCCTCAGTGGAGCTTTCGTTTTTTAATATAAAACAAAGTATTATAAAAGATTTACCAAAATTACTATAAATTGCGAAAGATAATTAAACGGCAACAGTCTATTTGAATTTTGCTAAACAAAACAAAATCTTTATATGAAAAACCCAAAACTTTATTTTTAAAACCCACCACCAAAAAATAATAAAAAACTAAAAACTAAACATGGGAACAGAGCGGGCAACTTAATATAAAAACACCTTATAAATGTACGGAAGTGTATTTTGCCGTAGTGAGCACCAAAAAATAATAAAAAACTAAAAACTAAACATGGGAACAGAGCGGGCAACTTCATATAAAAACACCTTATAAATGTACGGAAGTGTATTTTGCCGTAGTGAGCACCAAAAAAATAATAAAAAACTAAAAACTAAACATGGGAACAGAGCGGGCAACTTAATATAAAAACACCTTATAAATGTACGGAAGTGTATTTTGCCGTAGTGAGCACCAAAAAAATAATAAAAAACTAAAAACTAAACATCGGAACAGAGCGGGCAACTTAATATAAAAAACACCTTATAAATGTACGGAAGTATTTGTCATCATAGTGAGTACCAAAAAAATAATAAAAAACTAAAAACTAAACATGGGATCTAGTTATAATACTATCTTAGAATTATTCTTAAGGGAATAATAAAAAGATGTCGTATATAACTATGGCGAAACTGATAAAAATATTCTTTATATTAAGTTTCAATAATAAAAAGATATTTTCTTTCCAGATACGAGTATAGGCGAGCAAGAGTACCTACTGTAACGGATCAAATTAATTTTGGAGGCAAAACTTAATGTAATAATTATTAAAGTAGCATTTCTAGTTTAAAATAATAATAATAGACCTATGAAAACTGATGAATGAAAAAATTTATCGATTCTCGTTTTAAAAACAGGGATTTTAGTAGTGTGCTAGTTGTGTTGTGTTGTTCTCACCTGAAACAAATAAGAAAAAATAAATAAGAAAAGTTTACCCAATAGTTTTATTATCATCATCTTCATCAGAATATTGTTCGCATCCAATATTAATCTAAAGAGTCTTGCGCTTGCTTTACACAATGATACTCCGTACGGGATCTGACCAAGAAGCACTTTGATTGCCTATTTATTAAGCAAATAATAATTATTTACTTACTTAGTAGAATCCACGGCGTCCATGTGACGAGTCGCTGCTCTGTGGGCTGCTGCAATGAGTGAGCTCGACATTGCGGCAGTCTACAGATGGATGAAATTATCGGGTAAATCTGGAACAAAAAAATCTATGTAGGTAGGTAGGTAGGTATATCTTTCAATATCATTAAATGTTCAGTCGGAAAGTATTTCCGCATGCTCTGTGGCATCATTCCTCTAAGACATTCTTGCCAAAGAAAGTATAGGTACCAAGGTACGCACTATATAATAACATAAAAAAATCTAAACAATTACAAAAATAATTAAGAATATAATATAATAAAATTAAACAAAATTTAATAAAAATACAAAGATAATTAAAAATATATCTAACATAAAGTAGACGATTCCGAGCAAGTGGGTGAAAATAGTAGATTATTAACCAAGGGGATAAAGCAGTGACTTCTTTCGCGGGTGACGATTTAAATCGCGAGCGTAACGAAGGACTCGAGGTTTACTCCCGAGCGTAGCGAGGGTGTTAAAAACTTAAATCACGAGCGAAGCGAGGGATTTAAGACGAGTCCTGAGTGTAGCGAGGGATTTAAGTTCACCCAAGACTAAGACAGCTTTATCACCGAGGTAAATACTCTACTTTTCGTACCATTTGCGAAAAAATTAACACAATAATAATATGAGATAAGCATTTATTAAACGTATTTTTAGAACATTAACTTATTTATAAAAATAAATTAAAATAAACTTAACGTTTATTTGAAGAAAACAAAAACGCGGCAAATTCCTAGACTAATATTTTTTGTCGGAAAAGCAAAGGCATCAAGCTCATAGGGCCTCGTCGGTTTTCGTAATTTTATGTAATAATCATAACTGCATAATAAATGCGTATTCCTTTTTCAAAAATATGTATAATGCTTTATATACAAACTCAATGGTGTAAACACAGATGTAGTCTGTCTGTCTGGTGGGAGGCCTCGGCCGTGGCTATTTACCACCCTACCGGCAAAGCCGTGCCGCCAAGCAATTTAGCGTTCCGGTATGATGCCGTGTAGAAACCAAAGGTGTATGGGTTTAATAAAAACTGCCATACTCCTTCCAGGTTAGCCCGCTCCCACCTTAGACTGCATCGTCACTTATCATTAGGTGAGATTGCAGACAAGGGCTATCTTGTATCTGAATAAATAAATAAAAAGAAATAAAAAGTTCAGTATAAATTTCGGTACCTAAGTATTCCAAATTTAAATCACATTCTCTCCCTAGGGGATGAATGAAATTCACTACAATTTTCCTTCCCTGTTTTTAACAGATTAAAAATGACTATTGTTATGTACGCTTTTTGTGGCATTGAATGTCACTTTTTTGAGCAAGTGGTACGAAAAAATATTTACAAAACTCACATGGTATATCGACTCGGTTTGCTCGTGGATGGATGTGGAGCAGTTCTTCAGCGGTACAGCAGTGCCGGGGGAGCGATCGCGGCGCCCGCTCCACCCCGCCGCCGCTGCATCGCTGGCTACTTACCGGCCGCCGACGAGGAGACCTGCACACATCAACAAACGTATCAATTCACACTGATTAATAAAGTCTAAATAAGAAAGAATCACTGAGAAACAAACGGGAAGATCCTCGGAAAAAATATAGGCCATCCTAGACGAGAATATTTCAACTTAGAAATGTACCCTACCTACCTACGTACCTACTTCTTATTAAATAAACCTACATTAGGTAGCTGCATACATCAAATATTAAAATCCCGACTAATATTATAAAGGCGAAAGTTTGTATATGTGTGTGTGTGTATGTTGACGGATTTGGCTGAAATTTGGAATGGAGATGCATTATACCCTGGTTTAAGACATCGGCTACTTTTTATCCCGGAAAATCAAAGAGTTTCCGCGGGATTTTGAAAAACGTTAATCCATGCGGACGAAGTCGCGGGCATCAGCTAGTATAACATAACGGAATTAACTCTTGTGAAGTAAAACCAAATAATTTGTTTTAGTAATGTGAATAAAAACGGGACACTATTTTACAGGAAAACCTAGAAAGCGTAAAACGAAATAGCGTTGTTTCAATACCATAACCATAAATCAAAATGGCCGACTATCTATTTCAATACAGAAATTTCGAAATAGCCATAAAAATGATCTAAATTATTCTCTAGAATATTTGCTGCTTCGCTTTTATTTCACTGATAACACATTTAATAGCTTCTTATGCCATTATAAATCACTAAGAAAATATTGTAGAAGTCGCCAAAAATTTTGTTTAAAAAATACGATAGAAAACTGAATGCTGTCTGAAGCACGAGAAACTTGCTTCATTTTATTCCACTGAGAACCACGTGTCCAAATTACCTACAGAATGCCTACAGATTATTTCGTTAAAAAAATTAAAAAATCGCCATAAAACTATAGCTAACTATAAACTCAAAATAACAAAATAAACCCGAGGAAAACGGTTGCTTACGTCATTTTATTTAGAACATTTCGAAGAAAACCACGCTTCTGATTTACCTTTACCTTTGCAAAATGGCGGACCACGAGATATCGACTAGAAAGTATGAAAAACACCCAAAAAATTACCAATAATACCTATTGTTTTAAAACATAATTAAATAAAGTCGCGAAAAGCACTAAACATGTTCCTAAACTCAAAAAAATCAACTTACCCCTGTCAGCGGCCACGTGGTCTGTTAAGTATATTTCTTTTCGAATTTCTGTAAAACACAAATTACACGTGTTTAAAAAAATATTAGACCCGACGTGTTTAAAATTCACTGGACAATTGACTAGAAACTACACAGTTTGTTGACAAAAGGGGGCTAAAGTACTACGCGTCATGAAAATTTGCACTGAAATGCTAAAGGACTTAAAAATATCAGTAAAAACTTACATTTCAAGTCAACGTTGCGCGGAAAAGAGGCCGAGTGTACTTGTCGTGCCATTTTATACCGGCAAGCTCGCGGTGGGGTACATAGGGATGTGATTAAGTAATTTTCATTTTTTGGATTTTTCTTTGCCAATTATTCATAGAATTATTTTACAGCTCAAACTACTGGGTCTAGAAACTATCAGGTTAGTTGTTAATTGGGTTCGGTTAGGATAGTAGGTCCTCTTTAGTAGAAACAGTATCCTGAAAATCCTTTCTTAAAAGATTTCAATGTGATCCTGAAAATCCCCTAAATCCACATACAATGTCGAGGAAAAACAAGTACCTACCTACTTGTTTGAATTTAGTTATGCAGTTCTTCATCCTTGTGGATTTAGGTTTAAAAAAATTCCATATTCGAGTATAATAATTCAAAATTTGATTTAACATTTTCCGGGATAAAAGTATCCTATGTTCGTCAAAATCTGTTAAACGGATTTGGCCTTAAAGGTAACACTTTCCATATATTATTTAATAGAATATTATTATAGTAGGTAAATACCTAGAAATGTATCGGTATCAAATGAAACGAAAGGTATCTTTGTGTAACTTCCAAATAAAAAATATTTATACCTACCAGCTATAATGTTCGGCAAGCGTTGTAGTGCGACTCAGGTGCCCCCTGTTACTATTACTGTGTACCTACTGTATGAGGAACCATCCCGCAAGTCCCAACAACAACTACATACAGTTTCAACTCAATAGGAAGTATGATGCGCGAACGCATAGAATATAACGAGCAGAGGACAAACGGACAAACATTAATAATTTTAATATAAGAGTATGTTAAAATATAAACTGCTCGTCTTTCTTGACTTAATTCCTTAAAAGTTATTCCCCCGCGGGAAGACTTTGATTTTCCGAGATAAAAAAATATCCATCCCCGAGATGCAAGTTACCTCTGTGAACTGAAAATTGGTTGCACTGATGACGGAGGTTGTGAAAAGCTAGCAGACAGACAAACATACACAATTTCGTGTTTTTAATAAGTACATGTATTAGTATGGAATTATGGATACACCGCACACCACGGTGCAACAAATGCCATGATCAAGAATAATTTCCTATTGATAAATTGTAACTGAATGGTAATGTTTCACATCCCTATGCTATGCTATGACTTTGTTACGACCTTCAAGTTTCTGAAACACGAATGTAATTGTACATTCACTTTCAAGTTTCATATACTTTTCTAAAACTACCCTCATTTTGACATTTAACCGAAAGACACACACACGCGCAATATGATTGACAAGCTAAGATGGACAATACTATCGATCGATTGTATAATGCCTGTGTATAAGGCCAACTACATAATAAGTTCTTGTTATTGATATTATTAAGCAGCTGTAATAGCCTAGTGGTTAAGACGTCCGCCTTCTAATCGGAGGTCGGGGGTTCGATCCCGGGCACGCATCTCTAACTTTTCGGAGTTATGTGCGTTTTAATTAATTGAATAACACTCTCTCTCCATTCCAAGTCTAGCAATTCGCACATGGTCAGTGTGGTAGACTATGGCCAAAACCTAATTCACTCTGAGAGGAGACCCGTGCTCTGTAGTGAGCCGGTAATGGGTTAATCATGATAATGATTGATATTATTCACATTGTTTACAATAATGTTGTGGGTATGCGGCTTGCAAGAGGCCCAGCGGAATATTGTTAATTCTAAAAAAAAAATTGTGTTTTAGGGTTCCAAAAAAGAAAAACGGAACCCTTATAGGATCACTTTGTTGTCTTTCTGTCTGTCTGTCGGTCTGTCAAGAAACCTACAACAGGGTAGGTACTTCCCGTTGACCTAGAATCATGAAATTTGGCAGGTAGGTAGGTCTTATAGCAGATGTAGGTAGCAGGTACCGAATTTCGTCAAAGTTGATTGAACGGACGGGCACGCACAGCAGTAGACAGACCGACACACTTAGGTATATCATGAATAGTATGGTTTCTTACAGAATATTATATTATTATGCTTACAAATAATACTGCGGCCGATTATCAAAACCAAAAATGCACTGATATTGATACCTCGAAGTTGTTTTGTAAAAGCGGCTGCTTCCCGTAAGTTTCACGCTAATTTAAACTTTATAGCTATTAGCAATAGAGGCGACGGTTTTGAAGAGACGTTCGAGCAGTGACTTGCAGAGGCTTGGTGGTCCACAACACACGCCGACCACTAGATACATTTTTAGGCACAGGTTAGTTTATGTTCAGAGGTTAAGGAAAACATATTTATTTTAATCTACAGGGTTACAGGAAAATAGGACAAAAATAGAAAATAGGAATAGAAAAAATTATAAAATCAAGAAAAAATTACACAACAAAGAGACGGTAAATAATTCTAATAAATGTCAAAGAATTAAATCAGTATCAATGTAATAACGACTTTAATGCAAAATCGTTGAAAATTATTTTTCAATGAGGTCAACGGTAAAATAAAATCAGTCATGTGCGAGTCGGGCTCGCACCAGAAGGGTTCCGTACCATCGTACAAGAATTAACACTTTTAATTTTTTTTAATTTTCATGGCAGCCATTTTGTAATTTTTAGTATTTTTTGTTACAGCATATTAGACTGCATTATCACAGATGAGATTACAGTCAAGGGCTAACTTGTATCCGAATAAAAATAAAAATAAAAATCTCTGTAGCGTAGTTACCCTGCGCATATCGGCTGGCCGACATGAAAAGGCCGGTGTCGGGGTCTGGATGATGTATAGAGAGGCTATGACGTGCTGCTTTGATGCCATGTCAATATCTGCTCATTGCTATTGGCTCAAGTGACCTCAGTCTCATAGCGTGGATGAGGTATGTGTATAGGGGCTCAAGTACGTACTCATAGATAAAGCATTAGATAGGTACACTTGATAGTTAAACCAGCTCCGAACAAAATTTTAGTCAGTTATTGGTGCCGATTCTGTTATCTTTCTCTAAACTAAATTTAGAGTAAGAATCTGCATCTTTCTCTTTTTAATATTGCTAAAAAAGGACGGAATCTGAATTTTATATTCAAAAACTCATTTAAACAATTGGCTCGCGACTCTCAGCCAAAGTCAAGAGGTTTGACAGCTCTAAATTAAATTTAAAACTGTCAAACTGTATCTGCCCTTTTCATATTACATTAGGAAGATGAAAGCGAATACTCTGAAATTTAGTTGTGCTCATGAATCAGTACCAACGTCGCGGCTAATAACTGATGAATTTCTTACTGACGTCTATTGTATGGTTCTTTTTTTTTTAATTTATTGATCACGTAAATTTCAAAAATACATTTTAAAATAAACAGTTCGCCAACCTCTAGAAACTGTTGAAGTTTATGTGAGGATGGCGAGTTCGCGTTATACAAATTTAATAAAATATGGGTAAAAAACTGTTATATAAATAAAAGCTGTTAATTAATGCATATTTGTACATATAAATATCGTTACATGAAACACTTCCTAGACCTAGACTAGGTATCCAAAGAGGCACCTAGATCCAGGAAGTGCCTCTTACAATTTCTTATAAAAATCGCTCTTCAAACTATGTTCTATACTTTACAATCTATACTCATTGCTACTCCAGATTCGCAGGCCCAGAAGCTATGTCAGTTACTCTGGCTCGTCTCGGATTTCTTCACCTCCGATTTGTCACAAGAAACACCGTCCATATAGCTATATGGACGGTGTTTCTTGTGACAAATCGGCTCTCCATATCGCTCGCTGAGTGACTCTGAGCTTTCTTATGAGGCCCAACATTGTAGTCAGTTATATACATAACTTATACTTAAGATATCCATACTAATATTATAAATGTGAAAGTGTATTTGTCTGTCTGTCTGATAGCTTTTCACAGCCCAACAGTTAAACCGATTTTAATGAAATTTGGTACATTGTTAGCTTTCATCCTGGGGAAGGACCTAATCTACTTTTAATCCCGGAAAATTCCCACGAGATTTTCAACGAATGAAGTTGTGAGCATTATCTAGTCTTCTAAATATATAAAAGGATTGACTGACTGACTGATCTATCAACGCACAGCTCAAACTACTGGACGGATCGGGCTGGAATTTGGCATGCAGATAGCTATTAATTATGACGTAGGCATCCGCTAAGAAAGGGTTTTTGAAAATTCAATCCCTAAGAGGGTGAAGTAGGGGGTTTGAAATTTGTGTAGTCCACGCGGACGAAGTCGCGAGCATAAGCTAGTATTATTATATACTTTCATTCTATTTACCTCCTCCATTCCGTATAAGATTGTAAGATCGTAAGATCGTAAGATCGATCGATATCGATCGTAATACTCGTAGGTATGGGCTTGGGCCAGAGGTCGACATTCCTTCGTGAGGGGTAAAGAAAACCCCGTTGCCTTTTTCAACCGCTGTCAACCCTGTTGGGATATTTTGATTTTATAGTGTTGGCAACACAGAAAATCGGCCATCTGTCACCCGTGAGTGGAGGTGTGACAGCGCGCGGGAGTAAAAATAGGGACGATATAAAAGTAATTAAGCGAGATATAAGTACTAGGTGATTAATTAAGCTAGATATAAACTAAGTGGATGTGACAAGTGTACCTGAATATAAGACTGTGGAACTGCGTTTGATTCATATAAGGGTCATCCCGAGACTAATAAACCCGGATTGGAGGTTAAGTTGTTTATAATAGGAAAAATATTAGTAAAAAGAAAAACTTGGACGTCCTGTTTTTTTTTTTTTTTTTAATTTGTATTTATAATTATATTAATATAAAAATATAATTTATAAAGTCTATCTCTAGTTTGAGATATATATTTGAAGTAAGTTAATAAGTCATCGAACGTAAAACAAAGGATTTTAGAAAAAATAAGAATAAGAATATATTTAAATATAAACAATTTAGTTTACAGCCAGTTCCAACAAACCCAATGGGACAAAAAGTAAAACCAAAAATTACTACTTTTGTATGACTAAATTTTGATAATAATATCAACGAGTGACTCACCTCGGCCTCGCATGGGTCCTATGTCCATGGGAACTATGTCTCATTAACATCGAAATGAAGTCGTTTTGACGTCATTTCACGTAAGTATATTTAAGTAAAAATATACCACCAGCTCGAAACTTCAGTGCTCTTCTTCGTTCTAGTGCTGACGTCACTAAGGTGGCGGCCACGCGCATTAGCAATTTGTGGGATTTACACAGCACTGAGTATCTAAATGCTAAATCCGGATGGTTCCGGTGGATCACGATACCGCTAGGCGGTAGCTTATTTTCGCAAAATGTTCATATCATAGGTAACCTTAGATGAGATGAGAAAATGTGATTCTTTTTCTATTTGTGAAAACTGTATAACAAGATGTACAGTAGTTTCTGAGATCAGCCCTAACAAACACAAAGACTAAAATACTGGATAAAACCCGCGGGCGATAACTTCACCCGCGTCGTGGTAGTTAAAAATCCCATAAGGTAGTAGGACGAAACCTACTTCTGTGCCAAAGCTCGTCAAAATCAGTTTAGCAGATGGGCCGTGAAAAGGTAACAGACACTTTTGCAATTATAATAAAGTATAGCTAATTCTCGCGACTTCGTCCGCGTTGACTACACAATAAAGGGATCCCTATTTTATAAATCCTTTCTTAGCCTATCTGCGTGCAAAATTTCAGCCCGATCCGTCAAGAGGTTTGAGCTGTGCGTTGATAGATCAGTTAGTCAGTCAGTCGGTCAGCTTTTCCTTTTATATATAGATAATATTATTGATAGGTATGGATTTTGAAAACAGCGACGACTTATTTCAATTCACATCACAAAACCTCTCCTTCCCAAGTTATTCATCAGGCCCTATTCCAATTCAGGAATCGTAAGCTGATTAGTAACCAATGATTATCCAACGGTGTCACGTAATTCGGCGTGCCACGTGCCAGTGCCGCGAGAGCACGTGCCGGCACAGTGACGTCACAAAGCGGCACGCGTCTCCCAATACGCCTGATCGCTTCCTTCCTGCAATGCGCAACGCCTACCTTTTTAAACTTATTATCATCGCTCCGATAGGTTTCCGAGGGATCCCGTATCGGTTAAATCGTGCCCAGATTTTTTGCTGTGTCCGCTTTTAGGGGTGTTATACTTAGGTACTTCGTTTTAAAAATATAGACCTTTTGCTTCTTTTGTGCCTTAGGGATTTAGAGAGCACGTTCTAAGACATCAATCTCGGTTCGATGGTAAGTAAACGTAAAACCTTTAA
The DNA here is from genome assembly GCF_902806685.2 of Maniola hyperantus. NCBI lineage: Eukaryota > Metazoa > Arthropoda > Insecta > Lepidoptera > Nymphalidae > Maniola > Maniola hyperantus. The sequence continues at coordinate 2,009,095 of NC_048564.1, forward strand.
ACTTAGAGTCAAAATCTTGTTCTCTCAGTTTACACTCACAGAATGCTTAAAAGAACCTTCTATATACAAGAGGATCACTCCGCAAATATGTTTAAATACATGCGACTCTTTGTTACGCAGTAAAGTGCAATTATTGAATTCGCAGTGTGATGCGGTCTTAAATTAAACGAATGCCTCTCTTTCCAACTTAAACTCTTATATTTTATCTTACTCGCCGAGAAATATAGGTATTACTGAGGGGGTGGCCTTCCAACATCAATGGTACCTATTATACCTATACCTATACCTAGATTTCTCAGCTCAGGTGACCACTGTTTTTATTCTATCAGTGAAATGTTGGCACATTAGGTTAAGTTGACTTATATATAGATGTAGAAATTTGAGTTAGATTTTAATAATAATTAATCGATGACAATTAATATATCATAACATTCATAACATATTGCATGCTATAATAGGCAGAATTTGGCTTTACCTTCTTGTTTTTGTAACATCTCCACTGTTTACCCATATTCGCAATAAATAATTTTGAATTAAATTTGAATTTGAAGTAGTAAGACCTATACTCTATTCACGGAGAGAAGTTAATATAGGACTGTCTCTGTAAGGTAATCCCATAAAAATAACAAAAACAAAAAAGTCAGTGGACGTTAATCATTTTGAATGACCAAAAAAAGAACTATATATATAGTATATACATACAGTAAAACTTATCACTAAAAAAATTATAGGTAGGTATTTACAAAAAATATACGCCGTCCAAATGGTCATTTATGGGCATTGTGCCCAAAACACTGGCGCTATTACCACGCTGAACGGCAAGGCTCAACCGTTGAGCGAAATAAGCACCAGCTCTTGGGTCACCAGACGCGTGGATCAGCTTTTGGGACACGACTTTTATAAAAGCTTTCGTGTCCGATGACCATGGGCCCAGAGTCTCAAACGCAAGCACCGCGAATACATAGTCCTTACTGAGTATTTACGGCGCTCAAGCTCTTGAGCAGACTCGGCTGCTGCAGCCGCTTTTTGGCACGTGCCCGATAGCCAAAAAATGTGTATAAGAGACTTCGTTTACTAGACGCAGAAAAAAGACACTGAACGAGGGCTGATATTCCCCCATTGTAACGCAATTTGCAACTACAAACACTGATATGCGGGCGTCTGCGAGGAAACTTGTACAAAACAAACCTCCGTTGGCGCCGATTCCGTTGTCTTTTTCTTTTGAATATTGCTAAAACGGGACGGAACATGAATTTTACATTTAAAGACTCTAAATTTTAGTGCACGCTACAAAAAGCAATAGCACAGAATATATAATAGTACTAAGCAATAGGCTTGCGACTGGCAGCTAAAGTCTAGTTTGACAGCACTAAATTAAAATTTGAAACTGTCAAACTGCGTCTATCCTTTTCATATTACATTAGAAAGAAGAGGATGCGAATACTCTAAAATTTAGTTGTGTTCTGAATCATTGTTTATACTTTATAGGATGATTAGGATAATCATTTGGAAGTTAAAACGCATGTACCTAGCTCCGAAATGTTAGAGTTGCTTGCCAAGCCCGAGATCGAACATCAGATCCCACAATAGCTCCCTATTCGACGGGTCTGAGGCACCTAAAACTTTTATCCACTACCACTGGACTTTGGCCGCTTCTAGTCCAAAGTTCAGGTTACTACGCGTATAATGATCGCCGACTTAAGTAAGAGGCACGTGACAAACCTTTGACAACGTTAACCACAGCTGGTTGCTCGCTGCACGCTGGTTCTGTTAAAACCATAAACCAGGTTGTTCCGGGTTGTTGCCAAAGTTACCAATGGCAGTCGGGTTGCTGGTCAATTAGAACGTAGGTTGCACGCGGTGTGGTCCCGACAATCAATGGACTCTAAATAAGCATCACTTTAGGTCACGCACAGTTTAGGTTGCTGTAATAATCGCCGACCTTAGTTAGAGACACGTGGTAATCCTTTAGCAACGTTAACCACAGCTGGTTGCTCGTAACCTTGTCTAGTTGGTTCCTGGTAACCTTGGCAGTCGGGTTGCTGGTCAATTAGAGCGTAGGTTGCAAGCAGTGCGGTCACGACAATCAATAGACTCTAACAAGCATCACTTTTGCTGCCGCCGCTACATAATTATATATGAAGCACGCGTCACTGTGCGCAACCCTTGTTTGATAGGCTTGAACAATCTTGATACTTTAATCATAGTGCGTTATAAAAGTTTAAAAACCGGCCAAGTGCGAGTCAAGCTCGCGCCACAAGGGTTCCGTACTACAATCGTATTTTTTCGACATTTTGCACCATAATCCAAAAACTATGATGCATATAAATAAAAAAACCTGTTTTGGAATGCATTAGTGAAGCACTTTTAAATAAATAAAAATCTTTTTTATTCGAATAAACTTTTACAAGTACTTTCGAATAGTCGGATGCATCTACCACTGGTTCGGAATGCCTTTCCTACCGAGAAGAACCAGCAAGAAACTCGGCGGTTGCTCTTTCGTATGATACCCCATTTGATATAGTTACCTATCTTACTTCTAAAACTAAAAATACTTATTTTTAGTTCATGATCACAATTTTTTTGTGATGTATCCAGAAATTCATGGTTTGCAGATTTTTCCCCTTATGTCTGCTATAAGACCTACCTACCTGCCAAATTTCTTGATTCGAGGTCAACGGGAAGTACCCTGTAGATTTCTTGACATACCGACAGACAGGCAGACAGACAGACAACAAAGTCTATAAAGGTTCCGTTTTTCCTTTTGAGGTACCGAACCCTAAAAAAGTATCAAACCGTTTGTGTCGCGCTGCTGTACAAATGACAGTGAGCAGTGATTACACAGGCCTAATTCGATAAATAGGGCTCCGACCCTCCACGCGCGCGGGCGGTGTTTAACTGAATTTATTACTTGATTGCGACGCTTGTGTCGCACTCCACTACACGCGCAACCCCTGCAACCCGCAAACTCTGACCTCCCTGGCGCAGTGCTAAGCGCTGTGGTCTTATAGTAGGGGGTCCCAGATTCGATTCCTGGCTTTGAATAAGCCTAAGCCTCAATAGCTCAACGGGTAAAGGAGTGGACTGAAAACCGAAAAGGTCGGCGGTTCAAATTCCGCCCGTTGCACTATTGTCGTACCTACTCCTAGCACAAGCTTGACGCTTAGTTGGCGAGGAAAGCGATTAGTCATTTAACATGGCTAATAATTAGTATTCTTTAAAAAGAAAGAATTTAATAATTTCTAAATTTCTGGTCTGATCTGGTGGCTTCGGCCGTGGCTCGCTACTACCCTACTGGCAAATCCATGCCGCCGAGCGATTCAGCGTTCCGGTACGATGCTGTGTAGAAACCAAAGGGGCGTGGGTTTAATAAAAACTGCCATACCCCTTCCAGATTAGCCCGCTACCATCTTAGACTGCATTATCACTTACCATTAGGTGAGAGTGCTGTCAAGGGCTAACTTGTATCTGAATAAATAAATAACTGGGTGCGATGACGTAACTCCCTGCAATCCAATGACTTAAAAAGTCGTAAGCGCCACACTTTTGCCACCGCATCACCCTATGACAGCCCACTAATGAGCATGGATCTCTACTCAGAATGAGAAGGGTTAGGCCATATTCCACCATGCTAGCCAAGTGCGCATTGGCAGATTTCACATGAGAACATTAGAAATCTCAGGCATGCTGGTTTTTACTTCAATGCAAACGAACATAGCTCGAAGAACAACGCAATACCTAATTATTTTGATCCCGACTCGGGAATCGAACCTGTTACCTCGTCATCGAAAATGCTAACCACTTAATCTACGATTCTTAACCAACTTAACCATTGGCCGATCAATAAATCTGCTGTGTGTGGGGGTCCTTATTGTTTGACGGCGGAATTGCACAATGTTGTGACAGAGTGAATGCTCTCAAAACCGCAACTTGTAATTATATTAATGCCATTGTTATGAGATGAGGGAGACAGGTGGCCTATTGGTTTTTATCTCGACGGATTTCGTGATAAGGATTTGTTTAACTCAACTATAGTCCGCGACAGTTCGAGATGGCTATCGGGGTATGGGGCGGGAGGACGCTTTGCACACCTGCACGTCACCCTCGTTCGCCCGCACTGGTTTAACGCAGGGTGTTTGCAGGGCGTTCCCACCCCGATTAGCATCTCGACCTGTCGCGTACCTACTATAGGTATTTTGAGTTTTGACGTGAAACCGTCTAATCGATCGTTAAACACCAGTGTAACTTTCTTGTGTTAAAAAATACGCGTAGACGCAAAAAAAGACTATAGAGCACTTCTGTACAATGTAAATATTTATTGTGTAGTATTTGATGTGGAGTGGTTGATAGCGTGTGTGTGTGTGTGTGTGGTTTTAAGTAATTAAAATATCACTTGCTTTAACGGTGAAGGAAAAACATCGTGAGGAAACCTGCATGCCTAAGAGTTCTCCATAATGTTCTCAAAGGTGTGTGAAGTCTGCCAATCCGCACTTGGCCAGCGTGGTAGACTATGGCCAAAACCCTTCTCACTCTGAGAGGAGACCTGTGCTCTGTAGTGAGCCGGTGATGGGTTGATCATGATGATTTGATGTGGCTGTATGGCGCCATTTGCAAAGACTGATGATGATAAGGTATTCGTTTTTTGGCAGCGCAATCATGTCAGGTAAAATGGGGGTTTGAAATTTGTGTAATCCACGCGGACGAAGTCGCGGGCGTAAGCTGGTTATTGCTATACCGATTTGAGATTTCTTGTTCGATGGTGCGGAACCTTTTGTGAGCGAGTCCGACTCGCAATTCAGAGCTTCTACGAAATAAGCTACTGATATTACTGGCCATTTTCAATACAAGTATTGCTATTACAGTTTCTAGGAGGAATCTAATAAGATACGCGACACAACAATATCCCATCAAGTCGACACCGGACTATTTCAATAAATAGGAATAATAGTTGGGCCACGGCTTTCAGCGAAGGACATGCTATTTTTTTACGGTTCCTTTATAGCATCACTTTGTTGTCTGTCTGTCTATCGTGTCTGTCAAGAAAACCTATAGGGTACTTCCCGGTGTGTTATCTATGCTTCCGGGTGTCCTAGAACTCCATGAAATTTGGCAGGTAGCTAGGTCTTATAGTACCTACAAGTAAAGGAAAAATCCGAAAACCGTGAATTTGTGGTTAGGTACATCACAAAAAAATATGTGTTCACAAATTAATAATTAATTTAATAAATCCAGGTTCTTTGGGAACGGAGACGAGTGCTAATGTGGGACCCAACTTGCGTTGACACATTAGCCACGTGTCATATCAGGGAGACAGCATCAAGACCGGGAGCCGGCAAGCGGCGCAAGTATGCCTCTCTTATTAAGAAATAAATAAATAAATAAATAAATAGTAAATTTATTCATAAGAATGCAGGTGACATAACATGGTTATAAAATTAGTTGGCGAGCCTTATGCATTCTACCTTAGAATATTGGTGTATGAATATTTAAATATTACATTACAGTTAAATTTTTAGTAAGTACATATAAATTACAAAATCTTTAAAATTATATAATATTCAAAAAGTAAATTAATTAAGTCATACAAAAACAAAAGAAAAAATAGAAATAAAAACAGCCATTTAAATTTTACATGTCATACAGAGGGGATACCTAACTATTGCACTACAAGACCATAATTTATTTCAGTCATCTAATCTAAGTCATCAGATTTACATTATTTAGATATTATTTTAGACAAATTATTTGAGCTCATCAATCAAAAATTCCGAGATGTTGTAATAACATTTATTTACAAGTTTAAGAGTTTCATTTTTGTTCCGTTTGTCGTGGAGACCCTGTGGCCATGGAGTTTTAGTGGAAAAAAATTACGAGACATTTCACCGCGATTATTAGCCTCATCTGGTGACAGAAGGGCTGGCTCATTTTTTGCAGACTGGATCAGCCGGTTGTCCAGCGCGGAAATGCAGCCAGTTTTCTTGCCACCATTCGACGTGGGCATGATTTGTTTCCTTGTTGATTCAAGTGGGTGGATGAGGAAGGCAGAGGATCGACGTGTGTGGTGGCGCGCTCTAGGGAAGGCCTATGTCCAGCAGTGGACACAAACAGGCTGATTGATTGATTGATGATTTGTTTAGTAATCAGATAAGGCTAGCTATAAGTTTTATTGTTATATTTTCATTTAAAAAAACCTAGCGTCAAATAAATATAATAACAATTACTAAAAGGTAATATTTGACGCCTGCTAGTGAAGGTGAATTCTCGATGTTTTGTTAGAAGTTGCCTAACTGTCGTGAACTGTGGGTCAGCCGCCGCTTACGACGATGCCGTGGCCCTGCGGTGAGCAGTCAGGAGCTAACTGGGAGTCTTTGCCTATTGAGAATACCTAACTGCCTTAACATGCAATAGTAACTTAGTAAGGAGCTGTTTATTGGCACTATGGCTGGTATAACCATTTAGTATTACGATACCTACCTTGACAGCTACTTTAGGTACCTATAGTACGTAACAGGTTGAGATGGCGATCGGGAAATGAGGCGGGGTGATGCCCTGCATACCCGAACGTTACAAGCGCTTGCCCGTACGGAGTTAGCGCGGAGGCTTTGTGGGTGTGCGGGATGGTCCCTCCCCGATTGCCATCTTGACCTGTCGCGAACTATAAATACCTTGATGATAAAAGGAGCTGGAATAATAAAAGGAGGTGATAAGCGTACTATAACTGCTTTTCATGCTCTAGTGCATAAAGTGTTCGTATACAACCTCATTATAAAATTGCTCGAATTTCACTTTAGACATGTATCAGTACCCTTATTAAAGTGTGTTGGTTTCTTGGTGTGTCCTACAATTACGTCGCAACGGTACAACGGATTGATTTTGTGATTTTTTGCATGGGTATAGATAAATACCTGGAGAGTAACATAGGCTACTTTTTATCCCGGAAAATCAAGGAGTTCCCATGGGATTTTTAAAAACCTAATTCTACGCGGACAAAGTCGCGGCCATCTGCTAGTTTATAATAATATTATTATTTCATTTCCTCGCAGTCGAAGTGAAAAGCAGAATGTATAACTCGAACATAAAACCCATTTTATCATCGACTTATATCTGCCCTCGCCTTCGGCTCGGTATAAAAAGGGCCTGTTTTATGCACTTGTTGTACAATCTATTATGTTGTGCAGGCTATCAGTCAGTATTGAACACTGAGTTAGCGAATCACCCGGCAGGTCTCGTTATATACTTAGATAAGTAAATAAAGATTTACATAAACAGATTGTCTGTTAGGAAATCCGGGTCCACGGTCCAGAAATCGATTGGGCAGGGTCTTATCTTCATTTTAAATCATTACGCCCCAAGTCAAGCTCGGTCAAACAGATGACTATCAGCTGTGTGCATGTTACGGACAAAGTGATTAATCGGGCTTTATAAAATAACTAGCTTATGCTCGCGACTTCGTCCGCGTGGATAACATAAATTACAAACCCCTATTTCACCCCCTTAGGGGTTGAATTTTCAAAAATCCTTTCTTAGCGGACGCCTACGTCATAATAGCTATCTGTATGCCAAATTTCAGCCTGATCCGTCCAGTGGACTCGACTCTCCGTTACTGGCGAAACTTCAAAATCTTGATCACCGCCGCAAGGTTGCCGGCTTATCAGTGTTTTATAGGATATATTTCGGAGAGTGTGCTCAGGAACTTTTCGATCTTGTCCCCCCTTCACCATTTTACTACCGAACCGCAAGACGTCGGGCGAGTTTCCATCCTTATGTCGTCAACATTCCATCTACACGCACGAAACGTTTTGCGTCATCCTTCCTCATACGCATGGCTAAGGTTTGGAATACTCTTCCACCATATGTGTTTCCTACCAACTACAACCCGGGTATCTTTAAAACAAGAGTGAATAGGCATCTTCTAGGTAAACGCGTCCCATCTTAGGCCGCATCATCACTTTCCATCAGGTGTGATTGCGGTCAAGCGTTTGCCTATAATGAATAAAAAAATAAAATAAAAAAAAACAAAAGTGGTTTGAGCTGTGCGTTGATAGACCAGCCAGTTAGTCAGTCAGACAGTCAGGTTTTTTCTTGTATATTTAGATATTGTATAAAATCAGGCGTTACATTACGGAAATCCATCGTCTACGGTGGCTAATTAAATCTCCTGAGGGTGCTCCGGTGTCGGGGCCAAAGTCCAAACGTGCGTCGAGTGTGTTTTGGGATTTGTGTGGTGCTGCGTGGTAGTGGTGCGTATTGCTTGCCTGGTTTTTCCTGCATGTTTAGCAGTGGGAGGGCGGGCGGTGCATATCGCATGCTGCATGTTGCACCATACAGATTCGAACTGCAGCGGATTATAGCAAATTAAGCTTTTGGTTCATTGTACATATTTAGATAAGTAAATATAGGAAAAAAAAAATGTATTTAGATAAGATAAGACAAGATTTATTTATTTGCTTTCATGTACATTTACATTAATTGATGGTGGGTGCTTAAAGCTAAATATAAGCAAGTAGTAGATGTTTTTTTTTTTTTTTTAATTTCCCGGATATTATTTATGATGTCCTCAATGATCACTTGGCTCGTAACACGTGGGTCTACTTATATTTTAGCCCGAGGGTCATTTGCGAGTTGTATGGGATACCTTCAATGCTCCGTAATAATTCACACCCTGCGTAATAGGTTTTTACCAGAGGTACCTACTTGTTTGTTTTAAAATATTGTTATTGTTTATTTTATTCCATTTAATTGGTTTTAGGATTCCGTAGCTAAAGAGAAAGAAAGGAACCCTTATATAGAATCACTTCGTTGTCTGCCGTGTCTGTCCGGTCAGAGGAATCAAAATCTACTTAAGTATAGGATACTTCCCGTGGACCTACATGAATCATGTATTTGACTGATAGCAATGTGTGTTTATAGCATTACTAGCTGATGACCGCGACTTATTAAAAAGAGCAACCGCCGAGTTTCTTGCTGGTTCTTCTCGGCAGGAACAGTATTCCGAACCAGTGGTAAATTAAAACTACCTGACTATTCATAAGCACTTGTAAAAAGTTTACATGAATAAAAAAACATTATATTCTATTCTATTCTACTTCGTTCGCGTGGAATTAGAAACAAACCAACAAACCAATAAACCAACAAACAAACACACGTTACGGATTTACAATAAGGGTACTGATTATTCATCACCCTAATGCTCAAATACCTAATATTTGACACGACGTTGATTCAGGATCAAACCGAGAGCTCACTCACTCTAGTTCACTCTGTCGCAGTCGAGTGGGATTAGCTCAGGAGTCGGGACAACTGTGACTTAATATGACATGTCGACAGTCGCAATCAGGGCCCTTGTGCTCTGCTCCTCGACAGCACTCCACTGGAGAACATAATTTGGGACTTTCGCACTTTATGCCGTTTTGGGGTCATCGGCTCAAGACCGAATAGGTAGGTTATATTTCCCAACGGAGAAATTATAGGTAAAAGGTATAAGTACTAGGTCTAGAAACTTGAAATTTTACCCAAAACCAAAAGAAGGGTTATGATTTTGACAGTCTATGTATGTACCTATGTATGTTTGTATCTATGTGTGATCCACTGTAGAGGCTAAACTACTGGGCCGATTTTGATGAATGAGGTGTCCATTGATTCGTCGTTATGGTCCGGGTGACATAGGCTACATTTTATACACAAACAACAAACTCACAACCTTGAATGGGAAGCTGGAAGAAATCTCTGTTTAGAGATAAGCATTTCCAATGTAACTTAATTTATTATTACTTTGTAACTACAATTTTGGTACATGAAAAATAAAAATAAAATAAATAAAATAAACAAAATCGATCTGACGGATGTTACGTCCATAAAAGTGGAGGGTCTTTATAATTTTTTTTGGTATTGTATCGAGTGGGATGTCAAATAAAGGAGGAAAAAATACTGAGTACTGAGTAGTAGTAATGAGAACACTTTTTTTTTGTGATGTAACCACAAATTCACGGTTTTCGGATTTTTTCCTTTACTAACTAGGGGCAGAATTCCTAACTACCTGCCTAATTTCATGATTCTAGATTTGGGAGTACCCTATAGGTTGGAGTAGGTACCCTATATTAGGCTTTGATTCCCTATTCTTGATAGACACGACAGACAGACGGCCACACAGACAACGAAGTGATCCTCTGGGTTCCTTTTTCCTCTTGAGGTAACGAATCCTACTTAGTTATACTTAGTCTGCCATTTTTTTGCTCTAATCTATTTTCATCATGCCCTGGGTCTTTATTAAATTACTTACTTAGGTACACCGAGGCTTAGGTAGGTATAGTCCATGACAGGTCGAGATGGCAATCGGGTAGGGAACACCCTGCACACTCACACAGTCCTTGCACTAACCCGGTGAGGCCGAGCGCCGGTGATGTGCAGATCATCACCCCGCATCATACCCCGATTGCCATCTCAACCTGTCGCGTACTATAGGTACCTACGTATCTTCCTGCTGCGTTTCGCAATACAATAGCAATGTAAACAACTATTGTTTTAACAAACCGTAGTATCATTCGAGTCACGTAAGGTCCGTGGATGCTGAAATAAACAGCGGGAAAAATGCCTCGCCAGAGGAGGGGGGGGAGGGGGGAGCCAGGGAGGGACGTCCTCTGGGGCGCCAGATTAGATTACCTGCCCCTCGGTGCAAACAGTTCGTTACGAGCGAGTAACGAACTGACTTGAAGAACATCGGTGTATGTTTGTGTTACTAAGATACTTTGAGTGTCTCGTTGGTTTAATGGTGAGCTTATCCGGCTGCGGATCCTGAGGACCCGGGCTCGAATCCCTGGGGTCCAAACAGATTGGGGTTTTCCATGAAATTATGGGCCAGCCATCTCGACCTGTCGCAGACTATAGGGTGGTGTAGGCTGTTTACACACCACGCGATTTATTCCCGCCCGCCGTAAATAACCACGCGCTCAGCGCGGACAGATATATGGAGCCCCTTATTTACTGCAGTCAGATACATTTACAGACAGAAGAAAAATATTTATATTTGAACTAAGTAAGTAGAAAGTGGCGATTCTGATGTCTTTAAACATCGAGGACATAAAAAGGGCGAAAAATGACACACTATGCTCCAGACCGGCATTTAGTCATAAGGTCAGACAGTTTAAATTTGAATTAAGTTTTTGTCCTGGTGGGCGATTCAACCACTCAGTGCTCACAGAGTGATACGCTATCAGTCCACTGTTCATGAAAGCTGTCTCTGTACCTGGGTCAATTTCAACGAAGCCGTATATTTTTTGAATTTCGGTGGCCTTTTTTATAGTAAAAAAGGCCACCGAAGTTAGTAAGTTTTTCATATGTGAACTATGTTTATTGTTTGTTCTTCTTGGAATGGCTTCAAAATATTATTATGTCTTATAAACTCATGAGAGTACTTATTAAAATTTTCATGCCACCGAAATGATAAAACTAGCCACTGAAATGAGATAAACTATCCACCAAAATTGAAATCTACTGAATGTATATAGACAGGCTTAAATATCACATAGTACTGAGCAGCCTCAACCATACATCAATGTCATAATGATCAACCTATCACCGGCTCACTACAGAGCACGAGTCTCCTCTCAGAGTGAGAATGGTTTTGGCTATTGTCTACCATGCTGCTCAAGTGCAAATTGGCAGATTCACACACCTTTGAGAACATTATGGAGAACTCTCAAGCATGCAACTTTCCTCACGATGTTTTCCTTCACCGTTAAAGCAAGTGATATTTAATTTCTTAAAACACAATTAACTTCAAAAAGTTAGAGGTACTCTCTCTAGGTAAACGCGTCCCATCTTAAGCCGCATCATCACTTTACATCAGGTGTGATTGTGGTCAAGCGTTTACCTGTAATGAATAAAATAAAAAATAAAATAAATATGGAAGTATGGATTGTTGCTTATTGTATGACAGTTGTTTTTGTGCACGGTACACGAAGTCGCGGTTTTTTCGCGCAGCAGCCAAGTCCAGCCGCTGCAAAGGCTTTATTGTAATATTTCGATATTTAGTAGTTGTGCATCGAATAAATTATGCTTAATGAAAGCGAGTTTTTATCACCGAAACCATTCAGACTTCATCCACGCCCGATGCCTGAGTTATGGGTAGGGCTGCCATCCCAACCAGGGCGGTCTACTTGGCTTCTGGAGCGAGCTTGGATGGCTGGAGTGAAGACTTCAGCGGGGAGGGGCGATGCACGCACAACAGACGGAAACGTTTAACTGGAGAAACCAGCCCAGAGCGAAGAAGAAGAAGAGGGCAGCTTCCAGGATTGACCCTAGTTTGAAGGCCGTCCGGTGCCTTGCAACGTCCGTGTTTTCGAAACAAAAATCAAATTAATAGAAAAAATCCTTATTGCGCTTATATTTTAGAAGGCGCGAAGGATTCAATACAATTCTCAGTGACCTTAGCAAGTTAGCAGAGCTTCTCAGCAATGGGCCTAAAAATGAATATGAGTAAGACGAAAATCATGTCTCATGCTTTATGTCCGGCCCCACCCAGTAATCATTGAGACCTCTACACTCGAAATTGTAGAGATAGAAAACTTTATGGAATAGATAAACGGCGCATAATGACCAGTTAAGTTTAAACGGAGTTTATCTTGCATTGCGTTGTTCAGAAACGCACTGTCTCGAGTTATCGGACTATGCGCTATTGAATAGATAAACCGTCGTTAAAAGTACTTCAGAAACCGGGCATAAACCGATTAGAAATTCAGAATATATCTATAGTACGCGACTGGTCGAGATGGCAATCGGGGAGCCCGCACAGCCCCCGTGCTAACCGGCTAACCCCCCCCCCCCCCCCCCCCGCCGCCTCATACCTACAATGATTGCTATGTCATCTCTACGCTATACATTTTATGATAATATATCTCGGAAGATCAAAGAGTTCCGGCAAGATTAATACCTATTACCTACCTAATTAAATAAAGTTATTAACTTGAGTCTATTTATCCAAGATCAGTGATCTTGTTGGCAGCCCTAGTGACGCGAGTTATGTCCGAGGAATATTTTACCATATTCTCATAATCAAATTTTGATTTACTGCTCCTCGAGTTATTAAATCCTTTTAACGCGTGCCCGCCCGTTTTGGAGGTCCCTACTTCTTGGCCCTCGATCTCCGTTGTCTAATACTGATCGCACATAAAGGCGTCCTCCCTGTCGGAGGGTTGGGACTTGACTGCTATGGTGGTATGCTTGAACCGGACCAGGGCCCGGCTGAAATATATGCTCTTGTGTACATAGCATATAACATTATATAAAAAGGCATGTACAACATTCCAGAGACCTGAAACAATTTCGAAATAATAAATTTCTAAATTGCCCCAATTGTTTTTGTAAATTCAACACCTAACGGGGTAAAAGAGGGGTTTGAAATTTGTGTAGTCCACGCGGTAGAAGTCGCGGGAATACGCTAGTCTTATTTAAAGTTCTGTAGCACTTAGGTAGTAGGTACTAATGCCAGTCTAATTCTCATTAGATAAGTAGGTACTCTTCGTAATGGAACGCCTTGCTAGGTGGGAAATTGCGACTCGTGCGGCGTGCTGTGATGTGCGAACAGTTCTAATGTCCTAAGCTCGAGCGTCACAATGAGTTATAATTGAAAAAACGATTGTTGCGGGATTCGCCGCTGTCCCCGTATAAGGCGTATAAATAAATTGTCCTTAGTATTCAGTAAGTATTTTTTTAGAACACCCTATCAAGTCTCCAAAAATAATATAAGATTAGGAATAAGAAGAATATATCCCATGATCCCGGTGAGACCAGGGCGCGTTTGGAACCCTCGTAATAATTCTATAGTCAATCGACGTCAAGTGGGACGATCTATGTACGTACGCGACAGGTCGAGATGGCAAGCGGGGTATGAAGCGGAGAGACACCCCGCACACCCGCACCGAGTTATGGGTTATGCGGACGGGTGTGCGGGGCGTTCCTTCCCCGATTGCCATTTCGACCTGTCGCGTACTATAGGTATAGTGGGGCGGAGGACCGTAGGTAGGTAGGTATGTGGTGGTGTGCTCTCGGGTAGGCCTAAGTAGGTATGTGGTGGAGTGCTCTCGGGTAGGCCTAAGTAGGTATGTTCAGCAATGGACGCAAACAGACTGACTGACTGATTGATTGAGATTAAACTAGGGTACATGAGCTAACAAAGCTGTGATAGCCTAGTGGTTAGGAGTTAGGACGTCCGCCTTCTAATCGGAGGTCGGGGGTTCGATCCCGGGCACGCACCTCTAACTTTTCTGAGTTTTGTGCGTTTTAATTAATTACATAACACTTGCTTAAGGACACTGCACACTTGGTGAAGGAAAACATCGTGAGGAAACCTGCATGCCTGAGAGTTCTCCATAATATTCTCAAAGGTGTGTGAAGTCTACCAATCTGCACATGGCTAGCGTGCTAGACTATGGCTATAAAACCCTTCTGACTCTGAGAGGAGACCCGTGTTCTGTAGTGAGCCGGTTATGGGTTGATCATGATGATAACATGAGCTAAACCAAATAAGGCATAGGTACCTATTCATGATATTAAGCTGCTCACTGCATTTCGTTGGTTTCTCCTCGCGTCAGGAGTCGGCAACATTTGGTGCGTTAAATTGGTGCGTTTGATCAGCCCTTTGTACGCCTTAAGACCATTAGGACAACAAGATTATACGGACACAGCGTGCGCAGCCGACCGCAGCAATGCGATTAGCAACCCCGCACCCTTGTTGCCCGCATCGAAATATTACACCCCCTTTTTTAAAAGGTTGAGAAAACTGGATATATGCAAAGCTAAAACCCAGTGCACGGATCTCTTTAAATTCATGCGCAATTTTTCGAAGTTTATGCCTACATTTTAAGGGCTGTGTAACCTACCTTTTTTACCTCAAAAGTAAAACGGTTTTTTTTACTTTTGAGGTAAAAAAGGTAGGTCAAAAGTAAAAAAAACCGGCCAAGCGCGTGGCGCGCCACGCGCAGTGTAGGGTTCCTTAGTCACAATCCTCGAAAAACAGATATATATAACTACTTACTGTGAACCCTACTTAGACATGATAGTTTTCCTTTAAAATTGATTATATATAGGTACTACTGCTGTAAATTTTTTCACATTCCTATAATACCTACTACCATTCGGCTGATAGAGGGGGGGACACTTGACTCTAATAAAAATTAGCACTTTAAAACATCATATTTTACAAACGGATCTCTAAATCGAATAATGATGTTCCCACACGCACAATATTTTGAAAAGACCTATTCAATACACTAGGGGGTAGACGAGAAAAAAAATCCATCCCCACTTTACATGTAGGGGAGCTACCCTAAAAAAAATACCTATTTATCAAAATTTTATTTCAGCGCATTGTCGGCGTGATTAATAAATAATAAATAAATAAATAAAATGTTTTTATTTCGACCAACAAGGATCATATTGGTGTTAGTAATTACACGAAACTTAAACCTAATTGTTAGTAATTATTAATATTAGTGTTAGTAATATATTAGTGCTAGTAAGTAATAACTTAAACCTATTTGTTAGTAAAAAATCTATAACTATTTAAATTAGGACAGGATCGATTTGCCAGCACGTGAATCATACAACAGTGATTCAAGTACTGGCAGTCGAATATTTAAACCTATCCCAAATTACAGATTTCTAGCACTAATAGTCTCTGAGATTAACCGAGGACGGACGGACAGACGGACGGACAGACAGACGGACGGACATGGCGAAACTATAAGGGTTCCTTGTTTAGTACGGAACCCTAAAAAGGAATCCTTTTAGGATCACTTCGCTGTCTGTCGTGTCTGTCAAGAAAACCAACCTACTTCCCTTTGACCTAGAATCATGAAATTTGGAAGGCAGATAGGTCTTATAACACAAGTACCTAAAGAAAAAATCCGTGAATTTGTGGTTACATCACAAAAAATGTGTTCATGAACAAATATTAGTATTATCAATTTTCAAAGTAAGATAACTATACCAAGTAGGATATCATAATAATATGAAAGGGCATTATCTGTATACATTCTCAAAGGAGACCTTTTTTATTTTTTTTATTCAGATACAAGATATCCCTTGACAATCTCACCTGGTGGTATAAGCGATGATGCAGCCTAAGATGGAAGCGGGCTAACCTATAAGGGGTATGGCAGTTTTTATTAAACCCATCTACCTACACGGCATCGTACCGGAACGCTAAATAGCTTGGCGGCACTTCTTTACCGGTAGGGTGGTAACTAGCCACGGCCGAAGCCTCCCACCGCAGACCAGAAATTTAGAAATTATAAAATTTCAAACCCCTGCCAGGAATCGAACCCGGGACCTCTCACATAAGACTACAGTGCTTACCACTGCGCCAGGGAGGTCGTTAACGACCTGTTCTCAGTGGGTTGATCATGATGATGATGATGTACCTAAACATTTAGCACTATTACACCTTTTGGCCAATTTGGCCTTACAATATAAGCTGTGATAGCCTAGTGGTTAGGACGTCCGCCTTCTAATCGGAGGTCGGGGGTTCGATCCCGGGCACGCACCTCTAACTTTTCGGAGCTATGTGCGTTTTAATTAATTAAATATCACTTGCTTTATAACGGTGAAGGAAAACATCGTGAGGAAAGCTGCATGCCTGAGAGTTCTCCATAATGTTCTCAAAGGTGTGTGAAGTCTACCAATCCGCACATGGCCAGCGTGGTAGACTATGGCCAAAACCCTTTTCACTCTGAGAGGAGACCCGTGCTCTGTAGTGAGCCGGTGATGGGTTGATCATGATGATGACACCTTTTGGCAGTAACTCGGGGGTGCGTGGAGCAAAGTATCAAAACTGGATTATGTTCCTGGGGGACTTGTTAGTGTAACTAGTAGTTTGCGATTGTCGCTGTTATTGTTTTTAATACGCCCTCCCAAGGGACGGGGTCCACTTCCCGCGGGGAATTTGCCAAATATAGTACAGTAATCATCATCATCATCATCATTATTAGTATGTGGACGTCCACTGTTGGACATAGACCTCACACATCGTTGTATCTGTTCGTTTACCTCACACATCGTTGTGCTGCCGATGTCCGCGTCCGCAGCACGGCGACAAGGTCACGCGTAGGTATACACAGCATTTCTAGTGCCTTATTATTAGGATTTCTGTAGTCTACGCCAAGTTATACCTACCTACCTACCTATAACATTTTCTAATAAGCTCACCATTAAATTACTCAAATTCTGTCAGAACTATCTCACGAAGTGCAACGTGTAAATCAATCGGAACCCAGCCCCCATGTTTACAATGTCCGCTTCAGAATTAAACAAATCTTTTTATTGTGGAATTAACCACTAAACATACTGCATCTCTTTTAGTTCTTATCCCTAAAGAAATAAAGAACAATTTGCTTTGAATCGTCAGCTAGTAACTATTGTTGTTAAATCTAAGCTTGCGATTTGTAATGAACTACTGCTGGGCAATGTGACAAATGCGGTTGATAAGACATCTATTACAACGGAGGAGAGTTTAAACTCGTTTGGTTTAATTATGAGGGTAGTTTTGTATTCACTATTAAGAGGTAGTGAAGTGAAGTGCGTCGCGTGTCAACTCTGAGCTCTCACGCGATTCACTCACTGGATCACTCATTCTCTTAAAAGTGATCGAAATGATCACGAATGACATAATAGGCGCAGAATAATGTTTTAATGCGCAAATTACAAGGCATTGGAGACTGATTGTTCACCGCCTTTGATCGTTAGAGCCTAAGGGCAGATTGAGGGTTGGAACTAATTACCTACAACATAGATACGAAGTAGGTAGGTGCCTACATTGGAAGCTTGGAATAATTCTCGAGTTATTTCCTTTCTGTAAATACCTAAGTAGGTACCTACCTTGATTAAGTTATTCAAAGGTTGCTTGCTACTTTGGATAGCGAGTATTTTTGAAGTGAAAATTTTAACTGGGGACTCTTCATGGCTGTACCTACTTACCTAATCGTAAAGATCGACACCCCGCACACCCGCACATCCCCAGTGCGGGATAGCGCGGGTGACGTGCGGGTGTGCGGGGCGTCCCCCACCTCATACCCCGGTTGCCTACTCGACCTCAGTGTCCTATCTTTGGTACTATCTTTGGTTTTCGCGTCACCCCTAGCCTTATTATTTGACAGATGTCGATTCAGGATCAAAACTGAGAGTTTCCACACTTCTGTGCTCTAGTTCACTCTGCCACATCGCTCTCCACTGCGCCAGGGAGGTCGACAAAGGTACAATCTTTGGGCGGGGTACATTTGAAATTCCCGATGAGTAATTGTCGCAACTGGTAACACAAAGCCGGGGCACGCCGGGCCCCGTAACGAAATTACCCGCGCGTGAAAACGCCGCGCGGCGTCAAATTAGAATTTCAAATTCGCAATTTGCAATGAAAAATCGATCCTTCCGGAGTTCCGGCCAATCCGGACGCGCTGGAAAAATCCGGTGCCTTTGAGGATTAAAAACGCGGGAAAAGCCTCTCGGATATAGATGAGCTCTGAAAGAAACGTAATTACGGACCCTGGGCGGGACGGGCGGCGCAACGCTTCGAATAAATCAGGAATAAATAAATATCTACCTATTGGGTAGATAGGAGATAAGTAGGTATACCTACGGTTAGCCTACCTGCATACTAAATAGTAAGTAGGTAGGTACCTACTAGGTAATAGTAGTAGGTATAAGTCCCGCAAATTGCTAATGCGCGTGACCACCATATTAGTGACGTCACACTTAACTGAAGTTTCGAGCTGATGGTATAATTTTATTTCGGCTGACGTCAAAATAACGTCATTTCACGGATACGTTATTTAACGGATTTTCACCTACCTACCCGCCAAATTTCATGATTCTAGGTCAACGGGAAGTACCCTACAGGTTTCATGACAGACACGACAGACAGACAGCGAAGTGATCCTATAAGGGTTCCTCCAAGAAACCTACAGGGTACTTCCCGTTGACCTAGAATCATGAAATTTGGCAGATAGGTAGATCTTATAGCTGACATTTGGGGAAAAATCTGAAAACCGTGAATTTGTGGTTACATCACACAAAAAAAAATTAAATTGTGGTCATGAACTAAAAATTAGTATTTTCCATTTCGAAGTAAGAGAACTATATCAAGTGGGGTACCATATGAAAGGTTCACCTGTGAATTCTAAAACAGATTTTTATTTATTTTTATGTATCATAGGTTTTGAATTATCCTGCTAAATGTTGAAAAAATACGACTGTAGTACGGAACCCTCATTGCGCGAGCCTGACTCGCACTCGGCCAGTTTTTTTTCCTTTTGAGGTAGGTACGGAATCCTAAAAAAGTTTATAAGTTGGGTTGCACTTGCATTAACTAGATTAGACAGTGAAATAAATGAGATAACAAAACCATTTTGTATCACCACTGGTAGGGGATAGGGGATAGATAGTTACGTAGGTATAATTGGGCTGATTTTATCTAATAGCTGCTATTGATCGACAGTGCAGGCAGGCAGTACGTAGATGTGCAGGTGCGCCTTTAAAATGTTTAGCATTTTAGCTACCTACTTATAGATATTATGTAGTTATAGGTAAGTAATACCGGTGAATCGGTGATAGCCGTATGGTTTAAACGTCGGCTATTCGGGAGGGTGGGGGTTCGATCCCGGGCACGCACCTCTACTTTTCAAAGTTATAATTTTTTTAATTTTTTAATTTAGGTAGGTTAGAAGTTAGCCTTTGACTACAATCTCACCTGGTGGTAGGTAAAGTGACGATGCAGCAAAAAATACTGACTAGTAATGCATCACAATCCCTTTGTCGAAAAGGGCATGTTCGCCAAACGTAATGAAATCAACGGCGTTTTGCTGACTGCGCCATCCCAACCCCCCTTGCGCTAAACGGTCCCTTTACGACAATTCATTGTTCTCAAGTCTCAACATACCTACCTATCTACTAAGTACTAGATGATGCCCGCAAATTCGTCCGCATGGATTTAGGTTGTTAAAAATCCTGTGGGAACTCTCTAACTTTCCGAGATAAAAAGTAGACTTTGTCCTTCCCCGGAATGTAAGCTAACTCTGTACCAAAGCTCATCAAAATGGGTTAAACTGTTGGGCCGTGAAAACAAAATGGGTTAAACTGTTGGGCCCTGAAAACAAAATCGGTTAAACTGTTGGGCCGTGAAAAGCTAGCAGACAGACACACAGATAGACTGTAGACACATCCTAATTGGCATTTATACCTAACATCAATATGGATAGGTAATAGAATAGAATAGAATATATTTTTATTCAAGTAGACTTAGGTATTACAAGTGCTTTTGAATCGTTAACTAGTTTAATTTAGCACTGGTTCGGAATGCCATTCCTACCGAGAAGAACCAGCAAGAAACTCGGCGGTTGCTCTTTTAAAAGTACTAAATAGTCTAGTCTTAAAATAATAATGTATTTTTAAATAGTAATAAGTATACCTACCTATCTATTTCTCTGTAAGAAGATAGGTAGGTATATGTACCTACCTACCTATCTTCTTACAGAGAAATAGATAGGTAGGTATACTTATTACTTACCTACAGATGGATGTTACCAGTTATCGATACCTACTAGGTAATTTTGGTAAAAAAAAAAACATTTTTCTCTCATCTATTTCTCTGTAAGTAGATAGGTAGGCAGTGGCGTGCACAGGGTTTGAAGCCAGGGTAAGCATTAGTTAGGTAGGAACCTGTTTACTGGCAGGTCATAATGAAAAATATGCATTGAGCTATTACAACTGGGGTAAGCAGTGCATTCATGCCTATAGAGGCATGAATGCACTGCTTACCTATACCTACCTACAGTGGCGTGCAGGTCATAGGACCTGCACGCCACTGTAGGTAGGTATAGGTAAGTCTCTCCGGAACATTTAGGTATTATACCGCCAAAACATTTCATGTAGGACGTAGGTACCTACCTAAATTTGGTTGCCAAGACTCACCAGTTCATAATGGAGAGAGAGCCAGCGCCAGACCTTCGTTGTTTTATAAAAGCAAAAGTTTCTCTGCGTTTTGTCCCCAACACTGGGAGGAACGTTTATTTGGATCATGGTTTGAGAGATATAATAACAGGTATCTATTTGTTTTTTTTTCTTTTCTTTTTTTAAAGAATATTAGCCATGTTAAATGACTAATATTCCCCTTTCCTCTCCAACTAAGCGCCAGGCTTGTGCTAGGAGTAGGTAGGTACGACAATTAGGTATAGTGCAACGGGCGGGGTTTGAACCGGCGACCTTTCGGTTTTCAGTCCACTCGATTACCGGCTGAGCTATTGAGGTTTCTAATAAAGGTGCAATTTTTTTATCTTACCTACATCAAAGTAGGTAGGTATATTTTTTTTTTCTGGTTTATTTAAATCAAGACTACTTAATCATCTGCGCATGATACTTAGGTATTATAATATTAGGTAGGTAAGTATTAGATACCTATCTATTGACTCACTCCATATTTCGATGGGACGGCAAACTGACACGACAGGAGGAAGATTACAGAGGAGCAATGGCTTATTTTAATGTAGGTATAAAACGGGTAGGTACAATGTACATACCTACCTACCACGATTAATTTTTGTTTTAATTTTTGTTTTTATTTGTCGATATTTCAACCCAATTGCACGGGTCGTGGTCACGACGGGACTGCGGTGCTGCGAGAGATGAAGCAATCAATGGCTTTACGTGTTTATATAACGTGTAAGTACCTACCTATCAATAGAAACAGTACAAACATGGATAGGTAGGTAGGTAGGCATATATAGCCGTGTCTATAGTTCGCGATCGCGACAGGTCGATATGGCAATCGGGGTATGAGACGGTGGGACATCCCGCACACCCGCACGTCACCCGCGCTATTCCACACCGGGTTAGCGCGGGGGCTGTGCGGGTGTGCGGGGTGTCCTCACCCCGATTGCCATGTCGACCTATCGCGTCCTATTATATCCGTGTTTGTACCATTTTGTATTGATTCTATAGATATTTATAGGTCAGTTAGAGGTATGTTTCCCCACAGTTGTAGAGCCGAGTTGAAATCCGATACTCGACATCGGCGACCGTTTTAAACCGCCCGTTAATAACACAAGGAAGGGAATTAGTGTACCGCAATTTTCATAGGCGAGCACGACTGGTACGGAACCACGCCCTGTGGTCGAGGATTGTCCAATGGGAGGCTGGCAAAGCGAGGGCTGCAAGTTCGACACCGCCTAGTTGCCTGTGAAACTTAGTTTGTGTGATTCTTGTGTGACGGGTGGTCGCACCGACGCGTTTCGGCCTTTTGTGCCAGTATAAGTAATACTACTAGAAACTGTGCTTTGAATTAATAATAATAGATATAAAGAGCACTTGTGTTTAGCTTTCAGTGAGTTGTAGATTATGTTTTGACTGTTTAATGACACGTGAAAGTACTGAATGTTTCAGTTATCCAACTTCATGCGGGGACGGTGAAGAAGGAAAAGTGTTGAGTGTAAAACGAGAAATGAAGGTGAGTGCTTGCTCTATTAAGTACCTACTTTGTAGGGTTCCGTACATCAAAAGGAAAAAGGAACCCTTACTTATAGGATCACTTCGTTGTCTGTCTGTCTGTCAAGAAACCTGCAGGGTTGACCTAGAATCATGAAATTTGGCAGGTAAGTAGGTTAGGTAGGTCTTATAGCAAACATTAGAATAAAGTCTGAAAACCGTGAATTTGTGGTTACATACAAAAAAAATTAAAATGTGTTTTGAACAAACATACCAAATTAGTATTTTCGACTTCCAAAGAGAATGAGAACTTGTATTTGTATTTGTATTTGTATTTATTTCGATTTAGACTCATTACAAGCGCTTACGAAAGTCAGATCGGCATAGAACAATACAATAATAAAATGATTGTACAAAATATGGCATATTACTTATAATCTAGATAATACTAGTTAAAAATGACATAAAAATTATTAACCTAATTATTAATAACTTTACCTGTACATTCTAAAACAGTTTTTGATTTGCAAAATGTCCACAAAATACGACTGTAGTAGGTACGGTGGCCTCGGTGCGTGAGTCTGACTCGCAATTGGTTTTTTATCACAATCAATCGCCCACTGTTGGGCCTACGTCTCTTCTCGGAATGAAAAGAGTTTAGATAGCTACACCGTGGCTACACCATCGCTGAAACAGCCCGGACACTCCTGGATTGTCTTAACATAGCTCTAATATTACGATACCAAAATGACTCACTGCACTGCACAGCTGGCTATCTTGCAATATGAAATCTAGATAGGTATATAATTTTTTTTTCAATAAAACCTTAATATACAAATCATGCCCGCGTGGAATGGTGCCAAGAGTGGACAGCCAGGCAGACATTTCGGCGTTGTCTCTGTCACTCATACCTATAGGTAAGACATTTTGTCGATCTGAACGACAGAGAAAACGCCCTACAAATCTACTATCCCCTTTTAAAGGTCAGGCGTACTTTAAGTACTTAGGTACCTACCTTATACCTCCCTACGTTTCTATAAGTAGGTATTGGGGCCGATTCTCTAGTACACAATCTCTAAACTAAACTAAATTAATAGGTCTAAATCTAGTGCTCTCCTTTTCCGCAAGCAACATTATGAAAGGGATAGCAATAGATTTAGACGTGTCATTTTAGTTTAGTTTAGAGATTGTGTACAACGGAATTAGCCACATTGTGCTAAAGTTCAACTTTACAGCTTGATTATAATTTATTTTTAAAGTGGCTGTCACACACAGACTGACAGACGGACGAACGGACGGAGACAGACAGATGGACTAGCCAATACCATCATGATCCAAACTTCACAGTCGCGGATCGTTCCTCTCTGTGTTGGGGACAATACGCAGAGAAAATTTCAGTTTTTATAAAATAACCAAGGTCTGGCTCTCGCGGGCTCTTGGTCCAGTAGGTAGGTAGGTATATTTACCAATATTGTTTACTATAACTTCACGTAGATTACGGCAATGACCTAAAACCTGGGCAATTTGGCCAATTTGCCTCCTGTAGTGAAAATTGTAGGTAGGTCTGCCTATTCCCATCAACCGTTAAGTTACTCAGTAGATAGAAAAGTCCTTTACCTAATATCGTAAACACATGTGTTACTGTACCACCTACTCAGTTAATATTTTAATTTAGGTACTTAGAAAAGGGCTGTTCGAGCCATATACTAAAGATGGGCGTTATTGGCTATTTCTGGCAACGGTTAATCAACAGTTATTTAGTTTCAATACCAATATTGATAACCGTTGCCGAATATCGGTATCAGAGTTGTGTTTCAACTAATTTAATATGCGCAACGCGCAGCGGTTTCCGTAGTAGTAACTAAGCTAGCTGCTGTATCAATACCGTCTGTATAGCTAGCGCGCGCATATTCACTAAAATAAAACCAATTTTACTTTCATGAATATCGTGAAGTAATCACAACCTTAAGTTCATAGCAGCAAAGTTTAATTATAATGATCATTGACATAGGTCAAACTATAGTGGACGCCTGCACAAATAGTTGGCCACAATCTAGTTAACCAAAAACATTTCACGAAGATTGATAAACCAAAGAGGACCTTATCTCTATTACTCTAAGGCTAACTGTATCAAGATTGATAGATCAAAGTGTAATGGACAAGTACTTGTACAGTTAAGCCTTAGCGTAATAGAGATAAGGTCGGCTTTGGTTTATCAAGTTCTTAGTTACTAAGCCGGTAGCCAATAACCGCTCCTTCTCAGCTTTCAGTGAAAGAAAGAAAGAGAAGGCATAATTATTGCGTTTCTAGTTACCAAAAAACCGAACAATGCATTGTCAGTTGCCAGTTGGCAGCGCAGCGTTGCGTTGTCAGGTGGTTCGTCATAGATGTTAGCTGATAACCGTTGTTAGCTACGACAATAACGCTACGGTACGCTATAGGCACGGCAGCGGTTTTCAGTTAAGTTAGCTATAGCGGACACATGTCTACCATATACAGTACGGGGCCACGAGAGTCGCTGAGAACTAAATTTAGGAAAGTTAAAATTATGGTAGTGCATAGTAAATATATTTTTGAAAATTTACTGTACGTACATAAAAACATAAATAAATTAAAAAAAAGTGACTGTCATAATATAAATACTAGAAATAAAAATAAACTTGTAATGCCCGCCTCTATAGGCTCAGTAAAGTTAGCAAATCATTTGCTCGTAATTCCATACGTTTCTATAATAAGCTTCCAGAAGACATATTGGAGATGTCTCTCAACAAGTTCAAAGTTTTCATAAAACGTAAACTGATTGAAAAATCCTATTACAATGTAAAGGATTATTTAAATGATAAGCAAGCTTGGGAATGAGTTGCTTAACGGCTTGTGATGGTTCTAATAAGTTCCAATAATTTTGTAAAGTGGTGATAATAAAAAGAATACCCGGCTGAGTTTGTTGTGGGCTCTTCTCAGACCTGGGCGCGTTTGGAACCCTCGTAGCTTTAGTTTTAAGTTTGCGTAATAATTATCACCACTATATCTAACACCATACCAGACCATCAATAAGAGTAATTTATTACCTATTTTGAATAAATCATTTGATTTTGACTTTGACTTTGTACTTATTTTATAGTAATGATATCGCAATATTCTAAAATTAAATCTACCTACAGTACACGGCAGTAGGTACCTACGTAAAGAAAGCTCAGAGTCACTCAGCGGGCAATGGAGAGAGCTATGCTTGGAGTTTCTCTATGTGATCAAATCAGAAATGAGGAGATCCGTAGGAGAACTAGAGAAACCGACATAGTTCAACGGGTTGCTAAGCTGAAGTGGCAATGAGGGCACATAGTTCCTAAAACCGATAGACGTTGGGGTCCTAAGGTGCGGGAATAGCGATCTGCATCTGCACCGGAAGACGCAGTGTTGGAAGACTCCCCACTAAGGCTAGGTGGACGAACGACATCAGATGAGTCGCAGGGAGATGCTGGTTTCAGGCGGCGCAAGACCGTGGCGTGCGGAAGTTCCGAAAAGAGACCTATGTCCAGCTGTGGATGTCTATTAGTTGATGATGATGATGACAGTACCTGGCAGAAAATAATGTAGATACACATAGACTTATTACTGTAGATACAGGGTGTCTTTAGGATGACATTTCGGCTTTGTAGAGCGTTGTCTCTGTCACACGTACCTATAGGTATGACGTTTTGTTGGTCTCAACGACAGAGACAATGCTCTACAAATCCGCTATCTCCTTTTAAAGGCCGATCTACATTATTTTCTGCTGCGTACTGTAGATACTTATTTTTTAAGAAATTCAATAGGTATTAGGTTCTTTCAATAGTAGGTTCAATAATACCTAAAGAAAACTTGCTTTAAGGGCCCTCTATCACTTGAACTATGAAATTCTAAGATTTCAGGCTCCAAATTTACCATCATAGGACGAACTTTCATATAATTCAAAATGTTTAAAATAAATCGATCTTTCGTATTGACTTTTAATGTATCATATTTACAAAATCTATTTTATTTATTTTGTAGTGTCCAATCTCCCGCACCTAGTTTTAATTAAATAAATAACAGACTCAACTTTGAAGCCCTAAATCTGTCCTTGAAAATCATCTAGTTTCCTGGAAAAAAATACTTGAATATCAGAAAATCTTACGCTCGTAGCACGATAACCACACCCTAACTAGGTAGGTACTCCGCTTTGCGGAACGAACTTTTTACTTGCCTACATTCATTTATAATTTTAATAATTGCGTTTTTACCTACTAAATATAAGTTTTAAAATATGTTACATTTGGTTCAATGTTGTTAGTTTATAAGTAATTGTTATTTAGCTTTTAATTAGATATGTGTGACGTGTAGATACCTAATGTTAACGGCTTCGGTATACGGAAAAACTCAAGCTTCGAGTTTATGATTATACCTGAATTTGTGTAACCTGTAAATATTTTTTCTTAAATAAATACATTTTTATTATTATTATTATTAAATATAGTCTTATTGACTTATAATGTACTAGAATAATATGTATTTTTAATCACATTACTGGGTAAAAAAAAAAGTACTGTTGCCAATTTACATTGTACAGTCGAGTTTGGCGCTATCATTATTATTAGGTAGGTAGGTGTACTTATTTATTTAAGTTATAGTATGTATATGTATGTGTATGTATGTATATGTATGTATGTATGTGTATGTATGTATTTATTTAAGTTATAGTATGTGTATGTATGGGCTTTATTTTTGATACATTCAGTGCCACTAAAAAAACCACAGTTGGTTTTACCGAAATAAAGACAGACAGACACAGACACATTTTTTAGGGTTCCGTACCTGAAAAGTAAAAAAGGAACCCTTATAGGATCGCTTCGTTGTCTGACTGTCTGTATGTCAAGAAATCTATACTCTATAGGCTACTTCCCGTTGACCTAGAATCATGAAATTTGGCAGGTAGGTAGGTCTTATAGCACACTTAAGGGGAAAAATCCAAAATCCGTGAATTTGTGGTTTTCATGAACAAATATTTTGTATTTTTAACTTACAAAGTAAGATAATATACCAAGTGGGATATCGTATACTTAATATGTAAGTACATTCTAAAACAGGTTTTTATTGGTTTTCATGCACACAAGTTTTTGATTTATCGTGCAAAATGTCGAAAAAATACGACTGTATTACGGAACGTGGTCGGTTTTTTTGCTAAAATGTACCTATCTATTATCAATAAACTATAAGTACCTACCTATAGTATAAATACTATCAACACTACTATATTTTAATGGCGGAAACATAATGTATAAGCGTTTATGGGTACCATAAATATGTATGGACATTTCTAGTTCAAAGCGAGGTTTTTTTTAAATAAATTAGTAAAGAAAAACTTGATCTCATTTCATAAGTCAAATTAATCGCTACGCGGCACGAACTTGTAAAAGCATCGGTTAATAATTTGTCGTTAATTACTTTTCTATGTAAATTATATCTTGTACCTAAGTATATAAATTCTTTGTGTTAGAACCTGGTTAAAGTTAAGCACAAAAAAACATCACACTAGATAACCAACCGTGTGAAAAATTGCACTTTACTTGCGAGAGCATAATCTAAATCTATATATATAAAATTCAAAGTCCTGACTGACTGACTGACTGACTGACTGACATATATATCAATTATCAACGCACAGCCTAAACCACTGGTCCTAGAGACATGAAATTTGGAGCGTCTATTCTTTATAAAGAGTAAGTATCCACTAAGAAACGATTTTTCGAAATTCCACCCCTAAGTGGGTTAAATGGGGGATGGAAGTTTGTACGAAAGTCCGTCATTTTTCAAGTTATTTGCATGAAAATTGGTATTTGGGTTTTCTGTCACAAATGAAGAAATACGTGTTTCAGGATTTTTGGAAAATTCGCCCATAAGGGTGGTAAAATAGGGGATGAAAGTTTGTATGGGACAGTTTTAATTATTGATATTATTCACTTGAAATTTGGAAAGTAGGTAGGTGTTTCCTGAGGTTAGGTGTCAGCTACGAAACGACTATGAGAAAACCGCCCCCCAAAGGGATGAAATGGGGTGGGAAGGTTATAAGTGTTATTCTATGCTGGTGCAGGGTGCACGTCCTGTTGTTATAATGTTTGTTTCTGAATTAAAAAATGCCATTTGTTTCCTGTAGGCCACGCGGGTGAAGCCGCGGGCAGAAGCTAGTCTAAATATATAAAAGGAAAAGGTGACTGACTGACTGACTGATCTATCAACGCACATCTCAAACTACTGGACGGCTCCCGGACGGACGGACGGCTTTCTGAGAGAAAACCCGTGCTTGCAGAATTGGGCTGGCGATGGGTTGATCATGATGGTGATAACCACTCTACCAGCGAAACCATGCGTTTCAGCATCCTGTTAGCTTCTCAATCAACATACTTAAAATATGGTTATCAAACGTTTTACTTAGACATCCAATCTACTCGTACGAAAAGTGTTTGCTCAACGTTTCTGATACGAACCACTTAGGTGTGGAATGTCCTTCTGGCGTCCGTGTTTGCTGCCATTTGCCAAGCATGACTTAAAATATCTTTAAATCAAGATTGAATGGGCATTTCCTAGGCAAACGCGCTCCAGCTTAGACCTCATCATTGCTTTTTAGGCATGATTGTCGTCAAACGCAAGCCTATAAGCATTGTTAAAAAAAGTGTCGGGTAAACCTGCTCATTCGGACGACTGTGAGCGGGTGGGCGAGGTCATTGCAGCTGATCCACGAGTGTTGACCCGTCAAGCGATCGCTCGAACAAGACATTTGCACTCCGCAGTGATACATAGGGATCATTAATATCGGCATTGAGCCGGTGGCAGCGCTGCGGGGCTCCGCGCCGACTCGCCCGCTTTAAATAACATATTAGCCTATAAAGCGACCGCCGACATATTTCTCCATGTATCGAATATTTTTCGGTAAACCGGGACATAACGAATCGCCGACGACAGGCAGCGCGGGCGACGATTTATCGAGCGCACCCGATTCAAACGTAATCGGATTGCGGCGTCGATTACCTACTGATGCTGCAGCCGCGTCGATTCCTCTTTGTACCATTGTGCCTTACTAATGGGCAATGCTCAGTCGCTCACGAGCTTGATACCCAACTCTGGGGTTGAGTTGTGATAGCGGTGGGAAGTTCCAATATTGACTATTTACTCGTCCGAAATGTCATTGAAAAACAAGACCCTGGGTCCATGATGTTTTAGTGCTAAAAAATTCTTCCAAGGCATATCACCGCGATTAATAGCATCATCTGGTGACAGATGAGCTTACTCATTTTATCAGCCTGGCTGTCCAGCGTGGAAATGCAGCCAGTATTCTTGGCACCATTTCACACGGGTATGATTTGTACAGTAATCAGATAAGGCTAGCTTGAAGTTTTATTGTAAAATTTTCACAAAATCAAAATATATTCCTATTGAATGTAGGACAACCTAGTTTCTCTTATGCTACTTGTGACTCTACCACAGGATGGAATCAGTGACAGGATGGACTGAGAAGAGTCACCAAGAAACTCGGCAGTTGCTCTTTTCGGATCATAAAAAGTTACAATCTGTAACAATACAATAGGTACACCATCTTGTAGGCAATTGAAAGCTAAGGGGCTGAAATTTCACCTTGAATTTTTCACCTTGATAGCCTAGCAGTTAGGACATCCGCCTCCTAATCGGAGGTCAGATGTTCGGTCCCCGGCACGCACCTCTAACTTTTCGGAGTTAAGAGGTAATTAAATATCACTTGCTTTAATGGTGACGAAAAACATCGTGAGGAAACCTGCATGCCTGACAGAGTATTCCATAATGTTCTCAAAGGTGTGGGACGTCTGCCAATCCTACTTGTCACAGTGTGGTAGACTATGCCCTAAACCTCACTCTGAGAGGAGACCCATACTCTGTACTGAGCTGTTGATGATGATGTAATTTTAACAAAGTATCACGATGTCACTTTACCTGCTTTCTAAGTCCTCACCACATGACTGGTACAGTGACACTGCAAGCATCCGCAACTTGGGAACTATGGGTCTGTGCAAACAGAGTACAGACCCTCATAAATATATATGTAGGTATATCATCTGCAGGTATATCGTGAAATGTACCTAGGTGTTTGAGCTCACAGTCCGATGACACTGTATCTAGATACTTAGAACTTCTCTCCTTTTTATTTCTTCTGCGTGGATTTCCATAGTTAGTTATTAGGGTTCCGTTCCTCAAAAGGAAAAATGGAACCCTTATTGTTCTCTGTCTGTCTGACGGTCTGTCAAGAAACCTACAGAGTACTTCCCGTTGACCTAGAATCATGAAATTTGGCAGGTAGGTAGGTCTTATAGAAGACATTTGGAGAAAAATCTGAAAACCGTGAATTTGTGGTTATATCACACAAAAAAATATTATATTGTGCTCATGAACTAATAATTAGTATTTTAAATTTTCGTAGTATGATAACTTTATCAAGTGGGGTATAATATGAAAGGGCTTTAGATTTTTCAGCATTCTAACACAGATTTTATTTATCTTTATGCATTATAGTTTTTGAATTAGTGCAAAATGTCGAAAAATTACGACTGTAGTATACGGAATCCTCTAATTTGCACGAGCCTGACTCGCATTTGGCCAGTTTTTTTATAAAATAGACGAAAATGATCTGATTCCACACTAAAAAGTTGAATTGCCGTTACTTTCTTAGATCAAGCGACTATAAATAGTACGTTTTATAAGCTATAAGATACCTGCACCACTAAAGGCACAAATTGATAAATTACCACGATCCCGACGGTTAATATCTGAGAAATAAGTTCTTACGTGAGGATTACAGAATCGGTATATTGCCTCCCTTCAATGCTTCACCATCGAGAGGGTTTGATGTATGTAGTCCCATTGTTGGGTCCATGGAGCCATTTGTAAGCATACAGAGATTCTGTGTAAGCCTAATAGGAAATAGCTAGTGAAAAATGTGTGAGCAGCGTGTTGATAAGCTAGTTATGGTAATGAAGGATTTTTCTGTATATCCCCTATACTTGGCGACGTTTCCATAATATTTTTCCCTGTCCCGGGTCTTTTGAAGATTCAAATTCTCATGTAAGAATAAAAGATCAAAACTTTCCTTATTCAAATAAGCTCTGTACAGGCTGTTTTGAATTCTGTTCTCTGTGTAATCTGTTCCGAAATATGTGAAGGGATAGGCAGGTATAACACTTGCGTGGGAAAACTATGGGCATTATAAGTTAGGTAGACCGTAGAGTACCTACGTGGCAGAAAGTAATATAAACTTAATGTACAGCGGCCTTTAGAATGGCATTTTGGTTTTGTAGAGCGTTGCCTCTGTCACTTATACCTATATGACGTTTTGTCGGTCTCAATGACAGAGACAATGCTCTACAAATCTGCTATCTCCTTCTTACGGTCAATGCACATTACTTTCTGCCGCGTACTCTACCTACCTAAAAAAAATATTTAAAAAATATCTTTTTTATTCAAATAAACTTTCTTTCTGTACGTAAGTATCTTGGGAGAAGTTCTAGAACCTAAACAGATTGTGATTCAGAGCGAAACTTCATCCGGTTGATATACCTAAGTATGTTTTGGCATTTCGAATTATTTAAGAAGTCTAGAAGAAAAGGAAGACCGACTTCTATGTTGACTATTTGACAGCATCATAGCAGTAAACTCACTCGTGGACAGATATATGCGAATATATAAGAATAAAAAGCATAAATGCGAAAGTGTGTGTGTTTGTTTGTTTATTGGTTTAGTTGATTTGTTGGTTTGTCCTTCAATTACGTTGAAACAGAGCAACGGATCGACGTAATTTTTTGCATGAGTATAGTTAAAGACATGGAGAGTGACATAAGCTACTATTTATCCCGGAAATTCAAAGAGTTCCCACGGGATTTTTAAAAAACCTAATTCCACGAAAGTCATGGGTGTCAGCTAGTAGCTACAAAATTTTATAGAATGAACAGTAATTTATTCGCAAAATGATTGAGCCAATTATGTTTACATTGCGGATTAAAACTACAGTCAATGACTTAGGTATGGGTAGATTTACATTCATTATCATCTTCACCTTGAGTTGAACGGTCGTTAACTTTAACAAAGTCTAGTTTCAAAAGAACAATAATAGGTAGATGAGTCAGTGTGCATTAAATTTTTACCTCTTTTATGCCGGACGTATTTTCTTTTACGTAGGAGAACAAGAGTAACCGATATAGCTTAATGGGTTGCGAAGCTGAAGTGGCAATGGGCAGGGCAGATACCTACTTAGTTCAGAAAACCGATAGACCCTGGGGTCCCAAGGTGCTGAAATGGCGACCTCGCACTGGAAGGCGCAGCGTTGGAAGATCGTATACTGCCAATAGTCTGATGTCATCCGTCCACCTTGTAGTAACAAGGTGGACGGGTGACATCAGACGAGTCGCAGGGAGCCGCTGGATTCAGGCGGCGCAAGACCGTGGCGTTTGGAAGTCCCTACAAGTGACCTATGTCCAGCAGTGGATGTCTATCGGTTGATGATGATGATGATTTATTTTTAAGGTTCCGTGGGTAATGGTGACATGAAATTATAGAAAAATAGGGCTATCTGCGTCTACTAAAATTTTTGACGCCTGTCAATGACGTCGAAACGTCGACGTTATGTGAGAAGTTCCCTAACTGAACTGTGGGGGTGCATTTGGAGGAAAAGAGCTTCCCGCTTCAGCGTATGAGATGTGCCTGCCCTCTAAATCATTTACGACAATGCCGCCCGGGTTTTGTCGCCTCGCAGAGTCACAGGATTTATCGCCCACTTTATACGAATAACATAACTTTAATACGAATAACACTACTTTAATAATACACTCCCGACTCCATTGGCGCTTGATAACGGAATGTTATTAATATTATGGCTATAGTACAATTATTGGGCTATATTAGGTACCTTTTAATAGATTCAGGCTTCCACATTTTATAGAGACCGGATAATTTAGGTATTAACTAACATTTTCTCTCAAAAGGAAAAAAGGAACCCTTATAGGATCAGTTTGTTGTATTTCTGTCTGTCCGTTTGTCGTGTCCGGTACTTCCCGTTGACCTAGAATCATGAAATTTGGCAGGTAGGTAGGTTTTATAACAATCCGAAAACCGTGATTTTGTGGTTACATGACACAAACAAGTTAAAATATTTTGTAAACTACTTCAACTTTCAAATTAAGATTACTATGTCAAGTGGGGTATCATAATATTATGAAAGGGTTTTACCTGCAAATTCAAAAAAAGATTTTTATTTATTGTTATGCATAATAGTTTTTGATTTATCGTGCAAAATGTCGGAAAGATACGGCTGTTGTACGGACCTCTCATGGATGGCAATCGGAGTATGAGACGGGGGGACTCCCCACACACGCGCATCAGGGTAGCACAGGGGCTGTGCGGGTGTGCGGGGTGTCCCCACCCCAATTGCCATCTCGACCTGTCGCGTACTTATAGAATCGTGTGGACGATGACGAATGACGAGTGACAGAATGGTAATGAAAATATTGTTAAAAAAATTACGCGCAACATTTATCTCCTATTATGAAAGCGTTCGAAAAATAAAAAAATAAAATAGCTCGAACAATCGATTGAACTCGCGGTCGTTCAAAGTGGCCAGAGGGCTTAGTATGAGGTTTTGATAGAATTCGAGCATCGATACACACCTAACTTTCCGTGATTTGAAGTTATCAGCGGGTCTTGTCCGTTTGGCCGGGACGGCCAGACGGGGTTACGGGCCTCGAGGCTTGGCCTCCTTACCCGGGATTAAGTGATCTTAATTTCGCAACATTTCTGCTTGGGGCACTGCTGGCTGTATCTATAGATACAGACAGACCTAAGATTTGAAACTATGCTGTCAAAATGCAGTTTAATGTAAAGCTGAAGTATTTTGATACTTGAATACAATCAACATTCATCATCGTCATGATCAAGCCATCGCTGGTTCACTACAGAATACGGGTCTGCTCTATGAATCAGAAGAGTTTTGGCCATAGTTTACCACCACACTGGCCAAGTGTAGATTGGCAGACTTCTCCTACCTTTGAGAACATTATGAAGAACTCTCAGGCAGGCAGGTTTCCTCACGATCAACGTTGGTGATATTTAAAATCTCATACTAAGCATATACATAGTGAAATATGTGATGTTTTCACTCCTCAGCCATCGAGAGAGGTGTTTTTTGTGACGTAACAAACGCTTTGTATCGGTATTCGATGCTCCGTCAGTGTATCCAGGACTATTAATATCGGAGGCATCTGTTTGATGAAATATTAATGGGGTGAGATTCCTGGACACGAGCATAATGCGCGGTGACCACGATCTAATTTATCACGCAGCCCATAATACCCCGCGCGGCTCTCGAGGTGTTAATATTTACAGAGGTTCAAAATAAACCTCCAAATATTAAATCCAATGAGGCTGTTCAACTTATATGTGCATAGGTATCTAAGTCCCGCAAATTGCTATTGCGCTGGAACCATGTCTCACTTACATCGAAATGATGTCATGTTGACGTCATTTGACGTAGGTATATTTAAGTAAAAATATACCATCAGCTCGAAAGTTCAGTCTAGTGCTGACGTCACTAAAATGGCGGCCCCACGTATTAGCAATTTGCGGGACTTATACATGTTATATCGTCATCATCATGATCGACCGATATCTCTGATACACTAACGAGTACGGGTCTCCTCTCAGAATTAGAAGGGTTTAGGCCACAGTCCGCAACGCCCGGCAAGTCTGGATCGGCAGACTTTTGAGAACATTACGGAGAGCTCATTGCCATCCAGGTTTCCTCACGATGTTAGCAAGTGATATAGTGATGACTGATGAGTAATTGCTTGATATTAGATAATTCCGAAAAGTCGTATGTGAAACTTGAAAAAGAAATGCGTGCCCGGGATCGAACCCCCTACCTTCTGAATGTAGTATCCCGATATTTTGACCACTAGGCTATCACGGCTTTTTGCATATATAGGTACATCCATAAAAATAAATCTATCATCATCATGATCAACTCATTACCCGTACTATCGAATTTTCGCTGGCAGTCACTCGACTAAACAATTCAAAGACTTGGTAAAAATCAGCCAAATGCGAGTAGGACTCACACACGAAATCGTTCCGTACCATCGTACAAGAAATAAAACTTTTTAGTATTTTTGATTTTCATGGGTGCGTGAGTTTGCCTCGCACTTGGCCGGTGTTTTTCTTTTGCGGTTTGGAACCCTAAAGGAGAGCTTAACTCGCGTTGATGTTTTTTGTGTATAGATCTCCAAATCGTAGCAAGCTGTCTGCCTCGTCTTCGTTACAGTACAAGGCTATCTTGGCGCGTGGCGAAAATCGGAACTAACGTTGCCGTCAAGTGTCCCCTTTGTCCTTGTTTGAATATTCTAAGCCTTTGTTCTCCATCAGCGCCCTCCTGTCAATGTCATTCAAGTGCCAAATGAGCCTTGTCGCACTGTATGGTTGCGGCTCTACTAGGTACTTGGATCCGGCAAATGATTCGTCAATCGTATACTTACCCGAACGGTTGGCACGAATACTTATAGGTCTACTAGCTTATGCTCGCGACTTCGCCCGCGTGGACTACACAAATTTCAAACCCCTATTTCACCCCCTTAGGGGGTTGAATTTTCAAACATCCTTTCTTAGCGGATGCCTACGTCATAATAGCTAGGCTGCATGCCAAACAGCCCGATCCGTCCAGTGGTTTGAGCTGTGCGTTGATAGATCAGTCAGTCAGTCAGTCAGTCAGCTTTATATATTTAAAGATTCAAAATCCCACGGGAACTCATTGCTTTTATATATTATAATATAGCTATTTATTACACCACGAGGACTATTCGCTGCCACAATATTGCCAACCGGCTGATTTGCCAACCTTATTTAAAAATATGCCAAACACAAATCGCACTACTAATGCGCACTGTGTACTGTGTACCAAGTATACTGCCATTAGTTTATTTTTCCCTATCGACATGTGATTGTTCTGTGTATTTGTCTCATCCGAATAATACGTAATACAGTGCGACAAAGCTCTCTTGGCACTTGAATGTCATTGACAGGGGGGCGCTGTTGGAGAACAAAGGTTTAGATTTTTAGAATATTCAAACAAGGACAAAGGGGACACTTGACGGCAACGTTAGTTCCGATTTTCGCCACGCGACAAGATATCTTGTCGCACTGTAACAAATTTTATCAAAATCGGTTGAACGGTTGGGCCGCGAAAAGCTAGCAGACGGATGGACAGACAGACACACTTTCGCATTTATAATGTTAGTATGGATCAATATTGATCAATTTTCGATGCAGTTTATACAATCGATCGCATGTGGGCATATAGGTAGGTAGGTACGCTCATCTCATATGTACGGTCGAACTTGGACAGACATGACTAATCGTTTATTAAAATTAAAAGAACCATCACGAGAATACAATTGAATTAAGAATCCAACGAGTTTCGATTGGTATTGATTAATACAAAGTACTATTTTATAATATTTCCGTCACTAGAGTCAGGCAATTTTTTTAAATGAAAATATTACAATAGCATTTTCACCTGGTGGTAAGTGATGATACAGTCTAAGATCCTTGAGCGCTAGCAACGATTAGCTTGCTGTCAAGGCGTCGGGCGCGAACACAGAAGACGTAGGTTCGGATTCGAGATTAATTTTTGTTTTTATTTGTCGATATTTCAACCCAATTGCACGGGGAAAGTTAATAGTGACGTTGTGAGTGTATTTTGCCGGACAGCTCGTGAAGTTCCAGCGAAAAGAATAAGAAAGAGGGTAGTTCGCTACTGCCCTTGACAGCTCGAACTTCATCTCTCGCAGCACCGCAGTCCCGTCGTGACCACGACCCGTGCAATTGGGTTAAAATATCGACAAATAAAAACAAAAATTAATCGTGGTATGTACCCGTTTTATACATTAAAATACATATAATATGTTTCCGGCCCATAAGTCCACGATGACCATTCAGCTGTGGGCCCCTATCACTAAGGCTGGGAGCACACGATGCGTTGCGGCGCCGCACTGCAAAGATTTCACCGTATCAGTGGGCACACGGGCGGTGCGGCGCCGCAACGTTGTTATGTCGCAACGGTGCCGTAGCAGCGTTGGACAGTGTCCTTCCTTGTGACGCATAAACAACTGAGTGCCGCTCCGACGTCGCAACGCATTCACCCCTCCCCGCCTCGTCTCGGTGGTTGCAAGACTGGTGCGGCGCCGGAGCGCATCGTGTGACATGCCACAGTACCCGTAGTACAAGATTTTACGTCTCACCAAACGAAACCAAATTCGAGAGTCGAAATACTTCCGCGTTACAGTAAAATGGACCTAAACAGCCTTGAATTGAAGTCAAATATTCAATGCCACTGATTTTCATTTCGCAATGTTTCCGCTTGGAGCGCTGGCTGTAGAAGTGTAGACAAACTTGAGCTTTAAAACAAGGCATTTAAGATCCAGTTTACTGTAACGCGGAAGTATTTCGACTCTCGAATTTGGTTTGGTTTGGTGAGACGTAAAATCTTGTACTACGGGTACAGATATATTTTGTATGTAAGACGACGCAGCGACACCGCTCCGGCGCCGCACCGCCGCCGCAACTTGTCGTGTGCCCCCGCTCTAAGAGCAGAAAAGTACCCGTCATCATTTCACAATGGAGCACCGCAGGCCCGCACCGCGGATCTCTCTTGTTTATTTAATAAACACCCATCCTTCCCTCCTGCCCGTCTGCGTCTGTCCCTTGTCAACTCTTTTTATCATTTTTTTTCTTCTATCTTCGACGCACTCAGTAGCTAGTGTGTGAATCAAATGTATAAAAAACCGGCCAAGTGCGATGAGGGTTCCGTACTACAGTCGTATTTTTTTGACATTTTGCACTAAGTATAATTCAAAAACTATGATGCATAAAAATAAATAAAAATCTGTTTTAGAATGCACACCCCACTTGATATAGTTATCTTACTTCGAAAATTGAATTTACTAATTATTAGTTCATGATCAGAATTTAATTTTTTTTGTGTGATGTAACCCTAAATTCACAGTTTTCAGATCTTTCCCCGAATGTCTGCTAAAAGACCTACCGACCTACCAAATTTCGTGATTCTAGGTCAACGGGAAGTACCCTGTAGGTTTCTTGACAGACCGACAGACAGACAGATAGACAACAAAGTGTTGCTATAAGGGTTCCGTTTTGCCTTTTGAGGTAACGAACCCTAAAAATACAAAAAGCAGGGTAGTTTACCGTATATTTTGGTAGTAAAAAAAGGAATGTATTTCATTGAAGTTCTTTGAAATGGGTTAGGCAGTCGACTCATGCAAAACTGACTCAAAGTCATTCAGCGATTGAGAGAGCTAGGTATATGCCCTCAGAAATGAGGAGATACGTATGCGAACCAGTGTAATCAACAAACATAGCTAAAGGGATTCCAAAGCTGAACTGGCAATAAGTCTATTAAAGCTTTAAAGAATTGGTGTGAGGCACACTATTCACATATTTTAATAGGAATCACATAGATTAATACTAGGTAGGAACCTTGTATAGTTCGCGACCGGTATGAGGCGAGGGGACGCCCCGCACCCCCGCACGTCACCCGTGTTATCCCACACGTCCAAACCCCAAATGCCATGTCGAACTGTCGCGGACTTTAGGTACCCATTCATCTATCCGCCGCGAACAAAAGTGAGCTGCCGATGTTGACTTAACTTGAAGCGAATTCAAACCAACAATATTTGATCGCCACGCCAACCTATGCGTAAAAGCCTTAGACAAGATATTAACAAATGTATCCCGTATGATGTTTGCACAAAGTTTGTTATTCCTTGAAGAGTTATACCGCATGTTACCTTTAGTTAATATTTCAATTACTGAAACCATTGACACAAGTGAGTTTAGAATGCAACCTGTGTATACAATTACTGTTTTTATTCATTTAAACTCTATGTATAGCCAACTATTAGGTTGTAATTTCATTGATGGCCCAAATTTATATGCCATTTTGGAGATAAGAGAGGCTGTAATATAAATGTCAGAAGACCAGTGACGTTCGTTTGCATTTCTCATGGATTTTTGGACTACCTACTTGAACAACCTAGATTCTTGTAAGCTACCTAAGCTAAAAAGCTAGCAGACAAACAGACAGACAGACATTTATAATATTAAGGATGGATAAACACTTGACGCGTCCTTCTCATATCATAATTAAGCTTTCCATTTTAATTACATGGCGATATGAGATAGTATCTACTCGTGGAGCGAATACAAAATAGTCATAGAAGTAGAATTAGTAAAGATCCCAAACGGATCCATTAAGGCTCAAGTGAGAGCGCGTCGACGACGGACGGCGGGGCGCGCCCTCGTTGTCTGTCATATAACTCACGCGCTAATAGGAGCGGCGCGTCTTGCAACTATTAAATACTTTTACGATAATGTCCGACAAACGAATATTGACGAATAAATTCCAACTTTTTGGAGTTCCGTGTCTTATTACCATCAGACCTGCGCGGTGCGGCGCGGCGGGGTGATTCGCTAACTCACTTTCTAACACTGAATGATAGCCACCGAGCTAATTTTTTAATCCGTTGAAGGTTTTCTACGAAAAAATATTTTAATGTCACCCAGTGAAGCAGCAATGTAAATGTCACTCTAAAGGCCGATGTACATTATTTTCGGCCGCGTACTGTACTTATAGATAGATACCTATAACAAAATGCCTTTCCAACCGACTTCCAAAATGGAGGTGTTTCTCGATTCGTTGGATATTTTTTACTAGATGATACCAGCGTGGATATAGACTTTATCAATCCTGCGGGAACTCTTTGATTTTCCGGGATAAAAACTAGCCTATGAGTCAAGTGATCGGTCAGGGTATAAGGTACCTATCCCCATTACAAATTAAGTGCAGTAGCTTTTGTGTCAAAGAATAACAATCATACACAAATACAAACTTTCACCTAAGTAGGTGTATAATAAGTATTAGTGTGATCAGAAGACAACACGGAACCCATTACGTGGGACATAGAAACCCGCTTAACATATTTCTTTCCAAACAGCCCAAGGCGCCAGTTGCCTCGGTTGCTTCCCAATATTAATAAATGCTAGTTCTGTTTGGTTCTGTTTTTCGGGCTTTTAATTGCTCCGAGCGGGAAAGTAGTAAATTAAACGGTCGGCTTTTAATATTCATGGGGGTTTCAAACAAAATTCTAAACTAATTAAAGTTATCGCGGGTAGAGTCCGATCGGCCCCGGCCGGCTCGGAGCCCCAATTATTTGCATTTCTCGCGGACAGATGTTCCAAGGTTTTATTGACCGGCTCCTGTTAGGCCGGGAACATACATCTTGCCACCCGATCCCACGCGATGGGTTTCGGGTGTTTGTAGTATAAGTCCCACAAATTGCTATTGCGTTGGAACCATGTCTCATTAAAGCGAGGTTTATATTAGCAATAAAACTTGCAGAAGTTGACTTCCGCAAGCTATTTCTACCGTATGTAAACAATCACGTCAAGCTCACTTCCGCAAGTTTTGTAACTTGCCGCAAGTCACAAATGTACATGTACAATATTGCTCGTAGTGTAAACCGTTCTGCAAGTACTTGCGGAATAACTTGCAAGAAGTTCTTGCTAGTCTAAACCTCGCTTGACATCGAAATGACGTCATTTTGTTAAAAAAGGCATCCCTAAAAAAATGGGTCTGAAAAAACTCACTTTCTGCAAAATCCAGTGCCTAGTTGTTAGGTTAACTAAAAGTAGTCAAAACAGTACATACATACATGAAAGATGCTATACTTATACTAACTATATATATACTTATATATATAATATACTTATATATATAGTATAATAATATACTTATACTAACAGGAATTATTCAAATTAAATCAATAATTTTTAAATTAGAACATCATCATCATCAACCCATCGCCGGCTCACTACAGAGCACGGGTCTCCTTTCAGAGTGAGAAGGGATTTGGCCATAGTCTACCACGCTA
Source organism: Maniola hyperantus (assembly GCF_902806685.2). Classification (NCBI taxonomy): domain Eukaryota; kingdom Metazoa; phylum Arthropoda; class Insecta; order Lepidoptera; family Nymphalidae; genus Maniola; species Maniola hyperantus. The sequence goes on from NC_048564.1 coordinate 2,050,584, forward strand.
CCTAAATTAGAATATACGCTTTTCGAAAATTTGGACAACTATCCGCACTTTACCCTACGCCTTCCTATACCTTGTTTCTGTATAAGATACAATTAAATTTTATTTCTTGTGGACAGATGTTCTCGTCGTAGTCAAAGTCGAGTTGAAGGTTTTATATTTGAGTGGCCTATTATATCGCACTGATGATACAATACTGTCGTAACTCAAAATATGTCAAATTTGAGATAAGACCATATTCAAACGTAAAATTCAATTCCCTACACGCCAATAATACCGTCGTTAGAATAGTGTAAGAAACAAATAAGATATGGCGCCATGAGTCAGTGTTCATGATTGACCAACTGTCGTGGTACCCTAACCAATATTGCATCATCTTTAGTTACATCTAAATTCGACGAAAAAGGACGTGACACTTTACGGCTTAGACCGCTTTAATTCTAATTGGAACGATATTGTTGAATCAGGTATGTAAAAGTTCACCTGTTAATTCGAGTTAATACATTATAGCTGATTTAAACCTAAATAAATATTTCTAGTTTGTAGGTGTATTTCTAGTTATTACACTATTATCGATTCACAGAAATGAAATTTAAAATAGTATTTTCACTTACGACGTCCTTGTTGGTTTAGAAAGTAATTTTAGACTTAATACTGTTTTGTTGAAACATTTTAAATAGCTTGTTTTTTGTGATAATTTGTTAATATTTAAACAAATACTTATTTGTTAATTACAGCATTTAAAATGACGTATTCGAACATATAAATGTAAAAATGAGAATATTGTCATTTACCGGTTTTTTTTAATAATTTTGAGTTACTACATTGTAGGTGACATACAATATTTAAGGTGTTTTACTCAATTAATATTTGGTTTTTTTTGTAGAATCAGTATGCATTGTGGGCGATTGCTTGTTGATATGGTGATAAAAACAACGTCAACCAATCACCAGAAGAAGAAAAACGATTAACCTATTTTGAAATTGGAAGTCTTAAACTGAATTGAAAGAATTGGGACTGAAATGGAAGTTGCATATAGAAAAAAATACACAGGCTAATCTCTTTACACTTACGCAGTACAAAAAATGAATGTTAAAGTATAACTCATACATTTCTGATTCGTGGTCACTCTCAAAACGAGGGTGACAGCGTTATAGAAAAGCAAGTAAAGTGCTTCCTTTCATCTGGATCAATCTATCTCCCACTAATATTATACCTTAATTCAGACCGCTTAAAAGACAGGACAACCCTATAGAGTCAGTGAAATGACTTATGATAAATTTTTTGACCTTAAATCACTTCAAGAACAGTAGGGTAGTAATTTTAATGTGAGCACGGATAGAAACCAAGTATAATGGCACGACATTAAGATGTTTGTATGTATATTTTTTATTGCACTACAAAAACACAAATAACAGGTTACAAAAAAAGATCTTAAAAAGTAGGTACAAAGATGCTTTGCATTGAAAAGGAACATCCAAGTACTTTTTTCTACAAGACTTCTTACGAAGATAAAAATTACTAAAATGTTTTAGTACGTAGTACATGACGAGCTGGAAACCAAACGTTATTATTTTCTGTTGCTTTGACACCAGCATAAACAATTATATCAAAATATAAAAAAGACACGAAAGAACTGCTCGACAAAAATATGATTCCCAGGACCTATTATGAATCATACTTTCGAGATTTGACTGGTTAATTATTTTAAGTACTTAAATTAAAAATATTACTGCCATTTTGATGCTAATTATTAGTAACAGACTGGTGTATTAAGTATACTATTATTTGTTTTGCCTAGCTCCAATTTAGTGAATACGTACAATTACAGTGCAGTTACAAAAATAGCTGATTATTTAAGTAAAACAATAAATATTTTGATTGGCTCTGTTTTTTTGTATTCAAGACAAATTTTGTTTATTGTTTTCCAAGGTATATTTTGTTATTTTTTGTTGAAATAGGCACAAATTGGTGAAATAACATTTTGGTTATTACTTTTTATAAATAAAAACTGATTATCTGATTGATTTTTCTTGAGTATCTGGTTTTATTTATCAATTTCCAAACCTAAATGTGAAAATTATTATGTTGGAGGGAACTATAAAACTTAAAACTAAATTTTAAAATTGTTGTAACTACAAAATTTTACTCAAAACCATACGGAAAAAGTCACCTATTATTTGTATTAACTCAAAAATTTTCAACAATAACTATACAACTAAAAATAATTACTCTTTCTGAAAACTCTTTTTTCAGAAATACAGTATTAACTCAAAAATTGCGAATTACAGTTACTACTTGTAATTTTTAAAATAATTGATAAAAGATAATTGCGTTAATTTTATTTATAAACCTTATAAAGTATTTACTTTTTTATTATCTATAACAGGAAGTGAATAATCAGTTTTTCGTCGATTCTGAAAAAAGTCATTTTTTGAGTTACGACAGTATTGTATTATTAGTGCGATATTACAGTTCTATGGCAGCAAATCTTGGGCAATAGATTTTTTATAACTATCAACCGCAAACTCGTCGAATGGGAGTTTATGACTAATAGACATCCAGCCGCACTCATAGTCGCTAATCGTTAGGTACTTAAGATTGAGTTAAAACGAGACAGATTTATGTGAGAGATATAGCTCTGTCTCGTTTTAACTAAACTTAGGTAACGATTTAGAGACTCTGAGTGCGGCAGTAAGACTTATAATATATTACCAACTTCGTATGGACAGGGTTATTGAACAAACAAAATAGCACCGACTCATTGGTGCTTATGCACCAATGCAACCTCAGTGACGTCTGGATTTCAAACGGGTCGTTCATTAGTATTTAAGAGGTGGCGCAGATTTATTTGGTTTCTAAACCGTGAAAAATTTTGTTTGCTTGACCATAATATCTTGTCATTTATATCAATGCTAATAGATGCATCTCTAGATAGGGTAGGGTACCTTTATAACACTCAATATCATTCAATAAATAAAGAAATGTACAAAATCAAAATCATCATCATGATCAACCCATCGCCGGCCCACTACTGAGCACATTCTCCAATCAGAATGAGAAGGGGTTAGGCCATAGCCCGCCAGACTGATCAAGTGCGGGTTGGCAGACTTCACATGCCTTTAATAACATTACGGCGGACTCTCAGGCGTGCAGGTTTCCTCACTATGTTTTCCTTCATCGATAAAGCAAGTGGTTTTTTTAAAATTATACCTATATATAGAAAAATACTACCGCATAGCTACAGTCAGACCTGAGATATCTTTAAACTGGCCCGAGGTACAAGCTAGCAAATATGCGTACAGTAGGTACGTTACCGAAAGTATTAAGTAATGTATTGGACCTTTAGAATGACATTTCGGCTTTGTAGAGCGTTGTCTCTGTCACTCATACCTACATGACGTTTTGTCGGTCTCAACGACAGGGACAACACTCTACAAATCTGCTATATCATTCTAAAGGTCGATGTACATTACTTTCGGCCGCGTTAGTACACACTAGCACTACTCTACCTATCCCACACATTTTTTTTCTCAGAAAATAAAGCACGTCTAGTGGCAGTGGGATCTCGGCATTATAATCGAATTATCTCACATTATTGGATAGAATTCTTGCTAATTTTATACGATTATTTAAAGGTTATGAAAAAAAAAGATGTACCGGCAGGTGTGAATAGCTTATAGCGATGAGATAATTAGTGATGTGCTGATGATTTAATCGATAAAATATTATTTAAGACTAGCTTATGCTCGCAACTTCGTTCACGTGGACTAAACAAATTTCAAACCCCTATTTCACCACCTTGGTGATTGAATTTTCAAAAATCCTTTCTTAGCGGACGCCTGCGGCGTAATAAGTAGCTACTTATCTGCATGCCAAATTTCAGCCAGATCCATCCAGTAGTTTGAGCTGTGCGTTCAGCGTTGATAGATCAGTCACCCAGTCAGTCACCTTTTCCTTTTATATATTTAGATAAAAAATCAATCCCGTATTTGGGTACTTCACAGGTAGGTACAGTGTCTCTTGGAATCCGAATCAAAAAGCTGCCATTTATGTCTGTCTGTATACCTATTGCGCCACTGTGCGACAACCATCTCTACCAAATGCAAGTCTTTACAAATTTTAAGTTAACTAAATAAAAAACAGTTAAAAACGAAAAACCCGACTCTGCATAAATACCAAAAAGTAATAATAATTACTTCGACTCCTACGTCTACCACGCTGACCACGGAGAACCACGGAGAAAAATAAGATTTTTGTGTTGATTCGGATTGGCTATGCTGCGTAGGCCCTGCTGGCCGCTACAGCGTCATGGGGGGGGGGGGGGGGGGGAGCTCCGCCTGGGGGTGAGACCTAGTGAGACCTAATCTCCTGTGAGGCTGTGACGTTGGGATGGGCGGATTGGTTGGACTACTGGTTAGTCCGTACGCCCCCGAGGCCGTGGCGTTAGTCCACGTCCGGGTGACGTTAGAAATCGAGGACCTCGTCTTCGCCGGCGAAGACGCTGTAGAAAAAAAAGATATTATTGAGTCGCGTTTTATACATTTAGATATGTCTATATCGACAACAGCCACACCAGCCAACACTAGCAGCGTCGGTGTCACACGCCGCGGGGCGCCGCTCGTGCCCGCCCCACCTGCCCGCGCCGCAGCACCTATTTGCGCGTAAAACCTCCCATTGTCTACACAAACATACCTACAATTGTTTGTTAGCCCGACCAAGCCCCCGCTGGCAGGGACAAGGGAATCCCGACACGGTGGTCGATGAATTGATGATCGTTTTAATATTCACGGATATGTGAACATTTTTTAGTGTTCACAACATCAATGTATGAGCACTCTAAAGTCAAAAAGTTGTTCATCAACTGATCATTGCAAAATTGATTTGATCGAGTCGGCTGTACGTTCTGCAGAAGTTTAACTTGTGTTTTTAGTAAGCAATACTAGTGATTCACCACGAACTGAGACCATCTTTCACATAAGATAGTTTTAACTAGGTAGGTATATATTGGGGCCGATCCTCTTATACACAATCTCTAAACTAAACTAAAATAACAGGTCTTAAATTTTAGATTAGATGCAAAAAAAAGCTACAGAGTTATTGGCGATGGTTGAATTTTGCTATAATCAAACAGCGCTATCTATTAACATGAAATTGTGAAGTTATGACATTATTGTGAAGTTATGGGGTTGTAAGAGAAGCTGGAAGAAATTTCTAAGTATTACCTAGGTAGGTAATAGCTTCAAGGTTCATTATTAGTTCGTAACAATATAGTATTACTAGATGTTGCCCACGACTTCGTCCGCGTGGATTTAGGTATTTTAAAAATCCCGTGGACACTCTTTAATTTACCGGGATAATAAGTAGCCTATGTCCTCCCCCGGGCTGCAAGCTACTTATTGCTGTACCTTTCGTCTGAAAATCGGCTGAATGGATGGGCCGTGAAAGGCTAGCAGACTGACAGACAGACACACTTTCGCATTTATAATATTAGTATGGAATGGATGTACAAAAATAATAAAAATTAAAAAAACATAACTGTATAGGAACAAAACAATCAAATCCCAATCTTTTTACTAAGCGGGTTAAGAATTAAATTTAAATATTTATAATATAAGTAGTTTATTGACAACTATAATTTTAACAAACCGATATTGCCGTCAGTCTTGAGATAATTTATGAACGCATCGCCCGTTAACGCATCAAAAAGACATAAATTTCGATGTCGGACAATTAAAATGTTTGCATTTTTACATTGTATTTTGAATTATTCGTAACAATTTGGCGATACGAAGACTCTATCCACAGTTTACGACAGCTATGAAACTTGTTACAAAATGACGAATCATCATCATGATCAACCCATCACCGGCTCACTACAGAGCACGGGTCTCCTCTCAGAGTGAGAAGGGTTCTGGCAATCCACCACGCTGGCCATGTGCAGATTGGTAGACTTCACACACCTTTGAGAACATTATGGAGAACTCTCAGACATGCAGGTTTCCTCATGATGTTTTCCTTCACCGTTAAAGCATCACTTGCTTTATTTAAATAATTAAAACGCACATAACTCCGAAAAGTTAGAGGTGCATGCCCGGGATCGAACTCCCGACCTCCGTTTGGAAGGCGGACGTCCTAACCACTAGGCTATCACAGCTCAAATGACGAATACTATTGTTTTAATATTTTTTGTGACTAATGTTATCAAAACTATCTACAAGTTGTTAGGTATATCACAACATACTTATTGCATGCTAATAGGCAGAATTTTGCATTTACAATATGGATATAATGATTCCAATTATTGTAACTCAGCTCAGTCTCATGGAAACCACTAGCGTATAGGTGATGTACCTAACCTTGCAAGCGAAGTGTTACTTACAAATAATAAGTTATTAAGTATTGGGGCTGATTCTCTAGTACACAATCTCTAAACTAAACTAAATTAACAGGTCTAAATCTAGTGCTTTCCTTTTCCGCAAGCAACATTATGAAAGGGATATAGCAATAGATTTAGACGTGATATTTTAGTTTAGTTTAAGAGATTGTGTACAAAGGAATTAGCCACATTATTGACTGCTCATTTTACGACTCTAAGTTCAGTGACTGATGTTATATCTCTACACAACTATAACGGTTTGTTTGATTAACATTTTATTGCACACCAAATCGTGACATTGAAGTTTTAATTCCAGTTGAGCGCGATAGTTTATAGTTAAGCGTTTATCACAGGTTTATATAGAGCAAAGAAATATGTCCGATCTACGAACATTCTCACGACATATCACGATATACTTACCTACTCAATTAACACAATAGAAAACGGCAAGCGGCGCAAATATGCCTCTTTCATCGAGAGTTACATTTTTGTTCCGTTTGCCGTGTAGACCCTGGGCCATAAAGTCTTAGTACAAAAAAAAATACGAGACATTTCACTGCGATTATAATAGCCTCATCTGGAGCCAGAAGGGCTGGCACATTTTTTGCGCAACGGATCAGCCTGGCTGTCCAGCGCGGAAATGCAGCCAATATTTTTTGGCACACATCGGACATGATTTGTATAGTAATTAGATAAGGCTTTATTGTAATATTTTCATATAATTTGTTGTAAAAACAAAACAAGATAAAGTTGAAAACTAATACCCTTATAGTAGGAGACAGGTTGAGATGGCGATCGGGGTATAAAGCGGGGGTACGCCCCGCATACCCGCACGTCACCTGCGCTATCCCACACCGGGTTCATGGGGAGCCTGTGCGGGTGTGAGGGGCGTCCTCACACCGATTGCCATCATGACCTGTCGCTTAGGTACTATTAACTTTACATACCTACTTCTCTTAATAAACGCTGAAATATTATATTGAAATTGTTTTTCATTTCGGTATATAACATATTGTAATATACCTACCTACCTACCTACGCATTTTGAGAAAAGTCGAATGGTACCTGAAAATGTTGTCAATGGAAAATCCCTGGCTAGTAGTAGATAAAAATAGGTGGGTATACCTACCTATATAAATACAGTAAAAAAACATGCAACGTGTTTTCCTTACGCCGCCATACCCGCCATTTTATCCTTTATTTTATTAACCGACTTCAAAAAAAGGAGGAGGTTCTCAATTCGTCGGAATCTTTTTTTAAAAAGTGTTTAGCCTATCAAGAATGTTTGATGTAGGTAACTTTTACACCAGAACTCATAGTCAAGGTACACATACAACATTATAAAGCTTGAATATGACACGTCATGTCATTTGAATCGTCCTCTAAAGAAGCGCCTATCTTAATAAGTGAATTCCAGTGTTAAAAGTTTATTGCACCTTCCTAAATAAGACGTCCTAAATGGTATAGTTATCGTCAAACTATCCAATTTTGCCACACAATGATACTTTGCCCAAAAAACCTTTTAGGTACCTATACCTAAGCAAATTCGCTATGTAATATTTTTTTATTTTTTTATTTTTCATGTACCAAAATTGTAGTTACAAAGTAATAATAAATTAAGTTACATTGGAAATGCTTATCTCTAAACAGAGATTTCTTCCAGCTTCCCATTCAAGGTTGTGAGTAAGGCGTATCAAGAAGTGGAATAGGTATACGGTATTTTTGTTGATAAATGAACATTTAAACCTAAATATGTTAGATTTTTTTTTTTTTTTTTTAATAGATATAGCGAGCAAGCGAGCAGGCGGGTCACCTGATGTTAAGTGATTACCGCCGCCCATGAACATTTGCAGCACCAGAGGAGCCGCCGATGCGTTGCCGGCCTTTTAGGAATTTGTTGGTCCGCCCCTTGAATAACCCCATGTTATAATCTAGTGGGAACACCGCCGATGGGAGTTGGTTCCACAGTTTGCACGTGCGTGGAAAGAAGGATCTGGCGCAGCGGACGGTCGAAGTGCACCAGACACCCAGATGGTGAGGGTGAAATTCCTTACGGATCTAATACCCTTACGGATCCTTCCTAATTTAATTTTTGAGTCATGGTATTTTTCACCTACCTACTTATTTTTAAGAGTTATATATTTGTATGAAAAATCGATGTGGGCAATATTTAGTCCGGATTACTTTGCCCGATATCAAAATCGAACAAATTTTGGTTTAAATGTTAATTTAAATTAAAAAAATACATAGCGAATTTGCTTATAAATTGCTTTTTGGGCAAAGTATCATTGAATGGCAAAGTTGGCTAGTATGACGGTAACTATATCATTTAGGACGTCTTATTTAGGAAGGTGGAATAAGCCCTTATGTCTGGTCTAAGTTCCCGAATTTCCATAGACAAAAAACTGAGTAGATCCACTTTCCCAGTCAAAAAACAATAATAGCTCTCTCGGCCGTTCTTTTTGTTTCCAATATGCAATAAATAGGGTAATAACGGCGCGGCGCGCCGGGGGGCGCAACATGGCGCCTAATTGTTTGTAATTAGCGGCGCGGCGGCCTGACCCGACGGATCGTGTTTATTGGCTGTTTATTGCTTAATACCTTATACCTTATGAGGCCGGTTGAGGAGTCTATTTTATAGAAACACGGGGTGAGATTCTGAGAATGGCCAGCTAGCTTTTTTTCCATTATCAATCACACCTGATGGAAAGTGATGATGCGGCCTAAGATGGGACCCGTTTACCTAGAAGATGCCTATTCACTCTTGTTTTAAAGATACTGGGTTGTATACGGTATACGGGTTGTAATTGGTAGGAAACACATATCGTGGAAGAGTATTCCAAACCTTAGCCATACGAATGAGGAATGATGACGCAAAACGTTTCGTGCGTGTAGATGGGATGTCGACGACATAAGGAAGGAAACTCGCCCGACGTCTTGCGGTTGCGGTAACAAAATGGTATGATAAAACTAAAGTCTGACGGCTACATTGCCGTTCTTTACTTACCTAACTGAAAAGCCGCTAAGTTTTGAGGAAACCTGCATGCCTGAGAGTTGTCCATAACGTTCTCAAAGGTGTGTGAAGTCTACCAATCCGCACATGCCAGCGTGGTGGACTATGGCCAAAACCCTCACTCTGAGAAGAGACCCGCGTGCTCTGTAGTGAGCCGGCGATGGGTTGATCATGATGATTAGCCAAGTTTATCATGCTGACTAATATTCCCCTTTCCCCTCCAATTAAGCGTAAAGCTTGTGCTAGGAGTAGGTACCTACGACAATAGTGCAACGCGTGGGGTTTGAACGGGTGACCTTTCTGGTTTCAGTCCGCTCCTTTAACCGTTGAGCTATCGAGGCTCAAAAGTAAGTGCAATAAATAATTTTTGAGTTATTCGTCTTCGTCCACTTAGGGCCGGTTGTTTCAACAAATTTTGACGGACACGTAACCTTTAAATATGGCGCTAACGAACGTAAGAAAAGAAAAAGCGTTGATTCAGCATCTATTAGCGCTAACGTTCGTTAAAAAGTTACGTTTACGTTAACCAGTGCTGGCGCCATTGGTGATCGTCAAATCAGTTCGTAACTTCATACTTCTTACAAACGGAATATTTTATTTACAAATTTTAATGGAATCAATTGAATTCAATGCTTTTAATGGTAGTTTTTTTGAGGATGAAAGAGAATTTTTAAAAAAGAAAAAGTGTTTAAAATGCGAAGTAGCATTATCAATCTACACTAATATTATAAAGAGGAAAACTTTGTTTGTTTGTTTGTTTGTTTGTTTGTTTGTTTGTTTGTTTGTTTGTTTGTTTGTTTGGTTGTACTGAATAGGCTCAAAAACTACTGGACCGATTTTAAAAATTCTTTCACCATTCGAAAGCTACATTATCCACGAGTAACATAGGCTATATTTTATTTTGGAAAAAAATAGGGTTCCGTAAGATATTTGGGTTTTTTCGGACACAAGGTGTAAAAAATCAACCAGAAAAGTTACTTATTTTGCGTACGCTGCCTAAACTATAAAAGATAGAACCATAAAATGTTCTAATTAATTGTAGATCTTATAAATATCTACAAAAAAGTCCGCGACACACTATACCCATCTATGTCGAGTGAGGCACAGCAACCATTTTTTTATTTAAAAATCTTGAATTTTTTTTGGACTACATTTAAACGCGTTTATTTTACTCATGCTATTAATCCTTATCAAAATAAATGATTTCATCACTAAGAACAGTTTATGGAGATAATATTTGGTCTTTGAATGATTAAAATTGGACGTTTGGTTTTGAAGTTATGGCGAAATTAAAATATTGCGATTTCTGCTGCACGGCCCGTTGTTATTATATAAAGAGGTAATGTCGTTAAGTTTGTTTGTAGGGGGTAATCTTTAGAACTACTGAACCGATTTTAAAAATTCTTTCACCAGTAGAAAGCTACATTATTCCTGAGTGACATAGGCTATACGGGATCTTTAAAAACCTAAATCTACGCGGGCGAAGCCGCGGGGATCAGCTAGTAACTATATAATTGAATATAAAATGAAATAAAGAAGGATACGGAAAAGTAAGTTAATTTTTAGGGTTAGTTTCGTAACCAGAATAACAATGACGAACAGTTTTTTGTACAACGAAGCAACGCTCTTAAATTAACAGATGTTAAAATTTGTCTACGTCTGTTAAATTTTAACGAACGTATCTTACGAAGACCAATGGTTTGAAACAACCGGCCCTTAGACTCAATTCAAACGTCATGATGACGTCCACGCGCCATTTTAACGCTATGAGTCAACTGTAACCTAAAAAGTACGGTTCATCTTCAAAATAAGGACTAAAATACTTACTTTTGACATGAAATTTGACACATCAAGTTAAAATGGCGCGTGAGAAGTCATTTTTTACGCATTAGGTATAACTCCGTACACAATTTTGGCAGATTACCTACTTATCGGGTAAAACGTAGTGATTATATCTATAGGTACTCTTTGCTATCGGGTCACATGTAACTTTTTTAAAGAGCGTAGCAAAACCAATAATTAATCTATGAAATCTACTATCTATTTTGATAACTGATAAACCGTGTAAAAGATGTAATATACAAGTACGCACTCAAAAGTAATGTACATCTACCTTTAGAAGGAGATAGCAGATTTTTAGAGCACTGTTTCCGACCGACAAAACGTCATATACTTAGAGTGATAGAAACAACGGTCTACAAAGCCGAAATGTCAGTCTAAAGGCCGATGTTTTTTTTTAATTTATTTATTCTTAGGGCCGATTCTCTTGCACACAATCTCTAATCTAAACTATATTAACAGGTCTAAATCTAGTGCTATCCTTTTCTGCAAGCAACTTCATGAAAGGGATAGCAATAGATTTAGACGAGTCATTTTAGTTTAGTTTAGAGATTGTGTACAATGGAATTAGCCACATTAATTGTACAGGTTTCTTACATTTCTATCTCGCCAAACTGGTGAGCCAGTTTACATGTACTTACCTACATTACTTTCGGCCGTGTACTGTACCTTCCTACCTGCCTACCTATATTTTGCTCTATAATTTAAATAACTGATTGGTCCTCTATCAGAACGTAGTAAGAATTTTCTTGGAAATGATCAATATTTTACTTCTATAAGTGCCGGTGATGTAATAGTTAACCTATTATCTGAATCTCTATAAAGTCTCGGCTAATTAATTTTTGGTCTTATTCGATAACATTACGTTTTTATAACGCCGGCCGGCGCCTCGTATCATTATATATTTTTATAGTCTATGGATATTATGATCTGAGAGGTGGTGGTAATATGTGACGACCTACTTCATAAGCATGCAATCAATTTAAAGCCACAACTTCGAACAGTGCGTGTTGCCAGTGATGAAATATGGACCCGAGACATGGTCGCTAACTGTGGGCCTCATAAGAAAGCTCAGAGTCACTCAGCGGGTAATAAAGAGAGAGAATGCTTGGAGTTTCTCTACGTGATCAAATAAAAAATGAGGAGATCCGCAGGAGAACTAGAGTAACCGACATAGCTCAACGCGTTGCTAAGATGAAGACGTGGCAATAGGCAGGGCACATAGTTCGTAAAACTGATAGACGTTGGGGTCCCAATGTGCTGGAATGCGGAAGATGCAGTGTTGGAAGACCCCCCACTAGGTAGACGGACGATATCAGATGAGTCGTAGGTATAGCTGCTGGATTCAGGCGGCGCAAGACCGTGGCGTGTGGAAGTCTCTACAAAAGAACCATGCCCAGCATTGAACGTCTATCGGTTGATGATGATGATAATGATGATCCCATAATGTATGACCTACTAGGTGATAATCATAACTCATTCTTCTTTGTCGTTATGCTCTTGACAGAGCGGTCGTGTTTGTCACTTTATTGCTGTGGCACGCTTAACATTGCGTCTCCATTCCTTTCTGATGCTGCAATCCATTTGCACTCATATAAGGGGACGTCCATCGCAACCCTCACTTGGTCTGCCCCTCTCTTGGGCAATCTATCATGTGCTTTGGTCCCCTGTACTCTTTCTTCTACCAGGTAGATGTTCAATGTCATCGTCGCGTCTAGATAGGTACCTATATATGACCAAAAAGAATGCAAACATTACAACTCATACTTCGTTAAGAACCCCACTAGCTCCTGCACTATTTTGATATACTCGTAGCTATTTCATACTAATGCTTCTAACATTAAAGTCCGTGTCGAATCGAGATGAGATTTTTATAGAATGGCTACGTAATACACCCGCTCGGGCGCGGTTTTCACAAAGGATGCTCAACGGCAATTGTAATTTTATTATTTGTAGGGTATTCTGTGGATATCTAATCTGATATTATAATTGGGTTTGACAGTTTGTATACTGACTTTTTATGTTTAAAACTAAAAATGTTGCTTATATTATCTTAATAGGTAGGTATCTAAGTATAATAGGTAGGTGGTAGATGCATCCGACGATTCAAAAGTGCTTGTGAAAGTCTACTTGAATAAAAAGTATTTTTATTTTATTTATTTATTTATTTAGGTATCTACCTAAATTGTTTCCTTTAGTGTAGTGTACCTAGATACCTAATTTGGGATATCTTCTCATGTGGTTAACACACCTAGGTATTTGAGTAGGGTTGCCAGGCGTCTGGATCAAGCCGGACATAGGTAGGCTTTTTGATTACGTGTCCGGCCAAAATAAACGGTGTCCGGCTTGTCCGGCTTTTGTTGGGCTTTTTACATTTCGCAAACGAGCGTTTATGAAACGAGCGAGAATTCCTTAATTTTCCGGGATAAAAAGTAGCTTGTGTCCTTCCCCGGGATGTAAGCTAACTCTGTACCAAATTCCATCAAAATCGGTTAAGCTGTTGGGCCGTGAAAAGCTAGCAGACAGACAGACACACTTTCGCATTTATAATATTAGTATGGATAATGCGTAAAAAATGACTCCTCACGCGCCATTTTAACTATCATGTCAAAAGTACGGTTCACCTTTAAAATTAGGACTAAAATCGTACTTTTGACACAAAAAGTTAAAATGGCGCTTTAGGAGTCATTTTTACGGACGGAGTGTTTTGTTTTGTACAAAGGCAAACACAGTGTATGGAGTTCAGTGCAGACGTAAACTCAACGTTCCGCTTTACATTGACGTGTGACGTAGCACATATACAAACACAACATACACACACGAACATACACGATGACGTCACTAGCCCCGCCCAGCCCCGCCCGCTGTCTGCGCCCGGGTACCCTCTTTAACCAACCCACACCCAAAAGTAAACTCTATCTTGAAACCATTTCAGTTCAAAATTGTATATCACTTACTCTGCAGCCGGTAATACTCAGGCAATTCGGATAGTAGATCTTTTTGAAATGTTGTCTTGAATGTGCTAGGGTAGGAAATCTCTTTGGACAAGAATGCAGTATTTTAGTAAGATTTGCTTGTTTAACTTATGTTTTCATGCAGGCTGTGGTTTGTACAGAAATGCGGTTGCTAAAATATGTAGAGCATGACATTATGAAGTGCATAAGTTCAAGTTGAATATATTTTACCCTTTTTAGGGTTCCGTACCTTAAAAGGAGAAACGGAAACCTTATAGGATCACTTTGTTGTCTGTCTGTCTGTCAAGAAACCTACAGGGTACTTCCCGTTGACCTAGAATCATGAAATTTGGCAGGAAGGTGGGTCTTATAGCTGGCATTAGGGGAAAAAAATCTGAAAACCGTGAATTTGTGGTTACATCACACAAAAAAAATTGTGGTCATAAACTAATTCTAATTAGTAGGTATTTTCAATTTTCGAAGTAAGATACTTAACTATATCAAGTGGGGTATCATATGAAAGGTCTTCATCTGTGCATTCTAAAACTGATTTTTATTTATTTTTATGCATCATAGTTTTTGAGTTATCATTCAAAATGTCAAAAAAATACGACTGAATTACGGAACCCTCGTTGCGCGAGCCTGACACGCACCTGGCCGGTTTTTGAAAGTGTCTTAATTTGATCCTAAAATGATAATAAACTACTTACTTACCAAAAAATTTACAAAATATTTATTCAATCGATAAGTGCAATAAAAATGCATATTTTTGCATTTCAAATTTCACCAATAAAACGCTACCCGCCATCTTTTTAGGTTCATAAGCTTTTATGACGTCACACGGATTGGTGCTTAGTGAAATAAGTACCTACATTACAACTTGAATCCATGTGACGTCACAATCGGAATTAGGAAACATGACGGCAACGGTATCATGCGTTTTTAGGTACCTACCTATACCTATTTGCAGAACAGATAAAAGAAGTGAAATATTCAAAATGAATTATAAAATTCATTATTAAAAACTGAAACTAACATTTTTCGATTGCTTATTGCTAATATGTACGTTACTATCTTGTTTATATAGATATTTTTAGTTTGTTTTTTTCGCATGGTGTAAAATACCGTATTAGGTATGCTCTACTTTTTTGAGTTCCGTACTCGAAAGGTGGGAATGGGACCTTATTGCTAAGCCTCCAATGTCCGTCCGTCGTCTACGTCTGACTGTCTGATTTGTCGTGTAGGCTGGTAAGCACCAGGGATTATTAAAATAGGGAACGACCAAAGGAAATGCTTCAAAAAGATTGCCAATAGGTATAGCGACCAGTGGCGTGCACAGGGTTTGAAGCCAGGGTAGGCATTAGTTAGGTAGGAACCTGTTTAATGACAGGTCATAATGAAAAATATGCATTGCGCTATTACAACTGGGGTAAGCAGTGCATTTATGCCTCTATGGCCTGCACGCCACTGATAGCGACAATCAGTTTTACCAGAATTATAGCCAGAGCTAAAAGAACTCTGAATGGACTGTAGTTAACAAAGCATATGTACGTCATGATGTGTATACATTCGAAATTAATTAATTATTCATACAATCAATCAGCATTAAATATTAAACCCATGTTAATTTTAGTCCACAATGATTAAGCGCTTGTTAAAGATTAATGTCCACCAAGTATTTATTAATAAAAACTAGCAGATGCCAGCGGCTTTGTTCATATTTTTTTTAAATAGCTCGTGTGAACCCGAAATAAAAGACCTTAGGTATGCCTTATACGTCTGACTCCAGAACACAAGCTAGTTCTAGGTCAAATTTCGTAGAGAAAAGTTTCAGCGGTTGAGCTGTGAAAAGATAATAGATAGATAGATAGACAGAAATGATACCTACCCAAGATTTCGTCAGTGTTGATTTAGGTTTTTAAAAATCCTGAGGGAATTTTCCAGGATTAAAGCAGAGTTTTATTCAATGGATAATAAAAAACCGGCCAAGTGCGAATCAGACTCGCGCACTGAGGGTTCCGTAGTACAATCGTATTTTATTGACGTTTTGCACGATAAATCAAAAACTACTAACTAGATCTCGTTCAAACCAATTTTCGGTAAAAGTTTGCATGATAATGTACATCATATTTTTTTAAGTTTTATCATTCTGTTATTTTAGAAGTTACAGAGGGGGGGGACACACATTTTACAACTTTGGAAGTGTCTCTCACGCAAACTATTTAGTTTTGATACCTACTCCACACGTATGGGTTTGATGAAAAAATAATTTTGAGTTTCAGTTCTAAGTATGGGGAACCCCAAAATTTATTGTTTTTTTTTCTATTTTTGTGTAAAAATCTTAATGCGGTTCACAGAATACATCTACTTACCGGACGGACAGACGGACAGACATGCAGACATGTCGAATCTATAAGGGTTCCGTTTTTGGCCATTTGGCTACGGAACCCTAAAAAGTAGCCTATGTTCGTCTCTGGCATGTGAAATTGTTATGATGATGGGTCGCGATCGTGAAGTGTGAAAAGGTCGCAGACAGACAGACACACTTTCGCATTAAAATATTAGTATGGATATTATGGAAGTATGGATTTGTCACAACAAATGTTCAACAGGCTTTTTATAGATGGTAGATAGAGGTGTTAAATATTTAAACAAACACGTTTAATATTGATGACTTCTGGCGATACGTGCTTGTTGTTAGCTTAGGTGCCTGGTTTGGTTATCAGTTGAAACCATTTTTGTACGTATGAATTTCGATGGCCCTTTAGATAAGTAGCGATCATCATCATTCATCATCATCATCATCATTAACCGATAGACGTCCACCGCTGCACATACTTACATAGGTCTCTTGTAGGGATTTCCACACGCCACGGTCTTGGGCCGCCTGAATCCAGCGGCTAACTGTGACTCTGTGACTGTGCATTCTAAAACAGATTTTTATTTATTTTTATGCATTATAGCTTTTGAATTATCGTGCAAAATGTCGATAAAATACGATTGTACTACGGAACCCTCAGTGCGCGAGTCTGATTCGCACTTGGCTGGTTTTTTTAGGGTTCCGTACCTCAAAAGGAAAAACGGAACCCTTAAGGGATCACTTTGTTGTCTGTTTGTCTGTCTGTCTGTCTGTCAAGAAACCTACAGGGTACTTCCCGTTGACCTAAAATTATGAAATTTGGCAGGTAGGTCTTATATCAGACATTAGGGGAAAAATCTGAAAACCGTGAATTTGTGGTCACATCACAAGAAAAAAAATTAAAATGTGTTTCGAACAAATATTGCTATTTTCGACATTCAAAGTAAGATTGCTATATCAAGTGGGGTATCATATGAAAAGGCTTTAGGTACCTGTAAGTTCTAAAACAGATTTTTATTTATTTTTATACATAATAGTTTTTGATTTATCGTACAAAATGTCGATAAAATACGATTGTTGTACAGAACCCTCAGTGGGCAAGTCTGACTCGCACTTGGCCGGTTTTTTCCAATGCAAACAATAGCACGCAAACGACGCGCAGTTTCCTCCTCGAATTTCCATAACAGTAGTCAATCTCGGAAATTGGCATCTTCAGACCGTTTTATATTCAGGGCGGAAGGGCCCGCGCGCGATGCGGACCTCAAAATATTTATAAATCAAAAAACTTGAGCCAAAGCACTGAATATGTACATAATAAAAGATACTTTCTGAGTATTTGTTTTCGCACGAACACTGCTTCATTTTTAGGGTCCCGTACCCAAATTTCCAAAGGGTGCCAACGAGAGCCTGGATAACTAAGCCTCCGCTGTCCGTCCGTATAAGTATCGTTTAGCGGACTGACAATTAGCACCTTCAGACCGTTTTACATTCAGGGCGGGCAAAATAAGTATTTATAAATCAAAAAACTGGACCCAAAGCACTGAATATATACTTAATAAAAGTAAGTCCAAAAATACTTTCTAAATGTTTGTTTTCGCGCGGACACCGCTTCATTTTTAGGGTTCCGTATCCGAATGGTGCCAACAGGTCCCAGTTACAAAGCCTCCACCGCCCGTCCGTCCGTCTGTCTGTCAGTGGGCTGTGAAATATTTATAAATCTAAAAACTTGAGATACTTTCTGAGTGTTTGTTTTTGCGCGAACACCTCTTAATTTTTAGGGTACCGTATTTCCAAAGAAAAAAATAACCCTTATTTTATTATTATCCTATAAGGGATCTTTTTTCTTGTCTTCCTTTTCACTTCATTGACTATCCTCTCTTTCGTGTCTATCAAGACCCGTCAAGGGAATCAAAACATTTAGAGTACGTCCCTTTGACCTAGCTAGAGTCATGAAAGGCAGTTATAGCAGTGGCGTGCAGGTTATAGAGGCATAAATGCACTGCTTACCCCAGTTGTAATAGCTCAATGCATATTTTTCACTATGACCTGCCAGTAAACAGGCTCCTACCTAACTAATGCCTACCCTGGCTTCAAACCCTGTGCACGCCACTGAGTTATAGCAATAATATATACCTGCTAGAAAACTACCTATTAGAATCCGAAAACTCTGCAATTTGTGGTCACAAATCACAAAAAATTTAAAAAGTACTCGACCTTAAGAAGGCTGGAAGTGGATGGATGAGGAAGGCAGAGGATTGGGTGTGGTGGCGCGCTCTTGGGAAGGCCTATGTCCAGCAGTGGACGCAAACAGACTGATTGATTGATTTCTTGACACATTTCTTCTACGATGGTACGAAACCCTTCGCGTGCGAGTCCGGTTCCCACTTGGCCGGTTTTTTTCAATATCAAAGTTTAAAACCAACTGGGCAACAAAGAACGATCGGAAATAAATTACGTTAGTGTCAGCGGTGTACGGGGTCGGATTGGGTCGTCGGGGTGGACGGGGGGTGGGGACGCGGGGGATAAGGTTAAGCACAAAGACGAGCGGAGAGGCGCGACGGGGGGCGCCGCAGGATAATGGGGAGAGTTTCACACCATTCACGCGTCGCTCTTGACTTTTTCTCGGTGACGGGGGTCACAGCGACCATCCGTCATCGGTAGGGCTACCACCTTGAGATAATATCTGCCTTGGAATATGTGAAAGTGATATTTTGATATTGGACATAGGTACCTACTTATTACTTAGGTAAGTACGTGATCTTCTCTACGTGATCAAATCAGAAATGAGGAGAACTACAGTAACCGACATAGCTCAACGGATTGCGAAGTTGAAGTAGCGATAGGCAGCTGGGCACATAGTTCGTAAAACCGATAGACGTTGGGGTCCATAGATGCTGGAATGGCGACCTCGCGCCGGTAGACACAGTGTTGAAAGACCCCCCACTAGGTGGACGGACGACATCAGACGAGTCGCAGGGAGCCCCTGGATTCAGGCGGCGCAAGACCGTGGCGTGTGGAAGTCCCTCCAAAAGACCTATGTCCAGCAGTGGACATTTATCGGTAACCCATACCGGCCCAGTACTAACTGAGCACGGGTCTCCTCTCAGAGTGAGAAGGGTTTTTGCTACACTGGCTCAATACGGATTGGCAGACTTCACACACCTTTGAAAACACGAAGTAGGTACCCTCTCAGGCATGCAGGTTTTAAAACTGTTTCCTGCACTTTATTTTAGTCCATACTAATATTATAAATGCGTGTGTCTGTCTGTCTATCTGTCTGTCTGTCTGTCTGCTAGCTTTTAACGATCCAACAGTTCAACCGATTTCGATGAAATTTGGTAAAGAGTTTTCTTACATCCCGGCGGGGAAGGAACTTTTTATCCCGGAAAATTAAAGAGTTCCTACAGGATTTTTAAAAACCCAAATCCACGTGGACGAAGTCGCGGGCATCATCTATGTAGTATGAAGCAATAGTGTCCTGCTAACTATGGCGCTTTCGTATTAGAATAATTACGACTTTTGTTTGAACTAGCCTTTTAGGTACCTTATAATTTAGTTCAATGATTACCTAAGCCTATTTGTTTTGCTAAAGCGCAGTCCATTTTCTTAAAACTAAAACCATCAACTAAACACTATAACTCACAATAATTATTATGGTAAGTCAGAATACGTAGCACGAAACAGAATTCTTTGAAAAGTATTGAAGGCGTGCGCGCGCGCACCCAAACGCATAATCTCTAAAATACATTTATCATGTTCAGCCGATAAAAATGCCATTGAGATCAGATGAATACAATGAGCTACAAGCTCTTCGTACCTGATATGAGACCCAGAGTCAATTATATTCAAATATAAATCGGATTTGCGAACGTAAGTCTGTGACAATGCCACAGCTCGAGCGCCGGCCGCCACCTTGGCGTTGACTCCTCCATAGTTAACGTGCTGCATGGTTTAGTTCCCTGTTCCTCACGATGTTTCTGATACTTAAATGCAACGCATATAACTCCGAAAAGTTAGAGATCGGATCGAATCCCAGATCCCGACTAGACTAGCTAAGGACTGCATGCCTGAGAGTTCTCCTTGTAAATCCATATGAATAAAAACCGACCAAGATAGAGTCAGACTCGCGCACTGAGGGTTCCGTACTACAGTCGTATTTTTTGACATTTTGCATGAGAATTCAAAACTATAACGCATAAAAATAAATAAAAATCCGTTTAAGAATGTACAGGTGAAGCCCTTTCATACTATGCCCCACTTGGCATAGTTATCTTACTTGAAAATATTAATTATTTGTTCATGAACAATTTTTTTGTGATGTAACCACAAATTCACGGTTTACTTGTGCTATAAGACCTACCTACCTACCAAATTTCATGATTCTAGGTCAGCGGGAAGTAAAATGTTTCTATAGTTTACGTTTCCCCAGTGTACCCGACCCAACAGGCCCAGTGTCCGTCACGCCTAACCTACCCTTATTATTACACCATTTGTGGATTATAAAGTCACCTATTGTCAATTTTATAATCGTTTACTGCTCACTAAAATGGAGTAGTTTGCTCGGTTTGCTCGTTCGATTGTAAATCGATTGTGAATCGATTGTACGGAATAATACAATAGAGACACGCAAGGTGCGCTTACATGAGCAATTTTTAAGCAATTATTGCTCGACAATACGTCGAGTCCGGTAATACCTATGGATCAATCTGGAGCAATCAATAAAATGCGGCAATATTATTTCGCTTCATATATTCCGTTCTCTTCTTTTTTTCCGTTGAACATAAAACTAAAAATCATCAAATTAATCGTGGTAAACAAATAAATAAGCTTAAAATCATTAGAATTATGGGTACCTAACTAGCTTATGCTCGCGACTTCGTCCGCGTGTACTACACAAATTTCAAACCCCTATTTCGCCCCCTTAGGGGCTGCAAAAATCCTTTGTTAGCGGATCATTACGTCATAACAGCTATCTGCATGCCAAATTTCAGCCCGATCCGTCTAGTTGTTTCAGCTGTGCGTTGATAGATCAGTCAGTCAGGCAGTTTTAATAGGTATATTTAGATTCTGATGTACACCATCATTTTGTTGAACGGATAAAATGTAATATTCATCCAAGGCAAAACTAAACAGAGACAATTCAGGTAGTCGGTCGCAAGTTGCGAAGGATTTTACAGCTCGTAAAGTCATCTTTATTGTCAACTGTCAATAATTTATTGACGCGAAGATATCGACGATTGAGAAACGATTGACCGGTGCTTTTAATTTGAACTAAATCACTCAACGGAAATTTATTGTGGCAGATGATTAAATCGAAAATAATTAAAACAAGTTCCGTTGATAATACAAGCGGGTAACATAAATTTTGTGATGTGGAATTAATTTGCATACACATATATATATAGAGAGAGAGAGAGCCAGCACGTGACAGACATTCGTTATTTTACAAAAACTGAAAGTTTCTCTGCGTATTGTCCTCAACACTGGGAGGAACGATTGTTTGGATCATGGTGGCTTTGGGAGATAACAGGTAATAAGGGTGTAAAAAAACTTACGTCAAAATACAAAATCTACCTATTTTTTTATTTTCTTCAGAATAGAATTAGATATCACGTCATGCATTGCCAGACACTGTCGTGGCAACCCCCTGCCTGACGCCCTAGGCTAAGTGTTTAAAAGTTTAAGGGTGTCTGGCAATGCATGACATGATTTCTAATACTAATTCGAAGGAAATGTAAAAGAATTGACTTTATACAATTTGACGTAAGATTTTTTACACCTATATTACCTGTCTTTTCCCAAAGCCACCATGATCCAAACTTCATAGTAGCCGATCGTTCCACCCTGTGCTGGGGACAATACGCAGAGAAACTGTCAGCTTGTATAAAATAACGAAGGTTTGGCACGCGCTGGCTCTTTATCCAATAGCATTATTTTATCTCGCGCAGAGATTTTATTTTGTTGTTATATTGTTGTTATTATAGAGAAAATAAACTAGTTTTGATGAACAAGCTTTGATGATCCGCTCGGCTTCGCGGGATCTATGAGAGAAAATTACTTATTATCCTTACCAGAAAATCTTAGGTGTCTAGACCCTGCGGTTAAAGTTGTCTAAGTATATTAATAATAATAGGTCAGTCAGTTAGTTTATCTTTTTTTTTCAATATTTTTTAATGAAAATATTACCATTGAACTTACAGCTTTATCTAAATACTTATACAAATAATTCTCGCGATGGAATGGTGCTAAGAATGCTGCATTCCTGCGCTGGACGGCCAGACTGATCCGTTGTTCTTCTTATTATTGTTTATGCTCAAAACATGTCTTGTAAACTCATGAGAATACGTGTTTAAAATTTTGATGCCACCGAAATGATAGAAAAAAGACGAGCCAGCCCTCTTTCACCTGATGAGGCTATATTAATCGCGGCGAAATGTGTTGTAAAAATAAAAATTCAATGTTTCAAATGTTATAATAGAACTACAAGACCCTGGACCTAAAGCCTTATGATTTTGAGAGGAGACTCATGCTTGGCAGAGGGTCAGTGATGGGTCTTGAAGCATGAATAAGGAATGGAGGCTAATCCTTAATTTATCTTTGTAGTGGCAGTAGTTTGGTTGTTAGTCCGGTTAACCGAACTAATGCAACTTTTTAGAGGCAGTAGTTCGGTTGGTATGAAGCACCGAACTATTGATCCCTTAAATAAATAAATAATCATTTATTTGCAAGAACGTTGGTCCAAAAAAGATGGAAGTATACAATATATGGAGCCCTTAACATTCGACTAAATTAATAGTGTGCAAATAAACCTTAGAGTAATAAAACCCGGCCAAGTGCGATTCAGGCTCGCGCAATGAGGGTTCCGTACTACAGTCTTATTTTTTCGACATTTTGCACGATAATTCAAAAACTATGATGCATAAAAATAAATACAAATCTGTTTTAGAATGTACAGGTGAAGACCTTTCATATGATAACCCACTTGATATAGTCACTCACTTCGAAAGTTGAAAATACTAATTATTAGTTCATGACCACAATTTTTTTTGTGTGATCTAACCCTAAATTCACGGTTTTCAGATTTTTCCCCAAATGTCAGTTATAAGATGTACCTACCTGCCAAATTTCGTGATTCTAGGTCCACGGGAAGTACCCTGTATCTTTCTTGACAGACAGACGGACACAGGGACAGATAGACAGACAGACAGACAACAAAGTGATCCTATAAGGGTTCCGTTTTTCCTTTTGAGGTACGGAACCCTAAAAAAGGGAATAAATAATCCTGTAGTGGCAGGCAGTAGTTCGGTTGTTAGTACGGTTAACCGAACTTTGCCACTAAAAAAAAATAAAAACCGACTTCGTTACACAAACACTAAAAATTTAAAAATAATTTAATTTATTACCGAATATATTATGTATACAAGAGTTAATATAGTTCCATTATAATACTTTTTGGTGCCGGTGCCAATTAGCTTTAGCTGCGCGAATCGTCTAGACTTCATATTTTTATGGGACTCCACAATGGCACCTCATTGGCACCGACCCCAAAAAATATTATTATGGAACTATATTAACTCTTGTATACATAATATATTCGGTAATAAATTAAATTATTTTTCAATTTTTAGTGTTTGTGTAACGAAGTCGGTTTTTATTTTTTTTATAAAAATTTTTTATTTCACAATTTTTAGTGGCTCCATGGAATTATGCTATGACTTGTTAAAAATCTACTGTTTACTAAGCTATTACACTGATCGCGAGCAATTTACTCTTATTCGTTGAGGAGTTCCAGTATCTATCTTCGAAGATGTTCATCAGATCTTCACCAAATTGAAATGGGACCAACTTTGAAGTATACCCTTTCAAACAAAAAAAGAATTTTCAAAATCGGTCCAGGCGTTTTCGAGTAATCGGGGAACATACCTACATAAAAAAAAAAAAAAAAAAGATTCCGACGAATTGAGAACCTCCTCCTTTTTTGAAGTCGGTTAAAAAGGTATCAAAAGCTCGGTGCTTCGTACCAACTGCCACTAAAAAGTTGCATTAGTTCGGTTAACCGGATTAACAACCGTACTATTAACACTAGAGGTTAATTTAGATTAAGTATTAGTCTCCAATCCTTATTTATCCACAGTCCACTCTCCTACCCTTAAATGGTAGGAGAGTGGAATACCGTTGAATATTGGTAGGTATGCTTAGTTAGGTATTTAGCAGCTGTGGATCAACAGTTCAATTATTCCTTCAGCTTTTATTTTCAGTATCTAACTCTCACATTCTCACATTTTCTAAGGACCTACTACGCGTAATTTTCTATAATAATGTTTACTCCTCGAGTAGTATAGTACTATTGGTGTCCCGCGGCGCCACTTGTGAGGGCATTCGCTCGTCTTTTATTTTTAGGAAATAAAATCTTCACAGTGGGATACTACTTACGTTTTGTATGATAATTTCATTCTACGTTTAGATATCGACATTTCTCCGGAAAATTACAAGGAAGCTGGGACGGATTACGTCATCATTTCAACCCATCGCCGCGGCTTGCTACTGAGCGTGGGTTTTCCTGGCATGGTATGGACATGTACCTAATGCGGAGGGAAGAAAGCCATGCCACTAGGAGAATGTTAAATATGCATGTGGAAGGAACAAGGAGAGAGGATGACTTAACTAAAAATATTCTTTATTCAATTAAAATTTTATAATTAGGTAGGTACTTTTGAATATGTATTACATTTTATTGGACTATATTCGGTTGTCTCCACAAAGCGTTATTTAAATTGACGAATGGCGTGAATCCTGTTTCCCTCAACATTGCAATATCATAGACTTGGCAAACAGCCCTCGGGTTAATAAATTTCCACTCAATTCTGACTTTCACGCATAATGCCGTGACATGGTCGCACCCGGCCGATCGGCGGCGAACAATACGCGAACAACAACGTTTATAGTCCCCCGGGTTGTTGCAGCAACAGCATCGCCACAAATGTACACCGCACATATGTAACCGACCCCAAGGCCCAAACTTAGGCTTGGGTACAAGATCTCGATACATCAACTTATCGATACTTTTAAAAATATCGATATCCTTACGTTTTGCTCTTGGCTCCGCTCGTGTGAAATTCAGCTCAAACTGTATTGTAAACGAGTTTTGTTCTTTTTTTATCACACTTACTGTTTGTTTATATTAATAGCAGTACTATAAAAGATATTTCTAAATAATTTTAAATACTTATCGAAATTTGCGAAACCGCAACTGCAAAGTGTCGCTACTAGATGGCATTAACAGTCGCTTCAGTACTGAGTATTAACAGTCGCTTCAGTAATGAGTGAACATACATATCACCGTCACTGGCAGTAAGCGAAACCGTGGCCTAGCGGTCAAAGCGTCGGGCGCGATACCCAGAAGACGCAGGTTCGAATCCTGCCGGATCCGCAATTTATGATATGTATTTAAAATTATTTAGAATTTTCCTTGAATGTAGGTAAAAACACTGTAATATAAATTATAAAAAATGTAATAGATATGGCGATATATCTAAGCACAGTAGACTATCGATATTATTTCTAACTAGCCCATCTCTACCCAAATTTGAACAAAAGAACATGTCACCTATCAAAGTCTTCGTAACAAATTTCTTAAGGGGACCATTCATGGCGCCCCGGTGGCCATTGTTGCACTACAGCTGATATTTTTTTATGACAGTTTTTGTGGCGCACCCGGTCGGTGTAAAATATATGCCACTTGGGTATAATGATGATGTTTGAGCGTATTTAACGCGTCATTTCGGAGGGTTTGTTTGTTTTACGTTTCGCATCTCATTATGCAAATGAAGAGGCTTTTATGCTCCTCTCACGTCTCTAACTATCGTGTATTGTTGCTTGTATTAATATGATATAACGGACGCTCAGTGAAATTTAAATGGAAATAATAAAATTATTATTATAAATCATTTTGGGTGGTTGCTCCTGGGCTCTTGTCGTTACACTTACATCTATACCTAAATATAAAAGGAAAAGCTTACTGACTGATTTAGCAATGCACAACTCAAAGTTATGTGATTTTAATTTTATTTTATATTTGAACTCTGTAATAATATGGGTACAATTTGCCTGAAATAAATAACATTATTATTATTATTAAAGTACTGGATAGATCGGGCTGAAATTTGGCATTCAGACATCTGCTAAGAAAGGATTTTAGAAAATTCAATCCCGATTCAAAACAAAATCAATAACAATTCAAAACAAAATTCAAAGTCGCGGGCATAAGCTAGTTATAAATTTTATAAATGTGAATGTGTGTTTTTTCTTGGTTGTTGCGGGCATCAGTTAGTATTCTAAAACTGAGATATCTCGTTTGTCTAGCTGGTTAGCTAGTTGGTTAGCATATTTGGCCATAGTCCACCACGCAGGCCAAGTGCGGATTGGCAGACTAAAACTAAGATTAACAGAGTAAACTTTTTTAAATCTATACTAAGAGTAACAAATCTAGGTACAATACGCGTGCGAAATTAATGTACGTACAACGACCTTTGGTTCGACATTTCGGCTTTGTAGAGCGTTGTCTCTGTCGCTCATACCCATATGACGTTTTGTCGGTCTCAACGACCGAGACAATGCTCTACAAATCTGCTATCTCCTTCTAAATGTCGATTTACATTAGGTACTTTTGGCCGCGTTCTGTCTACAGGGTAGGTAAAGATGAAGCAACTCTGAGTGCGGCAGTAAAACTATTAAAACGTACAATTAAAAGATTGTCAAGCTTAAAAACTTTATACATCCGCAGTTAAAGTAACAAAAGGCCGACAATCCGAAAATGACACTTCACTCCACTCTTAACGGCTTCTGGAGAATCATTGCTATCTAATGACGGTTGGGTTGACAATGAGTAAGGTTACCATCTCGAAAATCTATAAACTAGGACAAGAAGATCGAAAACCCGGACATATTTTTTCAGGTCTCCGACCTTCCTGGCGCGGTGGTGAGAAATAGAAATAGTTTTTATTTGCTAGAATGTGGTACAGCTTGGTCTTAAATCTTTTTTTTAAAGAATATTAGCCAAGTTTATCATGCTTACTAATATTCCTGAAGTCTATAGGTACCTACGTACGTAGTACAATCCGGTATTTGACAACTAGTCAAATCAGTAACTTTTTACCAAACGTCAAAACGCGCGCTTAGTATGCGAAATTCTATGAAATACCGGTGTGTGACGTCACAATCATTTGACGTGCTTTTTTAGTTTAATTGATAATTTAAAATGGTTGTCACACATAAAACGAACAAAGGATGTGGAGTTTACGTATTTTGGAAGACGCTCTATTTAATAAACACTGAGAAATAATTTATTTTTGACATAGTCAAATACCGTATTTATCGCTGTTGTCCATCCAAGATATGTCAGGGCAAAAAATAGGATAGATCTGGAGAGTACCGGACGGATGGCAACCCTAACAAAGAGTCAGTCGGGTGCAGGATGAGTGGCGTGCCGAAACGACTATTGTGCAGAGATTTGGCGGGCGTGACTTATGGACTATTGACTATTATTTTCGTGCACATGCCTTCTTGTTACCCGACTTCATAAAACTAAAACACGATTGTGGTTCTAGCACCGTTGTTTGAGTGGAGACCGCGTTTAAGCAAGCGTAGTGTGGGACGCCCTCCAGCACGATGGACCGATGATATAAAGAGGCTGGCGGGAAGTGGCTGGATGAGGAAGGCTGAGGACCGGGTGTGGTGGCGCTCTTTAGGGAAGGCCTATGTCCAGCAGTGGACGTCCACAGGCTGATGATGATGATGATGATGATGTTCATTTTTAGGTCCACACTATACGCAATATGTGTAAGTAGGTTATAAAGAGTGCAACGCGCCGAACAATTGCAAAGTTTTATTTGAGGCACGTAGCAAATATTTGACTAAATCAATTTGTCCGTTTGATAATCTCAAAGCGAAGGGGTGTTGTATTTATGCAAGCCTCTATTGGATTAGGAACACACCCCTCTCGCACAACCCGCCTTTGAGCACATGTCGCGTTCAGAATTGTTGTCAATAAATGTTCTATTCTTACAATTACTGTTTGTAATACAATGTTATTAGAGGAGTGGTTAATTTTAAATGCTACCGAGGGATTTGCGAATGTTTGTACCTACTAAGTACAAGAGTTATGTTTAGAGAATTTGAATGAGATTCTTTTTTTTTGAAGAATTTCGGTAAGGTTTCGCTAGCGCGTGTTAGCAATTGGAAATAAACCACTTTTGAACAATTATTATTATTGATTTAATTTAACATATTACAAGCGGGTCCGGGTCCTATGAATCCGACTCACACTTGGCTTTTTTTATAGGATGTTAACTTGTGTGTCGGGGTTTCCTGACTTGATTTCTTGACTTGGTAGGAACTTACTGTAAAATCTTAACATCATCATCATCAGCCTGTGGACGTCCACTGTTGGACATAGACCTTCCCTAAAGAGCGCCACCACACCCGGTCCTCAGCCTTCCTCATCCAGCCAAAATCTTAACAATTAAATTATTTCATACTAGCTCATGCTCGCGACTT
Organism: Maniola hyperantus; assembly: GCF_902806685.2. Classification (NCBI taxonomy): domain Eukaryota; kingdom Metazoa; phylum Arthropoda; class Insecta; order Lepidoptera; family Nymphalidae; genus Maniola; species Maniola hyperantus. The sequence goes on from NC_048564.1 coordinate 2,079,680, forward strand.
CGTCCGCGCGGATTTACATTTTTTAAAATCCCACGGGAACTCGTTGATTTTTCGGGATAAAAATTAGCCCATGTGTTAATCCAGATTGTAATCTATCTCCATTCCAAATTTCATCCAAATCCGTTCTGCCGTTTTTGCGTGATTGAGTAACAAACATCCAAACATCCACACTTTCACATTTATCATATTATAGGATATTAATAATAATAATAAATAATCTTTATTTCACAGACATCAAGGCCCACAATATTATGTTAGTAACCATCTTAATCTATGTTAGTAACTATATTATAATATAATGTATGTTAGTAAGAAACTTATTCTATGTTAGTTAATATAATTAATATACTTATTAACTAATGCAGACATCCAGTGCGCCTTGAGAGCGCTGTCCTGTCTGGGAATTAGGATAAGGATTAGGATTAGGTATTTAGTTTCTTTCCTTTTTGTAACATAATTTTTTTTTCGTTCTACAGACGGAGCACCGCACTTGTTGCGCGTGCGGGGAGCCCATCGCAGACCGCTTCCTGCTGGAAGTGGGCGGCGGCGCGTGGCACACGGGCTGCCTGCGCTGCTGCGTGTGCGCCGTGCAGCTCGACCGACACCCCTCCTGCTTCCTGCGCGACCGCCAGGTCTACTGCAAACAGGACTATGCCAAGTGAGTCGCCACATCCAACCCCAATCAGACTGAACCGCTCCCTGCTGGAGGTGGGTGGAAATACGTGGCACACGGACTGTCTGCGCTGCTGCGTGTGCGCCGTGCAGCTCGATCGACAGCACTCCTGCTACCTGAGTGGCTGACGGGTCTCCTGCAAGCAGGAAAAGCCAAGTGAGTCACACGCATCCAACTAAAACAAGACCGAACCTCTCCCTGCAGACCCTGCTGGAGGTGTACAGGTCGACCGATACCCCTCTTGCATCCTGCCGGACCTCCAGGTTGACTGCAAGCAGGACTAGAGTGAGTCACACACATCCAAGTCAAATCAAAAACGGGTCTAGGTCGGAAAACCGATGGACGGGTACCGATGGATGGACAGAGTCGTTAAGAAAACCACTCCGGTTTTTATTCAGTATACACCAACCATAATCGGACGTGAGTAGGACTATTCTATGCCGCCTTGTCCCTTCCAAGTGCTTTCATCAACCAAATGAAAAGTAGCTTTAGAATCATTTAGAATTTTAGAGAGTTTGTGACAATAGTTCAATTTGATCTTACGATTGACAGTTCTCCCCCTTAAAGCATTTTTTAAAGAATATATAGCCATTTTAATCACGGCGAATATTCCCCTTTCCCCTACAACTAAGCGTAAAGCTTTATGGTAGGAGTAAGTACGACGGGTGGGGTTGGTATCGCTGACCTTTCAGATTTTAGCCCACTCCTTAACCGTTGAGTTATAGTTCTCTAACAGCCATACTCAGAGTCGCTAATCGTTCCTTAAGATTGAGTTAAAACGAGACAGATTTATGTGAGAAGTATAGCTCTGTCTCGTTTTAACTAAACTTAAGTAACGATTAAGCGTCTCTGAGTGCGGCTGTAATTGAACTACAGAGGTTCCAAGATCGCAACACAGTCATGCGAGCATTCCAAGAATGCTGACACGTGAAACCGATATGCGTAGAGTAACAAAACCTTACAGAAACAATTTTTCATAATCTCAAAGTTCATAATAATCGTTTATATTAATTCCTTCACAATACATTGCTCGCGTCCAATTAACCTTTGAAGACGATTTCCCAAGTCATCTACTAAGACTAACGGAAAACGGACGGAGCTCTTGCGGACAAACGTAGGACAAGCGTTTATAGATCAGTCAGTCAGTTAGTCAATTTTCTTTTTTTCGCAATCGAGCAGCAGGGTTAACAGCTGAATTAACAGTTCGAATTTTAACCTAAATATAGTATTTGACAACTAGTCAAATCAGTAACTTTTATCAAACGTCAAAACGCACTCTTAGAATGCGAGATTCTATGAAATACTGGTATGTGACGTCACAATCATTTGACGTGCTTTTATTAGTTTAATCGATAATTTAAAATGATTTTTACAAATAAATCTAACAAAAGACGTGGATTTTACGTATTTTGGTAGACCCTCTATATTTAATAATCACTGAGAAATAATTTATTTTTGAAATCGCTGACAGTTAGCCCTGTACAATATAGACGTTTCGCCCCAAAATAATACGAAATCCCTATAAGTAGAACTTACAAACAGCTCGACGTGTTAAAGATATATTATAATCAATAAAGAGATTATTTGGCATTGCAACTTTGGGCTTACAACTTAACATAAAATTGACTAATATTATGTAAGCATCGAAAATTAAACATAAATAGTTTTCCTGACAAAATAATATATTCCGGCACTTGTTTCACCTTTTACTCAGATTCAGATTCAGATTCAGATTTATTTATTTGCTTTCATGTACATTTACATTTATTGATGGTGGGTGCTTAAAGCTAAAAGCTAAATACATGAGACCCTGTCAGGGTATTGCAAATACAATTTTAGGTACAATAAAATGGTAAATATTAAATATACAATAAGAATAGGATTAAAATTATTAAAATTACCATTACTAGGTATTAAATATTATTCATTTGCATGCTTATATATTATTATTATATTATGAGAATATTGAATTTATTATAAAGCAAGATTAGTACAAAATAAAAATAAGGTCAAAGTATAGTAGTATTAAATAATTGCTGTCATGGTCTGATTAAGTCTCTGTCAATAGAATAAAATATTTAAAAATAGTTAAATTTAATTTAGTTATGTTGCAATTATTTAATCTTACAAGGTCTTATAGTTATATATATCAGATGTCATTTATAGGTGCGTCACGCAATTGAGGTTTATGCAGTTAGAAATTCTTGTATATCATAAAAGCATTTTTGTAGTAGCCATTGTTTTAATTTTCTCTTAAAGGTGACTTCTTTTGTTTCTTCTTTAATGTCGTTGGGAAGTAAAGTAAAGTAAAGTAAAAGTAAAATATGCTTTATTGTACACCAAAACAAAAACAATAGACATATAACAAATACAGCATGTACAATAGGCGGCCTTATCGCTAAAATAGCGATCTCTTCCAGGCAACCTTAGGGTAGAGGATATTATAAAAATTAAAGAAAGCGGAAGGGGTGTACTAATTAAATAAAGTAAATACACATAATATACGTATGTATATATATATATATATATATATATATATAAATGAAAATACAACAGTAAATAAGAGAGGAATAGACGACAGATAAGTGGACTAAAAGTAAAAATAAATAAACACATCAAATGGAGGATAAATAAAATAGCTTCAATTTTGTTATAAATAATAATTGATCTGTAATACGGGCTGCTACGGCGTATTATTTGTATACTCTACCTTTATTTGATAGTCTGAGAGGGTATGGATGTCATGTTGAGTCGGTCGTAGCGACCGCGCTGTTTGTGCTTGCATGTCGGCTGGTCGTGGTATGCCGCGGCGAAGTGTGCGGAGCGGAGCGGTGTGGTGTGCAGGGCTGACCCCTGACCCGTGCTGTGTGGCCGTGACTTGCACTATCCGCGGGTAGCGAGCCGGGTACCGCGAATACCATGATACAACATGATAACATCTAATTATTGTAGCTATCATTGAAGTTTCTTTTATTAACTACCGGTAAAGAACACATAGCATCATCATCATGATCAACCCATCGCCGGATCACTACAGAGCACGGGTCTCCTCTCAGAGTGAGGGTTTTGTCCATAGTCTATACCACGCTGGCCATGTGCGGATTGGTAGACTTCACGCACCGTTGAGAACATTATGGAGAACTCTCAGGTATGCAGGTTTCCTCACGATGTTTTCCTTCACCGTTATAGCAAGTGATACTTATTTAATTAATAAAAACGCACATAAATCCGAAAAGTTAGCTAACCTAACCACTAGACTATCACAGCTTATATAGCTAGTTAAATTATTAATTCGTCAACAATAGTTTTTTGGCGATTGAAAAAGGAACCCTTATCCATTTCTATGATTCACGAATTTGAATAAAGCAACAGGTGCGTGAGAATTCACTATTATATATAAAAAAAACAAGATCGAAGCCGATGTCCTGAGAGTTTAAGATTTTATTGAAAACCTCCTCGAGTGTGGCACAACAAAGCGACGACGGGGAATGTTGTCAGCGTAAAAAATACTCCGAAGTGCCGTGACTTGCAACACCGGCGTTTTCATTTGTCATTTATTTTGATTGTGATAAGTCGATGCGACGGCAACGATATATTTGAATCGCATTTGAACCATGTTTGAATCAGAACGCGGTCGGATGTGGCGCGACCACCGGGCAGGCCTGTGCTGAGGCTTCGATGAAATATTTCGGCTTCTTGTAAGAGAAAGATAGCCTTTTGATGTCACTCGGGCACATCGCCTCTTTGTGATCGATTTCAATGAACTTCTCCTAGCGGTCATTGCCGATACTAGATATCACGCGTACAATCTGAGAAAGGACTCGCCATATTTGGGTGGATTTCCCAATAGCAAAATTTACAAGGCACGAATGAAATTAGTAGTGTCAAACATTAGTATACAGTTATATCTACCTAGAAAAAAAACCTACTAAAATACCTACCAATTTCACCCTGATCTGTGGAATTTCTTTATTTTTATCCAAAAGCCCAGTTGAACTGATTTTCATCAAACATAGCTAAGAAGTAAGAACTATCTCGACTAAACAGGACGTGCTTGAATAAAAGAAACGTTGCATTCAAATCGGTTGATCTGTTTGAGCGTTACGATGCCTCAGACAGACACAGATACGCAGACACACACGTTTAACTTATAACACCTCTCTGTTTGGATCGGGGGTTTAAAACAAACACACTTTCGCATGTATGATATGGGTACGGTAATGCAAAATTTTTGAGAACTCACTTGCCATATTTGCTCTATGTCAAATGTCATGTCAAAAGTACGGTTCACCCTTAAATTAAGGTACCCGTACTTTTGACATCACAGATATGTCCAGATTTGCAACTAGCGTGGCCCCTCAGTCCCTCTCGCTCAAGTAGATTTTCTTACTTGTGAAATGTCATTCCTTCTACACTTCACGTTGTTTGCCAAAATCTCACGTACAAATACATTTTGGCAAAAATGTGGCCACGGTGATAAGGACAAAACATACCTAATTAAGTATGTTGTAACGTTCTAATAAGAGCTTAAATGCATTTAGCTATCTCGCTCTAACAGTAAGTGTCAAAATAGGGCTACTTCTAATAGTCCTTGTTCTGAGTTTGACATGATAGTTGACACATAAAGCAAATATGGCGAGTGAGTTCTCAAAAAGTAACTACAGTATACGCGGCCGAAAGTAATGTACAATGTAAATCGACCTTTAGAAGGATATAGCAAATTGTAGAGCACTGTCTCTTTCGTTGAGACCGACAAAACGTATAGGTATGAGTGACAGAGACAACGCTCTACAAAGCCACAATGTCATAATAAAGGCCGATCTATATTACTTTCGGCCGCTTACTGTACCTACTTAATTTCAAGAAGAAAATCCATCGGATAAAATGTCCCAGCCCTTCAAATATTTACGTTCCCAAGATAAGTAACGTGAAATAATTATTCAAAATTAACACTCCTTTCTAAGCTCAGAGTTAGATGGATATATTTCATTTATTAACATTAAACACCCGGGCCCGCGGCTTCTGTCGCTTTTTTAATTTGATTAAAATAGATTCACGACTAACAAGCTTGGAAAAAATTATTGTTATTTGTCAATGTTCCTGCCTAGTGCCTACACCTTGTTTGGTGAATGACTATTTGTCACAAAACTAACTAATTTTATAACTATTAATAGTGTTGTTAAAATATTGTAATTTGAGCTTTTCTTTGCTTAAATATATACCTAACTAGTGAGTAAGGCTGATTAATTAAGAAAAATTTATTAATTTGCGCAACGGATCAGCCTGGCTGTCCAGCGTGGTAATGCAGCCAGTATTCTTGGCACCATTCCACGCGGGCATGATTTGTACAGTAATTAGATAAGGCCAGATTTAAGTTTTATTCTAATATTTTCACATTAAAAAAAAAAAGAAAAATATTTGCTTTCTCTCTCGGCGAAAGTATAATATTATGTAAGTACCTAGATATGTCTCCGTTATTTCATCGTGAAAATTTCAAAAAATGCCTTGTCTACATTTTAAAGGCAACTTCTGTGCAAAATTTGAGTTTTCTAGGTCCAGAGTTTGGGCAAAGATGTGGTTTGGGCTGGGCGTTGATAGTGATTCAATAGCTCAGTTTATAATATTAACATTGGTTTTGTTCTACATTGCTGCTTCATTGAGTGACATCAAAATATTTTTTCTAAGAAAACCTGCAATGGATTAAAAATAAAATGTCAAATGAGCTCGGTGGCTATCATTCAGTGTTAGACACTGAGTTACCGAAGCTGTAGGCAGTCCCGACTTTATCACCGACATGGACGAAGGTACCCAGTTCAGGTAGGCTTTATATATATTTTTTTAAATTGATAGTTTAATTTGAGATACAGTTTAATTGACAATGAGGGAACCAACGAACAGAAACAACATTTTTATTAAGTCAACAATAAAGACTCTACTTAGTAACGGGGATGGTGCCTACTAGCAGAGTGAACCACCGTTATTCAAATCAGCAACTCGTATCAAACTAGCTTATGCTCGCGACTTCGTCCACGTGGACTACACGTGGACTACACGTGGATCTTTTCTTAGTGAGCGGTTACATCATATTAGTTTGAGCTGTGCGTTGGTAGATCAGTCAGTCAGTCACCTTTTCCATTTATATACCTATTGCGACATCAACTATTTTCTGAAAATCAATGTGACGTTATAACTTTGCCTTTTTTTCGTTGTACTTTTTTTAGTTTAATCGATAAAATTTAAAATGCTCAGCAAGCTTAAAACTAACAATTGACGTGGATTTTACGAATTTTGGAATGCTATCTAATAAAATTACTAAGAAATAATTTATTTTTTCATGGGCACCTTACCAATTATTTTTAGTTTGAGGTAGATTCCTCCTATATCAATATCGATAGGTACTATCGATGTCGACAGTGTCAAGAAATCCTAGCCCACCATCGCACCATGATCACCGATCAATGATCAATGATCAAAATGACGTGATTCACCCGACCCATGACTCCGTCCAACAAAGGCTATAATGATGTTACTGTAAATAAAAAATAAATACTTGTACCACCATCGCACTTAATGTCAAGGTGGTATGCTCCGACAGAGTAGGTAGGGAAATGGAGAGGTGCACATTGCACAGCGTGCTTAAGGTACTCTTATATGTAGTCAAATACCCAATTTAGGTTTTTTTTTCTCTTTTTTTTTTGAGGGTTGAGTCATAGATGACTATGTCACCCCCGTAAGATATTTGACTATTGGGTATTTGACTACATCAAAAATAAATTATTTATGAGTAAGTATTAAATAGAGGGTCTTCCACAATACTTAAAATACAAGTCCTTTGTTAGTTTTAAGTGCAATAACCATTTTAAATTATGAACTAAACTAAAAAAAGTACGTCATTATGATGTGACGTCACATCCCAGTATTTCATAGAATATCGCATACTAAGTGCACGTTTTGACGCGTGATAAAAAGTTACTGATTTGATTAGTTGTCAAATACCGTATTGAAATTCCGCAATCTTCCGCAATAGGGGCCTTGGACTGTAGTAATAAAATGATAGCGGCAGTTTATGGCTAGAATTCATTATTAAAGAGATGAGAGATTTTCATAGAAAATGAGGAAGATTTTATTGTAGAAATCCAAAGAGCCTAAAACAGGCCTATAATAAAAAAGGCTCATTGACACCGGTCGTTAGCAGGCCCTCGGAGTCACAGTATAAATAACACAGTATAAACGAGTGTCGGCAGTAAATCCGGCGACGCCGCCGGCAGCCGCTGTAATTGCTTTTGTTGATATATCACGCGCTTATTGTTTATTTAGCGCATCTTTTTGTCAGGTAGCCGTGGCTCGAGCGCCTTTTGTTTTAACATCCTGCCAGACTGTTCCGCTGTTTGTTGACTGCTTGTTTTGAATGTGTACAAGTTTACCTTTTTTTAGAGTTCCATACAGAAAGGGTCGAGAGGAAACCTCGGCAACCTGTATGCCTCAGAGTTAGATAGATAGATAGATGGTTAGGTTATGTAAAACCTCCCTCAATGTTTTGCATTTTTACCTTGTAATTTGAAAACTGAGGAAAGGAAAAGGCAGCTGAAAATATCCAAGATTTTCCAAAACGAGCTTACGCCATTTTTAATGCCCACATGAGTATCATGTAGACTTTTACAAAATCCTCAAAAAACCATCTTTATCATTAAACTCGCGATACAAAACATATCTAGATACTGGCAGTCACTGGGTATACAGTTTTGCGAATCTGTATCGAAAGGAGTCGATTTTCATCGCGAGCTTTTAATTAAAACGGCTTATCGCTGAATATAGGTATAGTTTGAGAAAATATAATGTTTGGAAATCCGATATCGAATATCAGTATATAGTTTCAATTTGATATTCAGAAAAATCGATATTACCCACTCCTATCTACTTGTATAGTTACAAAGTATCAATTTGCCTCTTCATTACGGATAAACATTTTCTTACGTGTTAGGTATATACAGGCATACATGTCCGTGGGCTATAACAAATACTAAAACATTCCAACAAGGACATTGGAGGCTCTATTACAAAGGCATATAAACAAAGAGTCGATGGAGAAGTTTACTATAGACGCAATACATCACAAATAAGCACTTATGATATAATAGATTTAGGTTTTTAAAAATCCCGTGGGAACTCTTTAATTTTCCGGGATAAAAGTAGCCTATTTATTTATTTATTCTTATTTTTCAAGTACTGAAATTGTAGTTACATAGTTGTAATAAATTAAATTACATTGGAAATGCTTATCTCTAAACAAAGACTTCTTCCAGCTTCCCATTCAAGGTTGTGAGTAAGGCGCATTAAAAAAATGGAATAGGCCTATGTCCTTCCCCGGGACGTAAGCTAACTCTGTACCAAATTTCATCGAAATCGGTTAAACTGTTGGGCCGTGAAAAACTAGCAGACAGACACACTTTCGCATTTATAATATTAGTACGAATATGAATGTGACGGCTAGCGTCGATCGTGCGCGCTCCCGTTTGCGCGGCTCGAATCAGCTGGTTCATGCGGTCATTCAACTAGCAGTGGCGTGCAGTGTTTGAAGCCTGGGTAGGCATTAGTTAGGTAGGAACCTGTTTACTGACAGGTCATAATGAAAAATATGCATTGAGCTATTACAACTGGGGTAAGCAGTGCATTTATGCCTCTATGACCTGCACGCCACTGTCAACTAGGTGTCCAAACTGGCCGTACATACTACTAATCTAAACACAATCCAATACCAATAACCATTTGCCTCGTTTTGTACTTTTAGTGAATTAGAATTTTTCAAACCCACAATGTATAGCGTGCAAAACTCGGGTCAAAGCCCCGCCTACGACGTGGCATTGACTCCGAGTGACCTACTTTCCCAACGTTCGTTGACCTTTAGCGTCGGTCAGATGTTTTATTTGCAATTTATCCTAAACTTTTGCAAAATTATAGGATTTATTAATAGTTTTTTTCCTCGTTTTTTTGTGGTATCGTATCAGTAATCATCAGTACCCGTAGTACAAGATTTTACGTCTCACCAAACCAAACCAAATTCGAGAGTCGAAATACTTCCGCGTTAGAGTAAACTGGACCTTAAAGGCCTTGTTTTAAAGCTCAAGTTTGTCTACACTTATACAGCCAGCGCTCCAAGCGGAAACATTGCGAAATTAAAATCAGTGGCATTGAATATTTGACTTTAATTCAAGGCTGTTTAGGTCCATTTTACTGTAACGCGGAAGTATTTCGACTCTCGAATTTAGTTTCGTTTGGTGAGACGTAAAATCTTGTACTACGGGTACAGTACTATCTACTGTCTTTGTTTTTGCCAGCGTTCTGGTTACACCCTGTAGGCTGTATATAACATTTATTATGTACAGTACGCGGCCAAAAGTAATCAACATCGATCTTTAGAAGGAGACAGCAGATTTGTAGAGCTGTCTCCGTCGTTTAGACCGGCAAAGCATCATATGGATATGAGTGACAGAGACAACGCTCTACAAAGAGGAAATGTCATTCTAAAGGCCGATGTTTATCACTTTCGGTGGCGTACTGTACCTTTATAGAATGATATAGGTGGTATAATCACACCGTCACCTCTCGGAGTATTCGGTATAGTTACCCCGCTACCTCTCATGCGAACGCGCCCACTCGACTCCAAATGCGCGCACCATGTCTTATGTAAATGGCGCATGTCGCCCCTGGTTTAATTAATCTCTAGCCGCATAAATAAACCCGCCGTAATCGATTCACCCTGCATACTAAACAATGCGGCGCCGGCGCAATCATATTGGCTTGTACGCGAATGTCGATCGCTTGTATGAGAACACATTCGGGAGATTGCATCTCGTGGGATTGCAATGAGAAATTGGTGCAGTTTGTCTGTGTTGTCAGATGATGCAGTGGGCCTACTCATAATGGACTAAGAGCCAGTGCGTGCCAGACTGGTAGTGAGCCGGATATCCTGTCAGAGTGAGAAGGGTTTAGGTCATAGTCTGCCACGCTGCTGGCCCAATGCGGATTGGCAGACTTCACACACCTTGGAGAACTCTCAGGCATGCAGGTTTCCTTACGATGTTTTCCTTCGCCGTTAATGCAAGTAATATTTAATTGTTTTTAAAAATGCGCATAACTCTGAAAAGTTAGTGGTGCGTGCCCGGGATCGAACGTCCGACCTCCCGCGAAGAAGAATCTTAACCACTAGGCTATCACCACTTTATCCGACACTATCAACCGGCGACCCGCCCCGGCTTCGCACGGGTAGCTTATTACAATTTTGGTACCTATCTCTATTTTTTTACAATAAAAATAATATAGCCTACTAGAGGAAGCCCGCGACTTCGTCCGCGTGGATTTCGGTTTTTAAAAATCCCGTGGGAACTGTTCGATTTTCCGGGATAAAAAGCATATGTCCTTCCCCGGGATGCAAGCTATCTCTGTACCAAATTTCGTCAAAATCGGTTGAATGGATGGGCCGTGAAAGGCTAGCAGACAGACAGACAGACAAACACACTTTCGCATTTATAATATTAGTATGGATGTCATTCAGGAATAATGTAGCTTTCTATTGGTGAAAGAAATTTCAAAATCGGTTCAGTAGTTCCAGACATTACCTTTTTATAATATTAGTAGTATAGATGACCAATCCAAACCTCATATCTTACTGGTTCTTTTTAATAACCTTCTCATTCTTCACAATATAACGGATCGGAACCGTTAAAACAGATTTATGGATATCAATTAACATTCCTCGCCTATGACGGCGGGCCGGTCCGTTTGGGCCGTTGACAAAATCCACGCACCGGGTCCGGTACGCCTCAGGCACAAAATAAATCCTCAACACCTTGATTGCTCTTTCGTCCAGTGGAATCGGAACTCTGGTTTTAAGACTCCTCAAAATAAAATAAAAATATTTTTTATTCACTTATAATACCACAAGTCTCATTGACACCGACTCAAGTCGTCAAGTTTTTCAGGAAAAATCACTCGCGCTTCGCGCTCGTGATTTTTTAACCTGAAAAACTTGACTCCTTCATTTGTTTGCAACGAACCTATCGTGAAATACCCGATAATTTTGAAGCTCGTGTGGTATTCGGGGGATTATTTTTCCGTCCCAAATGTCGGCCAAAATCTCCAATTTTCACAATTGAATTCAACCTGTCAGTTTGACGTGTGGTTAATTTGACTATAGCAACGACCAGAGAAAATTTTCAAAAAATTATCAGTATAATACCATGTAGGTGTGTACCACGTGACGTCGAATGGTGCAATTCTGTTGGTCGACATTTGGGTCGGAAAAATAACTAAACTTTTACAAGTAAGTTTTGAATCGTCAACAGCATCTACCACTGGTTCGAAATGCCTTTCCTACCGAGAAGAACCAACAAGAAACTCGGCGGTTACTCTTACTTTAGAAGAAGCCCATTTAAAGAATTAATGTGACTCTACTAAAATATTAGGAAAATGCTATGAGCGAACAGAATGTCGAAGGGAATTTTCCTGGCTGTAAGAAAAAGAATACTTCATAAAAAACATGGATAGGACGTCGAATGCTTTAGTTGTCTGAAAAATAGCGCTGTAGTGTTTTACTGATTTTTCGTTCACAATGTAGAAAATTACCCAAAATTCATTGACGTAATGGACTAAGAGCCCGTGAGAGCCAGACCTTCGTTATTTTATAAAAGCTATTTTCTCTCCTAATTGTCCACAATGGTCAAATCTAATTAAACCACTTTCTGACCTATGGAGTGGTTCATGTTATGAAATAAATTGCCCAAGGATGTGGTTGTTTCAGGCTCTGTTAACCAGTTCAAGAATAGATTGGACAAACATTTGGAAAACTTGAAGCATTTCTAAATAATAATAATATAATAGAATGAGGAGATCCGTAGGAGAACTAGAGTAACCAACATAGCTCAACGGGTTGCGAAGCTGAAGTGGCAATGGGCAGGGCACACAGTTCGTAAGACCGATAGACGTTGGGGTCCCAAGGTGCTGGAATGGCGACCTCGTACCGGAAGCGCAGCGTTGGAAGACCCCCCACTAGGTGAACCGACGACATCAGACGAGTCGCAGGGAGCCGGGATTCAGGCGGTTCCGTGGCGTACGGAAGCCCCTACAAGAGACTTATGTCTAGCAGTAGACGTCTATCGGTTGATGATGATGATTATTTATTAGACTAAGCAGTTTTCGCTGATGCGTCTATATCAGAAGTGCTTCGAGTCTTCCAAATGTTTGTCCAATCTATTCTCGAACTGGTTATCAGAACTTGACATTACCACATCCTTAGGCAATTTATTCCATATGTGAACCTCTCTGTTGCTCAGAAAGTGTTTTAATGATGATGATGAATTTGAGGATTGTGAGGGGAAAAAACTTTCTCGTGAGGATTTAGCGTAACCTCCTCCGGGTGCAGCTGCTATGTTTCCCTACATGGAGTAACAGATAATGTGTCAGTGACTGTACCCTTTCAGGACGATATGATTTAAACTATTTGTTTTAGAAACACCAGCGAGATTCATTGGAATATTATGCGTTTATTTGAGTGCGTCCGCGGGCGTCGCCGGCGGCGCGCGTTGCCGCACAATGCCCACTAACAACACGGCCGGCCATCGCCTGACTGATAGCTTTATATACAAGCCTTAATTACTTTTCTGTTATTATTATATTGAGTTATTGCGGTCGAGCTTGCGTTTTTATTGATTGTTTTCTTATCACATTATCTTCTTCTTAAGTATCCTCTTTCTTAGTTCTTACAGCCGTACTCAGAGTCGTTAATCGTTACTTAAGATTGAGTTAAAACGAGACACATTCATGTGAGAGATATAGCTCTGTCTCATTTAACTCAATCTTAAGTAATGATTAAGTGACTCTGAGTGCGGCTGTAAGTTAGTTAGTTAGAGTTTAGTTCTCATTTTCATTAGTTCTTAAGTATGGGATACCTGGAAGAGATCACTGGTAGTGATAAGGTCGGCCTTTGTGTTAACCATATTCTATATTTTTTTATTCTTTGTCATAAATTAAGCAATAAAGATGTTTTAAATTAAATTAAATTATCGTTGGTATGTTCACAGAATTCCAAAAAAGGTATAGAAGTGTGAGATTGGGGCCGATTCTCTAGTACACAATCTCTAAACTAAACTAAATTAACAGGTCTGAACCTAGAGCTTTCCATTTCCACAAGCAACATTATGAAAGGGATAGCAATAGATTTAGACGTGCCATTTTAGTTTAGTTTAGAGTTTGTGTACAACTGTCTCGCTAATTCGCTCGCTAAAAGTGCAATTTAAGACAAAGAACCCTAACGCAATCCCCAGTGCTTTCCATATAAACGTCAATATTCCGCTGACCAAATGCGGATTGGCAGAGTTCACACACCTTTGAGAACATGGAGAACTCTAAGCCATGCAGATTTCTGTTTGCCTGTTCAAGTGAGCCTGTTCCCTTTTCATTTTGAGGTACGGAACCCTGAAAATTACTATGAATGAATGTTTTATCAAAATTGGCCGCACCGATATCAAGGTTTGTATCTCATTATTGGGAGCGTTTACACCGAGCGGAGACCAGCTACCGGCTAGAGTGCGGAGTCGCGTGTAGCACGAATATTAATTGATCTGAACGTATCTGAGGCCGCCTTATCCGCGATTTGCATTTCTAAACCGCCTTCACAGACATGCCGACTTCCATCTCCAACTTAGTCTGGCAGATCATTCAATGTAAGGATAAAGGAATGTGTTATAATCTCAAAGAAATACTAAATAAGATACAGCAAAAAAAATCTTGTATGTCTTTCACACGCGGTAGAAGTAAAACCTTCAGAAAAGTAAACTTCGAGAGAATGCTGAAATCATGAAATGATGCTGAAATTGCATTTGAAAACGCGGTGTTTGCAGAGGCGCGCGGGGCTGCCCCCGGGGGCGAGGAGGGGGGAGGGAAACGGAAAGGTTTCGCTACCATTATCATACCTTATTAACATTTTGTCGCTGCCTGAATCAAAACACCGATACATAACTCCGAAAAGTTAGAGGTGCGTGCCTGGGATCGAACCCCCGACCTCCGATTAGAAGGCGGATGTCCTAACCAGTAGGCCATCACAGCTTTGATAGTTATATTATATTGGTCTCTATTGTGCTAGGGTGATACGTGTTGGTACATCTGTAAACAGATGCCGAGGTACTCGTCTGCGTTATCCGCGGCAATGTTTTACCGCGATTTGCATTTGAAAACGCGTTGTTTGCGGGGGCGCGGGGCTGCCCCCGGGGGCGAGGGGAGGGGAAGGGAAACGGGAAGGTTTCGCTACCGTTATCATACCTTATTAACATTTTGTCGCCGCCTGAATCAATTAAAAGCGGCCCTCGCATAGTAATTAACCCGGTGACAGATGAACAAGTTTTAACACTCGCGGTAATGAAGATGTCTGGTAGGCGATAATATACTACCGACGTTTGACTATTCATGTGCTGTTTCGGGTGGTCCAGCAAACGGCTCCTTGCCTTCTCTATTTGTATCTATAACTAGCTGCCCTGGCGAACTTCGTTCCGCCTAACAGTCGATTCAAATTTTTTAAATTTTTCTCTCCGTAAGAACCATCCTCGTACTTCATGGATTATTATAAAAAAAAGAATTAGCGAAATCGGTTCAGCGGTTCTCGAGATTTGCGATGAGCAACACATTTAGTGATTCATTTTTATATTATAGATAACATCTATATTAACATACTCCATCTCTATCTAGTTATCAACTTGTAGGTATCAATGCTCATCACTATTATAAATGCGAAAGTGTGTATGGTACTTAGTTGGTTTGTTGATTTGTCCTTCAATCACGTAGCAATGGAGAAACGGATCGACGTGTTTTTTTGCATGGGTTTGGTTAAAGACTTGGAGAGTGTCATAATCTACTCTGCATCCTGGAAAGTCAGAAAGTTCCCACGGGATTTTTAAAAACCTAAGTTCACGCGTACAAAGTGGGCATAATAAAAATTAAAGAAAGCGGAAGGGGTGTACCTTTCTAATTAAATAAAGTAAATACACATAATATCCGTATGTATATATAATAAATATCATCATCTTCTTCTTTCTGTTTTATTTATCCATTATTGGACTTAGGCCTCCTCATGCTCACGCCATTTTTCCTGGTGTAGGGTGAGTCTTCTCCAAGTTTTCCCCGCAAGCTTGGTGATGTCGTCGGACCAATGAGATACAGTACGCGGCCGAAAGTGATGAACATCGACCTTTAGAATAACATTTTAGGTTTGTAGAGCGTTGTCTTTGTCACTTATACCCGTATGACGTTTTGTCGGTCTCAACGACCGAGACAGTGCTCTACAAATCTGCTATCATTCTCATCTCATATGCATTCTCTCTTCTCATTCTCCATAGTTGTCTTCCAACGCTTCTTACGGTTCTTTTACAAAAAAAAAAATAACTATCATACCTTATGTAGGTAGACAGAAAATATATAACTATACTATAACTAAGAACCATATCGTAACCTATCTTGAAGCCGAATTAAAATCACGAAAAACGACAATCGGTCTACAAAAGTCAAAAAACATTCTAAAAATGCAAATCCATTAATACGTCGACACACAAACCATTTTAAAAACACGGACCGCTTTATTACAAACCCTATAATTATTTCCACTCAGGTACTAAAGGTTTGGACAAATACAACGCACAACGATGACGTGCATAACGCATCTCAAATTATTGAAGTGAAAACGTCTTCTTCAAGCGCGTTGGGCGATTTTGGGATGTCTACGATCTTTTCGGGGGGACGCACTTCTACCTTCTACTTTCTTCTACGCGACAGGTCGAGATGGTAATTGGGGAGGAGCGCCCCGCACACCCGAACAGCCCCCGTGCTAACCTGGTGCGGGCGAGCGTGGGTGACGTGCGTCGACTGGCGTCCCCCCGCTTCAGACCCCGATTGCCATCTTAACTTGTGGCCAAAACCTAGCCTCACCGACATGCAAAATGCAAATACTCGTAATAATAGTTATAGACTTCGAAACTATCCAAACGATGTGGCCCAAATCAGTTTCATTAGAAAGGCAATAATGCGAAGAGTGGTTTAGGCCAATAAAAATGCAATAATAATTTTTTTAAGCGTAATAGTACCACACTTTGGATATGGCCGCTAGTTTATAATATTTTTACTATCTTTGTTAGAAATAATGTAAAACTTGCAAGTCTAAAGTAGCTATGACATTCTGCTGTGCCGTTGCCGTTACGCGTCATATACATCCAGGCTTTATTGGCTCCTGATTCGAGCCGTACAGATAAGGCGCTGATTATTCATCTCCAATGATCCGGCAAAGTGGCTTCTGAAAAAGCAAAAACAAAAGTTATACAGGCCAAGCGAAGGTTGCCAATCAACTGACAATAAGGGGCCCGTACCAACTAATATCAAATTATGAGTACCTACTCCATCCACGGAAAGAAGTTAGTGTAGGGCTCTCTTTGTTACGTAATCCTATACAAATGACAGAGACGAAAATCTCATTGGGTGTTAACCATTTTGAGGCACCAACCAATCAATTCGAAATACAATTTAAAAATTATTTCTAAAATCATTCGAAATTCAATTCGAAAACATAGTTTCGTTTTTGATTGGTTGGTGACTCAAAATGGTTAGCTCCCACTGAGACTTTCAGACCTGCGCTGGGCCAACTTCTTTCCGAGGATAGAGAGGATGGCTACGACTTGGCGATGAAGCTGACCTCCTTATCCTGGGGAGCCGGGGGGGCTTCCTAGGATCCCCCAGTGGGGAGCCGGATTTTGACTACGGAGCCCCAAGAAGAGTAAAAAGGAAATAAGAGCAAAACCAAAAGTGTTTTAATGCTGCGGCGCGGACGATATGATACGGTGTTAATGGAGTGTTGCTGCACGCGTATCCTTAATTAATTAATTATTGAGGCTCGCGAAGTGGCAGCCGCCCGCCGCCGATAACGAGCCACGTTTCACGACCTCTGGCGAAACGATAAAAGCACTACCTTTTTTATATAATAATATATGTCATAGAGTACAGCACTTGCTGTGTGCAAGATAGGCAATGTGTCATACTTTTTATAATTTTTATGATAGTGTTTTACCTACAATTCAAGGAAAGACGACTGACCAGTTTAGGGCCCAGTTTTGTAACAGAAAAAAGTTACTGGAAAAAATCCCTTTATTTTATGATTAGGTAACCAAAATCACAAAATGATTTGAATATACAGTTGCTAAATATAAAAAAAATATGAACGGAAATGTCTGTGTTTTTGTCGAGATTAATACTACTTATAAGTATTGTATAGTGGGACGGTGTACAGTAGAATTTGGCAATAATTTATGCTGGATTATTATATGTACTTGAAGGAAATCAATCTAAACAGTTCACTAGTTGTCTAATTACTATTACTTGATTGATAATTGCAAAAATATTGCTCAAATAACACATTATCTAACACAACCTAACCATGGATTTGTGCCCATGTATTTTGATTAGGTATGCAATTGTCACTTAAACTGAAACTAAAGCAGTCTAAATCAGGGTATCAGGTTTTGCGGGTTTAAGTTATTTTCCTTTTCACAGGAGAGAAACTTAGTAAATGGTGAAAAGGAAGATAACTTAAACCCGCAAAACCTGATACCCAGAATGTTGAAGAACGAAGAGGAATGGGAAAAGTATGCGAAGCTACTCAAATATATTATAAAAAAGCGAGAAGACGATGAATGGGAGAGGCAAAGACCCACGCCCTGAAAAAACAGCTGCCTTCCTGAATGCGAAATTGCGAAAAATTCAAAAAATTGTGGAATGGGTAGGATTAGGATCCCCTTATTAGGCCACTTCTTAGTTCACTATCTGCCAGTGCCGGTATTTTCATTTAGCACTGAAGCGACTGTTAATGCCATCTAGTAGCAACACATGGCAGTTATCGAAACTACTTTCAAAATAATAATGAAATACCAAATTAAGCCTCAATAGCTCAACGGTTATAGGGGAATATCAGTCGACATGATAAACTTGGCTAATATTAAAAAATACTTCACCATCATCATCATTATTAACCAATAGACGTCACATAGACGACAAACGTGCGACATCGACACAGATTTACTATACATCGATGTACGTGACAGTTATAACGATATCTCATATAGCTTATCTGAGCAAAATGCGCTCTGATCGGCTTAGAGGCTGAAATCTAAATGTAGGATAATTTTCTACCTATTAAACGTTTTTTTTTGAAACTTAAATTTTAAAAAGCAACATTAAATTAAAACTAAAATAAATCAAAATTAAGTCTAAAACCTCATCGAGACCACCGCAGCGAGGCCTTGTATCCAAGATGCTGGCAGCATTAGGTACCCCTTTGGATGGCCAAACTAATTCTTTGACCAAGGTAGCTGCCAGCTGTCGGGTCCCCGGTTGACTCGATAACCCTTTTCGAAATTTTCTCAAAAAAAAGCTCGAGCCCCCGGGCTCCACGGCCCCAAGGTCTCCACACCAAAACGCACAAATATGAAGCTCCCATCGAGGTTTTCATATTTGCGCCTCTTGGCCTGTTCGGCGTTGATGGCCGCTGCACCCGCCATAGAGGAGGTCGCTATTAAACTATTATCATTGAATTTGTAAAATTTATTATACATTATACCTACATCATTTATTCATAGCTTCATGTTCATCTGCGAAGTTTATACGGCTGCCAAGCGAAAGTTCTAAATGCTTATAAAATTGCATGTCAGAAGAGCCATTGCGAATGTTATCTCTAGAACACATCTGCTCTAGTTGCTTGTTTATGAAAACAATGTGGCTAATTCTATTGTACATAATCTCTAAATAAGCTAAATTGACAGGTCTAAATATATTGCTGTCCTTTCCATAATCCTTCCTGTGGAAAAGGACAGCATTAGATTTTACCTCTAAGACTTAGGCTTTTAGATTCGATCTATAGAATTTAGTTTGTAGATTGTATAGGTACATAGATTCCTCCTACATCCATGTGTACAATAGAATTAGCCATGTTGTCTTTACAATACCCACCCTACCGGCAAAGCCGTGCCGCCAAGCGATTTAGCGTTCCGGTACGATGCCGTGTAGAAACCAAAGGTGTATGGGTTTAATAAAAACTGCCATACTCCTTCCAGGTTAGCCCGCTCCCACCTTAGACTGCATCGTCACTTACCATCAGGTGAGATTGCAGACAAGGGCTAACTTGTATCTGAAAAAAAACAATATTACATTTCCATGGAGACACGTCACCGCTTATGACGCCTCTAATTCAAAGGCAGCCTACGGGTACAGTTCTTGCAATTCACGAAGGCTACTGAACTTTACTTGTGGTAACGTCGTTAACATGGTCATTGCGTAAGTGTGCGTGCATGTCGGACCAATCAGTCGCGAGCAAGCGCAGTCAAACGCACACATTTAGTGTACCTTACGTATACTGATACGACTTAAACACAAGCATGAGTCAGTGGCCTTCGTGAAATGCAAGAACTATATCTATAGGTGATTACCTGAAATCGAATTATGCATTTGTTAGGAGTAGTTTGGTGGGGTATTTTCTCACTGTAGAGCCACGACGAGTGACGCAGTGGTGAGCGCTGTGGTCTTATTAGTGGGAAGTCCCGGGTTCTATTCCTGGCAGAGGAAATTTAGAATTGTGAAATTTCTAAATTTCCTTCTCTAAGGAGTAAGGAAATTTAGAAATTTGCGAAGCTAAATAGCTAGCCCTAGCTGCGAAGAGAAGTTAGTACCTATAGCGCTCTCTCGGTTACGTTATCCCATACGAATGATAGAGGAATAAATCTCAGTGAGCCGTAACCATTTTGATACACCAATCAATCACAAACTCTTCTTCTTCTTCCTTACCTTATCCCACGCTACGTGGGGTCGGCACAACATGTCTTCTTCTTCCAATCACTTCTGTCATTCGTAAACGTATTATCCACCTCTTTTTCACGCATATCCTCTTTCACGCAATCCATCCACCTTTTCTTTGGTCGTCCTCTCCTTTTTTTCCTTCCACATGCATTCAATTAGAAAGCATAGTTTCGTTTGTGATTGGTTGGTAACTCAAAATGGTTAGCGCACACTGATATTTTTGAAAAATCTCTGTAAGAAAGCGCTATACAAATTTCTCTCCGATGATAGTTTATAGTTATTAATCATCCTCTGCTTATAAGTACTAAGTAGGTATACCTACTAAGTCGATTTGGACAGGCCATTTTTACCAGTTTTCATATCCTTTGACGAGTTATTGGAGAGTATTACGCGATGGTTAATCTTGTAACATTTGTAAGTTGGAAAGAATATTTAAAAAAGTTATAATCAGCTTTACACTAAGACTTATGCATAAATTAAGTTTTTTTTAGTCACACACTCCAACGATCGTGGGATACGTACCTATACCTACTAAATATTTGATTATAAGTACTCGTCAATGGATAAGAGTTAGTATGGTACTTAGTTTAAATTTTAACCTCTCTGGTTACCGGCGACCACTCCAAATTTTCAGATTTTTCCCCTAATGTCTGCTATAAGACCTACATACCTGCCAAACTTCATGATTCTAGGTCAACGGAAAGTACCCTGTAGGTTTCTTGACAGACCGACAGACAGACAACAAAGTGATCCTATAAGGGTTCTGTTTTTCCTTTTGAGGTACGGAACCCTGAAAAACCATATGGTCAAGGAAAAGAGTTGTCTTGAACAAAGCATAACGCATGACTGAGTAGGTTCTTGCGGTAGTGGAGCGATGCGGGAGGGGTGTGATGACGTGACGCGAGAGCTCAGTGACTCGTCAACTAGTGACAACTGTCACCCTCCCGCACCGCTCCACTACCGCAGGAGCCTACTCAGTTATCGTCGAAATCGAAACTAACGTTGCCCCTTAACTAGTGTCCCCTTTGTACCCCCATTGTTCTCCAACAGCGCCCCCCTGTCAATGTCATTTAAGTGCCAAGAGATCTTTGTCGCTCTGTATATATTTTGACCAGTTTTACCTTTACGAATTCGTCAATTGAAATCCATTGTGCGCAGGAGTTTCGGCGCCAAGTGCTCCAAGTGCTGCCGAGGCATCTCCTCCTCAGACTGGGTGCGCAAGGCTCGGGAGCAGGTCTACCACCTCGCGTGCTTCGCCTGTGACGCCTGCGGCCGACAGCTGTCCACTGGCGAACAGTTCGCGTTGCATGAAGACAGGGTGCTATGCAAGCCGCATTATTTGGAAACTTTGGATGGAGGATCCATTTCTTCTGATGGTAATATATTAACTCTTGATTCTTTACGGTTTAACCAAACTGTGAACAGTCACTAGGTAGAAAGTACTTAGCTAGAAAGGACTTCAAGGTCGCGAGTGGCTACACTTTCTCCAGGATGAGTCCTTGGGGGCGTTGCGCGAGAGAGGCACCGGCGTACGTTCTTTAGAGTTCCCGGAGCCTCTCAATAACGCGCTGAGGAGGGCCACCGAGGGGGTTTTAGTGGGTAGAAATCCCACATAACCCGAGTGAGTTATGTGAGATGTGTGGGGGAAAAAAGTAGAAAGTAACTCCAGACTTGAAGACTGACAAAAAGTAGAAAAAATTTAAAAGTTTATCTCAAAATGCTACATTTTGTACACGCAAAGTACACTTTTTGTAAATTAGTCCAATTTTTCAAGTAAGTGGATATGAAATACGTTTTTATTTAAAAGTTTCCTCGTGCCTGAAATCCACCTTACCCACCTAATCTATCTATAATATATAAATGTGTTGCTCATCGCAAATCTCGAGAACAGCTGAACCGATTTCGCTAATTCTTTTTTTATAATATTCCTTGAAGTACGAGGATGGTTCTTACGGAGAGAAAAATTTAAAAAACTTAATCGACTGCTAGGCGGAACGAAGTTTGCCAGGGCAGCTAGTGATGTATAAAACTACACGTACACAGATTCGAATCGGACCCTGGTGTGAGAGGAAGCCCGTTACAAACCTAGCTGGGTGGGTGAGTGCCTGCTTTTCAAACCTAGTGAATTGTTCATCTTTATCAAAGAAGGTTTTGAGAATATTTTATCACGAAGTTTTTTTTAAATTAAAACGCTTGACAAAATCGTCGTTGATAATAATTCTGAGCCATGTTCATACATCATAGTCTGCGACTATTGCAGTTTCATAGACTACTTATCGTTTCTTTACTATGTATTATAAGAGGGAGATGCCGAGTTCGATCCTTGGTAGAGGCAATTTGAGATTTTTTTATTTCTTAAATATTGTCTCTGGTCTGGTATTGTGGAAAGCTACGGCCGTGGCTAGTTACCACCTTACCGGCAAAGACGTGCCACTATACGATGCCGTGTAGAAACTAGGGCTATCAGTTAAATAAAAACCGCCATACCCCTTCCAAGTTAGTCCGCATCCATCTTAGATTGCATCATCACTTACCACCTGATGAAAAGCTACTTATCTCAACTTCAGACGGCTGTGACTCCGAGGGTTATCACAAGAGCAAGGCGAAACGTGTCCGGACGACCTTCACAGAGGAGCAGCTACAGGTCCTCCAAGCCAACTTCCAGCTGGACTCCAATCCAGACGGGCAAGACCTGGAGAGGATCGCACAGGTCACGGGCTTGAGCAAGAGGGTCACACAAGTCTGGTTCCAAAACAGTCGAGCGCGCCAGAAGAAGCACCAGCACACCGGCAAAGGGAAGCAAAGTCAAGGTGAGACTGAGGTGTTTGTTAACAGGTAACACAAACAGCTTATCAGGGGCTTTATGCAAAAAAGGGTTTGGTTAGGTTTTCCAATGTTTTGAAATTGTGAATTAGCACCTATCATATCATTTTAATATAGGTACCTAGTACATATTGTATTAAAACGCTGAGTTGTCCTAATGCATGTTTTTTTAAAGTTTATATTATTTTATAAAATATCATATCCGGGAACAAATTAACAGTAATTGAATAAGGGCTTCTACTTACTTCGAATATAAGGTTCGTTTTTTCTATCGCTAAATTGAAACACTTTTCGGCTTTCCAATTCTAAAAGACTTTATTCCTTAATAAACTTTATTTATTCGATTGGGAAATCGGCCTTTATTCGTGAGTGACTAAACTTGGACCTTTACATTTTTTTATATATTTTCTATTTTTGTATGTTTTTTTTTAATATGTTGCCTTTGCGATTGGACATATTAATACAGCGTTTGCGAATTGGATTTATTTGCGAATATTTAATATGTAACTATTGATTGCAATATGGTTAAACCATTCTGGATACAGTTCTTACAATTCACGAAGGCTACTGAACTTTACTTGTGGTAATGTCGTTTACATGGTCATTGCGTAAGTGTGCGTGCATGTCGGACCAATCAGTCGCGAGCAAGCGCTGTCAAACGCACACATTTAATGTAGCTTACGTATATTGATACGACTTAAACACAAGCATGAGTCAGTGGCCTTCGTGAAATGCAAGAACTATACCATTGGTTTAAGTGGTGTGTTGTCCACAGCGATGTCCCGGGATGCGGACCCGGTGGGGTTTGGCCGCCCTATCAACCTCCACCTTACGTATTCCTTCCAGAACAAGCCGCCTTTCGTCCCGATAGGTACGTATACTTAACTTTGCTGTGACTAACTAAAGTACCGCGCCAAATGCCAAATGCAACACTTAGATTGTCTCCCTCCTGCATCCTTCTCAGCGATAATCAGCAGTCTTCCCTCCCTTCTTCCCCCTAAGGGTAGCGACACACCTACTGAACGTACGGCGCCGATACTTCAGCGACTGCGAACTATCAGTCGTAGTATTCATTTGGCGTGACACACCAAACGCGCCGAACAGTCGGACGGGGCTTCGCCGGGCGTTTTCAGCGCTTTACGCAACGAAAAATTACGTACGGCGGTACGAGGCGTCGTCGTCGTCAGGCGGTCTAGTCACTTGGTGGTGTGCAGTTGCGACTTGTTGAATTGCCCAGAAAGATGGATTTTATTACAATATTGACTATTACAGAGGGCTTAGAAGAAGAAGTACACGCGCCGAACTTTCGGTCGCGTAATGTGTCGCTTGCTAAGCAAAATACATGCGTTCTAGTCGAAGTAATCGCCCAACGGAAGCTACGGCGCTACGCCGAACGCATCAGAAATTCACTAGATGTGTCATAGGTAACTTAAATAAAAAACATTGCAAGCGTTTTGAATCGAACTTTCGGCGCCGAACTTTCGGCAAGTGTGTCGCTACACTTAGTAATTTTTTATTCACTTAGGATTTTAGGCTTATTTTTATTTTGAAATAATAATTATAAGTTGGTTGTTGAACTATAGATTCACTTGTTACAATAATGTTTTTCAGATGGCACTTCTTTCACGGACTCTTCAATGGATGAGCTATCAGAAGATTCGTCTATCCACTGCATGCAGAGTGAAGTCTGAGCTGTATTGATGCAGATTTTTCTGCCCTTGTTTTTTGCTCTATAGAGGAAGAGATTTGTAAACGTCTTGTTGTGAGTCGTATCGTGGTGTGCGAATACCTTTATGAAGCGCAGTGTTAAGTTGTTTGCTTATTTGTAATGAACGACGAAGCATAGAAATTTTTCGTATGCTCCATTAAAACATAATAAAATCTCGAACGTGGTGGGCGGTGGATATATTATACTCTACCGCATGCGTTTCCATTGAAGCTCTTAATTTGTCACTTTGAGTTGGCCAATTACGACAGAAGCCAGTGTTGCATGACATGTCACTGTACGAATTAATCATAGAACCAACGTCTCAATACTCAACAAGCTAAAAATAAAAATGAGGCTATCTAACATCTGTATGCGGAGGACCCTCGAGTACTTCGGTCATATCGCAAGAAAGGACGCCAGCAATATTGAAAAAATCATGGTCACTGGGAAGATCGAAGGAAAGAGACCCCGCGGACGTAGCCCGAGACGTTGGGTAGACCAAATAAAAGAGGCGGTCGATACACCTATCTGCAATGCAATCCACGCGGCGCGAAACAGAGGAAAATGGAAAAACATCGTAGCAAAGATCATATCAAAAGGGAGCCACGATCCTCAAAATTGAGGGAGCGACGCAGGAAGGAAGTACCTCCTTATTTTTGAATCGTCTACCACTGGTTGGGTTACAAAAGCGTTACAAAAGCTTCTATGCTTTGTCGTTCACTGCTTATATTTTGTATGATTGATTTGCACACTGTGACAGCACACACCCTGACATGTACGATCTAAAAATGATATGGACCACGTCATAGGATTGCTGGATCCTATTTATTGCTGGACTGTAAGGTTCCGTGTAAATACTTCTCTATACTAAATATCGTATTTATCTATCAATACCAACGAATTTTCTGTAAGTACATACTTACTATAGGCACGCTAGATGGGTTATTTTTAAAATAAAAATCGTTTTTATGAATCTGTCAAAATTAGTATCTATGACACTGGCAGACACTTGCAGACACTAGTTAGCAAGTTATAATCAAAAGCGAGTTGCACCATCTAAGGTTGCAGCCCGCAAATATTTTTGTTTCAATAATTAATCCGTCAATGGTCTATATTATATCAGAACCCGTAGTATAGTCCGTAAAAATATACTGAAATAAAATGACTCCTCACGCGCCATTTTAACTCTATGGGTCAACTGTCATTTCAAAAGTACGGTTCACCTTTAAAATAAGGACTAAAATCATACTTATGAAATTGGACATAAAAAGTTTAATGGCACGTGAGGAGTTCAATTTTACGCGTTATACGTAGAGGTCGTTAATTATCAAATACTAATTACAAATATACTTGAAGAAACAAAAGGAAATTACTAGTTATAAGGTATTAATTTATAAGTACTTACACAATTAAACGTGTAAATACCGAGCTTAATAAAGTGTCGAATTTTTCACGCATCTGTAAAAATATGTATACAAATAAATTATAAACAAAAACAGATTTATTTAAGATATACTTAAGCAAACTCTTAAGGCCTATTGTAAAAAGTTGTATTTATTTATTTATTTTTAATAACTGTGATACGTTCAAATGTTATGTGTTTTGACCATCAAGCCGTTTGGCATTGAAAGTGGCAATACTGTCTTACGCTAGGTATATATATTATATATATACATGAATATAGTGCCAAAATAATATATTTCAATATATTATAACATGTAATGTTTAATCACATTTTTTAATAGATGTCTAATTATACAATTAAGACGAGCGCATTAATTATACTTTTTTTTATTCGAGTTATAAATAATTGTACTTCATTTATCCCGACATTATTCTACATAATTATACATTAAGTCTAAGCTTACCTACTACTGGTAAGCTTAGACTTAATGTAGTCTTCTATCAAATTTAATCTGTAGGTAGTTGTTATAAATCGGTATAATATAAAGGTCCTGTTTAAGAATGAAGTCTAACTTCTTACCGTTATTAAAGTACGTACTGTACTAGTGCAAAAATCATGTACGTACCATAATTGGGTATTTGACTCCTATTTTTTTATTACTTTTTTATAAACTAGAATAAAAATAATGAGGTAAACTGAAAAAACTAATTAAATCGATCAAATAACAAATAGTTATAAGCATTTAAATATTTCTGATTAGACAGAGATAGCGATACACCAGTTTGACGTCACACCTACTAATGCCATAGTAGCTTCAAGCAGCCCTCTGCAATTTTCGTTTTGCGAGAAAGGGATAGAAGACCCTTTCACTCCAAAATTAAAATTCCTGTAACTTTGTAAATCTTTGTTGGATTTTAATATTTTTTTCAGTGTACGTCATTATTTTTATCCTAGTTTATATACTTAATAAAGTAATAATATTTATCAAATTCAAAAGTAGGCAAATACCCAATTGAATTTCATGTCAATAAGTATTATAGTCCACGACAGGTTGAGATGGCAATCGAGGTGTGAGGCAGGGCCATACCCCTCACGTCACTCGCGTTCGCCCGCACTGGGTTAGCGGGGGGCTGTACGGGTCTGCGGGGTGTTCTCTCCCCGATTGACATCTCGACTTGTCGCGTACTATGTATACGTATGTATTATACATCTCTTCATCGCCCACTGAGTGACGCTGAGCTTTCTTATAAGGCCCATAGTTAGCGAATTAGACCATGTAAATTAGACTGACTGGACGTTAGAAAAAACTAGGACCTGTGAAACCAATTCTAACATTCAAAAAATATAAGTATTTTCCAGATAATTTGGAAACAATATTTCCAAATCCCTACTTCGTACTTGTACATAAAGTTGTGTAAGTTATGTATCTATTATACTTACCTATTATAGGCATAGTGAAGAATATTATAAGTTTAGTGAAGTACTTAAATTATAAAATATCAATCTCCTTAATTTGAAGAAAAATCGCTTTTCTGTAAATAAATCTAATTATAACGTTATATTTGTAAATTTAATATCTCATAATATTATTAAAACTAAGTAATTATTATTATCGGTCAATAATGACCAATTCTCTTTCCATCTTGTCATTTTATAGATATAGTTATATTATTCAAACGAGTACTAGGTACCTACTTGGTTTATTCTGTACAAATTATTATTAATTATATTATGTTGGTTACGATGGTGTTTTTTTTTAACCAAACGTTTTTATTTATCAAACAATTAGATATAATGATTATATTATTTATTATTTAATTATATTATAACTCACTTAAATCTTAAATAACGAGTTTATGACACTTATTTTACAATTTATAAAACTAAAATAATAATATAAACTCACGAGAATAATACGACTGGTAGATACACGAAAAAGGACTTTGCCATAACTAGTGTTAACCAAGGTTTATGTCTGATTTCACCAAGCAAATTAATCATGGTTTAGTTAACATTCCTTGTATCTCTCCTTTTTGAAAATCGCGTAAATGTCATCTGCCGAAACGGGATAGCATTACAGTGTTTAACTGAACGGGGCGGGTTAAATGCTTGGTAAAATTAGGTCTTAAGGTATTTTCAGAAGAAAATTTTGTTAACACATTTAATTAAAAAAGGAAAAATCCAGTTGTACGAAACTCGTGGGCAGTCATTTTTTTAAAATTTAAATTATTCAATTCAATTATTATTTTCTCGCGAGTGTACAATACAATATTATTCGATAGCAAATATAAAAATTAAGCAACAAACATAAGAGCCCGCGCAGACAGCAAGCGTTCAGCCGTTCAGAGTTCTGCGTTCTGCTTTCCGCGTTCTTTGTAACATCTGTATTCTGTAACGTTATAGTGCCTCGCAAACCGTCCGAGTGAACGGTCTTGCGGTTTATTCCCAAAAACACAAAGAACGTGTTTCGAATAGCGTTTCTCCAGAGAAGTGAAATAGAAAACTAGATACCAATCATAGATTAATTATTGGTCTCGACCAATCTTGTTTTCTATTTCACTTTTTATATAATTATGTTATCCATTGAAGCTATTTATTGACATTCGAAAGTAGATAAAAATCGTTCTTCATCTTCAAGCAATTCAGGAAAAAGAATTCTCAATTCTCTTTTTTTTTCTCGACTCTTCTAGCCTCCACAAAAGCAACGCCTCGTCTAAGGAAAATGAACTATTGAAATACATGTTTCACATACAACTTCTGTAGCGAAAATGGAACGCAGTTGACCTCCTTCTGTGTGCGTTAAGAACTCCAAGAAGTCTGACCGAACGAACGGGAGTTGAAAGGTGAACGCTGAACGCTTTTCTGTCTGCGCGGGCTCTTAATGATTTACACCTCAGTTGGTACCCTTATTATAAATGCGAAAGTGTGTTTGTTTGTTGGTTTGTTAGCTTGTTGGTTTGTCCTTCAATCACGTCGCAACGGTGCAACGGATTAACGTGATTTTTGCATGGGTATAGATAAATACCTGGAGAGTGGCGACAAAAACATAGGCGACTTTTTATCCCGGAAAATCAAAGAGTTCCCACATGGTTTTTAAAAAACCTAATTCCACGCGGACGAAGTTGCGGGCATCAGCTAGTAATATTATTATTTTTACTTGGTTTGACTTATATTTCTATGAGTAATATTTTATGTCATCATCATCATCAACCCATCACCGGTCCACTAATGAGCTCTCAGAATAAAAAGGGTTTGGCCATAGTTTACCACACTGGCCAAGTGCGGATCCAATCCAGTCTGCCAATCCACACTTGGCCAGCGTGGTTCATTATGCCCGGCGATGGGTTGAGATGCTGATAGAAGATGAAACCTAGGAAACAAAGGAATTCTTCAGGACACTACAGCTTTTCCATTGTGCTAAGTAGCAGTTCCATTTCCGTATGGATTTGTTTGAGCAGGTCAGTCATCTGTCTCGGGGAGTCGAGGATGTCAATACTCTGTGTGTAGGGGTTGTATCTCACGCCGAACTCTCGAGGTATCGTTTGAGCGAATTTTCTGGAAAACAAATGGTTGAAGAATGATTTCAAAGCTTTAAGGGCGTCTGTATAATATGAAATGTTATATATATTATATATGAAATGTTATATAATATTATTTAAAGAATATAATGTCAAATAATAATTTTTAAACTTGGTATAGTTTTTGCATTTCACGAAGGCCAGTGGCTCATGCTTGTGTTTAAGTCGTATCGGTGTAAGTAAGGTAACAGTACCTACCTACCTAAATGTGTGCGTTTGCGAGCGCTTGCTCGCGACTGGGGTTTATTTACTTTTTATTTGTTATAATATTTGTTACAGTTCTTGCAATTCACGATGGCGAGTGAACTTTACTTGTAGTTACGTCGTATACAAGGGCATTGTGTAACCGTGCGTGCATGTGCGAGTCAGCACATGTCAGGTCAGTCAGGTCGCACTTGACCGATTTTTTAATATACAAAAGAAGAAACACAACTTACATCATTTTCTCTTTGGCACTCTCAAAGCTATTGGCGACGAAGTATACTGGCTGATAGTCCGTGATAGGATACTTCTGATCCCCCGTGATGTTGGGCTCGAACTCTCTCAGCTCGGGTTTGTCTGAGAGGCAGTACTGCAGCTCGCCGAACGACGAAAGGAGGCCAGCTCCAAAGGCTTTTAGCTGCCCCTCTTGCCGACATAGACCGAACTCCACGGTGAACCAAAAACACTAAAAAAGGAACGATTCTATGCAGAAAAACATGAATCTGAGCCTACATTATGAAGATAAAAAATCAAGGCCATGAACCATACCATGAACCAAATTGCACAAAGGCGTTGACATTTTTAAAGACCCATTAGTAATTTTAAAGTAAAGCATTTAAAAATCGCAGGTCCTTTAATATTGTGCTGTACTGTACCTTTACACCCGATCTCACTAACATGGGAAAAGTTTATACCTATACATACTGTCATTTAGGCTTGTCAATTAGAAAACTATTTATATATGTAGAAATAAATTTTTGCCTAGCATACTAGCGAGTTTTTCAATAAGTATAATTATCAAGCGCTCCCAACGAAGCGAGGCCGATTTCCTGCGGGAACTGCGCAAATGCTGGGTCAGCGAATAAAAGCGCATGTCCTAGCAGCTCATGACACACGTCGGGCTCCGGCGTGTAGAGCGGTCGCGAGTGGTGAGGGAATACATCGTAAGGAAAACTGCTTGCCTGAGAGATCTTTTCAAAATGTTCTTAAAGGTGTGTGAAGTCTGCCTATCCACACTTGACCAGCGTGGCGAAGTGTGGACTCTGGCCTTACCCCTTCTCATTCTGAGAAGAGACTCGTGCTTAGTAGTAGACCGGCGAAGGGTTGATTATGAATATGATGAACCAGAAATTTTTGCATATCATACCGTGGCGAGTTTTTCAATAAAATCATCAGGCGCTCCCAACGAAGCGAGCCCAATTTCCTGCGAGAACTGCGCAAACGCTGGGTCAGCGAATAACGGCGCATGTCCTAGCAGCTCGTGGCACACGTCGGGCTCCGGCGTGTAGAGCGGCCGCGAGTGGTGTCGGATGTACTGCGTGCTGTGGAACACCCGGAAAGCCAGCCCTGCAAGAAAGTCCCGGGAAGAGAGCAGGCCAGCTACCGGCCTAAGAGTAAATCCTGTACAATCTGCGAACAAAAAAGAACAGCTGGCATAAGGAATGAAGACTCTAGTGCGGTGGGTGATGTTTTTATTCTCATACCAGTTAGATCTTGGCTGCGATCTCACCTGGTGTAAGTAATAATGCAGTCTAACATTGAAGCGGGTCTAGAAGAAGTATGGTAGTTTCTATTAAGCTCACTTGGTTGGTCTACTTACTTTCTATGTGGTATCGTGCCGGAATACTTTATAGGTTAGCACCACAGCTTTGTCGGTAAATAGTGAGTAAATTAACTTAGCGCATGTGTTGATAATGTAGACAGTCAGAAGAGCGCTTTTTCATTACAACAAAGGTATTGTAAATTGAAATATTCTCTTTGGAAGGAATTTTTGGGTGCACCGGAGTGAATCCGAATCAGTCAGCTTAGAAAATACGAATTCATCTTATCGATTTTGAGAAAAGGGTATGGAGATTAACCCAGGTCTCAGGTGGAGATAGTTCAATTATGAATGTTATCTTGTTACTCTGGACTTCTTTTTTAATTACGGAATAGGTTTGCACTTGCAACCTTGCTTTAGAAAGCAATGATAAGATCTAAAATGTAGCACACTTGCTTGCTTTGAAGGTACTGAAGTAATACGTGGCTGGAAACATGGACGCCGAAAAGGGGGTCCAAACTTTGAAAGACTCCCAACTAGCTGGAGGCAAATTATATGTGTACGCACCTTTTAGGAAGTTAGAGACATCTTCCAACTGGGGAATATTATCCTCCCTGTATCCACAATTTTCAATCAACAAAGGGAACACGTGGTTATGCTCTTTACAAGCGTGAGTCGGGTACAGTTCAGTCAACTTTTGAAACACTGTGCCCCAAGTAGCGATTTCATCTTTTGTATAATCCACATGAGGTAACGGTTGGCCATGCTTGTAGTTGTAGGCAATGTCTGCGAAGTACTTCCTTCTAGCACGGTACTCCGCGTCAGTGAAGCCAGGGTGGTCGGAGTCTAGTTCAGAACCGTAAGACAGGATCTGGTTGGCGAATCGGTCTAGATCTCGGATACGTCGGGGGAACCATGGTACGGTGGCTGTAAAAAATAATCAAAACATATTTTACTTGCATACCGAAGCCGTAATTATTGCAGTAAGTGTAGTTAAATTTTCAGGAGTCGAGGTTTTGACCCTAGTCATGCACCTCTGTTTTATGGAGTTATGTGCATTTTAACCAATTATTATTAATTATCACTTGCTTTGATAGTAAAGAAAAATGCCGTAAGGAAAATTGCATGTGTGAGAGTTCTCCATAGATAATATTCGCAAAGGTGTAAAGTAGCTGGCAGGAAATATTGTACCTACCTTTAGAAAGAGATTTTGGCTTCGTAGAGCGTTGTCTCTGTCACTCATACCTATGTGACGTTTTGTCGGTATCAACAAATGATGTAAAACAATCATCATTTTAATTATGGTAAAGTCCTGAAAACTCACAAATGTTGTCCTTGTAATCTCTCGAAATGACGTTTAAATATCCAGCAATAGTTTTCAATTCGTCCAAAGCCGCACCAAAATCGCCAGATCCATGCTCACATTCCACCATGAACTCGTACCCTGGTCTTCTGGCTGAGGACCTGGACTCGATGTGGCTGAGGTTCACGCCATGAGAGGAGAAGATGCTGAGGAACTTAGCCAGGGAACCTGCTTGGTCAGGAGATGTAGGGGAAAAGAGGAGCCATGTTGATTTGCTGGCCATGGATCCTTCGGCCACGTAGTTGCCATCTTGGGTCAACTTGCTCTGGAAACAAAATACGCAGTTGAAATTAAGGACCCAGGACCAAGTCAAAGAAAAAAGTTGAACTATGACAAAAAAACCAGCCAAGTGCGAGTCAGGCTCGCGTAACGACGTCTTTTTTCGACATTTTTTACGGTAATTCAAAAACTATGATGCATAAAACTAAAAATAATTCTGTTTTAGAATGCATAGGTAAAGCCCTTGACTGACAAACAGACAGACAACAAAGTGATCCTATAAGGGTTCCTTTTTTCCTTTTGAGGTACGGAACCCAAAAAACTATTATACCTACCTAAGTATTTTCTTAAGTTTAAGTTACACTGCATCTTGAGGAAGCTTCAGCAAAATTACTTATTCAAGACTTAGCCAAGTAGCTTCGACTGCCGTCGAGAGCTTTTTGAAGAGTCACTTGGTGGAGCCATATTTTAAAACTGACCTTAGTAAAAAGTGGGGCTCTAGACTGACATAAATTTATTCTGAGTGAACTGTCTAGGTCCTTCTTAAATCGTTAAAAGCTTTTACGTTAAAATTTAGACTCAAAAACCGACCATGTGCGAGTCAGACTCGTGCACCGAGGATTCCGTACCTAGGTACTAAAGTCGTATTTTTTGACATTTTGCACGATAAAAAACGAATGACAATAAATAAAAATCTTTTTAATAGTTTAGAGATTGTGTACAAGAGAATCAGCCCCAATATTCCACTAATCGAGTAAATAGGTACAAGCCTGGCTTCCTGGCGGTCTAGTCCCATTATGTTAGGTAGTCTAGACGTACCTAAAACCTACCTAGATATACCTAAATACGCTGGTGTGATGATTGACTTACATACAATTAGACTTCATCAAATATTTTCCATGATGTAGGTACCTACATGAGTTCAATTAAATATGAAATGTTAAATCAAGGTTATGACCAATTTTATGGAAGCAATTGTCTTTATTGGTTTTATTGGTTGTCTACAAGATTTTAAAAATTGAAATAGATTGAAAAAACATGTTGCTTTTTATAGAGTTCCTTTTGAGTTTCTTCCCAGTTCTTCTCAGTAGAATTTACTTTCCGAACCATGACCTGGCCAAGCAAGCCCTGACATATTAAGAGCTTCGATATAAGCTCAAAGAGCTAAGCTAAAGTTAAAAGGTTATAATATAGTTGCGTGAAATAAAAAATACCGACAAAAACATTCTGGCCCAAACTTTTTTTTATTCAGATATAAGTTAGCCCTTGACTGCAATCTCACCAGGTGGTAAGTGATGATGCAATCTAAGCTGGATGCGGGCGAACCTGGAAGGGGTATGGCAGTTTTTATTAAACCAACAATCCTTCCCGGGTGATATTCCTGGCAGGGGTTTGGAAATTTATAATATCTAAATGCCTGGTCTGGTCTGGTGGGAGGCTTCGGCCGTGGATAGTTACCGCCCTACCGGCAAAGCCATGCCACCCAGCGATTTAGCGTTCCGGTACGATCGCGATGCCGTGTAGAAACCAACCTGACTGACTGACCTATCAACGCACAGCTCAAACTACTGGACGGGTCAGGCTGAAATTTGGCATGCAGATAGCTATTATGATGTAGACACCAGCTAAGAATGGATTTCAGAAAATTAAGGGGGTAAAACTGGGGTTTGAAATTTGTGCAGTCCACGCAGACAAAGTCGAGGGCATAAGCTAGGTTGGTAATAAAGCTAGTAGAAACACGATATGGAACATATTCAGGTTATGTTTTGAGTTATCGATAACCCCGGGACATGTTGATGTCGATGGCCGATCGCATCTGCGCCATTTTAAAAGACAATGACGACATGTTGTCGATAAAATGACAATATTTACGACTTGTTAAGAATCTGATAATTTAAGAGGCGTCGATGGCTTCGTTTTATATTATTGGCCCGGCCGAGATCATAGGTTATATAAATTAATATAACATCGTGTCGAACATTATTATTCTGTCATCATAAAGTAATAAACAAATACTAAAAACTTACCTACTCTATAGGTAGGTACGCTTACACGAGCAATTGAAATTCTGCAATTCCAGGCAATTTAGTCTAGTCACGACCGCGTATGGCCATAATATAGTGGAGCAATCTGGAGCAATTATTTCGCAAAACATTGCTGAAATTTTCAGATATTCCTGGGTATTGCAGTAAATTGCTTAAGTGGTCGTGACGTCGACGTGATTTTTTTTTCAAGGCGGCCATTTTGAATTTTTTATTATTTTTGTTATCGTATTACTGGCAATAGCTCTACATATTCTGTGAAAATTTCAACTCTCTCCCTATAACGGTTCACGA
Source organism: Maniola hyperantus (assembly GCF_902806685.2). Lineage (NCBI taxonomy): Eukaryota > Metazoa > Arthropoda > Insecta > Lepidoptera > Nymphalidae > Maniola > Maniola hyperantus. Next base: position 2,115,401 of record NC_048564.1, read on the forward strand.
GATACAGCCCGCTGGCAGACAGACAGGCAGACGGATGGACGTTTGCACCCTTCGGGTACGGAACTCTAAGAAGCGACTCATGTTATGACGCAATCAAATGCAATTTAACTCACACAGCACTGCGGCCTAAAATTTAATTGAGTGCTCTCTTTCTATCGCATGTAATATCTCATGAGAGATAGAGTTACGTGAGAGCCGTAGAAGGGGCGTGCCTTAGCTATATTTTTATTTTAAGTGCAAAAGTGACCAAGTTACCCCGGCCTGGTATTAATCAATTAGGTATAGGAGACAGGAGTACGGACTACATATTTTCGGCACTTGCGTTTGACACTCTGCTGGGCCCAACAGCACCTCACCTCGGTGTAGGGCCCAAGTTAATCGACACGATAGCTGTTGTGTCCCAAAAGTTCCTTGCTGGTTCTTCTCGGTAGGAATGGCATTCCGAACCAGTGGTAAATTAAACTAGTTGACGATTCAAAAGCACTTATAAAAGTTTACTTGAATAAAAATCTATTCTATTCTATTCTAAAAGCTTATCCACGTCAGGTGACCCAAGAGCTGGCGCTTATTTAGCTCAATGGCTAAGACTAACGATTCAGCCAAGCAATAGCGGCATTGATCACTTTGAGTGTAGGATATATTCTTTCGAAGATCAGGGGTACGGGAGTGCTCCCGCCAAGACGTAGATATTAATTTTTAGTGGTCTGTTTTTATGTAAAAAAAATTTCTTCTAATTATTGTAAATTATGGTAAATTTTTCTTCTAAATATTGTAAATTATTGTATATGGTAAATTAAAACTACCTGACTATTCATAAGTACTTGTAAAAAGTTTACATGAGTAAAAAACATTCTATTCTATTCTGTTAAATTGATGTACCTACCTACTTATATACGACGAGTATATATGTAGTTATGTATTAGACCGTGACATAGGTCACTCTGATATTGGTTTATTTCACCCACATTTGAGTAGGTATTGAGTTTTTTTGTTGTTTTTAGGGTTCCGTACCTCATAAGGAAAAACGGAACCCTTATAGGATCACTCTGTTGTCTGTCTGTCTGTCTGTTTGTCTGTCAATAAACCTACAGAGGAAAAATCTGAAAACCGTGTATTTGTGGTTACATCACACAAAAAAAAAAATTGTGGTCATGAACTAATAAATAATTACTATTTTCAATTTTCGTAGTAAGGTAGCTACATCTAGTGGGGTATCATATGAAAGGGCTTCACCTGTGTCTTCTAAAACAGATTTTTATATATTTTTATGCGTCATAGTTTTAGAGTAATCGTGCACAATGTCGAAAAAATACAACTGTAGCACGGAACCCTCGTTGCGCGAGCCTGACTCGCACTTGGCCGGTTTTTTCTTGATATACCTAAAAAAGGGCACAAAAACTGGTTGTAAGCACTTAGCACAAAACGTTGAAATCAGAATAGGTGCATACTGCCTATAGGTATTTGAATTATATGCCAGGTTTTCCGCATTGTTGCAAATATATTATCCTTTTATGACAATTCAATAAAATCATACCTGTGTAACTACATATTATACAGCTATTATATACAGCGTATTTGATAAATCGTATTTAACACGACAAATGAAGGTATCTACTTGATAAATATTTAGTACCAAATAGTAATAGTAAGAAGCTGTGATAGCCTAGTGGTTAGGACGTACGCCTTCTAATCGGAGGTCGGGAATTCGATCCCGGGCACGCACCTCTAACTACGAGTTCATTTCCGCGATCAGGTGTTTGTCATATTGGAATCTTAAACAAACTATCATGATCAACCCATAGCCGGCTCATTCCCTTTCTAATTTACGTGTTTCATATTATAAAGGCCTTCCGAGACAGTCAATCGTTTTGATAGCAAACACAAGCCGTGCCGCTAAGCGATTTAGCGTTCCGGTACGATGCCGTGTAAAAATAAAAGGGGCATGGGCTTAATAAAACTGCCATACCCCTTCCAGGTTAGCCCGCTCCCATCTTAGACTGCATCTTCACTTACCACCAGGTGAGATTGCAGTCAAGGGCTAACTTGTATCTGAATAAATAAATAAATACTTAGGTTTTTGCTTGAGCCAAGCATATTGAACGTTTTCAATGTTTGCTTGATTCTTGAGTCAAGCATTTACGGGCTTGGCCGAGATTGATGCAATTTTATATTTTACTAGACGTGACGTTCGACGTAAGTCAGTGTCAGTAGACACAACCGCGCGCTAGTTAGTTAACCTTACCTAGCCTAGAGCTAAGAACAGTGCGAGTTGCGAATGGGACGAGATGCGAACGGAACGAGCTGCGAATGGGACGAGACGCGAACGGGACGAGCTGCGAATGGGACGACTTGCTAATGAACCCCTTGAGCAAGCAAAACAAAACAACGTTGCGGCTTGCCATCAAGCCACTTGAACGTCTCGGGAGCCCTTACGTGCCTAGACGTACTGCATAGAAAGTAGGTAGGTAAGTACCTAGACCTGCATGTTCAAGACTGGTGTAACTAGGTATAGGTAATGAGTTCAAGTTGTTCGCATAAAAAATAAGCCTGATATATTATATAAAATCGCCATAAACCATTTGCCCGTTTTTACACGCACTAGAATAATAAGCGAGTATGTTTCATAACTAATTTCATTGAATTTTTCTTGTGCCTATGAAAAAAAATATCATCCAATATATAAATATTCTTGTAAGTAAAATATTCTTGGTAAAATTGAGTATTAGGTATGCGTAGCGTTTAAACTATCGTGAGTGATATCCATTATTTATAAATAATATTCATATATATATATATACATATACATATATATATATATATATATATATATATATATATATATATATATTTAAATTAAATTTGATTTATTTTAGTCACAAAATAAATCATACCAGAAAAACAACGTACATTTGTTTTACACTCCTTGCAATTCACGAAGGCGAGTGGACTTTACTTGTAGTAACGTCGGATACGCGGGCATTGCGTAAGTGTGCGTGCATATCGGACCAATCAGTCGCGGGCAAGCGCTCGCAAACGCACACATTCAGTGTGCGTTACTTATACCGATATGACTTAAACACAAGCATGAGTCACTCGCCTTCGTGAATTGCAAGAACTGTAACTTGTTTGGGTACTCTTGAGTAGTCTAGAGCATGCACAAAAATAAAAGAAAATAACAATCGCCAGCCAAAATTTTTCAAACATTTATTTTACCTTATCTTTCGACAGTAACTCCTCCTGTCTGGGTGAAAGCATCTCCATTTTCTCTAAAAATAATTATAACACAAAACCCGAAAATTAATTAATATTTTCTATGAAAAATCTTCTGTGAATATTTTTTTAGAAACGTAGACCTCGAATAGCGCTGTGACCGGACAGAGCTTCGCGTTATAAGAAACGAACTCGAACGACAAGCAACACTTATATTATGTTCTTTTAAACCATCTACAGATATACCAACATCTCAACCACGGGCTTACCGAATGATCTACCCATAATAGAGGTAAAGTCTTTTAAGAAAGATCAGAGTCTGGAACAAGGAAATTGGATCTTTTACAAGGATAATAGTTAGATTAGGTATACTTATATGATTTTTGATGATGCACACTTAATCATAGGGCTTGTAGTTAGAGTGTCAGTGTGGTTTCTTATACAGTCAAACTTGTTTAATTGCGTCCTGGATATGTGAGAAACCTGTATTACTTAGTGATAATTTTACAATAAGGTCCCGACACTTTTGCATTGAAATACCTACCGCGTTTTGGGGAATATAGAGGTAAAGTCTTTTAAGAAAGTTCAGAGTCACTCAGCGGACGATAGAGTTAGCTATGCTCGGAGTTATAAAATCAGAACTAAGGATATCCGTAGAAATCCGTAGAAAATCAGAGTGTCTGACATAGCCCAATGGGTTACGAAGCTTATTAGTGGAAATGGGCAGAGCACATAGTTTGATGAGGCGAAAGTGGTTGGATTCCAACGTTCTGGAATGGCTACGATGCTCCTCAAAGCGCAATCACACTCCACTTGTTGGGTAGTTGACATCAAACCAGTTGCAGGAAGCTGTCGGATCTAGGCGGCGTAAGAACGTGGTATGTGGATGTCCATTCAAGAGACCTATGTCCAGGTGTGGACGTCTATCTATCGTTTTAACTAGTAAATAATAAATAATTCAGACGGGTCTGGTTCAGATTGACTTGCCGGCAAATCTTCAGGCATACAGAGTCATGAATTATAAAGTGCTAGCATATAAGTAAGTAGTTAGAACAAGGGCTAAATTTAGAGTTTGCAACCTAAGCTCTTATTTGGAATTCTATGAAGAAAATATCGTTACGAAATCTGCAAATCAAATCAGGGATGTCTTAAATAATCAGGTCACTACGGTTTCTTTCAGTAAGTATTCTGTAGACAAATCAGATGGAACGAAATCAGCTGCCGACCGCGAATGTAATTGCAAATTGGTAAGTGTACAGGAGCTTTAAAGTTCTAATGACAATAATATGCTTTGCGTGCGAATGTGAGGCCTGTCGGATGAGATTGGTATTCTGTATAATATTATGATATCAGTTGCATTTAAGTCAGCTGCCGACCACAGGATGTAATTGCAAGTTTGTGAATCTATAGGAGCTTTAAAGCTCTGATGCCAGTGCTTTGCGTGCAGGTGAGAGGCCCGCCGGACAAGGTATTCTGTACACATATCAGCTGCAGTAAAGTCAGCTCCCGACCGCAGATGTAAATGCAAGTTGGTAAGTCTATAGGAGCTTTAAAGCTTTAATGACGGTGCTATGCGTTCGGGTGAGAGGCCTGCCGGATGAGGTAGGTACCTATACTTATTATGATTGTACTTACTCATAATAATATATTATTGTTTACCTTATTAATACCTTTTAATGCTCAATTAGTTTGAAACATGAAGTCGAAAAACGACAAATTTTAGTAAATAAGTAAACTGGTTGGACTATTAATTAAAAAAAAATTAAATTTATTGGATATTATTACATAGTATAGAGTAGATATTGATACAAATAACCATATAGAGAAAAGTGCGCAACTATTTGTTATTTATCGGTCTTTGATCGTAGTGGGTAGGTACAATATACTTAGAGATTGTTGTCTTGGAACCTCGACAATCGACATCAAGATAAAAAGCGTGAAAAACCGTTGATGCAATACGCGCATAGAGTTGCATTTGAGTTTTTCTGCGAACGTCATTCGAGGCCAAGTTTTTTTACATTTAAGTAATTTACCTTTTTTTTAAGTTAGACACTAACCCTCTAACAAATAAACTAGCGGAGGAATAGTTATACTCTGTTTTGTCTTTCTCTGTCATCAGTAATTTGACATTTGAAGGAAAAAGACAAAACAGAGTATAACAGCTATTCCACCGCTATTCCAGGTTTATTTGTTAGAGGGATATAATTTACTGGAACAAGGAAATTGGACCAAATAAAAAATAGGTTAATAATTACATTAGGTAGGTATACTTAAATGATTTTTACATCATAAGCTGTGATAGCCTAGTGGTTAGGACGTCCGTCTTCTAATCGAAGGTCGGGGGTTCAATCCCGGGCACGCACCTCTAACTTTTTGGAGTTATGTGCGTTTTAATTAATTAAATATCGCTTCCTTTAACGGTGAAGGAAAACATTGTGAGGAAACCTGCATGCCTGAGAGTTCTCCATAATGTTCTCAAAGGTGTGTGAAGTCTACCAAATAGATAATAATAAGTAAATAAATAAAAAATAAAAATTACAAGAAAGATGTCAATTTACGAGTGACAGTTTCCAGTTTAATTGAGCATTATAAGATAAAGAAATTATAATTAATCCCATAATATTAGGCTCAATAATATAGAATGGTACAGTTAAAACAAGTCGCCTTACGCCTGAAGTCAGTGAAAAATATCCAGAAAATTACAAAAACTATGAAGATGGTCTCAGCTAGCAAGTAAATAAGCTTTACTACTTAAAAGCATTGACTTATATTCTATTACTTACTGCGTATGGACAAGGCTATTGAACAAACAAAATGGCAATGGCAAAGATAATATAAGACATACATGGTGGAAAAAATAAGAGTTTAAAGTATAACGATCTGACTTAGGGATTTAGGGAATAGTTCCCCTCCAGGGCCCATAATTATTTTCCACTCTGTATATTATTTAAGTACATTTTCTTTCAGGTTTACAAAAGCAGAACGAGAGTTAGCGTCGGCACGCCCTTTCGGCTACGGACCGCGAAAGTTCTACGAGTCCAGCCATTTAGTCAAAGTGGAGAAGAAAGACGACGTGAAAGGCAAGGAGCCGACGCCTGAACCGGTCACAGAGAAACCAGACGAGGGCCAGGACCCCAAGAAAACCAAGAGGCTCTACGTCGCTGTGACTTCTGATAAAGGTAGGTACCTATCCTTCCACATAACGCACAATTCTTCGCGGAGCAACGCGTAAGCTTCGCGATTTGCTTGACGCTTTAGACCTTCTGGAGTTGGTTTTTAGGGTTCCGTTCCTCAAAAGGAAAAATGGAACGGACGGACAGACAGACAGACAGACATGCAATAAAATGGTTCTATAAGGGTTCCTTTTTAGGGTTCCGTACCTCAAAAGGAAAAACGGAACCCTTATAGGATCACTTTGTTGTCTGTCTGTCAAGAAACCTACAGGGTACTTCCCGTTGACCTAAAATTATGAAATTTGGCAGGTAGGTCTTATATCAGACATTAGGGGAAAAATCTGAAAACCCTGAATTTAGGGTTTGATCACACAAAAAAAATTAAATTGTGGTCATGAACTAATAATTAGTATTTTCAATTTTCGAAGTAAGTAACTATATCAAGTGAGGTATCATATGAAAGGTCTTCACCTGTGTCTTCTAAAACAGATTTTTATATATTTTTATGCGTCATAGTTTTTGAATTATTTATTTATTTTACACTTTATTGCACACAACACAAAGTAAACATTGAAAAAACACAATACAGGATCTTAATCTAATAGCTGTAGCATGCAAAGGCGGCCTTATCGCTAAAGCGATCTCTTCCAGGCAACCAATTTTCAAACAAAGAATTATCGTGCAAAATGTCGAAAAAATACGACTGTAGTACGGAACCCTCAATGCGCGAGCCTGACTCGCACTTGGCCGGTTTTTCTTTTTAGGTACGGAATCCTAAAAATTAAAGTGTTATTTCTTGTACAATGATATGCAACCTTTCGTTTGCGGGTCTGACTCGCAGTAAGCCGGTTTTTCTTTCTTTTTTTCAAAAAACCCTTTCTTTAGTCATGGCGTATTTTGTAAGGAAACCGTTTTAGGTTTCTAGACCTGCAGTTTAAGCTGTAGATACTTACATGGGTAATTAAATTAAATTAAATTAAATTTATTGGATATTATTACATATAAGGAACACAAAAAAATACTTATAATACAGATAAAAAACAAGTAATAATTAAGTAGACCTAGGTCTAGTAGACGTATGAATGGGCAACCCCTGCACTAGTAAACACTGTATTACAGTGGGTTGCCTTCTCCATTTCTAAAAACTTGAATAAATGTTATTACAATTTGGTGCGCTAAGGTCGGACATGTTATACCGGTGTCTATTACAAGTGATAGTGGTGTGCATGTATGCGAGTGCGTGTGTGCGTGTTATATATAATTATAAATAAGTAGATGTTACACGGTAACATAACATTGTAAATTGAAAAATTAAAAAGAGCAACCGCCGAGTTTCTTGCTGGTTCTTCTCGGTAGGAACGGCATTCCGAACCAGTGGTAAATTAAACCTGACTATTCATAAGCACTTTTAAAAAGTTTACATGAATAAAAAAACATTCTATTCTATTCTATTCTATTCACGCGGATGAATGGAATAGATCATGCTGCAACTATAACACCCTGTACTGATAACTTTGGTATCTCGCACTGACCTCGGCTGGGGTTAGATGTGCCATCGGCGCATATCATCCTAGTGTGGAAGATGACTTTTGATGACGAATTATTAAAGACTCCGAAAATATGCATAGTTAAATATATTGAATAATACATATATAGTTTATTGAATATATTGAAATATGCATAGTTAAATTTATTGAATAATACATATATAGGTATAAAACTAGCAGATCGCGTAAGGAATTCTGCTATACGTTCCAAAACGCGAGTAGCTGACGTTGGCCTTGCAGCCGCTTTACTCAAATGGGACTGGGCAGGTCATGTGTGCCGTATGCCAGATGAGTTATGGGCAAAATCTGCTTCTTTTTGGACGCCCCAGAATCATCAACGCCAGCGTGGTCGGCCGAGGCGACGTTGGCGTGATGAATTAGATAAATTTACAGTTACGTGGCCTAAAGAGGCACGAAATAGAAAATTGTGGAAGGATCGGAGGGAGGCCTTTGCCCAGACGTGGGACAGCACAGGCTGATTTAGATTAGATTAGATTAGATACATATATAATATATTGAAATATGCATAGTTAAAGATATTGAAAATCTATATATCCATACTAAGTAGTACTATAAATGCGAAAGTCTGTCTGCCTGTCTGGTAGCCTTTCGCGGCCCATCTGTTCAACCAATTTTGACGAAATTTGTACAGAGATAGCTTGCATCCTGGGAAGGACATAGGCTACTGTTTATGCCGGGAAATCAAAGAGTTCCCACGGGATTTTTAAAAACCTAAATCCACGCGGATAAAGTCGTGGGCATCATCTAGCCTAATCTAAATATATAAAAGGAAAAAGTGACTGACTGACTGACTGACTAATATATCAACGCACAGCACAAACTACCTACTCGACGGATCGAGCTGAAATTTGGAGCATGTAGCCTGAGCTTTACATTTTATATTGAGTATGATTGTTAAACGATCTATTTTCATTTAGATTAATAGCCGTTGGTATTATATGAAGCTATCAAAATTGGTCAAATCATTGGTCATCAAGTCAGAGTGAACTGGAGTGAGGGAACTCTCGGTTTTATCCTGAATCAACGATATTATGGTTGTGCGGCGGCTATGGGTGATGTCAACTCAACGAAAAATAGGCTATTCATTTCATAGGCCTGCCAGTGACGCCGAAGCGTTTTCAAGTTGAATGCGAAAGCAATTGTTTGGAATGACTCGTCTAGTGTACATAGAGGTCGTTGATATATAAAACATATACGTCAAGGCTAAGTTAAATAGTAGGTACATACACTCGGTTCAGTGTTCCAATTAAATTAACTCTACCTTATCATATCACACAGATCACGGCCGAAGACTGTCAAGTTATTTTTAACTTAGTTAAATGCGTTTTTAATAATGTTATGTATTCTTTTCTCGCTCTTACAAACACATAACGGACAAACAAACAAACAAAGATACATTAATTTTTATATTATTAGAGATTCTAAATGATATTTATTTCATTTAGGTAGGTAGGTAACTACTTTAATCAACTTTTGGCTCTTATAACATAATATATTACTTATGCTTATCAAAACTCTATTTAGTAAATAATATCCAATTTTTCTTCAAGTAGGTACCTACTATAACAAAATAAACATAACTAGTAACCTCCTAACCTACAAAGTTTATCTTTTTATCTAAATATATAAAAGGATTGACTGACTGATTGATCTATCAACGCACAGCTCAAACTACTGGACGGATCGGGCTGAAATTTGGCATTCAAATAGCTATTATGACGTAGGCATCCGCTAAGAAAGGATTTTTGAAAATTCAACCCCTAAGGGGGTGAAATAGGGGTTTGAAATTTGTGCACTCCACTCGGATGAAGTCGCGAACATAAGCTAGTTAAAAATAAATTGCTTTTCGTAATTTTAACATTATCTATCAGCTATCATCAATCAAGATCAACCCATCACTGGCCCACTACTGAGTACTGGACGTTCAGAATGAGAAGTGTTTAAGCCACAGTCCGCCACGCTGGCCAAGTGCGGAACAGACTTCACACATCTTGGAGAACATTATGGAGAACTCGTAAGAGGCATGTAGGTTTCCTCACGATGATTTCCTTCACCGCTACAGCAAGTGATTTAATTACTTAAAACGCACATAACTCCAAACATTTAGAGGTGCGTGCCCGGGATTGAACTCCCGATATCCCAAATAGGCAGGCAGTCTTAATCACTAGGCTATCTATAGGTTATTGCAGTGTACCTAAGTATAAGTTAAACACTCAATTATACTAAAAGTAATTTATGTAGATTGTTGAATATATGTATATCTACCTAAATGCCTGTAAATACTTAATTTATCTAAAAATGACGATCGTAAAAATGTTTTCGCCTGAATAAAGTTGACAACTGGCCAATAAATTTTATCTTTCACAAGTCTGATAGCCCGGGGGTGAGCGCGTACCACAATATCGCAAGGTCGTGGGTTCGATACCTATGCCTCGAAGAGGTTCCCTTGTAAGCTAATTTACGTCACTTAGTTCGAAAAACCGATAGATGTTGGGGTCACAAGGTGCTGGAATGGCGACCTCGCACCGGAAGACGCAGCGTTGGAAGATCCCCCACTAGATGGACGGTCGACATCAGACGAGTCGCAGAGAGCCGCTGGATTCAGGTGGCGCAAGACCGTGGCGTGTGGAAGTCCCTACAAGAGACCTATGTCCAGCAGTGGACGTCTATTGGTTGATGATGAGAGCTGGCTGTTGTTTATCCAGGTCTTTGCGGCGGGGTGCACTCGGGCGTTTCGCGGCGCGTGCGCCGCACGCTGCAGGCGCGCAAGGGCGAGGCGGACGCCAACCGGCTGGTGTGCATCGGGGACAAGTCGCGCGTGATGCTCAGGCGGCTCTTCGCTGAGAACATGCTCGTCAATGTCAAAGATGTACCTACCTACTTCTAATTCTTATTCTAAATTAGCCTCAAACTCAAACTCAGATTATTTATTCAGAATAGGTAAAATTTTACGATTACTGATGCTCAAAATTTTAATTTGTAAGATGATAATTAATACGTACTCAAAACTATATCAAATATTTGAAAAGAGCAACCGCCGAGTTTCTTGCTGGTTCTTCTCGGTAGGAAAGGCATTCCGAACCAGTGGTAGATGCATCCGACTATTCGAAAGTACTTGTAAAGGTTTATTCGAATAAAAAAGATTTTTATTTTTAAACCTACGAGTGCCGTGCCTCTTCAGGCCACGTAACTGCAAACTTATCGAATTCATCACGTTAAACGTCGCTTCGGCCTACCACGCTGGCGTTGATGATTCTGGGGAGGGCACACATGACTTGCTCTGTCCCATTTCAGTGAAGTGTGTGAATATCACGTCGATCTGTTGCTCCGTTGCGACGTGATTGAAAGACAAACCATCAAACAAACACACTGTCGCATTTATAATAATGGTAGTGAAAAAGGGGTGCCGACCCCATGTAGGGTGGGATAAGGTGAGGAAGAAGAAGAAGTAGTGAAAAAGGGGTAGTGAATAGTGATTGAGTCACCAAGAGGCATGAGTGATTTGGGAAGTGCCTATTAGTAATTAGATGCGAGTGCGACATTTATGAAAAACATCGACATTGCTACAAGAATAATTGCAGGCGCTTAACGTCGTTATGGTAAATGCTAGATAGTTTGTTTTACCATAACGTCGTTATGGTAAAACATACCCCTTGCAGGTAAGCCTGCTTCCATCTTAGGCTGCATCAACACCATTATCTCTTACCACCAGGTGACTGGCGAGAACGCAGTCTAGGTCTAACTAGTCTAAAAAACCGGCCAAGTGCGAGTCAGGCTCGCGCAATGAGGGTTCCGTACTACAGTCGTATTTTTTCGACATTTTGCACGATAATTCAAAAACTATGATGCATAAAAATAAATAAAAATCTGTTTTAGAATGTACAGGTGAAGACCTTTCATATGATACCCCACTTGATATAGTCACTCACTTCGAAAGTTGAAAATACTAATTATTAGTTCATGACCACAATTTAATTTTTTTTGTGTGATCTAACCCTAAATTCGCAGTTTTCAGATTTTTCCCCAAATGTCAGCTATAAGACCTACCTACCTGCCAAATTTCATGATTCTAGGTCAACGGGAAGTACCCTGTAGGTTTCTTGACAGACCGACAGACAGACAACAAAGTGATGCTATAAGTAATTAATATCTGTCCCGGCTGTACTCACGTGTTTAATCGACGTTAGCTCGACTAGTTTCGAACTCATCCGGGGTCCTTTTTCAAGGGAGTCAGTTCGCGCACGCGCCGCAGTTGTGACTGCGGGCCTCGCGTGCCGCTGCTCGTAGAGCCCGTTGTGAGGGTGGCTGGGGTGGGGGGAGACAGCTGCCGATCGTCTCCCGACAGTTCTTGCTGATCTTCATCGCTGGAACCGTCACCGTAATCCAGGCAAGCGGAGCTAATGGTGTCCTGTCCCACGACTAAACTAGTCGGGCTAACGTCGACTAAACACGTGAGTACAGCCGGGACAGATATTAATTATAATGGAAATCACTCACGGTAGTTTAAACGCTGAAATGATCCTATAAGGGTTGCGTTTCTCCTTTTGAAGTACGGAACCCTAAAAATGACTGGCAGACAGTCTGATGACTGCGTGATTCAATGGTTTCAGATCGGTCGCTTAGTGCCCGTGTTCGCCGACGCGTCGACGATAGCCGCGGCGATCGTGCGGTCGGGCTACACGTACGACGTTGGAGAGATCTACTACAACAAGTACTTCACCCCCGTCAAATATGAGATGACAGTCATACCGTTCTTTAACAAATACAAAATCGTGGTACGTATTACATAGCAGCGAACGAAAAGCAAGCGAAGCTGTGATAGCCTAGTGGTTAGAACGTTCGCCTTCTTATCGGAAGTCGGGGTTTCGATCCCGGGCACGCACCTCTAACTTTTCAGAGTTGTGTGCGTTTTAAGTAATTAAATATCACTTGCTGTAACAGTGAAGGAAAACATCGTGAGGAAACCTGTACGCCTGAGAGTTCTCCATAATGTTCTCAAAGGTGTGTCAAGTCTACCGATCCGCACATGGCCAGCGTGGTAGACTATGGCGAAAACCCTTCTCACTCTGAAAGGAGACCCGTCCTCTGTAGTGACCCGGCGATGGGTTGATCATGATGATGGTGATGAACGAAAAGCATAGAAATCACGTTTCTAACAATAAAATAGTCGTTCGGAATAGGGACTTCTCACGTTTGTTACCTCCGACCACACTGCCCGTGTGGCATGGGAAGTAGCGAGGAAAGGAGCACGCCATGCTCCTCGTCCCGGCATGAACACGAGTAACGCAGCTACACTACGTCTATGCCTCCTCTCCTCGCTACTGCCCGTGTCACACGAGCACTGTGTAACCGGGGGCTTAAACTTAAACTTCAACCAATTAAATAAGCGAAAGTAAATCGCATTGGTTATTTCTGTGTGTCATGTGACACAGGCAGTTGCCGTAATTGTCCTTCTCAAAGTGATAGTTACGCAGTTACAATACAACCGAATTTTAGACGCGTGCGTTAGAGTATCTGTAAGTACCTACCTATCAGTGGCGTGCACAGGTATTCAAGCTTGGGTAGGCAATTAGATATGAAACTATTTAGTCATAGTGAAAAATAAGCAGCAAATAAGCAAGCACTGCTACCTATATACCCTATACCTATACCTACTATATATGTAGGGTATAGATTTTTTTTAAAGAATATTAGCCATGTTAAATGACTAATAATCCCCATTCCTCTCCAACTAAGCGTCAGGCTTGTGATAGGAGTAGGTACGACAATAGTGCAACGGGCGGGATTTGAACCGTCGCGTCGCGTGGACTCCTTTACCGGTTGAGCTATTGAGGCTAAAAGATTTATGTGCGCTAGGATGGAATGCACGAAATATTTATATGCTTTCATCATTCACTGATACATACCGTCAAATAAAAAGTACTCCCTCGAATCTGCGACTGCGTTCTGTCCGCGGCGAGACGTAGATAGGTACTGTACCACTTCTATAAGGTAGGTATAGGTACTATAGGTCATTGGTCATGGCTTTTGTTCATAGGCAGCACCAAACATGAACGCATTCGACGATGTCGACGAAGATGAACTAGAGAGTTACTCGGAGTGGACGTTCGCAGCGCTGCTGTTCTACACGCTCAAAGAGTCCGCCGCCTCGGAGCAGTCCTCGCGGATGGCGGCCATGGACAACGCGACCAAGAACGCCGAGGACATGAAGAGGAAACTGACGCTACTGTTCAACAGGACTCGCCAGGCTGTCATCACCAGGGAACTGATTGAGATCATTTCGGGTGCTGCTGCCTTGTAGATTGCTCACGTTATCTGCCTGCGCAGACGAGGGACAACTGTCCACGTGGGACAGATATGGATCACTAAGGACTACATCGCATACCGCACACGACCGACTATAGTCCGCGACAGGTCGAGATGGCAATCCAGGAGGGAACGCCCCGCACACCCGCACAAACCCAGTGCGGGCGAGTGCGGGTGACGTGCGGGTGCTCACATCCCTATTGCCATCTCGACCTGTCGCGAACTATAGAATTCAGAATGTATATAGTCCGGTTCAATTGTCCGGTCAATCGGACTATGGATAAAATAAATTATCCATGGTACAGTTAAAATGTTAAGTACCTACTTATCTTTATTTAGGTAAAAAAAACAATAAAATTCTTATCAAAACCAATTCTTATTTGAAATACTAGGTTGGTACATGGTTTATCTTCTTACTTAGGTATACAAGTAGGTAGGTAGGTACCTATATTAACAGTAGGTAAATAAACTAAGCACCAAATCTTTATCCAAAGTAGGTGAAGTAGCTTTATCAGAGAGAACAAGTAGACTTTTATTTATAAACTAGCTTATGCTCGCGACTGCGTCCGCGTGGACTACATAAATTTCAAACCCCTATTTAATTTTCGAAAATCCTTTCTTAGCGGATGCCTACGTCATACCTAATAGCTATCTGCATGCCAAATTTCAGGCCGATCCATCGAGTAGCTTGAGCTGTGCGTTAATAGATCAGTAAGTCAGTCAGTCACCTTTTCCTTTTATAAGTATATCTAAGATTTGAAACGAATCCGAACGGCTTCGCTCGAGTAAATATTTGATATGAATTATTATAATTTTATACATACTTAACATAACATTTCTAATAGTCAAAGAACTATTAAAATCGGTCCAGTAGTTTCTGAACTTGTCGATTGCAAACAAATATTTCATCTTTATGACCTTTAAGATCTTTTCAACTATAGCGCCCCGCCCCGGCTTCGTGCGGGTAGCTAGACCTATAATTTTTTGAAAATAAAATATAGCCAGACAAAATAAATCATTCAGGCATAATGTAGCTGTCTACTGGTGAAAGAATTTTCGAAATCGGTTCTATAGCTCTAAAGATGTGTAATCTTTAAGTTAACCTACAAACAAACTTTCAAACTTTACCCCTTTATAATATTAGTGTAAGTACTAGCTTATTTCCGCGACTTTGTACGCGAGGACTATACAAATTTCAAACCCCTAACCATTTTAGGGGTTGAATTTTCAAAAATCTTTTCTTAGCGGATGTCTACGATGTTTTTTCCCCTCCACTGCCGTCTCCACCTATTTGCAATGCCCGCGTTAGCTCTGGGGCGGCCATGCCTACAGATTCGCTAACTCATTATCTAACACTGATTCCACCAAGCCCATTTGACATTTTCTTTTTAATCCATTGAAGGTTCCCTACGAAAAAATATTTTAATACTACTCACTGAAGCAGCAATGCAGAACCAACCAATGTCAAATGAGCTCTGTGACTATCATTCAGTGAGATAGCGAAGCAGCTGCGCAGGTCGCACAACAGAGTGTCAGTGAGTTTCCTCCAGGAATTTATCGTAGGCCGCCTGGTCCATCAACTGTTGCAGCTCCTCCGGTGCGCTGAGCGTCAGTCGGAACAGCCAACCCTCCTCGAAGCATGACTTGTTGATCAGTGACGGCGTTGCCTCCACTGGGCTGTTCTTTTCTACTATCTGAAATTACAGTTGTAGGTGGTAGGTGTTTGTGTTGTGTTGGTGTTGAAACTGCTATAGGGGTGTGGGTTTAATAAAACTTCCGTGCCTCTTCCTAGTTTGCAGTTAAAAATGGAAGCGGGCTAACCTGGCAGGGGTATGGCACTTGGCAGTTTATATAAAACCGGTATGGGTTTGTCGCGCGTTTAACACAACACATAAATAATAATGTCACCTAAAAATATATATATATATATATATATGTGTATGTGCATGTGTGTATGCATATATGTGTATGTATATGTATTGTCTGTTCTTTGTTTTTCTTTTTTTTAATATTTAGTTAGTATATTATAATATAGTAATATTATTTATTTATAATCTTTTTTTTTAATTATATAAGTAGGCATGATGTAATGCGCAGACGTACGCATTGAGGGTCAAACCTCTGTGGTTTTTACAATGCGTGCTACCTATTATGTGTAATTTTCTCTTGTATGTTAATAATAAATTAAAAAAAAAAAAAAAAAAAAAAAAACATACTCCTTTGGTTTCTTCGCGGCATCTTTAAAAATCGCTTCGCGGCACGGCTTTGATTTCCTTTTGCAATAAAAAAAGCCGGCCAAGTGCGAGTCAGGCTTGCGCAATGAGGGTTCCGTACTACAGTCGTATTTTTTCGACATTTTGCAGGATAATTCAAAAACTATGATACATAAAAATAAATAAAAAATCTGTTTTAGAATGCACAGGTGAAGACCCCACTTGATATAGTTATCTTACTTCAAAAATTGAAAATACTAATTATTAGTTCATGACCACAATTTAATTTTTTTTGTGTGATCTAACCCTAAATTCACGGTTTTGAGATTTTGCCCCAAATGTCAAATATAAGATCTACCTACCTGCCAAATTTCATGATTCTAGGTCAATGGGAAGTACCCTGTAGGTTTCTTGACAGACAGACAGACAGACAGACAGACAGACCACAAAGTGATCCTATAAGGGTTCCGTTTTTCCTTTTGAGGTACGGAACCCTAAAAAAGAAGAGGCGGTACTTACGGTCCCGGAGACTGGAGCAAGAATCTCGCTGGCCGCTTTGACGCTCTCCAAGGCACCGCATTCCTCGCCAGCCGCCACTGTCGTGCCCACTTCTGGCAGTTGGACAAACACCACTTCGCCTAAAGCATCCTGGAATGTTTGTAAAAGTTATCTTTAGTTCCGTAGGGTTCTTTAAAATTCCGGACCTCAAAAGAAAAAAGGAACCCTTAAGGATCACTTTGTTGTCTGTCTGTCAGTCCGTTTGTCTGTCGTATCTGTCAAGAAGTTTAAAGAGTACTTCCCGTTGAAATAATTTCATTCAGGTTCATTAATCTTACTTTGAAAGGTGAAAACACTAATTATTTGTTCATGAACAAATGTTTTGGGTTTTTCCCCTTACGTGTGCTATGAGACCTACCTACCTGCTAAATTTCATGACAGATAACAGACAGACAGACAGACAGACAACAGAGTGATCCTATAAGGTTTCCGTTTTTCCTTTTGAGGTACGGAACCCTAAAAAAACATTTTGAAGGCTATTGGAAATATTGATTGATATTATATGCAATTTGTATTATACCTGAGCATATTTAGATATGCCGACTGTGCCGACTCCTGCGTCCACTGTCAGCCATTCGTGGTCTTTCGTGTAAAAGCGACCTGAAACATCCCACGTTATTATGAGGGTGCTGGGTACTGGGTGGTGGAGTGGTGCGGGGAAGATCAGTGAAAACTGGCAAGTGTATCCATTGAAGCGGAGCGGGGCGGAGTGGAGCATCTGAGCTGAGAAGATTAGAGCTGCATTGAGCTGTGTTCTGATCAGTCAAATTTGTCTATCCTACTCGCTGCGCCGCACCGTCCCGCTCATAGAGCAGAAACAAAGAGGAGTTGGCCTAAGCAACTGTGCACTGTGATTTTCAACTAGGTCCTGACGTCGTCACTGTGGGCGGGGCCTTAGTTAGTATGCTGTCTGCGTTCGTCAGGTTCACATATATTGAGACTCGTAGTATCGGTGTGTTTTCGCGTTTTTAAGAACAAAAGGATGAAGTGTTGTGTTTTATCGTGTCAAAGTTATTCAGACAGACGTTCTGATGCTATGAATGGTATCACATTTCATTTGTAAGTAATTTTATACGTAATTTCTACACTTATTGACATCTAGTGTGAGATAGCTGAACTATGTAGTGACATCAATATATCGATGTTAGGTCGCTAAGCGAGTAGTTTTGCTACTAACCCGCAGATGGAAAATTGAGAAGTGGGCGGGTTCCACAACCCCTCACCCCGCAAAATGTCACTCGATATTTCATAGGGAAATCTTAATACAACATCTCCTCTTTGTTTCTGCTCTATGGTCCCGCTACCCTCCGCTTTGTGCCCTCCGCTCGGCACCACAACCTGCTCGACTCCGTTCTGCCCGGCTCGGTGTGTGTGTGTGTGGGTGTGTGAGCGTGTGTGTGGGTGTGTGAGCGTGTGTGTGAGCATGTGTGTGCGTGTATAAGTGTATTGCATAAATGTGTGCGTGTGTATTTATGATTGTAGGTGTTGTCACCCCCTTAGGGGTTGAATTTTCAAAAATGCTTTTTTAGCAGATGCCTACGTCATAATAGCTATCTGCATGCCAAATTTCAGCCCGATCAGTCCAGTAGTTTGAGCTGTGCGTTAATAGATCAGTCAGTCAGTCAGTCAGTCAGTCACCTTTTCCTTTTATTTAGATTTGAAAGTCACTCAGCTCCACTCTGCTCCACTTACACAGTTTCCGCTGATGCGGAGTGAAGATTTCGAGCACTATGATTGGCCAATTCGTGGTCCGCGCCGCCGCTCCAATCCGCCCAACTCCGCATCAGTGGGAACGCACCCTATCTACTTACTAGCGTCTATATTGTGCATGCACTATTTTATGTAACATTCGAAGTTAATAAAAAAAATATATATTTCTGTAGATATCTACTTACTTAATTTGATAATTATTATTTAGATATTGAGAAAAAGCGAAAAGAAACAATAAAACAAGCAATAATATTATTAATATTTTTTTCGCCATTTCGTGCATTGTGTCGTAGGTCGTACATATGTAGGTAGGTGCCTATAGTCGTCGATAGGTCGAGATGGAAGTCGGGGTGGGGACGCACCGCACACCCGCACAGCCCCTGCGCTAACCCGGTGCGGACAAGCGCGGGTGACGCGGGCGACCCCCGCCTCATACCCCTATTGCCATCTAAACCTATCACGTACTTATACAATATGTAAACAATAAAAAGTCTAACACACTGAAAAACCAAGATGGAGCCTAGGTAGGTGTATTATTTAATTAACTATCTACTGTTAATAATTATTACAGTCAGTAGGACTTACTTTAATTATAAAATAATACAAAATATAATTTATCCAATTCGCTAGCTGAATAAATTCGCTTTTGCTAGTTGAGGCAATGCAAAAATACATAAGCATCATACATAAGCAGTAATATAAGTACATGATAGTTTTAGTATATAAGCAAAACCTGAAAGAAGTTTGTTCCGAATCAATTACATTACAGAATCAATTGCACTCATTTTTATACCGTGTTATATTTTACCAAAAATACTTAAAAATCCTGCAAGTTTGGACACCTAGTTGAATGACCGCTTGAACCAGCTGATTCTAGCCGCGCACAATCTACGCGAGCCATCTTGTTCACTCATAAGCGCTCGCTTGGAGTGACCATATTTTTGCGAGGACGACTCACACTACAAGCTTATAACTTAAATATTTTTGAAATCTTGTAATGGATATTCTTTATGTAAAAAAATTCGACACATGTTTTGGTTTTTGCTTATACCAAAACTAACTTAGTATACCCTATTCAAGTGAGTGGTTGGTTACCTTTACTGTTGGTGCTGTACAACGCTCTACGACAGCAGTGCGTCACATGAGTTCTGCTAAGCCTGCTCACCGTCCGCAGCACACTGCATAACACCATGATTCGTTCTTTTTACTGGAATTCAAGAAACTTGGAAAACTTAATGAAATAAACTCAAACTCAAACGATTTATATAAAACTAGTTGATGCCCGCGACTTCGCGTATATTTAGGTTCTTAAATCCCGTGGGAACTATTTGATTTTAGGTCGAGATGGCGATCGGGGTGGGAACGCCCCGCACACTCGCACACCCCCCGCGCTGACCCGGTGCGGGCGAGCGCGGGTGACGCATGGGTCCCCCGCCTCACACCCCGATTGCCATCTCGACCTTACCTATTTCTACGAGCTTCATCTAAATCTTGTTTTAGGTTCAGAATTCATTTCTCTTTCTTTTGTGTCTTTAATTTGTGTTCGTAAACTGAAAACTATAGGTCGTCGCCACCATTTTGGCGCAGGTGGCCGCCATTTTAGAGACGTCAGCACTAGACTGAAGTTTCGAGCTGATGGTATATTTTTATTTTAACGTCAAATGACGACATTTTGATGTTAATGAGACATGGTTCCAGCGCAATAGCAATTTGCGGGACTTATAGCTCTGTACTTAGACGAAGAATAGTACGACACAAAAACCTAAATTATATCACGAAAACCGCTTTTACGAGGTCTAAGTCACGGGCGACCCACTATTTATGTAGATAATACTTAATAATATATTTAGTTAATCAGTGCGTGATCTATTGATCTCCGCGTAGCCTTGATCTATTTAGTTCAAATTCAACGTTTTAGGAACGACTTCAAGTCACGCGACAACGACGACCTCCACCTCCCATGGCCCCACCAACCGTTCGGTGAATTTACAAAAATCCTTTCTTAGCGGATGTCTACATCTTAATAGCTACCTGCATGCCAAATTTCAGCCCAATCCGTCCAGTAGTTTGAGCTGTGCGTTGATAGATGAGTCAGTCAGTCAGTCATCTTTTCCTTTAATATATACTAGCTTATTCCCGCGACTTCGTCCGCGTGGACTACACAAATTTCAAACCCCTATTTCACCCCGTTAGGGGTTGAATTTACAAAAATCCTTTCTTAGCGGATGCCTTCATCATAATAGCTATCTACATGCCAACTTTCAGCCCGATCCAGTAGTTTGAGCTGTGCGTTGATAGATCAGTCAGTCAGTCAGTGAGTCAGACAGTCACCCACCTTTCCTTTTATATATTTAAAGATACACTGCGCATTGCAACCGGTAAGGCAAGTCAAAGCACGGGTTCAACACGAAACAACCGTGTGATTAGCTGTTTTATCTACGAATTTTCGGGGACCTCTTCTTATACTCGTAGGTAGGTATAATTATAAAAAAAATGATAATAAAACATCGACTCACCTTATCAGCGTAGAAACGTCCGGGTCGAGATGAACGTGGATGCTGAATGTCTCGACAGATCGCCTCTAAAGTCTGCCCGAGTCTTGTATTGGTTTTTGACTGAACCTGAGTAAGTTCTGATTAACTACGCTTCTTTGTGTTATCACTATCCAGGATTTTGGCCCACTAATGATGTAGCAAAAGCAATTTGTGGAAGCAAAGTTGAACACCGCTATCATCATCATCATGATCAATCCATCGCCGGCTCACTACAGAGCACGGGACTCCTCTCAGTGTGAGAAGGGTTTTGGCCATAGTCTACCACGCGGGCCATGTGCGGATTGGTAGAATTTACACACCTTTGAGAACATTATGAGGAACACCGCTATAGACCTATTTATTCCAGCAATGCGTGGGGCTACAATTGCTTGTACAGTATGTCATAATATTATTGTAAATATTGAACATTATAAAAGAGCAACCGCCGAGTTTGTTGCTGGTTCTTTTTGGTAGGAACTGTGTTCCGAACCAGTGGTTGCAGTTATGACGATTAATTTTGAAACTTGTGAAAGTTTATTCGAATAAAAATAATACGTTTTTAAACGTATATAATAATAATTCTTTATTTAAAGGTACCAATACAAAAACTTAAAACTAAAATGGGTACAATAAAAAATGACTATGTTAGAAAACATATCACAAAAATATGTTAGTCATTTATTATGTAGGTTTCAAACCTAGAGAAGATGAAGTAATGGTTATAAAACCATTTTTACAGATTTTCTAAAATAAAACTATCGTACCTACTTATAATATAAAAAAGCGAATTGTTAAGTAAAATTTAACCTAAAATAGTTCCTTGTCGAAGGTACCTATTGCATTTGAAAGTCATAAGAAAAGTAAGTACCTACATAAGTCTTTTATAATTTTAATTAAACAAAAGCGAAAATTATTATAATTATTTACATAATCAACTCTAACGTATTAAGAATGCGCAATCGCATGAACTTTACAATTGATTATTATTTATTGACAAATATTCAACAATTATTGCGACAAGTGCCCTTGATACACTGATATTATATTGACACAATGATATAATATTTACATAGTACGCTGGATCTGCAGTGGACGTATTTTTAAAGCAACTTGATTAACGCGCCCATTTTGCTGATAGCAGCAGTGAGCGTCATAATTTTTAATTATTATTCTGTTACAAGTTAGCCCTCAACTGTGATCTCACCTGTGGGGTGGGATGATTCGCTAACTTAGGGTCTAACGCCGAATGATAGCCACCGAGCTCATTGACATTGGTTGGTTCTACATTGCTGCTTCATAGAGTGATATTAAAATATTTTTCGTAGGAAACCTCCAATAGATTAAAAAAATAAATGTCAAATGTACACGGTGGCTATCATTTAGTGTTAGACACTACGTTAGCGAATCTGTGAGGCTGTGAGTGAATCGGTAAGTGATTATGCAGTCTGTAGTGAAGTATGGTTCGAAATTAAATGTTAATGATGAGACATCAGCTGTCATCACAACTAATATTTGACACAAAGGGCAGGGCGCTTCGGCACAGAACAGAACTGTCATTTTACAAAACGGAACTGTCAGTTTGTAAGGCACAGCAAGCATATCTAGCGTACCATGTAAATTGTTTTATTATATATCTATGCCTTGATAGAACAAGGTAGTGATGCCTCCCTTTTTTATCGATAAGTAGGATGACTTCTAGGGTCATAGATCTGCAGTGAATCTTGGCTCTACCGACACTAAGCACCACACAAAACTACTGAATGCGCCACTTCGAGCCTATAAAAGCTGATAAAGTATGTAAGCTTTGTAAGTATTTAAAAGCATCAGTAAGTTATTACTTATTATCAACCTTTTAAATTTTAATCTGGACGTTTTAGCTCGCTGAATACGAATCTGCAATCGTTTCCAAGCTAAAACGCTAAAGCTGTATCAAAATTACCTACTTAGTCCAAATATCGCGATTTCATCAAAATAATGCAAATACACTAGGTTTCAACAGTTATCATTCAGTTTTTTGCTTCTCGTGTAAAATTCAATTTCATGTAGGTAACTACACTAAGTAGATAGGTACCTTATTTGTTTGCCAGCTCCTAATTTCTTCTTAAAACTAACGTGGTTGCGGAAAACATCGTGAGGAAACCTGCATACCTGAGAATTTTCCATAATATTCTCAAAGATGTGCTAAGTTTGCCAAACCGCACTTGGCCAGCATGATCTCAGTCTGAAAGGAGTTGGAGGATGTTTAGTGTAGCCAGCGATTTGATGATGATGGTTCTAACATTTTAGCTAAGTATGCATTATGTATGAGAAATAGAGTGATGAGCTCTCGGTTGGAGCGCGCTTGCCTAGAAGATGCCTATTCACTCTTGCCTTGAAGGTATTCAAGTTATACTTGGCAGGAAACTCGTAGGTACGGCGGAAGGGCATTCCATACCTTAGCGGTTCGTATTAGAAACGTTGAGCAAAAACGCTTCGTGAATTTTCTCTTTGATAGATAGGGGAAGCCTGTCTCCAAAGAGGACAACCTGATCCATAAGTTAGTGCTGGTGTTACCAATTTTTTAGAATAAAATATAATTTAAAATAGAATAATTAAATTCAAAGCGTCCAGCTCGCCCGACTTCAACATACATACCTACACGTGTAGAAACTAGAAACAAAAGTAATTTTTTACTTTGTAGTGGTTTTAGAAGTCGGTTTTATTTTTTATTTATTTTTTATTTTTAGATATTTCTTCACAATCATCGACAATCACATTGTTTACATTTTTGTGCACATCACTACAAATAACTCAATTAGTTAAATTATTTCTCTATCTCCCAATTTTATCGCTTGAGCTCGGCAGCGATATCGGAACACGTAAATATCTACTCCGCAGAGGGTTGTGTTGGTTAGTAAGCATTTATATATCTTATCTCAACCCATCTACTACTGAACACAACTGTAGGGCGATTGTCTAAAACCTGCATCAATCATTATTACAATCTCAATGCAACAATGCAATAGTGAGCGAGCGTTAACCAATCAGAGATAATTGCGATGGTGACACTTGAAGCTGTCATTCTCCTGCAATCGCGCAGCAGATTACCTCTCAGGAGAAGGGTGTCGTAACGCTCGATGGAAGATTAAGAGAGCCTTCAAAGCTGCTTCAAAGTGCCAAGCGGTGGCAGTGCTGCAGCGCTGTATCCGCGCTGCTTTGTAAATCCATAGAAAAAACGTGGCGAGTTGAGAACCACCTAGGTACCTCCTTTTTGGAAGTCGGTTAATAAAAACACGCGATTACAGCGCGTTTTTATTTAAATATGGATTTACAAAGCAGCGCGGCCGCAGCGCTGCAGCCGCGCTGCTTTGTGCACCCGAGCGGCACTTTGCGGTAAATCTGAAGGCGCCTTAAGATATTATATAAAGCTAGCTTATGCCCCCAATTTCGTCCTAGTTAATTTAAGTGTCTATGAAGCCCATAGTTAGCGACCATGTCTCGGATCCATATGTCATCACTGGCAACACGCACTGTTCGAAGACTTTGGTCTTCAAGCACTGAGGAATTTTGGACAAGAAGACATCTCGAAGCTTCCTGAATGCTGCCCAATCGAGTTGGATCCGGCGAGATACTTTTAGGTAGTTACTAATAATCATTTTTTTGACATGATTTATTTATTCTAGTTTTAACAGTAAATTACAACAAAATAAAATATTGAGTAGGTACTAGAAAAACTTTGGAACAAATCAACAATTTTTATAATTAATATAATTATAAAAATAAAAAATAAATATATATAAATTATCATTTTTTAAATATATAGAAGAATATTTATAAAAATTTATAACTAAAAAATACTAAGTGAAAAAAGGTATTTGTACATACAAATACTCTTTTTCACTTCGAATTTTTATGTGCATAGTATCCAATAACTAGACATGCTATATTCAAAATTAGTGTACAAAGTTGATACATATTTATTATATCCATATTTTTCCTCAAGTTTTCTTGCCTGTGCTGTAGATTAAGGACTTTGTACTCTATAGAATTAGCATCACAGATTTCTGTATCTGATTTCATTACATTTCTTCCCGGATCTATTGATGTACATATTAGTCTATACTCATTAGCTTGCGTGGCACTGCTTTTCCATAGATCACTCAAATCTTTCTGTGATATATTAGAATTGGGAACTTTTATGGAAGCGACTAGAAATTCATCCTTCTCTACAGATGACATAAGAAACCCTGAGTTAACAAAGAAGTTTATAGTTTGTGATGCTTTACTCGTCAATGTACCCAAGCTAGGATGTATGATATATTTTTCCGGTGCAGTTGCTCTAATTTTGAACGCAACACAGCTTTCGTCCATGTTACTTATCGTTAGCTGTGCTACAATGATTTCAATATCATTTCTAAAGTTTAACAATTCGGCCGGATTCAAAAGTAACATTTCTTCTGTCTGGCATTCTTCTGAGAAGCTCACATGGTTCAATTGTTCATCTACATTTTCGGGAGTAAACTTGAATATGTAGTTATCTTTCCCGCCCCAGCTAACTAAAGCCTGTTCAGGCACTACTAGGTCTTTCAAATTGTATTTACTGACCATTCGGAATCTTTCTGGTAATATGTCCTTAACAATTTTAAAATCTGCAATTAGCATGCACGGTAGCTGAAAAACTATGACGTAGTTTATCATACTTGGATAGTAACTATTTAGCAATGTAGCCATATACATTATTATTTCTATATTAATGTTGTTCAGATCACAGTCCTCCATATCGAAGAAAAGAGTTATTTTTTTCCCATCTTCCTCTCTTTCGATTCTTTCTAGCCAATAAATTATTACTTTTTTGACCTGTTCAACATTTTTTTGACCATTAATATATAGTTTTGCTTTCATAATAAACAATAGGCAATTGTCTTTGTCACGCCCGTGAGGAAAGAAGACACCTGAAAACAAAGGAAACAATATTAAGTAACTGAATTTTTTTGTTATCATTAACTCATTACCAGCTCACTACTGAGCACAGGTCTCTTATGAGAGTGAGAACAGCCTACCACGCTGCCCAAGTGCAGTTTGGCAGACTTCACACCTTTGAGAACATTATGGAGAACTCTCAAATATGCAGGTTTACTTTCCTCGCAATATTTTTCTCCAACGTTTTAAATCTAGTGATATTTAATTACTTTATCATCATCATCATCATCAACTGATAGACATCCACAACTGGACATAGGTCTCTTGCAGAGACTTCTACACACCACGATTTTGCGCTGCCTGAATCCAGCGGCTCCCTGCAACTCGTCTGATGTCGCCTGTTCACCTAGTGGGGGAATCTTCCAACGCTGCGTCTTCCGGTGCAAGGTGGCCATTCCAGCACCTTGGGACCCCAATGTCTATCGGTTTTCCGAACTATGTGTATTGCCCATTGCCACTTCGGCTCCACAACCTGCTGAGATACATTCGTTACTTTAGTTCTCCTATAGATCTCCTCATTTCTGATTTGATCGTTTATGTGCTTAAAACGCACATAACTCTGAAAAGGTGCATGCCCAGAATCGAACCCCCAAGTGGAAGGCAAGTCTTAACCACTAGACTGTCACTGTCTTTT
Source organism: Maniola hyperantus (assembly GCF_902806685.2). Taxonomy (NCBI): domain Eukaryota; kingdom Metazoa; phylum Arthropoda; class Insecta; order Lepidoptera; family Nymphalidae; genus Maniola; species Maniola hyperantus. The sequence goes on from NC_048564.1 coordinate 2,142,266, forward strand.
AAAAATGTAAGTTTTTTTTTTCTTCAGAGTTATGCGTGTTTAAGCAATTAAAACACCTTTGAGAACATTATAGAGAACTCTCAAGCATGCAGGTTTCCTCACGATGTTTTCCTTCACTGTTAAAGCAAGTGACTTTTAATTGCTCTGCATAACTCTGAACAATAAAAAAGAAAAACTTGGCCAACATTTTGGATTATTCCCCATCCCATTCTGAGGAGACCCGTGCTAAGTAGTGGGCCAGCGATAGGTTGATCATGATATACATGATATAGACAATATAATATATAGTTTTGCTGAAATGATGATGAAATAAATATGAAAAAATATGAACCTTCTTTCAAGTAGTCTATGTTAACTGTTTCATGCGTGATTTCATTTGCTTCTACATTTTTTCTCCATGCCATAATTTCGTAAAGCATTTCAACTGCAAGTTGGACATTACTCTGACAGTGTTCTAACACTCTGTGTAAGTATTTATCATTGTTTACTCTCTCTAGATCTCGGATATCAAAATCTCCATGTGAGTCGGGTATGTCGTCCTTAATTTTCGCTTCAAAAAGCATACGTATTTTGGCGATTTTCGCCATTTTTAAACACTAGTTTAGTATTCTTACAGGTAGAAAAAGTTGTGCCTTTGATGTGCGTTTGATTCAAGCGTGTTTAATTAATTTCTAATTTAATTTATATCCAATTTCTAAACTTTTAGTTAACGAAAGTAAAAACCACTTCAAAAATCCAAATTCAAATATATGTCAAATATATTGGTCTGTGATTCAAACACGGATCACAGACCAATAACATATAGGATACAGACCACCAACTCCATAGACGATGTTTGTTTCAGTAGTAAGGGGAAGTGGGACACGGATTCAAACCATTAATAGTACAGTAGTACAAATTCTTTGTTCAAATCATAAAATCATGGATAATTACATCCCTAGTCTATCGTACATCCGGTACGTGACGTAGACGTACAGTCCGACAAGGCTATCTTGGCGCGTGGCGAAAATCGAAACTAACGTTGCCAAACGTTGCCGTCATGTGTCCCCTTTGTGGACCGAGTAATTTGGATCTGAGTTCTGACTTTGTGATCTGACTGATCTGTGACCGGTGTCTGTTATCCTATATGTTATTGGTCTGCGGTGTCTGTGACATACCTACTCTTTGACTTGCGTTTTTGGCGGGAAACACGAAGCGCGCTTTTTAATTGAAAATTGTTAAAAAAATATAGTTTTTGAGTGTAATTAGTACATTTTGTAAATAGTTTTCGTTAAACTGTGGTACAATGCCGTCAGATAGTGACGGCGGTGATTTAGAGCCAGCAGCGGGCAAAAAGAGGAAGAAAATGCAAAAGGAGAAACCCTCTGAAAGTGATGGTGCAAAATACAAACCATTTATAAAACCAGGGTATCGCCGGGCGTACGGCGATACTAGTACCAATTCAGAATTCCCTGTATACGTAGAAAGCACAGAAGATATCAAACTAGGAAACAAAAATCCCCTGGTGGTATCCAAATATTTTAAACAAGTAAAAGGTGTAAGTGAAAGTAGGCGCATAAACGCTACTAAAATTATGCTTGTCTTCAAACAAGCGACAGCGGCTAATGACTTTTTGAAGCACGAGTGCCTTTCAGTTCATAAACTTCGAGCGTTCATCCCGGCGTCCTCTGTGGAAAGGGTGGGGGTGGTTAGGTTTATTCCAAAAGAATCTAGCAATCAGAAACTATTCAATAAACTCTCCTCGGAAAGTGAAGTAATAGGTGTAAAAAGATTTTTGAAAAAAGTGGGAGAGGAGCTAATTCCTCTGTCCACTGTCAGTGTAATTTTCAGCGGTACTAGTCTACCGCAGTATATTTATTTGGACAACTGGAGATACAAAGTTTTCACTTATGTTCCTCCTTTGATGCAATGTTTTAAATGTATGAAATTTAACCATTATGGGAAAATTTGTAAAAATCAGCAAATATGCTCACGGTGCGCTGGTGAACACCATTACAAGGACTGTACGACGGATACACTGAAGTGCAGCAATTGTGGGGGTGCGCATCTTGCAATATCAAAAACGTGTCCTGTAAAGGCAGCGAGAATGGAGAGGAACAAAAAAGAAACCTACTCAAAAGTAGTTCAAATAAGTAGTGCGAGTTTCCCTCCACTCCCAAAGCCTCAGAGCCCTCAGACATATCAAAAAAACCAAACTACATACTCACAGCCTAAGCAAACTACACAGACAAAGACAGAAATTTCACACAATGATATTGTAAATAACTCTAAGCTTTTAGGAGCCATAGTAAACACTTTGGTTACAATAGGGAACTCTAATATAATCAAATCAAAGAAACATTTTTTGAACATTTAAGTAAAATATAATGGATTCTCACCTAACTATTGTGCAGCATAATATCCAAAGTATTAACAATAAGAAACCCTTGGTTAAAACATTTTTGGAACAACATAATATTGATATTTTGCTATTAAATGAGACCTGGCAAAAAAATACAAGTAATCCTATTAGATTTTCAGGATATAATTTTGTAGGAAAAAATGCAAATAATGAACATGGTGGAGTAGGCATTTTATTAAAAAATACATTAAAATAGTAAATATTGCCAACACAATTTTATCAAGATGTCCAGTCCATAGCAATTTCTCTAGAAACTAATATTGGTTCCGTGTCGATTCTATGTGTTTATTGCCCACCTAAAAATAAAAATAACAATTATTGTAGAATTAATAAACTTAAAAATATTATTGCTAGCTTACCAAAACCTTGTATAGTCTCAGGAGATTTTAACGCGCATCATATTGCTTTTGGGTGCAATTGTACAAATTCAAGAGGCAAAACATTGTTTGAAATTTTTGATGAACATGACCTATGCCTGTTAAACACAGGTGTATGTACTACAGTACAAAGACCTAATGCAAATAGCTCTGCTATTGATGTGACAGGGGTGAGTCCCGTACTAGCACCTCTATGTGAATGGTCAGTAGGTGACGATCCTTTGGGTAGTTACCACTATCCAACATTTACAAAATTAAGCCTAGTTCCATCTAAATATTCTGTCAATGACAAAGTAGAGAAATTTCTATTTCATAAAGCAGATTGGACCAAATATTATGCAAAATCAGAGGAGTACTTTAAAGGTATAACTTTTGATGAAAAAGATCCTTCACAGTCGTATGATAAGTTCTGTGAAGTTTTAAATACTCTTAGAAAAGAATTCGTTCCTTATGTAAAAATTGAAGGTCCTAGACTTTTTAAAACTCCTGCTCCTTGGTGGGATGAAAACTGTGAAGTTGCTGTTAAAAATTCGAGAGAAGCTTTACAGTTATATAAAAGAAATGGGTTGATCGATAATTACATTAATTATAAACAATTGGATGCACAAAAAAAATTAATAATTAAGGATGCTAAGAAAAATAGTTGGTACAAGTTATGTTCAACATTCAATAGATATACTCCTATTACTCGAGTATGGAATTATATGAAAATGTTTAAACGTATTAAAAACCCACCACAGCATAAAAATGATGTATGGATTCCCGATTTTATTTCAAAATTTAAACATGATAACAATAACACACCGTTAAATACCTCTGTTTTCGAATTTAATAATGATTCTGACAAGCATATGTTACTTTTAAAGCCTTTCACTTTTGCAGAATTTAATATAGCACTTAAATCAAGAAAAAACTCTACACCCGGCTTAGATAACATTCCATATATAATGATTAAAAAATTGCATAAATTAGGTCAATTAGCTTTACTTGATATATTTAATAGGCTATGGGATAATCAATGTGTTCCACAGAGTTGGAAGATCCAATGTATAGTACCGATTTTAAAACCTGATAAATCTTCATCTGATTGTAATTCATGCAGACCAGTATCTGTAAAATAACATCATGCATAGGAAAATTATTTGAACAAATGCTGAAACTGAGATTAGATTATTTTACAGAAAAAAATAAATTATTACCAACATTCCAATACGGTTTTCCGAAAAGGAAGAAGTGCTAATGAGAGTTTGACATCATTTGTATCGGATTTAAGAAGCTGTAAGTTATCAAAAGATGCTGCAGTATGTGTATTTTTGGATATAGAAGGTGCTTATGATAATGTTGATTTAAACCAGATTATTACTTCTCTTCATGAAATTGGCATTCCTGGAAAAATGTTAAAATGGCTATCAAATTTTTTAAATAACAGAAAGTTTTATGTTAAGTATAATAATATACTTCATGGACCTAACTCAACAAGTAAAGGCCTTATGCAAGGTGCATCATTATCTCCAATTTTATACAATTTATATACCTCTCAAATTGAGAAATATGTAACAACAAAGGATGTTAAAATTTGCAGATGACTTGTTATTATATAGTGTAAATAAAAATGTAGAAATAGCTGTAAATAATGTTAATTCAGCATTGACTCAGGTGCAAAATTATTACCAAAACACTTTAAAATTAAGTATTAATACCTCTAAAAGTTCATGCATGGTATTTGGTGGACCAGTAGATGTAAACATTAAATATAATAACTTAGATGTTCCAATTGTAAGAAATAAGAAGTTCTTAGGAGTAATTTTTGATACAAAACTAAAATTCGATGCTCACATTAACTAACTTTGTAAAAATGCATTAAAAAGCATTAATCTTATTAGATGTTTAGCTGGTACATTTTGGGGTTCAGATCCCAAAGTTTTGACTTTGTTGTACAATAGTATGGTTAGAAGTCATTTTGATTATAGTTGTCTTGCGTATATGCAAACTAATCCATCGTTGTTGAAAAAATTGGATGTCATTCAAAATATAGGTTTGAGAATAATAAGTGGAGCAATGCGGTCTACACCTATTAATTCAATGGAAGTAGAAACATGTATCCCTCCTTTGCGAGACGTGTTTATTTGGCTGAAAAGTTTTGTTTGAAGCAACTATTCGCTAACTCTAACTTGGTAAACAAATTATTACTTCCACAGGATTTATTAAAAGTTACTGAAGCATCAATTGAAACTCTACAGCCTACGGCGGAAGCACTTCTTTCCGGTAAAGGACCTACTATGTCAATGATTATGACTTATATGCATAGTATTGCTAGTAGGATAAATGTGAATGACGTTTGGCCTATGTATGATTATGCTTTATGGCCGTTCTAATTAAATAATAAATAAATAATAATAATAATAATAATAATAATGATTGCCACTATGATGTAATAAACCTCGGAAATAGAATACACATCACTGATATTAAATCCAATTTAGACTTCCTATTGTTCATTGAAGAAAATTGTAAAAATCATTATAGGATATATTCGGATGGTTCTAAAAATGAGAACTTTGTAAGTTCTGCTTTCTATGATTCACAGTTAAAAAAATGTAGATCATATAAATTAAACTCTGACTGCAGTGTGTTTACTGCTGAATGCGTTGCCCTGTTCAAGGCATTGGAATATATCAAAGAAGAATTAATGTTTAAAATTAATAACTATGTTTTAATAACAGACTCGAAAAGTGTTCTTTTAGCTATAAATAATTTTAATTTTAGTAATTATAAATTAGTTTATATTATTTTCCAAATTAAAAATGTACTACTTAATTTAAAACAAAGGGGAATTAATATAGAATTTGTTTGGGTACCCTCCCACAGAGACATAACAGGAAATGAAGTGGTTGATTCTGCTACAAGAAAAAGTAATTTTTATGAAGATTGTTCAAGTAGCATCAAAGTGCCATTTACGGATTTATGCAATACAATTAAAATAAGACGAAAGAAATTGTGGAGTGAAGTGTGGGATGTGACTAATAAAAATAAAGGAAAATGGTATGCGGAAATTCAAAAGGAAATACCAATACAACCATGGTATTTCAAAACGAAGTGTGAATCTAGAAAATTTACATCATTTATGAATAGACTGAGATTTGGTCACTGTCTGGTGCCAACACACCTGAATAAAATAAAAATACTAAACAGTAAAAAATGCAACTATTGTGATTATGAGGAGGCTGACGTTAATCATATGATACTCAAATGTCCAGCTTTTGGCATACGAAGACTTATATTAGCCAGTGATCTAAACACTATAAATATGGAACAAAAACAAAAAATTGATTTTCCCCGCCATGTAAAGGACTTGTTGTGTAAAACGTTATATTTTAAGTCTATTTTTAATTATATAAGTAATACTATAAATAAAGTGTAAAAACGTTAGACTAATTAGTTATAAGTAATTTTGTATTTTTAGAATAATATTTAGTTATAAGCAATTTTGTTACTGTTGACTGTTATCCAGGGCCGTAAAATAAATTAAAAAAAAAACCTACTCTTTTGATCATTGATATTGATTATTATTTTTATCCTATATGTTATTGGTCCGTGATCATATGTTATTGGTCCGTGATTTTTATTGCAGATATTCCTTTTCAAGGAAATCTTATGATTAATTTTTATATTTATTCTTATAGTAGGTACTGAGATATTTTATACAATAAAGTGTTTCGTTTAACAAAGTGCCCAATCTTAGGGAAGTGAGTGAAGTGTTCCCATGGTGGAAACCAGCATGCAATAATGAAACATGTCTTATTATGGCTCAAATTACAACAGAACAAAACGAAAGTGACCAGTTTATCGTTCTTGTATTTACTCTAAATATAAAAAAGGAAAAGTTGACTGACTGACCGACCGACCGACTGACTGACTGACTGACTAAATGACTGACTGTCTGATCTATCAACGCACAGCTCAAACTACTGGACGGCATGCAGATAGCTGTTATGACGTAGGCATCCGCTAAGAAAGGATTTTTGAAAATACAACCCCTAGGAGGCTAAAAAAATTTGTGTAGTCCATGCGGACAAGGTCGCGGAAATAAGCTAGTTAAATATATAGGCTTAGTTTTTGTTAAATAGTTTTTATTAATAATGGCGCAAACCACGAGACGTGCCATCGAGGGGAGGTATCCCTCTTGTTACCTCCCCAATAGGATAACCGAAAGACGAGCAAAAAGGAGAGCATTAAGGTAAGAACAATTGTTTTCCTTTGCATACGTACCTAGTATTGCTTGGAATATCAATTTTTAGTCGATAGAAGTCGCTAGAAGGCACTGAAATCAGAATAGAAAATAAAAACAAAATAAATGACGATATTTTATCATTATTATATACATTATATATTATATAATGTATTGATGCCAGCCATTGATTAATACAGGTTTTATGCATGGTCGGTATTTTGAAAAAAAACTGGCCAAGTGCCAGTGAGACTCGCACACCAAGGGTTTATAAATAAATAAATATCTGTTTTAGAATGTACAGGTAAAGCCCTTTCATAAGACACCCCACTAGGTATAGTTCTCTTACTTTAAAAGTTAAAAATACTAAGTAATTAGTGTTCATGAACATATTTTAATATTTTTTTTGTGATGTAACCACAAATTCACGGTTTTCAGATTTTTCCCCTTATTTCTGTAATAACCTATCTACCTGCCAAATTTCATGATTCTAGGTCAACTTAGACAGTTGATTCTAGGTCAACGGGAAGGGAACTTGTAGGTTTATTGACACGACAGACAGACAGACAACAGAGTGATCCTATAAGGGTCCCTTTTTTCCTTTTGAGGTGCGGAACCCTTAAAAACCGGCCAAGTGCAAGTCAGACTCGCGCACCGACGGTTCTGTACTACAGACGTATTTTTCGATATTGTGACCTACAGGTTTTCTTGAAAGACACGACAGACAGACGGACAGGCAGACAGACAGACAACAAAGTGATCCAATAAGGGTTCCTTTTTTCTTTTTGAGGTACGGAACCCTAAAAAAGTAAAAAGTAAGATTAGTAGGTAGGCCAAAATCTTGCTCAAGGCTCAAAAGCTCTTTGAAAACAATAACAACTATATATGTTTCCAGACTAGAACAGCAGCGTAAACCAGACAAGCCAGAAGACTTTGTGTGTTACTCGGACAGCGACAGTGAAGAGGAGACGCCCACACAGCAGCACAAGATATTGTCCACTTCATACAACTTTGTGGACTATATCCGGTCCAGGGAAATACTGGCCCCAGAAGTAGGAAACTCCTATTTTTATAAAATATTGTTAATGAAATTCTAATACAGTGGACCCCCGGTAATCCGGCCCCTGTCTAATCCGGCACCCCCTGTAATCCGGAATGGTCTATTATTTATTATTGAATATTTGTTTAACAATCTTTGCTAATGTATGATTGAATAAGTTATAACTTGTATGCACCACCACTATTGTGCTCGATGCATAGGTTGTTATTTTGATTCTCATTGCATAGTTTGAATTTGAAGTTTGAATACATAATGAAGTATGATTTATACTTCAGAGTACATAATATTATGTATATATAACATATAGAATCTTATCATTGGATCTGTAATTTGTCGGATTACAAGGTTCTAACAGTCGATTCAAATTTTTAAATGTTTCTATCCGTAAGAACCATCCTCGTATTTCAAAGACCGATTTCGTTAATTCTTTTTTTATAATATTATAAGAAAAGAATTAGCGAAATCGGTTCAGCTGTTCTCGAGATTTGCGATCAGCAACACATTTAGTGATTCATTTTTATATATTATAGATAATACATTTCTACGGCTATACTCCGGATGGGTTTGAAACTAGTCGGGCTAACGTCGACTGGATACGTGAGTATAGCCCTAGAAATGTATTATATAATGGAAATCCCTCACGATAGTTTAAACGCTAAAATTATCTGTTTTACTATTAAAATATGCGAACCTTGCCTTTCACGGCCCATCCGTTAAACCAATTTTGACTTTCTCTTTTTCATCCCAGAGATGGACATAGGCTATTTATTATCCCGAAAAAGTCGAGAATTGCTTTTAGAATTACTCATGTTCTTTCCAGCCGCGCTCCGTGGATCCGTTATATGCGAGCCGCCATATGCTCACGAACGACATGTTCCGCGAGTCGCCCATCAATCTGGGGAACATGAATAAAGTGTTTTGCTCGCAGTGGCTCTCAGACAGACAGGTGGTGTTCGGCACTAAGTGCAATAAGGTAAATCTAACTATATAAAAGGTGACTGACTGACTGATCTATTAACGCACAGTCCAAACTACTGGACGGATTAGGCTGAAATTTGTCATGCAGATAGCTATTATGACGTAGGCATCCGCTAAGAAAGGATTTTTGAAATGCAACCCCTAATGGGGCGAAATAGGGGTTCGAAATTTGTGTAGTCCACGCGGACGAACGAGCATAAGCTAGTTATTATATAAAACTCCAGATAGGCAAAGCTGTTACAGTTATGTTCCGCGACCGATCGAGATGGCATTCGGGGAGGGAACGCCCCGCACACCCGCACAGCTTCCGCACTAGCAAGTAGCAAGTAGCGGGCGAGCGCGGGTGATGCCATCTCAACCGGTCGCGTACTTTAGGTATGTGAATGAACTAGATGATACCCGCGACTTCGTCCGTTAGGAAAAAGAAATAGTTAAAACCCATCAGTTTTGGTGGTCAGGTCCCTTGCAGCAGCAGCACTGAGGAGAGTGAATCCAAATTTGTTATGGGACAGTGTCAGAAAGTTTCTCTATTGGTTCAGAAATCTCGAAGATTTCTAATCCTAAAAAGGTATAAAATACTCTATTGAGATGGCTTTTAACTGTGACATGTAATTGTTTTGTAGCTTTGTTATGGGACCGTGTCAGAAAGTTTCTCTATTGGTTCTAAAATCTCGAAGATTTCTAATCCTAAAAAGGTATAAAATACTCTATTGAGATGGCTTTTAACTGTGACATGTAATTGTTTTGTAGCTTTGTTATGGGACCGTGTCAGAAAGTTTTTCTATTGGTTCTGAAATCTCGAAGATTTCTAATCCTAAAAAGGTATAAAATACTCTATTGAGATGGCTTTTAACTGTGACATGTAATTGTTTTGTAGCTAATGGTATACGACGTCCGCTCGCGCTCGCTGGACGCCATCCCCACGCTCAGGCCGCGCGCGCCCTGGTCTGGCGCCGAGCATCAGACTGGCATCCACGCCCTGCAAATCAATCCCTCAAGGTAAAAATTGACGCTCACTTCGCTCAATCTTTATTCAAACTCAATTTATTCAAAGTAGGTATAGTGCATACATTTTAAGACCTCACTCGTCATTTTAGCTCTGTGTGTTAACCATCATGTCAAAAGTACGATTTTAGTCCTTAATTTAAAGGTGAACCATACTTTTGACATGAGTTGACACCATTGAGATTATAAACACATGGAGGCGCCATACCTACGAAAACAGGGTACATACCTACATAAAATAATCTCATATAATGGCTGCGCATTACAGACTACCCCTGTGAAGTATGGTACGTGCTTGTTTTCTATCAAGACCCATCTTACAAAATGGCGGATGGCACCTGGCCTACACAAAATAAATAGTCTTTTCCGGCATCTCCATCTCTACATAGTATAAAATAAAGTAGCTTCCCGCTGTCTGTATGTATGAACGCGTAGATCTTTTAAACCACGCAACGGATTTTAATGCGGTTTTCACCAATAGATAGAGTGATTCAAGAGGAAGGTGTATAGGTATAGTTTAATATTAGTTTGTGTTAATTTGTTGAAATATGACGATATTTAAGCAAAATGTCGGAAGAATCACTCCTCACTGACACCACATTAGTATCAACATTGCACCCATGCGAAGCCGGGGCGGGTCGCTAGTATATTATATTACTATCTCTATGGTTGACACATAGAGCTAAAATGGCGATTGATATCTCAAAACGTATGCATTACCGACAACCCTGGTGCAGTGGTGAGTGCTGTGGTCTTGTAAGTGGGAGGTCCTGGGTTCGGGAAGGCAGGAAAAATGTGGGTTTTTTTTTTTTATTGTCTCTGGTTTGGTGGGAGGCTTGTTACCACCCTATTGGCAAAACCGTGCTGCTGAAATTTGGAAGAAATAGCTTGCATCCCAGAAACATAAACTACTTTTTAGCCCGAAAAATAAAAAGCTCCCACTAGATGTTTAAAATCGTTTAAATGAGTGTGTTTTTAAGAATCCTATGGGAACTCTTTGTTTTTCAGGGATAAATGTCCTTCCCCAGGACCCAAAGCTATCTCTGTACCAAATTTCGTTAAAATCGGTTGAACGGATGGGCCGTAAAAAGCTACCAGACTGACAGATACACTTTCGCATTTATAATATTACTAGCTTATGCTCACGACTTCGTCCGCGTGAACTACACAAACTTCAAACCCCTATTTGACCCCCTTAGAAGTTGAATTTTCAAAAATCCTTTCTTAGCGGATGCCTACGTCATAGTGGCTATCTGCATGCCAAATTTCAGCCCGATCCGTCCAGTACTTTAAGCTGTGCGTTGATAGATCAGTCAGTCAGTCAGTCACCTTTTCTTTTTACATATTTAAAGATTATGGATATGGATAGTACAATTTATGCAATAATATTTATTTCAGAACCTTACTAGCAACGGGCGGTCGAAATCCCTGCGAACTAGCTATATACAGCCTGCCCACACTCGACCCTGTGTGTGTGGGAGAGGCGCACAGGGACTGGGTATGTGTGATTTTTGAATATTTCATAATCATAATAATATAGTTGGCTCTAATGCATAAACGTAACATCCACCTAGAGAAACACTTCGTACACCCTGAGGTTCTTATCTAGTCAAAAAATCTTGCAGAATAATAATAATAAATGATTTTTTGCCAAGATGTAGGAATTGTGGAGTCAGGGCTTATAAGTGGAGTTATTTGTTATTTAGTATTATAAGTGAGATTTTTTTTTCTTTTCATTTATTAGGGTCACCAACAGCTAATCATCTACATCAAACACAAAATTAAAAAATACAAAAATATGATGCAGTCACGAGCGCTTAGGAGCTGTGTACTTTGGACTTGGGACGGGCCCTGTAGGCGGCACAAGTCAAGGCTAGGAGCTTGGCTCTACTAGAGATTTCATAACTTTTCAGCGGTGAAGGCATTGTGAGTCTTGGCAGCCTTTGTATGGGGTGTTTTTGGTGGGATTTTATTTTTTATTTTTTGTTGTTCCTGTTATTCTATTTTTTGTTGTTTCTGTTACTTTTTTTGTTGTTTCTGTTATTCTATTGTTTGTTGTTTTTTTTAAATATGATAAAAATAAGAGAGATAAAATCGGAAAGTATATTACGGCGTCGGTGACGACTTACCGACATTTCATCACTGAATGCTTTTGTTTTTAATCACTTACTCCGTTGATTGACACATGCTTTATCACTGGCCCCTGAAACAAGGGTTTTTTTCAAACTGGCGGACTTGTTATGTCAGGCACCATACAAAAAGTCCTTTTAAATATGTTATTTTTTCCACAGATTTTAGATATGTGCTGGTTAGATGACGAATTCCTAGTAACGGGATCTCGAGATTCGAAACTAGCGCTATGGCGCGCGCCGCCGCCCGCCGCGCAGCCCGAGCCGCATCACGGATATGTCTCCCCAGTGGCCCTGAGAGATTGTAAAGCTGGTAAGAAACTAATTACTATACTCTATCCACGGAGAGAATTGCCTATAGTAAAATTGCCTATACTCTATCCATGGAGAAAATTGCTTCGAGATGACTGTAAAGCTGGTAAGAAAATAATTACTATAGTCTATCCACTGAAAAAATTGCCTTGAGAGACTAAAACTGGTAAAGATACAATTACTATAGTCTATCCACGGAGAGAATTGCCTTGAGAGACTGTAAAGCTGGTAAGAAACTAATTACTATACTCTATCCACGGAGAGAACTGCCTATAGTAAAACAATTACTATACATCAATGGAAAAAATTGCTTTGAGAGACTCTAAAACTAATAAAGAAATAATTAATATCTATCTGGACTGTAGAGCTGGTAAGAAAATAATTACTATAGTCTATCCACAGAGAGAATTGCTTTGAGAGATTGTAAAGCTGGCAAGAAAATTATTACTTACACTATCCACGGAGTATAGGCCTCTCTCTCTTTCTCTCTCTCTCTTCCAAAACCCATATATGTGCTAGTTAAATAATGTTCATCATTCCGTACCCGAAGGGTGCCAACTGCCATGTAATGGCAGCAATGAAAGTTCAAAATAGTATATTTCATTACAAGTGTGGAAAGGCTGTCATTGCAAAGAGTTCCGACAAATGTCTACCCGAGCCGAGGCGCAGCCGAAGGCGAGGGTTGACAGTCGGAACAAGTTGCAATGACGGTTCCGCACGTGTACTGAACGACTATTTTTAATACAGTTGCGAAAAAATGAAGCAATTTAATAAAATAACAAAAACACAATAAACTCAACTAACTTAACATTTATTTCTTATAAAAGTTATAATTCACATATACATTGAAATTGATAGTTTTTAAACAACTAAACTCGCAAAGAAAATTTCTGAAAAATGGCGCCAACCGTAGAATATAAGCAGAGTTTTTTTTCTTCATCCATTCTGGTAAGCAAAGGGAACTATGCCCATACAGCCAAATCTTAAGTAGAAGTTTTTTATTGATATGAAATGAAAATGAAATTTTATGAGATGAAATGAAATGAAACCTAACCAAACTCATTCAATCAAATCATTATTAAATCTGATATTGAAACAAATTAGTAGCTTCTTTTTAGAAATATACGTATTTGCATGAATCATAAAAACTTCTATGATTTTTTTTTAGTAAAAACTTCATGGTTGGTTTTTCTTTTTAATAGACAATATTTTGACAGTTGGGAAAGAGAACGCCCGAGTTCGGGAAAGGTAAAAAAAAAGCACGAGTATGTAATAAATAGCCCACATCCCGAACGCTATACGTTCCTGCAATACGCCACTTTTTGAGCAACTGTATTAAAAAAGTGTTATTTGTTGTACGATGTTACGGAACCCTTCGTCTGTGAGTCCGAGTCTTACTATTTCTTAAAAGGTCTAAAATTCTTGCAGGTCAAAAAGTCCGTGCGATCACGTTCAACGAGAAATGGGGCGAAATTGCAGCATTAACTTTGAACGGTTACATACATGTTTGGAATGCGGCGACGTTTCGCCAAACGCTGTCTCGTAAGCTGCCATCTTGCCAGGACCTCGTCTGCCTCGCCACACAGGTATATGCACGCACACACACACTTGAACCAACACACCCACTTTCACAACACCCAACACCCAATACACACAACACATCCATTTAAAAGAACACCCACTTACACACAACATCCAAACACACGACACACAATATATCCACTTACACTACATCTAAATATATAAAAGGAAAAGGTGACTAACTGACTGACTGATCTATCAACGCACAGCTCAAACTACTGGATGTTTCGGGCTGAAATTTGGCATGCAGATAGCTATTATGACTTAGGCATCCGCTAAGAAAGAATTTCTGAAAATTTAACCCATAAGGGGGTCAAATAGGGGATTGAAATTTGTGTAGTCCACGCGGACTAAGTCGCGAACATAAGCTAGTTCATTTACATACATCAGTAGGTACCCTTCTTATAAATGCGAAAGTGTGTTTGTTTGTCCTTCAATCACGGTGCAATGGATTGACGTCATTTTTTGCATGGGTACAGATAAAGACCTGGAGAGTGACATAGGCTACTTTTTATCACGAAAAATCAAAGAGTTTCCACAGGATTTTTATAAAACCTAAGTCCACGCGGGCGAAGTCGCGGGCATCAGCTAGTACATAATTAAATTGTCATGTTTATAGTCATTAAATTAAATTAGTAGATACTTATAGAACTTCTAGTTCTATCTTAATGTCTATTCGATCCTAGTGTCCGTTGCAGATTTTGAAATCATCCAACTCATGTGCCCAAACCGGTTTAATTAAAAAGGCAATAATGAGAAGATGATTTTAGAGTGTTTTTATTTAATTTTATTTTTTAGCGTGGTAGCACACGCCGGGTATTCGCTAGCACTTTATAGGTATTAATTTAGTTTAGTGTCAGAACTTCAAATATACCTATCAGTGGCCATTGTATTTGAGTGTATAACAGATATACGGTGCATCCACACCGCAGTTATCTTTTGTGGAGCAACATTGGGCAACACGGTAACATTAGGTAACAATCTGTAACTTTAGTGGCAACATAATATATAAAAGGAAAAGGTGACTGACTGACTGACTGATCTATCAACGCACAGCTCAAACTACTGGACGGATCGCGCTGAAATTTGGCATGCAGATAGCTATTATGACGTAGGCATCAGCTAAGAAAGGATTTTTCAAAATTCAACCCCTAAAGGGGTAAAATAGGGGTTTGAAGTTTGTATGGTCCACGCGGACGAAGTCGCGAGCATAAGCTAGTAATAAATAATATTTTGTTGCCTGATGTTGCTGAGTAAAATTTGGAAACGCAATGCAACAGCAACCACAAATGTTAGCTGCGCTGTGGATGCACCGATGAATTTTTATTTTTTCATTTGTTTGGAATCTCTTATTTGTCAGGAAAGCGGTATATATGCCATCGGCTGTAAGTCGTATACCCTCCTGCTGGACTGCAGAACTCTGCAGTCGGTAAAGAAGATTACATCGCGGTACAACGGATGCGGCATCCGCTCCGCCAGCTTCAGAGGCAACATGCTCACTATTGGCACGGGACTCGGTAAGAGAATCATCATCATCACAACCCACAGCTGGCTCACAAGAGGGTATTTTACCCTTTTTAGGGTTCCGTAGCCGAATGGCAAAAAACGGAACCCTTATGGATTCGTCATGTCTGTCTGTCTGTCACAGCCACTTTTTTGTGAAGTCTACCAATCCGCACATGGCCAGCGTGGTTAGACTATGGCCAAACCCTTCTCAATCTGAAAGGAGACCCGTGCTCTGCAGTGAGCCAGCGACGGGTTGATCATGATCATGAACTTTGACCTATTGGGGATGATTTAAATTTTGAATTTACACTTGTAAATAATATTTTGTTTCAGGCTTATTGACATTCTACGATCTACGAGCGGGCAAATATTTAGAAAGCAATATCCACTCGTGCAAAACGGTGACATTAAAAGCTTCTAGAGGATACGTGGTAAGTCTTATTGCTTCTTCTTCTTCTTCTTCTTCTCGAGTCGACGGTCACCTCAAATACGGGCAATAAGCCGCAACCGCGATAGCTTGGTTGGTAGCCTCGTGTAGCTCTTCGTTCGTGCAGTTGTCGGGCACGCATGGCATCCCGTCATGTGCGAAATGGTCTGTCTCGGATGACCGCAGATGCACTTCGTATCATGTCCAGAGATGAAGCCCCACCTCGCCAAGTTTACCCTAGACTTTCCCACCCCCTAGTCTTATTGCTATTAACGTGTTTTTGCTATTGTGGTTTTGGTATTAACGTGTTTTTTCATCCAGTTTCCAGATGAGGAAGCGGACGGATTCAACCAAGTGAAGTATCTGCCCGCTATATACACACACTGCTATGATTATAGTGGTACTCGAATATTCACCGCGGGGGGACCCCTACCCGCGCCTCTTATTGGCAACTACGCGGGTATATGGCAATAATAGGAAATGGAAGTCTACTGCTGGACATAGGTCACTCATACAGCCGTACTCAGAGTTGCTTAATCGTTACTTAAGTTTAGTTAACACGAGACAGAGCTATATCTCTCACATAAATCTGTCTCGTTTTAACTCAATCTTAAGTAACGATTAGCGACTCTGAGTACGGCGGATAGAGTCTCATACTTCATGGTATTCATTAAAGTCATAGTCAAATAAGTTATCCAAATTAGGTAATAAATAATTTTTTTTGATGGTTGGTTGTTTTATTTGTTAGATGATATAGTGGTGATAATTTTTACGCGAACTAAAAACTAAAGCTGCGTGGGTTCCAAACGCGCCCAGTTAGG
This sequence comes from Maniola hyperantus, assembly GCF_902806685.2. Lineage (NCBI taxonomy): Eukaryota > Metazoa > Arthropoda > Insecta > Lepidoptera > Nymphalidae > Maniola > Maniola hyperantus. The sequence goes on from NC_048564.1 coordinate 2,159,091, forward strand.
CTAACATGTGCACCACGAGAAAATTTTGTCTACGCATTTACTCGTCTTATTTGTATGAAGAAACACGAGATAATGCTCGTCTTATCTCTATGAATGAACACGAGAAAATGCGTAGACAAAATTTTCTCGTGCGGCGCATGTTAGGCTCTCAGGTCTGAGAATCATCTCACCGTCCATGATCAGTGGTTCGCCGCGCGGTTCGCCCCGAACTAAGACCGCGTATTGGATAAGATCAGGTCATTCTACATAAAGTTTTAAACATGGACAACGCGACCAAGAACGCCAAGGACATGAAGAGGAAACTGACGCTACTGTTCAACAGGACTCGCCAGGCTGTCATCACCAGGGAACTGATAAGATCATTTCTGGTGCTGCCGCCTTGTAGATTGCTCACGTTATCTGCCTGCGCAGACGAGGGACAACCGTCCGCGTGGGACAAATGTGGATCACTAAAGACTGCATCGCATGACGCACACGACCGACTATAGTCCGCGACAGGTCGAGATGGCAATCGAGGAGGGAACGCCCCGCGTCACCCGGTGCGGGTGTGTGGGGCGTATTCCCGCCTCATATCCCTATGCCATCTCAACTTGTCGCGTACTATATATGCATGTAGCATAACGCAACTGAGTAGGTTCTTGCAGCAGTTGAGCGGTGCGGTAGGGGTGTGATGACCTGAAAGCGAAAGCTCAGTGAGTTTAGTATTGTTGGAACCCCCGCCAGACACCCTTAAACGTTAATTATTTATTAAACTTTAAAGGGGATTTCGAACATACTTCGAATCATACATCAATCATTGTCGTTGTGATTACGGTATTGACTATTCCTAGATCATTTGTTAATCGTTGCGTCAATGTTTTTCCTATTACATATTTTTACCACGTTTTTGTTAACTCCCTAGCTTATCTGTTTGTGTGTTTGTTTGGTACTAATTCAATCAGTTTTAAGCTAGCTTGCCAATAAGCTAGGGACTTAAGCTTTAAAATAAGTAGGTATATAGCTCAGAACTGGTTGATAATCATTATCAACCAGTTTTTTCTGTAGGAATTTTAAACTTATTTCCCGATGACACCACCTCACCATGGTAGCCTTCTCACTCTGAGAGGACTGAGGAGACCCGTGCTCAGTAGTAGGCCGGTAATGGGTTGATCATGATGATGATGATGATTACTTGCAAGTTAGCCCACTCCTATCTTAGACTGCATAGTCACTTACTAACTTCCAGGGAAGAATAAAATCCAAAACAACAGGTTCAAAAATAGCTTGCCATTCTTTTCGCAATGTTTTTAGCAGTCAATTTAGTTTGACAATTTATTTTGTCGCATTAGTGGAAAATATTTTACCGCTAGGACGTGATAAATATAAAAATATATTAACACAATAAATTATTAGAATATTAACAATATTCCGCTGGGCCTCTTGCAAGCCGCAGACCCACAACATTATTGTGACAAGTGTGAATAATGTCAGTAACAAGAACTTATTGTGCTGTTAGGATAATATTATTGTCAATCTTAACTTGTCAATCATATTGCGCGTGGTGGTTTCCTTTCGGTAAAATGTCAAAATGAGGGTAGTTTTAGAAAAGTATATGAAACTTGAAAGTGAGTGTTCAATTCAATCGTATTCTAGTAACGTGAAGGTCGTAACAAAGTCATAGCATAGGGATGTGAAACATTCACATTCAGTTACAATTTATCGATAGGAAATTATTCTTGATCATGGCATTTGTTGCACCGTGGTGAGGCGGTGTATCCATAATTCCATACTACTTAATACATGTATTACAAATGCGAAGTTGTGTCTGTCTGCTAGCTTTTCACAACCTCTGTCATCAGTTTAACAAATTTTTAGTCCACAGAGGTAACTTGCATCCCGGGGATGGATATTTTTTTATCTCGGAAAATGACTTCCCGCGGGATTAAAAAAACTAAACGCACGCGAACGTTTGCAAGAAAGGGGTTTCAAGTTTGATTCGAGAATATTGGAAGCCCTTAATACTAGTACAGTAGTAGTAATGCTATTCTATTGTAAAAAAAATTAACCGACTTCAAAAAAGGACCTCCTCCTTTTTTGAAGTCGGTTCGCAATTCGACTATGTTTTTTTATTTTCTTGTTCCTTTTTTTCTTTTGGGGTGGACACCATGGGTTTGTGGGGCGAGGGCTGACAGTTACCTCGGTCAGCATATTAGTCTTCAACGAGGTAATGAAGCCAGCGTTCTGGGCACCCTGCCTTGTTACGGTGGTTTAGATGATATTTTCTATTTGTAATTTATAATATTTAATTGTTATAGGCTTGTAAAAGTAAATTTATTTCTATAATTATGTTAAAATATCTATCCAAAATTTTGTTTAACTAGGTGGTAACAGGTTCGCAATAAATTTTAAGGAAAATTAATTTCTCTCTTATATTAAAATTTTTAATCTTTATCCGTCTGTCGTTTGCGTGTTATATTCTATGCATTTGCGCATCGTACTTCCTACTGAGTTGTAATTGTATGTAGTTGTTGTTGAGACTTGCGGCATGGTTCGTGTTACAGTACCATCAACGCGCCTTAGTGGCACTGCAACACATGCCGATGACGAATACTTTTTGAACTCAATGACCAAATTCCTCAGCCCTGATGCTGTAAGGAATTGCATTCTAAAATCGTGGTGATGCCACGGGATTTTGAAGGAATCTTGCGTTTAAATGTTTTTACGAAATGTGGTACTGAGATATCTTGCATCTCGGGGACGGGCTACGGAGCTACTCTTTGCCCTGGAAAATCAAAGTTCCCACGGCATTTTTAAGATCTACGCGGGCGAAGCCGTGGGCATTAGATAATAATATTATAAAAAATAAAATATGGAAAATGTGAGTCTGCCTCAAAGTCTGTCTGTATTTATTTACCTTTTGACGAAAATAGGATACGTCTTATCCTGGAAAATGTTAAATGAAAGAGCTCGACTATGGAATTTTAAAAAACCTAAATCCACATGAATGAAGTGCTATAAAATAATCAAATAAGTACCTACTTGCTTTTCTTCGGCATTGTATGTGGATTTAGGGTTTTTAAGGATCACATTGAAATCTTTTCAGAAAGGATTTTCAGGATATTGTTTCTAGAACAGTATAACTAAACCAAATTAACAACAAACCTGATAGTTTCTAGGCCCAGTAGTTTGATAAGTAGAATAATTCTATGAATCGGCGAAGAAAAATCGAAAATAACATTTTTCGAGATACGACAAGGTCACTTTCCAGCGTCGATATGCAAATTCATTAAATCACATCCCTATAGTACCCTACCGCGGCTTGCCGGTATAAAATGGCACGACACGTACCACTCAGCCTCTTTTCCGGCCATCGTTGACTTGAAATGTAATGTACTTAGAGATTTTTTAAATTGCAGATTTTTTCATTCTATTGTTTTTTTAAGTTTTGATTTTTTTTTACTTTACAATTTTTAAGTCTTTAGTGATCTATTTTAGCTTTTTAGTGCAAATTTTCGTGACGCGTAGTACTTTAGCCCCTTTTTGCCACCAAACTGTATACTTAGTTTCTAGTCGATTTTCCAGTGAATTTTGAACACGCCGGGCCTAATTTTTTTTTAAACACGTTAATTTGTGCTTTACAGAAATCCGAAAAGAAATACTCTTTCTTTACAGACCACGTGGCCGCTGATAGGGGTAAGTTGATTTTTGTAAGTTGAGGAACATGTTTTAATGACTTTATTTTAATTATGTTTTAAAACAATAGGTATTATCGTTCATTTTTGGGTGTTTTCCATAATTTCTAGTCGGAATCTCGTGGTCATAGAATTGCAACTCGTGGTCCGCCATTTTGCAGAGGTGAATAATTAAAAGCGTGGTTTCCAATGTTCGAAATAAAATGACGTAAGCAACTGTTTGGCTCGGGTTTATTTTTGTTATTTTGAGTTTATAGTGCTTTAGTAGTTTTTCGGCGATTTTTAAGTTTTCTCAGTAGAATAAAATAAAGCCAGTATCTCAGATTAAAAAGCACTCAGTTTTCAATAGTACCTACCTATAAATTTTTGGTGACTTTAATAATATTTTCTTTGTCACTTAGGTATAATGGCATTCCTAAGTTATTTTCTGTGTTATCAGTGAAAGGAAAGCGAATCAGCAAATATTCTTATTAATAATATTTAGATCATTTTTATGGCAATTTCGAAATTTCCTTATTGAAATAAATAGTTGGCCATTTTTTACCATTAATGGTCGTGAAAAATGGCGCATGTGCATCCGTAATTTCTTTTACCCTTTCTAGGTTTTCCTGTAAAATAGTGTCCTGTTTTATTCACATTGCTAAAGCAAATTAAGTACTTATTTGACTTTACTTTACAAACGTTAATATCTAAAGTAGGGTTATTTAATAGAAGTAGGTAGGAAAGTATATTTCAAAAAAAGATTCTCGTCTAGGATGGCCTATATTTTTTCCGAGGATCTTCCCGCTACTTGCAGTGGCAAATATTATATTAATATGGCCGCGCACAAAACAAATAATAATGTAAATAGGTAGGTATATGCTTAGTGACCCTGTGGATCTCACGTTTGATAACGTCGCCAGTCGAATCCCGCTCAGTGATTCTTTCTTATTTAGACTTTATAAATCAGTGTGAATTGATGGGTTTGTTGATGTGTGCAGGTCTCCTCGTCGGCGGCCGGGAGCCAGCGATGCAGCAGCGGCGGGGTGGAGCGGGCGCCGCGATCGCTCCCCCGGCACTGCTGTACCGCTGAAGAACTGCTCCACATCCATCCACGAGCAAACCGAGTCGATATACCATGTGAGTTTTGTAAATATGTTTGAGTAGTAGGTACATGTTCATAATGTCAGATGCTATTTTCTTCGAAAACTACTGGACCGATCTTGATGCGTTTTCTTGCATTAAATAGTATCACCCCAGAAGTAGGTTTTGGATATATTTTACTGCAATCATGTTTTTGAAAATTATTTAATTTTTCGCTTAAATTATTTATTTTTAGATAAGTTAAATACATATAATATGTTTTTCTAATCTAGTAGCCAGCAAAAGTTGCCTTGCCACGAAGTAGGTAGGTACGTTATTGGGATTAGGTCAAGAGAATATATGTATAATATAAATACATATAATCATTAAAAGGTAGGTATTTACTAAACATATATTTTTGTTCCAGAATTCTCCCGTGGAGCTCGTCCCTCTGTAGGTAGCCGCGACGTCTTTCGCACATTTTCTCTTGCGGCAACTTATAGAGCACGCAGCGCCTCGCTCTTGCCCAGCGATGTTATTTTAAGTGAGTATGCTTTCTTTGGCAAGAATGTAGAGGATTGATGCCACAGAGCATGCGGAAATACTTTCCGACTGAACATTTAATGATATTGAAAGATATACCTACCTACCTACATAGATTTTTTGTTCCAGAATTTACCCGGGATTTTCATCCATCTGTAGACTGCCGCAATGTCGAGCTCACTCATTTCGGCAGCCTACATAGCAGCGAATCGTCACATGGACGCCGTGGATTCTACTACGTAAGTAAATTATTATTATTTGCTAATAAGTAGTCAATCAAAGTGCTTCTTGGTCAGATCCCGTGCGGAGCAACATGGTGCAAAGCAAGCGCAAGGCTCTTCAGATTATAATACTGGATGCAAAAAATATTCTGATGAAGATGATAATAATAAAACTATTTGGTACACTTTTCTTATTTATTTTTTCTTATTTGTTTCAGGTGAACAACACAAGACAACCAGCACGCTACTAAAATCCCTGTTTTTAAAACGGCACTAGTCACTTTTTTTTCATACATTTTAGATTAGGTCCATTATTTTTTTAAACTAGAAATGCTACTTTAATAATTATTACATTAAGTTTTGACTACAGAATTAATTTAATCGGTAATTGCGGTACACTTGCTTGCCTACTTGTTTTTAGGTGTTAAAAAATGGCACAACAAGTCATTCAGTTAGGAAAGAAAATCATCGTCATCATCAGCCTGTGGACGCCCACTGTTGGACATAGGCCTTCTCTAAAGAGCGCCACCACACCCGGTCCTCAGCCTTCCTCATCCAGCCTCTTTATATCGTCGGTCCATCGTGCTGGAGGACTCAAGGACTTTCCGGCTCCAACGGCCATCGCCTCTACGACAGGCATGACCTGCCCACTGCCACTTCAGCTTACAAATAGTTTGGGCTATGTCAGTGACCTTGGTTCTCCTGCGGATCTCCTCATTTCGGATCTTATCCCTCAGGGAAACTCCTAACATAGCCCTGTCCATAACTCGAGCTGAGCGACTTTGAATTTGTTGAGGAAAGAAAATATCTTTTTATTATTTTGAATCATAATTTAAAGAATATTTTTACCAGTTTCGCCATAGATATATACATCTTTTTATTATTCCCTTAAGAATAATTCTAAGATACAGTATGTATAACTACAATCCGAAAAAAATTACGCATTGTATCCTTACATTAACAAATATACTACTCCTACGCCACGGATCGACAGACCACTTCATAATATCTTCACTCACCCTCAGCTCGACAATCACGCTGACGCGTCATTTCACTACTACGACAAATACTTCCGTACATTTATAAGGAGTTTATGTTGTTTAGTTTTTAGTTATTTTTTTGGTGGTGGGTTTTTTTAAAAAATAAAGTTTTGGGTAAGATGTTTTTTATATTTAGTTGCCCGCTCAGTTCCAATGTTTAGTTTTTTGTTATTTTTTTGGTGGTGGGGTTTTTTTTTAAATAAAGTTTTGGGTAAGATGTTTTTATATTAAGTTAGCCGCTCTGTTCCCATGTTTAGTTTTTAGTTTTTTGTTATTCTTTTGGTGGTGGGTTTTTTTTTAAATAAAGTTATGGGTTTTATATGAAGATTGTGTTTTATTTAGCTAAATTGAAATGGACTGTTGCTGTTTAATTTTTTTTAATGTTTTACATTTTTTTAAAAGCTCCTAAGATTTTTGCCACTTAGGAAATTGAGAAAGATAATTAAACAGTTGCCAACTAAGTAGGTATTTTTACCTTATATTTTTATTAAGGCTGCCATCCGTCCGGATTTCTCCAGATTTCTCCTAGTTGGAGGGCTTGCGGGCGGGGTTTGGCAAAATATCCGAGTTTTAGAAATATATTTCAATTTTCAAGTATTTCTTACTTGAAAATTTTGAAGGCTATTGGAAATATTGATTCATATTACATGCAATTTGTATTATACTAATTGATCATATTATTTAGATTTGCTGACTGTGCCGACTCCTGCGTCTACTGTCAGCCATTCTTGCTATTTATGTAAAAGCGACCTGAAACATCCCACTTTATTATGGGGTCCTGGGTACTAGGTGTAGTGGAGTGGAGCGGAGAAGAGCAATGAAAAGTGGCAAGTGTTTCTATTGAAGCGGAGCGGGGCGGGTGGGAGCTGAGCTGAGCAGACAGCTTCTCACCGCACTTCACCGTCCCGCTACCCTCCGCTCGGCACCACAACCTGCTCGACTCCGTTCTGCCCGGCTCGGGGCCGCATGTTCATATTTTTAGGGTTCCGTTCCTCAAAAGGAAAAACGGAACCCTTATAGGATCACTTTGTTGTCTGTCTGTCAGTCTCGCGCAATGAGGGTTCCGTACTACAGTCGTATTTTTTCGATATTTTGCACGATAATTCAAAAACTATGATGTAGGAAAATAAATAAGAATCTGTTTTAGAATGCACAGGTGAAGACCTTTCATATGATACCTCACATGATATACATAGTTATCTTACTTAGAAAATTGAAAATACTAATTAGGTATTAGTTCATGACCACAATTTAATTTTTTTTGTGTGACGTAACAACAAATTCACGGTTTTCAGATTTTTCTCCGAATGTCAGCTATAAGATCTACCTATCTGCCAAATTTCATGATTCTAGGTCAACGGGAAGTACCCTGTAGGTTTCTTTACAGACAGACAGACAACAACGCAGTGATCCTATAAGGGTTCTGTTTTTCCTTTTGAGGTACGGAACCCTAAAAAGAATGCGTATTACTGGTAAAATAAAACTACACAAGTTAGGTAGTATTAACATATAATAAGAAACATAGGCATCTTTTAGTATAAAATAGTACAAAGATGGTCATATTAACGAAAATACTTAATAGTACTTAAGTGTAAAAAAATATTAAGGTAAAGTAAGTATACCTTTATGTTATGTCCGTTTAATTAAATTACATCTAACACTAAAACTAAGGCTGCCTTTAAATTAAGGTGCGTCATACAAGTCGCCTTATTAGAACGTTCTAATAAGGTGAATAATATTCCTAAAAACTAATATACTCAGGGCCGATTTCAGTACTGTGAACGGGTGGGTATTTTACGTTTGGTACTGTGAAACAATACGTAAACGTTGATCGTGAGGAGCAAACGAAACGATAAATGCGTTGTTGAATCTTACACTAACGGTACTGGTTTACCTATCTTCAATCACGTCGCTGGAAAATGACATAGACACTGTTTTCTTTACCGGGAAATTGAAGAGTTCCCACGGGATTTTTAAAGACGTAAATCCACGAGGACCATCTCGTAGGCGTATAAATAAATTTTTTCAGTTAAGTTTTCAGTATTCCCTAGTAAGATACCAACGTAAAATAAGACAAAATAAGTAAATGATAGTCAGTTTGGCAGGTTTCCAATACAAAAACTGCCACTAAGCCCAATTTATTCGTAGGTTAAACGTGACTCGACGTTGGTGAAATCGGCACTTAGTAATTACCGGTAGTAGGCTACCGGGCAGTTCATACTAAATATAAAATCATTATAAAATTTGATTTACTCACGCTGCAAGTACTTACCTACGTATCGACTAAATAGGTAACTAATCTACACGAATAATTTTAGTTCATTGTGCAAAACGATAAGAATCCAGAATTTTTCCCCTTCCATTGTACCTACTGATAAAAGAACCGGGAAAATTTACGGGTTTTATTAATAAATTTTATAGTGGATCAAACTAAATTTGTTTATTATAAAATTCGTACAACTTAGCCTAGTTCTAACATAACTATAAGATAAATTTAAACAATAAAATCTAGAAACAAAAAGTAGCTGTAAAAGTAGGTATAAACTATGATAAACCCCCAATGTCAGGACTACACTCCACACAAATATCTGATGTACATAAAACCTCGTCGTCTGATTTATATTTATCTAGCTCGCGACTTCGTTCGCGTGGACTATACAGATTTCAAACCCCTATTTCACCCCCTTAGGGGTCGAATTTTCAAAAATCCTTTTTTTAGGCTACGTCATAATAGCTATCAGCATGCCAAATTTCAGCCCGATCCATCCAGTACTTTGAGCTGTGCGTTGATAGATCTGTCAGTCAGCCACCTTTTCCTTTTATATATTTAGATTTCTCTGCAAGTACCTAATTAATAATTATTATTATTATTTTTTCAGTATATGAATACATCTTATTATAATTTTAAGGATTTGGTATTTGCAGATCGGGTATTTTGTATAAAATCTACCGACTTCAAAAAAGGTTTTTCAAAAATCTGCGACATCTGAACTTGCCATCTTTTGTGCCTTTTCCACGAGCTTTTAGACTATTTGATTGACGAGATAATCTACTATACCGACATTGCCACCAGCACTCTATAATTGTATAAAGGCTGTATAGTTGTCTACTTCAGATAACAAGGCGTGGTCATGGCGGTGCTGAAGATGGCACTGATGGCGCTATACGTGGCCGCCACCCCGACCACCGCGGCGCCCACGACGATCTGCCAGCACGCGTACTTAACCCAGCTGGCTACCTCACTGGAAACAAAAGAGACGTTTTAGCGTTTAAATTACTATCGTGAGTGGGAGTGTCCCCTCTATGAGGACTTGCGAGTGACGATGTTGGATGGGATCGTACGCGGGGAAGCGGGGCCGGTCTTCTACATGGACCTCGTCTCATCGGCGGGGAACTACAACCGGCTACGGGAATTCGCGCACCATTGGCATAAGAGGCGAAGCAGCTCGGAGCGTACAGGTGCCAGGCCGGCACCACGGAGGAGCAGCAGCGGAGATCACAGCTGTGTTAGTGACGTCTAGCCCCCAAGGGGGGAGAGTGAGCATAAGGGACAAGGAAGAGACAAAAAATAATTTGTAGGGAGTCAAGAAGGCGCCCCGGGAAATGCCAAGAGCAAGTACCGAACGGGCGCCCTCCCGCGATTCGGCCCATATAACCGAGAGGTTGGTGGGGCCATGGGAGGTGGAGGGTTGTCCCAGTATCGTGAGTGATTTCCATTATGTGACAGTCACAACCGCGACGCGTGCGTGCGCGTACTGACTCCCTTGAAAAAGGACCCCGGATGTGTTCGAAATTAGTCGGGCTAACGTCGACCAAATACGTGAGTAAAGCCGCTGACAGATATAATTATTTTTAAAAGAGACGTTGTTGTAAAGTGCTTCTCCGTAAACGCACTCATACAACGCCATATGTTTAAATTCAGTGCGGGCCGCGCCGCCCATCGCAACGCGCGACGCCCCGCGTCTCCGTAAACGAGGCCTTACTTTTCGGAGTTTCAAGCAATTAAAATATCACTTGCTTTATCGGTGGAATGAAACTTGCATGCTTGAGAATTTTTCCATAATGTTCTCAAAGGTGTGTGAAGTCTGTCAATCCGGACTGGGCCAGCATGGCTGACTATGCCTTTTATTTTTAAGTTTTAACCCTTTTCATTCTGACAGGAAACCCGTGTTCAGGCCGGTTATGGGTTGATTATGATGATGATAAGGACAGTTTTTTTTACGTTGTTTGGGATGCATTGAGACATGGTGCCCCTCTTTCCGATTGACCTTGTAGCAGCTAGTGAAAACCGCTTATACACTCACGGTGTTTGCTGACCCTCCCTAGGTGGCTGGCTGATGATGTTGAGGTAGCAGTAAGACGGCAGTACGAAAGTCAGGAAGGCGATAGTGCTGCCTCCCACTAGTGCCAGGATGGTGTAGAAGCGGGGAATGCTCTCGCCGATGAACAGGATGCCCGCCATGATGGATACCCGGGCTAGTGCGCGATAACCGACGGAATCTGAAAATGAAATAGGTAGTTAATAAAGGAGTAGGATAGCGTCAATCATTGAATGCTGTTGAAAATATATAATAGGTAGCAAAAAATTACCAACCCATATTCTAATCCATAAAACACGCACTTAAACGTCTGATTCATCTTACTCGTACAATTCACGAAGGCGAGTGAACTTTACTTGTGGTTACGTCGTATACACGGTCATTGCGTAAATGTGCGTGCATGTCAGACCAATCAGCAAGCGCTCGCAAACGAACACATTTATTGTACCTTACTTATACCGATACGACTTACACATAAACATGAGCCATCCGCCTTCGGGAAATGCAAGAACTGTAGTTAGCAAAGGCATAATGAACTATAGTGGTATCCCGAACTTACCTACTATAATTATTACACTTCATGATTCGAGAGCAATTTGTCAAAACAAACAATAAGATTGCTCATCTAAAATATCTATTGTAAATTATTATTGTTCAACTAGCTTATGCTCGCGACTTCGTCCGCGTGGACTACATAAATTTCAAACCCCTATTTCACCCCCTTACGGGTTGAATTTTCAAAAACCCTTTCTTAGCGGATGCCTGCGTCATAATAGCTATCTGCATGCCAAATTTCAGCCCGATCCGTCCAATAGTTTCGAGCTGTGCGTTGATAGATCAGTCAGCCAGTCAGTCACCTTTTCTTTTATATATTTAGACTTGGAATCACATTGATGTTGACTTCCTTGACTTCCAGTGTTTTTAAAACAAGAGTGAATAGGCACCTTCTAGGCAAACGCGTCCCATCTTAGGCCACATCATCACTTCCCATCAGGTGTGATCGTGGTCAAGCGTGCGCCTTTAATGAAAAAAAAGATATAGTCTAGAAATAGATTGAATCTTTGAGAAAATCCCACTAACCTGTAGGAATGCTGTACAGCTCCTCCAACTCCTGGCAGACAGGGTTGATGAGGATGATGAAGGCGCAGATGAGGTGGACAGCCATCAGCACGTTGCCAACGAGGCTCAGTGCACTGGGCCCCAGTGAGGTGATGAAGTTCGAACCCACTGACTCTCCGTATACCGCGTAGCCGGCGGTTGCGATGGGCAGATATAGGGCCAGCATCGCTACAACATAAAAGTTATTCAAACTCAAACTCAAACTCAAATTATTTATTCAGAATTGGTAAAATTTTACGCTTCTTCATTGTCATAAATTTTTATTTGTAAGATGATATGCTATAGTGGTGATAATTAATACGAACTTAAAACTAAAGCTACGAGGGTTCCAAACGCGCCCAGGTCTGAGAAGAGCCCACAACAAACTCAGTTATATTATTTTGATTTATTTTATTAATTAGGAACACATACAATACATATATTTTACATTTACTACATCACTTATATATGTACCTATCGATAGTATGTGTACACAACATTTGCAAATTATCGTAGTAATGTTAATTTCCTTTCACTCTAAATCCAGCAAGTCAAAATATTGTTGCAACGGGACTCGTTCACCACCTATTACAATAGGTTGTGCACGATGGTAATATTGATGGTATCGAAACCTAAACCTTCACGCAAGTGCTACCAACAACTGTACAAATCAAATTTAATGGGATGTGCGAACGCATAGGTACCGAACGAACAAACAAACCTTAATTTAAATTATGTAAAAAGAAAAGTGCAGGGCCAACTTCCAGACCAAACCTTTGGACATAGAAAGCAAAAATTTTGTACAAAAGTCCGATTTTTCGAAATTTACACAGGATATGGAATAAAGAAAATATGTTTGCCAACGGTACCGCGGGCGGTTTCTAGTTTTTAGGCGTATTAGAAAATTATTTTTTGTTTGTCTATATATAAAAGGAAAGGCTACTGACTGACTGAGTGACAAACTGACTGACTTATCAACGCACAGCTGTAACTACTAGATGGATCAAGCTGAAATATGGCATACATATAGCTTTTATGACGTAGACATCTGCTAAAAAAGGATTCTTGAAAATTCAACCCGTAAGGCGATAAAATAGGGGGTAAAACACACACACACACACACTTACAGAAACACATAACCTTTTTATGTGTTCCTAATTAATTTTAAGTAGGTACAACCACTATCTATGGTAAGGCACTGGCCCCTAAGATACGGGATCTCCTAGTTTAGGGCCCAGCACTCCATTTAAGTCAAATGTAAGAATTTTGGTAATAAATATACATTCATTCATTCATTCATAAAATAAGCGTTTGAAATTTGGGTAGTCCACGCGGACCATGTCGCGGACATTAAATAAGATTGATGCACATGCATACTGTGGAATCAACTACCTTCGGCGGTGTTCCCTTTAGATTACAACATGGGGTTATTTAAGGGACGGACCAACAAATTCCTAAAAGGCCGGCAACGCATCGGCGGTTCCTCTGGTGCTGCAAATGTTCATGGGCGGCGGTAATCACTTAACATCAGGTGACCCACCTGCTAGTTTGCTCGCTATCTCTATTTAAAAAAATGATAATTTGACAAACTCACCAGTAAAGCCATACTGCAGACTCTTGTTGAATTTGGTTTTGTCAGTCATGTCGTTCTGTATGGTCGGGAAGGTGGAGGCGCCGCCGAACGCGAACATGATGATGCCCATGGCCAGGAAGAAGTCGGTGAAGCCGTGGATACCCCAGCGGAACACGAACGGCCGCACGTCGTTCATCATCTGGATGAAGTAGAGGATGCAGGCCACTACCGCTGCGAAGAATGCTATCACTCCCAGGAACCTGTGCAAGTCAAAAGTTGAAGTAGCTACGTAATACGTAATAGACAAAAACGGACTCTATAAATGATTTTACCCTTAGACAAAATGATGAAGCAATATTCGAATTCTGTAAATTACTTCCAATAGAAAAAAAAGTCAAACATACCCTACTTAGAAGTGCGTTTCACCACCGTGCGTTGCGTGCACCACTCACTCACTGACTGACTGACTGACTGACTGAGTGACTAATCACGAAATCTCAGAAACTATAAAGACGGAAGGAAGGTTCTTTCTAGGACGTAGGTAGGCGTTAGCTAAGAAACGGTTTTGAAAAATTCCCCCCTAAGGGTGCGAAAAGGGGGGTCGAAGGTTGTATGAAAGTCCTATTTGGAGTTAGAGACGTGAAAATCGACATTTAGGTTAATAGCTTTAAATAATAAAAATCTGTATAATTCAATTTGGGAAATTCCCCCCTTAAGGGTGGTAAAATAGGGGGGCAATTTTTTTATAGAAAAGTTTTAACAATTGTTATTTTTACTTGAAATTTGAAATGTAGGCTATTTCTAGGGGGTGGGTATCAGAAAAGAAAGGATCTAACTAAATTCCCCCCTAAGGGAGTAAAATGGGGGTGGAAGGGTTATATGAAAATCCTATGTTTTTGAAGTTAGAGATATGAAAATTGGCATTTAGGTATTCTGGGCCTTTTGCAGCGGGAAAATTTCAGATCTCATGAGAAACCGGTACGCGGACGAAGTCGCGGACATCTGCTAGTAAATAATATAGCTATTACTTGTTTTAACGGTGAAGGAAAATATCAGGAGAAAACCTGCATGCCTGAGAGTTCTCCATAATGTCCTCAAAGACATATATATATATCTGAAGTTTGCCAATTCGCCCTCGACCAGCGTAATAAAATAAAAATAAAATACAAATCTTTTTTATTCGAATAAACTTTTAAAAGTACTTTCGAATAGTCGGATGCATCTACCACTGGTTCGGAATGCCTTTCCTACCGAGAAGAACCAGCAAGAAGCTCGGCGGTTGCTCTTTTCAAATATTTGATATAGGTACAAGATTATGCCATGTATAAAATAGTATTTGCAATCTTGTGCGTCGCCGGAACGAGCTGCAGGTCAAATCCACGCTCTTTTATCATTTAGATAATCTTCAATTGTGTAATATGCTTTTTTCAGGAGCATATTTTTAATAGGTAATAAGCCCTTTAGCCTAATAGTTTATAAGCCCTTTTCATTTTGAGATTTTTTAGATTTATTCATTTATTGCATGATTGTAAGTATAAGAGAGATGTTACAATGTCACAATCTGCCATGCAATGTCATACAATATTCAAGTATAATAGATTATAAATTAAATAAAATCACTACATACCTACAATAGAAAAATTACAGTTCAATATAATATTATAGATTAGCAAAATAAGTGACATGTGGATGTGAGTAAGATTTTTTTTTTTTTTTTTTATTCAGATACAAGTTAGCCCTTGACTGCAATTTCACCTGGCGGTAAGTGATGATGCAGTCTAAGATGATAGCGGGCTAACCTGGAAGGGGTATGGCAGTTTTTAATAAACCCATGCCCCTTTGGTTTCTACACAGCATCGTACCGGAACGCTAAATCGCTTGGCGGCACGGCTTTGCCGGTAGGGTGGTAACCAGCCACAGCCGAAGCCTCCCACCAGACCAGACCAGAAATTAAGAAATTATAAAATTCCAAACCCCTGCCAGGAATCGAACCCGGGACCTCCCACTTTTAAGACCACAGCGCTCACCACTGCGCCAGGGAGGTCGTCAAGATGAGAGTAGACTTGTGCTCAGTAGTAGGCCGGTGAAAGGTGAGATTATGATAATATTAAGAACCCACCAAGGTGTCGTCCTGATATATCCTATAAGTATATCATACCTATTACCTGGCACTAGCTAGCAATCCGTTCAGTAGTTTAAGTTGTGTGTTGCTAGATCAGTCAGTCAGTCAGTCGCCTTTTCCTTTTACATATTTACATATAGATGATCGAAAGGTTACTCACGAGAAATCTCTGGGCGTGCCAAAAAGCATAAGCGGCGTCATCGCGCCGACCACCACGAGGTACCAGATGCAGATGGTGACAGTCGGGGCCAGCGTCATGAACACCTGCTCGATGATCTGCGCCGCCAGCAGCAAGTACACCACGGCCACGCCGAACTGGGTCACCATCATTGCTAGTGATACCGCCACACTGGAACAACGGAACAACTTCATACGGGCTTCTCCATACAAACAACGTATAGTGCATTCAATATTAACTGGCGTGTTTCCACTTGGGACCGTCATTAGCTATAAACAATAGGATTAATTTCGATATGCCACGTAAACAACAGGGGTAATAAACCAAACACTCATAGAGCCCATTCATTATGGTAATTATGTAAGTAAGTATGGAGGAGAGTCGAGCAGTGATTCCGAGTTGCGAAAGGATAGACACGTTTGTGCGCTTGGCAGTCCACGGAATCCGTAGCACCTGCCTCCAGCACCACATTTCAAACGCGCCTATTCTTTGCCTTTCTCTTGCTTTGATAGTCCATGTCTCTACTCCATACATAAATCGGAACTCGGAATCACTGCTCGACTCGCCTCCATATGTTACCAACGATTGCTCTCATATTTCGGCCACATCATACGGCGGGGGGACGACAGCTTAGAAAAGCTCATAGTGACGGGCAACACTGAGGGCAAAAGACCGAGAGGCCGCTCACCAACTAGGTGGTCCGACCAGCTAAAGGAGTCCAGCAAGTGTGGATTTCATCACATTGTAAAAATGGCCACCGACAGAAGACGATAAAAAAAAGGAAAAATTAAAAATGAAAATCTTTTTTATTCGTATAAACTTTTACAAGTGCTTACGAATAGTCGGATGCATCTACCACTGGTTCGGAATGCCTTTCCTGCCGAGAAGAACCAGCAAGAAAAGCGATGGAAACAGATAAGCCATACGAGGGCAGTTTGCCAGGACCACGATCTTCAGCAATGAAGGAACGACCTGAGAGAGAGTAAGTAAGTATATGTTTTAACTTTTAGCTTAATGTTCTTTTACTGTATTTTCTTAATATTACAATAAAACTTATAGCTAGCTTATCTAATTACTGTACAAATCATGCCCGCGTGCAATGGTGCCAAGAATACTGGCTGCATTTCCGCGCTGGACAGCCAGGCTGATCCGTTGCGCAAAAAATGAACCAGCTCATCTGTCACCAGATAGGATATTAATTAATTTTACTGAATTTTTGTCTGACAGACAGACAGACAGACAGACAACAAAGTAATCCTATAAGGGTTCCGTTTTTCTTTTTGAGGTACGGAACCCTAAAAATAACAACAATGTAAAAAAAAATAGATAAATTATTGTCATAAGTAATCTTAGGTGTAGTAGTAAGTAGGTATGAAGTAGTTAGTAATTTAATTCTTTTGCATTTTCATTAAACTTTTCCGCATCACATTTGAGTAACATTCAAATATAAGTCCCGCAAATTGCAAATGCTCGTGGCTGCCATTTTAGTGACGTCAGCACTAGACTGAAGTTTCGAACTGATGGTATTTTTTTTTCAGCTTACGTCAAATTGACGTCATTTCGATGTTAGTGAGACATGGTTCCAGCGATATAGCAATTTGCAGGACTTAATCTTGTTCCTATCGATTGAAATTAATAAAGTAGGTATTAATCTAAGCGATCCATTGAATTAGATATTATTAATCTATCTGTAATCTGTTATTAAACTACTTATATGTATATTCTAGCAACTTTTTATCCAAATTTTTCAAAAATCTAAATTCACGCGGATGAAGTCGTGGATGTCAGTTAGGTCCATAAATATTAAAAAATAATCCAAATTATTATAGAGCTATCGGCATTCAGTACTTTGACCTTTTCAGTATTCTATTATGTAGTTTAATGACAAATCCAAGTATATCCGATCTAATCGGAGGAAACAAAAAAAATATATAGCTGATAAAATTTTTGTCTCGATCATAACCAGTTTTGGGGGTACCGACGCGACGTCGCGGTAACGTTTACAGACATACCAACTTGCAAGTCCAACTAGACTCGCCCCAACTTCACACGATAAGTTGAGCTGATTCATACCTCTATGTTCACTTCACACGAGTGGCCGGAAATATTATATTTTGTGTATCCTCTCCAGGAAGACACTAAACAGTGCAATATAATATCCCAATAATGTTTATGGGATATATTATGCATATGGTACGGGGAACGATATTCTTCAAGGTGTACATAGTTTAATGAATTCAAAGTCAAAGTCAAATGATTTATTCAAAATAGGTAATAAATTACTCTTATTGATGGTCTGGTATGGTGTTAGATTTGTAAGATATAGTGGTGATAAGTAATTATTACGCAAACTTAAAACTAAAGCTACGAGGGTTCCAAACGCGCCCAGGTCTGAGAAGAGCCCACAACAAACTCAATTTTAACTTTTTTAATAGATACCTATCTGTTTAATACGATAACGATGTACATTTTTGATATTTTATTTATAACTAGATGACGCGATGCGGGCGACTTCGTCCATGTCTCGTAGATGTTTTTTATATCCGTATTTTCACGGATTCGGATCGGATGATCGCTGTTAGGGGTTGAATTTTCAAAAATCCTTTTTTAGCGGATGTCTACGTCATAATAGCTATCTGCATGCGAAATTTCAGCCCAATCCGCCGAGCAGTTTGAGCTGTGCGTTGATAGATCAGTCAGTCAGTCAGTCAGTCACCTTTTCCTTTTATATTATTTAAAAGTTGGAACCGTTCGCCAGCCGATTTGTTGGCAACTCTGTAGACGGTGATATGCCCAAATAAATTATACATATTCCTCGCAAATCCATCGTGCTGAATCCCTTAACAAATTTAAAATTGACGTCAAAGATCATTACCTATCTCTTTGCTATCATCAGTAACGGCATAGTTTATTATTTAAATCTATGTATGTCTTATGTATGTCTATTATACTTTATTTGTATGTATTAGTGTATTAACAATATGTATTTTATATTCTTATTATATGGTTTAGTTTATTTAGCTATTGGTATTTAGGTTTATTTTACACCACCTCCCATTGTCCATTTGTTCGTTTTTTCCCTAGCGTTAAGGTTGTCTGGAAGAGATCACTATTTAGCGATAAGACCGCCTTTTTGTACCTACTTATTAAGATTTCTTTTTGTAACCTGTCATTTGTGTTTCTGTGGTGCAATAAAGTATATACATACATACATACATACATATTATAGTTTATATGACTTTGTTTCTGTGGGAATCTTACCTCCAAAACTTTCCCAGCGACTGCTCCGCGATGATCGCGTAGGGGTTTCGTTTCCTGGTCCTCATGTCAGGGTCTCGGCCTTCGATGATGGTCCAGCAGTCACCCAGCCGCTTGCCGCTGAAGGCTGCTACGAGGCACGTCAGCACCAGGATAGGAACGCCCACCCATCCTATGACAGATATTTACTTATGTATTTATTTCCTAAAATTCCTCAGTGATTGAAAACCAAAATCATCGAACATTACGTGTTGACATAGTCGCTAACTATGGGCTTCATAAGAAAGCTCAGAGCCACTCAGCAGGCGATGCAGAGAGCTATGCTTGGAGTTTCTCTACGTGACCCAATCAGAAATGAGAAGAACCAGAGTAACCGACATAGCGACAGAGTAACCCCCACTAGGTGGACAGACTACATCAATTGTGGAAGTCCCTACAAGAGCCCTATGTCTATGTTGAAAATGATGATGATGATGATAATTGATACTATGCCGTACATTGATGTTGGAATCCATGCCGTAGGACTGGCTTTCATGGGCCCTCGGACCAATACAGTTTGGTAACATAATATCGCGTGATCCTAACATAGGTACCTTCTCCAATAATAACCATAACCCATTCAATAGACACAGCAAAAGTAGGTATAAAGTAATAAATTCGCTCAGCACAAAATAATATAAAATACCTAATACATTCATACATACTTTATCAGTTTATGCATAAATTTATTTCGCAAGAAAAACTTTTGTAACGGCAAAGCAACTTTCGTAGGTATCTTATTTACGTAGTAGGTAGTGTTGAATATCAAATTAGATTCAACTCCAAGAATTTATTTCTTTAAGAATATACAAGCAAAATTTTAAGTTTATAGACCTATCGCCATCTTATCACCTAGCTTACTTACATAATATCAGACAAGGGAAGATAAAGGATGAAGAAATACATGATCCAAGAAAAATATTTTGGCTAAAAAATATTCGCCGTGCAGTGGTTTAACGTGAGTTCAAAGTCACAACTAATATGAAAAATTAATAGCCCAAAATGTACGTGTGGCAGACAGTAGCAAGATTCAAGGCTCAAGCGCATCAGGCTTGCGACAGGCGTAAATCTCGCGATCATTGCTGTCAAACGTCCGGCTAAAGAGAGACAGCAATAGCCACAAAGCAAAATAATAAGAAGATGAAGAGAGACAGCAAGTGAACTGTCACATTACTACTGCTGTCGCGTTGCTGTCGCTACTGCAACGTTTTACGTAATCACCCCACGGGAGCCAGGAGCCGTAGCAGAAATGGCTGAAACCGGTGAGCCTCTCTAATTAGGTAGGTACATTTTTGTTCTGTTTGTCGTAGAGACCCTGGAGCCATTAAGTATTTATTAATGTAGCCTTGTTTTATTAATTATTATAGCCTTGTTTGATGACATAAGGGCTGGCTAATTTTTTACGCAAAGAAATCAGCCTGGCTGTCTAGCGCGGTAATACAACCACTATCCTTGGCACGATTCCACGTGGGCATGACTTGTGCAGTAATCAGATAAGGCGCACTTTAGTTTTATTGTAATAATTTTCGGCCCAAAATGTAATATATTTTAGCAACTTTAGTCAAGTAGACGTCCTAACTCCTATCAAATAGAAATAAAATTAGTGCATACCTGCGAGACTAAAAGCGCCTGCCTGTTTTTTTCTGCAAAAACTTTTTGCCGACATTTTGAAATATTTTTTGTGACGTCTTGGACTAAGTTGCATCGACAACTAGTTTAGTGATTCACAATATGATACAAACGCAACGTATAGCACAACGTAAGGGGAAAACCGAAAAATCCGAAAACTCTGAATTTGTATTCACATCACAAAAAAATATTAAAATGTGTTCATGAACAAATAATTAGTATTTTCAACTTCCAAAGTGAAATAACTATACCAAGTGGGGTATCGTATGAAAGGGCTTTACCTATACATTCTAAAACAGATTTTAATTTATTTTTATGCATTAAGTATAGTTTTTTGTTTTATCGTGCAAAATGTCGAAAAAATACGACTGCAGTACAAACCCTCGGTGCGCGAGTGTGACTCGCATTTGGCCGGTTTTTTATTAATAATGCTTTTCAGGATATCAATACGGATAAACTTTAAGTAAAATGGTATCTAATTGGATACGAGGTTTTAGGTGTTAGCTCGGGGCGAACGACAAACCACAACTTTTCTTGTAGGTAGGTAATATTAGGTAATTATTTGTTCAATAAATTCTAGGTTCACACATAATTATTAATGTAAATTGTCCATCATCTTAGATAACTGCCGTATTTTCCTATTTTTGTCTACCATTATCATATTTTATACCTGATCGAATATTCATGTACTTAAATGTTAAAAAAACTTGGATTTGTTTCGCTCCAGCAATGCTTGGGGCTGCAATACAATAAATATACTAATCACACTAATATTATAAAGGCTGTGTCTGTGTGTTTGTGTGTAAGTTTGTTATTCTTTCACGCAAAGCCTACTAAACGGATTTGGCTGAAATTTGGAATTGAGATAGATTATATCCTGGATTAACACATAGGCTACTTTTTATCCCGAAAAATCATAAAGTTCCTACGGAATTTTCAAAAATCTAAATCCACGCGGATGAAGTCGCGGGCGGTTTTTGTAGGTAAATTGAATAAATATTCAATAAAATACCCAATAACTTAATTCAATACTTATAAATTGAATAAATAGGTATTCAATTCATAAGATTTTCTTGCTGGTTCTTCTCGGTAGGAATGGTATTCCGAACTATGATAGATTCTTTTGACGATTCAAAAGCGCTTTTAAAAGTTTGATGATGTAGGTACCTAGTCAGAATGTTGGAATGAGGCACTTACCTAAGTACTTGGATATTTTGTTAATTGAATTTTAATCTCATTGTAACTACTCAAGCTAAATTAATTTGAATAGACAACCAAGTAATAATTTTATTACAAGTCTCATTATACAACGAAAGTTTCGGATTGATTAAATCAGATTCGGAAACTTCATTGAAAATTGCTTGATTTGTATCAAGGCATAATTATTTTTAAGGCGTATAAAGGTACCTACCTATCTACCTACTTATTGTAAATCAGTTTGTAAATGGACAATTTCTATTCACTAAAAATATTTTCTTGAAAATTTTAATTAATGAAAGCTTTATTACCGACAGAGCCCAAAACAGATTTTATTATAAATTTTGTCAGTATGTCTGTCTATATTATATCTACGTCTGCGCGCGCTTCACTCTGAAACTACTGACAGACACTACAGACAGACAACGAAGTAATCCTATAAGGGGTTGGTTTTTTTTTCTCTGAAGATATAGATAGGTACGGAACTTTAAAAATTAGTTAGTTACCTACCACGGCGGCGGAATCTTTCCCTAGACATCTTTTCAAGGCTGTTTCGAGCTTTCTACGTCTAAATATAATATTTAGTAGGTAGGTAAATAGGCACTTTATAGTTATTATAATTTACTCAATCATGAAGACATAGCAGATAGCTCGGCTCATTAACATAGCGAGGTTGTATAACAGGTTCCGAGTTCCGACTCTCCGTCCCACTCTGTTACATGCGGCAAAAAAGTGACAACTGACAAGTCATTATACAACCTCGGTGCTTAGTTACAGCTTTACAGCATAACTAATACATATTTTTTAAATAAAAATAGCCAGCAAACGAGCTGGGGGTTCACCTGATGTTAAGTGATCACCGCCGTCCATGAAAATCTGCAGCAACAGCCGCCTATGCGTTAACTAGATTTTCTCGCGACTATTCCGCGATTATCCCGCGTGGAATTATGTTTTTTAGGGTTCCGTATCTCAAAAGGAAAAACGGAACCCTTATAGGATCACTTTGTTGTCTGTCTGTCTGTCTGTCTGTCGGTCTGTCGGTCTGTCAAGAAACCTACAGAGTACTTCCCGTTGACCTAGAATCATGAAATTTGGCAAGTAGGTAGTTCTTATAGCAGACATGAGGGGAAAAATCTTAAAACCGTGGATTTGTGGTTACAACACACAAACAAAATTGTGATCATGAACTAAAAATTAGTATTTTCAATTTTCGAAGTAAGATAACTACATCAAGTGGGGTATCATAATATGAAAGGGCTTCATCTGTGCATTCTAAAACAGATTTTTATTTATTTTCGTGCATCATAGTTTTTGAATTATCGTGCAAAATGTCAAAAAATACGACTGCAGTACGGAACCCTTGTTGCGCGAGCCTAGTTTTTTTTACATTTACTAAAAATATAGCCAATGTCACTTGAGATGAAGTAGGTAAGGATTTTATCGATATCCTATACGTCCAATTCTATATACCTATACATAGGTACCTACCTGAAAACATTAGTTACCTCGTCACCCGCGCTATCCTGCAGCGGGTTAGCGCGGGAGCTGTGCGGGTGTGCGGGGCGTCCCCCCACCTCATACTCTGATTGCCATCTCGACCAGTCGCATAGTATAGGTATGTACCTACATGGTTTATAGCTACACATCTCTGTCCTAGGTAGGTATATTTAAATAAACCATGCATATTTTTTTAAAGCTTTAATTATCTTTATTTTAATAAAAACTCGCTAAGCCCGACTTAAATAAAATATAGGTATAATATAAATTAATTCGCAGCTTGTAAACCCAACGTCTATCACCAAATCTCGAGAATTATTTTCACCTGATATAACGCTTAGATATTATATAAAATTGGAACTCACTCGTCATTTTAACAGTCATATCAAAAGTAAGGTTTTATTTTAGTCCTTATTATAAAGGCGAACCGTACTTTTGACATGATACTTGATATATTAGAGTTAAAATGGCGAGTGAGTTCTCACGTTGTACGAAATATAAAAATTTATATTATGCGGGGAGTATTGCATGCCAAATATCAGCCCGATCCGTTCAGTGTTCAGTAGTTAGAGCTGTGCTAGCCCACTACTGAGAACGGTTCTCTCAGATTGATTAGAATAATTGTAGTCCTTGAACTTATATAATTTCAAAACATCGCGAATTTTTTTTAAACCTAGATTACAAAATAGTGTCTTCGATCCTCCTGTTGATAATGATGATGATGGTAATAATTAATGTAGCGATACAGTAAATATAGTACGCGACAGGTCGAGATAGCAATCGGGGTGGGGACGCCCCGCACACCCGCACAGCTCCCGCGCTAACCCGGTGCCGGACAGCGCGGGTAACGTGCTGGTGTGTGCGACGTCCTCATACCCCGATTGCCATCTCGACATGTCGCAAACTATACCAGATACCTAATGACATTTTGATACCTAGGTAATATGATATAAGATATCATATCCTCTCGTGAAGCATCGTCTGGCTAGACCTATTATAATAATAAATTATGTCCCCGATGTGCCCCTGAGCGTACAAACTGTTTAATAAAATATGATTGTCAATATTTAAATAATAATCCATACTAATATTATAAATGGGAAAGTGTGTCTGTCTATCTGTCTGCTAGCTTGTCACGGCCCATCCATTCAACCGATTTTGATTAAATTTGGTACAGAGATGAGATGCAAGCTATCTCTGTACCAAATTTCAAAGTAGCCTATGTCCCTACATAGGCTACTTTTTATCCCGGAAAATCAAAGAGTTCCCACGGAATTTTTAAAAACCTAAATCCACGCAGATGAATTCGCGGGCATCGTCTTTTAAATAATATATTATATTATTCTACCGTAGGCACTACCATGGCAAATATTACATTCTATCAAAGGACAAATAAACGGGTTGATAAAACGGTCTAAATATACTTTGTAAATATTTTTGCAACATGCCACGACTGTAGTACGCGACACAAGATCGAGATGGCATACAGGAAATGAGGCCAGGGACGCCTGGCACACCCACACAGCACCCACACTCGCCCGTACAGGGTTAGCGAGGGGGCTGTGCGGGGCGTCCTCACCCCGATTGCCATCTCGACTTGTCGCGTACTATAGATGAAATCATTACGAGCACCAGCTAGGCAATAGCTGATATATAACTACTTAGCAGCATCGATATAAATGACAAGATATGCCCAAACGAATAAAATTTTTCACGGTTTTGGAACCAAATAAATCAGCGCCACCTTTTAGATACTAATGAACGACCCGTTTGAAATCCAGACGTCACTGAGGTTGCGTTGGTGCTAAATAAACATTTCAGGACCAATAAGTCGGCGCCATTTTGCTTGTTCAATGGCCATGTCCTTACGAAGTAAAATATAATCATTGACTTAAATAATATTACTTCGTAAGGACAGGGCCATTGGATAAGCAAAATGGCACCGATTCATTGGTCCTAAAATGTTTATTTAGCAGCAATGCAACCTCAGTGACGTCTGGATTTCAAACGGGTCGTTTATTAGTATCTAAGAGGTGGCGCTGATTTATTTGGTTCCAAAACCGTTAAAATTTTTGTTCGCTTGGGCATATCTTGTCATTTATATCGATGTATATAAGTCAATGCTTAGCAGTAATTCTTAAAGGACTGAACAGATTTTTATTGAACATAGCTAAGAACTCACCAGTCTTGACGAGAGCTCGAGGCAGCGCAAGGACTCCGCTGCCGACCATCTCCCCGGCCACCAGGAAGGCGGTCTGGTTCACCGACAACCCTCCATTGTCGCCTTTGCCTGAGCCGCCGCCGGCGCCATCTTCTGAACCCTAAAACAGGAGTTTTTATTATATTGTAGTCTAAGCCTGAACTCCATAGAGCGCGCTTTGACTTTGCTCAGACTTTCATAATCATGATCATGATCATGCTCAACCTATCACCTGCTTCTCAGAATGAAAGGGGCTTAAACGCTGGCCTAGTCCGAATTGGCAGACTCCATCACTGCATACGCTTTTGAGAACATTATGGAGAACTCTCAGGCATGCAGGTCTCCTCACGATGTTTTCTTTCACCGTTAAATTATGTCATATTTAATTGTCTCTAATTATTCAGAGTAAGGTACCTACGTGCATTTTAAGCTATTAAAATATAAAACTTGGTTTAATAGTGATGGAAAACATCGTGGGGAAACCTTCTCAGAGGTGTGTGAAGTTGACTAATCCGCACTTAGCCAGCGTGGTAGACCTCCTCTCCTTCTAAGAGAAGATCCGTACTCAGTAGTGAACCGGCGATGGGTGAAATGGGATCATGATGGTGATGCCTAACGCTTGCACGTGGCATCCCAGTGCGAGTCAGCTAATTTATTTATGAAACACTGTTTGTAGAAAATTGAGACGGTAATTATTGTCTACATAATTAAAATACAAAAATCATATTACAAATTACAATGTCGGTAATCGGTATGTGTTTTGTAATATTATGATGTTGACTTATTTGTTCTGTGCAGTTTTGTTTCCATTATTAAGTATCAGCATAATATTTGCATGTAGGTATTTGTGGCACAAGTACATTGACCATTCTTTAATGGCTGCCGTGCCTAGAATGAGTGCAATGGGCGTCGCGCGAGAGGCACCGAGCGTACCGATTGGAGGTGATTTGATAGACCCAGCCGCGAAAATTCAAATTTTAGTTAGTTTTTCGAAAATAGTAGACTAATCATACATCGAAGGCTTATCTTATGGTAATGAGTTTTGCGCGCATAACATTTATGCATCTACCTACATGTTTTCACATAAAACTTTGGTCAAAAATACTCATTTGAATTTATCAAGAGTTTTTGAGATTATAAAATTTGTTCTTAGATAGAACAAAATATGCCTGGGTCTACGAATATTCTTATCGGTCAGCATGATAAAGGCCTTTCTGTTAATTTTTTACAAACAACAAACCATTGAAGAGATAACAGAACTGGAGACACAGAGGCACAGAGTAAATCGGTCAAGTGCGAATCGGACTCGCACAACAAGGGTTCCGTACCATTGTACAAGAAATAACAGTATTTTTTGATGGCGTCCATATTTAATTTTTATTATAGCAGCAATAGAAATACACATTAATGAAAACAATTTTCTACCTTTTCAAAACAGTTCACGAAAAATCCGCTGAGTGACAGACGGACGGACGGACGGAAATCGGAGTCTTAGTAGGTACCTAATAGGGTCCCGGTGGCACCCTTCGGGCACGAAACCCTAAAAACGAAGTCCTATACAAACTATAAAGATTTATAGAGAGAGCCAGCGCGTGCCATACCTTCGTTATTTTATAAAAGCTAAAAGTTTCTCTGCGTATTGTCCCCAACACTGGAAGGAACGTTTGTTTGGATCATGCTGGCTTTGGTAGATAACAGGTATAATAAAGGTGTAAGGTGTTTTTGTATAATTGCAAACTGTACGCTATGGTCCCAAATAAAAGATTATTATTAAATCTTACGTCAAAGTATAAAAATCTATTTTTTTATATTTTCTTCGGAATAGTATCAGAAACTTATTAGAAATCACTTCATGCATTGCCAGGCAGTAGAGCGGAGCGAGACCAATAATTAATCTATGGCCAGGCACTTAGTGCCGTGACAACCCTCCTATGGTAACCCCCCTGGCAGGGGGTTAACATGATACTAAGTGTCTTATTTGTATTTGAAAAAAAATTAGAGATCTCTTCGAGTTTTTTTTTTTTTTTTTGTTTTTTTAAAAAAATAATATTAGCCTTGTTAAATGACTAATATTCCCCTTTCCTCTCCAACTAAGCGAGAAGCTTGTGCTAGGAGTAGGTACGACAATAGTGCAACGGGCGGGGTTTGAACCGTCGACCTTTCGGTTTTCAGTCCACTCCTTTACCGGTTGAGCTATTGAAGCTAGAATTGAAACAAGCTACCCTTGCGAAGCCGGGGGTTGCTAGTATGAAATAAAATTGTTCTTGATTTAATTTTGCTTTGAGTACGGCTATGCATATCACATAATCCATACTAAGTAATATTCCCTTTTCTCCTCCAACTAAAAGTAAAGTTTAATTTGCTACTTAGAAGTATCTGATATGTTAGCTTATCATTTCATTAAATTACTTACACTTACTAGCTTATGCTCGCGACTTCGTCCGCGTGGACTACACAAATTTCAAACCTCTATTACACCCCTTGACCCCTTAGGGGTTGAATTTTCAAAAATCCTTTCTTAGTGGATGCCTGCGTCATAATAGCTATCTGTATGCCAAATTTCAGCCCGATCCGTCCAGTAGTTTGAGCTGTGCGTTGATAGATCAGTCAGTCACCTTTTCCTTTTATATATTTAGATGAGGATTTATGAATGTCTAGGATGAATCTGATCATCATCATCATCATCAACCAATAGACGTCCACTGCTTGACATAGGTCTCTTGTAGGGACTTCCACACGCCACGGTCTTGCGCCGCCTGGATCCAGCGGCCCCCTGCGACTCGTCTGATGTCGTCCGTCCACCTAGTGGGGGGTCTTCCAACACTGCGTCTTCCGGTGCGAGGTCGCCATTCTAGCACCTTGGGACCCCAACGTCTATCGATTGTACGAACTATGATGATGAATCTATCGTAGTTAAAATATCACCTACACTGATGGGCTGATTACACCTACCGAGTAGTGAAGCGAGACACTAAAAGGTCACTCGGCCAAGACAGTGCTGTGGTGGCCGTTTATACGTATTTCGAAATTGCGCCGAGCAAGTGTTTATACTATACCAACCGAGTAGGCCGGTACCTACTCGGCCGAGGACACTGACTCGCCACTGTACTCGTTAGGTGTAATCGTACCATGAGTGAGATCAGAGATGTCGAAGCAGCCAATAGATATATATACTTACTTATCATATATTTGGCTGCAATGATAATAAGAGTAGTTGTATGTTATCATGTTGCAGCCATCTTATGTAAATCTAAAATGCTAATATATGAAATAACTGGGTTGTTTTCGGCTACATTCCTGCGAGCGCGCCTTTAACGCGATACTCGGTAAAGGTGATATGTGAAGGCAAAACATATCTATTACAATTAGATAATTATTATTGGACAAGATACGACTCGACGATGAAAATATAGAGATTATGGTCGAATAGATGACGCCTGCGGGCTGCGACTCGTCTGCATGGATTTAGGTTTTTTTTAAATCCCGTAGGAATCTTTGATTTTCTGGGATATGTGGAGTATGGATAGGTAGGTGTACCTATCTATATTACCGTTATCATTACTAAAGTGTGTCTGCTTGTCTATCCGTATGTCTGTCAAGCCTTTTCCAAACCAACAAACCAACAAACAAACACACTATCGCATTTTTTTTTAAAAGAATATTAGCCATGTTAAATGACTAACATTCCCCTTTCCTCTCCAACTAAGCGTCAGGCTTGTGCTAGGAGTAGGTACGACAATAGTGCAACGGGCGGGGTTTGAACCGTCGACCTTTCGGTTTTCAGTCCACTCCTATACCGGTTGAGCTATTGAGGCTCAAATATTTATCTCATATTTATAATAGGGGTAGTGATTTTGAATAAACTATTTGATTTTGACACTACTTTTATCCGGGAAAATACAAGAATTCGTTAGGGGTTTTTTAAAACCTTAATCCACATGAAAGCAGTTACAGGCATCGTCTAGTATGTACCTACTTAACTACTTAATGATATAAGTACCTACCTAAGATCCTTCTTAGGTAGGTACTTATATCATAGATACATCTATTGAAAATACGCAGTTTTTGTTAGCTTTTCTAGTTCTCATGGTATAATGAGAATACGAAGCAACTTAAATCTGACACAGTGACAATGGGAAAAATCTGCATAGCTAATTATAGTCGGATTTTTAATTAGATAAAGTCTCGGACAGATCTTTGGACGAAGTAAAGTAAAACGGACTACATCGAACGAGTCGCAGGGAGCCGCTGGATTCAGGAGTGTGGAAGTCTCTACAAGAGACCTATGTCCAGCAGTGGACGTCTATCGGTTGGTGATGATGATGATGATGAAATAAAATAAATTTCTCAATCGTCTGGTTACCATTAAGTACACTGTATACAAGCTCTGTTTGATTTGGGATCAGATGTCAGTGTGTGAAAGCGAAAAACCCTACTTATAAGTAATTAATAATATTCAATTACTTACTTGTAATTCTACAGATCCTATTACATTTATAAATCGTATCTCTATTATTAGCAATTGAATCTTGTGGTATACTTATAAATATTTTTTTATCTTTTAGGCTTTTGTACTTTATGTCCTAGAAAACAGATCATATAAGTGAAAGGGTCAGTCAGAAAAGCAGGAGAATTATTGGGTATTTTTAGATAAGTTAGTCCTTTATCCACCCTTAAGACCTTTAGATCCATCGCCTGCCCACTACTGGGCAACTGGGGGTTCTGAAGGTTTCCGTAGGTAGCATTCTGTGTATAACAAGAAATAACACTTTTTATGGAGGCCATTTTCGAATTTTTATTATTTGTTGTTATATCGGCAATAGAAATACCTACATATCTGTGAAAATTTCAACTCTCTACCTAGTTCGGTTTACGAGATATACAGCTCGCTGACAGACAGACGAGTGGATGGACTGAGAGACAGCGGAAGTTAAGTAACAGGGTCCCGTTGGCACCGTGGGTACGGAACCCTAAAAAAGAAATAAGTATATACTTACCTACCGAGAGTAGGTATATACCGGGCGATGGAGAGAGCTATGCTTAGAGTTTCTCTACGTGATCAAATCAGAAATGAGGAGATTCGTAGGAGAACTAGAGTAATCGACATAGCTCAACGGATCGCGAAGCTGAAGTGGCAATGGGCAGGGCACATAGTTCTTAAAACCGATAGACGTTGGAATCCCAAGGTGTTGGAATAGCGACCTCGCACCAGAAGACGCAGTGTTGGAAGACCCCCCACTAGGTGGACGGACGACATCAGACGAGTCGCAGGGAGCCGCTGGATTCAGGCGGCGCAAGACCGTGGCGTGTGGAAGTCCCTACAAGAGACGTATGTCCAGCAGTGGACGTCTATCGGTTGTTGATGATGATGATGATGATATGCTAGCTATGATACAATAGTTCCGGGGCTGCGTTGATCATGCTGCTAACACGGAGTACGGGCCAGACCGTAAGTAAGGTACCTATGCAGATACCTAACGAACTTCAATCGCGCTCATGAACCCATATAATACAATAATACAACCTTGAAAAACGAGTTGGTTAAATACCTTTTGGAATCATATTTCTCATGATTTATTTCCGTTCTTTGCTATTGCAAAACGCAATTGAAATTTGACTATTTACTTAGCTAATGAAATCATTACCAAGTTAAAACTCGCTTACAATTTAATATAGACCACGACAGGTTGAGATGGCAATCGCAGCTTGATTTTCTCATATCACTTAATCTCATACCCCGATTGCCATGTCGACGTGTCACGAACTATAGTTACGAATTAAAACAAGCGTGTAGACTCGTAGTTATAATTATAATATTTAACCCTAATCTGACATACCTACTAACCGAAGCCTGCTAACCACCTTAGCGCAACAGGGACCTACCTACTTTAAGTATCCGTTTTAATGATATTAGTATCTATCCTATCTATATTGTAAAACGCTTTATTTAACTCATGTGATTTAAGGGTGTATTGTAGAGACGATTATTATTATTATTATTATTTATTTATTATTTAATTAGAACGTCCATAAAGCCAATAACACTAATTAAACTACGAGTACAAACTAACATAAACATACTTACAAAAATTGTTAAAATTATAAATTTTAAAAAGCAAAATTATAAATTTTCACAAAAGTGCAAGATTTGACCCATGAGGTCAGCCCATTTGTCAGCAAATATGTCACAGCGAGGGGTAGCTAATGAAATCATTACCAAGTTAAAACTCGCTTACAATTTAATATAGACCACGACAGGTTGAGATGGCAATCGCAGCTTGATTTTCTCATATCACTTAATCTCATACCCCGATTGCCATGTCGACGTGTCACGAACTATAGTTACGAAATAAAACAAGCGTGTAGACTCGTAGTTATAATTAAAATATTTAACCCTAATCTGACATACCTACTAACCGAAGCCTGCTAACCACCTTAGCGCAACAGGGACCTACCTACTTTAAGTATCCGTTTTAATGATCTATTAGTATCTATCCTATCTATATTGTAAAACGCTTTATTTAACTCATGTGATTTAAGGGTGTATTGTAGAGACGATTATTATTATTATTATTATTTATTTATTATTTAATTAGAACGTCCATAAAGCCAATAACACTAATTAAACTACGAGTACAAACTAACATAAACATACTTACAAAAATTGTTAAAATTATAAATTTTAAAAAGCAAAATTATAAATTTTCACAAAAGTGCAAGATTTGACCCATGAGGTCAGCCCATTTGTCAGCAAATATGTCACAGCGAGGGGTTGAGCGCAGCCAAAGTGCGCAGTATGGGTGACCTGGAACGCGCTACCGTGCGACTAAACGGACTTACGAAAAATTTGGAGCGGTGGCGGAGATAGCTGTAATTAGAGGGTGCATAAACGCAGCAGAGCTTGTTGTGTAGTTCAGAGTTCAGACGATGCCAACACAAAAAAATAAATCCGTGCGGTAACCATATACCTAAATCTTATCTGCGTGGTGTACCTACTACACAAATTTCGAACCCCTATTTTAACCCCGTAGGAGTTGAATTTTATAAAATCCTTCCTTAGCGGATGTCTACGTCGTAATAGCTATCTGCGTGCTTTTCAGCCCGATCCGTCCAGTAGTTTGAGCTGTGCGTTGATAGACCATTCAGTGTCAATCAGTCAGTCAGGTTTTCCTTAGTTTCATAAATAAAGCAGTTGTCGACTTTATTATCTCACTGGAGGAAATGTTGCGCAAGAACACGAAAGCACCTACCTATTTAATTATTATAATATGAGTTGAGGCGTAGTAGGTAACAACTATTAAATTATATCGTGTGGTTGAGGTTACGCTATTTTTGTTTCCATATTACCACAGATACTATGTAAACCGGTTTCCGTAACAAGATCGAGCACCTTCCACGCTCATCCTACATATCTTAATATATAATAGGAAAAGGTGACTGACTGACTGACTGATCTATCAAACCACTGGACGGATCGGGCTGAAATTTGGCATGCAGATAGCTATTATGTCGTATATACATCCGCTAAGAAAGGATTTTTAAAAATTCAACCCCTAAGGGGGTGAAATAGGGGTTGGAAATTTGTGTAGTCCACGCGGACGAAGTCGCGAGCATAAGCTAGTTGAACATATTTTCGTTGAAGACCGTATTGAGAACCGTTTTGACACAGTGGTGAGCGCATTCGTCATGTTTGGGTTCGATTCTAGGCACTTCAATATAGGAACTTTAAATTCTTATGTGGTTGAGGTATGGTCCGGTCAGGAGGCTTTGACCGTGCTTAGTTTCCAGACGGCAAAACGATTTCCGGTACCTACATGGTAGGTAGTGGTACCTTTTTTTTGTTTGCGGGGGAATCTTCTTAAGATACCCGTTGTCCCGGGATAGAAATCGGGTTATGTACGATTTTTACTTACAACCCCTTCGGTGGCCACCCTCAGCGCATATTGGGAAGCTCCGAGATCTCTCTACGTGTTAGAAAATACGATGCCGCAAAGAATCACGCTCAAATTTTAGACAGCGTTATCCTTCACAGCATCCTTGTCATCAAATCAATACCTACTTAATAGAAAGTTTTGCGAAAATAATCCGTTATCGGTGGTTTACGGACTAA
Organism: Maniola hyperantus; assembly: GCF_902806685.2. Classification (NCBI taxonomy): domain Eukaryota; kingdom Metazoa; phylum Arthropoda; class Insecta; order Lepidoptera; family Nymphalidae; genus Maniola; species Maniola hyperantus. The sequence continues at coordinate 2,192,848 of NC_048564.1, forward strand.
AAGCGATCGCAGCTTTTGGCTTCCGAAAAGCAACCAAATTGCCATCGCGTCACGACTCACGAGTAATAATTCAAATCAAATCAAATCAAACGATTTATTCAAAAAAGGTAGGTACCTAATAAATTACAATTTTTGATAGTCGGTTGTTGCATTTGTAAGATGATATAGTGGTGAACAGAATAATTGTCGTTGGAGGGAGATCGCACGAGCAGCAGTGAAGAGTTGTTGGTAGTTGATTCAACTACCAATTGTTAAAAGAAAATACGTAAGGATATTCTTCGTCAGTTTTTATTTAGTTGACATGTTGATGTGAACAGCAAACAAAAGAGAATGACATTTATTATTGAGCTTATAAATAAACCTAATACCTACGAAGAAGTATTTATTCTAACACTCCTCCTTATATTCATAAGCTCGTCACTTACTCATTCTAATTTACTATCACACATTTGCACTCTATACTCATGCATCATCTAATCCCATTCCTCTTACACACCATTCAAATTTACCTCTCATCAATCCTTTCGTTAACACATCTGCAACCATACGTGAGGTTTCTTTATATATCAGAGAAATCTCACCATTTTCTATTGCTTCTCGAATAAACTGATATCGTACATCTATATGCTTAGTACGTTGATGATGTACAGGGTTTTGTGCGATAGCCATAGCTGACTGACTATCAGTGTATAGAGTTATCGCTTCACAAGGTTTCCGTGTTAGTTCAGCCATGAACCGTCGAAGAAATACAGCCTCTTTAGCAGCCTCCGACAATGACACATACTCTGCCTCTGCAGTAGATAATGCTATTGTTTTCTGCTTCTGACTATTCCAGCATATAGCTCCTCCTTGGCACAGAAAAACTGATCCCGAGTATGACCTGCGATCTCGGTCTCCGGCGTGGTCGGCATCTGCGTATCCCACAATCCATTCTCTCTGTACTGCTTCTCTAGAGTACTTAAGTTTTAACGATTTGGTTCCTTTTAGATATCGGAGAACTCTTTTCAATGCTATCCAATGGCAATCATCATAACACTCGTTAAACTGACTCAGACTATTCACTGTATGTGCTATGTCTGGCCTCGTGCACACGGCAACATACAAAAGTGAGCCAATTAATGCTTGATAAGGTACATTAGGTGATACATGATCGGGTCCAGGTTTCTCTAACCTCTGCCCTTGAACCGAAGGTGTGGTCACTGGTTTAGCAGCTTCCATTCCATATGCATGTAATAACTTGCCTATGTAATCTTCTTGGTCAAGACTTATCCCATCTTTCTCCTGTGTTATGTTAATTCCAAGCATAAGTTTAGCGCTTCCCAAATCTTTCATTTCGAAATTCAACGTTAGCTCTTCTTTAACCTTCTTCATTTCTTGCTCTTCATTCCAAAAAATAAGTATGTCATCTACATACACTGCAAGTATGATAATTTTTTGCTTGTCACCTCTGTAATAAACACATGATTCATTTTTGGATCTATGAAAGCCAAGTTTTTCTAACGTCTCATTGAGTCTTTTGTTCCATGCTCTAGGAGCTTGCTTTAAACCATATAATGCCCTGTTCAGACGACAGATGTAATCTCCTTGCTCTTCAAAGCCTTTAGGTTGGTTCATATATACTTCCTCTTCAAGATGTCCATTTAAGAACGCCGTTTTCACATCCATTTGATCTATATGAAGTCCTAGTTTAGCTGTCAAAGCTATTAGTAACCTTAACGAACTGTGCCTGACCACGGGCGCAAAAGTTTCGAAGTAATCAATGCCTCTTCTCTGACTGAAGCCTCTTGCAACTACCATGTGTTATTCTTTTTTAAAGCCTTCAACTCCTCCTGAATTGCAGCTCTCCACATGTGACTGTCTTCTCTTGACAAGGCTTCTTCTATAGTCAGTGGCTCATCTCTAGCTACTGCTACTGTATGATATAGAATACAATCTTTGAACACTGTAGGTGTACGTTCTCTTAAAGGATATCTCCTACCTTCATCAACGTTCTCCATTTCTGTTTCTGGATTACTCTCTATAACCCCAGATCCAGGTTCTTCTCTCGTCTCTATATCATTCTCCATCTGAATAACTTCTTCTGAACTAATTGGTATTTCTGGTATTGTGGGTATATCTTGCACATCCGGTTCTTCTATATTCCCTAGAGGTATTATTACTTCCTCAACTACTCTCTCCTCATTTTTAGATGTGTCGATATCTTTAGAGTTTTCGAAGAATACAACATCTCTAGATTTGTATACCTTATGAGTTTTCGGGTCTAATAAACGATAACCCTTTGTTGTTTCGAAGTAACCTACAAAAACTAACTCCAAACTTTTTGGATCAAGCTTTTTCCTCTTTTCATCTGGAATGTGCATGTATGCTTTGCTCCCAAAAATACGCAGAAAACTTAAATTTATTTTCCTTCCAGTCCAGGCTTCTTCTGGAGTCTTTCCTTTAACCGCCAGTGTAGGTGATCTGTTTTTCAGAAAAACAGACGTTTGAACAGCTTCCGCCCAATACACTTTTGGTAAGTTTGCTTCAGCAAGCATACTTCTTGCTCGTTCCACAATCGTTCGATTGGCTCTCTCGCTCACTCCATTTTGAGCTGGTGTATAGTCCACAGTTAGCTGATGAACAATACCATTTTGTTTTAAAAACTCACTAACTCTTTTATTGACATACTCGGTCCCGTTGTCGGTTCTAATAATTTTAAGCTTTCTGCCAGTTTGTGATTCAGCTAAAATCTTAAACTCAACCAAGACAGAAAAAACTTCACTTTTTTCTCTTAAAAAATAAACGAAGGTTTTTCTTGTTTTATCATCAATAAAAGTAATAAAATATCGTTTGCCTGAGAATGACGGAGTTTCTATAGGTCCACAAACATCACTATGTACTAACTCAAGAATTTCAGTAGCTCGCTTCGCCTTCTTCTTTGGAAAAGGTAGCTTAGTCTGCTTACCTTTCAGACACGAAACGCATTGTACTTCTTCGGCATCCTTAAAGTTAATACCTTCAGCCATTTCGTCTCTCAATATCTTCATATAGTTGAAACTTAGATGACCGAGTCTCTGATGCCATAATCTAAAACTATTATCAGCAATTGTGTTCAAAGCTGAAACATACGAGTTATATGTACAAGGTTTTGATCTAAATTTATAGATCCCTCTCTCTTCCTCGCACATCTTTTTCCCAGAACCTTTTATCTCACAATCATTCTCTGCATACATCTCACAACCTCTCTTTGAAAATACTACTACAATACCTCGATTAACTAACGTACTTACACTCAATAAGTTCACAGTTAAATCGGGTACATACAAAGCTTCACTCACCGTAAACTCTAACTCTCTAGTCGAACATACATCACCACGACCTTCTCCATTTATTCTACTCCCGTTCGCGCATGTAACTTGTACAGGCTTCTCTAGCTCTACATAGTTTCTAAACCAATCCTTGCGACAAGTCATGTGAGATGACGCGCCCGAATCAAGGATCCACTCTCCTTTGCATGAACTCTCTGTAGTAGATAATGCAGTGAAATTGACTTGATGACCATTATTGTTCGTCTTCTTCTTCGATGGGTTAGATGGACAATTTATTGCTTTGTGGTGTCCTTTACAAATGAAACATTTCAGTATTTTCTGTTGTTGTTTGTTTCTGTTTTTCGAAAAATTGGTTTTCGTAGAAACTAAGGCACTTGTAGACGGCTCCTCATTGTCGCCTTGCTCCTTCTTCTCCAATTGTAGAAGCTTCATTTTTACGTAATCAGTAGTTAGTACTATATTACTGTTTTCCATTGCCATTCGTAGAGGTGCGTATTTTTCTCCTAAACCTTGTAACATGAGCGCTGCTAACAACTCGTCGTCCAGCTCTTTTCCTATATCATTCAGTTTTTGAGCGATACTCATGATCTCAGTTACATATTTTTGTGAAGATTCGTACATACTGAGTTTCTGACTAACCAGTTTGCCCAGTAAATAGCATCGATTATTTACGCCTCGATCTTCGAAAGTTGAGCACAAGGCATCCCAGCACTCCTTTGCCGTTTTTGATTGGCGAACGTGAATTAAGCAGTGTGGTTTTAGCGTTAAGCAGATTTTTGCTCTAGCCTTCTGATCCTTTTTAATACCTTGTACATCGGTAGCACTTGGTGTTGTCGCTGTGTATTCCCAAAGGTCTTCATGAATTAGATGTAGTTCCATTTGGAACTTCCATGTTCCATAATTCGTACTACCGTCCAATTTTTCCATACTTGGAAGACCTGACATATGGGAACTTTGCGATCTCTCAACATCTCTCGTTTCCATCACGATTTCCTTAGATACTGTATGCTATGCTATGACCCATAACCTGTTGGTAGTTGATTCAACTACCAATTGTTAAAAGAAAATACGTAAGGATATTCTTCGTCAGTTTTTATTTAGTTGACATGTTGATGTGAACAGCAAACAAAAGAGAATGACATTTATTATTGAGCTTATAAATAAACCTAATACCTACGAAGAAGTATTTATTCTAACAAGAGTTCATAGCCACGACCACTCTGTCAATTGTGAACGAGTGAGAAGAAGAATAGTGGTGATAATTTTTACGCAAACTTAAGCTAAACGGATTCATAGTTCCATGGTATCACGTGTCTTTTGCCTCATAAAGAGCCAAAAAGAAAGTGAGTTTTAGCAAAAATATGAGCGGATAGACTTTTTCACTGTAGAGTAAGTTTTATCGAGAACGACAAAGAAGTTGAACACGACACAAAATACATTTAAAAGTATCGTATCTATAGAAAAAATACAGAAAATTCTAGATATCTGGAGTAGTTTGGACTTTTTTTCTATAGAATTGAATGTTTTTCATTTATTTATGTATCTACTTATAACGAAATATCAGAAGTTTCTGTATTTTATAGTTTTAAAATTATAAATTCAAAGTCGCAATTTTTCAATATAGACCGCGTACTGCCTAACATATTATATTAAAAACTAGATGATGCCCGCGACTCGTCCCCGTGGATTTGAGCTTTTAAAAATCCCGTGGGAACTCTTTGATTTTCCGGGATAAAAAGTAGCATAGGCAGTGGCGAGCACAGGCTTTGAACGTAGGGTAGGCATTAGTGAGGTAGGTTATCTATTTAACGGCAAGTCATTGAGAAATGAGCACTGAGCTATCAACCTGGGTAAGCTGTGCTTTTATGCCTCTATGTCCTGCACGCCTCTGAGCATAGGTATGTTCCTTCCCCGGGATGTAAGCTATCGCTGTACCAAATTTCGTCACAATCGGTTGAACGGATGGCCCGTGAAAGGTTAGCAGACAGACAGACAGACACACATTCGCATCTATAATATTAAGTATGGATTTTGCGCCTTTTGAGTTACATTAGTAGGTACTTTTAGTAACAGAGGTACTTACCACTCTAGGCACCAGAGGCGTGGACTCTGTCGGCTCTGACTTGCCAGGCACCATGGCCGCCTCTAGTCCGTTTTTCTTCGACATTTTGTTTAAACTGAGAAACAAAACAAAACTAGATATAATATGGTAGTTAGTTACTTTAAAGTTCAAAAAATATTTAGAACAAAATCGTCAATGTATTGAAATAGGTAGCTACTAACGATGGCGGTGTAGTTGCAACCGTCTCTACAAATGATCTCTATCTACGCATATTTCAATGACGGTGTATAGGATTGAGGTCCTGTAGTTTATTCGATCAGCCCAACCAACTCAAAATTATCTAAGTAGGTACCTACTTAGTTTTACGTGGGTAAATTTCTGCCTTGTTTTTACATAAACAAAGTCGAAATAAATGAAGGATCTACCAACGAATAAGATCAAAATTGGATAGGTACCTACCTTTTTTTCAAAATATCAATTTTTGAATTAATAGATACCTACTTATCTACTTATAAAAAAGCCGGTTCAATTTTGGAAATCACACAAAACTCGTCCTAAATCTACACTGATACGGATAGGTGTGCTTAGTCGCGCGTCGGACAGCCAGTGGGTACAAAGGCGATTTCCTGTGGCTATCTATTAGGAGTCAATAAGCTAAATTGTACGGCTTCTAGTTCCACTCACCACGGTCGTTTCACGAGTAACACACTGGTACAACTACACGGCCGCTCGCCGCAAGGCTTCTTTACAAACTGGAATTGGATAGTGGTAAGTGCCAAGTGGATCTAGTAACCAGTTGCTCGGTGTGTTCGGTTCATTAATTAAAGAGACTTTTTCTCTTAGGTACTTTTCATTGGTATCTAAGACATATTATTATGTTTACATAGAGTTTCTGAAAGAGACGGTTTGGGAGTTCGATTTTGACATTACTGTGGTGGTGGGTAGCGTGCCCTAATTGCGACATACAATCGATTGCATTTGTTTAGGGCCAGCGCAAACAGACGGAGTATGAAGTGGGTGCTCCTGAATTACCTGATGTGCATAGAGGAGCATACGCTGAAGCTTGCGTTAGTTTGATGAGTAGGTACAGAACTCTAGATAGTAGTAGGTAGTGTGTGTAGGTACAAAAGAAGGTAGAAAAGGTATTGGACAGAAAGACAGAAAAGTGGATTCTCTATTATAATTGCAAGTGAAAAACGCAATTTGACTGAACCCAGGAGAATTACCGGAACACTGCTCTAAGTAGGTACCTAAGTACTTCAGCGAAAGCTCACCAGCTAATAAAAAAAATTAAGAAAGGAATTACGAAACTATCATCGTAAAAAAAAAAGTAGCTAACATCTAAATATGCATGCAATCACACACTCCCACTTACACACACACACACACACACTTACACACACGCACACACACACACAAAGCATACACACACTGTTGTAATTTTATTATTGTATATACCTACATTTATTCTAAATCTAATCTGTTAAAATAGTTTTAATTATAATTTTAAGTAATCTCTATTGGCCTTCTGTTATACCTAGATTTAAATTTAAATAATAATTATGTATTTACGCTGTTGATTACTTTCAAATAAACAAAATAAAATAAAATTGGGAACTGCTTGGTGGTCACTCTAGGTGTATTATGGTGAATTTCGCTAGGTATAGTTTAATAAGATCCGGTTCATCAATCATATTATGTAGGTAGGTAGGTAGGTAAGTCTCATCTCACGGTTTCAGGAGTGGACTGAAAACCGAAGGTTCGGCGGTTCAAACCCCGCCCATTGCACTATTGTCGTACCTACCCCCTGAGTGGAATACAAGCTAGGACGCTTAGTTGAAGGAGAAAGGGGAATATTAGTTGTTTAACATGGCTAATATTCTTTTTTTAAAACAGCAGATGTAGGAAACTAAATTGAGAAATTGAGAAGAACTTCAAAGAATCGATCGCTTTTTGTCATTATTGCTCTATGATAACACAAGACCTCACAATGGTCGATAAGCTGTTAACATTACAAGACCTGTTAGAAAAGAAACCATATTACTACTAATGTTAGCCTTCGTATTAGCCAGACCTAGCCCCAACCGGTTCCCATTTTTCCGCAATTTGGACAATTTCCAGCAAGACAACTTTGTGGTCAAGAAATGGTACAAAATGCCTTCGTAGACTGCAACTCCAGATGCCCAAACTTCTATGGCAATCGCATAATTTTTGACCTTCCCTCCAGAAGACATGATTTTGAGTTTAACTAGGTAGGTACCTATCCGTAGTTCATGGGCTGAGTTCATGGGCCTTGGATGTTAACCATAGAACTTGCCTATATTTTGGCTTGTTCTTTCTATTAATTTTATTATTATAATTTATTTTTGCCTTAAAAGGGCTAGAACCGTAGGCTAGAATCCAGAGCAATAGATCCTTAAAAAATATATTTTGACATTGAAACAATATGATCAAATCAGTCAGTGTGACTATTTGTAGTAAATTTCTACCATTTAGGTAGATTTGACTACCTACCTACCATAAGATTTTCAAAAATAAATAAAAATCGATGATTTAATAAGACGTACAACTATGTAGTTAGTTCTATAATAATATTTTTTGAAGGCAGTGCCAACCACCACACGGATGGCAGCGCTGTGTGCCTTGTTAATGTCATTGGCACCGATTCCGTTGTCTTTCTCATAACTAAATTTAGAGTATCTGCATCCTTTTCTTTTTAACAATGCTAAAAAGGGACAGAACATGAACTTTTACATTTTAAAGACTCTAAATTTTAGTGCACGCTACAAATTTAAACAGTAGGCTCGCGACTGTGCGCTAACCACCATCTAAAAATTAAATTTAAAACTGTCAAACTGCGTCTGTCCTTTTCAAATTACATAGTAAGAAGAGTATGCGAATACTCTAAAATTAAGTTGTGCTCAAAATCAGTACCATGTCATGCTAAATATGATAGGGATGGCCTATGTGATTTCAATTTAGAGTAAAACAAAGTTGTCTGAATTTTATTTTTAAATGGGGAAAGAAATCTCGTCATGGCTTATTGTTCTTCTAAAATTATTTAGTTTAATTATCAGAGAAAAGAAATCCTGTCTTGGCCTATTGTTCTTCTAAACATTTTTATTTTAATCAAAGATTTAGCGCTTTTTTAACAAAATTAGTAACTAGTTACATCTATGCATTAATTTCTAGTTTAATTTAGTATAATTCTTGAAAAAGAGTTATCAACACTGGTCATGGTAGACTATTTATTTTCACGCTGGTCACAATGAAATGAAATGTCAAATGACTTATGACAATGGCAATCACAAATCATCACTTACTACAATGCAATGACAGGTACATTGAGACGCATTCACCAAGAATGGCCGATACACGCTTACTATTGGCTGCAATGCATTGTTGCAACCCAAATACCATAATTTCAGCCAATAACAACAATTGCGATTGTAATAATGATTGATGCAGGTTTTCCGCAATCGAACTACAATTGCTTTCATTTACGAAACAAAAATTATTTAGAGATAAATAATTATAAAAAGACGAAAGCAATGTTCCTTTGCCGAAAGAATTATACGTTTTGAAGAGAAAGCAAAAGAAAAGAAGAAGGAGAACAAATTATTTACAACTTGATTTTTATTCTAATATATAATAATAAGATATAATAATTTACGTCGTAAAATTTCCGCTCAATTTCTGTGCGTGTCAGTGCCGTGGTTAAATTCGAAACAAGCCGCCTGTGCAGCTGGTGTATCTAAAATGTCTACAAATAACTAGGTTAGTGCATCAAGTTTCCATCCTATTTTAGTCAATTATAATATTCGCAGCCACTGCAGAGCCACATAGTTACATGACCCAGAAACTTTCCAGCCTGGTTTCATATTTAATATTCTGTACGGATATTTGACAGCTACTTTTCTAAGGTCACAGTCACAGGCTCAATCAGCTGTAGCCACTATAAAAACAGAAAATTTAGAAACGCCCCCTATATTCTAATCTTAAAGAAGCTTTATTGCATACATGCCTTGTAAGAATCATAAAGACAAGTGTGCGAAAAGCTGAAATAATTAGAGGCGATAGTTTTATATAAATAATGAATGATGCCTCCAGCTTCGTCTGCGAGGATTTAGGTTTTTGAAAATCCTGTGGGAACTGTTTAAGATCTTGGCATATTTTTTTTTTAATAAAAAGAATATTAGCCAGGTTTATCATATTGCTAACTAACTACTAATATTCCCCTTTCCCCCCAATGGAGCGTAAAGCTTGTGCTAGGAGTTGGTACGATAATGGTGCAACAGGTGGGGTTTGAACCGGCCATCTTTCAGTTTCAAGTCTGCTCCTTTATCCGTTGAGCTTCTTCTTCATTCTGGGCTGGTTTCCGCACTTAATTGTTTCCGTCTGTTGTGCGTATCCGTTGAGCTATCGAGGCTCTAAAATGTATCCTATATCCTCCAAGATGCAAGTTATCTCTGCACAAAATAGTCAATGCCCTCATTGATGTGGATTTAGGGTTTTTAAGAATCCGGTGGGGACTCTTTGATTTTCTGGGACAAAAATTCCATCTCCGAGATGCAGACTATCTCTGTATCTAGTTACATCAAAATTAGTTAAAGTGATGGGCCATGGAAAGCTAGCAGACAGACATACTTTCGCAGCCAAGAATATAATATTAGTATAGAATAAGGAAAAGTAAGCGTCTCTGAGCCCATATGTTTTAGATAGGTATAAGTAAACCAACAGCCTTCACAAACAAACTTCATCATCATCATCATGATCAACTCGCTCACTACAGAGCACGGGTCTCCTCTCAGAGTGAGAAGGGTTTGGCCATAGTCTACCACGCTGGCCATGTGCGAATTGGTAGACTTCACACACCTTTGAGAACATTATGGAGAACTTTCAGGCATGCAGGTTCCTCACGATGTTTTTCTTCACCGTTAAAGCAAGTGATATTTAATTAATTAAAATGCACATAACTCCCTCAAACCCCCAACCTCCGATAAGAAGGTGGACGTCCTAACCACTAGGCTATCGCTGCTTACGAACAAACTTATAATAATGCAATTCCAAACAAAAGGTATCTAAGGGAAGAATCTACTATTTGAGGTGTTAGATTAATTTAACCAGATAACTATTTATGTTTGTTCCCTATAGGTATAGAATTCTCAGTGGTCGAACTCTGACTTACATTTGACAGGTTTTACATGACAATTTTTTCCTTACAGAAACATAGAATGGAGCGCTTTCCTCTGAAATCTTCAGTATCGAAAATGGGTACAACATATCAATCAGTCTACAAAAAGGTAAGGGAGCAGGAATATTGCCTGTAATTATTACATTGAGTCTCGAAAGCTTATAGCTCAACAGTTAAAGGAGCGGACTGAAATCCAACAGCCAGCCAGTTCAAACCCTACCCGTTTCTCTTTTGTCGTACCTACTCCTGGCACAAGCTTTACCCTTAGTTGGAGGGGACAGTAGAATATCAGTCAGCATGATAAACTTGGCTAATATTCTGTAAAAAAAATATATTATCTTACAAATTCAATAATTGACAATCAAAAAGTGTACACTGTACTGTGATACCCATCCATATCCATATTAATATTGTAAATGCGAAAGTGTGTCTGTCTGTTCAACCGATTTTGACGAAATTTGGTACAGATATAGCTTTCATCCCGGGGAAGGATATAGGCTACTTTTTACGCTGGAAAATCAAAGAGTTCCCACGGGATTTTTAAAAGCCTAACTCCACGCGGACGAAGTCGCAGGCAACATCTAGTTTTAACTGACTGACTAATATTCCCCTTTCCCCTCCAATTAAGCGTAAAGCTTGTGCTAGGAGTAGGTACGACAATAGTGCAACGGGTGGGATTCGAACCGGCCACCTTTCGGTTTTCAGTCCGCTCCTTTAACAGTTGAGCTATCTATACTCCTCGGCTTTGAGTTTGCAAAGCTACTACAGATGTGTGACATATTCTCTGAAACTTATCTACATCCGTGGATTATAGGTACCTATTCCATCCATGTTCGAGTGAATACATTGTATGTATATTCTCCAGTTGAATAATACAGCTAACTACTCGTATTGTGATTCAATCATTGTGAATGATTGTTGAATTCAAATGCAGGTCAAATGTAAAGCGGTCAAATGTTCTGATGCTAAGTTGATGTATAAATCCTAATCACTATTTAAGACAATCTCTGCCCAAAAGATTTTTGGCAATACTATGTTTTATGTAAAAAAGGGATGGTAGCCTAGTAACCACAACGTCAGTATCCTGGTCGGCGGGTCTGAGGTTTGATTTCGGGCACGCACCTTTAACTGTTGAGAGTTTTAAGCAATAAAGTATTACTTGCCTTCTTGGTGAAGGAAAACAAGCATGCCTAGATCTCTGTGATGTTCCTGAAGGTGTGTGAAGTCTGCCAATATGCACTTGGCTAGGGACAGGAGTGGAAAAGGCGGGTAGAGAAGTGCGAGGGGTGCAACGGATCGACGTGATTTTTTGCATAAATATAGTTAAAGACCTGGACAGTGACATAGGTTATCCCGGAAAATCAGAGTGCACACGGAATTTTTAAAAACCTAAATCGTAGACGAAGTCGCGGGCATCAGCTAGTATTATAACATAAGAGTTCCTTTTAAAAATATATGTAAAATGTATACCTAAAATTCGTTCTTACTAAGTACCAGTAAGTAAAACAAATTATAAGGTTGCTTGGTAGAGCTCGCTAATAAGCGATAAGGCTGCCTTTTGTTGATACTTTGGCTTGTTTTCTGTTATTTTTGAAGTGAAAACTTCTTTAGTATTGTTGTAATTTAAAACTCAGTAGGTCTATCGGAAAAGCGATACACGTATTTTGTTTCTCAGAAAATAAGTAAGGTCTGGCGGTTCCGGGCTCTAGAAGTTATTTCTCAATGAAGAGGTTTCCAGGCAACGTTCGAGAAAATTTTCATAGATGGCGCTGAATTTTACAACCACTAAAGATGAAAAATAATACCTATATCTATAATATGATCTATGCTTTAATGTGTGGCGGTTGCCACAATAGAAACTAGATGGCGCTGTTCAATCGATGACATAGTCCCGAACAAATGTACCGCCGACAGTACTCGCAATAACAGAGTTTTCTGCAATCTGGACTATATATAGAAGTTTCAAGACATAACCTTCGGCCCAGCTGGCGCTACCGAGCACAACCAACCGCTCGGTGGGAGATCTCCCCTTTGGTACGGTCGAGCCTGCACACCGCTCCCGTACATTGGTGACCCCGACGTGATCAAGAATGGTCGCACACCTCAACAACCGACGAAATCAAGAATGGTCGCACACTACAACAGCCGACGTCATCGAAGATAAATCGCACACCGCCGCACTCCGCACTGGCGCATACGTGATCAAGGGTGATCGCATACATCGCAACACCTTTGGATCACACACCGCAAGCCCGACGTCTCCTCCAAACTCCAAGTCTACAAGCAGCAACAGCAAGCACATCGAGGCCTGTAAGACGGATGTAGCCACAGCTTCGGGGCACAATGGCCCTGCACTCCATCACCAGCTACAAGCGTCCTGGTCTACCGCTTCTCTGGTTGGTTAGCAGCCATTGCCCTTCCTTCACACGCCTTCACGCTACAACGCCACCTCTCTTCACTGCTTCACACTACGCGTTCGTCTCGGAGGGGAGTGATGTGGCGGTTGCCACAATAGAAACTAGATGGCGCTGTTCAATCGATGACATAGTCCCGAACAAATGTACCGCCGACAGTACTCGCAATAACAGAGTTTTCTGCAATCTGGACTATATATAGAAGTTTCAAGACATAACCGTCGGCCCAGCTGGCGCTGAGATCTCCCCTTTGGTACGGTCGAGCCTGCACACCGCTCCCGTACAAATGTTTAGGTCGTGTCAATCAATGACATAGATGAAGAGTAAGAGCTAGCGTGCACTGCAATTTTCCTTACGTTTCTTCCCCACAAAATCTGTGAACTATAATAGAAGTAATCAATTAATTTCGCATCCGATTAAAAATTTAAAAATTTAAAGCATAAATGATATAGATATAGGTATTATCTTTAATGTTGGAAGTTTTCAGCGCCATGTATGAAAATTTTCTCGAACGTTGCCTCATTCTTTCATACAATGTTCCTTCGTCTGCGTGGTCGGCGCCCGCTAGGTCGTCGGTCTGTGGCAGAATATACACCGCGATATTGATTTTTCCTCCCCCTTCCGGTATATATCCCCCGGTAACTACGGTACGGACTACCGTGCATCTCAGAAATTAGATTACTATACTAACAAATCTTTACCAATCGTCAAATACGTGTGTGTTTCATACAGTTCTATTGTGAACCGGAGGAATTCGCTGTGATGTTTGAAATGTGAGTGAGTACTTAATGTATCGGTTACTATAACAACCACAATTCATGCGAATGCATTTTTCTTATGTAGTTTGTGACGGCCTACGACATACTCCGCTTTACGTACCTTTCAAAGTCCAATGCACTGTCTATTTAATTCTTACCTCCGTAACTGTTGGCAGACCCATCTCTTATGTGAATATACTTTAACTAGCTTATGCCCGCGACTTCGTCCGCGTGGACTACTCAAATTTTAAACCCCTATTTTACACCCTTAGGTTTGATCTATAACTATGAGATTTTAACATGAGCCTAATAAAATATGTCATACTGCTAATTGCAAAAATATTCACTACAAAACTTCTTTATAGACACTTCAAAACTGACAGACTTTCATACAAACTTCAAACCCCTATTTTACCCCTTTAGGGGTTGAATTTTGAAAAATCCTTTCTTAGCGGACGCCTACGTTATAATAGCTATCTGCATGCCGAATTTCAGTGTGATCCGTCCAGTAGTTTGAGCTGTGCGTTGATAGATCAGTCAGTCAGTAAGTCAGTCTCCTTTTCCTTTTATTAACCGACTTCAAAAAAGGAGGAGGTTCTCAATTCGTCGGAATCTTTTATATTTCGATTATTGACAACCCACTACCATCCATTACTATATACTTTTCCAATACTAGATAGTTATTATGTATTTATTGACCGTATTTCTGTAATTAGCATCCAAGAAACGTATTGTAATATTTTTCCGTTGATTTTCCTGTAACAAATAAAATAAAATAAAAAATGTTGCACTAAGTGTCTCTTATACTAGTCTCTACCACCGGTTCAGAGTGCAGAAAAGCCGACTAGAAACTTAGCAGTTGCTCTTTTCAAATACTTACACTAATACCCAATGTATAAACATGCTGTATTAGTGCTTAACATTAGTGTTTGTGCCAGTGCAGTGAATAAAAGTCGATCCTATTTACTTAGCGGCAAGTCAATACGACAGCTACGACAAGTGATTCGTGACAAATTGTACCGGCAAGTGAAAACACGTGTATCGATTTAAACTTATTTCGTTATTTAACGACATAATATTATATTGTAGATAGTGGCAGTTGCGTAAGTCGTGACCGCGACTCGTGCAACTGAGTCGAAATATCGACAAATCAAAGTCATCAAATTAATCGTGGTTTATACCCACCCGTTACCTAAAATATAATACGTGTATCGTTGTTTGTCTACGTATTTAGATTATATTTTCTTAATCTTTTTCGTGATTATGGCAGTGGCAAGGTGGAATTGCAAAACGACTATAAAAATCCAGGAATATCGAACAGTCCACACTCCACACTGTGCAGAATCAGGCGGCGGCGTTCTATTTCGAATGTCTAATTCCAACGTGTAGACGGTTACTTCTCACGTGTCACTATGCAGGTTGGTACTAAGTGATTAGTACTAATGACAACTACTAAGCCCGTGTAAACAAGGCACTGTTCATATTGGGTTGTTTCAGGGTACAGGTGCAAGCAACGGACGCGGCGGCCACATGGCGGAGGACGACATGGTAGAGATCGCGCCGGGCCCGCAGTGCGCGCCGGACACCACGCCCACCAGCCACGGCACCTTCCAGCTGTACGAGCACAGCGGCCGCAACAGCAACGCCAGTGCCAACTGTGAGTTTGTAACGCCAATACTGTTCCTTCTACTTGCAGTATGATCCGTGTATAGTACGCGACAGGTCGAGATGACAATCGGGTCCCTCGCACCGGGCTAGCGCAGGGGCTGTGTGGGTATGCGATTGCCATCTCGACTGACACACTTATAAGACCACAGCGTTTACCACTGCGCCAGGGAGCTCGTATATCAACTTCTTTCCGGGGATAGAGTATAGGTACCTATAAACACGCCCAGTTCAGATAAGAAATCGGTAATAATCTCCGCCGGATATAATATTGCCGATCGCGGTATCGGAAATTCTAGGGATGAGGCATTGACTTATATATTACTTCGTATGGACAGGGCTATTGAACAAACAAAATGGCACCGACTGTAGCACCAATGCAACCTCAGTGACGTCTGGATTTCAAACGGGTCGTTCATTAGTATCATCTAAGAAGTGGCGCTGATTTATTTGGTTCATAAACTGTCAAAATTTTTGTTCGCTTGACCATATCTTGTCATTATATCGATGGGATGAGGTCATATTATAGTAGGTACCTAGAATTATGACTTGGTCACGGTAATATCTTGGTACTCCTATAACAAAAATAAATTTGTTTTGCTTTCTTCCAGTCTTCTCAATACCGTATTAAATTACGACAAATCATCACTGTCATTGCGCCTTTAATACAAAACTAGCTTTTCCCCGCGATTGCGGCTGCGTAGATTTAGATGTTTTAAAATCTCGTTCGATCTTCTTTCAGTGCTCCTTTATTATTAATCTGAATCTCTAATTCCCTATAGTTCTCTCTTTATTCAACCAACTCCCTTCGGTGGTGTTCCTAATAGATTACAACATGGGGTTATTCAAGGGGCGGATCAACAAATTCCTGAAAAGCTGGCAACGCATTGGCAGTTCTTCTGGTGTTGCAAATGTTCATGGGCGACGGTAATCACTTAACATAAGGTGACCCGCCTGCTCGTTTTCTCGCCATTAATATTAAAAAAAATACACATCCAAAGAGCTTAACAAGTATTATTTCTGTTTTTAAGCATACATCGCTCAGTACTTCAACTCTGCAGCCGGTAAGGGCCATCGGGAATGCGTTAGTGGTTCACATTTCTTATCGATTATCTAATAACTGTGCTTATTACGTTGTACTCAATCTCTAAACTAAAATTTGGTAACTCTAAAATACACGGAGAGAGCTCTGCTTGAAGTTTTTCTACGTGACCAAATCAGAAAAGAGGAAATCCGTAGGGGAACCAGAATAACCGATATAACTTAACGGATTGGGAAGCTATAAAGTGGAATATAGGCAGGATAGATGTCCGACCCCCTAGGTCCTAGAATGGCGACCTCGCACCAGAAAGCCCAGTGTTGAAAGATCCCGCACTAGGTGGACAGACGACATCAAACGAGTTGCAGGGAGCCGCTGGATTCAGATGGCACAAGACCGTAGCGTGTGGAAGCACAAGAAACCATGTCCAGCAGTAGACGTCTGTCAGTTGATAATGATGATGATAAACATAGTGCTAACCTTTTCATATTGTTCTCTGCAGAAAAGGATAACATTATTTTAGGTCCCGTCAATTTAGTTTAGAGAATGTGTCCAACCGAATTAGCACCTATGTAGCTACGAGTACATTAGCTTTCATTGTTAGATTATACATGCATAATTAGCTTCAGCGTATTAACAAAAATCAGTATAAAATAATGAAACTTTTTTCTTATAGCCAAAAATCTAGAGTTCTGCGTTCAGCGTTCATAACCTTTAAGGCGAGTCACCGAGGCTAAGCGGAAAAAACTGGTTTGCTAGATCAAATGTTTTAGGTATTTACTATTAAATAATGGCCTTGTTAAAAATATACAATAAACCTAAAGACATTGTCTAAAGAATGTGCTACTTTGATATACACTAGGAAGTACTTCACTCGATCAAATAAAATCTTGAAATAAGCCGAAATAAAAGTCTAAAACGAATTGTTTAATACTAAAATTTCTGACTTGGCAAATAATTTTTATATGGAAATATTTGTCTTTAAGTACTACAGAGAACCTGCTAAATTTTGGTTTTCAACAGGACTTCTATAATTTATTAAATTCAAATTTAACGTTTGAAACACAGAATTTGAACGTTGCCAAGCGGTTAACTTTAAAGCCGCGCTGCCCGCCTCGGTGACTCGCCTTAAGACGAACATGTTTGGATATATGGAGTATCGTTCGAATCCTTATATGATTCCGAGTGACATTGGCTCTATTTTTTTTAATCAATATGCTGGCTGTATGGTGCTATTTTCAAATGTGAAAAGTCTTTGAGCTTTTTGGTAGAGCAGTCGTATTTTTTTTTAAATTACGACTTGTATCTTTTTTTTTGAATAATGAAGCATCAGTGCGCGTTATTGTAAAAACACGTGTACGTACCTATTTTTTTATTTTTTATTTTATTTGTTTTTTGCAATCAACAGCGATATATACAATATAATTTTACATAATAACAGACTGAAAATAAGGCCAAATAGGATTACAATTTTTTACAGATTACTTAAATAGATATTAAATATAAATTTATAACAGTACGTTTGATAATTTAAACAAGCTTTACAATAATATAATAATATGAAAATATAAAAGTCAATTAACTAGTAAAAATACCTAGTAGGTGATTCACAACATATATGTACGATGTAACGTGTGTGTTTGTGTGTGGGAGAGAGAGTATGCGTGAGTGCGTGCTTGTGGGTTATGATATTATGCGGATTTATCTACTATTATAGATACTAGTATAATTATTATCAGTTACATATTATTATTTTTCCGATGCAGTTTAATTATTTCCTTTTTTAATTGCATTTTGGACAGGTGAAAAAGGTCGAAGTCTGAGTAAATTTCATTATAGGTTCGCGCCAGGCGTAAAATTATGGAATTTAAAATTATTTATTTTACATACCTACTTGTAGTGTTACATTTTGATTTGCATAGCTTTGGATGCTAGAGAAGCGTAATTATTGTTGTATGAAGCTAAATCGGCGATACACTGTTACCGTATTGTATGTGTATTATAGAACAGCAGATACCATTTCTATTATATTACTTCGAATTCTGTGATTCAAATCAATTTAGAGCCTCAATAGCTAAATGGGTAAAGGAGTGGACTGAAAACCTAAAGGTCGATGGTTCAAACCCCACCCGTTGCACTATTGTCGTACCTACTCCTAGCACAAGCTTGACGCTTAGTTGGAGAGCAATGGGGAATGTTAGGCATTTAACATGGCTAATATTCTTTTAAAAAAATCAATCGCATTGATTAGTCATTAATACCTACAGAGAGTGAGGGAACACAAGAACTTCAGACTTTTGGCAGTTAGATCGGCGGCTTTGTCGGCACTTTTGAATTCAACTGTCGTAAATTCATTCATTGCATATAATACGTAATAGTAATACCTAGGAAATAGAAAATAGACAATTTAGATTTCTTTATTTCACGCCTGCAATCTTGCCTAAGTAGCTATCATACATTTTTCATCCATTTTGAAAACATGATATATAACTAGACTTACCTCATTAAAATTAAAGAAGGATACGTATAGGAAAATCAAATCTTTTATGCACTTAAATACCAACGCACTTGAGCTGCGCTGTGCGACGCGGCGCGGCATTTATAGTTTACTAGATGATGCCCGCGACTCCGTCCGCGTGGATTTAGGTTTTTTTAAAAACCCCGTGGGAACTTTTTAATATTCCGGGATAAAATGTTTCCTATGTCAAGGCCTCGGGATGTAAGCTAACTCAAATTTCATCAAAATCACACAGAATCTGACAGACAGACAGACACACTTTGGCATTTATAATATTAGTATGGATATATGTTTTCACGGAGTAAGGTGCTGCCTCTTAAGTCTTAAAAATGTCTAAAAAATGATTCATATAAAATAAATGTACTAACAATAATACTCAGATAAGATATAAAATATTTTGATTAAAAATTAAGTCTGTTTAGTCATGACGAAAGATTTGATGTAGTTAGATGTTTTCATTGTTAATTATTATTAAAGATAGAATAGAAGAGACAACGGATCCCTAATAATGGACTCTGTAGCAGTCCTTGAAACTGACGATACAGTACCCCTCGTGGATCACAGCTATGTAGGTAAAATGTGCACTAAAATTAAGTAAGTTAGCCAAACGCACCTTTTTATATAAAATTGTGTCCAATTAAATTTCGGTTATCAATGTTTTACAAATTAACACATTAGGTATCTATCATGTAGGACATATTGATTACAACTTATTTAATGTAACGAAATGTTTCCAAAATTTATGTATAATGCGTACAAAATGAGTTCTCACATGCCAATCCATATACTTAATACTATAAGTGTGTGTTTGTATGTCTCACGGCCCAGCAGTTCAATCGATTTTGATGAAATTTGGTACAGAGTTAGCTTACATTACCATCCCGGGGACGTACATAAGCTGCTTTTTATTCCAGAAAATGAAAGAGGTCCCACGGGATTTTTAAAAACCTAAATCCACGTGGACAAAGTAGTGGGCATCTTTTAGTTAATAATATTTTAAATTATATTTTTTGGCGCCGTGGCCAATTAGCAGCGCGAATCGTCTACTCTTCATATTTTTTAAGACTCCACAATAGCACCAAATTGGCACTGACTCCAAAAAATATTATCATACGACTACATTAACTGTTGTCGGTATAGGTAGTGTGCGAAGGTTATCTTGGCGCGTGGCGAAAATCGGAACTAACCTTTCCGTCAAGTGTCCCCTTTGTTCTCTAAGCCTAAGATATTATGAATATTCTAAGGGATTGGAGAAAATAATTAATAACGCTCATAATATAATTTGTAGTTGCATGAGTTTTTCTACCCATACCACCGTAAAAAATGGTAGCTTCAAAATTTTCGAGCATGGCGACACTAAAATGTTGTGTTCGTCAATGTCACTGTCAGTGTCAAATTGACATGGCATCTAACCACTTGCCGTGGTTGCCTGAACTTTTATTATTATCTCTTTTTGTTTGCTTTCTCAAAAAAATCAAAGAAATATGATTAATTTAGTGTTTCACGAAGACTGAGTGAACACGCTTCCAGCGCTTCCACTTTATATCAAGCAAGATCGAAATCAATGTTGTTATGACTGTGCCTCAAGTTATAGTGTTTAGGTGATTTAAAAATAAAAACTTGTTTGCAGGGGACGCTGTTATGTTCTCCGGAATGCAAGGTACGTATTGTATTTTATAAATTACACTTGGAACTTGCCTTTAACTTGCTTGCATTACCGTAAAATTACTGTAAACATAACCTGTTTCTTAATTACAAGTAGGTACTGTTACAATAGGATCCCTTTCTAAAATGTTACACAAACGATCATATTGTGACATTTTCAGAAGTTGCAATTAAGTATTTTTAATAATAATTAAAAAAAAACATGTATACTTTCACAAGTACTTTCGAATCGTCGGATACATCTACCACTGGTTCAGAATGCCTTTCCTACCGTGAAGAACCAGCAAGAAACTCGGCTTCGGAAAATTTCCTTCCTTATCTATTAGATTGTTGCATGAGTTGGTTTGTTTTTTGTTTGTTCGTTTCTCCGAATACCTAACTTGCTTTATCTATACCTTCTTTACTTACATACTTTTCAAAGAGTATTTGACACTACAAAACTGTATAATTATATTTACAACTCTATATAAAATAACAGTTAAAGTGTGACTATCAACAAATGATTTTTAGTGTTATTGTAATGTTTTTTTTGACATTAGCTAATGTTTGACGGTTCAATGCTTTGTTCAATGGTGTAACACAACAGTTGTTTGTCAGGTGACGCAGATGACATCCCTGGTATTGGGCAGTATGATGACTTCCACACGATCGACTGGCAGCGCGATATCGCTCGCGATCGCATGCGCCACAGGTACATCGTCAAGAAACGACAGGACTCGATATGGGATTTTATTAAGGTACTGATTATATTATACCTTCTTATTTATTGATATGTCATCTATGTATCTAAATCTTAATATATAAAACAAAAAGCTGCCTGACTGAATGACTGATCTATCAACTCACAGCTCAAACTAATAGACGGATCGGGCTGAAACTTGGTGTGCAGATAGCTATTATGACACAGGCATCCACTAAGAAAAAACTTTTGAAAATCCAATAAGCTAGTATGAGTATGATTATAAAAGGAAAGGTGACTGAGTGACTGACTGATCTATTAACACACAGCTCAAATTACTAGACAGATCGGGTTGAAATTTTGCATGCAGCTGCTATTATGATGTACACATACACTAAGAAATAATTTTTGAAAATTCAACATCTAATCCAGTAAAATAGGACCGACGAAGGCATATGCATATAAAGAGAGGGACAAATTGACTGCCATATCAACATACAACTAAAACTGCTGATTCTTCTCGTAGGAAGGTAGGAATGGTAACCAGTGTGCAGTGGTAGATTCTATTGATGATTCAAAAGCACTTGTAATAGTTTATTTGAATAAAAATTTTTCTATTCGCTAATAATAATGTGTTGTTTTTGCCAGGGTGCCCATGACGCGTGGTCTGGCTGGGTGTGCGTGCTGCTAGTGGGAGTGTGCACGGGAGTGGTGGCCGGCGTCATCGACATCGGTGCTTCATGGATGACGGACCTCAAGTTCGGCATCTGTCCGCAGGCCTTCTGGTTCAACCGCGAGCAGTGCTGCTGGTCCAACGACGAGATCACCTTTGACCACGGCAACTGCTCACAGGTAAACTCACACAGTTGTTTGGCCTCGTTCATGTCCCGAACTGCTATCTGTATTATTGTAAATCTGTATTATACAAGACAGTCTTGTGTATATATTATATTGATAAGTATGTCTAAATTTAATAGGTTTATCTGATCAATAAATAGGCATAAGTATATGATGGGTACATACATTCGTGATACATTTGATCAGATCAATATGGAAACCCGCCTTGTTTCGTAATGAACGCTGTGTTCCTCAGTGGATGACGTGGCCGCAGCTGTTTGGCGAGTCTCGTGATGGTGCCGGCGCATACATCATCAGCTACCTGTTCTATATCGTGTGGGCGCTGCTCTTCGCCGCACTCTCGGCCTCGCTCGTGCGGATGTTCGCGCCCTACGCGTGCGGATCCGGTACATACTTCTTATATAGTTTCTATCTATTATCTATTTCACGCAGACTGTTTGGCTATGTTTATATGAGTGACAACCTCCCTGGCGCAGTGCTAATCGCTGTGGTTCTATTCCCGGCAGGGGATTGGAATTATAATTTCTAAGTTTCTGGTCTGGTCTGGTGGGAGGCTTTGGCCTTGGCTAGTTACCACCCTATCGGCAAAGCCATGCCGCCAAGTGATTTAGCGTTCTGGTGCGATGCCTTGCAGATACCAAAAGGGTATGGGTTTAATAAAAACTGCCATACCCCTTTTAGCCCGCTTCCATCTTAGACTGCATCAACACATACCACCGGGTGAGATTTCAGTCATGAGCTAACTTGTATCTGAATAAAAAGAAAGGGTGCACATTGTTATAGTGTGCGTGACGCTCAGTCTCGATCGCGACGCGGTTTATGTTACACACACAAGTGCATTGCTCAATGCACAAAGCTAAGCGGTCATCATGCAATAGAACAACTACACTCATATTAAAAACATTGCACCATTGTATTGTTTGTTAAGTATTCATAATAATAATTATTTGTAGATGGTAGAAAAAAGGTCTTAATACCCGCGTCCCGCGTCCGCGTGGATTTAGTTTTCTGAAAATCCCGTGGGAACTGTTTATTTTTCCGGGATGTAAGCTAACTCTGTACCAAATTTCATCAAAATCCGTTAAACTGTTGGACCGTGAAAAGCTAGCAGACAGACAGACAGACAGACACAATTTCGCATTTATAATATTAGTATGGATATCATTCAAAAAATGAATGGACTAAATGTCAGAAAGGATCCAAAAACCACATTTTATGAAATTTAAAAGTTTAATAGTCCAAATGCATTTTAACTGCGCTGTGCGATTCGACGCAACGCTGCTGCGCCTTGCTTCATACTAACTTATATGAACTATATTTCCCGCGCCACATCGCCCAGCGCAGCTCAAGTGCGTTGGGACCTTAATTGCTTACCTTAACTTGTCCAGGACTATTTTTAGTAGTAACTATTTTTCAACAATTGTTTTCCGCATATCTTAGGTATCCCGGAGATCAAGACTATTCTGAGTGGGTTCATCATCCGCGGCTACCTGGGCAAATGGACCCTCATCATCAAGGTTGTGGGTCTCATACTGTCCGTCTCATCCGGATTGTCCTTGGGCAAGGAGGGGCCCATGGTTCATATAGCTAGTTGTCTAGGTAAGAATAACACCAAATTTTGAAAACCAAAGTCATTTTAAGTTTAAAATTACTTTACATTTTATTCTACACTAGCTTATGCTCGCGACTTCGTCCGCGTGAACTACACAAATTTCAAACTCCTTTTTCATCCTCTTAGGCGTTGAATTTTCAAAAATCAATCCATCTAGTAGTAGTTTGAGCTGTGCGTTGATAGATCAGTCACGTCTGTCACTTTTCCTTTTATACTTTTAGAAGATTATTACATTACATATTATACAGACTCGGTTTTCACAGTTTCAACAAATGACACGAGAGGCTATATGGTAACTAAAGTATGAAATAATAGGAAACAATGTGTAAAGTATTCTAACTCATTCCCTCGCCTGGATTAAATCCTGTAGAAATATGTTCATCGAGTTTAAAATCACAACGGTACTAACAAAGTTTTCAGTTCAAAAATTGTCATTAGGGGAAAGCGGGAACAAAATTATATTTTGTTCTCATGGGAGTTTGAACTTTCTCTCTCTAAGGATTGGTCCGCGTTTGTGCTTTAGTATGTGTTGCCTTTTTTCTCAAAAATATAAAAAATTACAAGTGGCTCGTACAGGTAGTGATGAAAAATAGTGTGTGTAACTCGAAGCTAAAATATTTTGTTTCTCGGGCGGTGTATATCGAACTCCCCGCTATGTTCAGGTTCTACTTTAGAATCCTTCGCTTTACTATGAATTAAAAATAACGGCCTCGAGGAACATAATATCACTTTGGCCCCTGTATCACAAATAACTATTCTGAGCTTGATTTTGTTTGATGCCAGGCAACATCCTCTCATACCTATTCCCGAAGTACGGGCGCAACGAGGCGAAGAAGCGCGAGATCCTGTCTGCCGCGGCGGCCGCCGGCGTCTCCGTTGCGTTCGGCGCGCCCATCGGGGGCGTTCTCTTCAGTCTCGAGGAGGTACGATCAAAAATACTGTCTCCCTTATCACTGTGTTCCCTGATATAAAATATCCTTAAACTATAATAATCAGTCTTGGGTGTCTGATGGAAGGTTGCCACGATACTAAGGGTGAATCGCGAAAGGGGGAGCGTACTTCAGGCTTAAGCCTGAGCAAAGTACGCTCTATAGATTTACACAAGACAGATGTACATTTGTCAGAAAAGTCTGTCTCGTTTTAACTCAATCTTAAGTCTGAGCAAAGTCAAAGTACGCTCTATAGATCTCAGCCTTAGGGTTAATGCATAACATGATTTTTAATACTATTCGGAAGATCATAAAAAAATTAGACTATGCTATGACGAAAGATTTTGTACATCTTTGTTACCTATTATCTGTAAAAGCCATCATGATCCAAACTTCATAGTCGATCTTTCCTCCCTGTGTTGGAGACAATGCGCAGATAAACTTTCAGCTTTTATAAAATAACGAAGACCCTCACAGGTTCTTCCCCTAACCAGATGCGTTACAACGTTGTGCGGCGCCACACCGCAAGCGCAACGCAGTTGGGATCGGAGAGACGAGGCGGAAAGGGGTCGTGCGTTGCAACGCCATACTTTTTGTCGGAGCGGCTAGGAACTGCCCTAATACTCCAATCCGCAGCGGTGCGGCGCCGCAACGCACCGGAAACGCATCGTGTGGCCTCAGACTTAGTTAAATGTTCGCAGGTGTCATACTACTTCCCACTGAAGACGCTGTGGCGCTCCTTCTTCTGCGCCCTGATAGCCGCCTTCATCCTGCGCTCCATCAACCCCTTCGGCAACGAGCATTCTGTGCTGTTCTTCGTAGAGTACAACAAGCCCTGGATATTCTTCGAGCTCATCCCCTTCGTGGGTCTGGGTATCATTGGCGTGAGTATTACTACTAGATTAAGATCTTCCGAGACGGACGAGCGGTTTAACGTCAAGCATGCACATTGTCTTCCTAGACCCTAACACTAGTACTAGGCGGTGGCCATTTGTAGTTCAGTGCAAAACTATATCAACAGTATTAGAATTAGTCTGGTTCAGTTGTTCCAAGCCAGAGAATATTCACTAAAGAGGATTGCGGAAGGGACACAAGGAGCTTACATACTGGACACCTAGCATGTCTGAAGCCCCATGTCATATCCTAGATGATGCTCGCGGCTTCGCCCGCGTGGATTTAAGTTTTTAAAAATCCAATGGAACTTTGATTTTCGAGGACAAAAAGTAGGCTATGTCCGTCCCTGGAATGTGAGCTAACTCTGTACCAAATTACATCAAAATCTGTTTTAAACTGTTGGGCCGTAAAAAGATAGGAGACTATCCGTCTGTCTGCAGACAGACAGACAGTCTAACTGTCTGTTAGACTGTCTGTCTGTCTGCAGACACTTACATCCATACTAATATTATAAATGCGAAAGTGTGTCTCTCTGTCTGTCTGTCTGCTAGCTTTTCACGGCTTACTTTTTATGCCGGAAAATTGAAGAGTTACCATGGGATTTTTAAAAACCTAAATCCACGCGGACGAAGTCGGGTGGGCATGATCTAGTTTATAATATTAGTATGGAGTGTGGATTAATCCGTGTTTTTGTCTGCAGGGCGTGATAGCGGCGATTTTCATCAAAGCCAACATCTACTGGTGTCGGTACCGTAAATACTCCAAACTGGGCCAGTACCCCGTCACCGAGGTGCTCGTGGTGACCCTGATCACCGCCGTGATCGCGTACCCCAACCCCTACACGCGCATGAACACCAGCCAGCTCATATACCTGCTGTTCAACCAGTGCGGGATATCCAACTCCGACCCGCTGTGGTGAGTTATCTATTTCCCAGTCATGGGGTGCTCGTGGCCCTTCATGTATTCTGTGTCACATGACACATGTCACATTAATGATTAAACAATGGCGATGCTCATATATCAAAACTAGCTTATGCTCGCGACTTCGTCCCCGTGGACTACACACATTTCAAACGCCTATTACACCCCCTTAGGGGTTTAATTTTCAAAAATCCTTTCTTAGCAGATACATACGTCATAATAGCTATCTACATGCCAAATTTCAGCCCGACCCGTCCAGTAGTTTGAGCTGTGCATTGATAGATCAGTCAGTCAGTCAGTCAGTCACCGTTTTCTTTTATATGTTTATATTTAGATTAATAATAAATATAATTGCAGTCGCTACAACCGTAACTTCACGGACGTGAACTCAGCGATAGAGCGCGCCGCGGCCACGCCGGAGGTGTACAATGCGATGGGACTTTTGTTCCTGGCGCTGGTCCTCAAGCTGGTGATGACGGTGTTCACCTTCGGCATCAAGGTGCCCTGCGGCCTCTTCATCCCCAGCCTGGCCCTGGGCGCCATAGCCGGCCGCATCGTGGGCATTGGTGAGTGACGAGCCTTCCTCTGTTACCTGCGGAAAGTCACAATGCCATGGACATGCTGTTCTTGGCGCTGGTGCTGAAGCTATTGATGACGGTGTTCATCTTTGGCATCGAGGTGCCGTGCGGCATCGTAGCTTAAGCCCGCGACTTCTTTCGCGTGAACTACACAAATTTAAAACCATCATTATTGTCTTTTTTTACATCCTTTTTTGTTTGATGTGATTCGTTATGTTTGATAGTGTATTTATTCGTCAGGCATGGAGCAGCTAGCGTACAACTACCAGAACATCTGGATCTTCTCGGGCGAGTGCTCGACAGGTGACGACTGCATCACGCCGGGCCTCTACGCCATGGTGGGCGCGGCTGCAGTGCTGGGAGGCGTCACCAGGATGACTGGTCAGTTCCTATCACTATATTAATAAGGATCGCTGTATTTAAAGTGTTCTGAGGGACATTTTGCTCGGCGGGGTGATTACGTAAAATGTTGCAGTAGCGACAGCAACGCGACAGCAGTAGCAATGCGACAGTTCATTTGCTGTCTCTCTTCTTATTATATTGCTGTCTCTTTCTAGCCGCTGTTACGTGTGACGTTTGACAGCAATGATCGCGAGATTTACGCATGTCGCTAGGTACGTAATCACCCCGCTGATTCTGACAATCTGCGGAATCTAACAAAAAATGTATTAGCAAGTTCGTCAGAGAGTCTCGACAAGGCCTTAGGTTTTATATACAAGAAGCTGGAGCCTCGCTGGTGCCTGACCGTACAGCACGCGGCAGAAAATAATGTACATCGACCTCCTTTAGAATGAGATTTCGGCTTTGCAGAGCGTTGTCTCTGTCATTCATACCTATGTGACGTTTTGTCGGTCTCAACGACAGGCAATGCTCTACAAAACCGCCATCTCTTTCTAAAGGTCGATGTGCACTATTTTCTGCCGCGTAATGTAAGTTAGAAGTTAGTGTACGGTACGGTTTACTCGTAGCGCTAATGTTTGTGTGAATGTTAATGTTCTTAACATAATTAATGCTAATGTTCTTAACATAATTAATTACCACCATTACATCATTATCTTACAAATTCAACAATTATTGACAATGAAAAAATGGTTTGTTGGTTTATTGGTTTATTGGTTTGTCCTTCAATCACGTTGCAAGGGAACAACGGATTGACGTGAATTTTTGCATGGGTATAGTTAAAGATCTGGAGATTGACATAGGCTATTTTTACCTCGTTAAATTTAAGAGTTCCCACGGGATTTTAAAAACCTAAATCCAGGTGGACGAAATCGCGGGCATCAGCTAGTGGTATATAATGGTAAGGCATCGGCTAGTCAATAGCCTCTATATATAAAAATGAATCGCTGAATGTGTTGCTGATCGCAAATCTCGAGAACAGCATAACCGATTTCGCTAATTCTTTTTTTATAATATTCCTTGAAGTACGAGGATGGTTCTTACGGAGAGAAAAATTTAAAAATTGTAAGTATTAAAAAAAATAAAAAAATAAAGAATCGACTGTTAGGCGGTACAAAGTTCGCCGGGTCAGCTAGTAATCGAATAAAAAAAACGCGTTATCTCACTGTATTTATTGTACGGTTATAGTGTCGCTGGTGGTGATAATGTTCGAGCTAACGGGCGGCGTGCGCTACATCGTGCCGCTGATGGCGGCCGCAATGGCGTCCAAGTGGGTGGGCGACGCGCTCGGCCGCCAGGGCATCTACGACGCGCACATCGCGCTCAACGGCTACCCCTTCCTCGACAGCAAGGACGAGTTCCAGCACACTTCGCTCGCGGCCGACGTCATGCAGCCCAAGTGAGTGTGCACACATTACTGCTGGTAGCTTTAAAGCGTTGCTAAAACCCACCCAAGCTGCGCTCCACACAAATATTATTTCAGTTATTTCATATATTGCATGTCGCACTAGAGGGCACTGCACAGCGCGTTGTTTGATTACGTCACGAGGTTTGACAGCTGACAAAATTGTCAAACTGTGTCTCCTTTTCATATTACATTAGTAAAAAGAGGATGCGAATACTCTCACTATGTGAATACTCAGTCGCCGGCAATAACTAGGTTTAATAAAATTAAAAAAAAATTGCAATCATGTATAAAGGAAAGATTTTAAGTAATTAAAATATAGATAGATAGGTACAAATACTTTATTGCACACAAACAATATTATTTGCTTTAACATATGACTTTAAAATATCACTTGCTTTAACGGTGAAGGAAAACATCGTGAGGAAACCTGCATGCCTGAGAGTTCTCCATAATGTTCTCAAAGGTGTGTGAAGTCTGCCAATCCGCACTTGACCAGCGTGGTAGACTATGGCCAGAACCCTTCTCACTCTGAGAGGAGACCCGTGCTCTGTAGTTAGCCGGCGATGGGTTGATCATGATAAAGGAAAGATATGTAATGTTCCAGACGTAACGAGACGTTGGCAGTGATCACGCAAGACTCTATGACGGTGGACGATGTGGAGACGCTGCTGAAGGAGACGGAGCATAACGGCTACCCGGTGGTCGTCTCCAAGGAGTCGCAATACCTCGTCGGCTTCGTGCTGCGCAGGGACCTCAACTTGGCGATAGGTATACTGACTTACTCTAATTGTCACTTAACTGCGGGAGAGGACATGACGAATGCTCGCTTTATTTATGTATGTA
Organism: Maniola hyperantus; assembly: GCF_902806685.2. Classification (NCBI taxonomy): domain Eukaryota; kingdom Metazoa; phylum Arthropoda; class Insecta; order Lepidoptera; family Nymphalidae; genus Maniola; species Maniola hyperantus. Next base: position 2,222,592 of record NC_048564.1, read on the forward strand.
TGTATGTATATACTTTATCTAAATATATAAAACGAAAAGGTGACTGACTGACTGAGTGATCTATCAACGCACAGCTCAACTACTGGACGGATCGGGCTGAAATTTGGCAAGCAGATAGCTATCGTGATGTAGGCATCCGCTAAGAAAGGATTTTTGAAAATTTAACTCCTAAGGGGGTGAAATAGGGTTTGAAATTTGTATAGTCCACGCGGACGATGTCGTGGGCATAAGCTAGTTGCACCACAAAACACAAATGACAGGTAACATAAAGAAATCTTAAAAAGTAGGTACAAAAAGGCGGTCTTATCGCTAAATAGCGATCTCTTCCAGACAACCTTAACGCTAGGGAGAAAACGAATAAATGAACAAAGGTAGGTGGTGTATAATAAACCTAAATACCAATAGCTAAATAATAATCTCTATCGTACCTCTCTCGAATTATCTTTGGATAAACAGAGGCCAACCTAGCTCTGTCTCTGTTTATTCAGAGAGACTGACAGAGAGGGGATAGAGCGAGCATTCTCTCGTTTGGTCTAAATCCACTTTACACAACACACACTAAAGTTCCGATTATCATGGGCTATGTGATGTTATAATTATGACAAATCCAAGGTAAATTTTTAATATCACTTGTGTTTTTACCTACAGCCAACGCGCGGCGCACGCTGGATGGCATCACGGGGCAGTCGCTTGTGGTGTTTGCGGGCCCCACCGCGCCGTCGCCCGGCCCGCCCGCGCTGCCGCTCAACCGCATCCTGGACATGGCGCCCATCACCGTCACCGACCAGACACCCATGGAGACAGTGGTCGACATGTTCCGCAAGCTCGGTCTCCGCCAGACGCTCGTCACACACAACGGGTGAGCACTCCCTCTGGACAGCATCAGCCGCGTTCTGAACGTGGCGCCCATCACCGTCACCGACCAGACACCCATGGAGACAGTGGTCGACATGTTCCGCAAGCTCGGTCTCCGCCAGACGCTCGTCACACACAACGAGTGAGCACTCCCTCTGGACAGCATCAGCCGCGTTCTGAACGTGGCGCCCATCACCGTCACCGACCAGACACCCATGGAGACAGTGGTCGACATGTTCCGCAAGCTCGGTCTCCGCCAGACGCTCGTCACACACAACGAGTGAGCACTCCCTCTGGACAGCATCAGCCGCGTTCTGAACGTGGCGCCCATCACCGTCACCGACCAGACGCCCATGGAGACCGTGGTCGACATGTTCCGCAAGCTCGGCCTCCGCCAGACGCTCGTCACACACAACGGGTGAGCACTCCCTCTGGACAGCATCAGCCGCGTTCTGAACGTGGCGCCCATCACCGTCACCGACCAGACACCCATGGAGACAGTGGTCGACATGTTCCGCAAGCTCGGTCTCCGCCAGACGCTCGTCACACACAACGGGTGAGCACTCCCTCTGGACAGCATCAGCCGCGTTCTGAACGTGGCGCCCATCACCGTCACCGACCAGACACCCATGGAGACAGTGGTCGACATGTTCCGCAAGCTCGGCCTCCGCCAGACGCTCGTCACACACAACGGGTGAGCACTCCCTCTGGACAGCATCAGCCGCGTTCTGAACGTGGCGCCCATCACCGTCACCGACCAGACACCCATGGAGACAGTGGTCGACATGTTCCGCAAGCTCGGTCTCCGCCAGACGCTCGTCACACACAACGAGTGAGCACTCCCTCTGGACAGCATCAGCCGCGTTCTGAACGTGGCGCCCATCACCGTCACCGACCAGACGCCCATGGAGACCGTGGTCGACATGTTCCGCAAGCTCGGCCTCCGCCAGACGCTCGTCACACACAACGGGTGAGCACTCCCTCTGGACAGCATCAGCCGCGTTCTGAACGTGGCGCCCATCACCGTCACCGACCAGACACCCATGGAGACAGTGGTCGACATGTTCCGCAAGCTCGGTCTCCGCCAGACGCTCGTCACACACAACGGGTGAGCACTCCCTCTGGACAGCATCAGCCGCGTTCTGAACGTGGCGCCCATCACCGTCACCGACCAGACACCCATGGAGACAGTGGTCGACATGTTCCGCAAGCTCGGTCTCCGCCAGACGCTCGTCACACACAACGGGTGAGCACTCCCTCTGGACAGCATCAGCCGCGTTCTGAATGTGGCGCCCATCACCGTCACCGACCAGACGCCCATGGAGACCGTGGTCGACATGTTCCGCAAGCTCGGCCTCCGCCAGACGCTCGTCACACACAACGGGTGAGCACTCCCTCTGGACAGCATCAGCCGCGTTCTGAACGTGGCGCCCATCACCGTCACCGACCAGACACCCATGGAGACAGTGGTCGACATGTTCCGCAAGCTCGGTCTCCGCCAGACGCTCGTCACACACAACGGGTGAGCACTCCCTCTGGACAGCATCAGCCGCGTTCTGAACGTGGCGCCCATCACCGTCACCGACCAGACACCCATGGAGACAGTGGTCGACATGTTCCACAAGCTCGGTCTCCGCCAGACGCTCGTCACACACAACGGGTGAACACTCCCTCTGAACAGCATCAGCCGCCTCCTGAACATGGTGCCCATCACCGTCACCGACTAGACGCCCATGGAGACCGTGGTTGGCCACAAAGCTCACCACTGCGCCGGGGAGGTCCTCAACCTATACACTTAACTGACTTTAGGTCTGACTGTTCAAATTAAATAAACTGACATGTGCCACAAAGTCTAAATGCTTTGCAAATCACTACCAAATAAAGATTTTAAAATCTAAATATATAAAACAACAAAATGACTGACTGACTGACTGACTGATTGATCTATCAACGCAGAGCTCAAATTACTGGACGGATCGGGTTGAAATTTGGCATACAGATAGCTATTATGATCATAGACATCCGCTAAAAAAGGATTTTTGAATATTCAACCACTAAGGGGGTAAAATAGGGGTTCGAATTTTGTGTAGTCCGCGCGGACGAAGTCGCGGGCATAAATAATATCTGTCCCGGCTGTACTCATGTGTTTAGTCGACACTGATTTTAAAATAATTATTTTTTTCGTTAACAGGCGGCTACTCGGGGTTATAACGAAAAAGGATGTCCTCAGGCACGTGAAGCAGATGGACAACGAAGATCCCAACTCTGTATTATTCAACTAAATGAGTGCAAAGTCGAACAGATAAAGCAATTTGGCCCTGCAACTTTGGACTGGATCTTGAGGCTCTTCAACAAGTGCCTAGAAACTAATAACATCCCAAAAATCTGGCGCAAAGCCCGTGTCATTGCGTTACTTAAGCCTGGTAAACCTGCTGACGATCCCAAAAATTTCCGACCAATTTCTCTCCTTTGCCACCTGTATAAGCTGTTTGAAAGGATCCTTCTTGGCCGACTTACTCCACACATCGATGAAAAGCTTATTCCCGAACAATCAGGCTTTCGCCCAGGCAAGTCCTGCACGTCGCAAATTCTCAACCTGACCCAACATATTGAGGATGGTTTCGAGAGGGGGAAAATTACCGGTGTCGCTTTTGTGGACCTATCGGCAGCTTACGATACCGTAAACATCAGCGCTATGATTAAAAAGCTGTACGAAATCACGGCTGATTACACCTTTTGCCAGATCGTGAGGCAACTACTGAGCAACCGCCAATTCCAGGTCGTCCTTCAAAACCAAAAGAGCCGGTGGAGGAAACAGCGTAATGGATTGCCACAGGGTAGCGTCCTGGCGCCAAGCCTGTTCAATATCTACACAAACGACCAGCCTAGGGCACAGGACACTAAAAGCTTCATTTACGCAGACGACCTAGCACTAGCAGCTCAAGCGGACAGCTTCACGAGCGCAGAGGAAGCAATAACCAAATCCCTGAACCAGCTCGGTGACTACTATGCGGCAAATGGATTGAAACCAAACCCAAATAAAAGCAATAAAGTCTGCGTATACCACCTTCGTAATAAAGACGCAAACAGAGAACTTAACATCACATGGCAAAACACAAAATTGTCGCATAATAGATTCCCCAAATACCTGGGCGTAACCCTCGACCGAAGCCTGACAATGAAACAGCACTGCATGAACACCCAGCAAAAGGTCTGCACACGCAACAACTTACTGAGAAAGCTGACTGCGACTTCCTGGGGAGCTAAACCAACCGTCTTGCGCACTACAGCCCTTGCGCTCTGCTATTCCGCTGCCGAATATGCCTCCCCTGCATGGGAACGATCGGCACACGCAAAGCTGATCGACGTAGCTCTGAATGAGTCCTGCCGTCTAATAACAGGTTGTCTGAAACCAACACCTACCGACAAACTGCACCAGCTGGCAGGAATAGCCCCCCCTGAGGTGCGTCGAGCGGTCTCTAGCTCGGTAGAAAGAACAAAGCAGACACAGGATAGACGTCACCCACTATTCAGTCATAAACCGGCCCGTCCTAGGTTGCGCTCAAGGAATAGCTTCTTACACTCAGTGCAGCCTCTCAAGCAGTCCGCTGAAACTACACGTCTTGCTATGTGGAGGTCACGGCTAGGTACCCCGAATCCGAACACCAGCGTGAGGGAGAGACTAGCCGAAGGATACAATCTCAGCTGGCCTGTCTGGAGGTCGCTCAACCGCCTCAGAGCGGGGGTGGGGAGGTCTAGGGTGGATTTGGCGAGGTGGGGCTTTATCTCGGTACATGATACGCAGTGCATCTGCGGTCATCCGAAACAGACCATTGCGCACATGACTGGGTGCCCTGCGTGCCCGACAGCCTGCACGAACGAGGAGCTGTACAACGCTGCCGACCGAGCAATCGCGGTTGCGGCTTTTTGGGCTGCCCGTGTTTGAGGTGACCGTCGACTCGAAAAGAAGAAGAAGTGCAATGGCTTCGCAACACAGTGCGAGTTGGAGTACAGCTACGTGGCGGTAACTTTGTCAGTTCAACAGCTAGCACTGTCTAAACAAGCCCAAAGTTCCACATACATAAGACCTTACTTTATAGTCTAAGGCTGCTTTCAAATTAGAATCGCGTCGTATGCGTGTTATTAATTTATATTAATTTGATTCTATATAATGCGCGTACACGCCTCTAAAGGAAACTTATGCCCAATACGTCAAAAAGATTCACGTTTACAGTGGAAAGGTATAATTTTTAAGCGTCAGATGAAAATAGAAGTGCATTGTTTCTTCCGTTTGTATACTAGGATACGGAGCCGGCCCTTCCGGCATCAGTTTTCCCTTCCAATTTTAATATGGGTTCCTTCAAGTCAAGAGTGAATGGCATGTTCTAGGCAAGCGATCTTCATCCTAGACTGCATTATCACTTGTAACCAGCGGCGGGGTGACTCGTTAATTCAGTGTCTAATACTAAATGGTAGCCATCGAGCTCATTTGACATTGGTTCGTTCTACATCGCTGCTTCACTGAGTCATATTAAAATATTTTTTGTAGAAAACCTTCAATGGATTAAAAATAAATGTCAAATAAGCATATTGGTCTCATTTAGTTTTAGAAACTGAGTTAGCGAATCGCTAGGCTGGCAGGTTTGACTGCAGCCAGCTAGTCTATGAATTTAAAAAAAATTTGGTGGGTGAATCAGGCAAAAAAGCCCTAGAATTAGATAAAGAATACCAATTTTAGAAAGATTTACAAAACAACTTCTCGTATACCAATTTTTCTCGAAATACGATATTAATAGTTTTTTTTTGTATTGTTATCGATTTCTCAGAATACACGATTTACACGGATTTCTCGATACAACATTATAAGCTAATGAATGAGAGATAGAGATAGATATTGTATATAAAAAACTGTTTTCCTCTCCACTGTATATTATTTAGAAAAAAATATTTCGGGGCTTATTTGCTATATATATACTAACTACTACTTTTTAATTGTTTTTTATTTTGACTATTATTTTATTTCCGTTTCAGTAGAAACTGAACAAAACGTATTTACTGTAATTGTAGAACCCTATACTACATCTGTTTGTAATAATTTAGTAGGTATACCAAAACTGTCTGTCTCTAAACTAAATTTTTTGTGTCTGTTTTTTTCCTTTTGAGTTTTTTAAAAAGGGCGAAAAATAAATATTTATTAATAGCTAATTTCTAAAATTATATAACCTACTGTTATAGAGTACGCCCGGCCTTCTTCAGTGACGCATGCTCGAGACTGGCACCTAAAGCACAAATGTATGGATAAAGATGGATCGATAGCTCCTAATACCTTCTTGAAGCCTACTTATGGCTATCCCAAGTCGAGTTCTGGTCTAGAACGACAGTTCGGGCACTAGCCGGACTTTCTTGGACATTGCGCGGGGTGCCATTAAATTTGTTTTTGAGTTAATATTTTTTAATGTTAATTACAATGAAAAATACAGTGAAAGATAAACGTGGCCGAGCGCATTCAAAAGAGATGAGCATTGCCATAGAAAAGGCACCGATTTAAAAAACAATCGAGTTCATGCTGGCACCCTTAAGTACAAAGTGAAAGGAGATGGTTGAGCTCCTGAGTCGCCCCTACGCCAGTGCCATACACCCAGCAACTTGGGGCAGAGTTAGAATAATACAGTGAAAAATAAATAAACTGAGAGAAGAGAGAAGTGCATAACATTTAAATATTAAGTCCGTACCTGCCATATTATCTTCTCTCTATATATATAAAAATTAATCGCTGAATGTGTTGCTGATCGCAAACCTCGAGAACAGCTGTATCGATTTCGCTAATTCTTTTTTCATAATATTCCTTGAAGTACGAGGATGGTTCTTACGGAGAGATAAGTTTAAAAAAATTCCTGAAAAAGAATCGACTATTATTAAGTGGTACGAAGTTCGCCGGGGCAGCTAGTTCTAAATAAATATTTCCTTTACTTTATATATTAGGAGCGCTCGATCCACCTTTATCTATACATTCATGACCTTAAGCTACAAGATTTGTGACATTTCCAAAGAGAATACCTTTATTTGTGATCGCGGGCTCAACGCGGACTAAAATCCGATATACATTGACGCGAATTGAAACGTTAGTTCTATTTTTTCGAGGATTCTCCCGGTTTTGTGTGGTCCGGTCTGTTGGTGTCCTCGTGGAGTTTTTGTACGGGGTACTTTGTAGTCCATCGTGTACGTTATTCGATGTAGTTGTAACTTGGAAGCGATCTATTTGTCGGGCAAAAAGTACCCCGAGGACTGACTGACTCTGTGCAGGCTATTATGAATGCTAGTGTGTATATCGTTTTTATTTTTGGGCAGCTTCTATTGAAACAGATTGTATTTTTTAAATAGGAAATCAGGTGTAAAGAATGTTATTATTTATTGTATGTCGTAATAATGTGAGTTTTAATAAATAGTGTAAGAATACAATCAATTTGTCGTGTGTTTTGTTTAATTTGTATAATATTCGCTTTATTTTTAATGTAGCATAATATCTCATTGTAAACTTTTTTTTATGTTGATTTATAATATAAAATAATTTTCATATTTATTAAATTATTGTTAATTTGAATGAAACGACATAATAAAACTTAAGACGATACTTATGGCGGAATTTTTCTGCATGCAATATTGTAATTAAGAATACCTAAATATTATACAAACTTGCATTACTTCAGTTAAGTCCAGTTGCATGATAGCGATACGGTACAGACAAAGCAAATAGAAAATACAATGATTTTTGAAACAAAATGGGTTGCGTAAGTCAGGGTTTGTTAACTTTGGACCAAAATTGTATCTTTTACCATATTCATTCAGTATCACTTCTGACTTTGTTTATTACTTGTGGCCGTGAACGGTAAAGTTAACGTAACTTTAACCGCCTGTCGTGCAACTGGACCATAGTTGTAGAAGTGATTTTCAATAAGTTATTAAATTTATAAAAGAATACGGTAATCTAAAAACATAATAAATATTTTGACTAAAGAATCTAATACGGTCCATAGTAGGTACTGCTGTCAATATAATTTCACTGTGAACACTTAGCCTACGTGCTATGTGGGTAAGCCAGGATAATATACTGAGAAATAAATAATCCCACTGATCTCCACAAATACACTGGACTTACGATTGCCAACCTGTTTTTGGAGCAACTTGATTATCGCCATTTTGGCGCTGATAGCAACAATGAGCGTTATGTAAGCGTACTCGGAACAAATGAATAATAATAATAACAATTTATTTCAGGTAATGAAAATACGGATTGTATTTTCATAACAATATTCACACAATATGAAGCAGATTAAATTAATATTAAAATTGAATTGAATAAGAATATAAGTGTAACAAATGGAGCTAAGTGATGAGACAACATGGGTCAACACAGACCATTTGACAGTGTAAATTTTAATTCCTGGTACGCTCTGTGGGCCGCTTTGAATTTGCACGATAACTGTAATTTTGTATGGCACATCTTTCCAGCTTACTATGTCAATTTCAGTGAATAATCCACACATTCCTCTAGAGATTACTTCACTATCGTGGATAGTATAAGCGTATTACGGCGTTTAGTCGTTCGTATCTTTGTACCTATATTATTTATTTTATCAAAACCATATTGAGTTTCACTGGCTAAAGAATTTTACCAATAATTCTTTGATCAAGACAGGATTGTTATATTGATAAAAGCATTTCTCGTGCTTTGCTAATTTATATATTGAATGCGGGGGGTTTTTTTTTTAACAAAAGCTTCAACATAATGAAATTGGCAGCTGTGCTCAACAGAATATGCATAATATTTATTTTACTTTTTTTTAAATATTAAATAATTTATAATCAAGTAATTTTATTATATTAGTTTTCCTTTTAATAATCTTTATTGACATAATAATGTAATTTTACATGTACATACAGTATACATCTGAGCCTTTCGCGTGCGGCAACAATATGATTTCTGAATATGTTACGTTAAATGTATTGTTGAAAGGTATCTAGTAACTACACTGTATATAATATCATTTTATTAAATGTATATCAAACAATGTATTTTAATAATGAACTGAAGAAAATCATGCAATATTTATTGGTGTTTCATTTTATATCCATAACCTGGCTCCATAATTATCGCTTTTATATTTTAACAGTCCGTTAACAAGCTATCTTTTTGTGATGCAAACAATTGTAATAGTAATAACTTTCAAAAAATTGTACACTCTGAAATAAAGGCTATTTTTATTTAACAAGCTATCTTGTTCTCTATTCTACAGATAAACACTGTCTGGGCCTTTAATGTCGTATCTCACGAATAAGGATACATACTATTACAAAAGGTCTACTTTCAAGAGCATTTTTGTGTTTTATTTTAATACTAACTAGCTGCCCTGGCGAACTTCGTTTCGCCCAACTGTCGATGCAATTTTTTAAAATTTTTCTCTCCGTAAGAACCATCCTCGTACTTCAAGGAATAGTATGAAAAAAGAATTAGCGAAATCGGTTCAGCTGTTCTCGAGATTTGCGATGACCAACACATTTAGTGATTCATTTTTATATTATTATAGATGAGCACATATGCAATCTTAAAGTTTATGTTGGTAAAGGGTTTTAGGGGAATTTGCACTGGCGTTGCCATAGCAACAGTTTCATCATCATCCCATTGCTGGCTCACAGTCTGAGCTCACAGTCATTATTCTGAGGCTGGCTCACTAATGAGCACGGGACACGGGTCTCCTTTCAGAATGAGTAGGGGTAATATTCTCTTTGATGTGTGTGGTGCGGTGCTGTGGTTCTTCTCCGGACTACTATGGTCTGAAGCCTCTGAAACGTACAGTGCGACAAGCATGCGACAAGGCTCTCTTGGCACTTGAATGACACTGAAAGGCACTGTTGAGAACAAAGGCTTTTGCATCGACATAGGAGGTAATAATCAAAAATTCAAATTTTGGATAGTTTTTTTTTGTGCAAATCGGAAATTTCAGAAAATTCTCTTTTAGGAACAAAATATGAAGTAGGTACATGAGTATTTTTGACCAAAGTTTTTATGGAAAAACATGTAGATGCATAAATGTTATGCCCGCAAAACTCATTACCATAAGCCTTCGGTGTATGATTAGATGATTAGTCTACTATTTTCGAAAAACTACCTAAAATTTGAATTTTCGCGGCCGGTTGTATCAAACCACCTTAAGGATTAGTAGGTACTTAAAATTTCTTTGGGCTTTTGCCCCTATTCTCCATAGTCACAAGATAATCACTGGTCTGTGGATCTTTGTCTATTTGCTCATAGGTCATATCCTGTATGTTATTCAGTTATTGTTGGTTATTGTTCTGTGATCGCAGGTCGTGAAACGAACGTGTTTAAAAAAAATATTTGCAACGTGCTTTAATTTAAAATTAATTTATCAAATAGTACATAGGCAGTTGTTTCTTAGTTAAATAGGTTTAAAATGGAGAACAATAGACGAGGAAACATTAATGGATCACTCGGTCGTGGAAGTGAAAACCCAAGGAGCTCACGTGAGTTGCATTCACATTAGATAGGAGCTCATCGCAGATTCTAGATCTAATAAGCCTCTAAAAATGTGAAGCTGGTTACGGGTTCTCCACCTTCTTCATATTTTGGTTTGTGGCTTTTATTGGATGCATCGAACCATGGCACGAAACTAACGTGTTTTAGTCATTTGTAATCTACCTACATACCCTACGATTTTTCACGTCAGTCATTAAGCCCTACATTTTGTGAGATATTCTACAGTGTTTTAAAAATTGAAATGTTTTTTTTATTTGAATTATAGTTCACGAGCTCTTGCCCGTTGCTTAGAGCTTGTGGGAGCTCTTTGTTTTTAGGGTTCCGTACCTCAAAAGGAAAAACGGTAGGACCCTTATAGGATCACTTTGTTGTCTGTCTGTCCATCCGTCCATCCGTCCGTCCGTTCGTCCGTTCGTCCGTTCTTCCGTCCGTCCGTTCGTCCGTCCGTCTGTCTGTCTGTCTGTCAAGAAACCGACGGGGTACTTCCCGTTGACCTAGAATCATGAAATTTGGCAGATAGGTAGGTCTTATAGCAGACATTCGGGGAAAAATCTGAAAACCGTGAATTTGTGGTTATATCACACGAAAAATATGAAATTGAGGTCATGAACTAATAATTATTAGTATTTTAAATTTTCTCGAAGTAAGATAACTACTTATATCAAGTGGGGTATCATATGAAAGGTCTTCACCTGTGTATTCTAAAACAGATTTTTATTTACTTATGTTTATGCATCATATTTTTTGAATTATCGTACAAAATGTCGAAAAAGTACGACTATAGTACGGAACCCTCGTTGCGCGAGCTTGACTCGCACTTGGCCGGTTTTTCTCAGTATTCTATGCCCAAGTTCTGTTCATACTCCAAGATGCAGGTATAATCTGCACTAAGTAAAATAACATGAACAGTGGTGAGTGCCAGCTGACATGAAAAAGGCTGAAAAAGGCAATGCAAAGCCACACTGTGGACAAGCAAGCCATTGTGCTGGCCATGTGTTGCTGGCTAAGTGCCTGTTAGTTGCTTTGACGCTTAGAGTGACTTTGTCCGCGTGGCGCACACAAATTTCATATCTACATCATAATATTGTAATTACTAAATCAGGAATGTATTTTACTACATGTATTCAGTGAAGTATTTTTGCGTAGGCAACTCATCTCAGCAGCAGGGGCGGTCCTATCTGGTCCCGCAGCGTCGCCCGTTGCTGGTCCCGCAGGCACACTCAACGCCGCTCAGGCCACCGCGCTTTGCGCCGCGCTCACCGGAGTACCCGCCGCCCAGTCCACTGCACTTTACGCCGCGCTCACCGGAGTACCCGCCGCCCAGGCCACTGCGCTTTACGCCGCGCTCACCGGAGTACCCGCCGCCCAGGCCACTGCACTTTACGCCGCGCTCACCGGAGCACCCGCCGCCCAGGCCACTGCACTTTACGCCGCGCTCACCGGAGTACCCGCCGCCCAGGCCACTGCACTTTACGCCGCGCTCACCGGAGTACCCGCCGCTCATGTCATGGCGCTTTGCGCCGAGCTCACCGGAGTACCCGCCGCCCAGCCACAGCGCGCCATTCGGTGATTTTTAGCCATTTATATTATACCTACTAGCTTCTGCCCGCAGGCAAAGTTTTGTCCGCGACGACTGCACAAATTTCAAACCCCTATTTTACTCCCTTAGAGGTTGAATTTTCAACAATCCTTTCTTAGCGGAAGTCTACATTATAATATTATGCCGCATGCCAAATTTCAGCCGTATCCGTCCAATAGTTTGAGCTGTGAATTGATAGATCAGTCAGCCATCTCTTCCTTTTCTATATTTAGCTAGCTGATGTCAGCTAGGTTTTAGGTTTTCAAAAATCTCATAGTTAAACTGATTTTTCGGGATAAAAAGTAGCCTATAATATCTGTATCCGGGATGTAAGCTATTTCTGTATTAAAGAGATGATGCCTGCAACTTCGTAAACGTGGATGGTATTTGAAAATCCTGTGGGAACTCGCCCCGGGAGTTCAGCCCCAGGATGCAACTTATATCTATACCAAATTTCGTCAAAATCGGTTAAACTGCTAAGCCGTAAAAAACTTACAGACAGACACACTTGCATTTATAATACTATGTACGACGTATAGACTATCTGATTCGCCCGGCGGCGCTCGGATACCTACAATTTGTATTTGTACCTACACTCGTCACTCTACAGGATTATGTAGATATCCACTGAGTTGAAGTATCATTATCATCATCAACCAATAGACATCCACTGGTATACGACATAGGTCTCTTGTAGGGACTTCCACACGCCACGGTCTTGCGCCGCCTGGATCCAGCGTCTCCCTACTCCCGACTCGTCTGATGTCGTCCGTCCACCTAGTGGGGGGTCTTCCAACGCTGCGTATTCCGGGGCGAGGTCGCCATTCCAGCACTAGCGCTATGAAGTATAACAAAAATCAATTATATGTTAATAACCTGCGATTTTACGACAAAATGACTTATTATACTTTTTAATCATCTGTGTATACTCTATCGATATAATTAGGTATCAGCCATCGACATAGGAGGTAATAATTCTTGTACTACGAAGCAGTACATAAAATATTTCTTTGGTTTCAGCTTACGATATCATTAAAAAAAACAAAATGGCGGCTGGACCATAGACCAGTGACCGTCGGAGCCCTTTGCTCTCTTTCTTTATAATTATTTTTGCCATAGATTTCGAGCCCTCATCACCATCACTGGCGGCAGCTGCAGACCCAGCAAATAATAACATGGAGGAGCCTGAACAAAACGACAGAGAAGGTATGGTACGTCCTTAATCAATAAATAAACACCGTCATGTTGTAAATTGTAATTTCAGATTGGACTATAATATAGTCCCCGCCAATCTTCTTGGCAGGTATAGTACGATTTAAACTTAAATGCGTCTGGTTGAAGTTAGCTTTGCAATCTTGCGCATGGTACACTCGAGAACTAAATCACTTAACGGGCGGCGGTAGGTGTTTAGTATATAACTAAATTTTAGTCTGTGTCTACATTATTTAATCTGTAAATTGTATCTGTCAATTGTATTTCCTTCTCGCTCTCTCTCTTCGCCTTTAACTGGAAGTCCTTGTTCTGAGAACTGGAACTAAATGGACGTGTTACGAAGCCTCTTCGTTTAATTTAATAAGCCTATAAGATGCCTGAAAAGGAGCTTCGTTGCCTAGAAATACAAGGTCGGTGAGTACCTCCGGAGGCCTACATAGACTGCAGGCGTATACTGAAACGCCTGCAATCACTAACAGTAGGTTCCACCTCAGCTTAAGCAAGCTTAAACAAAGTAACTTTCTCAATTCGACTGTACAAACAAACAAGACACGTATAGCGAGAGAGAGACGCATCAAGTAACTGTAGGAGCGAGACGTGCGCTGATCCTCCCTGCTACCTCGGGCGACCTCGGACACCCAAAATGTGTGTTCTGCGCAACGTCGGTCGCAAACTTCAGGGGCGTATTTACGTTTGAATCGTACCGTACGCGTAGTTCGTTAATTTTGGCGCAATGACTGAGTAGTGAGTTGTCAAATGGAAGCTGAGTGGGGGTTCAACATAGACTACGCCATGGGATTAGAAACTAAACTAAGTACCTAATAGAAAGGTTTCAATCTGATAAGAGTCTTCTTCTTCGTTCTGGGCTGGTTTCCGCACTTAAACGTTTCCGTCTGTTGTGCGTGTAGGTATTGCCCATCCCCGCTGAAGAGTATCTGATAAGAGTCCAAGTTAAAAAATTTAAATCGTGTATACCCGTGTAGTTACATTATTATTAGGGTTCCGTAGATTTGAAGTTGATTTTTCGCCGGTTCGAGGATGTACAATGATTTTATTTTACTAGTAGAGTCACGCGATGTCAGCCAGCCGCCTGCCGCCGCCGCCTCCGCCTCCAACCGAGCGCAAGCCGGCGGGCACGACGCGGACGGTGCCAACGCGGTAACTCACCTAAAAAACTGTTTCATTTGATTAATCTATCAGTAACATAATATAATTAAACAGAATTTTCACTTATGTTTATTATTTTATTTTTAGTTTAATTTTAAGTACATAATACTAATAACCAGGACGTCCCGCGTTTGGGCCCGAACAGAAAACCAGCGTTGCGGGTTACAATGTCGTGTACCCACAACATTCAGCTGTGTTCGGGCCTTTTCGTTGGCACGACACATTGTAGACACTAGGTACCTATTTGTTGGATTAGCTTTTAAGGAATGTTTTTTGTAAATATTTGTGTTTATCGTGTGTTGGATCAATCAATAAATCTATTTCTATTCTAAACCCATACTCGGCCGAACACGACTGCTGGACCAAAGAAATGTTCCAGATAGGCAAAACTCGTATTTTAATCCGTAATTTAAAGGGCTGTAAGTAAGGCTGGGGTCGCTCTGAAACGTCAGACACTCCCGACAGCATGCGATGATGTCATAAAAAAACCGGCCAAGTGCGAATCAGACTCGCGCACTGAGGGTTCCGTAGTACAATCGTATTTTATCGACATTTTGCACGATAAATTAAAAACTACTTACTAGATCTCGTTCAAACCAATTTTCAGTAGAAGTTTGCATGGTACATCATATATTTTTTTTAGTTTTATCATTCTGTTATTTTAGATGTTACAGGGGGCGGGGGGGGACACACATTTTACTATTCAGTTTAGAAAAAAATTATATTGAAACCTCAATATCGATTTGGAAGACCTATCCATAGATACCCCCCCCCCACACGTATGAGTTTAATGAATTTTTTTTTTTGAGTTTCAGTTTTAAGTACGGGGAACCCCAAAATTTATTGCTTTTTTTTCTATTTTTGTCTAAAAATCTTAATGCGGTTTACAGAATACATCTACTTACCAAGTTTCAACAGTATAACTCTTATAGCACACGAGTATCTACTCGTGCTTATAGTTTCGGAAAAAAGTGGCTGTTTCAGACAGACGGACAGACACAGACATGACGAATCTATAAGGGTTCCGTTTTTTGCCATTCGCCTACGGAACCCTAACAACGGCCTGATAGAAAGAAATGCTCGACGATTTTACCTAAATGTAAATAGGCATTTGACCATTATATTTATAACTCGTCTCAATAAAGAGAAACGAAACGAAGGCTTCACTCTCTCACTATACTCAGATGTAGCGTGCGAGAGGGAAAGATTAACGTACCTACATTTATTTTCTTATTATATAAAGTGATCCTTCTTTGTTTTTTAGGAAACAGCTGAAGAAGCCATTAGAGCGGCAATTGAAGACATGCAGGAGCTCAACCGAGTAAGTATCTTTTATAAACTACCTGAACTTCGTCCGCGAGGAAGTACGTTTTTGACACATCCTGTTGAAACTAATAATAATAATTTAATCGTACATAATCGTACCTAAATGGCGGTTAAGTACCACGATTAATACGATATTTTGACCCAGTTGCATGAGTCTGGGTCGAAATATCAATATTCAACATTTTTATTTATCGTGCTACGTACCCACTTTTTACATTATAATGTCAGTATCCGTATGTATAAAATTGAAACATCAGTCAGTAATGGATACCACTCAGGATAATTTAAACGCTAACATATAACACTGTTCTCGCCGCTCTTGTTCATACACCTGTACACTTCCCGCGCGCCGCTCGTTCTCTCGTGGTCGCTGTAGCTGTCGCGTGTGGTCTGCAGAGCCTGCTGGAGCTGCTCGAGTGCCCAACGTGCCTCGAGTACATGTCGCCGCCCATGTCGCAGTGCCAGCACGGCCATCTGCTGTGCATGGGCTGCCGCGCTCGCCTCGCCCAATGCCCTCTATGTCGCGCTAGTTTCAGCGGAAAGCGCAACCGCGCCATGGAGGCGGTGAGTACAGATGTGCCGCAACTTGAAGTAGGTACCCAAATGGCGCTACTTCGCACCGTGCTGGCTATCATCATCATCATGATCAACCCATCACCGGCTCACTACAGAGCACAGGTCTCCTCTCAGAGTGAGAAGGGTTTTGGCCATAGTCTACCACACTGGCCAAGTGCGGATTGGCAGACTTCACACACCTTTGAGAACATTATGGAGAACTCTCAGGCATGCAGGTTTCCTCACGATGTTTTCCTTCACCGTTAAAGCAAGTGATATTTTAATCACTTAAAAACGCACATAACTCCGAAAAGTTAGAGGTGCGTGCCCGGGATCGAACCCCCCACCTCCGATTGGAAGGCGGACACGTCCTAACCACTAGGCTACCACGACTTAGTGCTGACCGTATAATAACAATTTAATATACTACATTTAGTGTTTGGATGTACACGGTTATGTAACTTTTGTAATGTCTAATGTAAAAAAAATTTAGGTGGCCGAGAAACTGCGCTACCCTTGCCGCCACGGCTGCGGGCGCCAGTTGCGGTTGGCGCAGCGGGACGCGCACGAGGGCAACTGCGCGAGCCGTCGCTACCGCTGCCCCGCCGCGGCCTGCGCCCAGCGTGAGCCGCTGCCGCTCGGCGCATTGCTGCATCACTTTCAGGTACACCCACAGCGCGTGACAGCGTGGCTTGCGCGAGCCACCGCTATCGCTGCCCGTCGTGGCCTGCGCCAAGCGCAAGCCGCTGCCGCACCACTTACAGTTACACGACCCTCAGTGTGGAGATGCGCTACCCGTGCCGAAACTTTTCAATAGAATAGGAGCTGTTAGTTGATGATTGCGCCTTAACAAATTAAAATATTTTTTTGACAGACGACTCACCCGGCGATGCTGAAGGTGGGCTTCAGACACGACATAGCTGTGGAGATGAATGAAGACCAGCACGACGACTGGCTGGTGCAGGCGGGGAGCGACCTATTCCACCTGAGGGTGGACATCGACTTGCGCACGTGGGGTCGCGAACTATTAGATATGGTAGAACAACGGCATACCAAAAATCTTTTTTAAGTATCATAATATTTTTTTAATTTTATTTCTTAGTTTAAGAGTCAAACTCCGACAAGTCGAAAACACCAAACAAGTCTATATTGTAGAAATTTTGCACTAATAACATAAAGTTTTTTTTGCAAGGCCACAATGAAAAGGTGACTGACTGACTGATCTATCAACGCACAGCTCAAACTACTGGATGGATCGGACTAAAATTTGGCATGCAGATAGCTGTTATGACTTAAGCATCCGCTAAGAAAGGGTTTTTGAAAATTCAACCCCTAAGGGGGTGAAATAGGGATTCTAAATTGGTGTACTCCACGCGGTCAAAGTCGCGAGCATAAGCTAGTTAAATTAATTAAATTTAATTTCAAAATGACAGTAAGTAGGTATGTTAAGCGGACACAGAAGAAACAGATAGTGAATTGGATACGCACAATAAAAATGACTTTGACTTTGACTTTGAAAAACGAAAAAATCGATAAGCCAACATAAAGAAGTTGTGTTCTATTTTTTTACCTAGGTAGCAATTATTTTGGTAAACCAATAAAAAAATAAGCTAGTTAAGAATAATAATAAATAATCAGGTTTTGTACATATTATAAACTAGAGGATGCCCGAGACTATATATTTATAATATTAGTATGGATTGTATTGATAGTTTAAAAAAGAAAAATAAATGTAATTTTTAGTATCTACCCTAAGTTTTGTTTTAACTTTTAATATATTTTATTAAAATGAATTATATGAAAAATGTCTTATGTAGTAACGCATTTCTAGCCTTATGTAGTAATCTATATTAGTGCAAAATTTCACAGTAGGTACATTCTTTTGTAATAAAAAAGTAATTTATTTTTGATCCGAAACAGACCTCTATTTTCCACAGTGCGTCGCCGTGCAGGTCCGCTACATCGGGCCCAAGGAAAAAGCCAGCGAGTACATATACGAGGTAATGTGTGGTTATACCGGCGGGTTGATTACGTATCTCACAAGATTTTTAAAGAACCTTGCGTTTAAATGTTTTTACATAATTTGGTACTGAGATACGTTGCATCCCGGCCAGGGACGGGCTACTACGGCTAGGCTACTTTTTACCTTGGAAAATCAAAGCTCCCACGGGATTTTCAAAAACCTAAATTCACGCGGGCGAAGCCGCGGGCATCAGCTAGTAAGAAATAATAAAAAAATCAACTAAAAATCTGTAGAGAGAAAAGTCGGTATGAGTAGCTGGTTAGTGGTTAGAGATATTATTTGAATGTAACATTATAACACACCAGTTTTTTCATTCTGTCGGTAGGTATCGTTTGTGGGGGTGCACAACGAGAGCAACCTGGTGTACACGCGCCAGACGCACAGTGACCTGGAGAACGTGTCGCTCACGGTGCGTCACAAGGACTGCTTCAACATGTCGCTGGAGCAGGTGCTCAACTTCCTGGGCAACAGGATCTGCGTGCCGCCCGTGTTCAACTTAAGCGTCGCCATCCGCACGCGCGAGCCGTCCGCACCCGCCGGCCGGCCGACCTGGACCGAGCTCCACGTACCCGCTCCCCTCCGTCGTCCTCGTCAGACTGAATAAACATTTACTTATAATCTTCGTGTCAACCAGGGTGGACGTCTACGTGCGTCCTTTAAGTACGTCGTTGTATGGCTCCAGTGAAATTTTTCAATTCAACCCTTTTTTATATTTTTATTTTAGTTTTTAAATAACATTTTTACCTGTTGTTAATTTATAATAATCTACTCGAACCTTAAGTTAACTTATATCTAGTTGTTTTCGTTTCTCAATTCAACGTTAAATGCGCGTCAGTGTATCCTTCTCGACTAGAGTGGACGAGATGCTTCCGGCAAAAAATAAAGGTTAGCGCACACTAAGCAGATAAGTGCTACAGCAATTTTCATTTCGACATATAAAAATGAAACGCTGATCGCAAATCTCGAGAACAGCTGAACCGATTTCGCTATTTCTTTTTTTATAATATTCCTTGAAGTACGAAGATGGTTCCTACGGAAAGAAAAAATTTATATAGCCTGAAAAAGAATCGACTGTTAGGCGGTACGAAGTTCGCCAGGGCAGCTAGTTGATCGATATAAGTTATCAATAAAAAATGCTTGAGCAATTTGTTTCTCCATGTGCGCTGACCCTAAGGTTGCCTGTCTACTGACACAGAGTCGAGCGAAGAAGTAATTTTTGATATGTATTTATTAATTTAGATTAAGATAGTATTTCCTTGACGTGTAGGTAAAAACACCATCATAAAAATTATAAAAATATGTATAAGCAAAAAATGACATTTCTCGTTCAAAGAGCTGCATTGTAATATGGGCCTTTGAAAGTAGTTTCTACAACTGCAAAGTGTCGCTACTAGATGGCCTTAAATAGTCGCTTCAGTACTGAGTGAACATACATATCACAAATTTCGTCACTGGCAGTAAGCGGAAACCGTGGCCGTGACAAAGTGGTGAAATAAAATTTTTATAGATATTTTTTTTAGAGTAGCCTCCCCTACATGTAAAGTGGGGATGAATTTTTTGTTCTCGTCTACCCAATAGTGTGGGGTATCGTTGAAAATAGGTTTTTTATGATAGTTTTAAGTTATGTATATAGTTTTAATTATGATAGTTTTAAGTTGTCAAATTTAAAAAAAAATACTGTGGGTGTGGGAACATCATTTTTCGATTTCTAGATCCGTTTGTAAAATATAATGTTTTAAAGTGCTAATTTTTATTAGAGTCAAGTGTCCCTCTCCTTCTATCAGCCAAATGGTAGTAGGTATATGGGAACGTGAAATAATTCACAGCAGAAGTATATATAATCAATTTTAAATGAAAACTATCATGGCTTAGTAGGGTTCACAGGTTAAGGACTTATATCTGTTTTTCGAGGATTGTGACTACGGAACCCTACACTGCGCGTGGCCTGCCACGCACTTGGCCGGTTTTTATATATAGAGATATTTTCGTTTCTTAATAAAATTATATTCTATTTGTATACAAGAAAAAGTGCAATTTTATCTGCGATGAAAATATTAATAGGTATTGTAATAAGTACAAAATATGTTAAAGATCCATCATCATCATCATCATGATCACCCCATCGCCGGCTCACTACAGAGCACGGGTCTCCTCTCAGAGTGAGGAGGGTTTTGGCCTATGGGCCACGCTGGCTATGTGCCGATTGGTAGACTTCACACACCTTTGTGAACATTATGGAGAACTCTCAGGCATGCAGGTTTTCTCACGATGTTTTCCTTCCCGTTAAAGCAAGTGATAATAGAACAAAATAATGAATTTGACGTGAGCTCACAAATTAGTCATTATTTTGAATAATTTCTTAAACTAGACAATTTCAAGTAAACATTTTTATATAAACCTGTGAAGATGATACTGCTAGGGGCGAAATTTGAATGCCATAAGTCTACTTTCTCGCATTAGTTTACAAATTGTGAAAAACCAAATTAAATTCGAATTTGGCGGGCAGACCCGTGTCTTCTGCCTTAAGATTGGAAAATCAAAAAATCATCTCATTTACCTATTACTTAAAAGAAGACTGTTTTTTATAAAAAATATATTTAGAATAGTTAATCTACTTATAACAAAGCTGTAACTGAACTATTTCAGTACATTAAATATATTTTGAAAATTTAATTTGAGTAAACATTATTATCCATGTTCAGGAGAGCCGCGGTAATACGGCCGCGTTAAGTAGGTCGCGCGGTGTCGACGGTTCGCGAATAACGCGACCGCGGACAGACCAGCCAGCGGTCATTCACGACACAGAACAAAAAGTGATTTGTCAGACGAGTCTGTGTAATACATAATTTTTCTCTTTACTAATAAAAATACAACGTGCAATACAGTGCACTATTTAATTGGACGCCCAGAAATCCCTAAACTATAAGGGTTTGTAGGGCACTTGGCTCCGCCATATCAAATCACTTTTCGTTCTGTCGTGAATGTCCGCTGGCTGGTCGCGTTATGCGCGAACCGTCGACACCGCGCGACCTACTTAACGCGGCCGTATTACCGCGGGTCTCCTGAACATCCATATAGACCCAAAACATTTTTTTTTTGAATTTTTGTCTGTCTGTCTGTATGTGCGCGCATCACGCGGATACTACTGAACGGATTTTAATGAATTTTAGTACCTACAGTGGTAGATGATACCCCGGGTTAACATATAGGTTAGTTTGTATCCCGAAAACAATTAGGGATTCGTTGGGATACGGGATCAAATTTTTTATCGATTTTACTGCACAACTCCGTCAAATTTTAACCGATTTTCACTTTTTTTTTCTACAAAGGTTGTACCGTCAGGTTGTTACCATGTAACATTGGTGATGATCTGATGGACAACAGCAAATCGATCGCGATCAGTAAGTATAATAACTTAGTAAAAAGTAGACTCACAATAGATTTTCATTTCTTCCCTATTAGCAACTGCTTTGATTCCGGTTAAAAAAATTGGTACGCGCCTAAATTTCTTAGTGCAATTTAATACGGGGTTTATCATTTCACGAGTAATGTTTATAATATTTTAATGTAGATAACGGGTACATAAGGGTTGTGGTTCCGACAGGACGTCCCGTCCCGTCGTTTTGGAAGCCATCTTTAGGCTTCTGGATTGGCATTAACATCAACATCGACCCTTGTATTCAGGCGGCGTAAGACCGTGGCGCGTGGAAGTCCCTACAAGATACCTATGTCCAGCTGTCGACGTCTATCGGCTATCTATATAATGATGATGAGAGGAGGACCCCCCCGAATAGAAGCCTGACGTGCATTCACCGCAGCTCATGCTCAAATTATTTCAGTCCAGCGAACAACTCAGGATCGGATGCAGCAGGTGTCAGTGGCACGGTAATGTTATCTATACAGTATTGTAACTCGGCCGTATCTTTGAAATAAATACCTACCTACAGCAGCGCGGTACGTAAACATGCGATAGGGCTGCCCGCCTCCGGCATATTAATTGCATTTGCTTACTTTGTGTTTAAATATGTACATGTCATTTGCCTACTTTGTGTTTAAATATGTACTTCTCATATTAAATATGTACTTGAACTTATTTTTAGTGAAAAAATCTCGCGGTTATTAAAAAAAAAAAACACCATCCGTTCGTCACTGCGGCACAGTCGCGACTGGCTGCACCGCGAGATCAAGGCGCGTAGGTATAGCTCGCGTTTCGCCCGTTTGTATAAAGTTGGAATACTGCATAATATATCATTACCGTGTCAGTGGGTAGTTCAAACAAAAACATGTTTTAAAGAGTTCAATATTTATTTATTTTTAATACATGTACAATTGGTTACAAATATTAGTATTTTTATATAATTTTACTATGCGCATGACGCGATAAAGAATTAGGACGAAAAAACTAAAGCTAACAATAAATATGTATTGTAATTAATTAGTGCCTAGGTAGTAAAACAAAATTAAATTGAAAACGTATATCACAAAAAGCATTGAGTAAGTAGGTATGCAATTAGAACAATAATATTAGTATCCATTATTTGGTACAACACGATCCAGTGAAAATGAAAATGATTCGCTAAAAAAACTCATCTACCTACATGGTGCGCTGATGATCATGGTAACACAATATGAGTATATAAAATCATCACGAAGTAAAAAATAATATATTTTGATAGGTACGAGTAGTAATGTGGATTCTCTTTTTTGGGACGCCAATTGTAGGTCAAGATGAATCACGACAGTTTACATTCCAGTTTAATGAATAGTAATAAAGTATAATAAATAGTTTTTGCAATTCACGAGCGTGTGTGAACACTTTACTTTTCGTTAACGTCATATGCAGGATCATTGCGTAAGTGTGCGTGCCTGTCGGACCAATCAGTCGCTCGCAAATGCACACATATACTTATTTTACTTACACCGATACAACAAGCATGAGCCACGCGCACTCGTGAATTGCAAGAACCATATTATTTCGTTATGCTTGGCTGTATCACACTTCCTTTCCCTAAAGACGCATGCAAAGATGGCGTCCGTAACTTATATTTTAGTGATTTTTTTTTGGTAAAACTCAGTCACATATAATTGTCAACATTTGGTCTAAATCTATCTTGTATATTTAGGAAATATATTCGAAGAAATGTGTCATGGATTAGATTGAATATGAATATATTATAATTGGTACAAGGAATAGTGACCAGTGACGATTCTATTCAAGTTCCCAAGGATCTCAAGCCAGCGCACATCCCGAAGATTAATAGAAGGCTACTTAATATCAATAAACCACCTTAACCTTCCTTTCCTATTCTTTGTTCCTCAAAATTTAGGAACGACGAATGCTCAATGTTTTATTACAAGTAAAAGCACAGCGAACTGATAAAAACACGCACGTTGATTCAAATAAATTAAAAAATAACCTTCACGCGCGGTTGAAATAAATGCGCGGAGCACGGGCTGGGTTTTTGAAAATGGGGTTCTTTATAACGACTGGTAGTTGACCACTTCTACAAAAGATGGCAGCGCAAAAAGTTGTTTGGTTTGGCGGCCATTTTTGACAGAATAGACGTTGGACCACAGAACATTTAAATAGTCTGAGCTTGAGTCTGAGTTACTCTCAAGTTGCGCCTATGACGGCTTCAAACCAACTGTTTTGTCGGTAATTAATTTAACCGAATAACTATCAATTTTTTGTTCGCGGTATGCGCAAGTTTTACTTACACTTAGACCCTACCTTAATACCTTCTATAGAAAAATACGTAAACAATTATGTTATGATGTTAAAAGGTACCCTAAAGAATGTACTCCTTGTAACGGTATGTGCGCAGGCTTGTTCAACTATGCACAAAATATATATGGAATAATATATATGAAAAAAAAAATATACATACCTACACGCGCTATAATTTTAAGAATAGGTACGTTATTAAAAAAATCAATTTACATCAACACGAAAAGCGCTATAATTTACAATGATAATAATATATTTATAAACATCCATTTTTTGGTAATTTTTTTAATAGCGCGTGCGTTAACAATAACCTATTTGAGATCAGTTATTTGAAAACTAAGGGAGATTTAACTATTTAAAAAATTACAATAACATTATGTACTGTTATGTTAGTACACAGTTACTTAAACATTAATTAATTTATTATTAACAGCGACAATTATTATGAAGTAATTTAGATTTTTATCACGCCAGCGCCGCGCGCCCGGTTTCGGCAGTCGACAGGTTAAATTCAAATGATATGGAAAACATTCATCAAATGATACAAAGCGAATTTTTTGGTTCCGTAGCTCATCGTGAAAAAATGGAATCCTTATACGATCAATTTGTTGTCGGTCATTATGTCAATGTGTCCGTGTGTCCAGGCCCGTTTTCTCAGAAAAGTTTTGACGTTGTTATAAGAAGTCCTAACCGACATCAAAATCTAAAGGTATATTGCACTTGTAGTCGAGAGGTTTTAAGGCACGAGTAAAGGGAGATATCCGTTATGATTAATTTCAAATTCTTTGGGGAAATAATACGCAAAAAACTGAGATTTTACTAAGCTTCTTCACGCTAAGTATAAAAAGATAGTATAGAAAGATTATACAGAGTACAGTGGCACCGATTCCGTTGTCATTGTTAAAAAGAAAAGGATGCAGATACTCTAAATTTAGTTTAGAGATAGTAGTGCACGCTACAAATTTAAACAGTAGGCTCGCGACTGTGCGCTAAAATCACGGGTTTTACCATCTAAAAATTAAATTTAAAACTGTCAAACTGCGTCTGTCCTTTTCATATTACATTAGTAATTAGTAGTAGTAGTAGTAGTAATTAGTAATTAGGATGCAAATACGCTTACATTGTAAGCACGCAGACCGTTCACTTAGTGAACAGTCTTAAGTATTTTTGTGTTATCAGCGAGTCATGTATTTAAGAAATCAATACAAGATTGAGATGAAGGGCCTGGACAGAGAGCTATTAATAATTTTATAACGTACTTCTGGGAGATAAAGTAATACGCACTTCTATACAATCGAGCGGTTTCCATTATATATAAGCAGGAGGGAAGTCGGAGGCAGCGCGTTGTACTGGACGACGCGACGCACGTACGAGTAGGTATGCTAATAAAATTTGATACATTACAGATTTATAAATAAAACGGTAATTTTTTTTGACAGAGTGCACTTGACTAATTTTTAAAACTATTACAAAGTTTAGAATAAGTACGTAATTTTAGTGTTTTATATACATATTACTAATGAACATCACTCACGAAACTTTAACGGCAATAATTCAATACGTAATATTCATGACACAAGCACACCGTACGTACATGTTTAGTTTTGCTAATGCTAGATCTTGACGCGAATACGTGCTAGAATTGTGTGAGATAGCAAAATTCAACATTCTTTATTAAAACTTGCTCGTTGAGCATGTACAGTACAGTACGAGTGGGTCTGCGCAGACGAGGGTTTTTGTCCGCGGGGCACAGAAATCTCCGAAGCTTAAATAAAATATACACCGAAAACTTGCCAAGGACCCAACGCAACGCATCGCTGGAAGCGAACAAACTCTCGAGCGCTCTGTGCGAACTAAAATCCGCTGTGTGCGTTAACCCGACTTGAAACGTTAGTTCAATTTTTTTTTAAAGACTCCCCCGTCCTTTAGTGCGGTCCAGTCGATGTCCACGGGAACTTTTTTTACGGCATACTTTTAGTCCCTTGTATGCGTTATTCGATGCAGTTGTAAGCGATCTATTTTGACAGACAAAATGTACCCCGAGGACTGCCCCTCGTCTCTGCATGCCTTAACTGCAAGGGGACAGTGTAACATTTTGCCAGTTCATTCGAAAAACCAACGTCCGCTGTTCGTCAAACCCTTAAGAGCAAACGATGCGTTGCGGCGGCGGTGCGGCGCCGCTGCGTCGTCTGACATAGAAATATCTGTGGCATGTCACACGATGCGCTCCGGCGCCGCACCGGACTTGCAACCACTGAGACGAGGCGGGGAGGGGTGAATGCGTTGCGTCGTCGGAGTGGCACCGCTCAGTTGTTTTTATTAACATACTGTCCAACGCTGCTACGGCGCCGCTGCGACATAAAAACGTTGCGGCGCCGCACCGCTCGTGTGCCCGCTGATACGGTGAAATCTTTGCGGTGCGGCGCCGCAACACATCGTGTGCCCCCAGTCTAACACATTTTACAGTTAAATAGACACTGAATCCGGAAGTAGAAACTAAAAATATTAGGATACATTCATGAAAGTCAATTTATTCTTAATAGTAACTATTATAATATCATCGCCAACGAGAGCTGTATGGAGACTTACATATACTGTGGCTGATTCTCTTGTACACGATCTCTAAACTAACAGGATTAAGTCTAGTGTTATGCTTTTCAGCGCAGAGCATTATGGAAGGAATACCTATTTAAGCTGTCATTTTAGTTTAGAGATTGTTTAATTTATAATTAAATTTTTGGGTAAGTTCCATTTGTTCTATAGAACTTGACGTCATCGGACAAAATGAGACAATTTTATCCTAATTTGTTCCTATAGAACATTTGAGACTTCTCTTTGTTCTATAGAACAATTAAACAAACATTTCTTTTTTTTGTGGCGGAATGTCATCAGGTTCATTTTTAGGGTTCCGTACCCGAAGGGTGCCAGCGGGGTCCCAAAATGATCCTGATGACATTCCGCCACGAAAAAAAAGGTATGTAGTTCTATGGAACAAATTAGGATAAATTTAAGATTTAAGATTTTTCAACAAGTATATTGACCTATCAAAATCAAATTTTACAGTACAATGCTGTTATCGCTGTCCCATTTGTTCCGGTGAGTGTGGTGGAGTGTTTTTTGTGGCTGTACTTTAAATATCTCTTAGCGTATAGACATAAAAACATATAAAGCGTATAAAGGGGAACACGGACGCTGCCGTTTGTACGAGGTATGTCATGCACTAACTACGTCACACTCCATCTGAGTATCTTTTCTCGGTGGCGGGTCCTAACTATGCGTTTCAAATGTGAAGACCATGGTGACCATTCCAAAAGTAAAATCAACACTTAAAGGAGGGTTTTACAATATTTTGAAAGTACTTTGTACAGGTAATAAACTTTTTCCACTGGCATCAATTTTTTTCACTGGGTTTTTTACTTTTTAAGGAAACTTAGAAAAATATAGTTACTTTGAGAAAAAAAATAAGCAGATCCTTTTATTTTATTCCATTACAAGTTAGCCCTGGACTGTTCTCTAAGATGGTAGCGGGCTAACTTGGAAGGGGCGTGCCGGTTGATATTACACCCACTTACCTTTATCGGTTTCTACACAGCATAGAATCGTAAAGCTAGATCGCTTGGCAGCACGGCTTTCCCGGTAGGGTGGTAACTAGCCACGGCCGTAGCCTCCCACGAGACCACACCAGAGACAATTTAGAAATTGTAAATTCCTAAATTGTTCCTCAAACCAATAAAGCATTCTCAATTATATTCACGGAGTATTTACATGTGAAACGTATAGTAGGTATATTATAAATAAAAAGCCTTATTATTTGATTACCACTACTTATAGATTAATATCAACATAAAATAAACATGAAACAAATT
This sequence comes from Maniola hyperantus, assembly GCF_902806685.2. Taxonomy (NCBI): domain Eukaryota; kingdom Metazoa; phylum Arthropoda; class Insecta; order Lepidoptera; family Nymphalidae; genus Maniola; species Maniola hyperantus. The sequence continues at coordinate 2,250,456 of NC_048564.1, forward strand.
GATCGATTCAATTATGAAAGAATTAAAACACCTATGCTAACTGTGTATGTCGCAGTGTGACGCAATATCTATGTGTTACTGTGAAGCGTCAAGTATACTTGATGCTTTCCTGGTATATGTCCTAGCTTTGATACAGACACCGATTAATATAACAAATATCGAAATGAAGCTGATCACACATTAGATCACACATTAGGGCAGGGCGGACGTGTTATTAGGGCAGTATTGAATAGGCAATGTTAATGCGATGTGTGGATTAGGAACTGAAGGCAATCTGATGTTCTACCAACCTATCGTCTTATGACTGCCTAACATCGGCCTACACTAAATGCATATTTATAAATTCATGATTTCAGAACAATAAATTAGTAAATTAGTTAACAGAAAAGAACAGGAACCTTAAAGAAATATAACTTCCTACAAGCATAGTTAAAGTAGGTATTACGATTTTGTTTCGTTCGTTTCATAATTTTTTTTATAAATTGATAGTTAAAGTAATATTAATGTAGAGCCAAAGAGAGAGATTGCGATTTTGACGTTTCGATAGAAGATATCAAAGTCATGTGTGCTAGAGGACACACAATACTATTTTGTACTTGTATGTAACTGACAGAAGTCAAAAACGCAATCTCTCGTTGGCCCTGCAATAGTAACTAACGAATATATTTTGCTAATTAATAATAAATTGAACCGTTATTTTCGGTCGTTATTGAACTTTACTTTGATATACACACGGTCATATCGATTGTGTGTTCAGTAGATTTTCCCTTTTGCTAGAGATAAAAGGTGATTGGTTGATACCACGAGCGGCGCAAGATTCGCATGCAGTGCATTGTTAAGCCAGAGTCCGTTGTATCGGACGCACAGGATGAATGCGGCTGCTGCCGGCGTCATTGCTATGTTTAGATAGTCCCTACAAAATGACTTCTTGCGAGCCATTTCAATTCTATGGGTCAACTGTACGGTTCACCTTTAAAATATAATCGTACTTTTGACATGAAATTTGACACATAAAGTTAAAATGGCGCGTGATAAGTAATTTTTTACGCATTATACTTAAAATACGTTGCGTTTTAATCAAAAGGCTTGATTGTACATTGCGTTCTCAACGTAAGCGCAAGATAAGCGTAGATGCTGGAAGATGTATATCCTATGCGCGGGACGGTGTGGGAGGAAGAGATGGGGTTCAGCCAAAGTCCTGTCGCTGCAGGGACACGGACACCTTGTAGAGGCTCTCCATCATGAAGGATAGGTTCGCGGACAGCTCGTTGACGGGCCGCGTTATCGCGACCATATCTGGAAAAACCATAAATAAATTCGCTTTATACGGGTACTTATCGCAGAAATAAACATATACAAGTACGCTGGGAAAGGAGTGTCGTACAAGATAACTAGTCTAAATATATAAAAGGAAAAGATGACTGACTGACTGACTGACTGACTGACTGATCTATCAACGCACAGCTCAAACTACTGGACGGATCTGGCTGAAATTTGGCATGCAGAAAGCTATTATGACATAGGCATCCGCTAAGAAAGGATTTTTGAAAATGAACCCCTAAGAGGGTGAAATTTGTGTAGTCCACGCGGACAAAGTCGCGAGCATAAGCTAATCGTCTATAAGTATCATAACGTAAGAAAGGCCTTAGATTACGGCTACATACCTGGCTGCGCTTGCGCCAGACCCTTGCAGTAGACATGAAGGAGACTAGTGACGTCATCCTCCGGGAGTTCACCGCGCTCCAAAATGCGCTCCGCGTTGCGCTCTCGCACCAGCGCCAGCGCCGCACCCCACCTGACACAAAACTTCTTTAGACCCAACTTGATACAGGTCGGTTAGCAAAAGCTGGCACGTTGACACACACACAAACGCAATTTGTGTACAGCATGTTCTAAAGGGGTCCCAAGGTGCTAGAATGGCGACCTCGCACCGGAAGACGCAGTGTTGGCAGACCCTCCACTAGGTGGACGGACGACATCAGACGAGTCGCAGGGAGCCGCTGGATTCAGGCGGCGCAAGACCGAGGCGTGTGGAAGTCCCTACAAGATACCTATGTCCAGCAGTGGACATCTATCGGTTGATGATGATGATGTTCTAAAAAATCGATTAATATTATTTTAACGTAATAGTGCCCCAGCTGTTTTCAACGAGCTGCGTGCCGCGACTTTATCCTTTTAATGATTTGTTAGATTCATTTTTTCATTAACCTAAAAAAAACCGGCCAAGTGCGAGTCAGGCTCGTGCGACGAATGTTCCGTACAACGTTGAATTTTTCGTCATTTTGCACGATAATTCAAAAACTATGATGCATAAAAATAAATAAAAACCTGTTTTAAAATGCACAGGTGAAGACCTTTCATATAATACCACACTTGGTATAGTTATCTTACTTCGAAAATTGAAAATACAAATTTTTAGTTCATGACCACAATTTAATTTCTTTTGTGTGATGTAACCACAAGTACACGGTTTTCAGATTTTTCCCCTTATGTCTGCTATAAGATCTACCTACCTGCTAAATTTCATGATTCTAGGTCAACGGGAAGTACCCTGTAGTTTTCTTGACAGACAGATCGACAGACAGACAACAAAGTGATCCTATAAGGGTTTCGTTTTCCTTTTGAAGTACGGAACCCTAAAAACCAACTATTGGTAGACTGACGCTTAAAAACTACAAAAATCGCGCTATATTTCATAATAGTAGTAAAAAACCCAATACTTAACGCTCATAAGCTGGCCACTTGCGAGAGGGACAAATACTTAGACTTTTCATGAACTTGCGTTTATTCATAGACACTACACAAACGCAATGTGTGAATGTGTTGTACGTACCAACTCTTGTTAACTCATCTATAGTAGCACACGTCTTCTTTTAAATTAACATAGAATGATTAGTGATCATGAATATCATGATCAACCCATCACCGGCTCACTACAGAGGACAGGTCTCCTCTCAGAGTGAGAAGGGTTTTGGCCATAGTCTACCACGCTGGCCAAGTGTGGATTGGCAGACTTCACACACCTTTGAGAACATTATGGAGAACTCTCAGGCATGCAGGTTTCCTCACGATGTTTTCCTTTACCGTTAAAGCAAGTGATATTTTAAAGTAAATAAATTTTAAAGAATGATTAGATTGTAGAATTATTATTATTGTTAGTTGTTTTTGTTAGTTTATGATGAGTAGGTATTGTTGAATTATTGTTAGTAACTAGTTATTGTGGTTATGATTCCGTGGCGGTCCGCGTCACCCGGTTCAGGGTACCAGCTGAAAATCAGCGCCGTATGTTCTTCGTGCAACAAGGATACAGCATAATGCTGAGCTGGGACCCTTTTCCGTGTTGTGCCACACATGACAGTTTGTTCCGGCGCTTTTTTTGCTTGTTCTCAGGTGGAGAAGCGCCGGAACAACCAGCTCTAGTTTTTAGATGTGATGTGTGGTACAGTTTTGTAAATAAACGTCTTTCTTAAAGTGTATAATGCAGCCTAAGATGGAGCGTACAAATGACCTAGATGCCTATTCACTCTTGATTTGAAGGTTGAACCTATATTGAAACTTGACGGAGTTGTTGTGGGCTCTTCTCAGACCTGGGCGCGTTTGGAACCATCGTAGCGTTAGTTTTAGTTTTAAGTTCGCGTAGTAATTATTACCACTATATCATCTTACAAACCAACAGCCGACCATCAAAAGTGTTATTTCGAATAAATTATTTGAATTTGAAAGTGGAGGAAAAAACTGAAAGCGGAAGGGCATTTCTTATCTTATGATTCGAATTAGAAACGGATGGTTTTGGTACTATCCTCCGAAAACGACCGCCAAATGGAACAGATGTTTTGATGCCACCGTCTTTTATCGAAGTGTTTAAAGTACCAAGTATTTAAAAAAGAAAGTATATTAGCCCTATTAAATGACTAATGTTCCCCTTTTTTCTCCAACAAAGCGTGAAGCTTGTGCTAGGAGTAGGTACGACAATAGTGCATCGGGCGGGGTTTGAACCGACGACCTTTCAGTTTTCAGTCACTCCTTTACCAGTTGAGCTATTGAATCTCTATTGGCTCTAAATTAGTACAACGTAGTGCCAATTAGAATTATTTTTTGGTTTTACGCGGCATTTGTAACGAGAACGCTAAATTTGACATCGGAAATGGCAACAGGCCTAGGCCAGACCAGACCAGAGACAATTAGAAATTATAAATTGGGAAATTGCCTCTGTCGAACCTCGAACCCACCACTTCTAAGACCCCATCTCTCACAACTGTGTTCGGGAGTTCGTGAATAAAAATGTACAAAGAAAAATTTCAGAATTAAATTGTCAGATCGGCGGAATGAATTTCCAGAGTTACCGTGCAGCTCAAATGAAAATAGCTGCCACCCATTAACACAAAGCAAAAGGGGGTTCAACCAATGGCAGTCAGTTGCGAGAGCGTCCGAAGCTGCAATGGCTGTTACTACGAGTACAAGCAAACGAATGAATAACGGCAATATTGGTGTGTGGCGAGTACTCTAGCGCTTTGAGTGCTTCTAGGAACTACTGCATTATTAAATTCTAGATAACAATTTAATTACGGATTACGGATCGCGAATAATTGAACCGGAAATTTCATGTCACGGTTCAGATGCAAGATCAATCGTTAATTATATTACATTGAGATGCGACATAATATCATTTGATTTAGACTTGGACGATAGAATTATATCTGTCGCCGGCAAATAATAGAATTTCATCGTTCACAAACAGCGTCACTTGCTACTAATTTTCGCTATCAACATTTGGATTAGGTAGACCTTTACCACAAAACGAAAATTTAATTAAGGTGGGACGAGGATTACTACCCCATTATAAATGCGAAAGTGTGTTTGTTTGTTTGTTTGTCCTTCAATCACGTTGCAACGGAACAACGGATCGACGTGATTTTTTTCCATGGATATAGTTTAAGACCTGGAGAGTGGAGAGGGACATAGGCTACTTTTATCCCGGAAAATCAAAGAGTTTTTAAAACCTAAACTCAACCGTATGTACTCGCGGGCATCAGATATTTTTTATATCCGTATTTTAAGGATTGGTTGGGTTGCGTGGGATGAGTGCATGATCGCTGTTAGCGTTCCGGTACGAAACCAAATGGGTATCGGTTTAATAAAAACTGCCATACCCTCACCCGGCTATAGCCCTGTTCCATCTTAGACTTCATCATTACTTACACCAGGTGAGATTTGCAGTCAAGGCTACCTCGTAATCTGAATAAATAAATAAAAAAAATCTACCACCAGGTTTAGAATCCATACAGGTTCCTACGGATAAGAACTAATTCCATCAAAATTTTATTCCATGCATCCGCTTATGTTAGAGCGCTGACAAAACTGAGGGCGACGACACATCGAAACGACATGTCGCAACGCATAAATATTGTCGTATCCAGTTCAGTTCCTAGTGAGATATGACACGCACTACACGTGTCATTGCTGCTAGGCTAGCGTAGCTACGAATCAGAAAAAACTGAACAAATAAAAAACTGAATATCATTGGTGCATCCATTTGTAGCTATTATGATGACGCATTGGAAATTTCCACGATGCGTTATTGCATCGTCGTAGATTTTGCGATGCGTCGTCGCACCGCAATGATGCTCACACGCGCCCTTGATATGTATGTGTGACTATGTGTATGGGTCCATGCGTGTATCATATCTCTGCCTCTAAGTGAATTGCAGCAGAATGGTATGACTACATACGACGTGTGTGTGCTTGCCTTCGCTTCTGCACAAGCTGCCGTAGTCTATTATATACTAAGAGATGCGTGAGTGGCTGTGTGTACGTGTGTCCATGTGTGTGTGTGCGTGAGTGCATACCTCTGCCTTTGCATGAGCTGCAACAGGCGCGCGTCGTCGTGCGGCGCGGGCGAGTGCTCGCCCCACGAGTCGTTGAGGTGCGCGAGAAGCGCCGCACGCACCGTCAGCACCGCGTTGCTCATCTCCACTCCCTGACACAAACAGTCAAGTTTAAAGTATTCGCGTCTCTTTCTCACCAATGTAATAAGTAAAGGTCAGGCTGATCTGCTATGAATCTATTTTAGCTCTGAACTGTCCTTGTAATTTGTAACTTTAGGTGCCATTCTTAAGCATGATATTTTTTGTAGGGTAGAATTAACATTTTAAAACTAAAATAAGACGCAAAATAGAAACTAGAAAAAAAAAACAGCAGAATCGACACCGACGCGACGTCGCAGGTGAGCATCTTTTTAAGTCTATGACAAAATCTTTATCATTAAATTATCACAAGAAACCTAAAAAAATTTCTTCTAATGAGTGCCTAATTTACTGATTTTACTTGGCTAATCATGAGATTCATTCTAATCGGTCTTTGACAAATTACTGATTGGTTTTAGCGTTCGAGTGCTTTGGATCTATAACTTAAGGCAGCTCAGTTCGGTGCTTTCTTCATACAAACGAAGGAGGGAAAATACAACAATATTCGATATTGAACGCACAAAACTAAGAATTATATCGATTTATCTCGTCATTATCTAGGTTCAATGATATCTAAAACATTGAAAAAAATATTGATTTAAAAGTTACGAGCCTCAAAAGATTCCTATTTTAACACTAAATTTATGTCAACTTTGGGCGTAAATAAATAAGATAAGGGATATGAAAATTCTAAAACAATTTATCATTACACGTAGTTTATTTATTCGTTAGTTGAAATAACTTTACTTTGCAAACATAAATTCAGTAGTTTTTTCTCAAAAATACTTTTCCCAAACTACTGTTCAACCCTTTTCAAGCGCTAGATTTCGGCTAAAATAATCATGCCTCTCACCCCAAAACATTAGACACCATGCGGGTGGCGGAGGGAAGGGCCAGCCCAGCGGCGCGCGGCTGCGCGTGTAATATTGTGGTTTCTATGACGACGAGTGTTGTTTTCAAAAATAAAAGTCGTAATTATTTCATAAAAGTACTTGATTATTTATTAATAAGTTAATTAGCTTCTTATAATCCAGTGGCTATGCAAATGTGTAGAAAATTGAGCAGAGTCAATAAGTGTTATCCTTCAAATACTTATTGCATTTTGTACATTGACCTCTGGAATTTGAACTTTGGACACCAATTTTATTCATTGGTTTATTGACCTGACTTTGTTGTTGAGGTCCTAGTAGGGATATCTACTCGTGTGGTCCTAGTACAATAGGTAAGTAACTTTGTTTAGTTATTTATTTTATCTAATTTTAAACCGGCCAAGTGCGAGTCGCTCGCGCACCAAGGGTTCCGTACTCAGGTATTTTTTGACATTTTGCTCCATAAATCAAAAACTATTATGCATAAAAATAAATAAAAAATGTGTTTTAGAATACACAAGTAAAGCCCTTTCATATAATACCCACTTGGTATACTTATCATACATTGAAAATTGAAAATACTAATTATTTTTTCATTAACACACTTTAATTTTTTTTTGTATGTTGTAATCACAAATCTACGGTTTTCGGATTTATTCCTTTACTTGTGCTCTAAGACCTACGTATCTACTAAATTTCATGATTCTGGGTCAACGGGAAGTACCCTATAGGTTTGTGTGACAGATACGACACAGACGGAGAGACGGACAGACAGACAGACAACGAAGTGATACTAAGGGTCCCTTTTTTCCTTATAAAGTACGGAACCCTAAAAAGGTACCTGTATATGTATAATAATATAGGTAGGTAGGTACCTACCTGGTGGTATTTCTTTGTATTTTTAGGGTTCCGTACCTCAGAAGGAAAAAAACGGAACCCTCTGTCTGTCTGTCTGTCCGTCCGTCTGTCCGTCCGTCCGTCAGTCTGTCCATCCGTCGGTCCGTCTGTCGGTACGTCTGTCCGTCTGTTCGTCTGTCCATCTGTCCATCTGTCCATCTGTCCGTCTGTCTGTCTGTCGGTAGGTAGGTAGGTACCTACCTGGTGGTATTTCTTTGTACTTTTAGGGTTCCGTACCTCACAGCTGGTAATCACAAATCTACGGTTTTCGGATTTATTCCTTTACTTGTGCTCTAAGACCTACGTACCTACTAAATTTCATGATTCTGGGTCAACGGGAAGTGCCCTATAGGTCTGTGTGACAGATACGACACAGACGAAGAGACGGACAGACAGACAGACAACGAAGTGATACTAAGGGTCCCTTTTTTCCTTATAAAGTACGGAACCCTAAAAAGGTACCTGTATATGTATAATAATATAGGTAGGTAGGTACCTACCTGGTGGTATTTCTTTGTATTTTTAGGGTTCCGTACCTCAGAAGGAAAAAATGGAACCCTATGTCTGTCTGTCTGTCTGTCCGTCCATCCGTCCGTCCCTCGGTGCGTCTGTCGGTCCGTCTGTCCGTCTGTCCGTCCGTGCGTCTGTCGGTCCGTTCGTCGGTCCGTCCGTCTGTCCGTCCGTGCGTCTGTCGGTCCGTTCGTCGGTCCGTCTGCCCGTCCGTCTGTCCGTCTGTCCGTCTGTCTGTCTGTCCGTCTATCTGTCTGTCTGTCTGTCTGTCCATCTTACAAATAAAGTACGCAACGCTTCGTACAAATAGTACTTTTATTTATTTATTCAGCTACAAGTTAGCCCTTGACTGCAATCTCACCTGGTGGTAAGTGACGATACAGTCTTGCTTACGGCTATTTCGGATCGGGAATTCTTGGATTCAGATTAAATGCAGTGCAAAAAGAGAGATCATTAGGATTCCGTACCTCAAAAGGAAAAGGGAACCCTTATAGGATCAGTTTGTTGTCTGTCTGTCTGTCTATCTGTCAGTCTGTCAGTGTGTCTGTCAAGAAACCTGTAGGGTACTTCCCACTGACCTAGAATGATAAAATTTGGCAGGTAGGTAGATCTTATAACAGTTATAACACACGTAAGGGGAAAAATCTGAAAACAATGAATTTGTGGTTACATCACGAAAAATAAATAAAAATGTGTTCATTAACGAATAGTTAGTATTTTCAACTTTCAAGTAAGATTAGTAAACCAAGTGTGATATCATATAAAAGGACCTTACTTGTACATCAAAAACCGATTTTATTTATTTTTATCCATACTAATATTATAAATGCGAAAGTGTATCTGTCTATCTGTCCGTCTGTCTGTCTGCTAGCTTTTCACAGCTCATCCATTTAACCAATTTTGATGAAATTTGGTACAAAAATAGCTTGCATCCCGGGGAAGGACATAGCTACTTTTATGATAAATAAGATTTAGTGGATACCGCTATTTTTCTGGAAATAACGTTAGATGCGAAACTTCAATGGGGCTCTCATATAAATAACTTATCGAACAGACAGTTCTGCTGCATATGCGGTAAAAAAGATTCGCCAGTTGACAGACATAGAAACGGCGAGACTAGTATATTTTAGTTACTTTCACAGCATTATGTCATGGCATATATTAGAAAAGAAAAAGACAAGAAAAGAAAAAAACGTTTATTTTTAAAGCTGTACCACACATTACCAGTTACCAACTGGTTAGGTTATCCCAGCGCCTCTTATACTTGAGTAATAAAGTCAAAAAACCTCAAGTAGAAGAAGCGCCGGAATAAAGTATGTCATGTGTGGCACAACCCAAAAAAAAAAGGTCCCATACTCAGCATAAATGCATATTGTCTTGCACAAGTACAAAAACATACAGCGCTGGTTTTCAGTAGAAACCCTGATTCAGGTGGCACCACGGAATTATTATGGGGTAATGCTGCTGATATAAATTCTATTTTTGTGCTGCAGAAAAGGGCTATTCGAGCCATATATAGTATGGGACCACGAGAGTCGCTGAGAACTAAATTTAGAGAAGTTAAAATTATGACAGTGCATAATCAATATATTTTTGAAAATTATTGTACGTATATAAAAACATAAATAAATTAAAAAAAAAGTGACTGTCATAAGTTCAAAGTGACTGTCATAGGTTCAAAGTTTCATAAAACGTAAACTAATTAAAAACTCCTATTACATTGTAAAGGATTATTTAAATGATAAGCAAGCTTGGGAATGAGTTGCTCGGCTTTGTGATAGTTCTAATAAGTTTAATTTATGATTTTGTAAAGTGGTGATAATAAAAAGAATACCCGGCTGAGTTAGCTGTGGGCTCTTCTCAGTCTTGGGACACGTTTGGAATCCATCGTAGCGTTTGCGAAATAATTATCACCACTATATTTTACAAATCCAACAAACTGACAATCGAAAAGAGTAATTTATTACCTATTTTGAACAAATCATTTGACTTTGACTTTTGATCCCGGAAATCAAAGTTCCCACGGGATTTTTAAAAACCTAAATCCACGCGGACGAAGTTGCGGGCATCATCTAGTGCATACTAAATAGTTTTGATTTATCATGCAAATGTCAAAAAATACTATTTACCTATTTATTTATTTTTATTTTTCACTAGCTGCCCCGGCGAACTTCGTACCGCCTAACAGGTCGATTCTTTTTCAGGAATTTTTTAAAAATTTTCTCTCCGTAGAACCATATTCGTACTTCAAGGAATATTATAAAAAAAGAATTAGCGAAATCGGTTCAGCTATTCTCGAGATTTGCGATCAGCAACACATTTAGCGATTCATTTTATATGTACCGAAATTCTAGTTACATAGTAGTTAATAAATTAAGTTACATTGTAAATGCTATCTCTAAACAGAGATTTAGAGATAAACATTTTACTATTGTAGTACGGAAACCTCGGGGCGCGAGTCCTGACTCGTACTTGGCCCGGTCGGTCTGTCGGTCGGTTCGGTCGATTTATTTTAGAATGCATCGTATCGACAGCTGGTGGTGAGTAGTATTTACATATATCCTACTAATATTATAAACTAGGTGAAGCTATGATAGCCTAGGTGGTTAGGACGTCCGCCTTCTAAACGGAGGTCGGGGGGGTTCGATCCGCGGCACGCACCTCTAACTTTTCGGAGTGATACGCTTTTAATTAATTAAATATCACTTGCTTTAACGGTAAAAGGAAAACATCGTGAGGAAACCTGCATGCCGAGTCTCCATAATGTTCTCCAAAGGTGTGTGAATTCTACCAAATCCGCACATGGCCAAGCGTGGTAGACTATGGCCAAAACCCTTCTCACTCTGAGAGGAGACCCCTGCTCTGTAGTGGAGCCGGCGATGGGTTGTCATGATGATGATGAGGTGATGCCCGCGACTTCGTACGCGTGGAAGTAGATTTTTAAAACTCCCGTGGAAACTCTTTGATTTTCCGGGATAAAAAAGTAGCCTATGTCACTCTCCAGGTCAACCATACCCATGCAAAAAATCACTTCGATTCCGTTGCCTCTGTTGGCGACGTGATTGAAGGACAAACCAACGAACCAACAAACAAACCCACTTTCACATTTATAATAGGTGTAGTGATGTGTGTGTGTGGATGTTTGGATGTTGTTACTCAATCACACAAAAACGGCTGAACGGTTTGGATGAAATTGGGAATGGAGATAGATAAAAGTGTTAATTTAGGGTATACCCTAAATTAACACATATGCTACTTTTTATTCCGGAAAATCAAAGAGTTCCCACGGGATTTTTTAAAAACCTAATTCCACGCGGACGAAGTTGCGGGCATCAACTAGTAATAAAATATAATTGGACTTATCCGAATTCCGAAAGTCAGGGTTGTCAAATCACACTTATATTATAAAGGCGAAATTTTGTATCTGCGTGTGTGTGTGTATAGGTTTGTTACCCTTCACGCAAAAAGTACAAGACGGATTTGGCTGAAATTTGAAATAGTGATCGCTTTTGAAAGAGTTCTCGTGGGATTAAAAAACCACTATATCCTCGCGGGACGAAGTCGCGTGTATCATCTAGTTACAAATATACGTATGTAGGTCATATTGTGTGCTTAGACAATTTAATTATATACTTGAGTTTTCATGTAACAGAAACAAAAATGGATTGGCGGAAGAGGAAAAAAAGAAACGGTTTAGACTCGCAAAAGCAAATCCCTTGCAAAGAGGAGATCTATTAAAATTCATCAGAATCTTTCCAAACCATAATATTATCTTGTGATGATAATGCCATTACTTTTTCGGGGTTATTCCCGTGAGTCACCACCCGACGCGTGAGTAACAATGTGACTCGACGGGAATTTTATTTGACTGAATATGTACTTTTCCGGGATGCTGAATTTGATAATGACATTTATTTCAAATCCAAAATAGCAGACATTCACTTTTCACAAAAAAATAGAAATGGGTGTCGTTTTCAGGGTTTCCAGGATGCTGGTTTTGACAATGACATTAATTTTTTAATCTAAGATGGCGGGCCAGCACTTTTTATAAAAAATAGACGCGAGGTCGTTTTCAAGGTTCTCCAGGATGGTAAAATTTGATGATGACATTATTTATTTTTAATAAAATACTTATATATTATACTTCTATTTTAGTGGATCACAGGATTTTCTTTGACAAGGAAACGACCAAAGCAAAAATCTAATTGAGTTAGATTATGATGCTATCACACCGTACATTTAGAGCCAGCTTCTGAAAATTTTGACACTGGTTGTAAGTTGATATTATTTAGATATTAGCTAATGCCCGCGGACTTCGTCCGCGTGGATTTCACATTTTTTCAAAATCCCGCGGGAACTCTTTGATTTTCCGGGATAAAAGTAGCCTATGTGTTAATCCAGTTAAGAATTCTAAATATCATTCAAATCCGTTCAGCCTTTTTTTGCGGATTGAGTAACAAACATCCAAACATCTACACTTTCACATTTATAATTCCACTAGCTGCCCTGGCGAACTCTCGTTCGCCTACGGCCTAACAGTCGATTCAAACTTTTTTAAATTTTTTCTCTCGGTAAGAACCATCCTCGTACCTACTCAAGGAATACCTAATTTAAAAAAAGAATTAGCGAAATCGGTCAGCTGTTCTCGAGATTTGCTGATGACATTTAGTGATTCAATTTTTATATTAGGACAGCTTATGCTCGCGAACTTCGGTCGCGTGGGGCCTACACAAAATTTTCGAACCCCTATTTCACCCCCTCCAGAGTTGAATTTTCAAAAATTCCTTCTAGTGGATGCCTGCGTTCATAATAGCTATCTGATGCCAAAATTCAGCACGATCGTCCAGTATTTTGAGATGTGCGGTGCGTTGATAGATCAGTCAGTCAGTCAGTCAGTCAGTCAGTCAGTCAGTCACCTTTTTCTTTTATATATTTAGATTAGGATTAGGATAATATAATTATTATGTTACTAGCTGCCCCGACGAACTTCGCACCGCCTACAGTCGATTCTTTTTCAGGACATTTTTTAAATTTTTCTCTCCATAAGAACCATCCCCGTACTTCAAGGAATATTATCAAAAAGAATTAGCGAAATCGGTGCAGCTGTTCTCGAGATTTGCGATCAGCAACACATTCAGCGATTCATTTTTATATAATATAGAGATTTACTATTTGTTGTCAGATTTGTCAATGCTGAATTATGTTGTATTTTAGTGACTCAAGACATTCCTTTTAGAAGAAAACAAGGAAAATAAAATGAATGTGCCCAATATACGTACCACTGAAATCCAACATGATGCTGCAACATTCAATTCTGTACTAAATATTGAAAGGTCTACCATACCATACTTGTAAGTTGTTATGCTATGTTTTTTGCATACATTCTATATAGATAATACTCACAATATAATTATGTTGATTGTATGTTTATTAATTCCAGAAATGAAATGGAGAGCTTCAATAGTTCTGCGTCGAATGATACATCTAATGTGACTGTTGAAACAGAAAATGATACATATTGTGTTTATGTGTGTAGTGGGCTTTTAGAGGGAAATTGAATTGTACCTACTTCCTACTTATAAAAATAAAATTTTCATTTTTGAGATCAAATTGGAATTCATTTTGACTTTTGTATACACAAGTAGATAGTATATATAGTTTTTAGTCGCTACTAATAGATAAGTGTAGGCAACAAAAGTTATTTTCACAGACAAACGAATGTGTAATCATGTGTTCCTAATAGGTAATCCGCCAGCACAGAGAATTCAACTCCTAGAGTACGCATATACAAGGTTTTACATGAAAACAAAATCGTAAAATGTTGGCGGGGGACAGGGGAGAATGCTTTGTTGTGATTGGTGGACTGACTAATCAAAACAATGTGCGGAATGAGGGTACCGAACGGGCGTGGGCGATGATTCATTTAAAATTCCGTGGGATCACCACGATTTAGCAATGCAATTCCTTAGGTACAGCATCAGGGTCGAGAAGTGGGTCTTCGAGTTCAATGATAAAGTCTTTACTTGGTAGATATAGGTACCTACCTCCAATATCAATTTATAACCGACAGTTTCAAAATCCCATAAGTTTTGGTGGTCATGTCCCCTGCAGCATCAGGATTGAGGAGTTGAAATCCTGTGTGTCCTATATAAAATGACATTTTATATAGGACAATGTTGCAAAGTTTCTTTATCAATTAAAAAAAATACGCAAATCGGTTCAGAAATCTCGGAGATTTCTGTGTACATAGGTAGAAAAACACAACTCCTTTTTTAAAAGTCGGTTAAAAAAGTATCCTTTGTTAATCCTCTACTTGTCTGTAAAAGTCCCGTCAAAATAGGTTCTGCCGTTCCGAAGATTACCCCGTTCAAACAGACAGACAGACAGACAGTTTTTAAAAACGTTTGATTCAGCTGTTATGGTACAGTTCAAATAACAATATTATGAGCTTGCGGTAGTTATTTCGAAATTACAGACAGACACTTCATAGAAGTATGGATTTCTATAATATATACGAGTTGTTTATACACGCTGAGGCAGTAGTTACCTAATAGGTATGTATGTAAGTGAGATTTTATAGTATTCATCAAAAGATAAGTAGGTAATCATTATCATTCAAAAATAAATTAAAACATATTTATTTCAGTAGGTAAAACAATTTCACATAGTGCGTAGTAATTGGGACCATCCCAGTAACTGTTTTAGTATTGCTACGAGTACTCGTGGCAGGCGACCCCGCTCTTCCATAAAATCTTATACAATAATAATTGAAATAAGTAGTTCCTTCATAAATCATATATTTACAAAAATTCATCGGTGACATCTGTCCAACTATCTGTGTGCCATCATCAATATATCCGGACGCTAGTGTGAGCGCATGCACTCGCTACACTGCTCATCACTGAGTCTATCTCTTTCTATCACAATGTTAGGTGAAATAGCATACAGGTTATCCACGTGGGCCGAGCAGTTCGGACGTGCATCCAGCGTCACCTTAAAGCAGTGTGCTACCACCCGGCTTGTTTCACTGACGTGCGTACACGCCCTCCTTTTAACCTGAGAAACTTAACAGTGGCGACGAGGATGGGATTCGAAATTGGTAGAAATGTCTACGGGATTCGCTCCCGACGGGTTGGGGTCTTTCGGGGTCTCTTACGGGGTCCTATCAACTTTTGACCATCTCTCACAAGAAATGGACAGCTACAAGTCGCGTTTAAATCATGGTTTATTGCTAACGACATAACCTCAATAACGGACAAAGCAACCACTAGGAGGAGGGCCATTTTGTTAACGTCGTTATGTGAGTCATCATTCAAGTTGGCGAGTGACCTGGCGTTACGCAAGAAGGTGGAAGAATTAGATACGAAGAGTTAGTGAAACTACTCGACGATCACTTCACACCAAAAAGGCTCGGGTTTGCGGAAAAGTCAACAATTTTACGCCGCAACACAGCGATTCAGAAGCAAGTCACACTCAATGGGCAGACCAGGATAAGAGGATTAGCAGCTCACTGTGAATTCAAGAACTTGGAGGAAGCGAGCGGGAACAAGTTGTTTGCGCAAAAACCAGCGGGAGCTGACCCTCGCTAATGCCAATCGATCTGGCCGAGAGCGTGCGGTGTGGCGCGGCAGGCCTCCTCACAGCCGGCGCCGGGCGCGAGGCGCGTCGGCGCAGCGAGTCCGACAGCGTGTTTCATGTCACCAACAAGGAAAAAGTGCAGTGTGTGCGGGTTCTCCAACCATAGGGCTAATCAGTGCCGTTTTAAACCTATAAATGTAAAAAGTGCAATACCTAAGAGTCATTGTACGTAGGATGGTGCCCTAACGAGGGGGAAAGTAAGTACGTGGATGAAGGTACTCTAACTTTTCGGAGTTATGTGCGTTTTAATTAATTAAATATCACTTGCTTTAACGGTGAAGGAAAACATCGTGAGGAAACCTGGCATGCATGAGAGTTCTCCATAATGTTCTCAAAGGTGTGTGAAGTCTACCAATCCGCATATGGCCAGCGTGGTAGACTATGGCCAAAACCCTTCTCACTCTGAGAGGAGACCTGTGCTCTGTAGTGAGCCGGTGATGGGTTGATCACGATGATGATGATGATGAATAGATTGGTTATACATAGGAGAAGTAGGGCAAAATCAAGATTCTGGTTAAGGTTAGGTCAACAGGTGACTTAATTTACTCGGTGACTCGCTGCAGGACGTCTCTTGCCAGGGTCCCGTTATTGGGTCACGGGCACGCGGGCTTCCAGGTTTATAGAAATATGGGTCACCTAGATTTCTGTCATTGTGCTGAATAATATTATTTAATTTATCGTTAAGTGAGTTCGGGACTTGGCAAGTAGGATACTGCAATCAGTACCTAGTCTAATATTGTAACAGAGTTATACCGGGTAAAAAGTAGATTGAGTTGTAATCTAGGAAATCGTAGAAGTCCGAATTGTTTAAAGAACAACATAATTATTATCATTATGTTAATTTAGTTTATTATGTAAGAGAAATTATTGAGGTCTTCTATACCTAAATCTCTCTCTATCTCTATATAAAAAAATGAATCGCTAAATAATAAATAAATAATAAATAAATAAAATCTTTAACATCTTTACAAACATGTAGTTTAACAAGCTTTAGTGTAAGGCCCTGCGTAAATGTGTAGCTCATCGCAGACCTCGAGAAGAAACGATTTCGCTAATTCTTTTTTTATAATATTCCTTGAAGTACGAGGATGGTTCTTACGGAGAGACAAAATTAATTCAACCTCCCCCTCAATTTTCTAAACTTCACCCGAGCGAAGCCGGGGCGGTTCAGCTAGTCTATAATATAAAAATGAATCACTAAATGTGTTGCTCATCGCAAGTACGAGGATGGTTCTTACGGAGAGAAAAAATTAAACAATCGACTGTTAGGCGGTACGAAGTTCGCCAGGTCAGCTAGTATAATCATAAAAATATGTATCGGACTGAAAATAATTATTGTTTCGGTGTTTTTGATTCTATTTTATTGAAAGAGTGGACTGTAGGTAGATAGGAAATGATTCCTGTCTATCTGTTTCCTGTAGTCTATGACTGGCAATTTTCGAGAGCATTATCTAGGGTGGAGCTTCACAGGTAGGTTCGGGGTGGTCAAGGGGGGTTTGTAGGCGGTAACGAGATCCGAAGGGAGTTTAGGGTGGTTGTAAATCTCTGTTGCCTAGGATGCAGTTGCATGTGTGCAACCTGAACAATCAATACAGACCCCTGAGTTAAGGGTGGCTGTAAATCTGGGTTACCTAGGTTGCAACGCATGCGTGCAAACTGAATAATCAATACAGACCCCCCTCTGCTTCCCGGAATACAAACTATCTAGTTACATAGATATTATGTGAGTCATATCCCGGGACGGAAAGGGCAGCAGTATTGATTTTATGTTGCAAAGGTCAAACAAGGATATTTATCGAATCCGAAATTTTCAGATCAAATTAAACTAAGCTTAACCAATGTATTAAGCATAGTTCAAGCTAAACCTTTTGAAAATGTGAAAACTGGCTGAAAGTCTCACATGAAGCGAAAATTTTGGATTTTCAGAGTCGCGAAATCTATTGTAAAACAAAACCGGTTAAGCCTGTTGCATCTTTACATGGCGGTTAAGCCTGTTGCGTCTTTACATGGCGGTTAAGCCTGTTGCATCTTTACAAGACGGTTAAGCCTGTTGCATCTTTACAAGACGGTAAAGCTTGTTGCATCTTTACAAGACGGTTAAGCCTGTTGCATCTTTACATGGCGGTTAAGCCTGTTGCATCTTTACAAGACGGTTAAGCCTGTTGCATCTTTACATGACGGTTAAGCCTGTTGCATCTTTACATGGCGGTTAAGCCTGTTGCATCTTTACAAGACGGTTAAGCCTGTTGCATCTTTACATGACGGTTAAGCCTGTTGCATCTTTACATGGCGGTTAAGCCTGTTGCATCTTAACAAGACGGTTAAGCCTGTTGCATCTTTACATGACGGTTAAACCTGTTGCATCTTTACATGGCGGTTAAGCCTGTTGCATCTTTACATGACGGTTAAGCCTGTTGCATCTTTACATGGCGGTTAAGCCTGTTGCATCTTTACAAGACGGTTAAGCCTGTTGCATCTTTGAAACCATTGAAAATTGTTATTATTGTTAAGTAACTATAAAATTTGTTTTTTTAGCATATTATTTATTTATTTAGAATACTTTATTGCACACACAAATATATTATATACATACAGAGAAACAATATAAGCTACAGAATAAACTATACAAGAGGGTACAAAGGCGGCCTTATTGCTAAAGCAATGTCTTCCAGGTTAATGTAATTATAAATTATTAGATGATGCCCACGACTTCATCCGCGTGGATTTAGGTTTGAAAAATCCCGTGGGAACTCTTTGATTTTCCGGGATATAAAGTAGCTTATGTCACTCTCCAGGTTTGTCCTTCAATCACGTCACAACGGAGCAACGGATCGACGTGATTTTTTGCATGGGTTTAGTTTAAGACCTGGAGAGTGACATAGGCTACTATTTAGCGATTTTCAAAAACCTAATTTCACGCGGTCACGAAGTCGCGGGCATCAGCTAGTATGAAATAAAACAAAAACCACCTACCAACATCTAAACAAAAAAACATCTAACCATCACTATAATGTTATATCAAAATTGTTTAGTTTTCAATCTTCTTCGCATAACGTAGGGCAAAAGGGGCGCTCTGTGGAAATCGATTTTCTGCATGTTCACCCGCTGACCTACACCCACTCTAAACCGGGTCCCAGCGACCTTGCAAGGTCAGCTGTGCTGTCTCCCTCATGCACGGCGCATTTTCCCTATGTCATGTCTCCGCATGTACCGATCATGAGCGGTGTAGCAGAATCGTATGCTTCACAAAGGATATTATTATCAACGTACATCTTTCACCAACATACCAACATACGTTGGATTTCTTTTCTCCCCTGATGTTTACTTTTCAGGATATTTGAATATGAAAATGAAAAAAGTAAAAAAAAAAAAATATTTAACAAAACAGTTCTGTCAAATTTAAACATTTTCTGATGGTACCCACACTAAGTAGTCCTGTGTCGTGGGAACCTGATTCGCATTAACAATAAACAATGTAACTGGAAATTGACACTCGGTTTACTAGACTAACCCCCGTATTCACAATCCTTACTATGAGGACTCACAGTGCGCTTGAACGCACAGTGTGTGGTTCCACCAATCAGATTATTTTATCACGTCAATTTTCGATAATATGATAGATGGAATCCACACTATGCGTTCGAGCACACTGTACGATTTCATAGTAATGACTGTGAATACGGGTGTAAGATCACTAAACTATCTTATATAATGTACAATCAAAATTGTTTCGTTTTCAATCTTATTCGCATAACGTAAGGCAAAAGGAAGGCTCTGTGGAAATCGATTTTTCTGCATGTTCACCCGCTGACCTACACCCACCGGGTCCCAGCGACCTTGCAAGGTCAGCTGTGCTGTCTCTCTCTCGCACGGCGCATTTTCCCTATGTCATGTTTCCGCATGTTCCGATGATCACGAGCGGTTTAGCAGAATCATATGCTTCACACTTTTCAGGATCTTCGAATATAAAAACCACTTGGGTTTTTCCCCTACAATTAGCACCACAGGGGTTAAATTTTCAAAAATCCTTTCTTATTGGATCTCTACGTCATAATAGCTATCTTCACTCTAAATTTCAGCCCGATTCAGTTTGAGCAGCTTCAGCTGTGCGTTGATAGATCAATCAATCAGTCAGTCAGTCAGTCAGTCAGTCAGTCAGTCACTTTTTCCTTTTACATGAGACTAGCTAATGTCCGCGACTAGGATGAGGACGACACAAATTTTATCCCCCTATTTTGCCCCTTTAGGGATTGTATTTTCAAAAATCCCCTCTTAGTGTTATTCTTACGTTATAATAGCTATCTGCATGCCAAATTTCAGCCCGATCAGTATTTTGAGCTGTGCTTTGTTGTCAGTCAGTCACTTTTCCTTTTATATATTTAAACTAGCTTATGCTCGCGACGTGCCGCGTGGACTACACAACAAACGCCTATTTTATCCCATCAGTGCAGTGGTTGGATTTAAAAAAATCCTTTCTTGGCGGATGTCTACGCCATAATAGATATCTGCTTGCCAAACAGCCCGATCCGTCAAGTGATTTGAGCTGTGCGTTGATACTCAGTCAGTCAGTCAGTCAGTCAGTCAGTCAGTCAGTCAGTCAGTCAGTAGTCACCTTTTCCTTTTATATATATAGAAGATTTAGATGAAGATACTTACACGATTGTCAAGAGCGGCATGGTAGACGGCGACGACCATCTTGTTGTTTGTCTCCAGCAGCAACAGCAGTTGGAAGATCAGTTTGTAGAGACATCGCCCCGTCTCCTCCGCGCTTCGGGATAGTTCCAACGTCTGTGGAGAATCAAATGAATTGAATTTTCAAAAAATCCTTTCTTAGCGGATGCCTACGTCATGATAGGTATCTGCATGCCAAATTTCAGTCCGATCCGCCCAGTAGTTTGAGCTGTGCGTTGATAGATCAGTTGACTTATTCCAAATATAAATCCGCGTTCGTAAAAGCTCCGCATTAATTGACGCGGATGACTAAATTAATGCAGATATTCCGCATTTGCAGATGTGGATGCGAATATCCCTATCACCATTAGTTTAAATCACGTATTCATTACAGTGAGGGTGAGCTCTGCACAGAACTCTATTAGGCGCTCTCCAGGGTCATTCTTTTCTCCAAGACTATACTGTCCGACAATGTCTGTACAGGTGCCTCCCCCAACTTAGCGTTAAAATCGCCCATTATAAAATTAATGTCTTTATTTTTGTCATCTTCATTATTACTACTATTTTCATTAAATCGTCATAAAACTTTTCACATTCATCCTGCGTACGTATATACTTGAATTAAGTTTGTACGGACAAGTCTAACCTGTAACAGAGTAAAAAAAAACCAGTCAAGTGCGAGTCGAACTCGCACACGAAGGGTTCCGAGTCACCGTACAAAATATTTTCACATTTTTATGTGCAACACTGCAAGTTAATGACAACAGCGCTTTCTATTTATATATTCTATATTTAGTAAACCAATTTTTTGTGATATAACCACGAATTCACGGTTCTTAGATTTTCTCTTTTACTCGTGCTATAAGATCTACCTACCTGCCAAGTTTCATGATACTAGGTCAACGGAAAGTATCATATATAGTATCCTATAAGAGTTCCTTTTTTCCTTTTGAGGTACGGAATATAAAAAAGGCCTGTGTTCGGTAGGGGTCAGATCCTTTTTTCCACGCACACGCAAACCGTGGAAACAATGCCTTGCGACGGTCTTCCCATTAAATTACAACATGGGGTTATGCAAGGGGCAGACCAACAAATTCCTGAAAACTTTTCAGTTACTCTGGCACTGCAAATGTTCATGGGCGGCGATAATCACATAACATCAGGTGACTTTCCTGCTCGTTTGCTTGCTACTGTTTTTTTTTTAAAAGGACAGCCACAGGCTGAAAGAGCCGGCTCACCTCGAGCGCGTGGTCGCGGCGGTCGAAGTAGGTCTCGAGGTGCTCGTTGATCTCGAGCGCGGCGTAGCGCACGGCGTCGCGCACGCGCGCGCAGTCGGCCGCCGCCGCGCCCGCCCATAGCAGCGGCGGTTCCTCCGCGCCCAGCCGCTCCAGCACCGCGCCCAGCTCGCCGCCCACGCCGCCCATCACCGACACCGTCTTCGCAGTCACCTCCTGCGCACCCAAAACACGTCAGTCGTAAGCCCTTTTGCACATTATAAGAAAACTATAAGTCATGCTCGCGACTTCGTCCGCGAGGACTACACGAATTTCAAACACGTTTGCGCGTTTGGAACCCTCGTAGGTTTAGTTTTTAAGTTTACGTAACTAACTATAGTTAGTTTAGATTATCAATTGTTGGATTTGTAAGATAATAATGTATTGGTGACAATTATCGAAAGTGTACAAAGTGTACATATTTTGAATTAAATGACTTTGACTTTTCATAACAAGCATTCGTCGGCCACGTACAGCGTCACGCCAGACGAAGCTGATTGCGTTTGTAACAGACCTTACCGGTTTTCCTTAAGCAACCTTACTATTTCTTTATTATTAATTTTCCTGCTGTCAAATGGTATTAGTAACAGATGGGCCGTGAAAAGCTAACAGATAGATAGACAGACACACTTTCGCATTTGTAATATTAGTATGGATACTATGCTTACGGTTGACAGATGAATGAAGGTCCGACCGTATTGCATATTTCGTAGTCAAACAGAAAGAAGAGGTCTAACCTTCACGACAGTATGGAGGCGATGCACGAGCGCCAGCGGCGGCAGGTGCGCGGCGTGGCGCAGTAGCGCGGCCACGGAGCAGCGCCACGAGTCACGCGCCGGCGCCGCGCTCGCTGCGCTCGGGACCGGTGTCACGTCTCCGCGCTCACCTGACAAAATAAAAATAAAATCATATCAAAAATTATTTAGAAATTTCTTTCAAGTGTAAGTAACAACACTATAATAAAAATAAACTATTAACACGGTATACTTAACGGCCGGCCGGTTCAAAACAAACTTTTCTATACAAATCTCTGAAATAGCAATTAACAATCTCGTTTAGTTTGAAAAGAATCGTCTGGCGCCTTGTTTTAACCAATCACAAAAAAAAATTCGATATTCAATTCGCAAACATTTTGTTTGGTTAGTGTCCCAAAATGGATATTTTTGGCTCTGTCATTTGTATGGGTTACGTCACGGAGATAGCGTGTACTAATAACTTCTTTCCATGGAAAGAGTATACCCCTGCACTATGATAGCAACGTTGTCTCACCGTCGGGCTCGCCGCTGGATGCGCTGGAGAGCGAGTGAGCGCGTGCACGTAATGCGAGCTCGTGCGTGCTCGCCGCATCACCCTCGCCCCGCGCGGCGCCCTCCTCCCAGCCCGCCTCCTCGTCCGACGAGTCCTCGTGACCCTGCCGAATACACTTGCTTTATATTAAGTACTATGCTAAATGATGCCCATAATTTCGTCAGCGAGAATCAGGAATGCTCTCCATGGTCGCTGCAAAGACATTTTACTTGTCCAATGTCTTTGGAAGTAAAATCCATATTTTTTGCAAAGATGTCACAACTATTTTGGCGGAAAGTAGTTCGTATTGTTAATTTTTACGGGTTGAGAATGAGGGTCAGCGCTCACCGTCTTGGAGTGGTGGTGTTCGAGGTCGAGGCGCGAACGGTGCGGCGGCGGGCTGCGCTCGGGCGCGCCGCCCTCCTCTCGCTCCTCGCTCAGCAGGCGTCTCCGAACACCCCAGTTGAAGTTGTCTGAACTCTCGCCCTGATCACAAGCAACATATTAACCAACAGAGTTGCGCACATTTAAAGCGAATTACCCAAAGATCAATCTAAATTAATCAAATCAATAATAAATCAATTCAAAAATATATTTAGGTTAGACAACCACATAACAATTTTGCCGAAAATGCGACAACCCTAAGAACACTCACCTTGCTCAATGGTCTGATTGCTCAGCACTAACATCTAAACAATCAGATGTATTTAATATTAGTTTATGTGAATTTAATAAACTATGTATTTGTAACTTCTGACTCGATATGCGATTTTGTTTAATAAATCAATAAAAAACTCGAAGCACAAGCGATATAGGCGCGTCAGCAAAAGCTGCTTACGCTGAGATGTTCGAAAGGAATTCAAAAATATATTCAAAATCCTCCAAAAGGGTCTTCATTTGTGAAAAATAAGCAATCGTTTTTATTGGCTTAAATTATATTATTACCCTGAGTATTATCAAACGTACTTGTAAAAGTTTTTTTTAATTACAGACTAGCGCTTGGCTGCAATCAGACCTGGTGGCAAGTAATGATGCAGCCTAAAATGGAGCGCGCTTGTCTCGAAGATGCCTATTCACTATTAACTTGAAAATGCCCATATTATAATTGAAGGGGAAACATGCAAGTATTGTGCAAGGGTCCTAAGGTGGACATAAAATAATTTGTAGGGAGTCAAGAAGGCGCCCCGGGAAAACGCCGAGAGCAAGTACCGAATGGGCGCCCTCCCGCGATTCGGAGTTCGGACCATATAACCGAGAGGTTGGTGTGGCATGGGAGGTAGAGGAGTTGCCCCAGGTCCAAAGGTGGAGCGCGCCTGCCTAGAACGTGCATATTTACTCTTCTTTTGAAGTTACCTTACAGCCTATTTGATAAAATTGATATCAATAAGTTACCTCTATACTTTCACTCTCGTACTCCAAAAAGTCGAAGTCCTTGAAAACACCGAAGTGATCGGTCGGCGGCGCCCCGCCGGACGGCTCGTTCCCTGGAGTGCCCGACACCTCCTCCAGAGACGATGCCATGGAGGACTCGCGCTCCAGCAGCTCCGAGCTCTGACTGAAGATCACCTACACCAAACAATCAAACATGACAATCACGCAAATTTAGTTTATGGCCGTGATACTTGTAACAACTCTGTAGCAAAGGTTAAAGGAATTGAATTGAATTATTTGGTTTTTTTACGAGCCCAAAACAAAGGGATTGTAATGTTTTCAGGGTTCATACCATAACTTTTAAATGCCTGAACAAATATGTGGGGTATCGTTAGAATCTCTACATCATCCCAAGTGATACTTGCTTTAAAAAATCAATATGGCGACTATATAGTGCCATTTTCAAATGTGAAATTTTATTCGTTCGTTTTTTGGCAGGGCAGTAAGTGTTCTTAATTTTCTTAATTACGACTAGTTTTAAGTTGTACCACTCGCGCTTCTTTGCTTTAGCATTGAATCAAATGTGAACGGCTACTCCGAACAAAAATCGTATTTCACAAAACTGTCAAAGTCAAACCAAACATGACCTAGCTATTACGTTAAAAGCAAAGGCTACTTTCACCAGAAAAATCTGTTTTTGAAGGGCCAATCTAGTGAGTAGTTCTTTTTAACTTTCAAACGTTGGAGGCACTGGGAGGACCTTCCTTTAGGTAGAAATATCGATGATAGTTTGATGAGTGGCACATTTTTTTAATTGAACTTTTTATTTATTTCTTATTTGTACCAAAAACATTTACAATAAAGAGAAAAAGAGAGTAAAAATGGACAGGAAGCACTTTTTTCTATGAGAGATCTCTAACAGTGATCCTTGGCAGTGGGAGAGGTTTTTTCTTTTACAAATACTGGACATTATACTAATCAGGCACGCCGTTGAACTGTTAGCGACGCTGATGCTTATTACTGACGTAATTATTGTAATAGCAAACAGTAGTGTATAGATCGGTTACCAAGAGCTGGAACGTGCATAGCATTCACACAAATAGAATTTTATTATACGGCATGTTTAAAAAATGATTTATATTATTTTATTGACGTTGCGCCTAAGCTATTTCAGCGCGCCGCGTACTGCGTTTTTGAGACCAATATCATTTTTGAGCTATACCTATATAAAGTATTTCTTTAAATATAATTTAAAATCCTTTTTAAAAGAATTACTTCCATCATTATTTTTACAATTATGCATGAAATAGGGAAAATATTACACACTATTTCACGAGATCGTCCTCTTAATGTTCTGCCAGATCCATTTTTTTCAGAAAACATTTTATTCCAATCTCAAAATAAACAATTACCGGTAGACTGACGGATGGGCTAAAAACAAAAATCGCGCTGTATTTTATAATACTACCTTATGATCGCGACTTCGTCCGCGTGGACTACCTACACAAATTTCAAACCCTTCCCATTTTCATAAATCCTTTCTTAGCGGATGCCTACACCATAATAGCTATCTGCTTGCCAAACTTCAGCCCGATATGTCCGGTAGTTTGAGGTGTGCGTCGATAGATCAGTCAGTCAGTCACCTTTTCCTTTTATATATTTACATAAAAACAAAAGAATAATTTTCTTTGTCAAATTTGGCCGCTCGCGAGAGCCAGATAAACCTTTCATGAACTTGCGCCTATTCATAGACAATACACAAGCGCAATGTGTGAATGTGTAGTACATACCAGCTTTTGTTAACACGACTATATTTATGTGCACACACACATTGTTTGGCACACTGGATGTGACAGCAATCATTACGTGGTTTTAAGTGAAAGAGATTCATTAATCTTATAAATAAGTGGCAACAAACTGTTTTTGTACATTGCCAAGTGTATTAAGCGTGAACTGTTATTGTATGTAGTTATATCAGATGTATGCTGCTGGCTACATTCAGATTGTGTCAGTGTGCACTTGTGCCGTGCAAAGAGGTTGTTACACAAACTTTAGGTTAAAAAAAACATTTGAAATTATTATAACTTATTGTGGGCTAGAGTATTGTCAGATTGTTATACCTCGACATGTTCCTCACAATGGTACTGATTCTGAGTATAATTCAATTTTAGAGCAGTCGCATCCTCTTCTTACTAATATAATATGAAAAGGACAGACATAGTTTGACAGTTTTAAGTTTAATATAAAGCCGTAAAACCTCGTGACTTTAGCTGACAGTCGCGAGCGTATCGTTTAAATTTGTAGCGTCCACCAAAATTTAGAGTCTTTTAATGTAAAATTCATGTTCCGTCCTTTTTTAGCAATATGAAGAGGATGCAGATACTCCAAATTTAGTTTAGCGAAAAACAGCAGAATCAGCGCCAATATTTCAAACATATAAAAGAAAAAATAAAACTTGATAAAAGAGATACGATTGTCTTTACCTATTTATTAAAATATAGGAAGAAATCTATCCATATCGAACATCCTTTTTAGGTTGAATCAGTGCGAACGCAAATAGAGAACCATTATACGGACGCAAATAAAGTACATATTCAGAAGTTCAGTTCTTGCAATTCACGAAGGCGAGTGGACTTTACTTGTGGTTACGCCGGATACGCGGGCATTGCGTAAGTGTGCGTGCATGTCGGACCAATCAGTCGCGAGCAAGCGCTGTCAAACGCACACATTCAGTGTACCTTACTTATACCGATACGACTTAAATACAAGCATGACCCACTCGCCTTCGTGAATCTTTACTCATTTTTAACCTTGAATGTTTTTTAGCTAATAATATTTCATACTATCGTTATAAAAAAGCGGCTATAGCAACAGAAAACGTGACGACACATACACAAACACAGATGTTATACCGTAAGATACCCTGGACTACTGTGACACTTACAAAATGACCAATGCGAATAGTATGAGATGTAACACCTCACAAACGTTGATAGAATAAGAGCGTCGATAATAGGCTACTTGACACTTTTTTAAAGTTGGTCTTAAATGGTTAATATTTGTCCTATTCTATCAAAAAAATTAACACTATATTTTTTTGCGCCCTAAAAACCATAAAACTTTAATTTAAAAATATATTTTTCTTAGACAGGTGAAAACACTGTCGGCCATGTTTGGCCGATAGATTATCTGTGCTCTGACGTCATGCATTTGTAAACAACAGCATAACCTCCCAAAGTTAATAAACATGACTTCTATTATACTAGTTTACATGAAAAATATAGTAATTGCCGTTATTGTATCATCCGAGAATGTAAAAAACGCATCGATAAAGACCACAGGAAAGTTGTGGATTAGAGTGCCCAGTGAAATAAATATACGTAACACGCGAAGACTTGCTTAAAGGGATCCTATATGACTAACGACTTCAACCCAAATTTATTTTTGCAAAGATCACTTTGTTGTAAGTCTTACTTAATAACTTATTCAATTTATAAAGAGAAAACGATAATTTTTTACGTTTACTATGAGTTTTTAGAAATATATAAAAACTAGCTTATGCTCGTGACTTCGCCCGCGTGGACTTCATAAATTTCAAACCTCCATTTAACCCACTCAGAGGTGGAATTTCAAAAAATCCTTTCCTAGTGGATACCTTCTCTTTACCTACAAAGAACACACCCACCAAATTTCATGTATCTAGGATCAGCTGTTTAGATGTTTAGGCTGTGCGTTGATATATAAGTTAGTCACGACTCTAAATTTTATATATATGGATACTACGTTAGTCCCCGCGTCACATCGGGATGACATTTCTTTGTTTACATATTTAATGACGTCACATCATGGCTGACAGCGTTTTCTGCGTTTCAAATAAAAATAAAAACTGTATTTTTTTAAATTGGATTTATATATCCATCCTGCGTTTTTAATAATTGTTATTGATATATTTCGTTGTCTTAAGCAAAATACTATAATAAATAATCATTTATTGGACGAAATTAGATATGAGTCAAGTAGCCTATTATAACATCAAAGCAAAATTGACCTGAAGAACTCTGTAATAAAGTCAAAAATTCAGTAATCAATCAATCAATCAGCCTGTTTGCGTCCACTGCTGGACATAGGCCTTCCCAAGAGCACGCCACCACACACGATCCTCCGCCTTCCTCATCCACCCACTTCCCGCTATCTTCTTAAGGTCGTCAGTCCAGCGGGTTGGAGGTCGTCCCACACTGCGCTTGCTGATACGCGGTCTCCACTCCAGAACACGTCTGCCCCATCGGCCATCGGTTCTGCGGCAGACGTGGCCTGCCCACTGCCACTTCAGCTGGCTAATTCGTTGGGCTATGTCGGTCACTCTGGTTCTCCTACGGATTTTGTCCCTCAGAGAGATACCCAACATAACCCGCTTCATAGCCCGCTGAGCGACTTTGAACTTGTGGACAAGGCCAACTGTCAGTGTCCACGTTTCAGCGCCATACATCACACAAAATTCAGTAAAGGCGATTTTGATTCTTGGTATGGATGAACGTGAGCTTTAAAACAAGACGCTTAAGGTCCATTTTACGGTTAGATTTCGACGCTCAAATTCTATCAAAGTTGGTGAGATGTAAAACCTTATACTAAGCCCATAAGGCACTGTTACATCGTGATCAAGACAAGTCTGAAAATTATTAAGATGCGTTTCCAATAAAGCTTAGCATAGCGGAAACGTGTGTTTCCAATCAATTACAGTAGCCGGCAAGAAATATTGTACATCGAACTTTAGAATGAGATTCGGCTTTGTAGAGTGTCGTCTCTGTCACTCATACCAATGTGACGTTTTGTCGGTCTCAATGACAGAGACAACGCTCTAGGAAACCGCTTTTTCTAAAGGTCGATGTACAATATTTCTTGCCAGCTACTGTAGATTATTGAAGACATGACGTGATAAAATTATAACGTCACGTGACAATGTTATCACGTGATCTAACAATAACCGGCGGGGTGATTACGTAAAACTTTGCAGTAGCGACAGCATCGCGACAGAAGTAGCAATGCGACAGTTCATTTGCTGTCTCCCTTCTTCTTGTATTGCTTTGTAGCTATTGCTGTCTCTCTTGCCGGACGTTTGACAGCAATGAGCGCGAGATTTACGCCTGTCGCAAGCTTGTCGCGAGATACGTAATAACCCCGCTGATTGGTCGAACACACGCGTTCCCGTGCGCTCCGTTTCAGTTGAACCAACTAGGAATATTCGTACTTAGGACAGTCCTATCGTTTGGAAGTGAGCACAACACCCAGTGTTAATGAGATATGATGAGAAGCGTTAGGCGCCGTCCTATTGTCATCGCTCGCGCGATGATGCGATGCGATTTCATCGTGCGATGAAATACAATATGAACGCATCGCATGATCGCGCGATCTTCAATAGGACATTCAGCAGAACACAGTTTGTTTGAACGCACGGGACGCGCGATCAGTTTCGTCGGACGCACGCATCATCGCACGAGCGATGACAATAGGACGGCACCTTAAGCCATGGTAACACTAGAGCTCCAAAAATGCTACATTCTGGGGCAAAACTCGGTGACATTAATGTCTTCATACGTTCTATTCTGAGAGCCTTCAACATAGCGTGGCGAGTGTGCGGAAGCATGTATGTTAATATATGTTTCGGCGTTACCTTTGAACATAAAGTGGTAATTAAATCGTCCTATACGCAGCGATGGATAGAAATATCACTTTTATTATTTTCCTACTAAATACTTTAAGGAAAATTACATCGCGTTTAAGCCAAGGTTTAAAACATGTATTCTGCATGTAGTAGGTAGTGTTTCCATTTGTTGTTAATCACCAAAAACAAGTTGTGACAGTAATTGTATACCACTCGACCTGTTGCGTACTATAGGTATCTTTGATTTCGTGTCGCCCCTAGCCTACTATTTGATAGATGTCGATTCAGGATCAAACCGAGATTTTTCTCACTCTAGTTCTCTCTGCTTTTGAGGCTATATTACAATGTAATATAATATAGTTACATGTACATCGAACGTACAGTGCGCGGCAGAAAATAATGTACATCGGCCTTTTGAATGACATTTCGGCTTTGTAGAGCGTTGTCTCCGTCTCTCATACCTATATGACGTTTTATTGGTTTCAACGACAGAGAAAATGCTCTACAAATCCGCTATCAATCTAAATATATAAAAGGAAAAAGTGACTGACTGACTGACTGATCTATCAACGCATCAGCTCAAACTACTGATCGGAGCGGGCTGAAAGGCATGCAGATAGCTATTATGACGTAGGAATCTGCTAAAAAAGGATTTTTGAAAACTCAACCCCTAAGGTGGTGAAATAGGGGTTTCAAATTTGGGTAGTCCACGCGGACGAAGTCGCGGGGATAAGCTAGTCAGCTTATAAAGGTCGATGTACATTATTTTCTGCCGTATACTGCAGACGCACTAAGGACACATCATGCTCTGTACAGTTAATGCTAAATTGTAAAGTTTCACAAGTAAAAGTATAGAATGTTGGCTTACGGAAGGACTCTTGGGCAGGCCGACGCGTTGGCCGCACGTCGTGAGGAGGTTGACGAGGCACTCGCGGACTCGGCTCTGTGGATAAATATACTAAATTAGCGAAGTGTTACAATTAGCAAAGAGCTGCATTAAGATATGGGCCTTTGATAGTAGTTTCGATAGCTGCAATGTGTGTCGCTTCGCTACTGCTGAATGAAAATACATATCTCAAAGGACAATGACAGAATTTCTATAGAACCGTAACCCATTTATTATATAAAAGTCGTTTACACGTATGCTTATTGCTTTATGCAGCATTTTGTTGCTGTTTCATCACTGATAACTATACATAGGATTTAACACCTCTAGAACTTGCGGTTTTTGTCTAGTGCTGACGTCGCAATTTGCGGGACTTATACTTGAATTTATTTTAAAAAAAATCTAAGTTTTAATATTCATGCGTGTAATAAGTAACATATCACCATCCAAAATGACCGTGTATCGAGTGTATGGAACTAGGGCGTTTCAAGTGAAATCCGATATTGTAAATCCGAAAATTAATAAGTAACAAGGCTTTTTCCATTTGATTAATTCGCGGAGCGCATATCGATAATCGAATCAATCACGCTGACACGCTGGCAGGTCTGGATGGGACCGATTTTAAGAGACACGAATTCAGTTTTTTAATTTTCTACCAAAGGAGTCGAAATCTCGTTCCTCCAAGAGTATGCGGAAGGCTCTGTGAGCCCACCACATTACCATGTGTATACTCTAACCGCGGTAAGAAGTTAGTATAACGCTTTCTCCGTTAAGTAATCCCGTACAAATGATAAAGACAAAAATCTAAGTGCCCGCTAACCATTTAGAGTCACCAACCAGTCTCAAACGAAACTATGTTTTCTAATTGATTTCTAACGGATAGAGTATATCAAACCCCTACAGTTATTATTAATGAAAAAGGGTCACGACTCTTAGCAATGAGAAATACGATACATATTATGGAGAATAGGGATGATGACTACTAGTCAAATCACCGACTTTTGATCAAATGTCAAAACGCTTGCCCAGTAACGGAGCTTATATAAAATACACATATATGACATCATAAACGTTTGACGTAATTTGACCTTTTGACTTTGATTTCTATTTTAGTTTAATCTATAATTTAAAATAGTAAGCATACTTAAACGTGGATTTCACGTATTTTGGAAGACCCTCTATTTAAAAATCACTGAGAAATAATTTATTTTAACTTCTTCTTCTTCTTCTTATTTTGCTTTGTGGCAATACCGCATCTGTCGGTTCGTCCAATTAAGTCCAATAGGTGTTAGCTACCTGTGACATCCAGGGTCGTTTCCAGCCGGCGGCGAGCGCGTCGGCCGGCGACAGCGAAAGCGAGCGCCGCGGCGACGCAGCGCTGTGCGGCGCCGTCGCGTTGGCGCCGCTCGCCTCTGCGCCCACCACCGTCGACGCAGAGCCCGACGTCGAGGACCCTGCACCAAATACTTTCATTCGATCATCACTTCAACCCCTGACGGTCAAATCATGACCGACAATCACAGAGAATTCAACCTCATGAGTACGCATATACAAGGTTTTGCATGAAAACAAAATCGTAATATGTTGGCGGGGGACAGGGGAGAATGCTTTCTTGTGATTGGTGGACTCAAAAGTCACGTAATCAAGACAATTTCAAATAATTCAAATAATTTAGTTCAAATAACTTGAGTTTAGCGGAACAATGTGCGGAAGGGTACCGAATGGGCGTGGGAAGACTTTTACCATCTTTGTTATACTTACAATCACGCAATAAATGAGTAAATCTAATCCTAAAACCTCACGAGAAACAGTATTGTTTTGGTATTTTACGGATACAGATAGCTGAAAATCATAACTTTGTGAGTGAGAATATGAAACGTAATAATTAATATAGCAGAAAGCCTGAAACCGGAACGAAATCACACAACGCAAACATGAAGCTTTGGATGAAGCTTTGATGGAAACATGGAGCTTGATTAAAGTAACTTTTAGCTCCTGTGCACGTATTTTTCATCAACCACGCTACATATATTTTTTCAAAGATCCCTTTGACAGAAACAGCGATAGGAAACTAAGATAAGTACATAAACAAAAACAAGTAAAAAATCCCTTTTTCACCGAAAACTCCACCACGAAGCAAGTATGAAAAATTTGTAAAAGTAAAATATGAAAAAAATTACTAAACTCACAATCACAAGGGGGAAGAATATAAGTATTATATTATAAGAATTAGTTTATTTTAAACTAAGCGGGTTAAGGACAATAATATCGGGTTGCATGGTTATCTTCTTGTTCCAAGGAGGTGATTAAAAGTTTTAGCGAGAAGCCACAAACTTGTCGCTTGAGGAACGATTAAAATAGCATGGCTGCCATCTTGCGAGTCGAAAGGAGAAACGAAAAATCTTACAGTACGCGACAGGTCGAGATGGTAATCGGGGTGGGGACGCCCCGCACACTGCACAACCCTCACGTTAACACGGTGCGGGCGAACGCGGGTGATGTGCGGGTGTACGGGATGTCCTCCCGCCTCATACCCCGATTGCTATCTCGACATGTCGCGAATCATGCGATCAATTTAGTGGTTTTTAAACTCACTCAAATTGGGTACCATCGTACGCTTTTTGATTGTCAAATTGTGGAATTTGTAATGGTGATAATTAATTGCGTACCCTTAAAACTAAAGCTACGAGGATTTCCAACTTGCGAGGTCTCTGAGTCTACTTGAGTGAATTTGCACTTGTCCGTCCGTCCGCGTCTGTCTGTCTGAACCTTATAACTTCTGAATTATTTTACTTCAAACTTTACATTTAAACATTATAATATGTAAACGGATTGTAAAAACTATCTCATGGGAATTATGGGAAACTGCGCGGTTTTAGTTCGGGGCGAACCACTAGTGTTTTATGTGCAAAGACTTTTTACTTGGTTACCTGACCTTGACGACCTCCCTGGCGCAGTGGTGAGCGCTGTGGTCTTATTAGTGGGAGGTCCTGGGTTCGATTCCTGGCAGGGGTTTGGAATTTTATAATTTCTAAATTTCTGGTCTGGTCTGGTGGGAGGCTTCGGCCGTGGCTAGTTACCACCCTACCGGCAAAGCCGTACCGCCAAGCGATTTAGCGTTCCGGTACGATGCCGTGTAGAAACCAAAGGGGTATGGGTTTAATAAAAACTGCCATACCCCTTCCAGGTTAGCCCGCTATCATCTTAGACTGCATCATCACTTACCATCAGGTGAGATTGCAGTCAAGGGCTAACTTGTATCTGAATAAAAAAAAAAAAAAAAAAAAACCTTTGTCCATGGTCGCGCTTGAAGCGTTAGAGAGCGAGCTGGGTCCAGTGGCGGGTTGACTGCCGCTCTTGGGCAGGTACTTGCGCCCGATGACGGGCGTCTGTGACAGGTCGAACGTGAAATCCATCGTGCGACCCGGCAGTTCCTGGGACCAGATATGTTTATAAGCTTCACTATCATACATCAATACCTGTGTATCACTACCCATATTATAAATACGAAAGGACGATTGGTTGTTGGTTTATTGGTTTGTTCTTTAATCACGTTGCAACGGAGCCACGGATCGAAGTAATTTTTTTGCATGCGTATAGTTACGCAGCGCGGGGTTCTTCCGCAGGCGATTCAAAGCGAACGAGATTGCGAACTTTAATAGGTATAGAATGTTTGTTGCTTGCCGCGCCGCTTCACGTTCGCTCATGCAGGATGTCGCGTTAAAGACTTGAGAAATGACATAGGCTACTTTTTATCCCGGAAAAATCATTTCCAGTCTAAAGTCGCGGGCATCACAGCTAGTAAAATAAAAAGTAAAGCCGTATTTCAAACGGTTTCGTAATTACAGTAAAAATATCTCGAATACACTAACCTTTCAATGATTTAAATCTTATGTCGTGGTTTAACGACATATTTTATTGTAGACTAGCTTATTCCCGCGACTTCATTCGCGTGGATTATACAAACTTCAAACCCCTATTTTCCCTTTAGTTGAAGTTGAATTTTCAAAAATCCTTTCTTAGCGAATGCCTACGTCATAATAGCTATCTGCATGCCAAATTTCAGTCAGACAATCAGTCAATCAGTAAGTATGTCAGTCAGTAAGTCAGTCAGTAAGTCCTTCTCT
The DNA here is from genome assembly GCF_902806685.2 of Maniola hyperantus. Taxonomy (NCBI): domain Eukaryota; kingdom Metazoa; phylum Arthropoda; class Insecta; order Lepidoptera; family Nymphalidae; genus Maniola; species Maniola hyperantus. Next base: position 2,285,608 of record NC_048564.1, read on the forward strand.
TTTATATATATTGAGTACCTTCTTCCCATGCAAGTCGGTATCGAGGAGCGAGGACGTGTGGTCCCAGTGTGGGGGCACCACCAGAGTGGAGCACCGCGTCACGACGAGCTTGAGAATCTTCATCGCCTCCCGGTAGTTGTTGCCGTCTTGCTGTACCATAACAAAAAAAAACCGGTAAGTGCGAATCGCACACGAAGGGTTCAGTACCATCGCACAAGATATTTTAACATTTTTATGTGCAAAACTACAAGTTAACGGCAACAAAGCCATCTATAATATGTGATTTAGTAAATTTTTTTCTTCGTGAACACATTTTTTTTTTTTTTTACTTGTGCTAAAAGACATATCGACCTACCTTTCATTAGTCTAGGTCAACGGGAAGTATCCTATAGTTTTCTTGACAGATATGACGGAGACAGACGGACAGACAGACAGACAGACAATTAGCGCAATGAAGTTAGTATAGCGCTCTCTCTGTTATGTAATCCCATACGAATGATAGTGCCAAACATCTCAGTGGGCGTTAACCATTTTGAGACACCAAACAATCACAAAGATGTTTATTCGATATTCATTTCGAAAATGTTTTCAAAAAACATTCAAAATTCAATTAGAAAACAAAGTTTCGTTTGTGATTGATTGGTAACTCAAAATGGTTAGCGCCCACTATCGACATAAATGACAAGATATGGTCAAGCGAACAAAATTTTTCACGGTTTAGGAACCAAATAAATCAGCACCATCTCTTAGATACTAATGAACGACCCGTTTGAAATCCAGACGTCACTGAGGTTGCATTGTTGCTGAAGCACCACTGAGTCGGTGCCATTTTGTTTGTTCCGTAACCCTGTCCATACGAAGTAATATATAGGTCAATGGTGCCCACTGATATTTTTTGCTTTATTATTTGTTTGGGATCAAGTAACAAAGAGCGATATACTGATTTCATTTCGTGGATAGGGTATAGTTTATTGAGACGCGTTTTACAAAGTCTGCTGGTGAAGGTCTTACGTCAATGAATTTGGCGACGGCCCGCAGCAGGTCCGCGTTGACGGGCTGCGCGGCGGGCGCGTTCAGCTCCACGTAGTACAGCATGCAGTGCAGGATCGACAGCACGGGCAGCTGAAGGTTCACCGCACCCTGAGCACACAATCACTTCTACACCTTCGTACGACCACCCCCACCGTGCAAACCGGCAGGTAAATATTTTTGCGATAAAAAAAACACGTACGGCGCATTATATACTATTAATATCTAAAGCGCTCGAGTATTTATTTGTGAACATTTTTATTTACATTTTTGAAAACCTGTACGCGCTCTCCCCACCAGTAAAAGGGGTTACATCATCTAAGCTTTTTTTCTTTTTAGCACCTAATCTTCACAATCCAATGGGTCCCCACGACGCTCGAGTAAACCCCTATTTAGCATCCTGGGCTCCCCTACTATAACCGTAGCGCGGAAAATATTATGAAATACCACAAAACAAGAGAAGAACAAGAAGAGATAGTTACCTTCTCCAACACCTCAACGAGGAAGGCTAGCATCTGCAGCGAGAGATGCGAGTAGGTGTCCCAGAGGTACTTCACCACACACTTGGTCCACTGGAAGCTCTCCTTGCTGAAGGTCCGCCGCGAGTACAGCGTCATCACCGTGCCCAGGTTCTCCAACTTCTTGCTCTTCTCAGATGTGAACTGGTAACATAAATTATCACGTGAAGCCAGCTTACTACACAGGGTGTAATTAGAAAGGTAGAAAAATTTAGCGGTATTATATTAAACTGCCTAAACACAATCCAATACCAATATCCATTTTTTAGTGATTTAGTATTTTTTCAAACCGCAATGTATAGCGTACAAAACTCGGGATCAATGCCCCACCTACGACGCGGCATTGACTCCGCGGTACTTAACTTTGCAAAGTTTGTTGACCTCAAGCGTCAGTCATATGTTTTATTTACAATACATTGCGATCTTTAAAAAAATACAGTTTATTAAAAATACGCTTTTTTTGTGGTATGTTTTCAGTAAGTCAGTGCTATAGTATGTCTTTGTTTTTCTAGCAATAAGCTTACACGGGAAAAACAGTTTTCTGGAACTAAGCGTTGGTGGTAAATCAGTGTGTTGATGATGATGATGATGATGTGTCAGATGAGTGTTTTTGCGTGTCGTCAGTAAATGTCGCTGGGCTAAGTTTACCTGTGCGATATGGCATGCGGCGCGAACGCACAACTCGTTGGCGTCTTCGTAGTGCAGCAGCATGTACGGCAGCAGCGCCACCACTGTCATGGGGAAGGCCAGCGACTGCGTGGGGTCGATCACCGGCAGCTCCAGCAGTGGGATCATGTCCACTAGCACGCTCACCACCGGCTCGTACGTGTTCGGGTGGGTGCAACCCTGTTGGTGAAACGCTTACACATTCAAAATAACTGCAGAAAAAGACAACCCACACGAGATTTCTATAGAAAGGAAACTCGTTATGAAGCCTCAATTATAACTTGTATTATTTTCGTAGAATCAAAACTTAACAAACAAAAAATATATGAGGATGTTTTTTGAACAAAATTATAGGGTAAAAAATGGGCTCAAAGTTATCATTATATAATCATTTAAATTTTTATTAGAAAGTCCAAATTGCACGGAAGGATCTGCGCGAAAGCCATATTTATATCCGGTCTCTAGCAGCCGTAATCAAATTGAGTGAGGCCAGATATATTTCCGGTGCATTGCGGCATTGCACCGCATTGGGTCGACACTCCGGCAGAAAGTACGTATCCGTGCTCCGTCTATTATGTTTTTATTTTTATTTTATTTTATTTTATTAGATATGCCCTGTTTATATTCCTATGTATGGTGTTGCGCCGCTCGACTTTGCAACGCATCTCATCTCTTCTAGTCCCTAGTCCGATGCATGCGCTGCAACGCATCGAGTAGTATGGATCTGTAATTTATATGTAAGAAGTCCCAGCAAGACCGCTCAGGCACCGCACTGACGTCGCTACACGTGTAGCATGACAAAGTATACGAACCTTCAGCAAGAGGGAATGCAGAGAGGAGGGTCCGTGAGTCCCGTGTGCTTGGGTGCGGTCAAGACGCTCTCGCGCGTCCGGCCGGTCCAGCGGCAGGCGCGCCATCACACGCGACAGCAAGCGCACGCCCAGCAGGAACTCGTGCTCATAGTCCGACTCCAGCAGGGACGCGCCCACCCAGAATAGCGTTGCCAGGATCGTGAGTTTGTCGTCCTGTACCCATGTTGGATTTATTTCACATAGTCCGTACAAAATGAGTTCTCACGCGCCATTTTAACTCTATGTGTGAACTGTCATGTCAAAAGGACTAAAATCGTACTTTTTACATGACAGTTGACAACAAGTTAAAATGCAATCCTATCAACGTTGGTGAGCTATAAAAGCTCATACTAAGCACACTCGTTAACGATCCCACCACAACTTTATACCAGTAACCCCATTACATGTGCCCACACTCGTAATGGCTACCTTTAAAACCTATGGTGAAGGACCCTTCAACAATACTTGTAGTGCGATGTAGCATCGCAAGAACGACTTCGACCTCATGCGTATTTTCCTAGTACAGTGGACTGATTTTTTTAAAAATATTAACTATGTTAAATGACTAATATTCCCCTTTCCTCTCCAACTAAGCGTCAGGCTTGTGCTAGGAGTATGTACGACAATAGTGCAACAGGCGGGGTTTGAACCGTCGACCTTTCGGTTTTCAGTCCACTCCTTTACCGGTTGAGCAATTGAGGCTCTAAGTCTATAATTTGTCTAAGGTAGCAGTGAAGTACTATCAAACTCGTGAACATGAACTTAATGGCATATGAAATAAAGTGGTTTTACTACGAAATTCGCGAGCGATGAAAACCGTGCACTACTAATTTGTGATCGCACCTGAAATATTGTGTGGTGGTTCTCGGGCGATTGCTACAAAATGCCAAAATACGTCCATTAAAAGTTAAGAAGCGCATACATTGACTTATAATATATTACTTCTTATGGACAGGGTTAAACAAACAAAATGGCACCGACTCAGTGATGCTTTAGCACCAATGCAACCTCAGTGACGTCTGGTTTTCAAACGGGTCGTTCATTAGTATCTAAGAGATGGTGCTGATTTATTTGGTTCCTAAACCGTGAAAAATTTTGTTCGCTTGGGCATATCTTGTCATTTATATCGATGAGCGCATACCAATATATATTTTTAAAAGGGGAAATTGATTCACTGTCATATCAACATACAGAGTCGTGTCTAGAAACCTGAAAATTCACATGTTGGTTTTCTTTATGACGCGAATCCCACAACTACGATAAAAAATTACTAGATACGTAGTAACATACAAAATATAACACGAAAAGAGCCCGCTAAGGTTTATTAAATTACACAGGTCGCTCAGTAATAAAACACGTCAATGTTTAAACATATTGTATTAATTTTTTTTTTAATATTGTTGAAATATAAATCAGCTAAACGATAAAACGAGGATATTTTTAAGGACGCAGTCGTCCGTCAGATCATCACTGCCCATATTATAAGTGCGAAAGTGTGTTTGTTTGTTGGTTTGTCCTTCAATCACGTCGCAACAGAGCAACGGAACAACGTGATTTTTTGCATGGGTATAGTTTAAGACTTGGAGAGTGACATAGGCTACTTTTTATTCCGGAAAATCAAGGCATTCAGACGGGATTCTTAAAAACCTAAATCCACGCGTACGAAGTCGCGCGCATTAGCTATATTTGTATAATTATTATCGAAGTCCACTCAGATAAGTTTTTAAAAATTATAATCGTTTGAGAACCTTTAAGAAAGCGAAGCAGGGACTGGTCACAGCCTAGTCCTTAATATAAATAATGAATATTTCAAATAAAATAGTAAGAGTAAGTTAAATACTCTGTGCCTAGTTTTTCATACGCATACTATGCCCGTGTGTTGTGGACATAATTCTTTATTATAAGTGTTAATTTCTCATTGGAGACTGCTTTGGTTTAAGTGTTTATATATATATATATACTATCTAGTTAACTAATTGTAACTGTTTGTCTCTACAAAATAAAATGAATAAATAAATAAAATAAAAGAGTAAATACCTGCGTAGCCGAATCGCCCAACAGTTTGAGAGACTGAGCCGATCTCGATCGGCATAGGTTGGAACACGCGCCCTTCGTAGCTTCGCATGGCCGCGGCCGAGCTTCTGCGAAATTAATTACTAATTACTCCAATGAGAATATATTATTATTATTACCTGATAAAAAAATTTGAAGAAAATATTTTCTTGAGAGAATCTCGTAAAATATACTTCGTAAATCTTTTCTTCACAGAATCTCCTTAAAAATATTTACTAAATTTCTCTTCAGAGAATCTCTCGTAAAAATATACTTGGTAAATCTTTTCTTCATGGTATCTCGTACCTGGAGTAGGCAAATCATGATTCAGAATTTGACCCCTTTGAAGAGGATTTTACTATACTGATTCATAGATAAAAATTCTATTGACATGCTAAGCAAAAAAAACATATTTAGATCTGTTAAAAATGTCAGTCAAGTCGAGTCTTTTTGATACCTATCTAAACTCAGCCTTATGTTCTTTGAAATATCGTTGAAATTGGTTTATTTAAAACAAAATTCGCTGCCAAAGTGAGTCGGCTCTTGAGATGTGTTTATGTGTGTGTGTGTGTGTGTGTGTGTGTGTGTGTGTGTGTGTGAGTGTGTGTGTGTGTGTGTGTGTGTGTGAGTGTGTGTTTGTGTGCGTGGGTGGTGTACCAGCTCACCATGTGGTTGTTTCTCGGCGGGCGGGTTGCTCTTGCGCATACAATACGACACTGAGTAGCTCGTGCTGCGCGTGTGGTTGCTGACGCAACCGACGCACACGCCCGGCGAACGCTTGCCTGCAATACACACCCCTGTGAAAATAGTTCCAATTAGATTGAAATCTTATAGGATTTTGCAAAGGTTTCAGAAACTCATCACTCTCAAATTACTTTGATATTCCTATGTATGTACGATTTATAAAAAAAAACTGGAAGATGCTCGTGACTTGAGTCCGCGTGGATTTAGGTTTTTAAAAATCCTGTGGAAACTCTTTATTTTTCCGCGATGAAAAGTATTTCCTTTCCCGCGATGCAACCTATCTCTGTACCAAATTTCGTCAAAATCGGTTGAACGGTTGAGCCGTGAAAAGCTAGCAGACAGACAGGCAGCTCCTAGCATAAGCTTTACGCTTAATTGGAGGGTAAATTTTTCATGATAAACTGGCTAATATTCTTTATTTAAAAAAAGGTATTACAATGCTCACCAGCGGCATACGCGTTGCCGTTCGGCTGTGGTCCACCATCCTTGTTATTCAAGTTGGGCGTGGACTTGAATATGTCGCGCATGTAGTCGAGCGGACGGAAGTTGGACTCGAGCGAGTCCACTGCCGCCTCGAGGGTCAGGAGCAGTTCTGTGACGTAGCCTTGCATGTCCTCGCCCTGCTCCGCCACCGTCTCCACCAGCCGGGACAGAATGTCTGACACCATCCGACCCGTCATAGCCACGCCGATGAAACGGAATACCTAGATAAAAAAATAGTGAAAGAAAGAAAAGTCAGTATAGTACGCGACTGGTTGAGATGGGAATCGGGGTGGGAACGCCCCGCACATCCGCACAACCCCCACGCCAGCTCAGTGTGGACGAGCGCGGAAGACGTGCGGCTATGCAAGGCCCCGCCCTGCCTCATACCCCGATTGTCATCTTGATCTGTCGCACACTGTGGAGTGTAGCTCGTACAACGAGGGCATACAAGCCATAACAAGCCATTTTATCCGAAACTTTTATCTATCTATCTAAAATTGACACATATATTCTGCTTTCCACTTCAATTGCGAAGAAATAAAACAATGATACGCGACCGCGACCTGTGGGTGAGCGAAAAGAGTGACTCTTACTTCACGTCTTCTAGTCATTACAATATATTATGCTCTAGACATACATCAATAAATTACCCACTGCGCAGGTACAAGGTCAGAGTCCTTATATTGAAACGTCAATATATATAGAGCGATATATCACTGCGTAAGTTCAAGGTCGGAGACCTTTAGCGTGATATCAACTGTAGCTTACGTATTAGTACCAGGAAAGCATGGGAGCATAGGAGAGTAGGCTCAGGCACTATAGAATACCTTTATGTACGAGAGCATATTATAAACCAGTTTTAGTGCGCTTACATCCAGCATAAAGAAGAACTTTACAAGCATGGGAAGTGAAATACATTTATCCATCAATGGTATCTCAGACAAATACAGATGTAATATTTTTCCTCTATGACATCAGCCGGAATCGGTACACGGCTCAGCGTATAAGTCCTGCAAATTGCTAATGCGCGTGGCCGCCATTTTAGTGACGACATTCGATGACGTCAAAATGACGTCATTTCGATGTTAATGAGACATGGTTCCAGCACAATAGCAATTTGCGGAACTTATAATGCCATGCCCGCCATGCCTCTTATGTTCACATCATACAAAGAAGGGCGCAGATTTTCAGATGTGTTTGTGTGTGTTCGCGTGCGTGCATACGTGTAGCTTTCTGGTCCTTACCTGCAGCGATCTGCCTGCATAGTGCCTAGATGGACAGGACAGGCCAAGTTGTAGAGCAGTCTGGGCCCAACGCTCAGAGATGAGAGCGTGCGGCAGGGATTCGCGGAAAATGCGCAGCGTGTGGCGCAGGAGAGTCGCCATTTGCTGGCAACTGCGCAGGGTCCATACTGTGAGGAAAACCAATACTGAGTCAACTGTATAACCATAGACACAAGTTAAACTACCAACGAAGTGTTGTGATGAATTCACTCAAAAATTATACATTGCGTACAATTGGGTATTTGACATTTTTTTATTACTTTATTATAAAATAGGATAAAAATAATGCCGTAAACTGAAAAAACTAATTAAATCGATCAAATAACAAAAAAGTTATAAGCATTTCAATGTTTCTAACTAGACAGAGATAGCGATATAGCATTTTGACGTCACACCTTACTAATGCCATAGTAGCTTTGTGCGATTTGATACAAATTTTCGTTTTGCGAGAAAGGGATAGAAGACCCTCCCACTCCAAAATTAAAATGCCTGTAACTTTGTAAAACTTTGTTGGATTTTAATTTTTTTTTCAGCGTACGTCATTATTTTTATCCTAGTTTATAATAAAGTAATAATATTTATGAAATTCAAAACTAGGAAAATATACGCAATGCCTTATAATCGCTTGAGCACTCGTGTCAAACGGTTTTTGAGCATGATCATGGATCTTGCTGATATTGTAAAATATACACATAAAATCCTGTCAAATTTAGGCTGTTTTTGGTAAGATGGAATGGGGCAGTCTTGGATTTTGAGTTCCGACGCTTGATCTTTCTCTTCACGGCCAAGCAATTTGTGCAAGCCGTCATCGAAAATTTTGAAAAAGAATTTGGAAATGGACGTCATTTTCGTAATTGTTTCTTTCCGAAAAACCTTGAAGATTGCACTCATATCGATATCTTCAATTTATTTGAAGGTCGGCGACTATTCATAGCATTTTCTTTTATAATAAAAATAAATATCGGTTTATAGATTGTATACAACCACATGCATGCTTTTCTGGTAGCCGAGATGAAGGTTACCTTTGGCAGTTATATCCTCGTACTGCCACAGCGGCTGGTGCGTGGGGCGACTGGCGAGGAAGTGCACAAGCGACTTGATTGCATCGGCCACGGGCAGCTCGGCCACCGCCTGCTCCGCTTCCGCCACCGCGTCCGCGAGCGCGTCGCCCGTCACTATCACCGGCAACGACGGGTAGTTATCCGCTGAGCCTGCGCGGGAAACGACAAATACTGGAATACTGGAAATCCAAGCTTAGCAACATCAAAGGCCTTAGGAAACATGTGTGCAGTTCACATGCGATAGTGAAACCTTTAGAATACTAAACTTCGAGACGCATGCAGAGTATCAGGAGAAGGATAATAATTTGTAGGATTTATTTATTATAATATTTTTACCACGTTTAAAAATTATTTCACATTTTATTCTACATTTAATACATGAATGTTATACAGACTCCATAGTAGCACTTTTCATGGCCACTAATTTCTCGGTTATATGAGCCGAATCAGACAGCAGTTGAGGGCAGTTGACAGCAGGGAGGGGACCAAATATTGAATTGGAAAAAGAACTTTAAACAGCACCACTTACCTTCAGGAGTGACTTGCGGATCGGAAGAGAGCGAGCGTACGTGTGAACGCGGCGAGTGGCCACATTGCGGGAAGTTGTCAAATATTGCGTCTGGTTCTAAAACAAAATAAATAAATATAAGAAGTACAATAAACACAAAATTTACTTGCACAATATATCAACGTCAAATAAGTCTTATCCGAGAGCAAATTTGATATTCTGGCAACTTTTCAATACATAAACCGCACATGTTGGTAAAATCGGCTTTTAAACTTGCAAATGCACTTAGTACTAGCAGTACTTTGAGGGTACTTACAGCAGTTACAGTACTTAAGTGAGAGTACAGTACAGTACTTAAGTCAAAGTGAATCGGACAGTTTATAATAACTTTAACATCAGGTAACTTAGTTGAGTGGTAGAAACGGTGCACAGACTTTTTATTTTATTTTTATTTATTTTGTTTATTTGAAAGTAATCAACAGCGTAAATACATAATTATTATTTAAATTTAAATCTAGGTATAACAGAAGGCCAAAAGAGATTACTTAAAATTATAATTAAAACTATAAATATAACTATATGACTTGCATAATTTTATTTATTTAATCAACGATGATTGGACCAGATCCTGTTCTAGCTATCGCTAACGAAATTCGGTAAAAAAAAAATGTTTTTATTTCGACCAACAAGGATCATATTGGTGTTAGTAATTACACGAAACTTAAACCTATTTGTTAGTAAAAAATCTATAACTATTTAAATTAGGACAGGATCGATTTGCCAGCACGTGAATCATACAACAGTGATTCAAGTACTGGCAGTCGATCCTGTCAGAAAATACCTTCAGGAGGCCGTTGGGGCTGGACCGGACTCTACGCAACAGGGATGTGCACCGCGCCCGCATAATAGTAGTAGGTAAAGGATCTTTGAAGATTTAAATTAAGTTCTAAAACTAAAACTAATTTGAAATAGGATATAGCAGTTGACTATAAAAACCCATTCCTTTGATGGTTTAGCATCGTATCGGTACGTTAAATCACTTGATGGCACGGCTTTGCCGGTAAGGTGGTAACTAGCCACGGCCGTAGGCTCCCACCAGACCAGACCAGATAGGGAATCACACCCGGGCCCTCCCACTCATAAGACCACAGCGCTCACCACCGCGCCAAGGAAGTCGTCAATAAAATAGTGTACAGTGCGACAAGGCTCTCTTGGCACTTCAATGACATTGACAGGGGGGCGCTGTTGGAGAACAAAGGCTTAGAATATTCAAACAAGAACAAAGGGGACACTTGACGGCAACGTTAGTTCCGATTTTCGCCACGCGCCAAGATATCCTTGTCGCACTGTAACAAGTGATTTACCTGTGAAGTTGTGCGGCACGAGCGGCAGCGGCGGCGGCGGCAGGCCCAGGCCGAGCTGCGCGCCGCGCGCCGCCAGCAGCGCGCGCGCCACGGTGAGGTGGTCGTGGTGCGCCGCCACCGCCACCAGCAGGTTCAACAGCAGTTGCCGGCAGTGCTGGTGCACGATCCATCTGACAACCACACGGCAACGTTAGTGCAGGTTTTTTTTTAATTATGGAAATCGCCGCTTGGCTGCAAATCAGACCTGCTGACAAATGATGATGCCTCCTAAGATGGAGCGCGCTTGCCTACAAGATGCCTATTCACTCTTGGTGTCAAGGTGTCAATTGAGAGGGAAAAACTGCTGCGCGATTGCGGTAGAATGACAGCTACAATGTCACGATGGCAATCAACTCAGATTGGTTGACGCTCGCTCACTATTGGCTACAATGCATTGATGCAACAAGAATAGCACAAATTCAGCCAATCACAACAATTGAGATTGTGATAATGATTGATGCAGGTTGTACGAAATCGACCTACAGATGCCTAAATTATTAAAAGTTGTGTCAAATGTCAAGAGCGGTATTGCGTATGTCAAAAATAAATTATTTCTGAGTGATTATCTCACGTAGTTGTCGCGTCATTCTTCAAGTATAGTAATAATTTTACCAAGTAATTTAAAATACCCAAAACACTATCGTAAACACTATAAACAAAAATTTGGATTGTATATTAGGAAAATATTAAAAATTGCAGTTATTTTTGCGTTTCGCAAAAAATTTTCAAGGACGCGATCCTAGTAGTGTGTCCGTTACCTAGTGTGATCCATCCCCAGGAACACGATGTGCAGCATGAGCGGCACATGGATGGACCAGTCCAGTTCCACGCCGTCCAGTACCACATCACACAGCAGCATCACGGCCACGTTGCATCTGGTGAGATAAACAGACACCCACATATTAAACGCAATATACATTCTGCGAACAGTTATGTAATAGGAGCAAATTGGTGTTAATTGTACTACACAAGGAGCCGTCGCTCACGCCCTGTTATCACTACCCCTATTATAAATGTGAAAAGTGTGTTTGTTTGTTGGTTTATTGGTTTGTCCTTCAATCACGTCGCAACGGTGCAACGGATTGACGTGATTTTTTGCATGGGTACAGATAAAGACCTGGAGAGTGACACATGCTACTTTTTATCCCAGAAAATCACAGAGTTCCCACGGGATTTGCAAAAAACCTAATTCCACGCGGACGAAGTCCCGGGCATCAGCTAGTGATAAATAGTGCAATTTCTGAAAAGTGTCTTCGTGTTTCTTTTCCACTGACTTAAGCACTGTTACACCTCTATCTAGATGCACAAAAAGTGACTCTTGCTTACCGATGGAAGCCGGATACAGGCTGGCTGGTGTCGGGCAAGTATTCAGTGAGCAGTGCGAAGAAACCCCCGTACTCCGGCATGGGTAGAGGTCGCAGCTGAGGCACGTCTACGCGCGCCTCTTGCGGTGTTCCGGGCGCGGTGCCACCAACCGACTCGCTGCACATACCCGTCTGGAACCAACAGGATGAAAGAAATCACAGTAGGTACTACTACTTTTATAAGTTACGCCGATGTACCTGCACAGAAATATTATTTTTGAATGACGCGAAAATATCTCAGCCAATCATAGCGCGCGTCAATCGGCTATTGCTTGTTTGTTGCATACGCGCCATGTTTTGTATGAAGGGTATAGGCCGTGAAAAGAAAATACTTTAGAAGGATCAAACTAGATTTTAATCTAAATATTGGGAGCACACAGCAAAACACGGTGAGTCGATGGTCAGTCGCAGGCAGAGAGAAAGTATAGACGTTTGACAGGAGTAAAAAAATATATAAGACCACAGACAAACCACCTACGCCGTAATGTTTCGTTTACACATCCAACATTGTATGCGCGAATTATGAGCGAGAATAGCAGAAGTGTCTGTTGTTCTGGTGCCTAAAATCTTAACGTCAAGCAATAAGGTCTGTGTGAAATATCAAATGTAACTTGTGCAAATGTGTTTGATTGGAGTCAACCACAGTTACACGGAGTTTGTAGTTAGGCCATTACGGATGTGCGAACTGGATCATGCATCAACTTTATCAGACCTCTCGATCGTACTTATAGGCCTTATGGAACTGGAACACGATGCTGTGGTGTTGTGTGAAAAAAAATGATTTGTCGATAGTCGATAACCGGTTATAAAGAGCGAGGGGAACAATACACAATTTAGCTACCGGCTACCTGCGTCCGAACGGCATCCCTTTATCGATAACAACTTTTGCGGCATTCTCACAACCCTATAATCATAAATATTTATGACCCAGTTCGCACATTCATAATGGCCCAACTATAGGCAGGAGGCATACTCACAGGTGTGGCGTCACCGTCAGAGGGCGGTAGAGGCTCGTCTTCAGCGGGCGGGGTCACGCACGGCGGCGCGGATGCCCGCTTGTCTTGGCCGCGTGACGCAATGTCTGTCTTGGCGCTGCTGCAACCAGGACAACATGCTTTACACCTCCATACGTGTGCTTACTAAGAGATTTGTCATCTTACAAACTATAGAATAAAATATAAAATAAAATAAAATAAAAAGATTTTCAAGCATCCGAGAATAAAGTAATGATAAAAATGATCCTCGGTTCTTTGAAAACCTGGCACCCATCTAAATCCTTATTGGTACTTTTCGAACTGGCTGAATATGACGCTGCCTCAGCCCAATGTAGGTAACAGTTGATATCAACGATGACGCTAAAATTATCATGCGATTTTCGAGTCATAAGGAAAGTCAATATTTGGGGAGCTGCAAGAATCTTATCGCGCAATCTAAGTGATTGTTTGATGTCGATGCGAAGCCTCACATACATAAAATTGCGATGAATACTAGATGAATAGCATAATATGACAGCGAAATGTCACTTGTTGATTTATATAACAGTGGTATCATCACAACCTCGTATAGGTCGTACGATATCCATACTTCCATACTAATATTATAAATGCGAAAGTGTGTCTGTCTGTCTGTCTGTCTGTCTGTCTGTCTGCTAGCTTTTCACGGCTCAACCGTTCAACCGATTTTGACGAAATTTGGTACAGACGTAGCTTGCAACCCGGGGAAGGACATAGGCTACTTTTTTATCCCGGAGTTCCCACAGGAATTTTAAAACCTAAATCACACGTACGAAGTCGCGGGCATCAGCTAGTAGTTATATAAAGTTAAACCAAACCTAATCTCGTCCAATGCGTCTGCCCATCCGTACGTCAAGTCATTTTTAAAATAAACTATAAGAACTGTAAAGCTGAAAACTTGTTACCACTAGACTCATTTTTTAGAACACCTGAACATGAAATGTCATAAACCTCAACGTTGATAGAACCAAACCGATTAATTTTTAGTTAACTCCTTGAGTCATACTTCGCTGAATGGGCATATTAAAATCATTTTACTCCTTTACACGTTGAGCTATTGAGGCTGGAGTGAGAGAGTAGAGTGAAGAGTGGACTTAAAACCGAAAGGTCGACGGTTCAAACCCCGCCCGTTGCACTATTGTCGTACCTACTCCTAGCACAAGCCTGACGCTTAGTTGGAGAGGAAAGGGGAATATTAGTCATTTAACATGGCTACTATTATTAAAAAAAAATAGCTTTGAAACAAAACACCGTTTAAGATAATAAATATGATCGGCTATTTAAAAAAACCTGAATTCACTGGAAGGAAGTTGCAGGTATCAATTACTTGGTACAGAGGCAGCTTACATCCGGGAAACGGATATTGACTGCTTTTATTTCAAAACTCGAAGAGTTTCTGATATTTTGAAATTATTTATTATTATTAGTTATATTTATTACTAGCTGGACCCGGGGAGGCTTCGCTCGGGTGGAATTTAGAAAATCGAGGTGGGGGTTAAATTTCCAAAAATCCTGAAATACATATTTCTGCATTTGTTGCCGAAAACCCAAATACCAATTTTTATGCAAATAACTTGAAAAATGACGGACTTTCATACAAACTTTCATCCCCTATTTAACCCCCTTGGTAGTAGAATTTCCAAAAATCGTGAAATACGTATTTTTTTATTTTTAACCGAAAGCATAAATACATTGTTTTCATCGATGTAACTTCAAAAATGACAGACTTTCATACAAACTTCCATCCCCCATTTAACCCACTTAGAGGTGGAATTTCAAAAAATCATTTCTTAGTGGATACCTACCTACTCTTTACAAAGAACACACCCTCCAAATATCATGTCTCTAGGACCAGCGGTTTAGGCTGTGCGTTGATATTTGACGACGCAGTGGTGAGCGCTGTGGTCTTAATAGTGGGAGGTCCCGGGTTCGATTCCTGGCAGGGGTTTGGAATTTTATAATTTCTAAATTTCTGGTCTGGTCTGGTGGAAGGCTTCGGCTGTGGCTAGTTACCACCCTACCGACAAAGCCGTGCAGCCAAGCGATTTAGTGTTCCGGTACGATGCCGTGTAGAAATCAAAGTGGTATGGGTTTAATAAAAACTGCCATACCCCTTCCAGGTTAGCCCGCTATCATTTTAGACTGCATCATCACTTACCACCAGGTGAGATTGCAGTCAAGGGCTAACTTGTATTTGAATAAATATATATATATATATATATATATATGTCAGTCAGTTAGTCAGTCAGGACTTTGAATTTTATATATATAGATAAAGTATTTTTTTAAACCATGCGGACGAAGTCGCAGACATCTGGTACAATACACCTTTAACCAATATATTTCGTTTAAAACATATTAAACTGATCCTTTTCAATGGCACCAAATCAAGGTCACGCTAGATATTAGATGTTATTACGTCAAAACGAACTAATAGTTTGCCCACACTTATTTCGTAGTTTAATGGACGCTCGGTCCAGAAATACTGCGATTTATATTAATTAAGTAGAATCCAAAGTGCGAAGTTCCGTCCGATGCATTTCGATCTCCTTCCCCAATTACTTACTTTGACAATTACTGTGGCTAATGTTTTTGAACTTTCGTGGACGATTTCATAAATTACTTACCTTTAACGTGTAGAAGTATAAAGTCTATTTTATTATATTTTGTTCGGAATAGTATCGGAAGTCAGGTTATGCTTTGCCAGACACTTAGTATCGTGGCAACCCTTTGCCAGAAACCCTTAAACTTTAACAATTTATTAAAATTTAAGGGTGTCAAACACAGGCAAGGGGTTGCTACTGCACTAAGTGTATGCCACTGCATGACGTGATTTCGAATACTATTCCGAACAAAATATAAAAAAAACCGGCCAAGTGCGAGTCAGGCTCGCGCAATGAGGGTTCCGTACTACAGTCGTATTTTTTCGACATTTTGCACGATAATTCAAAAACTATGATGCATAAAAATGAATAAAAATCTGTTTTAGAATACACAGGTGAAGACCTTTCATATGATACCCCACTTGATATAGTCACTCACTTCGAAAGTTGAAAATACTAATTATTAGTTCATGACCACAATTTAATTTTTTTTGTGTGATCTAACCCTAAATTCACGGTTTTCAGATTTTTCCCCAAATGTCAGCTATAAGATCTACCTACCTGACAAATTTCATGATTGTAGGTCAACGGGAAGTACCCTGTAGGTTTCTTGACAGACAGACAGACAGACAGACAGACAGACAACAAAGTGATCCTATAAGGGTTCCGTTTTTCCTTTTGAGGTACGGAACCTTAAAAACTAGCTTATGCTCGCGACTTCATCCGCGTGGATTTTGGTTTTTAAAATCCCGTGGGAACTTTTTGATTTTCCGGCATCAAAAGTAGACTATGTCCTTCCCCGGGATGCAAGCTATCTCTGTACCAAATTTTATTGAAATCGGAAGACAGACAGACAGACAGACACACTTTCGCATTACCTGTTATCTGCCAAAGCCACCATGATCCAAACTTCATAGTCGCTGATCGTTCCTCCCTGTGTTGGGGACAATACGCAGGCAAACTTTCAGCGTTTATAAAATAACGAAAGTCTAGTACGCGCTGGTTCTCTCTCTATATTGAGAACCTCCTCCATCGTGGAAGTCAGTTAAGCATAGATTAGGTATTGCACGGATACTCACGACGCCTTTGCCGGGTCCTCTCCGCTATGTCGTTTCGTGTGGATGGTGCCTTTCTCGACCGGCGCCAGCTCTCCAGTCCGTCCGGTCGCATCCTAAGTTCAAACCACCTTGTTAATCACTTTTCTAAAAAAAATTTACAAAAAAAAATAAAAACCGACTTCGTTACACAAACACTAAAAATTGAAAAATAATTTAATTTATTACCGAATATATTATGTATACAAGAGTTAATATAGTTCCATAATAATACTTTTTGCTGCCGGTGCCAATTAGCTTTAGCTGCGCGAATCGTCTAGACTTCATATTTTTATGGGACTCCACAATGGCACCTCATTGGCACCGACCCCAAAAAATATTATTATGGAACTATATTAACTCTTGTATACATAATATATTCGGTAATAAATTAAATTATTTTTCAATTTTTAGTGTTTGTGTAACGAAGTCGGTTTTTATTTTTTTTGTAAATTTTTTTTATTTCACAATTTTTAGTGGCCCCATGGAATTATGCTATGACTGGTTAAAAATCTATTGTTTACTAAGCTATTACACTGATCGCGAGCAATTTACTCTTATCCGTTGAGGAGTTCCAGTATCTATCTTCGACGATGTTCATCAGATCTTCACCAAATTGAAATGGGACCAACTTTGAAGTATACCCTTTCAAACAAAAAAAGAATTTTCAAAATTGGTCCAGGCGTTTTCGAGTAATCGGGGGATTTGAAGTCGGTTAAAAAGTTTTTCAAACGTTTTCAGTTTTTTCGTCTGGTGGGAGGCTAGACCGTGGCTATTTATCACCCTACCAGAAAAGCCGTGCCGCCAAGCGATTTAGCATATTATGCCATGTAGAAAGTAGAAACCAATAAAGGGTCCCATACCTTTTATTGGTTTCAATAAAACAATAAAAACTGCCCCCACTAAGTTAGCCCACTACCAAAGTGAAATTGCAGTCGAGGGCTAACTTGTAATAGAATTTAAATATACTCAGTAATTATTAATATCTCCTAATGGGAAGTCTGCAAACACTATGCTTTTTAGATACGAGTAAGTATTCCAGTATATAGAGATAACACGAGACGGTAAGAAAAACCGACCAATTACGAGTCAGACTCGCACAGGAGGGGTTCCGTACAGCACTATGTACTTCTTAAGTCATTTTAATTTGCATTTGCATGTAATTCGCCATCTTGATTTTTTATTATTTGTTAATATAGCAGCAATAGAAATACGCACTCTGTAAAAATTTCAGCTCTTTACTTATTGAGGTTCATGAGCTACAGTCCGCTGATAGACATACGGACGGACAGCGGAGGCTTAGTGCAAACAGTGTAGGAGCCAGCGGAATCCGTTAGCGGGAATCACAAACGCATAGTATTGATTATGCGTGCATAGAGTGCAAACTGGGTAGTGGGTGGGCGGGCGGAAAACGTAATATGATCCCGTTGACGTATGAGCCTTTGAATTCGGCACCCTACAAAGCGATAGAGAGCCCTGTTATACATTTATTTTTATTTTATATCTGTACCAGAAAGTTATAACAATAAAGAGAAAAAGAAAACAAAAGTGGACATGCAAACAGTTATAACGCGTAAAATTTAACTCCTCACGCGCCATTTTAACTTTATGTGTCAAATTTCATGTCAAAAGTACGACTTTGGTCCTTATTTTAAAGGTGAACCGTACTTTTGACGGTTCACCTTTTTGACATTGCGCGTGAGGAGTCATTTTGTACGGACTATATCTCTATATATATAATACTGAGCTGGAACCTATTTCGGGTTGTGCCACATATGACACAGTTTATTCCCGCGCTTCTCCTGCTTGAGTGCTGTAGCACAACTTACAAAATAAACGTTTTTCTTTCTTTTCTTTGTAGTATTGATACCTGTGCTAGGAAGCTGTGATAGCCTAGTGGTTAGGACGTCCGCCTCCTCATTTGGGAGCTCGGGGGTTCGATTCCGGGCACGCACCTCTAACTTTTCGGAATTATATGCCCTTTGAGAAATTAAGTATCACTCTCTTTATCGGGAAGGAAAACATCGTGAGGAAACCTGCATGCCTGAGAGTTCTCCATAATAT
Source organism: Maniola hyperantus (assembly GCF_902806685.2). Classification (NCBI taxonomy): domain Eukaryota; kingdom Metazoa; phylum Arthropoda; class Insecta; order Lepidoptera; family Nymphalidae; genus Maniola; species Maniola hyperantus. The sequence goes on from NC_048564.1 coordinate 2,304,344, forward strand.
TCTCAAAGGTGTGTGAAGTCTACCAATCCGCAGATGGCTAGCGTGGTAGACTATGGCCAAACCCTTTTCACTCTGAGATGAGACCCGTGCTCTGTAGTGCGCCGGCGATGGGTTGATCATGATGATGATGATTGATACCTGGGATCCAGTGCCCGGCCCGTCACTGTGGCCAGATGTGGCCTTTCGCATGGAGGTCAGCCGATAGAACGGCGGGGTCTCAGTCCGCTCGATGAGACAATTCAGCGTCTCCACCGTCTGCAGCTCCGTCATCATCTCGTCGAGAAGACGCTCGGGTCTGGACCGCGCGAGGTAGAGGACCACTCGTTTCGCCTGGCACATACAAAAAGTAAACATAATAAAAAAAATGGCAGCCAATGGGCACTGCCGACAGAAGTGAAAACGTAAAAATATGAAATAGGTTAGTGTAGGTTTTTATTTTTTCAATTTTCCATATAATTTTAGTAAATTTTATTTATTATTATTATTTATTTATTTGTTTACAAAAAGATGCTTACAAGGTTTATTACGATTATGGTGTAAACATAAACTCGATTGAGTTTTTCTGTACACCATCGTAGTGCCGTCGACATAAGGCACACAATTAAGAAGTTACAATTCTAAAGTAATCGAACACAAACATACATTATAGTTAAATTAAGTACCTACAGTTACATTTACTTATCAAATATTTAAATATAGATACATATGAAATTACATATTTACAAACTACAACTTATCCACCTAGAAAATTGCATATTTTTAAACTAATCGAGCTAACTGTGGGTAGGAGGCAATACCTACGATTATTACACAGATCGTCGAACACTTGTTGCCATTCATTCCACTTTGTGTAGTAAAGAACAGTAATTCAGTTTTGTGATACAGGATGTTCATTTTTGGGTTGGTGGTTAGTAGTAATTTATTTTAAGTGTAATGTGTAGTACACCTAAAATCAATCATACACTATCGACATAACTAATAATTGGTCCCCATCAGCTAAGTCGACAATACATGAGTGTATTGTTCGTTTGTTATAAGTAATTGTTAAGTGTTGTTTAATTGTCTATATGTCTATACAAACTATCAGTGAATGCAGCAAGTAGTTGTGAAGTGTTCTTATTAGGTTGGAACCCGTATTAGTTTTTCGTTAATATGTCGTTATTTTCATAAAAGTTATGGATTTGTGCGCTTATATAGGTATTTTTCAACTATTTTGTCAATAAAATAGTTATTGGTCTATAGTTGTCATAGTCAGTCTTACTACCTTTTTTGTGTATTAGTCGTATAATTCCAGTTTTAGTAGAAGAGGGTATTTACCAGCCATTACACTTGCATTTATTAATTTAGCAAGGACTATATTGATTTTTCCACACAGCATCTTTTTTTCCTGGCGCCTTATTGCTGCTTATCGATTTAATTATTTTTTCCACAGCTTTGGAGTTCGCAGGCCTAAATCGCATGGTAATTTTTGCCGAAGATTGGTAGGTTGATTTGTCCAGCAGTGATTCAGAGCATTTCGGAATTATTTTTTTGACACTATTGTTAAACGTAGAAGCAAATTTATTCGCGATCTCTTTACAAGTATTGCCATGATTACCGAAAGAGTTTTGTAATGCATCATCAACAGAAGATTTAATTTTACCCGTTAGCCTATTTAAAATATCCCAAAGTTTTTCGAGTTGTGTTTGTTTAAACTAATATCAAACTTAGTACTTTTATTTTCAGTTTTATTGATTAAATTATTTGCATAGTTCCTAGCTTTGTTATATTTTTGTTTTGTTTTAATAATAAATTAAGTTATTTGTGTCTTTTATCCCTATACTCACATGCTCTAATTATTGTTACGTGTTTTGTTTGGTTTGAATTTTATGGTGTATTCCGATTTCCTATAGCATTCTGTAAAATTTGTGTATAGAGAGTTATATATGCTTATAGGGCATGTCATATTTTTGCACGCAGACGTCCAATAAATTTTTTCTAATAGTTTAAGTAGCTTTTGGTTATTTAGGCAAGTTTTATATTTTGGGACATCCTGTGTACGTGCCCCGAGGCAAGCGAAGTATTACGGCCCGGTGATCGGCTAGTTTCGTATCGATCGCTGCAGTGAATAGATCTTGTGTGCGGGATCGAGCGTAAATGTGATATATGCACGATTTACTTAATATACCATTACATAGTTCGATCCTTGTATGATCTATGATCCCACATAGAAGGCCTAGGCTGTGTAACGTGTTATAATACATAATTATAGGATTATCTGATTTCAGGTTTATGTTAATATCTCCCAGTAAGTATAAATCGGTATTTTTTGAGCATTTTATAAATAAATCAATATTTATAGATATGAATCACTTTTAATGTATAAATGCGAAATTGTGTTTGTTTATTGGTTTGTCCTTCAATTACATCGCAACGGAGCAACGGATCAACGTGATCTTTTGCATGAGTATGGACTTGGAAAGTAACATAGGCTACTTTTTATCTTTTGCATGAGTATGGACTTGGAAAGTAACATAGGCTACTTTTTATCTTTTGCATGAGTATGGACTTGGAAAGTAACATAGGCTACTTTTTATCTTTTGCATGAGTATGGACTTGGAAAGTAACATAGGCTACTTTTTATCTCGGAAAATCAAAGTTCCAATTATATTAAAGTTTGATTTTAAAAACCTAAATTCACGCGAGAAATTTAAATAATTAATAAGTTCATGTCTGATTTTTAGGGTTCCTTACCTCAAAAGGAAGAAAAAAGGAACCCTTATAGGATAATTTCGTTGTCTGTCTGTTCGTCTATCAGTCGTGTCTGTCAAGAAAAGTCATAGGGTACTTCCCGTTGACCCTAGAATCATAAAATTTGGCAGGTAAGTAGGCGTGATGCCACAAGGCACAAGAGAAATCTATAATCTGCAATTATATATAACCTATAATTTGATAAGCTGTTATCTGCAATTACGTGCGTATAATTTGAGAAGTCGTAATGTGCAATTACGTGCGTATAATTGCACTGTGAATCAATCTTCAAATTAATTAATTCCCACGGGATTGTTGAAAACCTTAAGTCCTTAAGTCCATAAGGGGATGAATCGCGAGCATCATCTAGCGAGGATAAAAAAGTGCGACTGTTTTTGACACACCGCACGATTACTGTCGAAAAGTTTGATTGTAAGTCTCTTTAGCACGCCCTAGATGCAAAAACGTATCACGATAACGATCGTAAAAGTAGGAGGTACATAATATAGATGACTCACGTATGGCAGAAGTTCGTTGGGCGCCATTCCGGAGACTATGATGAGGTAGCGGATGATCACTTTGAGGTTGTTGGGCCAGCAGGCGCACAGCGTCGACCATAGCTCCTCTATTTCCTTCGGGTGCTTATCCGAGAACTGTTGACAATATTTTGTTTTGTTTGTATATTTATACAGACCAGGGATGTTGCGGAAGTGTTTATATCGGAACCGAATTCGGAAGCGCAGTTTTAAAATTTGTTTTATCGGAACCGGAAGCAGAATCAGAACCGAAATCGGAGGTAAAGGGCAGGTCTAAGAAAATAAAATTGTACACATTATTAATAATTATATTCTTATTGTACAAAAAATAATACAGCTAGGTAGTACCTAGGTATTGAAAATAAAAACAAACGAATTTAAAATCTTAAACAGTACCAGTAGTGAAGTTATGCAGCATCAGCATATTCAACCTCCGATATACCTTCTGATTAAAATTTTTCGGAACCGAAATCAGAATTAAAGTGCAAAATCAATCCGAAGTTCCAAATTTTCGGAATCGGAATCGAAGCTCCGTAACGTCCATCCATACTAATATTATAAAATCGAAAGTGCGTCTGTCTGTCTGTCTGCTAGCTTTTCACGGCTCAACCGTTCAACCGATTTTGACGAAATTTGGTACAGAGGTAGCTTGCAACCCGGGGAAGGACATAGGCTTTTTATTCCGGAAAATTTAGGAGTTCCCACAGGATTTTTAAAAATCTAAATCCACGCGTACGAAGTCGCGGGCATCAGCTAGTTTCTAATATAGACTTACGCATAAGGGTGCCTACACATTTGCTCGATTTTTGAGCATCCACACAATCAAAAAAATGTGTAAGCAGCAGACGATCAAAGTCGTATTTTTGTTGACGAACAAAAACGATCCTCAATGTAGAACCATGTTTTGTGATCCATGATGAGGATCGTTTTATTGATCACAGTAATATATTATGTAAAAGATGGTTTATTCTTTCCTGTTTTAATTTAATTTTTATTAGATTTGGGAACAAGATGCGCGTGTAAAGCATTCTTAAAGATCGGACACTAAATGAAAAGGGGCGGACAGTATGTAAGCTATATCATTGATGTTGGAACAGGCTATTCTATTATTCTGGGGCTAGAATTGTCGATCGAGCCGGTCAAATTGCTTGCAGTAAGTACTAAGTAGCAACATATTACTTCAACCCCTTCTCTGTTCCTCTGAGTCGATACCGTAGTGAGTAGGTACACGCTTTCTTATAACTTTAATAAAAATGAGGAAGCGAATCTATATTACGAAAAAGTAAAGTTTGTAAGTTTGGTTGTGGGAGGGGGAGGGGGGGGGGGGGCAATCTTTGGAACTTATTGATCTGGTTCTAAATATTTTTTTGCTGATAGATAACTATAGTCTGATTTTTAAATCCGTGGAGTTCTGAAGTTCTTTATGTTACCAGAGATAGACACAAATGAAGGTAACAAATTCGAATGAAATATAAAATAAGCTATGGATTTTAAGGATTTAAACAAATTTACAAAGCGGTTATACGGTTTTGAGAACCCACCCCTAAGGGGTTGAAATGGGGGTTGGATGGTTATATGAAAGTCCTACATTTATGAAGTTAAAGCCATGAAAATCGGCATTTGGGTAACTAGTTTTTAATAATAATAAACTGTATTAACTTATGGAAAGTCCCTTATGAATGGTGGTAAAATGGGGGATGAAATTTTGTATGAAAAGTTTTAATTACTGTTATTATGAACTTGAAATTAAAAAGGTAGGTTCTTTCTAGGGCGTAGGTATCAGCTAAGAAAGTACAAAATTCCACCCCTAAAGAGGGTTAAATGTGGATTGGAAGATTGTATGAAAGTCGTGCCATTTGGTAATAAATGAACTCTTATGGTGAGACTAAGAGAGTGTGTAAATGAGCCCTGTGAGTGGGGAAATTTCTTAATCTCACGGGAAATTAGAAATTGTACGCGGATGAATCCATGGGCAAATCGTAGTATGTGATAAAGTGGGATCGACAGCGTTGTATTAAAAATTCAAGCTACTATCAAGTAGATGCATTTTCTCCGGCTATTATGAAATGGAAAACCAGTCAAGTGCGTGACGGGCTACGCGCAGTGTAGGGTTCCGTAGTTGCCCATCACGATATACCTACTAACTGATTTACGCATTCTCAAAAAACTTTATCTAAGTAATTTTCAATGAAATTTATAAATACGACCCCAAGCACATTTTATAAATTGGTCGACTATTACTCGTTAATTTGTAAAGCCTACTTGACTGTTTTCTTTTTAACTTCGTTATATAGACTACTATATTATTATAAATAATATCTGTCCCGGCTGTACTCACGTGTTTAGTCGACGTTAGCCCTCACTCACGGTAGTTTAAACGTTAAAATACTATATTATTACCCAAAACAACCATTTATCTCGCAGTAAACATTTAGCTGAGGGGTGGACAGGGGACGGACGTCCGTCATGGCGAAACTAAAAATATAAAGGTTCCTTGTTTACTACGGATCCCCAAAAATGAATGAATTCTAGGAACTAGATAAAAGACTGGGGACCTATTGTCACGTTTAATCAAACCGTCTTTTCAAAAGACTTTGGCTTGTCCTAGTCTAGTTCATAATTTCCCTGGAAAATGCAACCATTCATAACGGATATAAAGCAGCCTAAGGCTAAGGACAAATCTAATATTGCGCGCAGTTGCTAGTGTCATATGAAAATATTAGGCTAGCGCTACAGTAGGGGAATTTGCGTGTTTCGACTCGCTCGCAACATTACCACTCTGAATGAGGCGACGGAAAATTGAAAGCTTTATCACACGTGGCGTGATTATTGTTTTTGAATTCTGCTCACAATGGAGAAGTATCTATTTTTAATTAATTACTAGCTGCCCTGGCGAACTTCGTTCCGCCTAACAGTCGCTTTAATTTTTTTCTCTCCGTAAGAACCATCCTCGTAATTCAAGGAATATTATAAAAAAAGAATTAGCGAAATCGGTTCAGCTGTTCTCGAGATTTGCGATGACCAACACATTTAGTGATTCATTTTTATATTATAGATAAAGATTTAAGTAAAATATACCTACCTAACAATATATATACTTACCTAACAAAAATGAAAAACTTACGGTCAAATCGACTGCGACTTTTTATCAAACGTCAAAACGCTCGCTTAGTAAAAGAGCTTGTATGAAATACACAGAAGTAACGTCATAAATGTTTGACGTAATTTGACGTACTTTTTTAGTTAAATCGATAATTTAAAAAGGATCATCATCATCATCATGATCAACCCATCACCGGCTCACTACAGAACACAGGACTCCTCTCAGAGTGAGAAGGGTTTTGGCCATAGTCTACCACGCTGACCAAGTGCGGATTAGCAGACTTCACTCACCTTTGGGAACATTATGGAGAACTCTCAAGCATGCAGGTTTCCTCACGATGTTTTCCTTCACCGTTAAAGCAAGTGATATTTTAATTACTTAAAAACGCACATAACTCCGAAAAGTTAGAGGTGCGTGCCCGGGATCGAACCCCCGACCTCTGATTGGAAGGCGGACGTCGTAACCACTAGGCTACCACAGCATATTTAAAAAGGATAGAAAACTTAAAATTAACAGTGGACGTGGGTTTACAAATTTTGAGAGACCCTCTATTTAATAATTCCTAAGAAATAATTTATTTTTGACACAGACATCATCCCGATAGTCTTGTGGTGATTAGATCGGAAACCAGTTCACGAAAATTTTTCAAGATTTACCCCTAGCCTACACCATCTGGAATTTCAGGTACTGAGTCTCGTTAGCAAACTATTAAGGCAAGTGCAGGCCCAGTTTGCGTAGGGCTGAGCGATCGTGTAAACACGGGTGTGCCCGGCGACACCCCTTCTCTCTGCCAATACGCATTTCGGACCTTTATCGCTACTGAATAGTTGAGTACTCACTCATGAAGCCGAACTACAGAGCTCATTTGCGGCGTAGACGTTTTTACGTCACATGACAGCTAAGTTCAAGTGTACCGAAGAATGATGAGTGCTACGAGGCGCCTACTTGAGCAGTTACAAGTTAGCCCTAGACTACAATCTCATCTGGTGGTAAGTGATGATGCAAACTAAAATGGAAGCAGGCTAACTTGGAAGGGGTACGGCAGTTTTTTATTAAACCCATACCTACCCTTTTGGTTTCTACACGGCATCTTACCGGAACGCTAAATTGCTTAGCGGCACGACGCTGCTTTTAGGGTGGTAACTAGCCACGACAGACACAAGTTAGCCCTTGCCTACAATCTCACCTGGTGGTAAGTGATGATGCAAACTAAGATGGAAGCAGGCTAACCTGAAATTGGTATGGCAGTTTTTTATTAAACCCATACCTACCCCTTTGGTTTCTACACGGAATCGTACCGGAACGTTAAATCGCTTAGCGGCACGGCTCTGCGTTTAGGGTGGTAACTAGCCACGACCGAAGCCTCTCAACAGACAAATATTTATTTCATGTAAGACATTCTGTGCCACTTATGATACGCCAAGACATTACCACCGGTTCGGAAACCAGATTTTACTGAGAAGAATATTTTTACCTAATAAGTAGGTACCTATCCTAAAAATATATAAATCGTGTGAGGTCAATGATCTTTGTCAGCCCTAGCACATACTACGGTCTATTTGGGCTGCAAACTGCCAACAACAGTCTCGGAAACTTAAAAACGGAACCCTTTGGGATCACTTTATTGTCTGTCTGTCTGTCGGTCTGTCAAGAAACCTACAGACTACTTCCCGTTGACCTAGAATCATGAAATTTGGTAGGTAGGTGGGTCTCTTATAGCTGGTATTAGGGGAAAAATATGGAAACCATGAATTTGTGGTTACACCACACAAAAAAAAAATTATGGTCATGAACTAATAATTAGTATTTTCAATTTTTAAGTAAGATAACTATATCAAGCCAGGTATCATATGAAAGGTGACATATGAAAGGTGACAACCTGCACATTCAAAAAAAGATTTTTATTTATTTTTGTGCATCATAGTTTTTGAATTATCGTGCAAAATGTCGAAAAAATACGTCTGTAGTACGGAACCCTCGTTGACGCGAGCCTGACTCGCACTAGGCCAGGTTTTTACAAGTTTCATGACTGTCATCAGCACGAAGTAGAAAATAGTCCGCTTACCTTGACGGTGATGTAGAAGAGGTTATTGAGCACCATCTCCGTGGCCTCCACCGAGCCTAGCCCTTCGCGCCGCCCAGCGCGCCCCGCCTCCGCCGCGTAGTACTGCAACAATACTAGCGATGTGCATGATTGCTAACTTTAAAACTTTCATTGGCCCCGATTCTCTAGTCTCTCTCTAAACTAAATTTAGAGTATCTGCATCCTTTTCTTTTTACTAATGCTAAAAAGGAACGGAACATGACTTTCACATTTAAAGACTCTAAATTTTAGTGCACAATACAAATTTAAACAGTAGGTTCGCGAGTGCGTGCTAAAATCACGGGGTTTACCATCTAAAAATTAAATTTAGAAATGTCAAACTGGTTCTGTCCTTTTCATATTACAATAGTAAGAAGAGGGTGTGAATACTCTAAAATTAGGTTGGGCTTAGAATCGGTGCCATTATACTCGTATACCCGGCTCAAGTCACGTGTTTAGTCGACGTTAGCCTCGAACGTCGACTAAACACGTAAGTATAGCCGGGTGAGAGATATTATATATAATGGAAAGCAATCACGATAGTTTAAACGCTTATATTATAACATTTTCATTTAAGGGCCAGCTATCGCATGAACTATGAAATTCTAAGATTTCAAGCTCCAAATTTACCATCACAGGACGAACTTTCATATAATTGAATACGTGTTTAAAATAAATCAACCTTTCATATTGACCTTTAATGTATCATATTTACAAAATCTATTTTATTTATTTTGTAGTGTCTAATCTCCCGCATATAGTTTGCTTGGATAAATAACAGACTCAACTTTGAAGCCCTAAATCTGTCCTTAAAAATCATCTAATTTACTGGAAATACCTGAATATCACCGCAATATACGTCTGACACGTACCTATAACACATTCACACATTGCGCTGGCGTTGTGCCTATGAATAAGCGCAAGTCAATGCCTAAGAAAAGTTTATCTGTCTCTCTCGCACGCGGCCAGCTTATGAGCGTGACAGAGAAAGTTGTTTTGTTTTTATTAACTTTTGTTAACTTTAGTGCAGGATTGAACAAACAGTACAGAAAGACAAAAAATCGCACAAAATCTTCTTTCTAAATTATTATTTTTGTTAATTAAAGGCTATCATAGATATCCTGCCTTATGTGTTTTGATATACATTTGATCGGTCATTTTTTTAATTTATAAACCAGGACTGAGCTGGAATCAAACGAACTGGCAAATGATGATGCGTTGAGCTATCGATGCTGCAAGATTGCGCAGTCGAGCTTCACCCACCTGTATGTAGGAGAGAGGGTTGGCCGGCGGCACATTGGGGTCGACCAGCTCGATGTTGACAAGCCACGGCAGCAAGTACCGCAGCAGCAACTGCCGCACCTCTGTTCGTGCCGTCTGGAAGCGCGCCGTGATCTCTGCGACAAAGCAACTCACATTCAATATGTGTTCAGATGGTCGAATGCGAAAGTTTTATCACATAGCTACACTGTCGATGTAGCTATACTGTTTATTCCACTACACTTATAACTTGTAGTTGCGTTTGCAAGAATAATATCATTTCACGCGGAGCTTTAGCGTGTGAGGTTATAGTGAAATAAACAATAACATACCAATAAAAAAACAAGTACGTAAAATAACTAGGCACAGCGCGAGAGCTCACGTGCGACTAAGAAACTATTGACAAAGTAAACTAGAGTGAGGGAACTCTCGGTTTGATCCTGAATCGACAATATCTTAAATATATAAAAGGAAAAGCTGACAGACTATCTATTAACGCACAGCTCAAACTACTGAAAGGCTCGGACTGAAATTTGGCATGCAGATAGCTATTATGATGTAGACATCCGCTAAGAAAGGATTTTTGAAAATTCACCCCCTAAAGGGGTAAAACAGGGATTTAAAATTTGTGTAGTCCACGTGGATGAAGTCGCGGAGCATAAGCTAGTAACAATATATGCTATGATGATACTTTTAAATAACATTTTACCAGCGTGATTAACACTGAATTACGACGACCGAGAAAAATGTATTTAATGTAAGTCTAATCCTCTTCCAATCTAGCTTTTCTCATTACTTTTTGAATGCTCCTCGTAATTTACTCTGCCGATTGCGTTGATCTACTTGGGAAACCTATTTATTGCAGTTTTAAATTGTTGGGTTTAACAGATTGCATTTTATTTATACTATTTAAACTGCTAAATCTGGGATATATTTATATTTTAGTTTTATTTTATCAAAAGCAAGCATCAGAACAACTTTTGTAAGATGGCTGTTTGCAATACATGACGTGAGTTCTAATACTATTCCAAAAAAAAAAAAAACTTTATACTTTGACGTAAGATTTTTACACCTTTATTACTTGTTATCTTATAAAGCCACCATGATTCAAACAAACATCCAAACAAACGTTCCTCCCAGTGTTGGGGACAATACGCAGAGAAACTTTCAGTTTTTATAAAATGACGAAGGTCTAGCACGCGCTGGCTCTCAGTCTCTACAATACTCAAGCCTTGTATTCATTAGGCAACATTTGTTAATAAACTGTTTATGACGAGTTGATAAACAAGTTTACCATAAACACTGTTTCTGAAACTTCGCCGTCCACACTAGTCAGTTGTTGCTAGTATGTCACCCGAGGAGGTAGTGCTGCTCTCTGCTGTTTACATAATAATTCATGAGTGTTCATAGAAAAAAAACAAGAAAAGGTGGTGGATTCGAAATAATCTCTTGAATAGAAGTTATGTATTCCATGATCTCCGCGGATTGGATGGGTACTTTCAGTATTTCACCAGAAGTCAACATCTCATTTTGAATTATTGTGAGCGTAGAATATGCATCTTTCTTTTCACTTCTTTTTACGACATATTCAATTCTACAGCAATGTCGGCCCAAGCATCATTTTTTAAAATTCTCTTCATCTGTATACTGTATATTGAGGCATCCCAAAGTGTGCTGTTGATAAAGCTCTATGAGCATCGAAATAAACTCTCGCAACACACGTCCACACCTATTGACTTTTGTTAATAAACTGGATGTTTCGCCTTGCTCTCTATTCAAAGTGGGGAGCACGGCAACATGTTGCATAAACAATGTTTCATCATTTTTGTTTATAAACTGTTTACAGAGATGATGAAACATTGTGAAGCAATAAACAGTGTTTATTAACAAATGTTGCCTAATGAATACAAGGCTTCAGAGAGAACATACTCGGGCATTATTCATTCGACAGGAGGCAATCTGCTAGCGCGCCTGGACTACAGTGCGATACTGTTTCTTAGATATCGTATTGCAGGGTTTTTTTCATAATATTAGTGTTTAAGTTAAAACTTTTTAATCACTAAACTGTCATCTATACTACCATCACATGTAGTACCAACACTATAATATCTAGTGAACGTCTATTAAATAATGAAGTAAGCGCCAGCGCGTGCTAGACTCTCGTTATTTTATAAAAGCTGAAAGTTACTCTGCGTATGGAATCCCTTAAACTTTAAAAAAAAATAAGGGCAGATGATTGCCACCATAATAAGTGTCTGGCAATGCATGACGCGATTTCTAAAATAAAAGAAAAAAACGAGGATCTGGCACGCGCTGGTTCTCTCACATAACGGATCCCACCGAACAATGTAATATGAAAATAATATGACGCACTCATCTGAGCTCCGTATCATCTAATAACAGTGAGCACAGCAAAGCGGCTTAGAGGCTGCACGGACAAGGGGATCAGAAAACTTGCGAGTTCTTTGGAAATGATGGCCTACTTCGAGCATTTTATAGTAGTACATAGTATAGAATAATCCACATAAAATATAATCTCTATATATAAAAATGAATCACTGAATGATTCATCGCAAATCTCGAGAACAGCTGCACCGATTTCGCTAATTCCTTTTTCATAATACTCCTTGAAGTACGGGGATGGTTTATTTTATTTATTTTTATTTTTATTTTTCATGTACCAAAATTGTAGTTACAAAGTAATAATAAATTAAGTTACATTGGAAATGCTTATCTCTAAACAGAGATTTCTTGCAGCTTCCCATTCAAGGTTGTGAGTAAGGCGTATCAAGAAGTGGAATAGGTCTACGGTACTAGTACGGTACGGTTCTTACGGAGAGAAAAATTAAAAAAAAATCCTGAAAAAGAATCGACTGTTAGGCGGTACGAAGTTCACCGGGGCAGCTAGTAGACAATAAACCACATCTACAAAAGTGTTCAAATAAACAATGAACAGACAAGTAGGTATAGTCCGCGACAGGTTGAGATGGCAACAGGGGTATGAGGTGGGGGCACCTGCAAGTCACCCGCGCTCGCCCACACCGATTAGCACGGGGCCTTGCGGGTGTGCGGGGCGTTCCGTTCCCCATCGCCATCTCGACCTACGTGTACTATGATCATGATCAACCCATCGCCGGCTCACTGCAGAGCACGGGTCTCCTCTCAGAGTGAGAAGGGTTTGGCCATAGTCTACCACGCTGGCCAAGTGCGGATTGGTAGACTTCACACACCTTTGAGAACATTATGGAGAACTCTCAGGCATGCAGGTTTCCTCACGATGTTTTCCTTCACCGTTAAAGCAAGTTACATTTAATTACTTAAATACGCACATAACTCCGTAAAGCTAGAGGTGCGTGCTCGGGATCAAACCCCCGACTTCCGATTAGAAGGCGAACGTGTTAACCACTAGGCTATCACAGCTTTATCGTGTATATAGGTTTCAAAAATCTAAAAACTATAATTATTGTATTGGCTGAATATTGTATTTCTTTCTCTTTTTATCGTTCCGTACTCAAAGGTAAAAAACAGGCACATATGTCTGTCTGTTACGTGTCACAGGTCTTTAGGTCGTGGACGAAATGAGTTACAGAAAAATTGGTATTTCATTGGTATTGGTTGAACCTAAAACCGAATATTGAATAAGGAATTTAACTAAAATCTTTTTCAGGGGGCTACCCTCCCACATTTCTGGGATCAGTCTCGTGACCGCGTGAGCCCAGCCGGCTAGAACACCCCCGGAATTGCCGCAAGAGGGACTTACCAGAAAACATGGGCATTGTGAGCTCCGGGTGCAGCTGTGAGAGCTGTCGAGAGAGGTACAGCTGCGAGCGGCAGTAGGTGGTGCATAGCAACACGTCCAGTGTGCCGCGACCTTTTTCGGAGCCTGTAACAAAACACGTCATATAAATACATATTGACTGATTAAAAATAAGTCAAATGCGAGTCGAACTCACACACGAAGGTTTTCGTACCATCTTACAAGAAATAAAACTCTTTTTATTTTCATGTCGGTCATATTGTTTTTTTTTTAATTAATTGTTGTTATAGCGGCAATAGTCTGTGAAAATTCAACTCTCTACCTATTGTATACACGACGAGATACGACCCACTGACAGATAAACGGACGGTCGGATGTACAATGGAGGCTTAATAATACGTTCCCGTTGGCTCCCGTTGGCATTCTTCGGGTACGGAACCCTAAAAACCGGTAGACATCAACGTACGCATTTAATTACGCATCGACGTTTGCCAACAAACTGGCTCACCAGTTTGGCGAGAGTCAAAAAATGTAAGTACCTACATATCATGTATACTACTTGATTATAAATAAATTTAAAAAAATATGTTGGAACGGCTATTCCGTAAAAAATCGTGTTTGAAGTTATCAAAATTAATTACTAAAACACTGGACATCAAGTTATCAGCAAAAAAGACTTACAGTCCGCAAGAATTTTGAACGGAATAACGCGTTGTGCGTAGCACTACATAGAGATCGTCATAGGCTACTGATTATGTCTTAAAAACAGGGTAAAAGGCAACTAAGACTTTAGCCCAGCAATTAAAAGAAAATTTAATTTACTTATTTATCTTGAGTTATGCCTCTACCTAAGTCCAAAAAAAAAGATACAGGCGAAGAAGCAAAAATACTCAAAAAATCGAAATTTCGGCTCTTTTTTTCAAGTTTGTTTCGGCATGGAATTTTTTTTAATTTTAGAAAATTACTATGGGATGATAAGTCTTGTATACAAAATATAGAAGTTTTGAATTGTTTATATTGAAAACATCAAAAAGGGACGCTTTTTCATTCCTATCCTCAACTCCCACCCTCTAATTTAATAGCACTCCGCGGTTTTTCCTTTTTTTATAACCCATTGACCGATTTCTGCAATAAAAACAAAACCCGTGAACATCTTAGTTCCCTTCTATAGGACATAACCAATAGCCTATTCATCGTTCAGTTCAAACCGCTAAGTGTAGAGACAGTAGAAAGAGATTCTAATATTGGTTTTCTATATAGCATAGACTTTACCGCTATTAATGAATCTTTATAAATTCCCGGCTTTGTTCGGGTGGGTCAGCTAGGCAAAATCAACACTGACTGACCGTTCAGACCACTGGATCTATAAATTTAAGACTTTGAAAGCAGACTCTCTATAACGGAAATAATTTACGGACACGATGCAGTCGGGAGAAAGAGTTAGGTCGTAATTACTATAACTAATCAAGGTACCTAAGTTATAATTCTATTGTGTAGCATCTAACTATATCTTCTTGAATAAAAATGAATCACCGTAAGGTATGTACATATGAGTAGGTATAACTTCTGAACGACTGCACCAAATTGGTTAATTGGTATTGGTTTTGGCTTTTTTTGTTGTTGACAAGGTTTGTATGAAAGATTTTATTAGAAAACTGGCTTATGCTTGCTACTTCGTCCGCGTGGACTAGACAAATTTCAAACTCCTATTTTACCCACGTAGGGGTTGAATTTTCAAAAATCCTTTCTTAGCAGATGCCTGCGTTATAATAGGTATCTGCATGCCAAATTTCAGCCCGATCCGTCCAGTAGTTAGAGCTGTGCGTTGATAGATCAGTCAGTCAGTCACCTTTTTCTTTTATATATTTAAGATTTCTTTCATCACGCTCGGAAGTTGCGGGCAACAGCTAAGTAGGTATGCAATAAAATTATTAAAACAGTTTATTTGAATTTAGTAGGATTACTAGAACTACTGACCATACACTCAGCCTTACCTGCATACGAGTATGTACTCGAATAACTCATAATGAGGAAACACTAAAATTATTTATTTAACAACACCAGCATCTAATACGAATCATTACAAATTTTATTAGTATATAGCATTTATTTATTGCTTATCATACGAGCAGTTTTAACGTTTAAGAAAAGAA
Organism: Maniola hyperantus; assembly: GCF_902806685.2. Taxonomy (NCBI): domain Eukaryota; kingdom Metazoa; phylum Arthropoda; class Insecta; order Lepidoptera; family Nymphalidae; genus Maniola; species Maniola hyperantus. The sequence continues at coordinate 2,319,966 of NC_048564.1, forward strand.
AACTATCATTCAAGCGATATTAGTAAATGTGCGCGCAGGCTAAGAAACATACGTCGCGTGCAAGACGCACGCCTATTTCCTTCGTAGCAAAGTTCTACGACTATTTGAGGACTTCAATGTACGGAGCAAAATATTATGATAAAAATATTACGCAATCTGAATACAAATAATAACCGTTAAAAATTTAATTATTTCAATTTTTTAAAAGGAATGAATGATTGAGACTTGTTAGGTATAATATACTAGCGGATACCCGGTGTGCGCTAAAAAACCCCACTCTTCGCATTATTGCCTTTTTAATGGAAATGGTTTGAAGGACATCGGTTGGATGGTTTCAAAGTCTATAACGGACAGCGGTAGAAATATAAAATAGTTTTATATATTAAGATAATTGCATAGTTGAACAAATCGTCAACCCGAAGTCTAATATCTCAAAAGGTTCAGTTCAATCGGTACAGTGTAATCCAGTTATATCATTGAATTAATAGACATCCGGACAAAGTAATCGATATTGCAAAATAAAGGAAGTATTTTAATCGTAAAATGCGTTCTGAGTTACTTAGACTAACGTAGTTAGTTAGACCTAAGCGCGAATAATGCTTCAAAGCGGATTCAAATTTAAAGTGCAAGGGCACCGTCGCGCGGGACGCGGGAGGCGGGCTCGGGCAGCCTGCGCCGAACGGATGCACCGACTCCCGCGTGGACCGCCGTCCTCCCGTTGTTGGTTTAAATACTAGGTCCGCCTAGGAGCGGCGTCAGTCCTCGAGAGACAGGTGCGGCGGACGCACGCCGCGCCATGATCACCAACGCGACCCTGGGCCGCGACCCGGCCGCCGGCACGCTGGCAGACGACGACGAGCAGCAGTTCGACATGTGGGTCACGGAGGTGGTCAGCACGCTCTACGTGTACTACACGCCGCTGCTCGTGCTACTGGGCTGCGTGGGCAACCTGCTCTCCGTGTTTGTGTTCCGCAGCAGCAAACTTCGTCTGCAATCCACCAGCCAGTATCTGACAGCACTGGCGCTGTCCGACACCGTATTTTTGCTACAGCTGCTAGTACCATGGCTGAGCGCCACGCGCGTCTCCGGCCTGTTCCACTACGTCGGCTTCTGCCAGTTTTTCGTGTATCTGTCTTACGTCACGAGCTGCGCCAGCGCGTGGCTCGTGGTGGCCTTCACGCTGGAGCGCTTCGTGGCCGTGCTGTACCCGCTGCGCTGCAACTCCATGTGCACAGTGAAGCGCGCGCGCCTGGTTGTCCTCTTCCTCACCTTCACCTCGCTCGCGCTCAACGTGCCCGTCCTGCGCTTCGCAGCGCCGCGCGACGGCGACTGCGACATCGACCGCGAGTACCTGGTTCAGGCGGAGCGGTTCAACTTAGCTGACACAGTGGTGTCATTTACCTTACCACTGGCGCTCATCATCGTGCTCAACGCGTGCATCATGTCAGGCGTGTGCAGCGTGGAGCGCGCGCGCGCTGCTACCAGCGGGCTGGCCGCGTGTCCACGCTCGCAGCAGCGTGTCACGCGGATGCTGTTGTTCGTGTCCTCGGTGTTCGTGGTGCTGAACCTGCCAGCTTACACCATCCGCGTGCTCGCCTACGCCTACGGCAGGGTGAGTCGCAGCGCGAATTGCACCATTCTTTTCACTTTACTGGAATCATTATTACTTGCACTGGCTGAATGCATCTCAATGTTGTATCGATGTTTAGTACCTATGCTTTGCGTTAACTTTTGTATTATATTTTTCGACATAAGAACAACAAAATAAAAAGTCTGTGTTTTGTAGTACGTGTTTTTTGATGACGTAACTACTTAGAACTTTATTTAAAGTTTTAATCACTGGTCGCGATTGCAACTGCTTGCATGGAATATTTTGAAATATGAATATAATAGATTAGATTATTGTTTCATCTATATAAATATATTATTTTATTGTAAAAAAATATATGATATATTTTTGCGAATTAAAAATCAATACCTTCATTAATATTATCAGTTACTTTACTTGCATAGTTGTGTGAATACAATATTTGCAGCTAGGATTTGACAATAATGTTTGTAGAAATAAAAGGGGATAACGTTCTACTAATATTGAAACATATGCATCATTATCAAAACTCATTTAAATATAAACAGGAGACATTCGCTCCATACAAACGTAGTTTTATTCTCATTTGAATATTAACCAATCAGACTCGATGAAAATTTGTAGACACGTGCTAGAAACTAATATCTATGCCTGTGGTTTTCGTGCGAGTATTCGTTCTGTACCTACATGCGAAAGAAGTGATATTTCTTTGTTTTATATTCACAAAATACGCATAATATTACTCGAACGATGTTTTTTTTTAATTTTGCCAACAGTTTCCTTTTTGTGGTATCTGAAGGCAATTGTGTACTTTGCCTACAATAAAAACGTAAATTGAGATAATATAAAAAAGCGATAATAGCGTAGGGGTTAAGGCTTCAGCATTTTATACGGGAGGTCGGAGGTTCGATCCCGGGCACGCAACTCCAACTTTTTGGAAGTTATATGCGTTTGAAGCAACAATCCACTTGATTTAACGGTGAGAGAAACATTGCAAGGAAAACTGCATGCCTGCGAGTTCTCCATAATGTCCTCAAAGGTGTGTGCTAATTCGCATTAGTCCAGCGTGGCCGACTAGGGCCTAAACTCTTCTCATTCGGAGACCCGTTCTCAGTAGTGGGCCGGCGATGGGTTAATCATAAAGATGATGAAATAATGTCACAACATTTAATAGATTTTATCCGTCGCAGCAGTGCAGTTCTCATTGTTTATTTTTAAAATTGCTGTGAAACATAGAAAGTCGAAAAACCATACAGATGGACAGGACGAAACTATAAGAATTTGTTGTTGCAATCGTTTAAGCCGGTGGCTTTCGCCAAGATAACACGATTACTTCCGTTTCACTATACGTTTCCTTTATAAACCATTTCAGTTACATTACAGCTTTATATGGTGCGGCACGTGCAATGGTTGTCTTTTTAGGCGGACAAAGAAGTTTCACTTCAATCAAATAAATCGAATAATTTTGTTTCATTCAATTTATTACTACTACTAAATTGCACAGATATCAAAGTTTCTGTAACATATTGGAATACCATTGCACTCAAAGCCGATTACCAACATGACATTTTACTCTATACCTCGCAAATATCGAATGATACTGTAACTTAATACTGTTACAACTGTTTCGGTCCCTGCTTGTCCCCCCAAGGGAGCCCGGCTCCTGGGGCCCACGAGCAGGACCGCACTCGGACAAGCTAGGGCGGGGAGAGATGGTGTAGATGAGAGGAGGTGGGGGTTTGGACGGGGGAAGGTGGGCGAGGTGGGGTAGATGCGGGGGACGGGAAGATGACATGAGGGACGATAGGAGGAGTGTGGGAGAGATAGGGTAGATGAGAGGAGACCTAGGAGGGGAGATAGCGTGAGGTGGGGGAGATGGAAGAAGGTATGAGAGATGGGGGAGATAAGGCCAGAGGTGGTGGTGGTGGGGGTGAGTGAAATTAGGAGGGAGGTGGGGAGAGTTGGGATAATGTAGAGGAATATGGGGGAGAGGGGATCGATAAGGAGGAAGGTGGGGAAAATGAAATAGATGAGAGGGTGGGAGATGGTGGAAAGTGGGGAGAGATGTGCAGATGTCGGAGAGGTGGGAGGAAATGGGGAAAATGAGGGAGGAGGTGGAGAGAGGTCAGGGAGATGGAGTAGAGTGGGGAGATGGTAGATATGAAGAGTAACGAGAAAATACGTCAAAATCACTACGTTTTAATAAAGTTATGTATATTACCTAATGGAACCTAAGTGCTTGGCCCAAGGCCCGGGCACATAGAGTATTTACGTTCGAACCCAACCTAACTTTAACTTTAGATTTTGGCATTTATATTATTGCTTTATTAATTTACTGAAAATAAGGCGCAAATATAATAACCGGTAAAACCTCCACAACTCCGCACCTTCCCCAACCTATAATATGAATAATATTTCTATTTGCTTACTTAATATATTTGATGCCTCTATTTTGCCTATATTTTTAGATGCCATTTATATTTTTATCAAGCCTAACTTTAGCTGCCTATTTAATTTATTTGTAACAAATAAATTTAAACGTTTATTTTTTAGTCGCCGTCAAAATAATAAGCCTTTCAATATTAGAAGAAATTGCTGGCGACTTTAGTGCATTTTGCGTTTAGATTTACGTGGTAGACGCTTTATTGAAGCTGAAGGGATAACAGGTTTAGCACAAATTCCCGTAGTGGCTCCTCGTTCCTATATCCTTAGTGTAGGAAGCTTTGTTCGCGACTAGACAGTATAATATTATTATAGCTTGCCTGGCCGGCCAAGTCGTAGTCGTAGAAATAGCCGTAGCTGTAGAAGTAGTGTAGAAGTTAAACCCCAGTGACAAATGATAATATCCTAACCGCTGTCAAATTTCTTGCAGGATACAGCTGCTCGATTGCTCAGAATAACAGCTGCTCGATTGCTCAGAATAACAGCTACAATGTCACGATCGCAATCATCTCTGATTGGTTGACGCTCGCTCAGTATTGGCTACAATGCATTGTTGCAACAAGAATCGCACAAATTCAGCCAATCACAACAATTAAGATTGTAATAATGATTGATCCAGGTTTTACGAAATCGACCTACTGGTTTGCGGAATCACTTCATTATAATGAAAAAGGTGAGACCTAATGAAATAAATAATAATTAAAACTAATCCTTTTGATTTTGTTCTTGAAAAATATAATCACTGAAAAAATTTAAATCAATTAATATCATTTCTTTTACAAAAACTACACTTTTTGAATGACAATTATAATATGTATATTTGACTAATAAATATCGTATGTACATTACTGAAAAAACTATAACTAACTAACTAGTAGATTAAATGAATAATTTTAACCGAAATCGTAAATAAATCGCAACCTAATAATATGAAATAGTACCTCAAAATGTAACTCTAAACCAATTTCTTCTTCTTCTTCCTTACCTTATCCCACGCTACGTGGGGTCGGCACAACATGTCTTCTTCTTCCTTACCTTATCCCACGCTATGTGGGGTCGGCACAGCATGTCTTCTTCTTCCTTACCTTATGCCACGCTATGTGGGGTCGGCACAACATGTCTTCTTCTTCCTTACCTTATCCCACGCTATGTGGGGTCGGCACAACATGTCTTCTTCTTCCTTACCTTATCCCACGCTATGTGAGGTCGGCACAATATGTCTTCTTCTTCCTTACCTTATCCCACGCTATGTGGGGTCGGCACAACATGTCTTCTTCCAAACCATAATCCTATATAATAAATAAAGAGATCCTTTTTTAGAAGATTATCCATTTTCTGGTATAAAATAAATAAATACAAGTCTCTTTACATTGCTATTTCACATCACCTGTTGCCGAATTTGAATTTCATATGTATAAAGAAAATACGCGCGCGGCTCTACTGTTATGTGCGATCAGCAATAAAAGCGATATTGTTGATTTTTAGGCTTCCGTACCTATTGGTAAGCCTTCGGTCCGTCCGTCTGTAATGCCCATCTATCTGTCAGCGGGCTGAATCACAAGAACCGTAATAGTTAGAGAGTTAAAATTTTCACAGAGTGTGTATTTCTATTGCCGCTATATCGTCAAATAATGAAAAAAACAAGATGGCGAATTTCAAAATGACCGAAAAAAAAATTTTTACAAAAAAAATAAAAACCGACTTCGTTACACAAACACTAAAAATTGAAAAATAATTTAATTTATTACCGAATATATTATGTATACAGGAGTTAATATAGTTCCATAATAATACTTTTTGGTGCCGGTGCCAATTAGCTTTAGCTGCGCGAATCGTCTAGACTTCATATTTTTATGGGACTCCACCATGGCACCTCATTGGCACCGACCCCAAAAAATATTATTATGGAACTATATTAACTCCTGTATACATAATATATTCGGTAATAAATTAAATTATTTTTCAATTTTTAGTGTTTGTGTAACGAAGTCGGTTTTTATTTTTTTTGTAAAAAATTTTTATTTCACAATTTTTAGTGGCCCCATGGAATTATGCTATGACTGGTTAAAAGTCTACTGTTTGCTAAGCTATTACACTGATCGCGAGCAATTTACTCTTATCCGTTGAGGAGTTCCAGTATCTATCTTCGAAGATGTTCATCAGATCTTCACCAAATTGAAATGGGACCAACTTTGAAGTATACCCTTTCAAACAAAAAAAGAATTTTCAAAATCGGTCTAGGCGTTTTCGAGTAATCGGGGAACATACATAAAAAAAAAAAAGATTCCGACGAATTGAGAACCTCCTCCTTTTTTTGAAGTCGGTTAATAAAAACTAACAAAGTACATAGTATTATATTATCTTGCACGATTGTATGGAACTCTTCGTATGCGAGTTCGACTTGCATTTGACGGACGGACAACGGACGGACAACGGACAACGGTCAAGTTGGCAAAGAAAATTTCAATTTTGTCGCATTTATTTCTTCCGGAATTTCGCTACATTTATGCCTAGCTTAAGCTTTAATATAAAAGAGTGCGAGCCAGCGATATAAAATATTCCATTAGATGCAGCGCTTCCTAGTAACATTAATATGTTTCAACGAAAATCGGTCCCACTCTCCTGTCAATATTAACTGGCTTTAGACGCAGTCCGTTTGTAAAAATTTAACTTGCGTGGAAACTAAATTATTATTCACATTATTATATTTGAGTTGTTATACGTAGCTTTAGTATCTACAGTCTGTTTTAACTTATCTATGTTCGTAAAAACGGATTGCGTATAAACCGGATTACGATTGACAGGAGTGCGGACACCGATGTATGGAACCAGTTGTTAATATGAAGCGCTGCATCTATCTATCCGCCGGAACTTTTATATCTCTAGTGCGAGCGGATTTATATCGTCTAGCGGGTGAGCCACCTGTTGCTTCCACGCTAGCAGCCACCGCCGCCACGGTTGGAGCTACTACCCCACTTTCATGTAGATATTGCAAGGATTTTGAACAGAATAGAATTTATTTTATAAGCCGCGTACAAAAAAGAAGGGGTTCTCAATGCATCGGAATCTTTTTTTTACCCGACTACCGGAAAAGGAAGGGTTATGATATTAGTATTCTATGTACATACATAGACTGCCAAAACACACACATACATATGTATGACTACACACATACATTTGTATGTAGGTTTGTGTTTATAAGTGTTTCAACAGTAGCGGTAAAAAACTGGGTCGATTTTGATGAATGAGGTGTCAATTGATTCGTTGTTATGGTCCAGATGGTATTAATGGTAGTACAGTAAATAGAGCATTTAACCTCGCACTAAGTTTCCGATCCAAATTTTAATTTTTTTTTAGGTTTTTTTTCACTTACTGACCATAAAATCACAAAATGCTGACAGATCCAGGTGGAGCTTCGATCGCAATCTTGAAGGAAAGTTTTTGGCCGATATCTTGGAAACCATCCGCTTTGGGGCAAAAGTTATTTAGATCATTATTGTAGACACTAAAATTTCGCATCTTTTGTTTCCTGTAAACTTTTTTGTAAAACTTACCGTTTACGATTTATGGCCGATTTAATGAACCGGTTTGTCTATTTCTACTTTATTACTTTTTTACCCTTAACCTAAAAAAATTAAAATTGGATCGGAAATTTAGTGCGAGGTTGACCAAAAAAAACGAATTTATTTACTGGGCTACGGCCACAATTCGTGCGCAAGTTTAGCGGGCTTGACAATGTGCGGCGAAACAAAGCTCAGTGATCCTGAGCACGGCATGCCTGCATGCAAATCATTTTATTGTTTTTGCGAAATTCATCAAACAATGCATACCAAATTCGGCTTTGAAGCGTCGTCCTATGACTTTATAAAGGACATATGAAATGCACCAACTTTATTCTGTTCAACGAATAAAATATTTTACTTGTATAAATCTCTACAGAAATGTACGCTGAATCTATTCACTCCAACTTTTCATTTACGCAGTCATGCGGAAAGGAATCCTGACGATTAGTTTTAATAAGTGCTAGCCTTATTTCACTGAGTAGATTCGCTAACATTTATTAAAAAAATTAAAGTCTGAAAAGCATTTGCAATTCGCTAGCTAGGCCATTCATAGCCGCGTGATATAGCACTATAAATCCGAAAGTGTGTTTGTTTGTTAGTTTGTTTGTTTATTTTACAATCGCGCTACAACGGAGCCACGGATTGACCTGATTTTCTACATGGATATAGTTTAAGATCTGGAGAATGACATAGGCTACTTTTTATTCCAGAAAAAGAGTTCCTACGAGATTTTTGAAAATCTAAATCCACATAGACGAAGTCGCGGGCATCAGCTAGTCTTCTTCTATAAAAGGAAAAGCTGACTGACTGACAGACTGATTGATTGATCTATCAACGTACAGTTAAAACTAATGGAAGAATCGTGGTGAAATTAGACATGCAGATAGCTATTATGACGTGCACATCCGCTAAGAAAGGATTTTTGAAAATTCGATCCCTAAAGGGATAAAACAAGGTTTTTAAATTTGTGTAGTTCACGCGGACGTAATCGCGGGAATAAGCTAGTCCATTATAAATATAAATGTCTGTCAGCTGAACTCAAGTGTCAATCGAAATATGCCCGACAATTGCCCGCGTCGCAAGCAGACCCATTGAATAAGGACCCCGGATAGGTTCAATCCTAGTATTTTGTTAAGGTAGAGTCACATTACAAACACAACAAGTTTTAATAGGGATGATGACTACTAGTCAAATCAGCGACTTTTTATCAAACGTCAATACGCTCGCTTAATATGGGAGCTTGTATGAGATACACGGATGTGACGTCATAGACGTAATTTGACGTACTTTGTTAGTTAGATCGATAATTTAAAATGGTAAGCGAACTGAAAACTAACAGTGGATGTAGATTTTACAAATTTTGAAAGACACTCGATTTAAAAATTCATAAAAAATAATTTATTTTTGACATAGGCGTCATCTCAATATTAGGCTGTTCTTCTGACGCTGATCATCGGCACTGGCAATCCGCGCCCCTGTTAGTCGTTTTAGCATCGCGCTGATCACTGCAAGGTTCAAATGCAAACACGAGCGCGCATTGCTCACTGAATATCACTTTTCAGCGCTGTATTGTCAGCTTTAAACAACGCATCATAGTACGGCATACTATAATTGGCCTGTCAGCGCGGACGGTCAGCTTTAACCAGACGAATAAAAATTTATTTGATTCGGCACGAGTCGTATGGCCTCGTGCCAGGTCTTGTGTTACAAGCAGTGGTGTAGCTATCTAGGGGCTAGGCAGGGCAGTGCCCCGGGGCCTTAAAGCTCAGGGGACCCCGAATCCTTACCAGAAAATCTCGATCAATTAAACCTTTGAAAATTTCTGCCATTTTCAAAATAAATACAACAATGCAATTCAGTTGAGTGAAATTCGAAAGTTACTAGGGAATTTCCCTAAATTCTTTTTGTGAATGTATTTGTATATTTAATATTTTTACTTGATAAAACCTAACCAGTTTAGATAGCAGTGGAGCCCCGTTTTTTGATTTGCCCCATGGCCCTTGGTTACCTAGCTACACCACTGGTTACAAGTATATTACCGCCTTAACTGGACCGGCGATCTCGTATTAAATTGTTTACATTCCGCAAACTGTTGCATTTCCAAATCACCGTTTGCAGTTAATGAGTCTTTTGATCCAACCCTCAAGTTGTGTAACATGGCCGGAAACGTACACATACCTATTAATTAGCTCTCAAAGCACTGAATACACAAAAGCAAGAGCAGGTCTGGTCTGGTTAGGATTTTGTAGCAAAACCAGTAAACGTTACAGTTTCATCCAGTCCGTCTGTTTACTGTGTTTCACATCCATTTTGCAAATAAATTATAAGAGCTGTAAAATCAAAATTAAGCGCAGTTATAGCGCAGTTTTGAGAAGGGATTCTCATCATGAAAAGAGAAAGACAAAAATCTTTGGTTTTTTCCCTTCGAGTGATAATGAAATATGAGATGAAAAGCATGACATATTATCATGAGACTGATAATGATAAATGAACATTTTTGTTCGAAAACATATCCAATGGCCGCTCTATCCATTTAGTTAATATATCGTAGTTGTAATAAGGGGTTTAAGATGCTTTTGCGACTGTTTCTGATGTTAAAACAAGCTTTGTGCAAACCATCTTAGTATCAGTACCCTTATTATAAATGCGAACGTGTGTTTGTTTGTTCATTTGTTGGTTTGTCCTTCAATCACGTCGAAACGGTGCGACGGATTAACGTGATTTTTTGCATGGGGTATAGATAAAGACCTGGAGAGTGACATAGGCTACTTTTTATCCCGGAAAATCAAAGAGTTCTTACGGGATTTTTAAAGAAACCCACCACCGTCCACGTGGGATTCCACGTGGACGAAGTTGCGCGCAGCAGCTAGTAAACCTATAAAGCTTTACTAGGAGACATGGTTTACTTTGAGTGCATTAGTTGATTCCCTGCCCTATGGTTTACAGTTTGCACTTCTGAATCTGAATAGGATGATACTACGATCGTAATGTATGGCAATATTCTAAATTCTATGTATTATAGTACGCAACAGGTCGAGATAGCAATCGGGAAGGGAACGCCCCGCATACCCGGACAGCCCCCGCACTAACCCGGTGCGGGCGAGCGCGGGAACGTGCGGGTGTGCGGGTCGTCCCCCTTCTTCATACCCCAACTGCCATTTCTACCTGTCGCGAATTTTACATTTAAGTATTAATGTGTTCAAAGCGAAAAAGTTTTGTTCAAAACATAGAAGTACATATACGTCAGTCGGCAACCACTCGATGTAATATTTGGTATATATGCATGATGTATCCATAATAAAGAGTGAAATCATTATTTTTTTCGACTTTTTCACATCTAAATATTTACGTAATAGATGGAACAATTATTGTAAATTCAAAGGAAGTCTCTTTATTCGAAATAAACCAAGGGAATGAAGCACTGTGCCCGGTAGCCACTTTGCAGACACCATTTCTTTTGTCTGCATCATTCGTTTTGACTGCATACCATCACACATTTTCACTCGCACTTCGACCGCCAGTTCCTTTTTTCCACTCCCTTCGGCGGTGTTCCCGTTAGATTTCAACATGGGGTTATTCAAGGGGCGGACCAACAAATTCCTGAAATGCATTGGCGGTTCCTCTAGTACTGGAAATGTTCATGGGCGGGGGTAATCACTTAACATCACGTGGGCCGCCTGCTTGTTTGGTCGATATTTCTATATTTAAAAAAAAAGCACTGACTTTGATCCTTTACACTCGACTCGACTCGACTTTGGATACTTTGTTGGTTCAGAGTTTTTTTTTTTCTCGATGATGGTTTAAAGTATCTGTCAATACAGCAGATTACGCACACATATAAAAGAGCAAGTTCAAACATTTTTATACGCAATCATCATCAAAAGAGCAAAGTAATTTAAAGGTCTCTGTTTTGCTTTATTTGACTTCCATGTCTCCACAAAATGTTCTTATCACTAGTTGTTATCAAGTTCGTTAAGTCAAACTTTTGGTGTCCACCTTGCACGTCCGGTCACCCTAACAGCAGTCAGCAGATTAATGCAGCTGACATCTCCAGTTCCTATCCCTCATCGCTTTCAAATATTCAACCGTCAGTACTTTTATAAGACTATCAAGCCGACATAATCACAATCTCTTCTTGTGCGCAGAACACTGTCGATGGCAGAATACTCATACGATAAATGTTTGACTATGATTTTTGTTCGTTTATTTTATTAATTCTTGTAACTAAGTAAATCCTTGACAGCAATCTCACCCGGTGGTAAGTGATAATGTAGTCCAAGGTGGAAGAGGGCTAACCTGGAAGGGGTATGACAGTTTTTATTAAGCCCATACATCACTCTGGTTTCTACGCAGCATCGTACCAGAACGCTAAATTACTTGGTAGCACAGCTTTGCCGGTAGAAATTTAGAAATCATAAAATTTCAAATTTCCTCTGCCGGGAATCGGGCCCAGGACCTCACATTGATAAGGCCACAGGACTCACCACTGCGCCAGGGAGGTCGGGAGTAATTTTGTCAAAGATTTAAATTTTTGTTCGTAGAACGCGGACGAGATCGGCGGGCGATGGACCGCCCTGCAGCAAATCTCAGTTATGTTCTTCCATACTAACTTCGGTATCAACTTCTACCTGTACTGCCTGAGCGGGCAGAACTTCCGTCGGGCTCTCATCCAGTCCATCCCCTGGTTCCGCAACCGTGCGCACCGCTCGGCTGCCGTGCGACGCACCACCTTCCACCCGGCCCGTGCTAGTAGCATTTCTAGTAAGTTTTTTTTTAATTCACTATAGGCGCAAGCTTGACTAAGTTTCACGTACCTATGCGTTATTTGCCCTAACGAGAAAATTATGACCTTAAACTGATCACATTTTTGGGTAAATACTTGCATTAAAAAGTTTTATAACTTGTAACGGAGTAGGTATAAAAGTTGGGGTTATAACTGATTGTAATTATTTTTAAGTATCATAATGTCAGAGCTCTTTTTTATATTGTCTTCAGTAAGAATTTAGGTTTAGTTATAGGAATACAGCACTTTTAAAAACTGGTTGTTCTATATATATATATATAGGTCCCGCAAATTGCTAATGCGCGTGGTCGCCTATTAGTGACGTCAGCACTAGACTGAAGTTTCGAGCTGATGGTAGGTATATTTTTATTTCGGCTGACGTCAAAATGATGTTATTTTGATGTTAATGAGACATGGTTCCAGCGGAATAGCAATTTGCGGGACTTATAAAAATATACGTAATAGTGATTTCTATGTAGCTACTCTTCTTTGGGTCGCACCCATGTTTTTGTTTGCCAACCTCTGACAGTCAGTATGCCGTTCGATCACTTCACCACATGATTATATGAGTGCATTAAGTGGGCCGAGGAAATATTCAAGGAATACTTAAGGACTACTTGGACATAATATGATAGTCGTAGGTATAAGGTACATGGGAAGGAACAGCAAATCTTAAAGCAGCACGCATTGGCCGACATACAAGGCTAATGAAGTAGGTACAGGTTAACATAAGTTGCCACGTTTAAATGCAATTTTATCATAAAGCATGTTTAAAAAAATCGAATTAGATACCTATATAATATTAGAGGTTGCACCCAAGCTGTTTTTGACGCGCTGCGTGCCGCGATTTTTAAATTTAATTTCGTTCTCAACTAGTATATCTGTATGTTACCTAGGTTATTTTAAATCCTTCATAAAAAACGACTTTCAGTACTGTTATTAATGTGATGCATGAAATAGACAACAAGTGATTTAAAAACATACAAGCTATCTCTGTACCAAATTTTGTCAAAATCAGTAGAACGGATGGGCCGTAAAAAGCTATTAGGCAGACAGACAGACAGACAGAAAACGTGACTGACTGACTGACTGATTGATTGACTGACTGACTGACTGACTGACTTATCTTTCAACGCACAGTTCAAACCACTGGACGGATCGGGCTGAAATTTGACATGCAGATAGCTATTATGGCGTAGGCATCCGCTAAGAAAGGATTTTTGAAAATTCAACCCCTAAGTGTGTGAAACAGGGGTTTGAAAATTATGTAGTCAACGCGGACGAAGTCGCGAGCATAAGCTAGTTATTAATAATATGGATAGTAGATTTCCATTGCATTGTAAAAATAAATGCTACAAAACTTGTGTACTTCATTGTTTTTCAGACTCGCGTTAATTTGACTTGCATTGTGTTTATCATTCCTTATTTTGCATGAGCAGCCCTTCAAGGTTAGGTAGGGCAATGGCGTACACTTGCATAAAACAAAAATATGGTTCCGCAGCGAAATAACCTCTATCTCTATATATGAAAATGAATCTCTGAATGTGTTGCTGATCGCAAATCTCGAGATAAGCTGAACCGATTTACCCAAAAACACAACATATTAAAAAATCAACCATCACAGTTATTAGTTTTCAAATAAAAAGCGCTCAAAATCCGCACATCTATTTTAAAACGTGAAACTACGGATATTTATTTAGATAAACTTTGATGGATAAACAATTTAATGATTTCTTAAAAATAACTTTGGTCTTTTGTAGACTTGTTAGTGATAGCCCCACGTTCACATAGAAGCCTCTAAATTGGCGAGTGTATGCAAATTAATGACTATTGAATGATGATAAGAGAAGAATCTGAAATAAAATGCAAAGACGACTCAGACAGAGGCCCCGTGCTGAAGGTGATGTAAACAAAAATCATTCATGTATTCAACAAAACGGCATAAACAATCAGTCAAGTGCGAATTGGACTCACACACGAAGGTGGAAGGAATGTTCCGTTGGATTGCGAATAAAATAATCTTTCATCTATAATATAAAAACGAATCACTAAATTTGTTGCTCATCGCAAATCTCGAGAACAGCTGAACCGATTTCGCTAATTCTTTTTTATAATATTCCTTGAAGTACAAGGATGGTTCTTACGGAGAGAAAAAATTAAAAAATTGAATAGACTGTTAGGCGGAACGAAGTTCGCCGGGGCAGCTAGTTTGATATAAAATTCGATTAAAAACATATGACGGTATATTAATAACGCTTACTTATCTCTTTATACTTGGCAACCCCATAGTTGCGCAGAGGGGAAAGTAGGCAATCTTTATGTTTCACCTCGTTGGGGTATATTCTCTCAGCTGATGTTCGATTTTCATAAATAACTAAATCAGGGAGGTTGATCGATTACATTGGCACGTGATTTCGCTAGGCAACCTATTCGCGATGTATCAATCTATACACTATCTAGCATATATTTTTCATCACGATAAAATAACCGATGAGGGTAGATATTTATAATGCGGGATCTTATACAACAACGACGACTAGCGTCACATGCCTAGTCGTTTCATCTGTTTCATAGCCTACTGCTTTTGACGCCTGCCAGTGTAAGAGCTTCATGCCTTGATGTTTTGTTATAAGTTTCTTAACTGTCGTAAACTAAGCTCACGGGGTCAAAAAGACACGTCAAGGACAACTCTCCAGTATCTGTCCATTCAAGTTCGGTAAACTAGATTCTTGCTACATCGGTGTGGAAACGATAAATTTGCCAAGTTTAATGGCTCCCGCGTAAACCCGATCGCATTGTCAACCGACACCCCGCGCTATCCAGAGTAATTATGTTCATAGTTTATTTTTGATGATCTTAACTTACTTCGAGACATCGTATGGCTATGCCTTTGAAAACTTCTTAATAACATGATATCCTATCAAGGTGTCGCCATTGCGAACTATTTAATCCGTCAAAACTAACTTTGTGATGATCTAAACATTAATTTAGTTTCAAATCTATCATAATAACATTACAACACATAATAATATTATAAATGCGAAAGTGCGTCTTTCTGTCTGCTAGTTTTTCACGGCCCAACAGTTTTGATGAAATTTAGTACAGAGTTAGCTTACATCTCGGGGAAGGACATAGGCTACTTTTTATCCAGGAAAATCAAAGAGTTCCCACGGAATTTTTAAAAGCCCACCCGTTTCACCGATTTATATGAAATTTGGTACAGAGGTAGCTTGAATCCCGTAAATTCACATAGAAGTCAAAGAGTTTCCACGGGCTTATTCAAGAACCTAAATCCACGTGGACGAAGTCACGTAACGTGAAAAATCGTATGTAAGAGACTATTCAGTTTTTTTCACGTTGTTATCTGATGTCCAATAGATAGGTATACACTATAAAAGCCCGAATCACTACGCACCATATGCCGGTGGGCTTTTACATATTTAGCCCCGGTACGAGGGCGGCGACGAGCCATATCAAACATCAAAAAACACTACTGATAAAAGTAAAAAAAAAAAGGATTTAAAAGCCGGCAGCTAAAGTAAACGCTACGGGTGCGTTTTTGTACATCGACAAAAATAATGTAATAATACCTTTGGAATAAGATTTCGGCTTTGTATAGCGTTCTTTCGGTCACTTATTGTGACGTTTTGTCGGTCTTAACGACAGAGATAATGCTCTACAAAACCGCTATCGCTCTCTATAGGTCGATGTAGGTAGGTATAACCAGGACAACCCTCCACCTCCCATGGCCCCACCAACCTCTCGGTTATATGGGCCGAATCGCGGGAGGGCGCCCGTTCGGTACTTGCTCTTGGCATTTTCCCGGGACGCCTTCTTGACTCCCTACAAATTATTTTGTCTCTTCCTTGTCCCTTATGCTCACTCTCCCCCCTTGGGGGCTAGACGTCACTAATACAGCTGTGATCTCCGCTGCTGCTCCTCCGTGGTGCCGACCTGGCAACTGTACGCTCCGAGCTGCTTCGCCTCTTATGCCAATGGTGCGCGAATTCCCGTAGCCGGTTGTAGTTCCCCGCCGATGAGACGAGGTCCGTGTAGAAGACCGGCCCCGCTTCCCCGCGTACGATCCCATCCAACATCGTCACTCGCAAGTCCTCATAAAGGGGACACTCCCACAGCACATGGTGCCTATCCTCGTCGCCGAAGCCGCACTCGCACGCCGGGCTCTCGCACAACGTCATCCCATGCAGGCGCGCATGTAGGTAGGTATATTATATTCTGCAGCTTGTAGCTGTATATACATCTAATCAATTAGTAATAGAGACGTCGTTGCCTGCATATTACAGCCTGTACCTGCCACAGCCCGGCCACTGAACAGTGGGGTGATTCTCTAACTCAATGCTCATCTCTAAATGAAAGACATCAAACTCGTTTGACATTTCTGTTTCACTGAGCGATCTAAAAATGATATTTCGTAGAAAAGAGAGCTTGGTGGCTTTCATTAAGTGAAGCGTTTCAAACGACATTTTCTTTGGTTTGTCAACAGGGCGGCTGTCGACCACGACTGACCACCAGGTTTGTCCGCAGGTTCCTACGTCAGTAACTGCACCGAGGCCACCACCGGCGCCATCACCCGTACCGACACGTCCGGCGCGCGCCGCCGCCCCGAGCACTTCATCAAGAGATGGACCTTCGATAATAGCCGCCAACGGGCCAGGTTCCCGCCGAGTACGGTCGTCATCACCAGCAACGTCGAGGCTGTAGAGATGCGCTCCCTCGGCATATGACAGTTCAAGGCCGAGTCGGCCTTAATTTGCACCACGCAGTTGTGAAACGGGTGTATAATGGAGGAGCTTGTGAAGCCTACTGATAAGAAGTAAGGCATACTGCAGACCCGTGTAAGAATTGAATCATTCTGTTACTTTTCGTTCTGATTACTAGCCCTAAAAACAAGTTTAACCGATTTAAAAAACAGATCTTTTTATATTAATCTACTACAAATATAAACAGATTTAAATGAACGTTTTCTTAACTTATAGATCACTATAAGATTTTATATGATGTGTTAAAGATCTTCGAAAATGAAGGACGGCGAAATCACTCCCGACGATGGCAATAGGGTATTTGACAGCACGTAAAATATAGGATCTATTGATGGATAAGAGATTCCAATGTAACTTAATTTATTACTACTATGTAAATGCAATTTCGGTACTTGAAAAATAAAAATAAAAAATGGTATCCGTATTGAATATGAACTTTGGAAACCAACTATTTAGGCACTTAAGAAAAATACGAGATATTTTAAAAGAAAACCGACCAGGGAAAATGTTTTTTGTCTGCTTTAGTCACGTGATCATGAACGACTGTGATTGGACGCGTGTACAGTGTGAGTTTCGTACACGAATACAAGCAGCTGACGTCTCACGATAACATATGAGGCGCCATATTGTCGGGAAAGCGTTTTCGCAGCATATTTAAATTTAAAAAATTGTTTTCTTTTTTTCTTGGACTATAGTATGTAATGAAACGTATAATACACATTTTCTATAGAGTTCTTAGAGATCAGTGATTGACGTAGAACAGTTCTTAAAACCTGTCAAACACTCTATTATACTCGCTGAAGTTTTAGTGGTTGTCTTCTGCGGCAGAACGATTTGCCCTCAGTAGTACTGTCGAAATTTTGAGTTAAACTTAAAAAATTAAAATGTTTTTGTTTTGAAATAATAATAATAAAATCATCAACTCGAAAGTGTGGGAAACAATAGTAACTAACTAGACGTAACGTGAATAGTGGGTAAGTGCATCCACTCGGACCACGCTGCCAATAAAGTGTAAAAGTTTTGAGCAAAATAAGCTCTCGCGCGTAGTGATACGGCATAAACTAGCCTGCGCGCACGCGGTATTACTATTGGTCTCATTCGATTTTTTCAAATTCGAGTTTTTCTCGATTATAAATTTGTCATTTTTTACTATAATAATTTTTTATATTTATAAATCGATTGTAATACCACGACAAAACCATTGCGCATCGGGAAAACAACCATTACAATTTCAGCGTATATAGTGCCGTCAACGTCATTGACGCGTCGTTTAAGCGTCCGCGGTCCTAAACGTTGACAGTAATATTTGTAAAATTTGTCCATTATTCTGACAACAAGTGCATCATTTCATTTTCGATTACATTCTTTAATCATCATATTTGAGAAGTATTAAATACTATAGGTAATTTAAAACAGAGATCTTGCACGAATCTGACAAACTCCTCCGTTCCCACCCCTGATGGATCGTATCAACACATATTAACCACAATATTTATAAAAAGAGGTATTTTTTAAATTTTTGTAACATTTGTAATACGTATTTGCCGTGTGGTGACGGAATTAGAATACAATTGTCACCACCCCATCTCTTCCCGCGGGTGTCGTACGAGGCGACTAAGGGAATATGACGGAGAACGGGCAGCAGCGTCCTCTGTGCTACTTACTGCCATCTACTGCGATCACCATCCCGTCTGCCCAGGGTGGTGATTATGGGAAAACTCTCCTGTTGGACTGTTACAGGCTATTGATATATATATATCGACTACAATACGAGATAATATAATTAGGCATTATTTGTTATCAAAAATCAAAGTACAAAACATATGAAACGTAATTGTACAAAAATTATAATATGTAACTTAGTCCAACAATAGGGTACGAAAGAAATGAGGGGCCAAGTTTGACGAGTTTAGACTTTGTGAAGAGTAGGTGAAGAGTATTTCATATACATATACAAAGTTATGATACTATATTATGTATAAGAAGCGTTATCTATCTCAGTACGCTTAGTACGAGATTTTATGTCTCGCCAATGTTGATAGTATTCGAGTGTCGAAACACTTACGCGTCATATTAAACTGGATCTTAACCGCCTTGTTTTAAAACTCACGTTTGTGTACACATCTACAGCCAGATGCAGAAACGTTGCAAGATTAAAATCAGTGGCATTGAATCTTTTACTTCAATTCTAGGCTCTTTAGGTCCATTTTACTTTGATATTATTGTGTTTCGACTCTCGAATTCTCGCAACGTTGGTAAGACGTAAAACCTTATACTAAGCGTACTGGAGATGGTTCAGGTTCGGTGTAATCGATTGCTGACACACGACACTTCGGACACTACGGTGACATGGCTACGTCGTAGCATAAACAAATGTCGTGTTCATGTATCCCTCTCTCCGAGCTCGAAATTTTCAAGTTACACCAGTCACGCGCCATACTTTAGTTTGCTACAGGTCGACATGGCAATCGAGGTATGAGGTGAGTCGTGGAGGGGTGGAACCCCCGTACACCCTCATAGTGGTAATATGTATTTGCCGTGTGGTGACGGCATATTAGAATACAGATGTCACCACCCCATCTCTTCCCGCGGGTGTCGTACGAGGCGACTAAGGGAATATGACGGAGAAGGGTTAACAGCGTTCTATGTGCTACTACTACCATCTACTGCGATCACCAACCCGTCTGCCCAGCGTGGTGATTATGGGCAAACCCTCTCACTGTTCATTTGATTTTGATCGTGATAAATAAAATATTCATCATAAAATATTCACCTATCGCCAGCTCACTACAGAGTCTACCACGCTAGCGAAGTGCGGATTGGCAGACTTCACATACTTTTGAGAAAATTGTGGAGAACTCTCAGTACTCTTTTCTTTGTGCCGTGTGGTGACGGCAGATTAGAATACAATTGTCACCACCCCATCTCTTCCCGCGGGTGTCGTACGAGGCGACTAAGGGAAAATGACAGAGGACGGGCAGCAGCGTCCTCTGTGCTACTTACTGCCATCTACTGCGATCACCAACCCGTCTGCCCAGTGTGGTGATTATGGGCAAACCCTCCCACTGTTCATTTGATTTTGATCGTGATGAATAAAATATTCATCATGATCAACCTATCGCCAGCTCACTACAGAGTCCACCACGCTAGCCAAGTGCGAATTGGCAGACTTTACATACTTTTGAGAACAATGTGGAGAACTGTCATGGATCTTTTTTTGTGCCGTGTGGTGACGGCAGATTAGAATACAGGTGTCACCACCCCTCATCTTCCCGCGGGTTTCGTACGAGGCGACTAAAGGTAAATGACAGAGAACGGGCAGCAGCGTTCTCTGTGCTACTGCTACCACCGTCTACTGCGATCACCAACTCATCTTTTGAGCGTGGTGATTATGGGCAAACCCTCTTTAGTTAGTATAACTCTCATAGCCTGCTCACTACAAAGCACAGATCTCTCAGTATAAGAAGGGTTTGGCCATAGGCCACCACACTGGTCAAGTGCGGATCGGCAGACTTCACACACCTTTGAGAACGTTATGGAGAACTCTCAGGCATACAGGTTTCCTCACAATGTTTTCCTTCCCGTTTTAGAGAGTGATACTTAATTTCTCAAAGGGCATATAACTCCGAAAGTTAGAGGTGCGTGCCCGGAATCGAACCCACGATCTCCCAAATAAGGAGGCAGACGTCGTAACCACTGGGCTATCATAATAGGCTCTTTTATAAAATATCACTTAAATAAAAAGGTGGTAATAATTTTACTTTCACCTTATTGCGCAGGGAAAAATTATGCCATGTCGACCTGTCGCGATCTGTACCTACGCAGCAAATTTTTCATTGGCGAAAATTCATCACATATCATTCATACGCACATTTCTAACGAAATAGATAAAATAAGCCCTTTTAGTCAATAAAAAACAATACTTTGTGTGTAAATTTGAATTTTTGGTTTTGTTTAGTTCTTAGAGATTTAAAAGACTGTTTAGTTTTGTTGAAATTGAGATGAAGCTCTTTAGACTTTTTTATGACATTTTAAATTGTTAATATATGAAATTAATACTTATAATCAAAAATAACTGCACAATACACTAAATAGTATTGTGAAAATTGTAATCAGTAAAAGTTACGTGGTTTCCACAATTATTAAGAAATTTTCTTCAAATCATTTTAAAAAGGTCATATACTGACGATAAAATATGTAATGTAGTGCAATAAAGTACATACATACATAAATGTAAGTGCCTAAATTCACTAAAATTTGTAGTTTTTTCTGACAAGTGCGTCATCACCCTTAGATTGAGGACTATATTTTCGCTACGTACATTCCATCGATGCCCCCGCATTATAGTACTTAAAAAACTCTAGTACATTTAAATAATGATTTTATACGAATCCCCTGAAGGATCGTATCAACATATAAAAATTATTATGAAAAGAGCTATTTTTAAATAAGTTCAAAATATAGGTACTTTTACAATTCACTATCAACTACAATACGAGATAATATATTTTTTTAACATTTAAACAAAGTACAAAAATCATAAAACAATCGTACAAAACTTATAAATTTATCTTCTCTCCGAGCTCGAAATGTTCATACGTATATACGCAGCGATTTTATCGTTACTGAAAATTCAATACACGTTTTTCGTACGCCATTTATGACGACTTTTGGACTTATTTCACAAATTTATTTGGACAATCTACTTTCGGCAGGCACCGAGATATCTCATTGGTTCGACTTTATGCGAATATACTATGAACGGAATACATCAAAACAATATATTATCCTACTCAGATAAATACAACACAATTGTAAAAAAGTTATTTTTCTAACAATATAGTTTATCATAGTAATTTATATTTACTAAATAGATAAAATAAGCCCTTGTAGTCAATTAAAACAATATTATGTGTAAACCTTGAAATTTTAGGTTTTGTTTTGTTTTTAGAGATATAAAAGACTGTTAAGTTTTAGTAGAAGTTTAATCACTATCGACATACGAGATAATATTTTTGTAACAATTATTAACAAAGTACAAAACACATTAAACAGTCGTACAAAACTTTATTGTTATATCAAGAAGGAACCCATCAACCATGGAACATTACTTATCTCATACGCTTAGTCTAAGTTTTTACGTTGCAAATTCGATTGATCGTAATGGAGCATTCGATCACATTGGTGTGAAAGTAAAAAAGCGTTAAACCCTCGACAACGGTCAATCGAATTTGCTATTAAAAACTTAGACCAAGCGTACTGGAGATGGCTGGACTCTACGGACGCTACGGTCATTGGCTACGTCGTAGCACGTGCAAGTGAAGTGTCGGTATATCCAGGATTTGACTTTGTACATTCAATATTATTCAGACATTTGTATAGATTTCTACACGAACACTTCTATTCGAACTGAAATTGTTTGTCACATTATCACACGCAGACTTCAATGAAGCACTATATGCGAATTTTTCGTTACAAAACATTTAACACACGTCATTCGTACGCGTCGCGAACTGCATTTCAGACGTATTTCGAACTTATTCAATCTACGTTCTGCGGGTACGGTGATCTATCTCATTGGTTCGAATTTAACTGATTATGAACAGAATCTTTAAAAAAAATACGTAGATAGATACTACATACTTGTAAAAAAATAAAAAAAATAAAAAAAATCTGTATGAGTGTGCGCGTGCATGCGCAAGCAGATGTGCGGGCACGCATGCGCATTCGTGCATGTGCGTATGTGTGTATCTCACTCCCTGTCTGTGTGTGTGTGTGTGTGTATGCGTGTTGTGTGTGTGTGTGTATGTGTGTGTGCGTGCGTGTGTGTGTGCGTACGTGCGTGCGTTTGTATAATACGTGGATAGAATAAGACAGTGCGTATGTGACTGATTTTTGTACTCCATAACTTCATCAAATCTGAAACTTATTTCCGCGGATAGGGTATAGTGACAGGTAGACGCGTTGACAATGTGTTCACGGATGTAATGGCAGCGGGATGTATGTAATTTCCGGCTTCCGTCTTCCCTGCCCGCTATGGTGTTGGAAACTTCGATAGGCTGCATGATTGAAGAGGCTATGAGGATTGCATTCAAGCGCAAGCCAATATGGTAAAAAAAGTATTACATTTTTTCCCATTGTTGCACTAAACCTTTTATTTTGAAACATGTTAACTGAGAAAATCTCAATCGTTACGTATAAAAATCATTTAATTTAATAGAAAGATGCCAAAACGTATGTAATATTAAAAGCATAAAAATACCTTTTTACTTTGACATAGTTCCGGAACGCTAAATACGGCTAACTTAGATAGAGTGAGGGATTTTTTAAACCCATATCCATTATATGTTAGTACACGACATAGTTCCGGAACGCTAAATACGGCTTACTTAGATGGAGTGAGGCAATTTTATTAAACCCATATCCATTATATGTTAGTACACGACATAGTTCCGGAACGCTAAATACGGCTTACTTAGATGGAGTGAGGCAATTTTATTAAACCCATATTCATTATATGTTTACACACGACATAGTTCCGGAACGCTAAATACGGCTTACTTAGATGGAGTGAAGCAGTTTTATTAAACCCATATCCATTATATGTTTTTACACGATATAGATCCGGAACGCTAAATACGGCTTACTTAGATGGAGTGAAGCAGTTTTATTAAACCCATATCCATTATATGTTTTTACACGATATAGATCCGGAACGCTAAATACGGCTTACTTAGATGGAGTGAGCCAGTTTTATTAAACCCATATCCATTATATGTTTCTACAGAACATAGTCCCGGAACGCTAAAAAAGACTCACTTAGATGGAGTGAGGCAGTTTTATTAAACCCATATCCATTATATGTTTCGACGGAACATAGTTCCGGAACGCTAAATAAGGCGCACTTAGATGGAGTGAGGCAATTTTATTCAACACATATCCATTATATTATGTTTCCACAAGACATAGTACCGGAACGTTTAATCGCTTAGCAACGCTTTAGCTGGTAAAGTAATAACTTTAGCTACGAGTGCTTCGACCCAAAGCATTTCGTGCTTTCACCAGACATCTTGAATTGATATTATGAGTACAAACTTTGCGTAGCACTTGTATTTGGTAATAGTTCGCAACTTCGCACTAATTGGAGCTTATAGGATTATCAAATCAATTATAGGAGTAGTAGGAGCCAATTATAATATTCATGACGCTTTTACTTAACATTGGATACTAAAAACGGCTCGGCTAATTGCATTTAATTGGAGTGTATCCAGTGCTCTCCATGCAAACGAAGTTTGATTCCGATTTGAATATTAACCAATCAAACTCTACGAAATTTTGTAGAGGCGCATCGCACAACATCGAATACAAATAAAAGCTGCAAGTCGGAATTGCACACGAAGGGATCCGTACCATCGTACATAATACTTTGTACTTTCTATTTTTTTTTTTGCTTTGCATGGCGACCATTTTAAGATCTTGGTTTTTTAGTATCTGTATATTATAACAGCAATAAACACATTCTGTGAAAATTTTAACTCTACTTTTTACGGCTACAGCCCACTGATAGGCGGACGGTCGGACAGACGGGCGGACATGTGTTGTAAGATATACGCTCAGCTTTACTATGTAATATTCGCAAACAAAACTAAAATCTACGTTTAAAGAATATTATTTTATATAATTTTTACCGATTTTACAGTGAAATTGTACATAAAATTGCTATAATCTTTAAGATATGTACATAATAATATGTTTATAGACAACTCGCTGAAGCCCTCGACTGCATCGGCATAGATGTAGGCTTTATTTTAAAATTCCCTGGGAACTCAGGTTTTGAAATATAAAAAATATCTTAGGTCGTCGTCTCCAGAACGCAGACTATCTTTGTGCCAAATTTCGTCAATATTGGTTCAGTGATTAAGCCGTGACAACAAACACAGTGTTAGGTACTTTAGAATATAAATAAAATGATATATAGATGACGCCCGCGACTGTCCGCCTGGATTTAGGTTTTTTTAAAAACTCGCGAGAACTTTTTGATTTTCCTCGATAAAAAGTAGCTTATATCCGTTTCCGGGATGCAAGTATATACAATTTCATTTCAAAGTCGTTATAAGCGGATGATCCGTGAACAGACTAATACACTTTCGCACTTATAATACAAAGTAGGTATTAGCATGGAATATGGCTGCATATAATTTAACTATAAGACAATCAGATAGTTCCGAGTACAACTCTCAGTTACATAACACACGAAGGAAACTGTACATTTTACTAAAAAGCGTAGGTAAATTCTAAAGGAGCGTTCCTAGTCAATACAAGATTGGAGTAACTGCAGATGGAGAGCTGGGAAGCCACAGGCACTTTTTGTTTCTACCCTCGAACCTCTCTGCACTTCAGGAGACTAGGACGTACAGTAGTTTAATTAGTTGAATAACTCTTCTGAGTTATAGTGTTAATAACACAAAATATAAAATTAGTATAATATGTACCTTATAAGTTATCCCTTCGATCAATAATATTCTAGATAAATAGAAGGTCGTCAAAAACTATCCGTGAAAAATTAGTTCTCACCCACGATTGAGGACCGTAGTTTGCTTGTACAATCTTAAATTTATAAAATAAAAAGGTGAGTGACTGACTGACTGATTGATCTATCAACGCACAGTTCAAACTACTAGACGGATCGTGCTGAAATTTGGCATGCAGATAGCTATAATGACGTAGACATCTGCTAAGACAGGAATTTTTAAAATCGAACCCCTAGGGGGGTGAAATAGCGAGCTTAAGCTAGTAAACCAATATGACAAATTAATTTTTCTTATTTCTGCTATAAAAAAGAACTATAATATACAATCCTGAAGCGGACATTTTTTCAATTAAATCTTGAATGAGACCTGTATGTTTAGTAAATTATTGATCAAAGATTAATCCAGTTGATAAGATTCCTTTTTATCAGTAGATAGTTTATTTGTAGTTTACTTGGATATTATGAACTTATCTTAATGAATGTTATATTACCATGGTTATTTAGGTATAATAGTTTAAAACAATCTCATATGGGGCTGTGATATGATTAGTTGTACAGTGCAGTAGTATTCTTGTAAATAAGTTAGTTGTAATCTTATTTCTAAAGCATAATGCGCTCTCAATCGGAACCATATAACACTAAAGGATTCGAAAGAGGCGTAAAAGCCGCAACAGCATCGTTATCGCAGGCTTCAAACCTTAGAGGCATATATTATTAACAACTACATGATGCCCGCGACTTCGTCCGCGTAGATTACGGTTATTATAAATCCTGATTTAGAAATCCTAATGAACTCTGATTTTTCGGGATATAAAGTTGCGTATGTCCTCCCCGGGGCGTGAGCTATCTCTGTACCAAATTTCATTAAAATCGGTTAAACTGTTTGACCGTGAAAAGCTAGCAGACAGACAGACAGACAGACAGATGACAAAAAGACACACTTTCGCATTTATTAGGAAACATAACATTAGTAAATTAGTAATTAGTATGGATAATGCGAATATTCTCTTTTATTGCTATGCGATTTCAGTATAAGCGAGAGACAGCCTCTCAATGGTTACTCTGAAAGAATGTAGTCAAATCTCTGCATTTCTCTGTATGTATTACAACTATTAGAAAAAGAAACTGCGAAAATGAGTTACTGCTTTTTTGCAGTTGTTTAATTTTCTTCAGAAAATTACTAAGTTCATTGACATATGTCACTCAGGAATAACGAAGCTTTCTACCAGTAGTAATACCCCCTTATGGGATCACTTTGTTGTCTGTCTGTCTATTTGGTCTATTTGTCTGTCAAAACTCTTTTCTCCATATCTTAAAAAGAAAAAAGGAATCCTTATAGGATCACTTTCTTTGTGATTGATCACTTTGTTGTCTGCTTTTGTGTCAAGACCTTTTTCTCAGGAACGCGTGGAACTATTAAGTTAAAGTTAATATGAAATACCTAGTCCGGTCCACGATCCTTTGGAGGTGTTAAAATCAAACTTCTAAGTTTTTTTAAATCATTTTAGAAACATGCTTGACTACAGTCACACCTGATGGAAAGTGATGTGTGGCCTAAGACGGGACGCGTTTACCTAAAAGATGTCAATTCACTCTAGTCAACACAATCAAAGATACGACTCTTTATTCCGAATATGTTGACACTCGCAAGGGTATCAAAACCTAAAGGATCTAGAATCATGAAATTAGGCAAGAAGCACCATTACAAGCAAAGGGGAAACCAGAAAATTATAAGTAGTTATATCACATTAATATTTGTGAGATATTTTAAACAACAAAATAATATACATACATATCAAATAGTAGATTAATAAATTTAAAACAAGTCATAACATTATATTCTAGTTATAGTACGTGACAGGTCGAGATTGCAATCGGGGAAGCCACGTACAACCGCACGTCACCCGTACTATAGCACTCCATAATCTTTTTATCAGACACACGAAAAGTTCTTCTGAAAAAGTGATTTATTTTCGTTAATACAAAATCTGCATTACTACTCCTCGGAAGCGTGTAGTTGCTTAAAGGCAAATATGCATAGACTTATTATATGCCAAGCTTTTTAGTCGCTTTTAGATAAAATTCATGTCGCTTCCGCCGATCCCAACATATCCAGGACTTTAGCAAGTAAGAAAATAGTAGCAAAGTAAGGACTAGCATAAGCAAGGAGTAGTAAAACAGGAAGTTACTTTCCGTTCAGACGCGTCACAAACTGACGCGAGGGAATCAAAGGCGCTTTATTAGTCATAGATTATATAATAATAATAATTAATTACGATTTCATTCAAATATTAAGATATTCAAGATTTCAACAAATATTAAGATTTCAAATAGATGTCGTATCGATGTTAGTGTAGAATAATCATTCAACAAACAATCAATAAATCATTTATAAAAAAGTAATAAAAAGTTCATAAAAAGTAGCCTATGTGTTAATCCAGGGTATAATCTATCTCCATTCCAAATTTCATCCAAATCCGTTTAGCCGTTTTTGCGTGATTGAGTAACAAACATCCAAACATCCACACTTTCACATTTATAATATTGTTAGGATTAGGACTAGAATCTAGATGATGCCCGTGACTTCGTCCGCGTGGATTTAGGTTTTTTTAATCCCATGGGAACTCTTTGATTTTCCAGGAAAGTCCCAAGAATCCCATGTCCTTCCCCGGGACATAAGCTAACTCTTCACTAAATTTCATCAAAATCGGTTATACTGTTGGGCCGTGAAAAGCCATGAAAGCTAGCAGAAAGACAGATAGATAGACAGACACTTTCGCATTTATAATATTAAGTAAAGAAGTATGAATAATCATGTCCATCTGTGTATAATTTTGATAAGTTACCTATTGCTATAATCATGTCGATTTGTGTATAATTTTGATAAATAATCTAATTCTATAATCATGTCGATTTATGTATAATTTTGATAAGTTGCCTAATGCTATATAATCATGTAGATTTGTGTAACATTTTGATAAGTTACCTATTGCTATAATCATGTCGATTTGTCTATAATTTTGATAAGGTACCTATTGCGATAATCATGTCGATTTGTGTATAATTTTTATATACCGCCACTTAAATATGACTGTTTTAATTAATAACAAAATTCTCAGTCAAAAAATGATGTTTTTAGGATTAAAAGGAAAAAGAAACCCTTACAGGATCACGTTGTTGTCTGTCTGTCTGTTTGTTTGTCTGTCTGTCGGTCTATCTGTCAAAACCTTTTTCTTAGGAGCGCGTGGAAGTATATCAAATTATTATGAAATACCTAGTCTGGTCCACAAATCCTTGGAGCTGATTGGAAAAATCAAACCTCTTAGTTTTTTAAATTCATTTTAGGCACATGCTTGCATTGTATGCATCACACCTGATGGAAAGTGATTTATGACCTAAGATGGGACGCGTTTACCTAGAAGATGTCTATTCACTCTTGTCAGCACAATTAAAAGATACGGCCCCTTTTGCCGCATTTTTGACACTCGCAAGTTGACTGTTTTAATTTGACCCTAAAGTGATAATAAGCCACCAAATATTTACAAAAATTTTATTCGATCGATAAGTGCAATAAAAACGCATTTAAATTTTGCATTTCTAATTTCACCGCGAATATTCTTGACCGTGCGGTCCCGGTTTAAGAATGTGACCGCTCCATGTCTTCCCGTGGATGTCGTAGAAGGCGACTAAGGGATTAACCGAGTAGTGGCGGTTCTAACGTATTTCCACCAAACAAAAGCGTTACCAAAGAGGGTTAGCGTCAGGCAGGCGGGCGGCTGCAAAACATCTTGCCAAATCCCTACAACATGACTAAATAGGAGGGGATTTTAACAGTCATGTAGGAAGAACGAATGAAAATTTTGAAAGAGTGCATGGGAGTTGGGGTTTTGGGACTCGAAACAGGGAGGGAGAAACATTACTGCAATCGGCATTTGCCTTTGACATGGCCATAGTAAATACATGTTTTGAGAAACGAGACCAGCATTTAATTACTTACCAACGTGGCAACCACAGATCACAAATAGACTATTTTCTAATTAGTAGGAAAAATCTTAGCACAGTGAAGGACACATGGACTTTTACTAATAGAAATTAAAGTAAAGGTTCAAACCATCAAGTCCAAGCCTAAAACCCTGCCAAAAATAAAATGGTACATGATAGAAAAAGAGGAGTGCGCGAAAGAATTTCAAAGACGAGTGGTAGATAAACTGATTGAAATGGATGGTGGTTTTCAAAAGAAATCGGCGAATGAGTGCTGGAATGAAATGGCTTCATTAATGAGGAGTGTGGCGATGGATGTTTTTGGTGAGACGAAAAATAGAAGACGGATTGACAAAGACACCTGTTGGTGGAGTGAGGACGTACAAAAAGTTCTGAAAGAAAAAAAGGATGCCTTTAAAGAGTGGAAAGGAGTGAGTGATAGTTACGTAATTATGAAACAGAATAAAAGGGAAGTTTATATGGGGCGTAAAAAGAAAGGTAAGAGAGCTGTCGGTATCGCAAGCGGAAAGGCACAAGAAAAATTGTATAGGTCTCTTGAAAGCCCCCAAGGCCAAAAAGATTTATACCGACTAGCAAGAGCGAGAGAAAAGAATGCAAGGGATATTATTCACATCAAATGCATAAAAGATAGTAAAAAGAAAGTTTTAATAAATGAAGAGGACATAAAAGACCGCTGGAGATAATATTTTAGAAAGTTAATGATTGAAGAGAATGAGTGGAGTGGAGAGTTAGATAATGTACCAACTAACTTGGGTGTAGGAAAACAGGTGAGTATACTATCTTGTTTATACAGTTTTGGATTTTTTCTCGCTTGGTGTAAAATACCCTATTGGAGGATCCCCTTGGGAAAGGTTTCTCTATAAAAAGCTGCAAGAGATACAATCAAAATTCTGTGACCTAACGAGTTAATGCCGTCAGTAAATAACACATTCTTATGGCTGCAAACAGCGAAGTGGAAGGTAACGGAAAACCACCACAACTTTTTCACAGGAAAATCATTATGGCTGAAGACAACATGCCAAAACGCTTGGCGATTGAGGGTGAGGTGGTAGTCTGTGTAATAGAGATAAACTATTAAAAAAAATTAAATAACTTAGCGTTATATTCCAAAGTTAATGCTTTAGCATATAATCGTTGTAATTCAAAATGCATAGTGAGCCCTGCATAGTGAAGTACAACGTCTAACATAGGTAAAGTATGATAAATAAGATTACTTTTAAAACAACTTCTAATTACTATAAACAAATAAAAAAAAATATCATGTTATTAATATTTAATCAATGGTTTTTGCTACTCAGCATATGATACTATTTTTCGGAAGCGAGTAGTCGCTTAGAAGCAAAAATGACAAGCTTTTTAGTCGCTTTTAGATAAAACAGAACTTTTAGATTAGATTAGATTTAGACAAAACTTTTAGATTCAAATATATCTAGGACATTAGCAAGTCAGATTAACATATTAGCATATTAGATTAATTCAATTATTAGATCAATATATGTAGTAGATATAGTAGTAAAGTAGTAATAGATATTGGTTTTTTATTATTCTCGAACTAGAAAAACAGAACTTGATATTAAAAGTTACTATGGAAAAAGAAAAAATCTCTAAGACCAAAGATTTGTATTTAACATATTAGCATATTAGATTAATTATATTATTCTTAGGATCAATATATGTAGTAGATATAGTAGTAGAGTAGTAATAGATGGAATAAATGATGGAATAAATTGGTTTTTTATTATTCTCGAACTAGAAAATCAGAACTTGATATTAATATCTACTATGGAAAAAGAAAAATCTCGAAAACCAAAGATTTGTATTTTAGAAGCCCTCATGATTTAAAACGCAAATCTAAAATAACTTAACTTAGCCATAGTTCACTCTGGCTTAGCTTACTTTTTTTAGGGTTCCGTACCTCAAAAGTAAGAAAGGAACCCTTATAGGTTCACTTTGTTGTCTGTCAGTATGTCTGCCTGTCGTGTCTGCCAAGAAACTAGTCTGACTCTGAGTTGACTGTTTTTTAAAATGAGTATGCTGTCCATAACAGGCGATTAGAAGTGAATAGATTTTTTTAAATTCAAATAAACTCTTTCAAAGCTCTCTAATCATCAAGTTCATCTATCGTTCTGATTTAATACTGCCGTAAAGCAACCCCGTTTGCAGTACAGAAAATGCAAAAAAATTGGATTAACTGGATAAGCACACATTTCGGCGGTAAAATTTAGTTCTGGTTATGGTTAAACTTTGACCGTCACTAAAAACAAAATAGGTTGCACAAGTCAAGCTGTGTCGAATTTGAACCAAAATATTACCTTTGACCTGGGTCATATATTGACTTGTGCAGCCCGCTTTGCTTTTTGTTGGTAGACAAAGTTCAACGATAACCGTAAAATAGCTTTAGCCGCCAGTTACACAACAGGAACTTCGAAGATATAACGCGTAAAATCTAACTCTTCCATCGACATTTTGTGTCAAACTTCATGTCCTTATTTTAAGTGAATCGTACTTTTTAGATGACAGTTGACCCATAGAGTTAAAATAGCGCGTGAGGAGTCATTTTTTACGGACTATAAAAAAATATAGCAGAAAACTCAGAAAACAAAACACGGCATTTATTTTTTAGGAATAAAAAAAGTACTTGTGAGGATGTTTTATTTATCATTCGTTAAATACAATCTTTTGTTACAATCAATTTTTTGTTTCTTAATTATCGTTGGACAACATGAGTTACTTTACGCGGCAGAAAGTAATGAACATCGGCCATTAGAATGACATTTCAGCTTTGTAGAGCCTTGTCTATGTCAATCTATGTGAAGTTTTGTCGGTCTCAACTAAAGAGACAATGCTCTACAAATCTGCTATCTCCTTCTAAAGGTCAATGTACATTACTTTGTCCCACGTACTATATTTGGTTTTATACTCTTTTCGAAATACCATGATACAGTTCAAAGTTGACAGTCATAGCGGTCCTAACTGAATCTATACCCTATCTGCGGAACGAAGTTAGTATAGCACTCTCTCTGTTTGGCTCATTATCAGCATGGGATAACGTAACAGAGAGAGTACTATACTAAATTATCCGCAGCATGAAGTTAGTATAGCGCTCTCTGTTTTTGTATGAGATTAGGTAGAGAGAGCGCTATACTAACTACATTCCACGGATAGGGTATAATCAGTATTTTTTTAGTATCGAGAAAGTTAAGGACTAAGAAATCAATTTTTATTTAATCGATTTAATTGGCCGTCGATGTATTGTCTATTAGGTATGTAATGTCAGTCTCTATGGGTAAACATTCTGATCCCCGCGTCAAGTAGCTAAAAAATATTTTTAGCGGAGACTTTTTTATTAAAAACTAATAGATTTACTAACACATTATTGTGGCTAATTCCTTTGTACACAATCTCTAAACTAAACTAAAATATCACGTCTAAATCTATTGCTATCCCTTTCATAATGTTGCTTGCGGAAAAGGAAAGCACTAGATTTAGACCTGTTAATTTAGTTTAGTTTAGAGATTGTGTACTAGAGAATCGGCCCCATTGTTTCGATTTCTACAGGCACTACATATTACTTGTACTACTGCCATTGCTAGGAATTGTAGCTATGCGCGAAACGGAAAACTGGGACCTGTCACTATACCATGGTATATTGAAAATAGAATAAAAAATTACACATCAAAGAAAACTTTGTACGAAGACAATTACTTACTTTCTACTAAGACAAATTAACACTTTGTAGTGGATTAATTATTATCCTCAACACCTTAACAGCTCATAGAACCTACTCTAATCCTATCAAAAAAGTCAACATTTGAAAATTTCAAAAAGTCTTTAGTAGTTCTCGCCTTTAGCAAATTTTGGGTGCCAATACCTACTAGCACTAAACTTAAGATTCGCACGCTGCTAAAAAGTTCAGATCAATGCTACAAAATTCCTTCAAGGTAAGTAATTTCTAGTACATCGTCTCATTACGCAACTTTCGTAAACGTCGTATATCTAAAGCAAGGAGTTGGCGTGAGCAAAGGTAACTTACGCACGTAATCTATGTAATGTTTTGAAAAAATATTTTGCTGAAAACCTTTAGATCAGAGATAAATCTAGCGAGAATCGTATCGTATTGTACCGGGCATCCAATAAAGTAAGAGAGCTGTCCAAAACGGGGGGAGAGGCGGCATTACTAAGGCCAAAATCCGCCCTTGTTCCTTGTTTACATTATACTCGCTGCCTACGACTGACCGTTGTAATTTTTATGTTCCTACTAGCTGCCCCGGCGAACTTCGTACCGCCTAACAGTCGATCCTTTTTCAGGATTTTTTTTAAATTTTTCTCTCCGTAAGACCCATTCCCGTACTTCAAGGAATATTATGAAAAAAGAATTAGCGAAATCAGTTCAGCTGTTCTCGAGATTTGCGATCAGCAACACATACAACGATTATATTCATTTAGTTAAAGTACAGTTAATAGATTTACCTTTTATTCGGTCTATTCCTTTTTAGCAACTGTCACTTTTCTTATTGTATTTGATGAGTATTAAGCTAATAAAATAAAAGGAAAAGGTGACTTGACTGACTGACTGATCTATCAACGCACAGCTCTAACTAATGGACGGATCGGGCTGAAATTTGGCATGCAGATAGCTATTATGACGTAGGCATCCGCTAAGAAAGGATTTTTGAAAATTCAACCCCTAAGGGGGTGAAATAGGGGTTTGAAATTTGTGTAGTCCACGCGAACGAAGTCGCGAGCATAAGCTAGTGCTACTAAAAAGCAAAAATGATGTTGGAGGTCGGAGCGCGCTTCCGTTAGATTTGTCCCTCGAAAAAACAAAATAAAGAAAGGAATGTTTCACTCACTGGAGTCGTCTTCACTGGGCAAGGGGCCCACGCTGCCGAAGAAGCGCTTGTCCAGCAGTTGCAGCAGCTGCAGCGCGCTTTCGTGCACCGGCGCGCGCGGGCAGCCCGTGCACATCAGCGTCACATTGATGATGGCCGTGTAGTGGTCGCACGGGTACTCCCTGCAACAGACGCCCGGTTATAGCCCGTACCGATAAAGAAACCAATCGAAACGAAGCGGCGCTAATACTGAATTTCACATACTGCACGATTACTTCAAGAATGCAGTCCACGACCTTTACTAAGTGACGTCACAGACACGAAAACTTGTACAGTTGAAAAAAAGATGAAGTACCTATTACAGGCTAACCCGCTTCCATCTTAGACTGTATCATCTCTTATCACCGCTTAGATCGCAATCAAAGGCTAATTTGAAACTAAATAAAAAAGATGTATACAGTTTGGACTTTACCTGGCATCACGCACAGACGCCTAAAGTGTCGGACACCCCCGATCGCCAAGCTTAGGCAGTTGCTTAGCATAAAGAGCCATCAAGCAAGTACCGAACGGGCACCCTCGCACGTTTCGGCCCCTATAACCGCGAGGTTAGTGGGCCTAAGGGTGGTGGTGAGTTGTCCCCCGCCTTGTACAATTTTGGTTGAATTATCTGTACCTGGCACTGAATATGGTAGCAAGGGCCATGAAGCAGCCGTCCGCCACGCGCTCAGGCCCTATGAAGCACTCGTCCACCATCCAGTCCAGCAATGGACCGATGTCCGGGTTGCAGTCCAGCAGCAGCACTATCGTGTGGCGAGCCAGCCCGTATATAGTGTTGATGCTCACCTGGCACTGAATATGGTAGCAAGGGCCATGAAGCAGCCGTCCGCCACGCGCTCTGGCCCCATGAAGCACTCGTCCACCATCCAGTCCAGCAATGGACCGATGTCCGGGTTGCAGTCCAGCAGCAGCACTATCGTGTGGCGAGCCAGCCCGTATATAGTGTTGGTGCTCACCTGGCACTGAATATGGTAGCAAGGGCCATGAAGCAGCCGTCCGCCACGCGCTCGGGCCCCGTGAAGCACTTGTCCACCGTCCAGTCCAGTAACGGACCGATGTCCGGGTTGCAGTCCAGCAGCAGCACTATTGTCTGGCGAGCCAGCTCGTATATCTACGACAAAAGTTGAATGTTGTTTGGTGTTTGGACAACTTTAACCTATACATATGGTTTACGTTTGTACCATGTTATCAGATAAATCAATAATAGCTTTGTCACTTGATTGACAATTTAATGGCGGTCTCAAAACAGTTGTTCTGGCTGGCGGCTATTTTAAATACATATGAAAATAGCTTCTTCCATCCAATAAAAACTAAGTTACACTCAAGTGCGTCTAAAGAAGTTTTATTTTAAAAGAAAATAATAGGAATAACGGGTTAGGGTGTACACTAAATACATCCTCATCCATCCGTAGACCACATATAAGTCTTTTACACGGACCCTTTACAAAGACCTATATGTAGACCTATATGTTTTTGTGGCATGTTAGTAATCATAAATACTATCACCTGTCATCGTTTTTGCCAACGTTCTAATTACACCATGTACTGTCTGTTTGTGTCAACTGTGATGGTCACCTTATCATTGGTGGAGCAGAGCATCTCGCTGAGCCACGGGTACAGCGAGCCGTCCTCAGCCAGCGCGGCCGGCGCGAAGCACGGTCCGCAGCACACCAGCGCGCTCATCGCCTGCCCACAAAACAACATTATAGTATTTATATACTAAGGCCATTACGAACGTGCGAACTGGATCATACATCATTACGGTCGAGGGTTGATAGAATGCCGCAGAAGTCGCAATCGATAAAGGGATGCCGTTCGGACGCAGGTAAAAAGTATGTGCGCTTTTAACCTCTCATCAACTATCGACAGATCCTTTCGTTGCTGTTACACACAACACCAGAGCATCGGGTTCCAGTTCCATAAGACCTGTAAGTGCGAGCGAGAAGTCCGATAAAAATGATTCATGATCCAGTTCGCACGTTCGTAATGACCGTACTTAGTTTTTGCATTTCACGAGGGCGATATCTCTAGCATCCAAAACAAAATTGAACTATACCGTTAATGTTGTTATTGTTAAGTATAATGTTACATAACGAGAATACCTTGAGCGCAGCCAGGTTGAGTCGGTCGTCGATCTCGGGCGCCTGCGGCTGCGGCACCAGGGTGCCGAGGTGCTTGCCCAGCGGCCCGCACCAACCCGCGAACAGGCCGAACAGGCTCTTGCACAACTCCCGCTTTAGGAGGGTCCCGTACATTTCCACTGGTGAGAAAACAATTAAGTACTTGTAGTTAACGACAGGTCAAGATGGCAATCGGAGTGGGGACACCCCGACACCCCCACAGCCTGGGGGTGTCGTGGTGGGTGTGTTCTGCTAACCCTGAGAATTACTTTTCTTTAGATATTGTTAGTCGTAGGATTGCAGTCAAACGCAAGCCTATAAAGTTAAAAAAAAGGTTTCTGTAAAAGTAGTCCTAGTGGGTAGGACGACGTCCGCCCCCTTTTTGGAAAGTCGGGGGTTCGAACCCGGGCGCGCGCCTCAAACTTTTCAGAGTTATGCGCGTTTTAAGAAATTAAATATCACTCGCTTTGACAGTGAAGGGAAAGATCGTAAGGAAACCTGCATACCTGAGAGTTTCCCATAATGTTCTCAAAGGTTCCTGTAAATTCGCACTTGGCCAGCGTTGTGGACCATGGCTACCTCCCCCTCTTACTGAGAAGACACCCAAGATCTGTATTGAGCCGGTGATGAGTTGATCATGATGATGATGAGAATTAGGAAGATGGAGAAATTGACTCACGCGGGAAGCTCTTGATGAGCTCAGTGACGAAATCCGCGAACGTGAGCCGCTGCTCGCGAGCCGCGGGCGCGTCCTTCTCGCCCTCCACCTCCAGACATTGTCGCACGCCGTCCAGGTACTCGGCGATGCTGGAGTGAAGCCCGCCGCCTTCCAGGGCGTACGAACTGTACACGAACATTACGTGTTACCCCCGTCCCCACATGTCGTTTGTCAGACCTGGATTTTAATCTTATGTACCAGTGGCAGATCATATGACTATTCACACTTATCGGATACCAATTTTGTGTCAAAATTGAGATCCGGACCCGACAAACTGCAAGTGGGAACGGGGTGTTAGTGATCGGACGGAATATAAACCAACTAGATGACCCGCCCCGACTTCGCTTGATTCTTTCGGAGTTAGATGATGCAGTCAAAGGTGGGAGTACGCTTCTTTTCAAGGTTCCAATATTATGGCTAGCGGGAGAAACAGAAGCCCGAAGGGCAGCGCGTATTAGAAACGAGGAAGCAAATCGCTTGGTACGAGTCCGTGGGATTTCGGCTATATAGGGGTGCAGACCTTAATATGGAGTAGGTCTGAAGGTACCTGGTGGCGAAGGTCTTCCTCTGCGCAATGAAGAGCAACATTTTGTTGAGATGCAGACGGAGCGCGTCACGGCGTCGCCGGCGCCGCATGTTCTCCTGCTTTCGGTCCACGGCTTCGCGGAGCAATGGCACTAGTTCTTCGAAGAGATCCCTGCCGACAACGACGCTTCATGTCAATAGGGTATTTTACACCAAGCGAGGAAAATCTAAAAATGTATGAACAATATAGTATTTTACCAATAAACAATCGAAAATTTTACTTGCAGTTCATAAAATTGTATAATGAATTTCATAATTAATTTTAAAGATTTCACTTTTTTATGTTTTTTCTTCAGTTGAAATCATATTCGTGAAATCCACATCCGCTGCTAGTTTTAAGTTTGCTAACAATTTTAAACTGTTCATTTAACTAAAAAAAGTATGTACGTCAAATTACGTCAAATGTTTATACGTCACATCTATGTATTTCATGCAAGCTCTCTTACTAAGCGAGCGTTTTGACGTTTGATAAAAAGTTGCCGACTTGACTAGTAGGCACCATCCCTATTAGAGCTTACTTGAGCGCGTCCGGGTTGATATGTCCGCACGCAGCGACGGCCGCATCTCGCACTTCAGGCACTTCGCACCGCGCGAGCGGCACGGCGAGCTTGTGCAGCGAGCCGGGCGCCGCCACCGCGCCGCGCGCCTCGCCCCCGCTCCTCTCACTCAGCGAATCCGGAGACGAGCTATGTCAACACCACACGAGTTCGTACTGTACCAGTTCCAGCAGTTCCCAAATCGAAGGCTTCAAGTCATAGAGGCGTATTCGCAGTACCGGGGCTCCGCACCATCGTACAAGAAGTCTCAAACCAGTATGGTAACAATTCATCACTCCAACAACTGTACAACACTACAAGTTAAAGACGGACAGCTAAGATGGACAGACAGATAGACAGACAAGGAAGTGACCCTATCCTGATAAAGGTTACCTTTTCCTTTTGAAGTACGGAACCGGTACGGATAGTATCTTATAACTGCCCAAATAGAGGCATTAGAGTCAAGTCAAATATTTTTTATATTCATAAATCAATTGTAACACCATGAAAAAATCATTTCGCAATCATTTCGGGAAAACAACTATTACAATTTCAGCGTGTGTATGTATGCAGTATCAATGCATACAACAAAATGCTGAGCTGGAACCTTTTTTCGGGTTGTGCCACACATGACACAGTTTGTTGCAGTGCTTCTTCTGCTCGAGGCTCAAGTGTAGGAAGCGCCACGAGAACCAACTCTTAGTTGTAAGATGTAATGTGTGGCAAGATTTCAAAAATAAACGTTTTTCTTTATTTTCTAAAATTATCTATGCTCCCTCTAGGAAATTGCACGATAATTCCTATGATGCATAATAAAAATAAATAATATCTGTTTTAGAATGCACAGGTGAAGCCCTTGAAAATTGAAAATACTAATTATTAGTTCATGACCACAATTTTTTTTTGTGTGATGTAACCACAAATTCACGGTTTTCAGATTTTTCCCCGAATGCCTGCTATAAGACCTACCTACCTGCCAAATTGATTGATTGATGATGACTTTAGGTCAACGGGAAGTACTCTGTAGGTTTGGTGACAGACCGACAGACAGACAGACAACAAAGTGATCCTATAAGGGTTCCGTTTTTCCTTTTGAGGTACGGAACCCTAAAAAGCCCTCCCGCAAGTACTGGAATCGAATACCATTGAACAAGAAAAATACCATTTGTTTAAATACGCCCCTATGGTTTGAAACCTGAAAAATAGAACGACAATAGCGATAGTGAAGTGTGAGAAAACCAAAATAAACATACAACAAAAAATTGCATAATATAGAGCTTCCGATATCAAAGTGAGTTTACGGTATATAAAAGTTACAGTTAAAGTGTAAAAATTACTATGGCAAATTAATAAAACGAAGATAAGTACAGTCCTCGTCACGTAATTTGGAACTGGGCAGGTGTTATCTAAATATATAAAAGGAAAAGGTGACTGACTGACTGACTAATCGGATCTACTGGACGGATCAGGCTGAAATTTGGCATGCAGATAGCTATTATGATGTAGGCATCCGCTAAGAAAGGATTTTTGAAAATTCAACCCCTGAGGGGATGAAATAGGGGTTTGAAATTTGTGTAGTCCACGCGGACGAAGTCGCGACCATAAGCTAATTTTAATAATAATCTTACACGTGTGTCTACAAGCAATAAAACTTGCAGAAGTTAGCTCTGGTAAGTACTTGCACGATAATTGTCCTTGGTTTCAGTAACTAAAACTTGCAAAAATTTAAGTTATCATCATCATCCACCACGTGACGATCATCGTCATTGTTTTCCATGAGGCATGATTGTTGTCAGGCGCAAGCCTAAAGTATTCTAATCACGACACTGCGGCAGGGCCGATTTAGGAGGCAGCTAGATTGGAGCAATCTAGGGTGGTCCCTACATATGGGTCTGCCGCTCAGTGAGATATCGGATGCATATATCTGCTCCTGCCGGCCGATCTAGGAGGTGATCTAGGATCTGACCTAGAATGACCCTATACATGTCGTGATGTTTAGGAGGCAATCTAGGATCCTCCCCACGTTTTTACCCTAAATCGGCCCTGTCGCAGTGTCGTGAGTAGAATGCGTAAAAACAAATTGAAAGATAATGACAGCTGACTTCAGAAAGCTTTATTGCAAGCAGACACAGCTTTATGGTAATAATAAATCTGTAACGCATTTTGGGTGAGGCTGCTTGTCCACAAAAGCAGGTCAGAGTGAAGATGTATTTTGCATCAGATTATTGATAGATGAAGTGGAAGTTTTATCACGTCGTCTCTCAATAATCTGTTTGGTCAGCACACCTGTCTCCGCTCTGTTATTATAACCAATGGAAACGCACCTTTAAGCTGTTCTGTAGCTGCACAAAAACCAACTTTTGCAACTTTAGTGACGAGTACTGTTCTCAAAAGAAATGTTTCTTAAAAGGCATATATAAAAAAGACAGTTTAAATTGGTTGTTTCTTCTACATTTCTATAATAATAAACATGAAAATAATCTATATTGATAATTGATAATAAGCACGAACAGTTACTAGAACATAACACAAATTCCACAGAGCCATGGCAACACATGAGAAACCTTTAACCTGCTAATGATAATGCCACACCACACAGCTTAGAGACCCCTAGTACAGGTGACGCCAAACATCTTGATCGCTTTGAAGTTGCACTGCCATTAGTCTGTGCCGGTACAATAAGCACTTAATACCGCCACGGAATCAATTCGTGTGACGAACGCGGACCGTGCGGATGTGTGCTTTGTTCCCGCTCCCCTGTTTAATGCTAATACAACGTTAATCGCCACCACTTCCGAACGATCAAGAAGTTTGGCGTCATCTACACGAGTTTTACAACTACCTAAGATGAAATTCAATGTCAAGTACGAGCGCCCCTAGCGAAAATATTGTGAAATAAAAACGATACTATGAAATGCGCAACTTTAAAATAGAGGATAAATTCTGACGTTATGATATTTCAACTCGAGAGTTTTCGAGATGTGGAAATTCGCCCTAGGTGTACAGATAAGTAAAATCATGACGGAAAGTGTGTTGATATTATTTTAGAAGTTTTCTTTTACCACAGTATTATGAAATATCGACTAAATTTTTCAGCGGTCTTCTATAGTGTATTTATTGTTGATGTTTCTTTATTTAAACAATATAATACAAAAACATGGTCAAATTGTTTTATTGAAATAACAGCTAATAGATATTGCGTTCAATTATAGAAAGGTTTTTTTGTGATTTTATAGCTTATTTTTATCACTGTTAAAGTGTATAGAGTTTGACCACGTTTTACTTTGTTTTGGAAACATTAATGTGAGTGATTAGGTTAAAAGATTAGGATTTAAAACGTTATAATTTGATTTTTCGATCACATGGCGGCTTTCGGGCACAGCGTTTAACACTGCATTAGAAAGGTCACGTCAAAATGAATATAGCTTGTAATAAAATCGCGTGAAACATGCGTGTAAAACTTTGCAACTCAACTGTACATAAGTGCCAGGATCGCGCGGAGAATCGAACACGTACACTGCAATTTTGAAAATATCCACCGATACATTGCTCAGTTATTACAAGAATAAGTAAAAAAGAAACGATTATAAGAACTGGTTCTATTTTACAAATTCACTCAACTGTTATAAAGACTATTCAAACTTTGTTTTTTTGCAATATTATAGTCTGCAAAGTCGTTTGTGAATCGCGAATATGTATTGTGTACTAAATATCTCTCTATAATTCAAAGTATATTATATAAAAAATGTATAAATGTGATTGATAACCAGCAGGAAAACGTATGGAAATAATAAATATCGGTGTATATTTCCTTAAGTTTAGACCTCAATACGGACGCAGATACTGAGAGAACATTTCTTGCATGAGTGTAGAATCCAAATTCAATTACTATTATAATTTATCAAGGCAAAAATCTAATTAAACGGCAAAAACATGTTTCACAAATTCACAAGAAACCTTTTGTATAAAATTCCAATATTATGTTTGTTAATTTAATAATTAACTATGTAATATTAATTATATTAGCAGGCATTTGGATGTTTTACATTTGTGTATGTCGAATAAAATGTGTGTTATTTTTTATTAATTTATACCTAAAAGGGAAAGTTGATATAGCATAGGTCAGATAAGTATTAAATAGCGCACGAAATTAAGAGATCAGATCTTTAATTTATATTTTATACGATAATGTTTATGAAATCAAAGCTTGGAAGATATAGTAAAAAAAAATAACTACATGCATATAGTTTTATACAAGGCAAACTAAACTACATATTATACTAAATATTATAATAAAGAAAATCACTACATATGTTTTAGATTTTTACTTTCGTGATATTAAATTGGATACTATCTAGCATACTCGTTTTGACTTTCAAGAAAATTTAAGAGAAAATCTACGCAATATTTACAAAACAATTGTTCTTATAAATCGTCAACACATAATTCTTCAAAATCTAATGTCACAATCCGTAGGATTTGTTAAAAGTAAATGTCCAGAGGGACTAGACGAAATCGAATCGAGAAAAGATGAAATTGTATGCAGAATACATTTGCGGCCAGGTATATCTCCATCAAGAAAATGTAACTCTCATACAACTTAATCATTCTGCTCACATTAACACCTTTAGCACATCAATGTATACACAATACGATCAAGAAAAACGCATATCTGAAACCGCGCTCGACAAAAACCTGTTAATGCGTCGGTATGCTAAAGGCGTAAGGCTACTGTTTTGTTAACGAAAGTTGACGTCACAACAAGAACAAGACCACAAAATGGAGATATCCCCACGTTATTGACATATACACAAGATGATGCTTGGACCCGACCACGGCTCATATATCGTTTAACAATGTACACGTAACACGATATTGTTATTGGCTGATTTCATTATACTGACTGGACTAAGAGCTAGCACGTGCCAGATTCGCTATTTTTAACCGACTTCAAAAAAAGGAGGAGGTTTTTTTTTTTT
Organism: Maniola hyperantus; assembly: GCF_902806685.2. Classification (NCBI taxonomy): domain Eukaryota; kingdom Metazoa; phylum Arthropoda; class Insecta; order Lepidoptera; family Nymphalidae; genus Maniola; species Maniola hyperantus. The sequence continues at coordinate 2,363,482 of NC_048564.1, forward strand.
ATTTTATTTTTTATGTATGTTCCCCGATTACTCGAAAACGCCTGGACCGATTTTGAAAAATTTTTTTTTGTTTGAAAGGGTATACTTCAAAGTTGGTCCCATTTCAATTTGGTGAAGATCTGATGAACATCTTCGAAGATAGATACTGGAACTCCTCAACGGATAAGAGTAAATTGCTCGCGATCAGTGTAATAGCTTAGTAAACAGTAGATTTTTAAGCAGTCATAGCATAATTCCATGGGGCCACTAAAAATTGTGAAATAAAAAAAATTTACAAAAAAAATAAAAACCGACTTCGTTACACAAACACTAAAATTGAAAAATAATTTAATTTATTACCGAATATATTCTGTATACAAGAGTTAATATAGTTCCATAATAATATTTTTTGGGGTCGGTGCCAATGAGGTGCCATTGTGGAGTCCCATAAAAATATGAAGTCTAGACGATTCGCGCAGCTAAAGCTAATTGGCACCGGCACCAAAAAGTATTATTATGGAACTATATTAACTCTTGTATACAGAATATATTCGGTAATAAATTAAATTATTTTTCAATTTTTAGTGTTTGTGTAACGAAGTCGGTTTTTATTTTTTTGTAAAAATGTTTTATATAAAAGATAAAAGTTTATCTGCGTATTGTCCCCAACACAGGGAGGAACGATCAGCGACTATGAAGTTTGGATCATGGTGGCTTTGGAAGGTAACAGGTACTATTACCGGCCAGACATTTAAATTTTAATAAATTGTTAAACTTTAAGTGCGTCTGGCAGTGGGTTGCCACGACACTAAGTGTCTGGCAATGCATGACGTGATTCCTAAATACTATTCCGAAGAAAATTGTCAACGCTTCTTATTAAGTTGACAGTGCGTTCGCGGCCTATCGGAACTATTATGTAGATTATGCCTAAAATTAGTCTATGGTTGAAAATTGTACCTATATTAGAACTGTCAAATAAACCGTTACACACACACACACTCTCCGCTGAAGTACGTTGTTTTAATTGTTCCTTCTCCGAACCTAAAAATTAGAAGATCTGCCTATCGGGTCTTCGGTGTTAGTTCAAATAACTAACATAGTGGCGACCGTGACAGGACACCTGGGAAGGAAGAAGCCTAGAGCCATCCAGCGAGAGAATCATCGTCGTTGACGCCAGCCGGGACGCCAATCGTTCCGCAGCATCAGGCTCAACTCAAATCACCATCGTTGTAGCCAGCCGGGACGCCAATCGGACCGCAGCATTAGGCACAACGCAAGCAACCATCGTTGACGTCAGCCGGGACGCCAATCGTACCGCAGCATCAGGCTCAACGCAAGAAGACGTCTGAAGCCATCGCCGGGACGCTGATCGGACCCGCAGCATTTGGGCTCAGACAGAGGGAGCACTTTTTACGCCGGCAACAGCGAGGCCGGACCAATATTTCAGATAAGTGTCCTATCCCACATAAAAACACACACAAACTCTCCGCTGAAGTACGTTGTTTCATTGTTTCCTTCTCCGAACCTAAAAATTAGAAGATCTGCCTATCGGGTCTGCGGTGTTAGTTCAAATAACTAACAAAAATAAATAAAAAAATAGACTTTATACTCTGCTCTAAGATTTTTTACACCTTTATTACCTGTTATCTGCCAAAGCCACCATGATCCAAACTTCATAGTCGCTGACGTTCCTCCCTATGTTGGGCACAATACACAGAAGTTTTGGCACGCGCTAGCGCTCTCAGTGTTACCTTCGTGATGCAATTGAACGCACCGCATCCATCGCATATACGTAAAGTGCTAGCATAGAAATCAAATGCAACTGAAATATAGTGTGCCGGGTTTTTTGGTACGCCCAAACGCACTCCGTAATGTTATACGGTTCTTGCAATTCACGAAGGCGAGTGGACTTTATTTGTGGTTATGTCGGATGCACGGGTATTGCGTAAGTGCGTGCATGTTGGACCAATCAGTCGCGAGCAAGCGCTCGCAAACGCACACATTCAGTGTACCAACCTTATGCCGATACGACTCCAACACAAGCATGAGCCAGTCGCCTTCGTGAATTGCAAGAACTGTACTTAATAACGCTGCATTCAACATACGCAGCGTGCATGCGTTGCGTTCATACGCACTAAGGAACCTTAAGGGGATCTTAACTGAGATTTTAATAACCAATACACCTATGGCAGATATAACAAAACGTACGACTTCTAAAGAAGGTGTTATAAACAATGGTTTATCCTAAAAATTTAGTTTTAGCAAGACTCTAAAATTATTTTTAAGAACAACTTTTATTTTTAACAGTGAGCATAATTGTCATAGAGTTAAACTCTTAAAAGTTAAAAGCCTGGAGGTGTTGCTGTACAAAACACAAATAGTGAACACGATTTATGATCTTACAGCCGCACTCAGAGTCGCTAATCGTTACTTAAGATTGAGTTAAAACGAGACAAATTTATGTGAGAGATATAGCTCTGTCTCGTTTTAACTAAACTTAAGTAATGATTAAGCTACTCTGAGTGCGGCAGTTCGATCGGTCAAAACTAACTTTTGATCCACCGTAGCCGGGTTAAAGTCAAGTAGTATATGAGAATGAATGCACACAGTGTGATGCCTATTCCCACAACAGTCGCGATGGTTTACAGTAGCAGTGCTGGGCCAGTGCGTGAGGAATGAAATGTCTACGCTGCCTGAACTTCAGCTGTCCATGACGGTGCATGAACCGGATTGCTGATTCCATCCGCTTGTTAACCAGTGTTCGTCAAATACAGTACTATTTACTTAAACAATCAGTATGACTTTAAGCCATATTGATTGAGGGTGTTTGAACGTCTAGAGACTACAATTTCAGCAAAGAGGATTCGCGGTAGAGTCAACATGAATCCATGACTTTTAAAACCAATGTATTCACAATTGTTATTGTTTTAATATAGTTAAACGTAATTGCTATTGAAGAGAGTAACTATAGACCTTAAAGTTTCATTAATGTCGGTAGAATCAGAAATCCAACAGACAATATCGATAGTTCATAGAGTTTTAACTGAAAGAGCTTATACAGTATCAGGAAATAAATATCGGTAACGGATACTGTAATATATTGTCTGGTTCGGTCGGTCAGTTCTGGTCGGAGAAAATAACTGAGTGTTGATCGACCGGTCGAGCGGGATGGAATCGACAAAAGCGCAATGCGTTTACGACAAGTTACTCGTGTCAGATGGGACGTGCACAATGGGCCACCTCGTCCGCTTGTGGTGCTTGTGCGAGCGCGCATAGCTCAGGGGCAGCGTGAAGAAGCCCCCGGGCGTGTTGAGGCTCTCGCTGGACGTGCTGAGCGCCCAGCCTTCCCTGTCGCGCTCGCGCTCCCGCTCGCCCTCGCCCGCACCCGCGCTCGCGCCCGCACTACCGAACGACAGCATACATCACACGACCGCTGCAAACCGAGCTGGCGATCCGGTACGACGCGTACGAGTCCTTGGGCGTGGAACTACTTGCCGCGTCTATTCAAACGCGATTCCATAAGCTGATCTCATATTACGAGACGAGCCTTGAGCAACACGTTTGTAATACGCCCAAACTCAGAATTGGATGAACTCTCCGCCATGTTGCGATATCTTAGCTGGACATGTTTTAATCCATACTAATATTATAAATGCGAAAGTGTGTCTGTCTGTCTGTCTGCTAGCTTTTCACGGTTCAACAGTTTAACCGATTTTGATGAAATTTGGTATAGAGTTAGGTTACATCCCGGGGAAGGACTTCGGCTTTATCCCGGAAATTCAAAGAGTTCCCGCGGTATTTAAAAAAACCTAAATCCACGCGGACGAAGTCGCGGGCATCATCTAGTTCAATATACAGCGAGAAGTTTCAATCGTTGTTTTCCCGCGGCAGAACAATTTTCTTTTGTTTTTAATAATTAAAAAATATTCGTCAACTCGAAAGCGTGAGAAACAATAGTAATTCACTAGACATAACGTAGGTAACGTTCTCCAATCTCACGCGAAAAATATTGAGTTAGTGTATTTCGAGCTAAAACGCGGTCACAATATGGCGGATGGTTCATCCTGTTTTTAGTTTGAACGCATTATATTCGGTATTAGAAAAAAGCTTCGACGACGTCGTTCGAATATCTTTGGCAAATAAGAATTTGGTATAAAACATTTCCATAACGGTTCGGCTCAGCTGTAATGTGCGATCAGCATTAATAAAATCACAATGTAAAGGCGCTTTGAAGACTTAAAATACTTCTCCCTATCGCCTATGTGTGTTGTGTATTGCCTCTAATACACGATCAGTCGTGTCTTAAATCATGATATTTATATTTGTACAAATAATAATATGACATACAAGGACAGATGGCATAATAAGAAAAATATGACCTGTCATAGCCCTCACGATACAAAATTGAGGTGTATTAAAAGTAAAAAAAATTGATATTATGTACGATATTTTTAGTTCTTATACATACTCACGTATTAAATTCTAGTCACATAGAATAGTTGTAAGAAATACGAATAACAGTTACTAGTCTAACATTATACCAAAACATTTACGTCGCACAAACGTTACTTGTAAGTAAATACGGACCATTCCACTAAATTATATTTTTAATGAAAATATGTGCACGCTATCATAATAAAAGCTACGTGAATTGCAATAGAATTTTAAAAAATTACATGCTTTTTTCCGAAAAACATAATATATTAACTTATTTAGTAAAAATTTGTATTGCGCGATAAACATAATCGACGATTACGCAGCAGCACGACAGCAAAATAATATCTAATCGTTTACCAATCGGAACGCAATTAAAATATATTTAAACACATACATACTATGTTATGTTGGATAATAAGCTCAATATAAAGATTAACAAAAGAGTTAAAATGTTCGTCTGTGTGACATGTATTTACTTGAATTTAAAAATAAGATGAACTATTTGAAGTAACATTTAGTTTCTGTACTTGAATATCATGCTTTTTAATATTATAAATGCAAAAGTGTGTTTGTTTGTCCTTCAATCACGCCGCAACGGAGCATGGATCGGAGTGGTTTTTTGCATGGATATAGTTATACGGCCTTGCAGAGTAGCATAGGCTACTTTGAAAATCAAAGAGTTCCCACAGGAATCCGCGATTTTTTCAATATTATGTATGCTTCTTTGAGATAGATAAAGTAAAGATTATAGCTTAAATCAAAACTTGGTGAAATTCCCAACTTTTGTCCGTTCATAGACAAACTTCATGCGATATGGAGCTAAACGCATAAAGTTCGGGTCTATGGAAATAGTACCTCTTAAAGGCGAATTCAGTGAAAATTGTGTGTATATGTAGGTAAGTAGGTAATAAATATATTTGTATATACAATTAGTACCTTAAACTCAAGTCGGGGCTGGCACATCGGACGATAGGACTAGGCACGGCCGGCACGACCAAGTATGCCATAGTCATGTAATACTTCCATACTTGCATATAGCCGTCTCTCTCTTTCTCAGGCTTTCTCGGTAGAGCGGGAGTGCGTGAGAGAAGCGATGCACGGTTGTCATTCACGGGCCTGCAATGTAATCAACGTCTAACGTTAGATACAGATGGGGCGGTATGTTCCTTTTATGTATTATTTTATTCCTTATATATTACTTGTAATGGGATGTCTTACGTTACGGGCCCCGGATTAGATCCCAAGCGTTACGAGGGATTTCAAGAGAGACTCTCGAGCGTAGCGAGCGTGTTGCATCTAGAATCCTGAGCGAAGCGCAGAGTTTCACAATGCTAAACTTATTGAGTATGGTGTGTGTGTGTTTGCGTGTGTGTATGTGTGTGTGTGTGAGAGAGAGAGAGAGAAAGATGTCTGAATATGCATGTTGTAGGTAGATAATTAGGTATGTAAGGTAGGAATGGTGCATATTGTATCTTATTTACTGAAAAAAAATGCCAATACGCTTAATGAAAGTGGTTACTCTAAAGATAAGGGACTTACGCAGGTTCGATGATAGTGTAGAGGGCGTGTATGCGGGCGTGTAGTATGGGCCACGCCTGCAGCACGGTGGCCGGACACTGCGCCGGCACGCGGCTCCTCTCGAGCAGACCAAACAGCACCACCTGACGATATCATATATTATCTTCTCGATCAAGTCACGTTTCAAACAAAAAAACTGATCAAAATCGGTTCAATCGTTTAGGAGCTATGATGCCACAGACAGATACACAGACACACAGATACACATGTCAAACTTATAACACCCCTTTTTTTGGGTGAGGGGTTAAAAAGACTCTGCGAGCGCCGCGTCTATCTAATATTATACGGCTGTGAATTGCTTTATTTCCGGGCTGGACAGTAATGACCTCTACGTACCTCCCAAGGGTCTGCGCCGTTGGTGGCGCTGCCGCTCCAGCTGTTCTTTGAAGACGTTTCGTCGTGCTGAAGGCCTGTGCACAAATCATTACAATTGAAATACAACATCTATCAGTATTCTACTCTATTCTAAAGTTTTTAAAAATTGTTCTACCTTAATCACTGATCTCTAAGGACTCTATAGAAAAATGTATATTGTACGTTCCATTACATACAGTGCTAGCAAAAAAAACGAAAACAAAAATATTATTTAAATATCCCGCGGAAACCCTTTCCTGACAATATGGCCCCTCATACGTCATTTGACGTCACCCGTGCGTATATACTTTGGCTGTTAACTATACTATACACGCAACTATTTACGAACAGTTGACGTCATCAACTACTCGACCAATCACGGCCGTTTACGACCACGTGACCAAAGTACCATAGATTCTATATTTTACATGCTGTCAATAATTACCCTATTATAGTCTAGCCTGGTCAGTCGGTCAATAAGCAACTCACCAGCAGTCCAAACAGCGTGGCTCCTCTCGCCCACCCACACGAGGTCGGGCTGGGCAGCGGCCAGCACGGCCTGCTTCTCAGTGGGCGGCAGGATAGGCAGACACTTCTCAGTGAAGTGCGGCACGTGTAGATCTGCCGAGTCGATCAGCGCCGGCTCGTCGCGAGTCAGCTGCAGCCTCTCCAAGAGATATTTTGTCTCTCTGGAAAACAATTTTTTATAACTCATACTGGCACTGTTGTCTTTCTCTAAACTAAATTTAGAGTATCTGCATCCTTTTCTTTTTGACAATGCTAAAAAGGGACAGAACAGGAACTTTACATTAAAAGACTCTAAATTTTAGTGGCAGCTACAAATTTAAACAGTAGACTCGCGACTGTACGCTAAAATCACGGGTTTACAATCTAAAAATAAAATTTAAAACTGTCGAACTGCGTCTGTCCTTTTCATATTACATTAGTAAGAACAGTATGCGAATACTCTAAAATTAGGTTGTGCTCAGAATCAGTACCAATGTTTCATTTAGCAAAATGAGTTAACTTGTAGGCTCTCTCTTTAAAGTTAACTCCATGTTATAACATCATATCGAAACGGATTTTTAGCAAAGTAATGATGAGGCCTGAAGATGAGGCCGCATAAAATTAAATTATATTGTTTTAACAAAATTATGATCAAGTCGCATAAGTGATGATGCAGTCTAATATGGAAAAAAAGCGTAAGCATCCCGCTAGAGAAACACAAAGTACACCCCGAAGAGAATACCACTCCTTACTTTTTTTTAAATAAAAATAAGGAAAAAACGAGCAGGCGGATCACTAATGTGATTACCGCCGCCCATGAACATTTGCAGCACCAGGGCAACAGGCAATGCATTACAGATTTTTCAGGAATTTGTAGACCCGCCTCACTCAATCCCCGTGTTGTAATCTAGTGGGAAAACAGCTGAAGGGAGTTCCTAAAAGAACAATGTACCTGAGTATATGGACGGCGAGTCTGCGCGGATAGGCCTTGCACTGGCACAACATGACGAGCGCTAGCGCCTCGGTGCCGCGGATGACGGACGCTAGCGGCTCCGGCTTGGGCAGCGCTATCGCACTGGGCTCCCCGTTCTTCCAGCTAGTCACCAGCTGCAGCAACATGCGGAGACCGTTCTCCACCAATTGAGGCGATGTGTCCTGTAGCAATTTGTTTTTTATTGCGTTGACGATAATCATGCTTAAAAAAGCAATGATCAGGTCTAAGTTTTAGCACGCTTGCCTAGAAAATGCCTATTCAAAAACAAGCAAAAAAAATCACGTTATTTGTATGGGAGCCCCCTTAAATATTTATTTTATTCTGGTTTTCTAGTATTTGTTGTTATAGCGGCAACAGAAATTAATCATTTGTGAAAATTTCAACTAACTATCAAGGTTCATGATATACAGCCTGGTGAGAGACGGATAGACGGACGGACAGTGGAGTACCGTTTTACCGATATCACTTCCTTTCATTACCATAATATGTATTTCACTTCCGTCCAGTAGTACTGACCTGAACCTCTTTGGCCAAGAACTGTGTAAACCCGGCCAGCACATCTTGTCTCCACTCCGGAAAGTCCACTATCAGTGTCTGTAGACTCTGAAACGAGAGGCCCCGTAGCTCTTCGTCCATGTGTACAGTGAGGCGGCAAAGCAGGTCCACCAGCTCACTTGGACTCATTCCTTCCGGTATCAATCTGTACACAACACATACTCATAAGAATATTTGGTTTAAATTTAGCCCGAGATCTATAGAGTACGCTTTGACTCAGATTTAAAACTTGACGGCGCTATAGACTTAAGTCAGACTCGACTTAAGACAGATTTAAGTCATTAAATCTGTCTCGATTTAACAGAAGCTTAAGTCTGAGCACGGTCAAAGTATACTCTACTAGTTGATTCCTGCGACTTCGTCTGCGTAGATTTCCATTTTCAATATCCCGCGGGAACTCTTTGATTTTCAGGGATAAAAAGTAGCATATGTCCAGGGTATAATCTATCTCCATTCCAAATTTCATCCAAATTCGTTCAGCCGTTTTTGCGTGATTGAGTAACAAACATCCACACATTTCTCATTTATAATATTATTAGGATAAATCTTTAAAAAATGGCGTGATAATTTTTTACATAATCTACTAAGAGTCCGATTGGAAGAAAAACTATACTTGCCTCGGAATGGCAGCAACACACGTCCTAAACAAATCAATCCGTGGTTTCCTTTCTCCTGTATTGATCTCTTGCTCTTTGGTAACGTTCTGCGTGTTGGTCAACATCAGCGGCCTGCCATAGTGCGCATCCAACGCCCTCAGGATTTCTACTAAAACTCTTCTCACGTATGGAAAGTACGCACTCATGCCGATCGATCTAGCCGTTTCATCCGTCAACATTTTGTTCAGGAAAGTCTTTTTTACTCGCAGCGTGTTTCCTGAAGGAAGGGTGCCGGATGTCCGGGGCATCGGTGGCTCTCCTTCCTTTTGCTGTAAACTATCGGCCACCACCAGAAACGCTCGGAGACCAATCGACATCCTCTCGGGCGTCAAAATAATTTTGATCTGCCTCCCAACCATGAGGAGGTCGAATACGATTTCTCTCATAGCGAAATCGAGCCTTTCTTGGGCAATAAATTGTATGATTTTGACGAAAATATTCAGTGGGGTGTCCCGCGGAACTACTCCTTTAGAGCCCTTGGGGAAGAGGGAGTTGACGATGCTTTGAAGGCGAGACTGCGTCGCTGAGTTGCTCTCGCATTTGATTCGTATCATGTACACCCACAAGAGGCGATACAGCGATTCTACAACAAAAATTTAATGATCAAGTATTGTTACAACAAAACGGTTTCAAGCAAAATTAAATCTATTTAATAATAGACAACTTAACATAAATATTCAGTGATGGCAGATGCTACGCCATGCACCATACGAATATTATTTTGAAGAGTTTGGTTTGGGACATGTTAAAAACAACAGCTTTCAGTAGGCCGCATATTTTAAAATTTCTGTCCCACTCACTGCGAACACCAGAAGCCTACACACGACCCGCAAATTTTTGACAGTCTGCGCTGTGCCTACAGGGTCTGATACAAAATGTATGAGCAGAATGTGTTCCGGCGCAAGTTCGAATTTTTCCTGATAGAATTTTCTGACAACATGCGGCTAGCTTAAAGTATCAAATGAACACGCTGGACGATGCTGCGCAGAAACCATACAATTGTTCAACTTTTGTAACACATATTCATTGTTACTATGTAACATTTACCCACGAGGGAAAAGGGATCCCTCCGGCATTTGGACCTTGTGCTCGTGTCTAGGTTGTGGCTGTACAGCATCGTCAAGAAGTTCTGTCAATATAAGTACCTAGTGCAACTCTGCACATCTTAGGGTCTCTGTTCTTGAGATGCGACAGACACATGGCCAGGAAGCAGTGCCAGTTAGCGAGGAAGAACTGCTTTTGGGACACGCAAAGCAGACAAGTCACGAGGGGGAACAGAGCCAGCCGGTGCTTGGACTTGGTACTCGTGTCCAGGGTGTGGCTGTATAGCATCTCCACGAAGTTCTTCAGGCAAGGTACGTTCACCTCATTCTTGACCGTCTGTAACAATTTTTCACGAGTGAGCATTTTTAAGAAAGCCTTTGTTCACAAGACTTTATTTTTTTACTCGCACCAAACACGCACCTCCACTCGCACGAATGAATGCGTGTTCAATGCAAAGTGCTAAAATTGCGACATCTCAGCGGAAAGCGCAGTTTGATAGACCCTACTAGGAGGGCAGATGACATCAAATGAGTCGAAGGGAGCCGCTGGATTACATACAAGAGACCTATGTCCAGCAGTGGACGCCTATCAGTTGATAATGACAGTGAAACACACCGTAAAAGAGAAAGAAAAAGATACAAGTACCTACCTAAAAATATATAAATCGTGTGAGGTCAAAGATCTTTGTCAGCCCTAGCACACACTACGGTCTATTTGGGCTGCAAATTGCAAACACCAGTCTCGGTTTTTATCTAGTGCTTTGGTCTAAAAGTGTGGTGTAAAATGTTCACTGTTCATTAAGTCGAAATAAAATTAAAATTAAATAAATAAAAAATAAATACAAGTGCAGACAGTTTTGCACTTCTAGGCGTTACCTATCCGGTGTCGGTTTTATTGTTCGCGGCAAAGGGACTGCGAAGTATGAACTACGACTGCGAAAAATTTACACGATTCTCGAGTGTTGTAGAAAGATATAATATGGTCTTACCGCAGCGACGGGGACAAGTATCTCCACGAAGAGCCCCGCTAGCGCGTGTCGGATGTCCTTGTCCTTCACCTCGAGGAAGTACTGAGCACACTCCTGCAGGAACTGGAAGGAGGCCTCGAACTCCTCGATGGGCACCATCTTCACGCGGAAGAACTTCATGCCCATCAGCAGTGAGATGATGCTCTGCGTTGTGTGCGGCGACGGCTCGCGGCTTTTCAACTCCTGGAACCAACCATGACAATTTTTTAAAGCCTGAAGACATACTTCATACAATCACCCATACAGTGAAGAGTCTAAAGCCTAATTTTCACGCATTCGGTTGTTAAGTTGGTAACTAAATTTAAACTTAGTTTTTAAGTGAAACAGCATGTAAACAGTGAATTTAGTCATAAGTTGCAAGTTAAAATTTAGTGTGTAAGTAAACACACACTTGCACATTATAATCTCGTGAGTAAATGGCTAGTCTCTGCAGATAGTATTGCAAAACTACTCATAGTTTAGACTCGATAGTTGTCCTCAAAAACTACGAGCGACAGTATTGCCTCGTGTCAATAATATCTTTAGATTGTAGTTACTATTGATTTTGCCTCAACTGTCGATAGACTTTCGATATTAAAACATCGATAGTTAACATTAATCTCTGTTAAGATTGGCTCGAAATTCGGTAAATTTTTTATTACCTTAAGTTCTGCGGTGAATCGTTTCCGTACGGACGCGAACCGCGACTGCGCGAGCACGCCGATGACCTCTGCGTACAAATCCGCTATGATATGCACGTTGGCGGCATTCGGGTTGGATTGTAACCTAGAACAAATCAAACATCTTGTGTTAAGGTCTGCAAGTCAAAAGTCTGTAGTCGCAATCCCATGCACACGTACGAAGCGATTTGCCTCCTCGATTCTAATTTGTACCGCTAATTATGAAACGCCCCTCTGTCAGTTTTCCCCTCCACTTTTAATACAAGTAGCTTCAAGTCAAGTGTGAATAGGTATCTTCTAGGCAAGCGCGCGCCATGTTCGGCTGCATCATCACTTGCCAGCAGGTCTGATTGCAGCCAAGCGTCATTTTATAAATTTAATTTTGTTAGGTTGCTTTGTTCCAGACCTGGGCAAATAAAAATTATCGTCATTTATTGGAACTCTCCTTTTTATTTCTTTAGGGCCGTACAGATCCTTGAACTTCCTGTATCACTTTGACCGTCTCCCATCCATTGTGATCGCCACAAATTTTAGAGCTCCTGTCAATATTTGTGGCCACCAGGTACAGTAGCACTTTCCTGACTAGAATTAGAGTAGTATATGATGTGTTTTTCCAGGTTTTTATGCTAATGCATATACTTCCCCAATATACTGATTATCTGCATCGTCTGGTTAAACTCCTGACGCGACTTCTTAGAGTTAACCCTGCGATCACGATGGGATGCTGCCGCTGAATCGATCGTAGTGGTGGAATACACACAGATTATTTGGTGAAAAGGTAGCCTGTGACCTTCCACAGCGGCACTGTTAGAAGTTGAAATGCCTTACCCGTCTTTATAGTTGAACCTCTTGAAGGCGACGTTCTCGATGTACTGCACGAGGTCCTCGTGACCCGGATGGAACGGCAGTTGTCTCAGCACCTCGATCAGCGCGAGGCAGAAGAGGAACTCTACGGCCAGGTCGCGTCTCTCGGCTTGCAACTCCTCGCTGCTGCGCTCCACTTGCTCCGTGCCGGCGCCGCTGCCCGACACTATGTAGATTATACTGCAACAAAGAGCTTCCGTTACCACACTTCTTAAATGTAGAATATTGATTTCTGGAGGATAGATATAATACCTCCCATGTATATTGCGATAACAATCGCGCTCTAGTAAAGAATTCATTGTGGCATTCGTTTTTTAGGGTTCCGTACCTCAAAAGGAAAAAAAAAACCCTTATAGGATCACTTTCTTGTATGTCTGTCTGTCCATCTGTCTGCCTCGCGTAAGTTTTAGGAGGATAAATAACTCAATTATTTGTTAAATATAATATTTTAATAATATCTGATTTTCTTTGTGGCAATAAGTACTTTAAAAATTGTATTTTTAGCATTGCTAGTGTTCCATGCCCGAAGGGTGCCAACGGGAAGTCCATGTCCGCGCGTCTATCTGTTTGTCAGCGGGCAAGACGCGCACAGACCTATGGGTGCTAAAGAATATAAATTTATTAGGTCAAAACTTTCTAATCAAATTCTCCATTCCAACCCATTGAGGATTTTCCACTTTCATTAGTTTCATTAGATTTTCTTGTTTGCAAAAGGACTCACCTCTTGTTCCTCAGATCCTGGTGCGGCTTTTTGGCTTGCTCGCTGAGCTGCGGCGACTCAGCCATCTGCCGCTCCAGCCAACCGAACAACGCTCTCAGCAGAGACGGCAGGCAATGCTCCGCGACCGTGCCGAACGCGGAGAGGATCTGGTCGAGTTGAGGGTCCTCCCCTCTCTGGAGCGTCTTGTTTAACGGCTTCTCCTGCCAAAACACAAGCACATCAGGCTCATCCAATACTTGACTGCATGCAGGTTGTTGAGGTATCGACTGTGTAACATGTTCTATCTCTTGACGATTTCACTTTATGTTATTTCATACTCTGCAGTGCCACAATTCAAGGCAGTTTATTATTATTTAAACCAGCGAGACTTTAGACAAAACAAACGAGACAAAAATCTCGGTGAACATTAACCGTTTGGAGTCATGAACCAATCATAAACCTGTTTTCAATTATTATTTTTCAATTTCAATTCCAAATTATTTGCTGCTACAGGTATACGAAAACATTCGAAATTCAATTCCAAAATGTTTTCAAAAAACATTCGAAATTTAATTAGAAAATATAGTTTTGTTTGTGATTGGTTGGTGCCTCAAAATAGTTATCGCCCACTGAAATTTTGTCTCTGTCATTTGTACGGGTTTACGTAACAGAGAAAGCGCTATACTAACTTCTTTTCATGGGTAGAGTATAGTCAATTCTTTCACATCTGGAATTTCAAGGAATTGTCTAAAATAGAAAAATAGGGTGGGTTACCAATGGTTCCGCCATGACGGCTTCCATCTTCCTCTCGGCCTGCACGGTGAACTCTGTGAAGAGCAGCCGCATGACGAACTCTCCCGGCCGCAAGTCTGAGTCCGCCGTCGGCATTATGGCGCCTTTGTTTGGGCCCCAGGGCAACATTGAGCCTGGACACAAACCAACTTCAAGTTCCTACAGGTCTTTATGTATACAGTGTGGTTTTTATAACTGGGACAGTATGGGGAAATCCAAAACCATTGAAGATAGAGGGAACTGTCTAAGGAAGTATTTATTGTGCAAACGATTTTGGTATAGTAAATTTTTGGTCAAGCGTGTGTTTATCCATAAAAATAAATAACACTGATTAAATTTAATGCTGATCGACTTAGTTTCATCTAAGGATCAGTTGGTCAAGGTTAAGTATGTTTTTTTCTCTTGTAGATTCTCAATAACACTATTGGTTCAATAAGGGCCTACGCAGACAAAGGACTATTGTTTGCAGAGGACAAAAGTTCCTCTACTTTAATTACTACAGTATTTCCATACTTTATTCAGCACTTAAAACACTTGTGTGATATTATTAAAACTTACACTCATTTTTTAATAATCATATTATCAGCTCATTAATTTATTAGGCAACAGTTTCATAAACTAGGTACGATTATAATTACCTCTTGTTGACACCAGGGATGCCAGAGTGCTACCCACAGCTCGCGCGTCTGCCAATGGCTTATCAAAGGGGTTGAATGCCAGGTCGCTGGCGCTAGTCTCACCGCTGTGAGTCAGTGCACCATCTGGCATGTCATGACGCGGGGTTTCCGACAGAACACTGCCATCCGACTCTGTCTCGCTTGACACCATCGATGATGGGGCTTCCTCGGTTCCTGATGCTGTGCAAATTAAATTTAAAAATTTAACTTGCATTTTTATTGGCTGAATTTATAGTAGCTCTACTACAATGCCTATTGTTTAACCAAGGCAGTTCCTGAATCGGAAATTTATTTCTAGCAATGCAGGGATTCTGATGGAAACTAAACAGCCAGCTGCTGAAGAAGAGTGAAGTTTAAAGGATATTATTGAAATTAACAAATACTAAAGGGGATAGTAATCACTAATTCATTCAAAACTAATCTCACAAATTCACAATTACTAATTCAAAAAATTTGCGAAACGCTTTGTTCGACGATGATGTCGCTTGTCGCTTCGCGGTTCGGAGTTTCGTCCTAAAGTCGTTACTTGTACAACCACACCGCTAAACCTCAACACCACGATTGGCTAGGAATGAAGTTCAAATATTGAATTTAGGTCATCGGGATCAGAAGACGTAATTCTAAGCGGCAGTGCAACATGAATCAAATATCAAGCACAAAGCTGATCGCATATCATCTGCTGCCGTACGTTCCGTATATTCATCGTAAATAAAAATCGAATAAAGTTATCACGCGCAATCGTGTTAAAAACCGGTCAAGTGCGAGTCAGACTCGCACACGAAAGGTCCCGTACCATTGTACAAGATATATAACACTAGTACTATAAGTAATAATAACAATAATAAAAATGTTCTTTATTTCAGGCTACGTATATTATTACAAAGTCACAATAAAAATGATAAAACTGAAATATTTAGATTTTAAAATAAAAATCATATAAAAATAGAAAATACTATGTAAACTGGCTGCCTTATTTATTATTATGGCGGCAACAGAAATACACACTGTGGAAATTTCGACTCTCTACCTATTACGGTTCATGAGATACAGCCCGCTGACAGGCAGGGACAGCGGAAGCTTAGTTGGCACCGTTCGGAACGGATCCTTAGATAACTGCGGCACGTACGGTGCTGTTAGATGAGCGATCAGCATTACGCTACAAAAGTCACGATCATGAAATGATGACTTAGTGTTACGTGTTAACAAACTTCAAAACAATAACAAGCGTCTCGTATTCACTATGTTCGCGCACGTACAGTCGGCATCACGTAAAAAAACCGGTCGAAAACGTGTCGCACCACGCCAGTGTAGGGTTCCGTAGCTGCTCGTCACATTTTTGAGTTCGTATCGGTACCGCCCTTATGACAGCGTCCGGTACGGTCACACAACTCTTGTGACGGCCACAGTTTACATTCGCGAACATAGTTAATCTGCAGCTTCATAATAAACAAACCTGTGGAATCATCGAGGTGGCCGTCCGAAGGCATGACGCTTAGCGTGTCCACCTCTTCGGGTGTCATCATTGTGACAAAGCGACTATTATCTGCTAGAATGGAACTATGGTGGGTTGTGATTATGTCACTAAAATAGAAAAAATCACACAGAACTAAAAAAAACATTATAGCAGAAATTACATGAATGAACATTACTAAGACATAGCTAGGCACGACTTTATGACAAGGAGTGACTTGTCTGGACAGTTTAATTTTAATTGTTTAGGGAAAATTTACACATCGTATGTAAGCTGAGCTGCACACTCCAAACGCAACACATTTTTTAGATGAAAATGTGAACGGTGTCATTAGTATGCAGCTTAACGCATTGGATGTGTTAAAAAAGAGGATAATATAAGATCAGCACATTTTGAAATCATACAGTGTTGTTGCATGCATCTACATTATCTTGTTGAAACAGCTATGTCCTAGTAAATTTGATGAATTGCATGATGTGATATCCATTACTGTATTATAGCACAAAAACATCAAAAAATAGTTTAGCTTTTGCATAGTTTAAAAAAAGCCTGCTGTGATTAGATTAATTGACGGAAGTTCGACAAAATACCCATGAGATTCACCTTTGATAACATTATCAAGCAAAGTCCCAGTCTTCAACATTGTTCCTAAAAAAAAATTTAAATGCTTTTTATTATACTCTTAAGCAAAGCATCCACTAGAGACTGATCGGGCCGCAACGGTGCAGAAAGCATTTTTGCGTACTCAGTACTGCTTCCTCTGCGCAAGTCAATGCAGTTTCATATACAATGTACAGAAGGCGGATTTTTGTATTGCAATGCGGCCTGACCCGGTCCGCCTGGTGGACGCTCTCGCTTACATAGAAACTAAACAAATGATAAATATAATACATAATTATTCAATGTGTAATGCATTCAATGAAGAATGATTACAAGCAATCAGCAATGCATGAGGAGATAAATCAACAAGATGTTTCAATCAAAACTCAAATAAATTATGTATCATCAACGACAGCATAAGTAATTCCAGCATTATATAGAAGTACATATATGTACAGCTCAAACTGCTGCTGGGTCTAGAAACTTGAAATTTTGCATGTAGGTTCTATCTAAACTGTAGACTCACCAGTAAAACGGGTTTTGAGAAATTTCAATGGGACCTTGAAAAAGCTAGTGGCAGATAATGTCAATTTCTACAAAATATGAATATATAAAAGAAAGAATGCATAATATACAATATTTTTCTCTCCACTTAACATTTACTGTCAATAAACAATAAATCATTAAGTATTTATTTAATTGTTGACAGCAAAGTCATTCATATATACTGACTTACATTACATATAATGTGTATATGTAACACATAATATTACTTAAGTATTGTATTTTATGTAGAATTAAGATTTCAATAGCATTTTAGTAATCATAATATTACTTAAAACATTAACATTTTTGCAAAAAGGTGATGGAAATAGAAAAAAAAATCAAATAAACTTTTACAAGTACTTTTGAATTTATAAATACATCTATCACTCAGCATATATTATATAAATATAGAATTTACATTTCAACATAATAATATTTAAATACATTTCAGTAATTCAGCATTGATCATCAATAATCTATCACATAATTGAAAAAGCAATGCTTTTACCAACTAAATCCATACTAATTTATATCTCTATATATAAAAATGAATCACTAAATGTGTTGCTGATCGCAAATCTCGAGAACCGCTGATCCGATTTCTCTAATTCTTTTTTTATAATATTCCTTGAAGTACGAGGATGGTACTTACGGAGAGATTTTTTTTTAAAAATGCCTGAAAAAGAATCAACTGTTAGGCGGTACGAAGTTCGCCGGGGCAGGTAGTTATATAAATATAAATATTATGTAAAAGTGTGTCAGTCCTTCTGAATGCTTCTGGTGAAACTAGTCATAGAGATAGCTTGCATCTTAGACATAAGATACTTTGTCCTGAAATACAATCATGCACACACAAAGTGAATATTATAATAATTTATACAAAATATTATATGTATAAGCTATTAAGGAGAATATAATAAGAATTATTTAACAATATTTATCTTAAGGTATTATTAACTTTTATGTCAATTAGTCAGTCAGTCAGTCAGCTTTTTTAAAATATATTTAGATAAAAGGTAAAAAGCTGACTGACTGACTGACCAATCTATCAGCGCACAGCTCAAACTAACTGGACAAATCAGGCTGAAAATTGGCATGCAGATAGCTATTATGACGTAGACATCCACTAAGAAAGGATTTTTAAAAATCACAAGCTGAAGTTAATAATTACTAACATAACTATTTCTTATATACACATAATTTACTAATGTAGCTCTAGAACCGAAATTAAATAGAAAATTCGCTAAATAGAAATAATATAGGTAAATAGTCTGAGAAAACTCAAATCAAGTCTCATATATTATGTACATAAAAAATGACTAAGCATGGAGTCTAAATCACACAGGCGACTGACTGATCTATCAACGCACATCTCAATTGGATGGATCGGGCTGAAATTTGGCATGCAGATAGCTATTATGACGTAGGCATCCGCTAAGAAAGGATTTTTGAAAATTTAACCCCTAAGGGGGTGAAATAGGGGTTTAAAATTTGTGTAGACCACGCGGACAAAGTTGCGAGCATAAGCTAGTCCAATAAATAATCTCTTAACTGGTCAGGACTTTGGGAATTTACAGTTAGTGATAATAGATACAAATAGATGCAAAATAGTTGCTAAATTTTAAGTACTATGGTCCAAGTGTAATAAACCATAAGCAACACTTATATGCATGAAAATGTAAAATAGGATTGAAACTAATAATTTTTTAAATGAATGAAATGGCCCTGAAAAGCTAGCAGACAGACTGACAGACACACCTTCGCACTTATAATATTAGTATGGATTGAGTAGCATACTCGTAAAAAAAGCTGCAGATAGATGATATATTAAAATCAAAATGTAATTAGTTAAGAAATTAGCTTAGAGCAACATTATGTTCTGTTTTGGTTGTCAAAGAAAACATTTCAATGCAATGCTCAACAAATAACTGTACAGGAGATTAAAAGGCAAGGCTTGTTTTCAACATTGTATGTAGACCTAAACAATGTTTTATTGTTTAAAATAACATTGACCATTTGACATGAGCATTCAAGTGCTATTGAAATCCACATTCAGATATTACCTATGATTACAAACAGTGGAAATAATTTTTAGCCTCAGTAACGAGTAAAACAAATTATATCATCCAGTTAAATTTTTAATTTTCTTTTGTTTTGTGAAACAGACATCTTAATTCCACTGTCAGTAAAGAAATGTATATTCAAACAGAAGTATAATTGATGTTATACAAGCAATAAGGAATCAATAAATAATGAAGATTAAAAGTAAATGCACGATACAATAATAGATAAACAAGCTATAAATACGTTCTAAATACCCAGGTCTTAGCTGGTCCTCAGTCCGGCGATCAGTCGCAAATGTAACATTTTAAACTTCAAAACAATATGATCAGTTAGTTACGGATGAAAATGAATTGATCAAACTTTCCGCAATCACGTCGATTCTTTTAATTATTAACACATCTATTCAATTATAAGAACTCTACCATTTATCACTTGTGAGCTCATCTGACATGAGTGACACCTCACATAAAAGCCTCACTCATTTTATGCAACCAAGGAGTGAGGGTCAAGATATGGACCAAGATGAATTACCATAGACTAAGGCTTGTTGAAAAATTCGATGTATGATATTGTATCGATAGTACAATGTTATTAATATTGTGATGTTTCGATATATCGATATAAAATATCAAGTACCTATTAAAAAAAGCCTGCCAAGTTCGAGGCAGGCTCGCGCACCCAGAGTTCCTTACTACAGTCATACTTTTTTTGCTCAAGCTCCTAAAGCGGCTCAAAACACGAACGACAAATGAGCAATCTTGACACGCCACTACACCGAAGATGATATTCCAGAAATTGATATTGGCGAGATGCAAATAGGCCTTTTTTTTCTCGTGAGGAAAATCCATCATGGATATCACCGGCCACGGGGGTGCACAGTGGTTATGTCGGACTCCTACCGACTAAAA
Organism: Maniola hyperantus; assembly: GCF_902806685.2. Taxonomy (NCBI): domain Eukaryota; kingdom Metazoa; phylum Arthropoda; class Insecta; order Lepidoptera; family Nymphalidae; genus Maniola; species Maniola hyperantus. The sequence goes on from NC_048564.1 coordinate 2,383,894, forward strand.
ACCTCACGAAGTTCCACCCCACCAATAACGACGGAGCACAAGGGACCAACAACGCCTCTACGGGCACTACGTGTCCTCAAACACCGTCCGAGGCATGCCGGAACCACAGCACGCCAATCAACCCGAGGACCACACTGTGAGCGACGGACCGCCCCGTGTCCATCAACTACAGCTCCTCACGAGGGCTAGGGCTCGCGGGGAGGGCCATTCCCTCTCCACGTTTCCAATCCTCACCATCTCCTTCGCCCGCCACCAAACTGGACGGGCGAGACACCGGTGGGGCAGCCAGTGTTTGGATGGGACACCCTCCGCTCCTGGGGCTATGCCCCATGGGTGCGTCTAGTGCACCCTCTGCTCACTCAGAGGGACACGCGGACAACTCCCCCTCCCTGCCAGGTCAATTAGCCATGGCTAACAATATCCCATGAAGAGAAACTGTTGACCATGTTACTAGGGTACACCGGCCCAAGCGCTGCTCTTCCCCCGTAAGGGACTCGCTACACTCAGGCACACGGGGAGGTTACCTGGCTGGTACCCCAGATGCGAATAGCCCTCAAACAACTCAGTAACAACAAGGCGCCGGGTGATGACGGCATAACATGAGAACTCCTACATACAGGAGGTATTCCTGTACTTACAGAGCTTAACCTGAGCTGTTTAATGATGTCATCTTGAACGAAAAAACGCCGAAAGCATGGATCAAGAGTGTAGTACCTAATTCTTTTCTTTAAAAAAGGAGTTATGAAGCTATTAAAAAACTACCGGCCCATCTCACTCTTGAGCCATGCATATAAGTTGTTTTCGAGGGTTCTTACAAATCGCTTCGCTCGAAGACTTGATGAGTTCCAATCTCTAGAACAGGCTGGTTTTCAAAAAGGCTACAGTACCGTAGACCGAGTTAGTTACACACTTTAAGGCAGATTATACAGAAGCCAGAAGAATATGATCTCCCACTCTGTCTTCTTGCCTTTGTGGACTACGAGAAAGCCTCTACTCTATCGAAACTTGGGCTGTTCTGGAATGAAATTGCAAAGATGCCAGGTCGATTGAAGTCGGCGGTATATTGAGGTGGTGAGATGTATTTATGATTCGGCGTCAATGGCCGTCCAAATCCAGTCTCAGCAGACAAAACCTATCAGTTTACCAAGGGGTGTTAGACAAGACAAGGGTGTTTAACAGTGCCAGCAGTGCAAACTAGAACTAGCTGTAACAAGAATGAAAATGGCGACATTTTACTTGAACTCTTTTCGGTCGATTTAAAATTTTTCAGATAGTAAGTAGTTAGTCGCACTACTAGTATTCGAGTCGGTACTCGAGTCAGCGTGGCGTGACTTGAGCAACTCTTTATTTTACTTCGGTACGCGTATCCGAATTGTTTGGCATTCCTAAATTAAAGTGACACGTCCACCCCCCCTGTCAAACTACCATAGTTTCACAGAATTTGCATGACAATTTTTCATGTTTTAACTATTAAAAATGGTAAGAATAATTTTGTTAGTATGTTAAGAAGTGTATTGGATAGCTGTTATCGTTGGTTTCGTGTGAACGAAATTTCGGCCACGTAGTTAAAGATTTGTGGGTAGAGTGTCATCATTCGTATGTCGGCTTCTCTTGACCGTCGTTTTGCGAATGGTTTGGTGTAATTGAGCGTGTTTCTAACGTGGTTCGTAATGTTTCCGAAGCCGTTGCGACTGGACATCAAGAGGAAGCTGACGGCCAGGTCTGACCGCGTCAAGTGTGTGGACCAGCATCCGACCGAGCCATGGCTGCTTTGTTCGATCTACGGCGGCGACGTTAATATATGGAACTATGAGACGCACACGCAGATCAAAAGATTTGAGGTGAGCCACCAACACTTTCCCTATAACCTCAGGCCCACAATATTCTCATTACATGTAGTTGAAAGTTTCCCCAGTAGAAACTTCATTAGCCACCAAATATGTAACTCTCGATTGTTATATATTATGTAGGTATATCTATTGATAAATAGATTTTACATGTGGCAGTAATGTTGCAGCATTGATAATAAAATGTATTCGACAAAGTACAGTACAGAAACAATTTTCGGTTTAAGATTTTATCTAGTAGTTTTTTTTTTGCATGTACTTAATATGATTTAGAAACAAACAAAAATAAAAAACACATCAGTTTTCCTATTTAAAAAATTGTTTCGTTTATTTAAAAAATATTATCAACCAGCTGCCCCGGGGAACTTCGTACCGCCTAACAGTCGATTCTTTTTCAGGCAATTTTTTAATTTTTTCTCTCCGTAAGAGCCATCCCTGTACTTCAAGGAATATTATAAAAAAGAATTAGCGAAATCGGTTCAGCTGTTCTCGAGATTTGCAATCAGCAACACATTTAGTGATTCATTTTTATATATAGAGATTACTTAACTATGTTAGTAATTTTTTTGTAAAATGGTATGGGTTCAATAAATACACTGCATAGATAGCTTGCCTAGTATATTTTAATAATCTGATGACATATTCTATTAAAATATTGCATAATACTGTATCACAACAAAAATTTGAGGATATGATGATGCAATGCTATGAAAGATAATTAGTATATCTTTCAACTTATCATTGGGCTCAACAACCTATTTGCAAAATCTTTTTAAACCAATTAGAGTTATCAAAGTACACAAGGCCCTATTAAGGGCCCTTAGTAACATTTTCTACTAGATTTTCATTTTTATTGTTATTCATATTAAGCTATCACACAATAAACTAGCATATAAGCTATGATACAACAAAGATACTAAAGACTTACATTCTTGTACACAATCTCTAAACTAAACCAAATTAACAGGTCTAAATGTAGTGATATCCTGTTCCACAAGTAACATTATGAAAGGGATAGCATTAGATTTAGATGTGTTATTTTAGTTTGGTTTAGAGATTGTGTACAATGGAATTAGCCACATTGTCACTTGAATGACTACTGCAGGTGTGTGTGTCTGTTGCAAGGACCTCCATATCATCGTTTAAGTTATAAAACCATGTAAATTAAAATTATTTACTTTATAGGAGAGTTAAAAACTTGCAGTTCCTTTTTATTTCTTTAACACTGGAATTCATCAAGACAGGGGCTTCTTTATGACATGTGTCAAAAATATACAACCTTCTGAACGGTCCCCTAAAGAAGACCGTACCTTGATTATGCATTCCAGTGTAAAAGTTTCTGTTGGACGCTTCTGTTTCTGAGTAACTGAAATTCTTTAGCGATTGGCTTCAAAATGTTAAAACTGTCAAAAATTAACTTACATGGTGGCAACTTAGGCAAAAACATGGTGTTATCTGTATGCAGCTGACGATTCAAAAATACTTGTAAAAGTTTAACGTGACGTCACACCTAGTAATGACATAGTAGCTTCGTGCGGTTTCATACAAATTTTCGTTTTGCGAGAAAGGGATAGAAGACCCTCCCACTCCAAAATTAAAATGCCTGTAACTTTGTAAAACTTTGTTGGATTTTAATATTTTTTGCAGTGTACGTCATTATTTTTATCCTAGTTTATAATAAAGTAAAAATATTTATCAAATTCAAAAGTAGGCAAATACCCAATTGAATAAAAATATTTTATATTTATTTATTTACTGATGAATTAACATTTAGTTTGATGAATACTAAATAGGTATGCGATCTGCCAGTACGGGCCGCCAAGTTCGTTCCTAGGAAGAATTGGGTGGTCACCGGCTCGGACGACATGCAGATCCGTGTATTCAACTACAACACACTGGAGGGTGTGCACTCCTACGAGGCGCACTCTGACTATGTGCGATGCATTGTCATCCACCCCACACAGCCTTACATTTTAACTTGTAGTGGTAAGTGAAACACTCATTATATATCATATTGTACATTCAAAATCCTTGAATGTTTTATAGTTTTTTATTTTCTATCTTTTTCTGTTTGTATTTAAATGTATCATTGATCATCTAGTTAGTGTAAGTGGCACTGCCATTCCAATTAGATGTAAAATAAATAATAAATCACTCACTTTGATAGAATCTGTGTTTGAGTTTAAGATGATAATCATCTTAAACTCAAATTGATCACCCACCTGTATGTATTGAAAAGATTTAGCTAATAGAGAGGTCTGCAGGTGATTAGATTAAATATACCTTATTCAAATGCAATACTAATACCCACTTATGCACACTGGATAATCATGCTACATTCATACAAAAAAAAGGGGAAGTAGGACCTAGAATGAACTTAGAACACTGCCCTTACTTGGTGACCTGATTGCAGATGACCTGTTGATCAAGCTCTGGAACTGGGACCGCAACTGGGCCTGCCAGCAGGTGTTCGAGGGACACACCCACTATGTGATGCAGATTGTGATCAATCCTAAAGACAATAACACATTTGCCAGTGCCAGTCTCGACACTACTGTCAAGGTATGATATGTGCGGCTTACAATAAAGCTCTATTGTATATACTTACATCATAAAAATCATTTGGTCAATAGAAATGAAAGTCACAGTTTTAAAAAATATAATCAGATTTAAATAAATCAGGTAAGTATACAAAAACTAGCTGATAACCGCGACTTTGTTCGCGTGGATATCGGTTTTTTAAAAATCGTATAAGAACTCTTTGATTTTTCGAGGATAAAAAGTAGACTATATGGCTAGGGTCTGTCTCCATTTTAAATTTTAGCCAAATTTGTCCAGTAGTTTTTGCATGGAAGAGTAACAAACATACACTACACACATCGCCTTTAGAATATTAATGTGATTAGTGTGATAAGAACATTAGACTCCATTTGTGCAAATTGCTTAATAAACTAGGAAAAGTTGCTGTTCAGTACATGAAATAAACTTTTACAGGTGTGGCAGCTGGGCTCATCGATCTCCAACTTCACGCTGGAGGGCCACGAGAAAGGCGTGAACTGCGTGGACTACTACCACGGTGGCGACAAGCCCTACCTTATCAGCGGCGCTGATGACCGCCTCGTCAAAATATGGGACTACCAGAACAAGACCTGCGTGCAGACACTAGAAGGCATAGTTTGCATTTTATATTTGTTTGAGTTGTATTTGAATCTCTGTCGCAGTGCGGATGGCCAATGGGACAGACGTGTTCTGGAGTGGAGACTACGTACCAATACAGTGTAAGGCGACCTCCAGTCCGCTCGACCGATGACCTGAAGAAGGTGGCGGCGAGTGGGTGGATGAGGAAGGTGGAGGACCGTGTTTGGTGGCGCACTGTTGGAAAGTGCTATATCTAGCAGTGGATGCATACAGGCTCATGGCTTGGATTGTATTTGAATGCTTATCATAAAAATTATTTTACTACTAAAAAATCCCTGCCTAAACAGATAAATGCTAAGTATAAAGAACATGTAATGTTTGTTAGGCAAGTCACAATTTTTTGTTTTAATTTGTATGAAGATTTATGCTTGATCAGACTCAATTCTTGTATAACTTAATTTTTCTTAGTTTAATTAAAAGTTAAACAAGTAACCTCATGCTGAAATGCTTTAGAGGCGCATTAACCTTGTGACTGCAAACTGACAATGAAATGAAAGTTCTAAAGTATCAGGAAAATCGCATAGCTAACGCGTTTCTCTGAGAAAGTTTCTGCGTTTTGTTTATCTTTTAAGCAAACTAATGAAAATTGCACTACATATTTAGTTCGTGATTGTGACGTGTGGTATGGTATCGTACAGGGCATGCGCAGAACGTGTCGGCAGTGTGCTTCCACCCGGAGCTGCCCATCCTGCTAACGGGCTCTGAGGACGGCACGGTGCGCATCTGGCACGCCGGCACCTATCGCCTCGAGTCCTCGCTCAACTACGGCTTCGAGCGCGTCTGGACTATCTCCTCTATGCATGGCTCCAACAACGTTGCTATCGGGTGAGGGCCCTTCAGCATCGTCGTAGTCAACCGATAGAAGTTCTGAATAATTATAAATACATATAAAATATCGTGGCGCTGGCAGGATTCGAACCTATATCTCCCACGGGTATCGCGGTTGGAGCGCCTTTGACCACTAGGTCACGGTTAACTTACTGCCCAGTGCAAAATTTTAGAATTTAAGTCAGTACTAGCTAATGCTTGCGACCTCTTCCGCGTGGACTACTCAAATTTCAAACCCCTATTTTTGGGTTAAATTTTCAAAAATTCTCACTTTGCAAATACGTCATAATAGCTATCTGCATGCCAAATTCCAGCCTGATCCGTCCAGTAGTTTGAGCTGTGCATTGATAGATCAGTCAGTCAGTCAGTCAGTCACCTTTTCGTTTTTATATGTTTAGATTCAGCGACTGTTCATGCCATCTAGTAGCGACAGGTTGCAGTTACCGTAACTACTTTTTATGCATATTTCAATGCAGCTCTTTGCAGTTCGCTGGACTCCCTACAGTAAGCTCCGATCTCTCGCTAGGCAAATGATAGACAGTAGATATTTTCTCAAAATAGATATTGGAAGTAAAACCTGTACAGTGCGACAAGTTTAAATAGGTATTCTAATTTCTGCCTTTGTTCTCCAACAGCGCCTCCCTGTCAATGTCATTTGAGTGCTAATAGAGCCTTGTCGCAATATACTTCGTGGTTTTCAATGAAATATGTATTTGTTTGACAGCTATGATGAAGGAACGATAATGATCAAGGTGGGCAGAGAGGAGCCGGCGATATCGATGGACGTGAACGGAGGCAAGATCATCTGGGCCAAGCACTCGGAGATGCAGCAGGTCAACCTGAAAGCTCTGCCGGAAGGTATGCGTTTACGATCTCCTTGTTTAGTATTCCGTATCTCCAAAAAAGGAACCCTTATAGGATCACTTTGTTGTCTGTAACAAATACAAAATAGTTTAGTGATTTGGTTTTTTTACTCAATACAACATGAATACTTAAATGCATTTCTATAAACCTATTCAAGTGCAACCAGTGTTAAACCAGTATATATTTCCAATGAAAACATCACAATATCGCGGAATCATTCCTATTTTTCGTTGAATTGCATTATAACATCTTGTATACGTTATGTATCCAGGCACGGAAATCAAAGATGGCGAGCGCGTTCCCGTGGTGGCCAAAGACATGGGCTCCTGCGAAATCTACCCGCAAACGATTCAACATAACCCGAATGGCAGGTCAGAATACAAAATTATTTGAGTCAACATTTTATCGTTTGGCATATCTAATAGCTGTCACTAACGGTAAAGGAAACCATCAAGAGGATACTTGCATGATTGAGAATTCTCCATAATGTTCTCAGTCTATGAAGTCTGCCGATCCGAGAAGAACCGATCTTATTGGGCCAGCAATGGGTTGAGATTATGGTTGATGAAGATTTATCTGGATGATATGAAAAATTGTCTGTCAAAAAACTTTTTGTCCCACTTACTCTGCAAACATCAGAAGCGAACATCCAATTAGGCAACAAAAGTTAACAGTGTATATTAAGTGTATAAGTTCACAGTGTATATTAACTGAAAGCATTACCATCCCTTTTTGAGCAGGCGTGTAATGAATACGGATCAAATACAGGTTCGTGGTGGTATGTGGCGACGGTGAATACATAATCTACACATCCATGGCGCTGCGCAACAAGGCGTTTGGCGCAGCGCAGGAGTTCGCGTGGGCGCTCGACAGCTCCGAGTACGCCACGCTCGAGAACTCCAGCACCGTCAAAGTCTTCAAGAACTTCAAAGAGCGCAAGAGCTTCAAGCCCGCCTATGGAGCTGAAGGTCGGTCCCACTTTTTTTTAGGATTCTGTATCTCAAAAAGAAAAAAGGAATAGGGACCTAAAGAATGACATATAGGCTACTTTTTATCCCGGAAGATCAAATGGTCCCCACAGAATTTTTAAAAACCAAAATCCCCTCATCAAGAGCATCAGCTAGTGAGACATGTATATCAATTGAACGACTGTGATTCATACACCAGCATAAGGGACAAACAAACAGAGATATATTATATATAGAATTTATGGTATAAAGTCATTGCTTTCATCTAACTTGCTTTAAATGTCCTGTCATGATTTTGTTTACGTTACTTACTTTTAGAAAGTGAAATAGGTGAGGGAGTAATAGTGATAATTTAAAATCAATTTAAAAGTAAAGCTACGAGGGTTCCAAACGCGCCCCGAACTGAGAAAAAGGGTCCAGCAAATTTGGCCGGGCATTCCTTGGCAGGTCATTAGTTAGCCCTATAAAAGTTTTTGATTTTGAATTTATCGGCAGGCATCTTCGGCGGCTGCATGTTGGGTGTCAAGTCCATCAGTGGGATGGCGTTCTCCTTCTACGACTGGGAGAACCTCGAGCTCATCAGAAGGTAACTTATTTATACTATTTTAAAATTAACAGTGCGGCTAATTATCTCAATTTACAACATTGCAGATGTAAATATATAGCTATCTCTATAATAATGCTCCAAGTGGAAAAGGATAGAATTTGTACAGTAATCAGATAAGGCTAGTTTAAGCTTTATTATAACATTTCCAATTTTCTAAACGTCTTCTTTTAGAAAGTTAACTTAGCTGAGCACAGCATAGCATAGCTCAATGTTGATTGATCACCCTTAGAGCGGTTACACACTGAAAATACCTTCGTTCCTTTTTGTTTTGTATGGGAGCTCATGACATATGTATGTCGTAGATAACTAGGATATTCTCACGGATAAGGTATTCTCACCTAATATACCTCGTAATCACCCTTACACAACATCGTTTCACAGGGTTTGTAGTAATGTTTGGTAGATGAATACAGAAGTATGTTGTTTGCAGGATCGAGATCCAGCCGCGCCACGTGTTCTGGTCCGAAAGCGGCAACCTGGTGTGCCTGGCGAGCGACGAAGCCTACTACGTGCTGAAGTATAACGCCGACGTGGTGGCGCGAGCGCGCGAGACCAACGCCAGCGTCACTGAGGACGGCATCGAAGACGCTTTCGAGGTGAGACGTTTAGCCAGTGCATAACAATGTTATACTGACTGCGGCGAAGCCGGGCTTCGCACGAGCTTCGGGTAATTTTCGTAGGGATCTATAATTTTTTCTTGATAATAAAATAGCCTATGTCACTCAGGAATAATGTAGCGTTCTACTGGTGAAAGAACTTTCATAATCGGTTCCGTACTTACAGAAATTACCCCCTACTAACAAATTTAAAAACGTTACCTCTATATAATATTGTTATAGATGTATGTCCGTTCCTGCGTCCGCTCGTAACTACTCTTAATTATTACGTCGTTAGATTTGTCTTGATGGCATGTGTGAGTGTGACTGTGGGTACATAAAATTGACAGAAATCAAAATTGCGGATTTTATGCTCTTTTATGTGCGGGCAGTGCAAACTGCAGTCGGGTTTTAAAAATAAACTTCGCGAAAATTAATAGTTATCCAATCCAATGTTTTGTTAGTTTTCTACTTATTCATATTTAGATACTTACTAGTTAACCCTGTAGTCTCACCTGGTTAGTGATGAAGCGGGCTAACCTGGAAGGGGTATGACAGTTTTTACTAAACCTATACTGCCGTCATAAGGAAAAAGGGCACAACTAACATTTTTTCCGAAATTGAGTTATATACATATTCGGAATCAGAAAAAAAGGCCCATCTGCCAATATTTTTTGTACAATTTTAGGAACAAGATTAACAAAAATACCGTAAGCTTAAAAGGCACAACTGAGCTACTTTTCATGTTTGTGTACGTAAAAAGATCACATCTGACTAATAGTACGTCAAATTTCACATATGCACTTTACTTGAAAAGGCATAATTGACCTGCATTAAATATTAAAGACATAACTACCACAGATGTGCTCTTTGGTTTAATTTGTTTACCAACTAGACCTTGACATTTAATTTAAAAAAAGGCATAACTAGCAGTTATGCCTATACTACCAAAAATCTTTGACTAGAGGTGAAGTGAGGGGGTCGAGGTATGAAGCGAATCCCGCCAGTTGTGCCTGACATGTCTCGGCGAGTCCACGCTTGTCTGTGCTGCGATGGTAAGATTAAGTTTTTGTTACATTTGCATGCTTTTATTATGTAAAACTTCTTTTGTGACACAATAATATGATTTATTAGTATTTATTGACGAAATTTTTGAGTGATTAATTGCGATTTGGTTTTAAAAATATGATGACATTTTTAGTAGGTATACTGTATCGTAAATAATTTAGAATACGAGACACGCAATAATTGTTAACTGGATTCTGTCCGTTTATACTACAAAATAAACTTGATTCTTTTTTCAGCAATATGGAATCACGAAGCGCAAGATTAGTTAGTGCTGCTTTACGCAATAATAATTCTGTAGGCGAATGGTCTCCCGCGCCGTCAACAAGACGTGGCGTTCAACACTCGGTGCAAGCATCAAGCTCGGAGCATGTTGTGGTGCCGCACTCTGTGTTAGATACAGGGTTAGATTTTGATTCTGATGACTCAGTATTGGATAAAAATTACGAATTACCAAAAGTACTGGAGAAAAGCAGCGATAGTGATGGTTCTGACTCAGAAGACTTTATACCATGTTCGCAGCCAGTTTCAGGAAGAACAATTTTAGAATCATCGGAAGAATCAGACAAAGAACCAAACCATGTTCAACTGACTAAGAAAGGAACTATTAGAAAGCGCAAAACTTATAACGTTAGCATTATAAGCGGTGTTTAGCTTGTAACTGCATGTTTGACCATACAGATTTTTTCTGTAGGCGGATTATAGCAAAATAATTTCAATCTTTTCTCGCTAGTGCCATATTTAACAAACATCAATATACATATAACTTCTAGAAGCTGATTAAATATCCATCATGTGATTTTTATTAAAAAATAAGTTTCTTTATGAAAGCTTTTTTTTTAACTTTTGAAATAGTTTTGGTTTATCCTTATTTTGATTATTTTAATGTTGTTTATAGGACATGGTCGGAATAATTATTGTAATTGTGATAATCTTAAAACTTCTAGAAGCTGATTAAATATCCATACTGTGATTTTTATTTAAAAAAAAAAACAAATAAGTTCCTTGATGACTGATAATAATTACAGTTAATTTATGTTAATTTGTTAAGTAACAGTTAATAAATGTAAATTTTTTAAGTTTTGATACGATAATTTTTGTTACCTTTTCAAAATAAAAGTTTTATTTAAATGCCCTAATTGTTTTTTTATCTGTTTTTTTGTATAATTATTAAAATGATTTTACTAAATATGCCTTTTTATTGTATAATTTCATATTTTTTCACAAAAAGTCAGAATGAAAAGCCACAATTGGGTAGTTATGCCCTCTATTCGTAATATTAATAACTTTAATTCATTTTTTATGCCACATTGAAAGAGAAAATGTTGATTATTTAATAAATGCAAATAGAATAAAAACTTATATTTCAATAATCGTATAGAAATCGTGAAAATGAATTTATTTTAATTCATCTTTTTTCGAAAAATAATATTGTAATCGATATTTTTCGCCAAAAACCAATAAAAAATTTAAACTCGATTTTCTCCATATTTATAAAATGTTAGATGTGCCTTTTTTCATTATGACGGCAGTATACCCCTTTGGTTTGGTTTGATTGGTTACATTTTTTGATGCAAGAGATCCGGCTTAACACCAAACTATCTATTCTGTTGGTTCAGGTGGTAGGCGAGGTGAACGAGACGGTGAAGACGGGGCTGTGGGTGGGCGACTGTTTCATCTACACCAACTCGCTGAACCGGATCAGCTACTACGTGGGCGGCGAGATCGTCACCATCTCCCACCTCGACCACACCATGTACATCCTCGGCTACGTCGCCAAGGAGAACAGGCGAGTTCAAACACTGAATTTTTATGTCAACCATCTAACCTAATTGTCTTTTTATTGCACTTTTTATTGGATTATGTAACCCCGATACGATGCGCTATTATTTATGTAGTTATTATGACCAATCTGGTCTCTCAAATTTTTCGAGAGAAGAGAGATTTTCCTATTGTTATGGATGAGCGCATACCACTTGCTCCCGTACACTCCTTTTAAAATAGCTAAGTGTATGGTTCTTTATCAGGTTGTACCTGAATGACAAGGAGCTGAACATCGTGTCGTATTCCCTGCTGCTGTCGGTGCTGGAGTACCAGACGGCAGTGATGCGCGGCGACTTCGAGACGGCCGACCGCGTGCTGCCCACCGTGCCGCACGACCACCGCACGCGCGTTGCACACTTCCTCGAGAAGCAGGTACCGACTGACGACCGACATGTTCTCAGCCAGAACTAGGCCGACACATACCGACAACCTTAGCAAGGCGAAGGCGAGGTCCCCGATTGCTTACATCACATGAATGTGGATCCTTACCACGATCCAAAGGGCATATATGGAATAATCAGGTCCATAATATGATTTACTGTCCTGTGGAGTCTTAAGTTGTGTCACTTTTCATCGAGTTGATTCCTTGGTTGACAAGGAAAGGACAAATATAGAAAATTTAATTTGGTTGGTAAAAGTCCTCCTAGAACAGTTAAAAAGAGGTACAGAACAGGTGTGTTGAGCTCATAGGGCGTGAAGCTTTGGGTCGAGGCGAATTGATAGTAATATGTGTCGTGCAGGGTTTCAAACAGCAAGCGCTGGCGGTGTCGACGGAGCCGGAGCACCAGTTCGAGCTGGCGCTGGCGCTGGGCGAGCTGCAGCGCGCCATGCAGCTGGCGGAGGAGGCTGCGGCGGCGGAGGGTGCGGAGGGCGGCGTGTCGCGCTCGGCCGCCGCGCGCTGGTCGCGCCTGGGCGCCGCCGCCGCCGCCGCCGCCGATACCGCGCTCACCAAGACCTGCTACCAGCGCGCGCACGACTACAGCGCGCTGCTGCTCTTCGCCGTCACCACGGGTATCTACATTGCAAATTAAGACGTATGTAAAGCGAGGTTTAGACTAGCAAGAACTTCTTGCAAGTTATTCCGCAAGTACTTGCAGAACTGTTTATACTACGAGCAATATTGTACACGTACATACATTTGTGACTTGCGGCAAGTCCAGCAAATTACAAAACTTGCGGAAGTGAGCTTGACGTGATTGTTTACACGGTAGGAATAGCTTACGGAAGTTAACTTCTGCAAGTTTTATTGCTAATCTAAACCTGCTTAAGTTAAGAAGCGTAAAATTGACGTCGCGATTGTAATTCGGAGTTGCGTAGAATAGAATAGAATATATTTTGATTCAAATAAACTTTTACAAGTGCTTTTGAAAGGCAAGTCTCAAATTGACTGCGGAATTTTTAACCATTATTAGAAACATCAGTTTTCCCAACTAATTTTTGGGGGTTGCTCCTTTTTGAAATAAAAGATTGAAGATTTTAGTAATGTGTTTACGCTGGGACTGTAATATCATGTGAATGGTTTGCCCAGGGGACAAGGAGCTGCTGGGCGCGGTGGCGCGCATGTCGGCGCAGGAGGGCAGCGACAACATCGCGTTCGTGGCGTACCTCACGCTCAACGACCTGGACGCGTGTCTGCAGCTGCTCATCAGCAGAAATAAGCTGCCCGAGGCCGCTTTCTTCGCCAGGTGAGATCCTGTCTGGCGCAGTGGGAAGGGTTCGTTTTCCGGCAGGGGCAATCTGGGAATTCTCAAAATGGAATAATCCGGGTATCTTTAAAACAAGAGTGAATAGGCACCTTCTAGGCAAACGCGTCCCATCTTAGGCCGCATCATCACTTCCCAGGCGTGATCGTGGTCATGCGTGCGCCTATAATGAATTTAAAAAATCATCCTCAGGTCGGACAGCACAAGTTTTCTCTCAAAATGGGAGGCTTGACAAATGCGGAATGGTAGACTTCGCACACTTTTATGAACATTATGGAAAACTCTCTTGCATGCAAATTTCCTTACAATGTTTTCCTTCACCGTTAAAGCAAGTAATAGTCTTATAGACTAGACTCCAAAGACTGGGGAGCTCCGTCCATTTGCCATTATGCCATTATGAGCCAAAAAAATATTACAATCGCAACTGTAATTGTGATTGGCTGAATTTATGCTAATCTTGTTGAAACAATGCATTATAGCCAATAGTGAGCGAGTGTCGGCCAATCAAAGGTCATTGCGATGGTCCCACTGTAGCTGTCATTTATCGTAATCGCTCCCCAGATGTAATATTGTAATTTTTATTCGACAGGTCATACATTCCCTCCAAAATGACGGAAGTAGTGAAGCTGTGGCGGGAATCCGTCAGTGCGACCAACAAGAAGTCGGGCCAGTCGCTCGCCGACCCCCAACAATACGAGAATCTGTTCCCAGAATATGCAGTAAGATACATATACTCACATTTTTTAGCTTTAGCATTTAGCTCAACCGGTAAAGGAGTGGACTGAAAACCGAAAGGTCGACGGTTCAAACCCCGCCCGTTGCACTATTGTCGTACCTACTCCTAGCACAAGCCTGACGCTTAGTTGGAGAGGAAAGGGGAATATTAGTCATTTAACATGGCTAATATTCTTTAAAAAAAAATTAAGAAGAGTTCGATGACATTGTACAGGGTGTAACCAAAACGCTGGCAATAACGAAGACAGGTGATAGTACTGATGATTACTAATAAGATACCAAAAAAAATCACCGCGAAAAATAGCCTGTTTTTAAAAGTTCACAATATATTGCAAATAAAACATCTGACTGACGCTAAAGGTGGAAATGCTAAAAAAACCAAAGCTGCTCATTCTCGTCCAACAGAGCAAGGCAATGAAAAAAAAATTAGGAGGAAAAAATATAGGAACACACACATAAAAAAACCTACGACGCTGCCGCTCGCCGCGCACAGTTACTTGAATCAACAATAATACTAATATTGAGAATAACTTAATACTTCAATATTCTCTTGTTTACTTTGTTTCCGAGTTGACGTTTTACCTTATCAAATGTACTTGGATTAATTTGAACAATTGTCTCAAGTATTGTTTACTAAAAATGATATCTGAATCTCGATTGTTGCACTTTACTTTGTTATAAGTATTTGTGATACCGATGACCCAATTTATAAAGCATCTGTCAAGTTCACTCCAGCAAAAACAAAGGAGTTGAAATAGACTATTAGTTTATCCACTACATCCATTTTCAATATTCGTAGGTAAGTTACTTAGTACAATAGTCGGCAGGAAATATTGTACATCGACCTTTAGAAAGGGATCTCGGCTTCGTAGAGCGTTGTTTCTGTCACTCATACCTATGTGACGTTTTGTGGGTCTCGACGGCAGACAATACTCTACGGAATCGCTATTTCTTTCTAAAGGTCGATATTTCATGCCGGGTACTGTAAACGTTGTTACTTGTCAAAAACACTAGAATTATTCACAAACTAGCTTAATCCCGCGACTTTCATACCCTACATACATTTTCAAACCCCTATTTTATCCTCTTAGGGTAGAATTTTCAAAAATCCTTTCTCAGCCAATCTATACGTCATAATAACTGTCTGCCTGCCTAATTTCAGCCCGATCCGTTCAGAAATTTAAGCTGTGTATTGATAGATCAGTCAGTCAATCAGTCAGTCACCTTTTCCTTTTATATATTTAGATAATGTTGTAGAGTAACTGTTCTCCAGATTTACTTCAGATGTAGATGCAGATTCAAACCCTGTCGTTTCCGCAATTTTTGATATGTATTAAAATTTATTACGGACTAGCTTACGCCCGCTTTGTCTGCGTGGGTAGACAAGATTCAAACCCCCATTTCACCCCCTTATTGGTTGAATTTTCAAAAATCCTTTCTTAGCGGATGCCTACGTCATAATAGCTATCTGCATGCCAACTTTCAGCCCGATCCGTCCAGTAGCTTGAGCTGTGCGTTGGTAGATCAATCAGTCAGTCACCTTTTCCTTTTATATATTTAGATTTTCCTTTAAGTGTAGATTAGGTATATTTTTTATGTTTAGGTTAGGTTATTTTAATGTACGACTTGTTTTTTGTTTAATGCTCGTTGTGACTGTCCGTAAATTGAGTTACACGAGACCTATAAAACTCAAAAACATTTTGTGTAATTTTGAGTGTGTAATTCTGTGGGCGGTTCTTTGACAAATAAAATAAATAAATAAATATAGATTAAAAACACAAATAAAATTGTTTTTGTCTCGTTCCAGGAATCACTAGAATTAGAAAATTTCCAGAGGTCTGTGGGCCACGAGTACCACTCGCGACTCAGCAACCTTCCCGCCGACTGCAAAACGTGTAACATCGACCGCGACCTTGCGCGTGAGATGGCCGACCTAAAGGGGCAGGGGCTTAGCATACCGCCGCTTGACGTTGCCAATGAGTAAGCTCGCTCGCTCGCTTTTTCAACTCGATAATCCTAATCCTAATTATATTTTTAACTAGCTGCCCTGGCGAACTTCGTTCCGCCTAACAGTCGATTCAAAGTTTTAAATTTTTCTCTCCGTAAGAACCATACTCGTACTTCAAAGAATATTATTAAAAAAAAATTGCGAAATCGGTTCAGCTGTTCTCGAGATTTGCGATCAGCAACACATTTAGTGATTCATTTTTATATTATAGAAGAAGATGTGAAAGTGTGTATGTTTGGATGTTACTCAATCCCGCAAAAAATATTGGACGGATTTGGCTGAAATTTTGAATGGAGATAGATTATATCCTGGATTAACACATAGGCTACTTTTTATCCCGGAAAATGAAAGAGTTCCCGCGGGATTTTAAAAAACGTAAATCCACGCGGACGAAGTCGCGGGCATCAGCTAGTTTAATATATTGGCTAATCTCTTACAATCTAATCTAAACCAAATAGAATAGATAAAAAGAATAGAATAAAATGACAGGTTTAAACATATTGCTATCTTATTCGTAACTAGCTTATGCTCGCGACTTCGTCGTCCGCGTGGACTACACACATTTCAAATCCCTATTTCCCCCTTAGAGGTTGAATTTTCAAAAATCCTTTTTTAGCGGATGCTTACGTCATAATAGCTATTTGCATGCCGGATCAACCGGATCCGTCCAGTAGGTTGAGCTGTGCGTTGATAGATCAGTCAGTCAGTCACCTTTTTATTTTATACATTTAGACTAGCTGATGCCCGCGGCTACGTCCGCTTGGATCTAAGTATTTGAAAATCCCAGGAACGACAAGTCGGTTGAACGGATGGGCAGTGAAAAGCTAGCAGACAGACGGGCAGACGGTCACACTTTCGCATTGATAGTATTAGTATGGATGCTCTCTGCGGAAAAGTATATCACTATAATACTCTATCCACGGAAAGAAGTTAGTAAAAGAATCTCTCTGTTACGTAATCCCATAGACAAAAGACAGAAACAAAAATCTCAGTGGGCGTCAACCATTTTGAGGCACCAACCAATCACAAACATGTTTTAAAAAAACACTCGCACTTGATCGGTTTTTTGACAATAGCAACATCCCAATTCTACCAACTTTAACGAGATAGACGATAAAATCTCGTACAGTTCTTGCAATTCACGAAGGCTAGTAAACTTTACTTGTGGTAACGTCGCGTCGTTTACATGGTCATTGCGTAAGTGTGCGTGCATGTCGGACCAATCAGTCGCGAGCAAGCGCTGTCAAACGCACACATTTAGTGTACCTTACATATACCGATACGAATTAAACACAAGCATGAGTCAGTAGCCTTCGTGAAATGCAAGAACTATAGTAATCCTAGTGTATGTTTGATCAGTGGGAGTGCGAGCGCGTCGGAGGAGCCAAGCCGGACAGACGTCGCGCCCGCCATCGAGAAGAAGCGTAAAGACTCCCTCGACAGTATGGAAGAGATTGAACGCGAGATCGACGACATGGTGCTTGACGGCGAGGAACTGGTGAGAACTACTTATCATCCATCCATATATAAATAAATATCCTTTTATTTGGGACCATAGCGCAAACACAGTACACAGTACAAAACACGACAAAAACATACAGATAAAACCGTCCAAGTGAGAGTCAGGCTATCGTCGTATATGTCGTATTTTTTCGACATTTTGCATCAAAAGTATGATGCATTAAAATAAATAAAAAAATCTCTATTTTAGAATGCACAAGTGAAGCCCTTTCATATGATATAGTTAGCCCACTTGATATAGTTATCTTACTTTGAAAATTGAAAACACTAATTATTAGTTCATAACCACAATTTATATTTTTTTGTGATGTAACCACAAATTCACGATTTTCAGATGTTTCTCCTTATGTTTGCTACAAGACCTACCTAGCTGCCAAATTTCATGATTCTAGGCCAACGGGAAGTACCCTGTAGGTTTCTTGACAGACAGACACAGACAACAAAGTTATCCTATAATGGTTCCGTTTTTCCTTTTGAGGTACGGAACCATAGAAAAAGATCACAAATACTTAGTCCTAAAATCCGACTTTCCATGCATTTCCCTACAATAGACATTATGTTATCCTACAGTGGACGTTTATCGGTTGATGATGATGATTATGAATAAAAAGCAATTTCAACGGTATTTATTGCATAGTACGTAAAGCTGAATTTAGATAGTGACTAGCTTATGCTCCCGACTTCGTTCGCGTGGACTACATAAATTTCAAACCCCCATTTAACCCATTAACTGAAGAGGTAGAATTTCGAAAAATCCTTTCTTAGTGGATACCTACTCTTTACAAAGAACACACCCTCCAAATTTCATGTGGTTCCGTGGTTTGGGCTGTGCGTTGATATATAAGTCAGTCACTCAGTCAGTCGCGACTTTGCGCTCCGTTTTTTTCTGTTGGCCTTTATACCTAAAGGCAAACGAGAAATTTCACCCTGAAGTAATAAATGTTTTTCTTTTCCAGAACCTGTTGGATGATGCAGATTTAATAGATTAATATCTAGGTATATCTAGTTCTTTTTTATTTTATATTAATATTACGAGTATAAAGTGTGTATTTCCTAAAAAGCTACATAGTTACGTTAAGGTTGTTATAGTATTATACACATTTTTCTTTTAGAGTTTTATTCATCGTTTTGATTTAACCACCGTTGTAAACCCAATATTTGAATAGACTTCACCAGGCGTATATCTGTCGCCCAACGTATTCGTTCGTCAGTTAAGCCACGTATGCACGTGTGAATACGAACTTTGAGCGCCAAGAACACGGACAAACAGTAAAAACTGTGCCATGCTCGTTAGTGGTATGCACATGCAGACAAAGTTGCAAATGTTGCTGTGCAACATGCAACATAACAAAATTGTCCAGGTATCTACGTGCATATGCGACTTAACGATCTGATAGGTACTCCGCTTATTACATTGAGGAGCTGGTGAACAAAAATATCAAGCGAGATTATGCATATAGTAACGTATTTGATCAAAATACTTTTTTAATCATATCAATTTTGATACTGTAGCCGCCATGATGAATTCTGACTTAGACGTCACATGGATTGTATTTGTAATGTATTTTATTAAGAAAATGACAGTTCATGAACCTAAACAAAATGGCGGCTAGTGTCTTAAAAATAACCCTGGCCCGACGCAAAAGTAATCTATCTCAAAATTAAATGTATAAATAATATATTTTTTCTAAAAAAACTGACATTTCGATTGCTAAAGTAGTATTTTTGCCTTATGAAGTGTTGCATGCGTTCCTATCAAAAACGGAATTTTGACAATAAATCGTAATTAATAACATTGGTTCACAAGTATCAACGCACTAAACCTATACCTAGGAATTCCTGCCGAGTTATAAGAAAAGATAGATTAGTTATAATACCACTTCAGACATCGAATTGCGCGTTTTTGCTTTTTAATATGTTATTTATACACTTAATTTTAAGATATATTACTTTAGCGCTGGGTCTGGGCTTTTTTGTATGAAATTTGAAACAGCTCCTTTAAAGTTTAAATGCAATTTTATTGCACTAATCGATTGAATAAATTTTTTGTCCATTTTTTAGTATACGCCCCGCAAATTGCTACGGTGGTTTTTTATCTTTGAAATAATAAAATTTTCATATCACCATTTTATGTAATGAACTTCACTTATGGTTTCCATATTATTTTATTTCATAAAATATTAGATGTTAGTAAAATCATTATATAAAAAAATGTATAATATAAATACTAAAATATATAAATAAGAAATTAATAAAAGGAGACTGTACAAAACGTAATCGTAACTGTACTTTTAATGTTCTATGAATAAGTGCAATTGTTCGCGATGGCAATGAATTGTGAATTGATAGGACAGCATGTACCTATTGTTCGTTCCAGATGTGAGTTATTATTGTTACACTTTGGTATTTTCTTGTGATTCTTTTCAAGTATCATCAATAAATATTTCGATAATTAAAGAGGTGTTTGCCTTTCTTTATTTCATACTAGCGGATACCCGGCGTGTGCTATTAGTCCCGCAAATTGCTAATGCGCGTGGCCGCCATTTTAGTGAACACTAGACTGAAGTTTCGTGCTGATGGTATATTTTTATTTCGGCTGACGTCATTTCGATGTTATTGCGCTGGAACCATGTCTCTCTAGCAATTTGCGGGACTTATACTACGCAAAAAATTGCCTTTTGCTTTTTTATTTGCCTAAAACCACCTCCATTATTGCCTGTCTAATGAAACCGGTTTGGGTCACATGGGTTGGATAGTTTCAAAATGTATAACGGACACAGGTAGAAACATCTTCTATAATATAAAAATGAATCACTAAATGTGTTGCTGATTGCAAATCTCGAGAACAGCTGAACCGATTTCGCTAATTCTTTTTTTATAATATTCCTAAGTACGATGTTGGTTCTTACGGGGAATTTTTTTAAAAATTTGCATCACCTGTTAGGCGGAAGCGGAACGAAGTTCGCCAGGGCAGCTAGTTTTTTATATATTTGGATTTACATCCAAGAAGCGTTCCAAAAGTTCTACTAGATATGGCGTTCCGTAGTAACAACATCTTCCAACGAAGATCAGTTCCGGAACTCCTGTAGTACATCATGATGCTGACACGTGCGCACGTCCCATAGATAAACTTTTTATCAGTAGGCCTAATATAAGATTTTACATCTCACTAACGCTGATAGTATTCGAGCGTGGAAACACTTCAGCGTTAAGTAAAATGACCCTTAGAGGCCTTGTTTTAACGCTCAAATTTGTCTGTGTATCTACAGCTAGCGCTCCAAGCGGAGACGTTGCGAAAATAAAACATTAGGTCCATTACAATTAGACTTTTGTTTCAACACTCAATTACATCAACGTTGGTGAGATGTAAAATCTCATACGCTCATACAGGCATGTCATGTCAATTTGGAAGTGGACTGAGAGCCCGAGAGGCCCAGACCTTCGTTATTTTACAAAACTGAAAGCTTATGACTGCGTATTGTCCCCAACACAGGGAGGAACGATCAGCGACTGTTTGGACCATGGTGGCTTTGGCTGACAATAGGTAGATATATATAGTAGAATATGAAGTTATAATTTATTGTAAACATCCTATGTACCTACTCATATTCAGCAAATAAATTCTATTCTATTCTAGGTACCACAAGCAAACAAACTATGTAACTAACAAAGTTCTCATCAAGGAACCCTCATAATTTCGGCATATCCGTCCGTCAATTTGGCATGGGTATACGTAGGCATAAATCGCGCGGACGGTAAATAATTAATTTAGATTTACAGCTAGTGTTTTTATAGAGCCTTGATAACTAGGTATAGTACCTAAATACCCAATATTGGCTTACAGCATAGATTTACAATGCTCCTAATGTCCTTGTCTATGGATAAGAATCCCCATCATACCAGTTCAAATAGCGGGAACAGGGACTACCATTTTAATACGGCAGCATTGTATTTCTCAGAGGGACCACGGGAAAAAAAATATCCATGGTACCTTCCAGAGAGAACGGGAACCACGGGTAATGAAAGAGCATACCTACTAGATTAAAAAGCTGAAGACATTTTATATTCAGGTTACAAAAACAAGAAGTGAAGTATTAGGAAAATTCCAAATTTCGTCCGAGATTACAGTAATACAAGTAGCTCATTGCCGCGTAAGCGATTACATTAGGTTAAGGTACCTACAGATACGCGAGGATTGTTATACACACAGTCGGCTCGGCCACCCGCACATACACAAATGAGGGTCGGTTCGGCTGGGCGTACGGACCCGATGAAGATGAGCGGCAAAAGCCGAACAGAGCTCGAATAAGTCCTGGTTTTGCCGATTGGACGAGCCGAATGAAACTCGAACATAATATTATGTAGAAGCAGACCTTGTCACTTATCCGGACCTACTGAGCTAAGTACCCAAAACGCGCGGATCTGCAGGGTCCTATTCAGCCAGAGCCAGTGATAACTTCACACGATTAACAATTTATCCCATTCTTACTGTTATTTTAGAGAGTAAACAATTTATTGGACTTTATATTTAAGTGAATTAATAATAGTGACTCAATAGTAAATACATTCATTCAGTCACTATTATTAATAAATGTACCTATTAACTATTCAGTCTCTATTATTAATTCACTTAAATATAAAGTCCAATAAATTGTTTACTGACTAAATAGTAAATACATTTATTATTATTAAGAGTTTTTCCTGAACATAATTAGGGGAATGATGCTAAGATATAAATAAGAACAGCTATCGTGTGCAACTATATTATTAATCAGGCTTTTGTTCAAGATCAAAAGAGTGCATTTTTTGTGCGTAATATTGTGCGATAGAAATTAGAAGATACGTCGGACCGGTTTTATTGTTCAATAGAAATTGTAGAGTCATAAACATTGTAGAACCAACCCGACTGTGTGTATAGCAAACCTTACTAGCCGGTAATCTTGAGTTATCAGCATCGACAATAACACTAGACATATCAGATATTTCTATGGACTGAACTGAAGGTAGGTATGCTTAGAAGAACTATGTTTGCGAGCACTTCGCAAAACCACTTGAAAGGTTAGATATAATCAGCGATACGGACTAGGTTGAGGTGAGATTGGACAGAAATGTGTCAACTCAAAAGTAGAAAACACTACGTCATACGTTCGTTTTTTCAGCAGAGCAGTAGGTATTATTACGCATTATATCCGACTTCCGTCATCCGATTTAACTCTCCGTCATCCGTGAGAATATCTCGGATCGGATGTGCCTCGGATTCAAATCGGACATATTAATATTATGACGTAGATATGTCAAAGATGTCCACTGACTAGTAGTTTGTTGCATGAATTTAGATCAGAGATCAGATGACTGCGTAATCGTTCTAAGGGTATTTTCATATACTACTTACTTATGGTTACTCTCTAAACGGCTCGGTGCCGCTTCTTACTAGCTCTTTCACATACTATGCGGTGTGCCTGTAGTCTTGTATAACCCTCTCATGAAATTATTGTATAATAATTATGATATTTTAATAAATATTTTCTGATTATAGATTGACTTTTAAAATACTTACAAGTCCCGCAAATTGCTATTGCGCTGGAACCATGTCTCATTAACATCGAAATGACATCATTTTGACGTCAACCGAAATAAAAATTATATACCTACCATCAGCTGGAAACTTCAATCTAGTGCTGACGTCACATAAATGGCGGCCACACGCATTAGCAATTTGCGGGACTTATAACTGTAGAGACAGTTGTCGCGTAGGAACCATGTTTGTATTGTAGTGGAAGAGGACGGGCGACACACGGTCCTCATGTCTTGTTAAAGCTACCATAATAGCTCATTCATTACTACTTTATACGGCTGTCGGCAGGTCGTGGTCGACTGTCAGCTGTCAGAACAGCGATTAGGTGCCTAGTAGTTAAGACGTTGCTCGGCCTCTTATTCGGAAGGTTGGGGTTCGATCCCAGGTGATATGTGCGTTTTAAGCAATTAAATATCACTTGTTTTAACAGTGAAGAAAAACATCGTCAGGACACCTTCATGCCTGAGCGTTCTCCATAATGTTCTCAAAGGTGTGTGAAGACTGCCAGTTCACCCTGGGCCAGCGTGGCGAACTATGGCCTAAACCATTCTCATTCTGATAGTACTAGACCCGTGCTCAGTAGTGTTGGGGTGATGTGTTGATATTGGTGATGATGATAATCTGCCAGCTTTATTAAGGGAATCTATCTTGGCGCGTGGCAGAAATTGGAACTGACGTTGCCGTGAACTGTCCCCTTTCTTGTTTCAATAGTCTGCCTTTGTTCTCCAACAGTGCCCCTATGTCAATGTCATTCAAGTGCCAAGAGAGCCTTGTCGTAAAAGCTTTGAGCTACGCGGCGACGTGCGCGATAACAACACGTGAAACTTGCGCATTTCTTTGTAGGTATATCAAAATATGTATGAAGAGCATTAGACTTTAGAGGTTAGCGACCGGGATGCATACTTTTTTTTAAATAAAATAGCGAGTAAACGAGCAGGCGGGGTCACCTGATGTCGAGTGGCTACCGCCACTCATGAACATTTGGAAGATACCCCTAGTGGGGGGTCTTCCAACACTGCGCCTTCCAGTGCGAGGTCGTCATTCCATCACCTTGGGACCCCAACAGCTATCAGTTTTCCAAACTATGTTCCCTGCCCATAGCCACTTAAGCTTCGCAACCCGTTGAACGATGTCGGTTACTCTAGTTCTCCTAGGGATCTCTTAATTTCTGATCAAACCACGTAGAGAAACTCCAAGCATAGCTCTCTCCATCGTCTCCATATCCTTACTCTGTCCTAAAGGTAAGGCTGTTAAAAACTCTTTAACGGTTGGTATTTTTTGTGTTTTACTCCTGTCTCCGCCAAGACGAATGCCTCCAAAACCACTTTCGAAAAATGTTAAAAAATAATGATTAGATAGGTACGTACGTACTTACCTAAAACGAGTTTGTCGAAGGATAATATGGTACGTATGGTAGTAAAAGCTGATAAATATACAAATGAACAATATGTAGGAACTGAGGTATGTACCTACCTCTATTTTATACTAAACCATGTGTTACATTTGGAATGATACGTAGTGCTACTTAATATTTTTTTTAAATTTTTTCAAACCAAAAAAAAAGAAAAAATAAATACTAGGTATATTACCTATATACTTTTATAACTGTACCTACCAACTTTATAGCTGATAAAGTTAAAAGTTTAAGGGTGACTGGCGGGGGGTTGCTACGATACTAGTGTCTGGTAATGCATGACGTGATTTCTAAATACTATACCGAAGAAAATATTAAAAAAAATAGACTTTAAACTTTGACGTAAGATTTTTTACACCTTTATTACCTGTTATCTTCCAAAGCCACCATGTTCCAAACTTCATAGTCGCTGATCGTTCTTCCCTGTGCTGGGGACAATACGTAGAAAAACTTTCAGGTTTTATAAAATAACGAAGGTCTGGCACACGCTGGCTCTCTCCAACAACTCAAACCTCGGAAAATAGCAAGTTTTTCGCTCTACTGTAAAATTGCAAAATTTGACTTACGCGGTGTTAGAGCTTAAACGTCGGTTTTCCTTTATCAACTCGTAAGTGTTTTCAACAGTATAATTGAAACGGTAGGTATAAGTATTACTTGTCCTTGTGTGGAAAATCTTGTCAGCATCAGTATCTTGTGGCAGACGTGCGCGCACCTTGCCCTGCAGATCAGTTCACTGCGAACGCGCGCGACAGACGCGCTTGTGACTACAGCCTACATCGAGCCGAACTTCACGAAGGATATATTTAATATTATCAATCAACTGTTATAAATTATTATATTAATGTGAGTCTTTTTAAATTTTCCTTTTTTACTTATGCTATATTGCCTAGCGAATTTATTATACCTATTTTATTTACATAACGTGTTTTATAAAGCTCTAATTATATTATATTTTTCATGTTTCTAATATTAGGTATTTACGCGATCTTATCGCGTATCTATGTATTTAGCATAAAATGAAATGTTCTGCAAAGATTTAACAAAACATACATGATGTGACTGATTCATATTAGGATTTACAAAAATAACTTGGAAAATAGATAAATAAATAGAAATTCATTTCAAGCAACAAAGCCTCATAGTTTATTAAAAAAGACAAAACTATAATAAAATTATTTGAAACTTTACTACATGGTTTCTGCCCCAGCTGAACCTTTGCAGCAGCGGTATACATAACAGCACTCGAACCTGCTGGCTATAATCCTAAGGACTCTGTTACTTGGCACCTGCGGGGTGATTCGCTAACTCAATGTCTAACATTAGATAGCCACCAAGCTTATTTGATATTGGTTGGTTCTTCATTGCTGCTTCATTGAGTGATAACAAAATAAATTTTCTCAGGAAACCTTCAATGGTTTGAAAATAAATGTCAAATGAGCTCGTTGACGTTGAGTTAGTGAATCAGTAAGCAGGTCTGAATCAACTTCTAACTTGCGGTGCACATCCGTGTTGCGAAAAGTATGGGACAACTCCAACAGAGTCCTGAAGGTATTTGCTGAGAGATTCCGCCCGCCCGTTTCCGATTCTAGGGAGCCTTCAAATCTTAGACTGAAATAAAGTTATTTAAGTAAGAGCCAGATTGATCCCGCTAAACATTAGCAATTCAACAAGTTTATAGTAGCTACCTAAGATTTATTTTTGTAAGATTACAGAAATATTTCTCGTTTCTCTCGCAGATTTTCAATTCGTTTTCTTAATGGGCACAAAATTGTATTTACTGTAGATTTATGAATATTCGCTAAGAATTTGATGTTGTTTGGTGTTTGTACCCGTACAGATGGATAAAAAAATTGTTCTTATACTTACTAATTTTGTAGCTATCTACGTAGATCTACTAGGGCAACTAAATCTAGGCTGTCGTAGGTTCGAAGCCAGATCAGACCAGATGTCCTCGTGGATTTTGAACATTTCTTTTTGATATCACTACCCATATTATAGATGCGAAAGTATGTTTGTTTGTTGATTTATTGGTTTGTCCTTCAACCACGTTGCAACAGAGCAATTTATCAATGTGATTGTTAGCATAGATAATTTTATAGCTGTTAATGACCTGGAGACTCACGGGCTTTTTTATACTGAAAAATCAAAGAATTCTTCCGGGATTTGTCAAAACCTAAACTCACGCTGAGTCGCGGGTATCAGCTACCTAGTTCAAAATAATGTGTAACTCGCATTGCGGCGAAGGAAGACATGGCAAGGAATCCTGCCTACGGTATTGATCGTTAATAAGGTATTAAGTATCGGAAGAAATCCTGATTTGACTAAATTTAAATTTGAATTAATTATGTACACTAATTCAAAAGCTAAGGCTCTGACAGATGGACGGACACGTGCAAATTCACTTAAATAGACTCGCAGATCTTCGCTCGGTTCATAAAAGGAAGATTGATTGACTGACTTATTTCTCAAATCCCTGGGTCTAGGAGCTTGAGATTTTGTTACTAGAACCCCTAAGACAGGATTTGCAGAAATTCCACCCGAACGAGCCGGGACGGATCAGCAGCTAGTGGTGGTGTGCTATTTTTATTTTATAAATATCAACTTACCTAACTACTTAGTGGTAGGTACGTAGATATAGATGTTTAGAAAAGATACAAATTATACCTAACTAGCTGATGCCCGCGACTTCGTCCGCGTGGATTTAGGTTCTTAAAAATCCTGTGGGAGCTCTTCAATTTTCCGGGATAAAAAGTAGCCTATGTCCTTCCCCGGGATGCAAACTATCACTGTACCAAACCTCGTCCAATTCGGTCGGTCAGTCGAAAGCCTAGCAGACAGACAGACAGACACAATTTCGCCTTTATAATATTAGTAAGGATGTGATGAATCGATGTTATGTGTAAATAGTTATTACTGTCAGAATTTCACAAATAACATCCTTATATTGTATAAATTTTCCAAACCGATTTAATTTATCCATTTATCAGTATTTCATTCGATTATTTCAAAAAACTGGTAAAAAGTGGTTATTCATACAACCACGCCAGTTTTAAGCATACCAAATTAACATATATAAATAATTTGTATTGTAATAAGACTTCTTCGCATCCCATTAATTATTATTATATACCAAGATATATCTCTATGATATGTCTCACTGCCACCGTGAAGTAGGTAGGTATTTACAAAAGTGTTTTATGGTATGTAGATTGCAAGTTTACGCACAAAACTGTACCGAAGTACAAAATTTTTTTAGACGTGTTAGGCAATTTTGGATGGGCAAAAACTTTAATGTCTCGTCACCGACATGCTAATGCTAAATAATACTCAGTGCCCGGAGTTAAAAAGTTTAAATACTAAACTAATGTGAATGATTTTAATTTACAAATAATGATTTTTTTATATATAAACTAGCTTATGCTCGCGACTTCGTCCGCGTGGACTACAAAATTTCAAACCCCTATTTAACCCCCTTAGGAGTTGAATTTTCAAAAATCCTTTCTTAGCGGATGCCTACGTCATAATAGCTATCTGCATGCCAAATTTCAGCCCGATCCGTCCAGTAGTTTGAGCTGTGCGTTGATAGATCAGTCAGTCAGTCAGTCAGTCAGTCAGTCAGTCAGTCAGTCAGTCAGTCACCTTCTCCTTTTATATATTTAGATTAATTTGAAAATCCAAACAAACTGTTATTTCCGATGTGATTCGCTAACTCAGTGATCTGAACGATAGCCCCCGTGCTCATTTGAAGGTTTTTTACCATTTTTCTACGAAAAATTATATTAATATCGGCAGTAACATAGAACCAACCAATGTCAAATGAGTTTCATGGCTATTATAATCAGAAGTCCGCACTCCCCACTGAGTGCCAATTTTTTCAAAAAAACTTCTGCAATGCTGGCGTTTGAAGAGAGAGTCATTTACAAAGCTATGTATATCCTAACTAGGAATTGAATTGAAGGGCAACTATTGCTTACTAATCATTGCATCCAATGCGGATATACGTCCAACGAAAATGAGAATCTTGTATTCATCCTCAGCATAATAACTAGATGTGTAAATAGCCTAGACTCTAATATAGATGGGTAATAAGTTACTTGTCACGCGCGAGACGCCTGCTATAGATTAACCTGTTATTTTCTTGACATTATTTAGATTTTCCATACGAATATTAATCGTAAGATTTTCCTCATACGAGCCACATATTAGGTGCCAGTTTCTGATCGTGATTTTTTGATATAAGCAACATCATAGAGATACCCTATCAGTTATCACCAACGACATGTGACATGTCTTCCCACCCTCCTCTTACTATACATTAGACCTTGGAGTCTACTACTTTACTCATTCGCCACAGAGTAGTTACTCGTCAAGACAGGTCCAATCAATATCAAAAATCAAGTGGGTTCCTTTTTCTCTAAAAATACGGAACTCTAAAAACTACCATATCTCATCCTTTACCAACAGGTGAGATCGCTATCAAGAGCTAACTAGTGGAATAAAAAAAGTACCATTTTCCAAGATGAAAAACCCTCAAACATATTTTCATTAAATATAGCAAAGAACCATCTGGATTAAACTTCGATTAAACACTCCTTTGAATAAAACAACCGCATTGAAATCGGCCCATCTTTTGCGCTACGATGCCACAGTGAGATAGACATTACAAAAAGTGGTCAATTTTTTGATCGGCGGAATTAAAAAATAAAGTAAGCAGTAAGTGTAATGTAACTTAATTTATTATTACTTTGTAACTACAATTTTTGTACATGAAAAATAAAAATAAATAAA
This sequence comes from Maniola hyperantus, assembly GCF_902806685.2. Classification (NCBI taxonomy): domain Eukaryota; kingdom Metazoa; phylum Arthropoda; class Insecta; order Lepidoptera; family Nymphalidae; genus Maniola; species Maniola hyperantus. The sequence continues at coordinate 2,413,435 of NC_048564.1, forward strand.
TAAAATAATTAAGAATACTTACTACTACTACTTACTTGGAAAGTAAATTTTTGTTGGTGTAATCATGTTAAGTATTTTAATGTTTTTCAGTCACAATTTCGTGCTCATAATTTCATTTATACAGATGTACAAATATTGTTATTGTAATAAAGCCAAGACATACGTAAATGGTAATACAAAGAACTACATAAAAATTCATTGTTTATGATCTCATTGTGTTAAAAAACTACGTGCCAAATTACTCGCGGTAGTAGGTCTGGTGCACCGTTCAGGCACCCTCTACTACAGGTACAGCCTCATTAACGTGGTAACTGTACTAACTGCCTAGGTCTCGTCATCATCATGATCAACCCGTCGCCGGCTCACTACAGAGAACGGATCTCCTCTCAGAGTGAGAAGGGTTTTGGCCATAGTCTACCACGCTGACCATGTGCGGATTGGTAGACTTCACACATCTTTGAGAACATTATGGAGAACTCTCAGGCATGCAGGTGTCCTTCACTGTTAAAGTAAGATATTTAATTACTTAAAACGCACGTAACTCCGAAAAGTTAGAGGTGCGTGCCCGGGATCCAACCACCTACCTCCGACTAGAAGGCGGACGTCCAACTCCTAACCACTAGGCTATCACAGAATTGGTCTAGTAGTTAGCAATTTCCCTGGTTGGGCCATAAATAGGTAGGTAGAGGTACGTATTAGATTTTTTAAGGTACCTATAGGTTAAAAAAAATCGATACTATCCCGGAGTTAGGATGTGATTTAGTAAACTAAAGATATGGTCGGAAACACAAATCTTTATTTTTTATGTGTTGTAACCACAAATTCAGTTTTAGGATTTTTTCCTTTACTTTGCTATAAGACATTGCTACATGCCAAATTTCATGATTCAAGGTCAGCGGGAAATACCCTATAAGTTTTAACTGTTTCATACAGCAACGAAGTTAGATTATACAAGTATGGGTTTCTTTTTGCCTTTTGAGGTACGGAACCCCCAAAATGAATGTATCTCTGTTTGTTTGTCCCTTATGCCGATCATAGTCGTCCAATTGATATGCATGCTGATGCCCGCGATAAGTGAATTTTGGTTTTTAAAAATCCCGTGTAAACTCTTTGATGTTCCGGGATAAAAAGTAGCCTTTGTCACTCTTTAGGTGTTTAACTATACCCATGCAAAAACACGTCAATCCGTCGCTCCGTTGCGACGTGATTAAAGGACAAATCAACAAACCTTTAAACAAAACCAAAAAAAATAACAATGTTGGCATTATTAAAAACTGTATTTTTATAATTTTCATTGCTTTGCTGCTACACACAGAAAATACAAGTGAGCTAACCACCCGCGCTAGTTAATTCATGCTAGTACGCCTGTTCCGTATCCTCGCCATGCGGGCCAAAAATTCCAGCGCCGTTATGGACGGGCCGGCCCTGTGCCTGAGCAACGAAACGGAATACGTGCGTGCCCATTTTAATAAAATTTAAAGCTAGCCTTATACAATTACCACAATACCCTCGTAGCTTTAGTTTTAAGTTTGCGTAATAATTATCACCACTATTTCTTAGAAATCCAACATCTGACCATCAAAAAGAATAATTTATAACCTATTTTGAATAAATCATTTGATTTCGAATATAAAGAGAAACACAATAGGCTGACGCCTTTGAACTGAAAACCAGCGCTGTATGTTTTTGTACTTGTGCAAGACATATGGCATTTATGCTATGCACGCTTTTTTCGGTTTGTGCCACATATGACATAGTTTATTCCGGCGCTTCTTCTACTAGAGGTCTTGTGACTTTACTATTCAAGTATTAGAGGCGCCGAGATAACCTAACTAGGTCTAACTGGTAAAGTGTGGTACAGCTTTAAAAAATAAACGTTTTCTTTCTTTCTTTCTTTCTTTGATCTCGTGGTAAATGATGACCACGACGACACTTCACGGCCAACTACTTAGGTCAGTTCAGGTCGTTATTACGTCCCGCACTTACTACTGTACTAGCTGAAGCTGTGATAGTCTGGTGGTTAGGATGTTCGCCTTCTAAACGGAGATCGGGGGTTCAATCCCGGGTACGCACCTCTAACTTTTCAGAGCTATGTGCGTTTTAAGTAATTAAATATCACTTGCTTTAACAGTGAAGGACACCTGCATGCCTGAGAGTTCTCCATAATGTTCTCAAAGGTGTGTAATGTCTGCCAATCCGCCCATGGCCAGCGTGGTAGGCTATGGCCAAAATCCTTGCACTGTCTATAGTCAGTTTCGGCGAGCCCCTGAATGTAAGGATACTGGCTGCATTTCCGCATTGAACAGCCAGGCTAATCCTTTGCGCAAAAATGAACCAGACTTTCTGTCAGCAGATGAGGCAGTTAACCACAGTGAAACTTGTCCTAAGAATTGATCAAGTCCTGGTTCTCCATGACAAACTGAAAAAAATGTAGCCCTCGACAAGAGAGGTTCCAACTTCCGCCACCTACCGGTTTCAGCCATTTCAGTTTAGCGACTTTATTGCAATATTTTTAAGTGGCTCGGAGTCTAGCCTTGGTCAATACTAAGTCTAATTTTTTGGATCCATTTTCCTTGTCATCCGTATACTTCCTGATTTTTTTTTCCTTATAATAAGTTATAATGTAGGCACAGACACAGACACCACGTTGCCCTTGCCCCTCGCGATTACCTAACTGTACCGTTCAAATGGCTATCCGCACGCTACAACTGCATATATACCTACCTAACAGGTAACGAGTTTATGGTAACCGCATGGTATGGTATCGGAAAGGATTTTTAAAAAATATTAATTGGTACTTTACTTCATTAAGATCAACCCATCGCCGAGAACGGGTTTGCTCTCAGAAATGATGTAGTCCCAGCTGGCCAAGTGTGGATGGGCAGACTTCACACGCCTTTGTGAACATTATGAAGAACTCTCAGGCATGCAGGTTTTCTCACAAAGTTTTCCTTCACCGCTAAAGTCAGTGATATCATTTAATTGTATGAAACACATAAAATTTCCATGCGTACCCTGGACCAAACCTTTGACATTCCGATTGCGAAGGCGGTCGTGTTTTTGGCTCTCAGCTATCACGGCTTTTTTACTTTTGGTACCCACTTCGAGCAGATCTTATATAGATAGATCTGTCACACGTACAGGCGACCTCCGTGGCGGCCGGAGCGGCGGCTGCCGGCTACTAAGGCAGAAAGGGCCAAGAGGCGCAAATATGAGAATATAGAAAATAGTTTCATATTTGTGCCTTTTGGGATGGAAACCATGGTTTCGTGGTGCGAGCATGCTAGATCCTTAGGACCTTTCATCCCGTCTCGCGGAATCCACGGGGGACCGGAGGGCTGGCAGCTACCTCGGTCAGCATATTAGTCTGGCCATTCAACGAGGTAACGCTGCCAACGTTCTGGGCACCCTGCCTCGTTGCGGTGGTTTAGATGATATTTTCGATCTGTAATTTTTATGTTCAATTGTTTAGATTCGTTTTCTTTCAATAAATAATGCATATAAATGATTTAATCTCCGTAGTTAGCAGCAAGCAAAACAGTGAACATAGAGCAGTAAACTTTGAAGATAATATGCGGCCTTGACGGTAACCTCTCTTTACACAGAGCTACAAAATCGCAATTGTCGTAATACACCGTAGGTAACAATGCGTAAAATTATGTTTTACGTACGCTACTATAATTATTACTTCTAAAATGCTCATCGTTGGTAAAAATCCATTTAAATATGGTCTAAGTGTCATATATTCACCAGTAGCTGATGCCCGCGACTTTGTCCGCGTGGAATTAGGTTTTTTAATAATCCCGTGGGAACTCTGATTTTCTAGGATAAAAGTAGCCTATGTCACTCTCCAGGTCCAGGTCATCTATACCCATGCAAAAAATCACGTCATACGTTGCACTGTTGCGACGTTATTGAAGGACAAACCAATAAACCAACATAAACGTTACGAATCGTCGCTACAATCAATCATGAGAAAGAGTTGGATTCGCACACGCAGGGTTCCGTGCTATATACAGGACTATATACTTTTTTTAAATTGTGACATAAAATGACCGCCATGTAGGTCATTTTGAAATTTTTATTATTGACTTTTTAATAGAAAATATTAAAATAAAAACTTTAGCTAGCCTTATCTAGTTACTATACAAATCATGCCCGCGTGGAATCGTGCCAAGAATACAGCCAGGCTGATCCGTTGCGCAAAAAATGAGCCCTTCAGTCCAGATGGGACTATTGATCGCGGTGAAATATTTTATTACTTGTGGTTATAGCGACTATAGAAATACACAATCTGTGAAAATTTCAACTCCTACCTATTACGGTTTATGAGATACAGCTCGCTGACAGACAGATGGACGGGCGGATGGACAGCGCAGCGGAGGCTTAGTAGTAAGGGTCCCTTAGTTGGTTAGCACCCTTCGGGTACGGATCCCTAAAAACATGACGCAAACATGAGTGCATTAGTTGCTTCCCCCTATGTCCCTCTCGTAGAACTATTTCCACGCAGAAAATCCCGTCGATCCATTGCGGTGTGATTGACATACAAAAATATTATGCAACTTTCACATATTATGGGTTTGCTCACGCAGTCTATACGAATATTGCTATTTTTCTAATGTAAAGATTAGGTAGGTAAGTGAAAACAGATAAAAACTTATCATACTTAAATGCGGTTGGTACCTAATTATTCACTCAGGATTATTATTATTCTTCTTGCAAAATATAATTATTTTGCAGTAATAACTATAAACAATTAGCATTTTGACTGAAATAAGTACCCGATTGGTTATTGCATTCTTAGAATGAAAATCTTAAGGAAAATTTGATTTTAACTATATTATTATTAAGACTCCATCTATAGCCTAGTCTTTATAAGCCTAGGAGACGTAAAAGTTTTAAATTTGGAGCAAATATTTCGTGAGTAGCCTGTAGCCTGTAGAGTGCACTAAAAATATGCCTCAATTATAGCTCAACGGTTAAGGAGCGGACTGAATTCCGAAATGTCGGCTGTTCAAACCCCATACGTTGCACTATTGTCGTACCCACTGCTAGCACAAGCTTTTTGCTTATTGAAGAGGAAACGGAATATTAGTTACTAGCGACCCGCCCCAGCTTCGCATGGGTGCAATGTAGATACCAATGTGTTATGTGTTGTCAGTGAGGAGATTATAGGCGCCGCGGCACAGCCTAGCCGCCTACGTCTCGATTTGTTGCGCGTTAATTTTAATTTTACGATAATTCATATTATTTTAATTTTGTGATATCTCGTAAGATATTATTCTAAATTAAATAATGTAAAGGGCAATTTTGGTCTTAATTGAATATTACAGATGATCAACTATTTTATTTTGATAAGAATCAATAGTATGTCAGTAAAAACACCTTCGAAATTAAGGCTTTGTCAGATCACATTTGAAAACGATAAAATCGATTATTGTGAGCCACCCTTAAAAGATACATGTATGCTATTGCAGATTTTATTGTAGAACTTTTTAAGAGAAACATTTTCACCATACATTGTTTTTGTGTAACTTTGACCATTTATGCAGCGCACGCCTCGGAAACTCGCAAATAAGAGGATTTTTTCCGACCTAATTCACATTATTTCAATTTCCCTAAGGATCTCTAATTTTTTGAGAACTAAACTATATCTATAAACCTTTCTCTTGAATCACTCTATCTATTGGTGAAAACCGCATTAAAATCCGTTGCGTAGTTTAAAAGGTCTACGCGTTCATACATACATACATACATACATACAGAAAGCGGGAGGCGACTTTATTTTATACTATGTAGAGATTATTAAAAAGGCTAATATTCTTTTTTTAAATTGAGAAATTCCAATGGAATTTTTATAACATCTAAATCGCGGTTTAGGGTCGCATTAATTGAGTTACGGAAAAGTCGCGAGAAACAGCTCTGATAATGATAATAAAACGATTAGTAAGTAATATTACCTAACAATGTAGGTACTAAAGAAATTTAAAGGCTAGATAATATTTAGAGCTGCAATCCTACAAACAGGTACCTACCTAGTACCATCAATCATCATGATAATCAACCCATCGCCGGCTCACTACAGAGCACGCGTCTCCTCTCAGAGTGAGAAGGGTTTTGGCCACAGTCTACCACGCTGGCAGTGTGCGGATTGCCAGACTCCACACATCTTTGAGAAAATTATGGAGAACACTCAGGCATTTCCTCACGTTTATAAATATGTCACACATTAACTTTTGTCTATGGAATAGGCAAGATCATCCGTGCGAAGCCGGGGTGGGTGAACTAGTCATATGATATTCTGTGAAATAGGTTAGTGGGCTTAGTAGTTTACGTATGCATGAAAAATACTTCTTTTCCACTGATAATAATACGTAGATACACATAGTGGGTTGTTATCATATTATTTCGAAATAACAGATGTGTTGATAAAAACAATTGTAATCTCATCTTTGTTGAGACGTTGTTGGTTTTTGTTTTAGATTAAATACTTAGACGGGGGGCACACGATGCGCTGCGGCGCCGCACCGCAAAGATTTTACCGTATCAGGCGCCGGAGCGCATCGTGTGAAATGCCACAGATATTTCTATGTGACGACAGCGACACCGCGCCGCTTCGGGCGTCGCACCGCCGCAACGCATCGTGTGCCCCCGCCCTTAGGTAGTTAGGTACTTTAGCCTTTATAATTATTTTCGTCTAAATAAAGAATATTCATATTATAAGGCTTATGCCCGTGACTTCATCCGCGTGGAATACACTTTCAAAAGAATATGTACAGAGCCCTAAAAGAGCCAGGCCTGACTCGCACTTGACCGATTTTATTGAAATAGTAACAGTTAGGTTTGAGGACCTTTGACGTAGTGGCAAGCACTATGGTCTTATAAATTCCGGTTCCGGGTTCGATTCCTGGCAAAGGCAATTTGGGTTATATTTTCTAAATTGTCTCTGATCTGGTCTGGTGGGAGGTTTCAGCCGTGGCTAATTATCACCCTACCAGCAAAGCCGTGCCATCAAGCAGTTTAGCGTTACGGTACGATGCGGTGTAGAAGCCGATCAAAGGTACGGATTTAATTTAGGTACCCCTTCCGAGTTGGCCCGCTTCCGCCTTCCATCTTAGACTGCATCATCACTATATCAGGTGAAATAGCAGTCAAGGGCTAGCTTGTATCAGAATAAAAAAGAAAAAGGTAAACCTACTACTAAGGAAAAAAAACAATCATTCTCAAGAACAAATGTGAAATATGCAGTCAGGTAGATAGGTACATAATTAATAGTTCTCTGCGGCGCGGGCGATATAAATCAATTTCTGCTTCAATGTCGAGGAATTTAATTAAGTTGAGTAAATGATTTTATTGATTCAATTCAATTTCATGTTTCGTCACTTGTGAATGTTGGAATGTAGTTAACGTATAATCACGTTTTACTTAGGAACTTGACCAAATAACATAATCATCAGTATCCAGTAAATGCGAAAGTGTTTGTTTGTTGGTTTTTTAGTTTGTTCTTCAATCATATCGCAACGGTGCAACGGATTGACGTGATTTTTTGCAAGGGTATAGATAAATACCTGGAGAGTGACATAGGCTACTTTTTATACCAGAAAACCAAAGAGTTCCAACGGGATTTTTAAAAAACCTAATTTGACGCGGATGAAGTCGCGGGCATCAGCTAGTATTAAGTATATAGTCATCGAATCCAAATCAAAAACTGCTGGCAAGAAACTTGGCATCTTCAACAAAGTCAAACAGCTGTACTTCACGCCGAAACAGCGTCTTATCTTGTACCTAGCTAAAGTTCGATCGTACATAGAGTACTGCAGCCATTTATGGGAAGGCTCTGCCAAGTATCAGCTTGATGCATTGGATTCGGTGGACTGTCACGCTAGAACACACATTGGTGACGAAGCGAATTCAATTCTAAACTTCAAAGTTTGGAACATCGGCGCAAAGTTGCCTGTCTGTTGGTATTCTACAGGATATACTTTAGAGAGTGTGCCCAAGAACTTTTTGACCGGGTTCCTCCTTCACCTACTATCGTACCGCAAGGCATCACCAAGGATTGCACCTTTTGCACGGTGCACCACGAAGCCATTTGTCTCCTCATTTCTAATTTAAATATCGGTAGGATTTGGAACGCCCTCCCAGCATCAGTTTTCTCCTCATGTTATAAAAAATAATATGGGTACCTTCAAGTTAAGAGCAAGCGCGCTCCATCTTAGGATGCAACGTCACCTGCCAACTGGTCTGATCGAAGCCAAGCGCTACTCTATAAATTAAAAAAAGTTACCACAAAGACTCCTGTGGCCACTGCACCGTCGCGTGGCGTACTCCTGTACTTACAATACTTACATGGAACTAAGAATCAGCTTGGTTTAGGTTATCTTTGGTACAATAGAACATTGACGACAATGTGTGATGCGAGTCACGGAGTTGTTCTCTCAATTAACAGGTGCGTATTTTGGTTCATGGCACATTAACTTTTCCAAGTGTGTAAATATGACGTGTATGCCAGGTGTTTTCAGAATAGCCGTGCGATTGAAGCGCTTAGTAATTTTTTAACTATAATAGGCAAGTACATCGATAAATAATTATTATTTAACAATGTACATTATTATCTCTATGAATAAATAAATAAATAAATAAGATGCTGACCGCAAATCTCCAAAACAGCTGAACCGATTTCGCTAATTATTTTTTTAAGTACTAGGATAGTTCTTACGGAAAGAAAAATTTAAAAAAAATTAAATGGACTGTTAGGCGGTACGAATTTTTTACGCATAGTTTTTGAATTATCGTTCAAAATGTCGAAAAAATGCGACTGTAGCACGGAACCCTCGGTGCGCGAGCCTGACTTGCACTTGGCCGGTTTTTTCGTGATAAAAAGTTGCCTATGTCACTCTCCAAGACTACATAGCTATAACTATCCATGCAAAAATTGGTCCTTTGCTCAGTTGGACAAACCAACACACTTTCGGATAATTAATATATTTTATGATGTGGATAGTGATAATATGCCGCATTATCATTAACAACCTATCGCTGTCTCACTACTGAGACGGGTTTTCTTTTAGATTGAAATGGGTTTTATCATAGTCCTGCACCGTGGCCAAGTGCGGATTGGCAGACTTCAGACATCTTTATCATCTTAAATATTATGTTTCGATATAGGAAAAGGATGCAAATTTCACTGCCTCCTCTCATTTTTACGCATTACAACAACGGTTTCGGTTACGAAAATTTACTCCTTAAATGCTGGTCCAAGATCCCAGTGCCGCCAGACGTTTCTTATTTTCTGAGGAACAAAATATTTGGGATAGAGTAGTGTAGCGTGATTTTTAACATACGTATATAATGTAACACTCCAACTTGATCTATATGATGTGGTAAATTAAAACTACCTGACTATTCATAAGCACTTGTAAAAAGTTTACTTGAATAAAACATATTCTATTCTATTCTATAAATTGTCCGTTCGCAAAAGCTACTGGCGGTCTTGGGATCTTGCTCTATATAGTGCGTTGTCAACCTACGGAATTAGGAAGGCAGGTATAATTTACACAATTATTGTTATCATACTGTGACCTTCTTACGCAACTCAACCAGACAAAATTTTAGAAATGACACGCAGGAGACGTTCTTTTTGGGTTCCGTACCTAAAGGGTAAAAACGGAGCTTAATTAATGTCACTCTGATGTCCGTCTGTCACCAGTCACAGGTTTCTACTTTTCTAGGCTCTAGCTCGCAGACGAAATGAGTTACAAACTTGAAACTTTAGCACTTATTTGGTGTAGAACGTTGACCCAAAACCAAATATTGAATTAAAAATTAAATTAAATTGTTTTTCTGGGGGGCTCCACACACGAAAAAGGAGCTGGAAATTTTTTTTCAGGGTTCCGCACCTCAAAAGGAAAAACGGAACCCTTATAGGATCACATTGTTGTCTGTCTGTCTGTCGGTCTGTCAAGAAACCTACAGGGTACTTCTCGTTGACCTAGAATCATGATATTTGGCAGTTAGGTATGTCTTACAGCAGACATTAAAGGAAAAATCTGAAAACCGTGAATTTGTGGTCACATCATACAAAATAAATTAAGTTGTGGTCATGAACTAATAATAATTAGTATTTTCAATTTTCGAAGTAAGATAATGTTGAAAAAATACGACTGTAGTACGGAACCGTCGTTGCGCGAGCCTGACTCGCACTTGGCCGGTTTTTCTTCTCACCCTAGCATGTGTGGTATCATTATTAGAACTCTTTGAGTAGAGTACAACAACAAACAACAAATACTGCAAACAACGATTTATAAAATAGTTTGTCAGCCTAACACTTTACACTATTCTTCTGACGAAAACAAACGAACATTTTTGGGTGTTTCTTACATGGTTTATTACGATGTTTTAACTCAGAAAAGAAATATTTCATAGGTGAATCCAAAATATAATGTTCATAATTATGTACAGAACTCTAAAAGAGTGAGGTCCAACTCGCACTTGGCCGGGTTTTATTGTAGTTTACGCGCAGTCGCAACATTAGAGCGGGCAGCGGATTTAATGACGGAAATGACCACTTACTGCGGCCAGAGAGCCGTGCCATCGTCTAATGAGCTAATGCGAACGTCTGCCACACTGCAGATAATACGCTATTCAACTTAATTGAGATTTTCCAGCTTTTAGGTGAGTAAACAAGCATAATAATGGTTTAAACCTCCTCCAATTTTCTACAAGTTCTGATTCGACCCTCGCCATTTTACTATCGGATGCGAGGCATTCTGCACCTCTACGTCTTAGTTAAAAATACGACTACGATTATGCCTATTGGCAACTAAGTAGTCTATAAGTAGTATTATAGTAGTAAGTAGTAACTTAAATCCACGCGGACGAAGTCACGTGGGCATCATTTAGTCTATCTAGTATATCTAGTCTTTTTTTTTTTTTTTTAATAATTATCCGATTGAAGTATTCTTGCTTTTGTCAATAAATTCTTGCCTCCATCATGCTTAGCAGCTGTGGTGTGTCACTTAGCTGTATAAATTTTATAAATTTATAAATTTTATAAATGCGAAAGTGTGTCTGTTTTTAGGGTTCCGTAGCCAAATGTCAAAAAACGGAACCCTTATAGATTCGTTCTAGACAGACAGACAGACGTCCGTCTGTCCGTCTGTGGCTGTGACATACCGATGGACAGACGTCCGTCTGTCTGTCCATCGGTATGTCACAGCCACTTTTTCCGAAACTATAAGAGCTATACTGTTGGAACTTGGTAAACTGTGAACCGCTTTAAGATTTTTAAACCAACCGCCGAGTTTCTTGCTGGTTCTTCTCGGTAGGAATGGCATTCCGAACCAGTGGTAGATGCATCCGACGATTCGAAAGCGATTTTGAAAGGTTACTTGAATGAAAAATATTTATTTATTTATTTAAACAAAAATAGGAAAAAAAACAATAAATTTTGGGGGTTCCCCATACTTAGAACTGAAACTCAAAATTTTTTTTCATTGAACCCACACGTCTATGGATAGGCCTTCAAAAATGATATTGAGGTTTCTAAACTGAATAGTTTGCGCGAGAGACACCTTCCAAAGTGGTAAAATGTGTGTCCCCTCCCCTGTAACTTCTAAAAATATAAGAGAATGATATAACTAAAAAAAATATATTATGATGTACCTACATTACCACGCAAACGTCCACCGAAAATTGGTTTGAACGAGATCTACTTAAGTAGTTTTTGATTTATCGTGCAAAATGTCGATAAAATACGATTGTAGTATGGAACCCTCAGTGCGCGAGTCTGATTCGCACTTGGCCGGTTTTTTGTCTGTCTGTCTGCTATCTTTTCACGGTCCATCCGTTTTTGATGAAATTGGATAATGCGTTAGATTACACCCGTGGCACGGACCGCTACTTTTTATCCCGCAAAATATATATTACACACAAGATGAATAAATACGTTTTCTTTCCGTCTTTCAAAATAACACGTTTCGTCGGGAAAACGAAATTACAGAAGCGCATAATCTGGTTAACCGATTTTGACGATTTTTAGGGTTCCGTACCTCAAAAGGCAAAACGGAACCCTTATAGGATCACTTTGTTGTCTGTCTGTCTGTCAAAAAACCTACAGGGTACTTCCCGTTGACCTAGAATCATGAAATTTGGTAGGTAGGTAGATCTTATAGCTGACATTCGGGAAAAACTCTGAAAACCGTGAATTAATAATTAGTATTTTCAATTTGATAACTATATCAAGTAGGCTATCATATGAAAGGTACATTCCTGTACATTCTAAAACAGATTTTTATTTATTTTTATGCGTTATAGTTTTGAATTATCGTGCAAAATGTCGAAAAATTACGACTGTAAAACGGAACCCTCGTTGCGCGAGCCTGACTCGCACTTGGCCGGTTTTTTTTTACAGAAGTAGCTTACGTCCTTTAGATGGACATAGGCTTTTCTTTTCGAAAAAGTTATCACGGAAATCCGGAAAATTGACTTAATTCAGAACAGAATTAGGCCACATCTCGGGGCTGACGTAGACATACTATAGCTATTAGGTATATGATATATCGTAGACCTCCGTTCTTGAAAATTCAACCCCTGAAGGCAGGTAAATTGAAATTTTTATCAGTGTGTTTTAGCGTTCTAAAATTCGATTGAAAATAAAGGATTACGTACGTGTTTTATAATTTATGGAAATTCTACTCCTAAGGGGGTTTTAATGAAGTTCATCAATTCTCAAGCTTTATCCATGAAAATTGAAACTTTGAGCAATTGGCAGTCTCCTAACCTAAATTCTTTTCACCTGACATCAGGTTTATTTTATTTATTAGAGGGGACGTAAGCCGGCGGTCCCTTCTTCCAAAAATTGGTGCGTATCTCCAGTTGAGTGTGATGACCCAACCTCAGTGCAATGGAAGGGCATCACTGTGCCTACAAATTACTACTATACCACAAAATCACATGAATAGACATTCTATACCTTAAAGCTAGACAATATCATGACTCGATGTACAGTACCAGTGGCGCTATCTAGTTTGAGTATGAAAAATTATATACTTAGAACATAATAATATGAAGTTCTCTCTCTGAAGTCTGAATGGATGTTTTGTAAGTTTGTTTTTCCTTCACGCCACAACGACTGAAGTTTGAATCGATCTGGCTGAAATTTGGAATGGAGATAGCTTATAACCCAACATAGGCAACTTTTAGGGTTCCGTACATCAAAGGAAAAACGGAACCCTTATAGAATCACTTTGTTGTCTGTCTGTCTGTCTGTCTGACTGTCTGTCTGTCTGTCTGTCTGTCTGTCTGTCTTTCTGTCTGTCTGTCAAGAAACCTACAGGGTACTTCCCATTGACCTAGAATCATGAAATTAGGCAGGTAGGTAGGTCTTATAGCAGACATTCGGGGAAAAATCTGAAAACCGTGAATTTGTGATTACATCACGCAAAATAAATTAAATTGTGGTCATAAACTAATAAGTAATAAGGATTTTAAATTTTCAGAGTAAGATAACTATATCAAGTGGTATCATATGAAAGGTGTGCATTCTAACCTGTGCATTCTAAAACAGATTTTTATTTATTTTTATGCATAATAGTTTTTAATTCATCGTGCAAAAAGTCGAAAAAATACGACTGTAGTACGGAACCATCGTTGCACGAGCCTGACTTGCACTTGGCCGGTTTTTTATCTTGGAAAAGATTTCCCGCGGGATTCAAAAGAACCTATATCCACGCAGGTCGTGGCCATAAAGTCGTGGGCATCACCACATAGTGAATCAATTCAGTGATTTTCATATAAGTCAATGCATAAAAGAAATTAATAATAATAAAACAGCTTCGCGTTGGTGTGGTTGTAGTTAGGTAGAAGATAGTAACATCATAATTTTTCGTATCTAGTTAAAAATAATATTTTTACACATGACTATGACACGTGAAACGTGTTTCCAGATTTATTGTTTGCCGGATTCGTAATGTTTACTCTAATAATAAACACGTCAGTAGACCAAGCACGATCAATGCGATATAATATCTCTCTCGCAGTCTGTATCATCATCATCATGATCAACCCATCACCGGCTCACTACAGAGCACAGGTCTCCTCTCAGAGTGCGAAGGGTTTTTGGCCATAGTTTACCACGCTGATTGGCAGACTTCACACACCTTTGAGAACATTATGGAGAACTCTCAGGCATGCAGGTTTCCTCACGATGTTTTCCTTCACTGTTAAAGCAAGTGATATTTTAATTACTTAAAAACGCACATAACTCCGAAAAGTTAGAGGTGCGTGCCCGGGATCGAACCCCGACCTCCGATTGGACGGCGGACGTCCTAACCACTAGGCTACCACAGCTTCTGTATACCTAATGCCAATTACATACTGCGTAAGGGGCGCCTACCGGTGAAGATGGAAGGAGAAGGCTTTTTGCTGACTAAATTCTAAAGGTTAGGTTTCGAGAATGTATTATGAGCCTGGGGCCAGATCTTGTAGAGTATACTGAAAAATAGGTATGATACCTCAAAATAGCGTTTCAAAATAACATTTTCATAAACTTATTTTGTTTTAAGCATGATTTTATGTTCTTTAAACAATACTTACTGGTTTTTTCCAATCGTGGTCTACTCGCTAGTCGCTATGCTGTAAATATTTGTTTTGATTTTCGCAGAAACTCTAAATTTACTTTATCTTTTAGGTATGATCTAACAAACTATTGTGTACTAGCTTATGCTCGTGTACTACACAAGTTTCAAACCCCTATTTCACCCCCTTACGGGTTGAATTTTTAAAAATCCTTTCTTAGCGGATGCCTACGTCATAAATAACTACCTGCATGCCAAATTTCAGCCCGATCCGTCCTGTAGTTTGAGCTGTGCGTTGATAGATCACTCAGTCACCTTTTCCTTTTATATATTTAGATTAGAGTAAAATTTTACTCTAATCAGGTAGATACTCTACCAGGTAGAGTATCAACCTGTAACAACTTTAAATTGTGTAATAGCCCGTACAAAAAGACTTCTCTTACGCCATTTTAACTCTATGGGTCAACTGTCATCTCAAAACTACGGTTCAACTTTAAAATAAGGACAAAAATCGTACTTTTGACATGAAATTTCAAACATAAAGTTGAAATGGCGTAAGAGAAGTCTTTTTTACGCATTATGTCTACGGGTTCCTATAGTACTCAATAAATATTTTATTATATCTTTTTTTCCAGAAAAATGAAGACCAAGGAGAAGATTGGTATTAGCCACATCAGCGGTAGCACCGTCACCATCGACAATGACAGGTAGGACCTACATACTCTTTACAACTCTTTGTATAGTCCGTAAAAACTGACGCCTCACGCGCCATTTTAACTTTATGTGGCAATTGTTTCGTCAAAAGTATAGTGCGCGACAGGTCGAGATGGCAATCGGGGTGTAAGGCGGGGTGACGCACCACACACCCGCACGTCACACGCGCTATCCCGCACTAGGTTCTGTGAAATTCCTAGCGAAATCGGGAACTACACTATCACCGCATCGTTAACTACATAATCTTAAAATAGAATCTACATGGGTTCCAAACGCGCCCTAACAACAAACTCATCTTTAGTCCATGAACCTTTGACCTGACCATGACCGCGGAGCAATAAAATAATGGTCAATACCAAAGGTGAGTGGCTTCACAGTAAGTGGTTTTCAATGGCAGCTTGATGGCAGCAGTCTCAATGGCAAGTGAGTGCAGTAGCCAGTTATAAGAGCTGAATACATAATTACTATTGTAGTAGACTGTAGGCTCTATATAGACGTAGCAAGATGAAGCGTTTTAAATCACATGCTTTATATTCATTAGATCAATTAATTATGGTTGATTAATATTGCTTTCGCAACAGATGATTCGACCACAGATTATATCGGGGATAGAACCTCTGACCTCCCTCAAAGAAGGTGGACGTACTAACCACTAGGCTATTAGGACATTTTAGAAAACTCAAAATATAAAAAAACAGGCCAAGTGCGAGTCAGGCTCGCGCAATGAGGGTTCCGTACTACAGTCGTATTTTTTCGACATTCTGCACGATAATTCAGAAACTATGATGCATAAAAATAAATAAAAATCTGTTTTAGAATGTACAGGTGAAGACCTTTCATATCCCCACTTGTTATAGTCACTCATTTCGAAAGTTGAAAATACTAATTATTAGTTCATGACCACAATTTAATTTTTTGTGTGTGATCTAACCCTAAATTCACGGTTTTCAGATTTTTCCCCAAATGTCAGCTATAAGATCTAACTACCTGCCAAATTTCATGATTCTAGGTCAACGGGAAGTATCCTGTAGGTTTCTTGACAGACAGACAGACAGACAACAAAACCGATAGGATTTGAACTTGCGCTGGAAAACGTAATAAAAAAAATATAAGTACTTATTCCTAGTATAGATTTTCAAAATGCCTTCGAGCCTCGAGAACTCATTGTGTTTCCGGCATAGGTTTCCGGGATACATTGCAGGGAGAACTATTCGCTGTCTCAAAACGTCGCTGGCTGATTTGCAAAACTTATTTAAAAATTCGCCAAAAGCAAAATCTGAAATTCGTTTTGAATCCGTGAAAATACGGATTTTGACGACCTCCCTGGCGCATTGGTAAGCGCTGTGGTCTTGTTTGTGGGAGGTCCCGGGTTCGATTCCCGGCAGGGGTTTGGAATTTATTAACTTCTAAATTTCTAGTCTGGACTGGTGGGCGGCTTCGGTCGTGGCTAGTTATAACCCTGCCTAAGCCGTACAGCCAAGCGATTTAGTGTTGAAGTACGAGCATAGAAACCAAAGGGTATGTGGTTTAATGAAAACTGCCATACCCCTTCCAGGTTAGCCTGCATCCATCTTAGATTGCATCATCACTTTCCACCAGGTGAGATAACAGTCAAGAGCTTGTATCTGAATTAAAAAAATACATTTCCGTACTTATCCCGAATAGTGTGGCTAGTTTTTGCTATATTATATGTCGAATCATCGTAAATGCCCGGACTTTTATGAATCCCTAGCTTATGCTCGCAGCTTCGTCCGCGTGGACTTAACATAATTTAAACCCCTATTTTACCCCCTTAGGGATTGAATTTTCAAAAATCCTTTCTTAGCGGATATCTACGCCATTTATTCTTAATCTATTCTGTTAAAATAGTTTTAATTATAATTTTAAGTAATCTCTTTTGGCCTTCTGTTATACCTAGATTTAAATTTAATTAATAATTATGTATTTACACTGTTGATTACTTTCAAATAAACAAAACATAAATAAAAAAATAGCTCTCTGCGCGCCAAATTCTAGCCCGATCCGTCCAGTAGTTCGAGATGTGCGTTGATAGATCAGGCAGTCAGCTTTTCCTTTTATACAAATAGATAGATTTACCGAATCCCTATAGTGGAGCCTAGCTGTACCAAACTTGCCATAGGTGTTGAAACTATTTCTATAGCGCGCTGCGTGTTGTTTCTGTTTATTCGTTTTTCATCGGAAGCAGATTGTGACGATGTACGTACTTAAGGTACAATAAACGACCTTGTGACCAAAGAGCGCTCTCTTCCTTCCTTTACTTTGAGGACAAGATACGTACTTATTATGATAAACCTACTTGTATTTTGTACGTGTCTTTACCTAGTGGCTAACACGTCCGCCTCCTATTCGGAAGGTCGGGGGTTTGATCCCGGGCCTCGAACTTTTCGGAGCTAGATACTAGATAGCTAGAGCTGAGAGTTCTTCATAATGTTCTCAAAAGGTGTGTGAAATCTGCCAATCCACACTTGGTCAGCGTGGTGGACTATGGCCTAAATCCTGAGAACAAACCTATGCTCAGTAGTGGACCGGCGATGTATTTATCATGATGATTTTGTACGTAATAATTGAAGCTATTTTCCTTAAAACTCACTTTTTGCAATTGATGGCAACGATAATTGCGAATTCTTTAAACTTTTTTTATTTTTCAAACATTTTAATTGCACTTGCATTATTTGATGTAAATCTTGAGGGATTTGTAATAAGAGAATAATATTAAAAATAATACAATAGAATAATCTAAATATCCATACTAATATTATAAATGCGAAAGTGTGTCTGTCTGTCTGCTAGCTTTTTACGGCTCAACCGTTCAACCAATTTTGACGAAATTTGGTACAGAGATAGTTTGTATCCCGAGGAAGGACATAGGCTACTTTTTATCTCGGAAAATTAAAGAGTTCCTACGGGATTTTCAAAAACCTAAATCCAGACGAAGTCGCGGGCATCATCTAGTATAATATAAAAGGAAAAGGTGACTGACGGACCGACTGATCTATCAACGCATAGCTCAAACTACTGCATGGATCGGGGCCCGATCATCGGGCTGAATTTCGGCATGCAGATAGCTATTATGACATCTGCTACGAAAGGATTTTTGAAAATTCAACCCCTATGGGGTGAAATAGGGTTCTGAAATTTGTGTAGTCCACGCGGATGAAGTCGCGAGCATAAGCTAGTAATATTACAAAAGGCATTTTTCACTTATTACGATAAGAACCAGGAACCTGTTTGTAGAGGTAGATTATCTCAAACTCATATGTTTCTAGGCTGACTAGACTTCATGACTGTCTAGTTCCTAGTACTACATAAAAGCCGTTGCACATAGGTAATGGCAACCATACAATGTATGGTTTACGATTATTGTCATTACTGTACCTACTATGATTATACTTATGATAATAAATCAATAAGTAACGAACACACAGTGGAACACACAATGAGTGAAGAATTAGTAGGCATAATTTACGGAATATCATTATTATCAAAGTAATACCATATAATATAATCTGTGATAATACTTATATTCAACACGTACCCATAAGAATAGGTATAACATGAAACAGAAAAATATTTACATAAATTATCACAAAAAAACCAGCCAAGTATGATTCAGTCTTGCGCACTGAGGATTCCGTACTAAGTACAATCGTATTTTATCGACATTTTGCACGATAAATCAAAAACTTTGGGTTGTTATTCTAAGCAAAAACTATTATACCTATTAATAAATAAAAAATCTGTTTTAGAATGTAGGTACAAGTAAAGTCCTTTCATATGATACCCCATTTGGTATAGTAATCTTACTTTGAAAGTTGAAAATAGCAATATTTGTTCATGAACACATTATAATTTTTTTCTTGTGATGTAATCACAAATTCACAGTTTTGAGATTTTCCCCTCATGTCTTCTATAAGAACTACCTTCTTGCCAAATTTCATGATTCTAGTTCAACGGGAAGTACCGTATAGGTTTCTTAACAGACAGACAGACAACAAAGTGATCCTATGAATGTTCCGTTTTCCTTTTGAGGTACGGAACCCTAAAAATTCACATTTACATAAAGAACCGTCCAAGTGATCATTATTGGACAAAGTGGGTTTTTCATAAGACCCTAATTTTGTATGTACATATGAGGCAGATATTTACTTTATAAATATAAATGCTCCCGGCTATACTCACGCGGTTAGTCGATGTAAGCCCAATTAATTCAGTTATTAAAAATAAAATGAATTTGTCTGTGGCCCGCTGCTCTGTAGTCTGTTCCTATTAAAAGATTCCCACAATAAAATCCCGTTGAGCAATGTCGGTTACTCTAGTTCTCCTACGGATCTCCTCATTTCTGATTTGATCACGTAGAGAAACTCCAAGCATAGCTCTCTCCATCGCCCACTGAGTGACTCTGAGCTTTCTGATAAGGCCCATAGTTAGCGACCATAATATTGTCTCGGATCCATATGCCATTACTGGCAACATGCACTGTTCGAACAGTAGTATAGAACACAAAAGGGCCCAATATCAGCAGCTGCTGGTTAGTTTCATGAGAGCCCTGACGTTGCCCAATGGGTAATCCCCCATACTACCGTCCATGGATGCGTTTTCGTAAACAGTTGCGTTACTATTGTACCGTGGTGTGGTGTAGGTTCGAACCTTTCACTTTCGACATCGGCATATCTCCCAAAACAAAGTAACTAGCATCTGCATCAGTCGAATTCGTTCCGTGGGCCTCTCAGCTGAATCATATTGCGCGGGAAGAAATGGTAATTATTTATTTATTTATGCATTTTATAATTAAGATTAACATACCTATTTTGATTAATTACTAAAATAAACTGATATTAGACAAATTATTGTGATATTGCCTCAAGTTTACAACTTCATATTAAAAGTGAAATACAATTACTTATTTTTTTTTTAAGTAACACGAATTCGACAGTAATAATTTAAGAAATCATAATAGGTACCTTTACCTTACCTACCTTAAGTTACCTTTGCGTTTGCGCATCGTTCATTTGATAGAGTCTGAACTTTGTACAGTTGTTGTGATAGAAGTTGAAGATCTGTGATAGAACCGTCAACACACGAGCACTCAAAAACATGATGGGCCGTACCTAGTCTCTCGTAGAAGTTGCCGGATGAAGTAATAAATTACTGTGATATTATTTCAGAGAGCTACATTAATCCTACTTCTTTTGCAATGCTCTGTATTCCTGGTGACATCAGAAGACGCAGGCGACAGCAGAGACCTCGCCGACGAGGACTATGACGAGCTCGGTCGAAAACACAGAAAGAAGAAGAAGAAGCATCAGAACAACCCTTGCTATGGAAGGACCTTTGGAGAGAAGTTTGGCCACCATGACTACACGTACATTAATGCTCCAATAACTAATTATTTCTTGGGGTGTGGTGGCATCCCGGTGGGAAATCAACATGGCAACGGACACGAAGGTCATGGCGGTCACGGCGGACATGGTGGTCACGGAGGTCACGGAGGTCACGGTGGTCATGGAGGTCATGGTGGTCATGCAGGTCTGGGAGTTCTCGGCGGTCACGGCAGCCAACCTAATTTCGCCTATGACCAAGGATACAATCAAGGCTATAATCAACCGTACCATAACAGACCCTTCTCAAATGCAGTCTCCGCCGCAGCATCAGGGCTCGGCAACGTGGTGGCCAACTACTTCAACCGGCCCAGAAAATTCAAAAAGCAAGTGAATCAGTATCTAAAGCCGTTATATCACCTATTTTGAAACAGTGTCGTGATAGTTTGGTGTCGAGACTAAGGATTTTGTTGTGCAAAAATTGTTATGTAAAGCTCGATCATGATTCATACAATAGCTTCAAGAGATAGAGCCTAGAGGCATACAGAACAATGACAAAACAATTTGCAAAGACAAACTTATTTTTGTTTTTAAATATACATTTTAATAGGTAGGATATAAGTTCTTTTTACTTGTTATAACCAAATGGTATCGATATCGTGACGAGTATTGTTGCTTTGCGCATTTATTATAAGTTTATTTGGTTTGTATATAAGAGTAATTAAATGTTAATACTTTAGATATTGTACTTAATAGAACAAAATAAATGAATATTCTTTTATTATATACCAGCAATCTGCATGTTATAATATATACCTACTTACTAGAGCTAGTTTAACGTTCTCTAAAATAGAGTATTGTGCGCTCTATCTATTACTAAAAAAAGTTGGCAGCCTTGACCTGCCAGTAATAATTGTGACCGTCAAATACGAGCCACAAAAATCAAAGAGCAGGTGATTTCCAAGCCCGGAGCGAACCATGCACTTACTTTGTCGCCTGCCCACCTCTGAGCTATGTGAGCGTAGTAGACTATGGCTAAAAGGGTAGTTTAGCCATAGTCTACCACGCTGGCCAAGTGCGGATCGACAGATTTCACACACCTTTGAGAACATTTTTTTTTAATACAATAAAACTTAAAGCTAGCCTTATCTAATTACTATATAAATCATGAACGCGTGGAATGGTGCCAAGAATACTGGCTGCATTTCCGCGCTGGACAGCCAGGCTGATCCGCTGCGCAAAAAATGAGCCAGCCCTTCTGTCACCAGTTGAGGCTATTAATCGCGGTGAAATGTCTCGTAAAAAATTTTTAGCACTAAGACTCCATGGCCCCAGGGTCTCCACGGCAAACGGCACAAAAATGTAACTCTCTATAAGAGAGGCATACTTGCGCCGCTTGCCGTTTTCAGCTGTTTCTGCTGCGGCTCCCGGTCTTGATGCTGTCTTCCTGATATGACACGGGGCCAATGTGTCAACGCAAGTTGCGTCCCACATTAGCGCCCGTCCCCGTTCCCAGGGAACCAGCGTCAATCCATCAGGTCTCTTGCCATCATCCCGACTAATCCCTGCCGGCTCAATGAGCGCAGGAATATTTATGGTGGCAAGAGCTCTTTTAATTGTATCGTTAAGAGAGCCATGCCTAAACAGCCTACCGGAGCTCCTTTGGCAAGAGAGTCCGTGGATTCCAAATTTATCAACCTCTTTTCCACACGGACATCTGTGCTGATGGCACAGTGGTGTTCCCAATCTGAGACCTAGAGCCACACGAAAACTTTCGTTATCTAAAAGTGTGCCGAGATTTTTTGATGGCAAGGCATGCAGCCAATACCCAGATTCCTTTTCGGATAATGCTAGAAGCCTGGCACGATCTCTGTCACTTGTAAGATTTTGAACCAAATTCGTATGTGTCAGTTGAACCAATGGCAAATCCCAAAGTTTTTGTGTAGTACGTTCCTTCGGGATGTCGACATTGGGACATCTGACCTTCCAACTCTCTAGGGCCTCTGTGGCATAGGTCAATGATGAATTGGATTTGAGAATTTGAGAGCTAAGCTCTTTTATACTATGCACAGAGGACAGAAAAGCCGGAAGAGCTACACTGGAAATTTTCCTCACGCCGATGCCACCGTACTTGACCGGTAAAGTTGCTTGGTTCCAGGAGTGCTCATCAAAAGTTAAATTTAGAATTTGTTCTAGTGTACTTTTAAGGGTGGCATCCATGTTATCGAGTAGTCCATGAAATTTCCAAATTGGGCTCGCGCGGAGAATGTAAATTAATTTAGGTACAAAAAGGCAATATTTTAGGATCGAAAATGCAATGTGAGAATTTAGAGTGCCCAATTTGTCGGTATTAGCCGAAAATGTTCTGACTTTTTGATCCAAGAGTGGTTGTATGGATTCATTATAAAGAGGAGCACCGAGAAGGCAAAGTGAACGTTTATCAAGTATTTTAATATTAGGTGAAATTTCATTGAATAATTCAGAGGCCAATAGAATTCTTTCTTGCGACAGTTTTTCTGTAAAAAACAATTCGCATTTCGAAAAATTAAGTTCTAAACCAATTTTCCCAAACTGTTGCTTAATATGATTAAGATCAACATTATGAACAACTCTCGGGCATGTACGAGTAGGTTTTCTCACGATGTTTTCCTTCAAGTGATGTTTAATTACTTACTTAAACTGCACAAAACTCCGAAAAGTTAGAATTGCATGCCCGGGATCGAACCCCCGACCTCCTATCAGGATGCGAACGTCCTAGCAACTTGGCTATCACAGCTTACACTGAATACTGAAGACAAAATATGCAAAAGGTCTCATTCAAAAGTTTTTTGAGTCAGGTATTAGCCGTGACCTTGCATGACATACTTTCTTCTTCAAATAAGTGAAGGCAAGTAGAAAGGATAGTGTAATTACTTTTTTGTGATTATTTGTCAAAAGGTGCGTAAACCCCGCGCCAATATAATGCGTACAAAATTGATTCTCACGGGCCGTTTTAACTTTGTGTGTCAACTGTCATCTCAAAAATACGATTTGAGTCCTAATTTTAAAGGTGAACTTTTGACATGTCAGTTGACACAGAGATAAAATGGCACGTGAGAACTCATTTTGTAGAACCTACGTAGTCTTTCGCGGCTCCCTGCGACTCGTCTGATGTCGTCCGTCCACCTAGTGGGGGGTCTTTCAAGTTCCAAGACTGCGTCTTCCGGTGTGAAGTCGTCATTCCAATACCATGGGACCCCAACGTCTATCGGTTTTACGAACTATGTGCCCTGCCCACTGCCACTTCAGCTTCGCAACCTGTTGAGCAATGTTGGTTACTCTAGTTCTCCTACGGATCTCCTGATTTCTGATTTGATCACGTAGAGAAACTCCAAGCATAGCTCTCTCCATCGCCCGCTGACTGACTCTGAGCTATCTTATTTTAAGTTAGCGACCATGTCTATATTACTATATTGTCATAGCTATATTACTATATTGTAATATTTTTCTTTTTGAATAGAGTAGGTAAATGCTGAGTTTATTGTCCCCACTATTTAGGAGAATTCGATTTCCGGATCGGTGGTAGAATCTTGATGTAGCATAAGTGCCTCAAGACGCCTAAGTGCCTAAAGTCCAACATGAAATAAAGTTATTTTAGCGTTTACGTGAGTAAAGCCGTTTTATCATACATGTACAGTGAAATAAAGTTATTGAATTGAAAGAGCAACCGCTGAGTTTCTTGCTGGCTCTTCTCAATTGGAAGCATTGCGGCCCAGTAGTAGATTTTATTAACGATTCAAAAGTACATGAAGAGTTAATTGAATAAAAAACCTTTCTAGTTCTAAATCAAATCAAATCATAAATTTTATTGCCTTTAAGTTGCTGAGTGCTGACATAAATTATATAAGGAACACAGAAAAATATTTATAATACAGATAAAGAACAATTAATTTGTAGGCTCTTCACCACCAGAAGGATGTAATTATGATTGAGATTGAAGACTAAATCACTAAAAGTAACCTTAGGTAATGGTTAACCGGATACGTCAGGATTTTTAGATTAACCGACCCTTCGTGGGCACACTGACAATATTCTCGCACACTACGAGAGTCAACCCAAACTACCCTCGACGATAACTATAGCAACCCTCACTAACTATCAGTCATGACACCAACGTCTACTATGAGTATTGACTACACTAACTAGGGCCCTACCTACCCCGGCTCCTCCATCCCCATACCGGTCCCAGACCAACCATCTAACCTAGCACACCACAACCTAGTACTATAACCTCAACATCTGAAACCACATTAGGTTACAACAACAATTATAATTACCTACAGTACGACATACATAGTGTCTACTGAGTAGTGCCCTCGGCAAGAGCCACACGAATAATGAATTACTACAAACGGCGTGTCCGATTTTATAGTCTCACAACGACGGTGGGGACGATGACGTGATGTTCAATGAGCAAAGTGTTTACAATTACATGGCGGCATGCCTACAAATATTATATTATATTTTATTTCTATTGCTATATTTGAATAATTAATTATTAATATTGTTCAGCAGGAGCTTTCCGTCGTGTCAACAGATCCTGAGTATGGAGACCAAGTCGAGTCAGTTGGAGGGGGACAACATCGACAACCACCACCACCACGTCACACATCCCACCTCGTGAGTGCCGCCCCCCCCCTGGGATCAACTTTACAACCAATAGCTTTTGAATGTTTATTTTTTAAACAATTTAAAAAATAAACATTCAACATCCCACATCTTATAACTAAGAGTTGGTTATATCTTCTACTTCACTTCTTCCACTTGAGCATTACAGTCACATCATCATCATCATCATCATCATCATCAGCCTGTGGACTTCCACTGTTGGACATACCTTCCCTAAAGAGCGCCACCACACCCGATCCTCAGCCTTCCCGCCAGCCTGTTTATATCGTCGGTCCATCGTGCTGGAGGGCACAGTCACATACCTCCACTATATACATACAGTAACCTCAAGCAGAAGAAGCGCTGGAATAAACTTTGTCATGTGTGGCACAACTATAAAAAGGTTCCAGCTCAGCATTATGGTGTATACACAAGAGTATACAGCGCTGATTTACTTAACCTACACAATAGTAACAATAACACTAATAATAATAATTATTATACTGACAATATTAATTTAACATCTTATGTATAGTCCGTACAAAATGAGTTCTCATTCGTCATTTTAACTCTACGGGTCAACTGCTATGTCAAAAGTACGGTTCACGTCCAAAATAAGGACTATAATCGTAAGATTTTTAAAAAGATTATTAGCCAAATTGCTGACTAACATTCCCCTTTCCCCTCCAATTAAGCGTAAAGCTTGTGCTAGGAGTAGGTACGACAATAGTGCAACGGGTGGGATTTGAACCGGCGACCTTTCGGTTTTCAGTCCGCTCCTATAACCGTTGAGCTATCGAGGCTCTAAATTTTGTACGCATTATACCTACTTCTAACTTAATTATTATTTTCACGCTTGCGTTTGCTTGAGGAGGTCTAGATTAGAACGCGCTCGCCTAGAAGATGTATTGCGTGCACCGGCACGTCTGAATGTTAGGGTTAAGTGAATAAATGGATTGGAAGGTGTCATCAATGTACAATAAGTACATAAGTGCCACGTGAGTTGCATTGCAAGGCATGCCGGCTAGTAGTCCCGCAAATTGCTATTGCGCTGGAACCATGTCTCATGACTTCATTTTGACGTCAGCAGACAAAAATATACCATCAGCTCAAAACTTCAGTCTAGTGCTGACGTCACTAACATGGCGGCCACGCTCATTAGCAATTTGCGTGACTTATTGTGTAGGTACCATAAATATCGTAATAGAAATCAATAATCCATACTTTATATTATAAAAGTGCGAAGGTGTGTCTGTTTCTATATGGGTTTTCACGACCCAACAATTATACCGAAATTATGTACAGAGTCAGCTTACATCCCGGAGACAGATAAAGGGATTCTTATCCCGGAAAATCATAGAGTTCCCACGGGATTCTGAAAGGCCCATTCATTAATCGTTTTATATGATATATGGATATAAAGGTAGCTTGCGTTCCGGAAATCCACATAGGCTACTTCTTATCCCGGAACAGTTCCCACGGGAGTTTTGAAATCTAAGTATATCCACGCGAACAAAGTTACGGGCATCATCTAGTAATATTATAAATGTGATTGTCTCACAGCCGTACCTACTCAGCGTCGCTTAGTAGTTACTTAAGTTTAAACGCCGAGTTAAAACGAGACATAGCTATATCTCTCACATAAATCTGTCTCGTTTTAACTTAACGATTAGCGACTCTGTTAGGTGGCTGCTTCTTCCTGCATGTTTAGCAGTGGGAGGGCGGGCGGTGCATTTCGCATGCTACATGTTGCACTATATAGATTCGACCTGTTTCAGCGGATTATAGCAAATTAAGCTTTGGTTCATTGTATAATGGGAATTGAAAATATAGTGTAAGCTGTAGGTACATATTATATATGTGAACTCCAAAACTCGAATTGCTCAGGTTCGTTTTTACATTATTAGGCTTTTACACTCTATTTAACGAAAACTCTTTATAACGCAATAAATTACCCGGACCCACCAATTTCGCTATAATAGACATTCGCTATAATATACAGTGTAAACACACTGTATGTGAATCTAAATATATAAAATGAAAAGGTGACTGACTGACTGGTCTGTCAACGCACAGCTCAAACTACTGAACGGATCGGGCTGAAATTTGGCATGCAGCTAGCTATTATGACGTATACATTCGATAAGAAAGGATTTTCAAAAAAAAGAATATTCAAAATCGGTCCAGGCGTTTTTGAGTAATCGGGGAACAAAAAAAAAAAAAAAAAAAAAAAAAAAAAAAAAAGATTCCGACGAATTGAGAACCTCCTCCTTTTTTTGAAGTCGTTTAAAAATTCAACCCCTAAAGGGGTAAAATAGAGGTTCGAAGTTTATGTACTCCACGCGGTTGAAAATAGTACCCCTATAGATGCACTCTTGCTCTATTTCTGTAAAAGCGAATTGAACAGTCTATTGGAATCTAGAGTTGTTGCAATTGGATCATCAGCATCAGCACTCTTTTTATAAAAAAAATTGCTCTATTTATCAGATATTTGGACACACTGCTGCACTTGTTCCGTGGAAACATCGGCTCCGGGCT
Source organism: Maniola hyperantus (assembly GCF_902806685.2). Taxonomy (NCBI): domain Eukaryota; kingdom Metazoa; phylum Arthropoda; class Insecta; order Lepidoptera; family Nymphalidae; genus Maniola; species Maniola hyperantus. Next base: position 2,441,249 of record NC_048564.1, read on the forward strand.
GCTGGCGATGGGAGACGCCTTCAAGAATGGCGGCATCATCTTCTCGCCCATCATGACCGCCATCCTCGGCATCATCTGCGTACATTCGCAACATTTACTGGTAACTTATATTATAGTCTAAACTCTTAAATGCTGTATAGTTTAGGTTTAGGTATTTTTTGTGGCTTCTATGCTTGGAGTTTCTCTACGTGATCAAATAAAAAATGAGGAGATCCATAAGAGAACTAGAGTAACCGACATAGCTCAACGGGTTACAAACAAACAACAAATCTTTTCTCTTTTTAAGTTATAGTGTAGAGTATCGATTAGTCACTTTGATAATGCCCGCGTGGATTTAGGTTTCCGAAAACAAGACAAGCCGCCAAGCGCTTACGAGCATGAAGAAACCAATATTGTAAGCGTTTTTTCTTTTTGTGTGGAAAAAAAAAAAAAAAATCTGTGAAAACTCTTTTATTTTCCGGGATAAATAAAATAGCCTATATCCGTCTCGGAGTGCAAGCTATATCTATGTAGGTGTATTAAATTTCACCCAAGCGAAGCCGAGTGGATCAGCTTGTCTTATATATACCTACGTTAGCATAACAAAAGAAAATCTTTTCTAATAATTTTCACACTTTGCCAAAATTACTTAAAAGGATTCAAATCCTGTGTAAAATTGCCACACGCAAAAAAAGCATCATCCAAACCTGCGCATCCAAAGCGATTATGAAGCAGGAGCGTCAGCAACATGGCAGTCGCCTCCCACGACATCAAATGGCGCCATGCACACCTACGCGAATACAACGCAATTTGACCACGTCTGCAGAGTGGGACGCATGTGTCTAGGTGATCTACTGATCAGCAACAATGCACTAACAAATAGAGTTAAATATCATTTACCTTAAATTAAATATTACAGTCACTTGAGTACCCCGAAAAGATACAATAACGTAATAATCTACCTAGGAATTAGTAACACAGAGATACAGAGCTTTATAACAAGCCCAAGGAGTTATTGAGATCAGTCTTTGGAACGAGATGTTTGAAATAGATTTTCACCGGTTTGCTCCGGTGCGGTCACGAAGCACGCTCCGCCACCTTGCTCTTCCGTTGTAGTGTCCATAGCAGAAGCTTTGCGTCAGCAAAAACCGCCTAGGCTGTTCCACTGATCTCAGCGACGAGCGACCCGTGCGTTCTTCGGGTATTCGCCATAATGTCCTCCGTTCGCTTGGCATTAAATCAACATTCCATTCACAAGCCATAGTCGTATTTTGTCCAAAAATTAATCGAGTGAGCGATTCGCATTGTAATCGCGTAGGTATAGATTCGCGTCGTGAACGCTACCACATCCCACGTTCATGATGCGCAAGTGTGGCCGTAGCTTAAGCAGTTTGATGTTGCCTTTCTACAGCTGGACTGCTCCGAGGAGATGTACAGGAAGACGAAGCGGGACAGGCCGCCGGGGTTCGCGGACACGGTGGCGCTGGTGTTCGAGCACGGGCCGGCGCGGCTGCGGCGCCTGGCACCCGCCATGAAAGGGCTCGTCACAACCTTCCTCTGCGTCACGCAGATCGGCTTCTGCTGCGTCTACATCGTCTTCATCGCCAACAACGTCAAGACGGTGAGCGTTACCATGGTGCTTGTAAATATTTTTAAAAGCGGCAATAGTTTAGGGTTCAAACATTCGCCTCCTAGTCGGAGGAAGGCGGGAGAGAGAAGTGGAAGGGCACGCACTTTTAAGTCTTTGAGGTTATGGACGCTATAAGCAATTACGTATACGAAAACATCATACGCTTCAAGCATAGCGCGAGGAAACCTGCATGCCTGAGGGTTGTCCATAATATTCTCAAAGGTGTGTGAAGTCTGCCAATCTGCTCTTGGCCTTTCTGGTGGAATATGACCTAACCCTTCTCCGGCATGTAAGCTAACTCTGTGCCAAATTTCATCAAAATCGGTTAAACTGTTGGGTCGTGAAAAGTTAGCAGACTGACAGACAGACACTAGAGTATTTATAATATTAGTATTTGATGGATTTTGAATAAATTACTTGAATTTTGAAAGTTAATTATGAAGGATATTTTATTTTGTTACAGATATGTGATCAATACGATATCCACATAGACCTGTCCGTTCACATGGTGTTCGTATTCATCCCACTTCTCCCTATATGCTTGATACGAAACCTAAAGTACTTGACTCCATTCTCCACGCTGGCTAACGTGCTGATGGCGTTGGGTGTGGGCGCGGTGCTGTACGAGGCGACGCAGGACTTGCCGCCAGTAGAGACGAGGGTGTACCTGGCCTCCTGGTCCCAGCTGCCGCTCTACTTTGGAACTGCTGTTTACGCCTTTGAGGGCATTGGTTTGGTAAGCGAAATAACGATAACAATTTCCTAAATCTATGTATATAAAACAGTATAAAAGGAAAAGCGGACTAACTTATTGACTGATCTATCAACGCACAGTTCAAACTACTGGACGGATCAGGCTGAAATTTGGCATGCAGATAGCTATTATGACGTAGGCATCAGTTAAAAAAGGATTTTAAAAAATTCAACCCCTAAGGTAGTGAAATAGGGGTTTGAAATTTGTTTAGTTCACACGGACGAAGTCGCGAGCATAAAATATTATTATATAATACTAGCGACCCACCCCGGCTTCGCACGGGTAGCTTATTACAATTTTCATAAGGATCTCTAATTTCTTTCTAAATAAAATATATATATATAGCCTATGTTACTCAAGAATAGTGTAGATCACTTCCAGTGAAAGAATTTTCAAAATCGGTTCAGTAGTTTAAATTAGAGTCCTAATAGAAGAATAGATTTTATCCTTATCCGTTTTACGGCTATCGTATTTCAGTTGTCATCATGCGAGATTTTAGTTCAGTGATAATTGGTATTCGATAATAAAAAATATTTTAAAATGTGCTGTAATTTTGTCAGATTTTTAGAAGATACCTACCTACTAAGATCTTTTTGTCGTTCACAGGTTTTGCCTTTGAAGAATGAGATGAGAAAACCGGAGCATTTCCAGAGGCCGCTAGGAGTGTTGAATGTGGGAATGGTGGTTGTCGGCAGTATATTCATCACGGTGGGCTTCCTCGGCTACCTGAAGTGGGGAGAGAATGTCGCTGGCAGCCTTACTCTTAACCTCAAGCCTGGCAATGTGTAAGACTTTATTTGTTGCTACTCATTTTATGAGCAGGTACAGATGTGTTATATAAAATGTTTCGTCAAAGTATATATATTTTTTATATAATCTTAGGAATCCAAATATAAAAGGAAAAGGTGACTGACTGACTGATCTATCGACGCACAGCCAAAACTACTTGACGGATTGGGCTGGGCATGCAGATAGCTATTACGATGCACCGAAAAGCGCAGCCTTGGAAGACCCCCCACTAGGTGGACGGATGACATCAGGCGAGTCGCAGGGAGCCGCTGGATTCAGGCGGCGCAAGACCGTGGCGTGTGGATGTCCCTACAAGAGACCTATGTCCAGCAATAGACGACTATCGGTCGCTAATGATGATGATGTACTGTTTGTTTCAGGGTCAGTATGACGGTGCAGATCCTCATAACGCTGGCGATCCTGCTGACATATCCGCTTCAGTTCTACGTGCCCATCTCAATCACGTGGCCGGCGCTACGGAAGAAGTACGCGAAGAAGTCGCCCGTCATGAAGGAGTTGTGCTACAGAGCCGCTCTGGTGTTGCTCACTTGTAAGTATTTGCATACCTTTTTCCGTTTAGACTATCATGAGTGATATCACAACCCATATTCATCATCATCATGATCAACCCATCGCCGGTTCACTGCAGAGCACGGGTCTCCTCTCAGAGTGAGAAGGGTTTGACCAGTCTACCACGCTGGCCATGTGTGGATTGATAGACTTCACACACTTTTGAGAATATTTTGGAGGCTATTAATTCTCAGGCGTGCAGGTTTCCTTACGATGTTTTCCTTCACCGTTCAAGCAATATTTAATTACTTAAAACGCACATACCTAACTCCGAAAAGTTAGAGGTGCGTGGCCGGGATCAAACCCCGACCTCCGATTAGATGGTGGACGTCCTAACCACAAGGCTATCGCAGCGTACTACCCATATTATAATTGCAAAATTGTGTTTTTTTGTTAGTTTATCCTTCAATCACGTCGCAACGGAGCAACGGACTGACGTGAGTTTTTGCGTGGGTATAGTTAAAGACCTGGAGAGCGACATAACTTACTTTTTATCCCGAAAAATCAAAGAGTTCCCACGGGATTTTTAAAATCTGACTCCACGCGAACGAAATCAGCTTCAGCTAGTCCATTATACACTTAAATTCGTTATATTTATAATGGACTGTATAGCCCTTATTTTAAAGGTGAATCGTACTTTGACACATAGAGTTAAAATGGCACGTGAAAACTCATTTTATACGGACTATAAATTATATGGTTTGCTTTCAGTCGTGCTGGCGGAGTTGATTCCGCAGCTAGGGCTGTTCATCTCGCTGGTGGGGGCGGTGAGCAGCACGACGCTGGCGCTTATGTTCCCGCCCATCATCCAGCTGGTGTGCACCTACACGAACAACAACAAGGTTCCGCTGCTCATGGTGCTTAAGAACACGCTCATCATCCTGCTCGGGATCTTCATCTTCGTCACCGGCACTTACGTGAGCATTGCTTCCATCGCACAAGCTTTCTAAGCGGTCATTTTCTTTTTGTTAGATTGAGGCTGAGACCTATAGAGCGTACTTTGACTTTATGTAGAGATACAACGCGACAGACATGTCAGACATAAGCCTGAGCAAAGTCAAAGTTCGCTCTATAGATCTCGATCTAAGGGTTATTATTAAACTCGGTTACTGTTAACTTCAATGAAAGCGCGGTAGATTTCAAATATTTATGTGACTGCTTCAAAATATCCTTTAACTGCTCTTAGGTAGTAAGTCTCCCTGCGAAACGACAGGCAGAGCAGTTGTTATAATAATAATAATTTATTTACGAAAAAATATTTACAGGTTACAAAAATTCAGTGTGTTATGTATGGTTAAGTGTAAAACTGCATTAGACACTTTATTAAAGTATAATTTAGCTTGTTACAACTTATCAAATCTTTTATATAAACTCTAAAATGTACCTAATAGAGAGAGAGAGAGAGCCTGGGAGGGCCAGACCTTCGTTATTTTATAAAAGCTGAAAGTTTATTTGCTTGCCACGACACTAAGTATACCTAGGGCCATTTTCGGATGCCGCACCAACCCGTGCTTTCGTGATCCCTTTCGTCAAAGGTTGCCTGGAAGAGATCCCTTTAGCGATAAGGCCGCCTTTGCATGCTACAGCTATTAGATTAAAATCCTTGTATGTTTTCATTTTGTTCACTTGTGTTATGACTTGTGTGCAATAAAGTATAAATAAATAAGTAAATAAAATTAAGTCCCTGGCAATACATGACGTGATTTCTAATAGATACTATTCCGGAGAAAATATAAAAAATTACAATTTATACTTTGACGTAAGAAATTTTACACATTTGTTACCTGGTATCTCTAAAAGCCACCATGATCCAAACTTCATAGTCGCCAATCGTTCTTCCCTGTGTTGGGGACAATACGCAAAGAAACTTACAGCTTTTATAAAATAACGATGGTCTGACCCTCCCGGACTCTTAGTCCATAAGTATGAAGTAGGTAAGCTAATAGTGTAATTAACTAGAATCTAATTTTTCTCAAGGGCCAAAGGCTGACAAAACTACAAAACTTTGACTCGAATAGTCAGACACTTCAAGTTAGTGGTACCTATAGTACGCGACAGGTTGATATGGCAATCGAGGAGGGAACGCCCCGCACAGCCCCCGCGCTAACCCAGTGCGGGCGAGCGCGGGTGACGTGCGGGTGTGCGGCGCGTCCCCCTGCCTCATAGCCCGATTGTTATCTCGACCTGTCGCGGACTATAGATACGTACTCATAGGGCAGTCAGTAGTCTTAAAGTTGAGAAAAACTGTTACGTTATTATATTTTACAACTAAGCTAGATACATAATTTGTAAGATGCATTATCAGGTCCATAGATTAATTATTGGTCTCGCTCATGATCAGGGGTGAAAGTAAAAATGTGCCGTTTTAAATAGAAAATTCACACACCTGTTTTCTAAGGACAAATATCTTTTCAACGGGTGGGATTTTATCGTCGTTAACTTAATTAAATCAAGAATATTAGTAGTTTTTGTACTACAAAAGTTTTAAATGGCGAATGTTGAGCCACGTAGGTTCAATTATTTTTATTCCGAGTAACCACTATAGGTTAAAACGAGAACTTCATACTTAACCCCTATTGTATCATTGTAATTGTTAACTTAGACACTTTATGGAGTACCGAAACATTTGTTTATCGATCGCCAAGTCGGTCGAAGATACGACGTTAGTAACCTACTTCGAAGTTACGCCGCTAATATTTTATATTTAACCTAAGTTCAATTAGACGAGAGACTGTTGTCCGTAGAGGACAAAAATGGGCCACGAATGGCATCGAATAGCGCGCACCATGGACGTATTTTGCGGCGAAACACCGTAGTAAAAGATGAGCTTTTGTCCTCCGCGGACAATAGTCCATGGTCTGCGCAGGCTCTAAAGGTAACTAAATGGAATAGAATAGTTTCTAGATGGAATAAGTACATATTATTATAAGTAATATGCTATTATGCCAAAATTGGGCATTAAATTAAAGTGATAGTTTTGTGATGATCTATATTACATAGGTAGGATTAATATTTTTGCAAACGACGTAAAGCGAGGTTTAGATTAGCAACAAAACTTGCAGAAATTGACTTCCGCAAGCTATTTCTACCGTGTAAACAATCACGTCAAGCTCACTTCCGCAAGTTTTGTAACTTGCTGGACTTGCCGCAAGTCACAAATGTATGTACATGTACAATTTATTGCTCTTAGTGTAAACAATTCTGCAAGTACTTGCGGAATAACTTGCAAGAAGTTCTTGCTAGTCTAAACTTTGCTGGAATATTTAGAATTTAGTTAAGTGTTTAACTATTTAAAAGTAATACCTCAAAAATGTGTATTGTATTTAAATATCTAAGTTTCGCTCGATTTGATTAATAAGTACAGATTACAGGGCACAGGCAATACTTTCTAATAATATGGGATACTGTAGGGTGTGCATTGGTCACTCAACGTTCAAATTGAAACTATAAGCCCGCAAATTGCTATTGCGCTGGAACTATGTATCATTAACATCGAAGTGACGTCAGCCGAAATATAAATTTACCATCAGCTCGAAAGTTCAGTCTAGTGCTGACGTCACTAAAATGGCGGCCACACGCATAAGCAATTTGCGGGACTTATACCTAAACATTTTTACGGAAATCTGGCAAACCATAGACAGATATTTGTTTCTAGAACGTATCTACCAAACATCGTTGAGTTTGAATCTTTATATATTACCTACTAGATGATGCCCGCGACTTCGTCCGCGTGGAATTAGATTTTTAATAATCCCGTGGGAATTCTGTGATAGCCTATGTCCTTCCCCGGGATACAAGCTATCGCTGTACTAAATTTCGTCAAAATCAGTTGAACGGATGGGCAGTGAAAGGCTAGCAGACAGACAGACAGACAGACAGCCAGGCGGACAGACAGACAGACACACTTTCGCATTTATAATATTAGTATGGATTTACTGTTGTTAATACTTACCAATTTTATTTAAAAAGATAATTATTTTTATACGAGCGTTTTGTGGGATAAATGTTAGTTACGTAAGTAGGTATAAATTATTAATTTTACTAACGATAAAATATTTTCCTATGGAAATGCTAGAATAAATAACTTTATTCAGCTGTGATACTGATGAAAAATATAATAACAATTTGATACGCGCAACTATTTATATTATTTATAACTATTGACTTATCGGATACCACGGGCTAAGCCCGCAACTTCATCCGTGGATATAGCTGTTTGAAAAAATCTTGTTGGAACTCTTTGATTTTCCGGGATAACCAGGTATTTAACTGTACCTACCTACCCATTGAAAAAAACCACATCGATCCAGTATTACGTTCCGTTGACAAACCAACAAACAAACACGTTTAGGCTCAAGATCAATCATTTGTTATTATTAGGTACTATATTGTAAATTTGCCTTTTTACTTTATATGAGAAAATCGGGTACTTTAATTAAAAAAGAAAAAATACGATCAGTTTGTTATGTTAAAATAGGATGGTTTTACGACGCAATGTCAAATTAGACCAGCCTACTGATTCACTAACTCAGTGTCTAAGGGTGCCTGTCCACTAAACCGGAGCGGAGCGGAGATGTGTATAGTTGAACAATCAGAGCCTTGTCAGATGACGTAATAAAATTATCACGTTATTTACCGACAATCTGATTGGTCTGCTCAACACATCTCCGCTCCGCTCCGCTTCAGTGGACAGGCAACCTTACTCTGAGTGATAGCCACCAAGCTCATTTGACATTTAAACTCAATGAAGCAGCAATATAGAAAAAACCAATGTCAAATGAGCTCGGTGGCTATCATTCAGTGTTAGACACTGAGTTAGCTAATCACCCCGACCATTGCAACATTTGATCGCTATCATGTTTTTGAATATCATCAGGAGACTATTTGATGGACTTGCGAATAAAGTATTACTTTTAAATGTTTGTTTCATTTTTAGTGTTCCGTCTTTTGGTATTACTCCAACTTTGATAGACTTACGAATAAAATATTCCTTTTCAATGTGTTTTATTTTAGTGTTACGGCGATTACGCACTGCACTTCCGTCATCAGAGTTCTATCCGTCATCCCTGAGGATACCAGCGATTATCTTATTAATTAACTAATAATCTACGACATATTCATAAGCTACCATACAAAACAAAAAGGAACGTATTTTCACGGACTCGGAACGGAGGAGTGCGTAACCGCCGATACTCTAAGGAATTAGCAAGTTCACATGCAGAAGTCGTTGTCATCGTCAAACAATTTATCAATTCATTCTTCTTTCACTACCCTAGACATTATTTAAAAGGAGTTTTCGGGTACATAAAAACAAATAAAGAAATCTAGAAAGTTTATGGAAAAAAACGTATACTACTTGAACAAACTCGCGAGCGCACGTGGCATTTCAACTTATAAATAAATTAACTAAGCCTATAAGTAGATTAGTTTGGTGTTCCCATACTCTTAAAGCACTTACTTACGTTTATATGGAAAAAGCAGGCTTGCGCGCTCTTTTAATCTAGTAATGCATAAATTTTAAGTTCTCACGCGCCATTTTAACTTAATGTGTCAACTGGCATGTCAAAAGAACGATTTAAGGCCTTTATTATAAAGGTGAACCGTACTTTTGACATAACAGTTGACACATATAGCTGAAATGGCGCGTGAGTTCTCATTTTGTACGGACTTTCGCTCTACAATAAGTTGAATGAAGTAAGTAAGTGTAAGCAAAAATGCGAAACGTAACCCGGGGAAACATGGAACACTACTTTTTCCAAGAGGCTTTATAAATACTACAACAAATAATACAAAAGTCGAAACAGTACCGATACATAACTTTGTACTCAAATAAATACTTGGAGCCCTAATACATATAAGTACACACATCAAACAGTCTGCTCGGCGTGCCATTAGAATACTATTATCTTATTACGTGACTGGTAAATGTATAAAAGGAGGACACCAAAACAAAAGAGTGATATTATGAAATTCAGTACAACATTATTACACCCGTTTGGATGATATAATGGTTATTACGTCATTGGGTGTTTTAATGTTGGCAAGAAGCTATCTGTTTCAGAATCTTTTATACAGGATTGATATTATGGGTGTAGATAAAGTCTTGTATGCAACTGTTGATAATTATTAGGAATTAAAACACTCAAGTGAACCCCACTTTCGTGTTTTAATACCCATCTTTATACAACAGTTGCATAAATAACTATTAAATAACCGAATGACGATTATATTTTTAGTATAATATAATCGTCATTCGGTTAGAAGCTATAGAATTTTGCATACCAGCTTAAGGGTGCCTGTCCACTGAAGCGGAGATGTGCTGAGCAGACCAATCAGAATGTCGGTAAGTAACGTAATAACTTTATTGTCTTCTGACAAAACTCTTATTGGTCAACTATACACATCTCCGCTCCGCTCCGCTCCGCTTCAGTGGACAGGCACCCTCAAATAGCACGACAAATGTAGTAAAAGTGTCCTGCTTTATGACAAAGTTAACACATTGTTTACGATATATGAATATGAACACAAGCACAACTTTGGATATCTATAGTAAAAATTTTAAGTGCTTGTGTTCTGTGAACAATAATGAGATGTTCGATTTAATACCCACGTCGAAAATAGCTGTTTTCTAATGGCATACCGTACTTACTACCCACAATTTAGTGCCAGGGTTGGCATATTTTTAAACATTTATTTATTTAAATAAGTTTTAAACATGTTTAGAACAAAAAATCCTTCGTTTTCAAACTGGGTTTTTCCAACCCTGGTCAGTGCCCCCGCAATGAACAAACATTTGATCGGCCGATTGTCTAGTTGATGCTTAAATAATACAACCATAGTTGGAAATGAAGATCAACTCAACGTTTCATACTTAAGAATACAAACCAAAAGCTATACTAGTGACTTTTCTATACTTGTGTTGTCTCGCTGTATGTTTGTGATTAATCGACACAATACAAATTATAAAACACCTGTAGCAGACTTTGTACAACTTGATCTCGACAACGTTGACATATTTCGAGTATCGAAACACTATAACGTCAAAGCAAAACGGTCCTAAGCCTTGTCCGAATTCGTCCATAAATCCACAGCCAGCGTCATAAGATTGTAAAACCAAAATCGGTAGCACTTGATAAATAAACCTCAAAACAATGAACTTTAGATCCATTTTACTCTAACTTTATGTCTCGATCAACGTTGTCGCGATGTGCAAAGTGGTACTGAAAGCACAGCCGCAAGAGGATTGAACGAATGGTCAACTATCCGATCTTTAGTAGTTTGTAGTCGCGGGGGTCCTTAATCTACAAGTCTTATAGTTAGTTCGATATGAAGCCTAACTTACTATAATACTGTTAACCAGAACGACTGTCGCACGCCAGCATGTGCCTAGACATAGTTATTTTAGCACAGAAAGAGACTATTGTAAGAGAACTTTACTTTCCTACAGCTTACATCTCACCAACATTGATAGAATTCGAGCGTCGAAATACTACAGCGCTTAAATAAAATGAACCGTAACGAGATTGTTTTAAAGTTTAAGTTTGTCTATACACTACAGCAATGGCTCAAAGCGGAAAGGCTGTGAAATTAAAATCAGTGGTACTGAATTTTTTACTATAAATAAAGGATTTTTAAATCCATTTCAGTTTAACATTATTCTGTTTCGACTCTCGAATTCTATGAACGTCGATGAGATGTAAAATCTCATACTAAGCACACTGTTTTTAACTGATATGTACTAGAATTAATTAGAGGCAATCGAGTTCCGACGTGTGGTTGTAGCCCCTTCATACAACACTACCGAATCACATGTTTCCATCTCATGGCAAACTCCACTTCAACAAAGGGCACATTTTCTTGTACTGGCCAACAACATTTGCCAGTTATTCAACATTTATAGTCTACATTTGGACTGCAAACCAACAACAAAAATTACAGTTCGGATGTAAATGATATAACGGCATCTCGTCGGGTAGATCAAATAAGTTAAGTTAGAGAACAAGTCAAGTACTTCGGGTTAACATAATGAAAATTTTATTCCGAAAACCAATAGGGTTTGTTCAGGTTACATGTCATTCAAACATTTCACGAGGGTTTATAAATATTCTTATATTCATTCATATTTTGTCTATGGAATAGGTAGGCTCTCCGTGTCATTTTATTTGACGCTAGCTAACCTTTTGCACCGTTATACTTACATGAGTTACAAAAGAATATTTCTCACTTGTGTGAATTTTCGCGTCTGTTTAAATGGGAATATGTGGAATATGTGCATAAATCATCGATCACAGAAAAAAACTGGATACAGTACTTCATACTTCAAACTATTATCAAATGCGACGAGAGACTTGTGTTCTCGTGACGTATTCCGCCCGGCTCAAATTATGGATAACAGCTTCTTATTTTTTTATTTATTATAACGCTCTGATCAGCTGAGACTTCCAAGATAGAGTCATCACTGATTTCCAATACACTTGCGTCTGCTGATATTTCCACTATGCTTGGATCAGCTGGAGAGTTGGGGAATTTGCTCCCTTATGATACAATCTACTATTCTGTAACTTTCCCTTATTTTTGGTATCATAAAATGTATTTGTTGATTTAGATATATGAGGAGCTGCATCACTTTTATTCTTCATACATGATAATGGTATTCTAGACCTGGTGCTTGCTGTATCCAGTTTTTTCTGTGATCGATGGCATAAATTACATGAAAAAAGACTTTTTTGACATGAAAAGGGATGACAAGAAAAGTACTTTTTTTGTCATTTATGCACGAATTAATCTCACTTAAATAGAGACATGAAAAATTGACACTGATGGGATATTCGAAATAATTGGGCATCTTAGACCAATATGAGCACTCAACTATGATTGTCTTCACATGCTGCTACGAGTACGTGCGATCAGCTTAACGAACGTTCAATGGTAAATATTCATTCATTACAAAAGTTTATGCAGTTAATATCACTGGAATACAAATACTTATTTTATTAAGTTTTAAGTACTTCCTCCTTCAATATACTATTTTAACACGCTTGGTGGTTTGTCGCATAGTGTGGTGATGCGAGCGTTATGTTTCAGTGTACACCACACTCACATGTGTATGTCACTCATTATATCACACTCGCTAGGTATCCACAGCAGCACTTTTCTCGTACAAAACCTTTTTGGCATATTGGACATCCTAAACATGGGCGTGTCCTATTGTAGCTTTTTGAAGTATTCTGGCACCTCAACATCATTAAAATTTATCCAATATTTATATTATATTTATTATTAATACATCGTTTTTTTTTTGATTGAATTGAATTTCGATTTTGAGTTTTCCTTAGCTTACTTCAGAGCTACTTGTTGATCTTTCAAGCCAGTTAAGGCAAAATAGTTTGCACCTGTATTTATGATGAAAAATATGCCATGAGGGGCTTATGAGAAAAGATAATAATGAATGGGTTTCTCACGAGGGAACTTTATGAGTGCAGTGGATACTGAGGTGGATCAATCTTGGTCTCACCGCAAAAACTTAAACAAGGTTTAAACTAACGTTGAACACATGCATCTGTATGGGCTAAAGGGGTTTAACGGTCGTTTAAACTGCATCTAAAGTTTTGTGGTAAGCCAGTTAGTATTGCCTATGATAGTCACTTATCCGCAGCGTCCTATCTCCAGATGACGGCGACGTTGGGGTCCTCGTCGATGATCTGGTCGAGCGTGGGCATGTCCACGCGCGCCAGGCAGCAGATCTCGTCCGCGCTGTGGCGGCCGGTGAACAGGCGCCGCACGACGCTCGTCGCGCCGCTCGCCGCACCCGCGCCCGCACGTAGTCCGTGCGGCCGACTCGGATTGCGCACGTACACCGGGTATCTGCCGGCCAGTTTACAGCTTGAGCGACGTTGAGCAAGGTAGCGACACATGCGCTGGTGGACAGTGAGAGGGCTTAAAAGCGTCTCCTTCAGCGAGGAAGTGGAGGCGCAGGAGAGGCGGACTACGAATGATTATTATTACTAGAGCTATTACGCACGGTCGACTAGTCGCCCGGCAACTCGGGCGACGGCGACCGTTAGAATCTCTAATTTATATGGAAGTCGCCGATCCTAACGCGCGCGAAGTTACCGCACTCCGTGCGCATGCAAAAGTTTGAAAATTATAACATTAAATCCCGTTCTTAAATTTCGTACGCACCCTAGATGGCATTCGGCCCAAGCTTAAACGCTAAAGAGTGTGCAAGCGAGAACACTGCATGTTAGAAAATCCCATATTAGAAAGAGAAAAAAATCTAATTAAATTAATGTAGCAGATAAAAGCAGACACAGCAGAAGACGCAGGAGTAAGTACTGCGAAAAGTCAATTTTGATCTTGATCATGATCACAGTTCCAAGTTCTCTAACTTTTCAAAGATATGTGCGTTTTAAACAATTAAATACAACATGCTTTAACGGTAAAGGAAAACATCGTGAGGAAACCTGCACACCTGAGAGTTCTCCATAATGTTCTCAAAGGTATGTGAAGTCTGCCATCCCCATCGTAGTAGGTCGGCGAAGAGTTATTTCTATTTGAACGCTTACCGTCGCAGGCACTTGACGAGGCCGTGGATCTGCGCAAACACGACGAGGCGCCGCACGTCGAACTGTGCGGCGCCGGCCACGCGCTCGCACACCGCGCGCAGCGTCGAGCCTTGCTGCAGCGCACACAGCACGCCCGCCACCAGCGATATACTCGGCTGCACAACCAATGTTCCACACTGATCTCAACAGACTAGCTGACACACAAACACAGGTGTAGTCCGATATGGGAGATTATGATAGACTGGTGACCTCGCAAAGAGGAAAGCGCAGTGTTGAAAGACGACATCAAACAAGAGTTGATACACAAGACCATGGCGTTTGGAAATCCCTACAAGAGACCGTCTAGCAGTGGACGTCTATGGGTTGATAATGAGGATGATGATGTTGATGTACTTTTTGAAAAAAATAACACTTTCAAAGCATTTTGAATTTTTTTAATTTGTTGTTATAGCTGCAATAGAACTATACACTCTGTCAAAATTTCAACTCTATCTATTTCGGTTCATGAGATACAGCCCACTCACAGATAGATGGACGGACAGTGGAGGCTTAGTAATAGGGTCCCATTGGCACCCTTCGGGTACGGAACCCTAAAAGTGAACAGATGAATATCATTTTTTTAATTCAGATACAAGTTAGCCCTTGACTGCAATCTGGTGGTAAGTGATGATGCAGTCTAAGATGGAAGCGCGCTAACCTGGAATGGGTATGGCAGTTTTATTAAACCCATGCCTCTTTGGTTTCTACACGGCATCGTACCGAAACGCTAAATCGCTTGGTAATAATAATAATAATAAATATTTTTTATTCAAGTAAACTTTCACAAGTACTTTCGAATCCTCGGATGCATCTACCACTGGTTCGTAATGGATGGTAGCACTGCTTTGCCGGTAGGGTGGTAACTAGCTAAGGCCGAAGCCTCCGGCGCCGTCTTATTGTCATCGCTCGTGCGATGATGCGTTCGTCCGACGAAAATAATCGCGCGTCCCGTGCGTTCAAACAAACTGTGTTCTGCTGAATGTCCTATTGAAGATCGCGCGATCATGCGATGCGTTCATATTGTATTTCATCGCACGATTAAATCGCATCGCAACATCGCGCGAGCGGTGACAATAGGACGGCGCCTCCCACCAGACAAAATTCCACCTCCCACCATTCTGTTCCATAGGGCCAGAATAGTTTGAGCAGCCTGGTTGGGTGAGTTAAGTGGCTCAGATTGGTTTGGATCAGGTAAGATAATACAGTGCAGTACTCACCTTTTCCTTAGTATCGCTGCCATTGTGGATGAAGGAGAGGCAGGACTTCTGCAGCTCGAGGTCGCTAAAGAGTCGACTGAGCTTGGGCGTTGCGCGGTACATGTTGCTGAACTTCAGCACTGGGAGTAACGTCACCTGCAAGACAAAATTCATAAGCTATCCATACTTATCATCAACATCAATAACTTGTAAACGGCACTATATGGAGCGGAACTGTTGAGCTAAATATTTTTCAAAGTTCCCTCTCATACACCGCAGTATCCTGTTCTTCGGTTCGCTCACAGAATCAGTAGAACCAATCTAGGTCATCATTTGTTCATACCGAGGTTAAGGCCATCGTTTGTTGTGATAAATTAGCTTTAAAACTCAACTTGCTTAAATCACTTGATGCCAAGAACCGGCATATTATTTGTAATCATCATCATGATCAACTCATTAACGGCCCACTACTGAGCCGGGCCTCCACTCACGGTGAGAAGGGTTTAGGCCACAGTCTGCCACAATGCCAATCCGCATTATCCATACTATTATACTTACTATTAATATTATAAATGCGAAAGTGTGTCTGTCTGTCTGTCTGTCTGCTAGCTTTTCAGGCCCAACAGTTTAACCGATTTTGATGAAATTTGGTACAGAGTTAGCTTACATCCTGGGGAAGGACATAGGCTACTTTTTATCCCGGAAAATCAATGGGTTTTTAAAGCCCATCCGTTTAACCGATTTGAAATTTGGTACAGAGATAGCTTGCATCCCGGAAATTATCATAGGCAAAGATCTGGAAAATCAAAGAGTACCACGGGATTTAATAACCTAAATCCACGCGGATGAAGTCGCGGGCATCATCTAGTTTGAAATAAAGAAAAGTCATGTTCACTGTTCACCCTTAAAATTTGTTTTATGTATCAGGAGTACAGTATAATAAATAATTTTTGAAACCCACTCCAACTGAATAAAAAGGTAACAAAAATGTGACTCACCACTCCATAGTACACTAAGTTCTGTATACAGGACTTGACAAGAGTTTTCTCCACGTTAGTATCAGAAGCGATCTTCGAGACGTGATTGTAACCGTTAATGTAAGGCAGCAGCTGCAACAATACATTTCATGTGATACTAATTTCGATCTATTTTTGAAAAATATGTGCTCTTCTCAGAGCTGGGCGCGTTTGGAACCCTCATAGCTTTAGTTTTAAGTTTAACTGACAATCGAAAAGAGTAATTTATTACCTATTTTGAATAAATCATTTGACTTTGACTTTGTGCCTCAGCCAGCGAGAAGCACTGATATTGCTTACATATAGCGCTGTCCTCTTCCCGCTCAATTGACTTTTGACGCTCTACAGTTACCCATACACACAAATCGTGTGCGGACAGGCAGATGTCCCAGTATGCCAGTGTTTGTGAACTCGACATACCTGTCTGGTGATGAGGTTAGGTGAGACCTCAGCCCTACTTTTACATACGCACACAAATCGTATGCGGACAGGCCAATCGTAACTAGTATTAATAATTAAATCAGTTTGTATGGTCTCAGAAGTGTGGTATATTTTGGAGCCCACCCCTTGGGTATACAACCAGCGGTGTATGCAGGTGTTTGTCAACTTGGCATACCTGTCTGGTGGAGAGATACTCAGATCTGAGCCCTACTGTTACCCTCACACACAAATTGAATGCGGGCAGGCAGGTGTATTAGTATTAGTAATAATTAAATCAGTTCACTTGTATGGAGTGTCAGGAGTGTAGTATAGGAGTTGAGCCTCACATATACAACCAACTGTGTTTGTGAGCTCGACATACCTGCCTGTCGGTGAGGTCCTCAGACCTCAGCCCCACCGTTACTTACACACATAAATCAAATGCAGACAAGCCGGTGTTCCAGTAGTAACTAGTATTAGGTAATTAAATCAGTTTGTATAGTGTCTGAGTGGACCCTCGAGTGTACAACCAGCGGTGTATGCCGATGTTTGTGAATTCAACATACCTGTCTAGTGGTAAGGTCCCAGTCTGAGTCCAAGTCCACTTCGAAGGGCTCCTCGTCCTCCACGTCCAGATGTTCCTGGCTCTGTGTGTTCTCGCCCTCGCCCGGCTCGACGCGCGGCGGCCGGCCCGGGCGCGGCAGTCCCACCGACGCGACTAGCACCGGCACGTCACAATCGTGCACCGGCGCTGGGTCCTTGCGAACCTCCAGTACTTTCAGGTGCATCACTGTGTCACCTTCTGGGAACATAGTTATATGTGTTGATTCATATAATACCACTCAGTAAAAGTATAGTAAAAACAATAGGCGGCCTTATCGCTAAAATAGCAATCTCTTCCAGGCAACCTTAGGGTAGAGGATAATAAAAAATTAAAGAAAGCGGCTGCTTGTGCTCGGCCTCTCCTAGGCCTAGCGCAGGCAGGGGATTCTTCGGCATCCCTACATGTTCACTAAGATAAGTTGGCTGGAGCTAATGCAGATGTACATACCGACTAGCGTGGCCTTGCGGAAGGTGTTGAGGTCATGTAAGAGGTGCGCCAACAGCGTGGGCAGCTTACTGGAACAGCGCGACACGTATCCTGATTCTTCCTCCATCAGAGTCTGTACAACAACATAGGTAACATTTTATCTCTATGTACATATATATATTGTGGACACTTAATCTCTATATATAAAAATGAATCGCTAAATGTGTTACTGATCGCAAATCTCGAGAACAGCTGAACCGATTTCGCTAATTCTTTTTTATAATATTCCTTGAAGTACGAGGATGGTTCTTACGGAGAGAATTTTTTTTTAAATTCTAAGTAAAAAAAAAAACAAAAATCGACTGTTAGGCGGTACGAAGTTCGCAGAGTCAGCTAGTTTTAATATAAAAAATGCTGAAATGAAACTTTTCTTTCTACTTTTATATAATTTTTTGTACAAATTGTTTATAAAAATAGAAAGAAAAGTTTGCTAAAGAAAACTAGAATATATAATAATTTGCTCACCAAATGTTCCCCGAGCTTCTTAACAACGGGCTCGTACTGAACAGTCTTGGACCAGCTGTCGCACACGAAGCAGAGGTTGAACAGATACATGTTGCGCTCATACCGCGAGCTGTCGATGCGGATGGGGTACCCAACTATCTTGTGACCTAACGCGTTGCTGCAATGCCATAAAACATCAATGATTAAGACATCAGCCTCCAATTGTATGGGGTCGTTAAGTTTAACTTTTAAAACCATTACAATTGAAATACTTACATTGTCATAGTACATTTTTGGATTTGTGGTTTTGGAATGATGTATGCACTGATGCCGTCAAACAGCTCCTTTGACACATAGTCTTCAGGAAACTGAAACAGAAACGCTGCTGCTATACTGTTCTAACTGAATTTCAGTCATAGGGGCCCATCTGTATGGAGACTAGCCGACAATGCAGGAGGTATTATAGTACACAAGTGTATCACTATTTCCTCACTGTCAAAGTCCAAACAGAGATATGACCGGAGAGACATCAGGCACCCGACCATACGCTTTACATGCTTTCTGAAGCACTGGAAGGTAACTCTTCCAATTTCTAAAGTTCGGGTTGCTAGTGAGGACTTCAGAAGAGAAAACCTCGATATTTTTTTTAGACAGTGGTAGATGCATTTGACGGTTCAAAAGTTAAATTGAATAAAAAATCTCTCGATTTCTATTCATATAAAGACTGTAATGTTACAATTGATGTTGCTTATTGTATGTGGAACGTTCGATCTATTTAGTGGACGAGGAAACGTTGCAATACAATACAACCGTCCACCAGTGTGATTCATAAAGGAAACTATGATAAACACTCAAAAGCTGAGGTGAGTAATGCAAAAATGCATTTCAACATCAAGCAAAAAGTGATGTTATAATCGGGAGTGTATAATTGTTAGCTCGTGTTTGTGCAACGAACACGACCGAAAGTTCAAACGCGATGCATATAAAGTTGTTACCTGGCATGATATCTTTGGACCCGCGATCGGGTGGAACTCTCCCAGAAATATGCAGCGGATAGGCCCTTCTCTCCCGCAGCCCTCGTAGTAACGTGTTTCCATTATTTTACAAGTCAAGGGAAATTTTGTGTGAACCTTATTGCCATGCTCTCGCCTCGACCCCGCGTCAACATCTACTTGCATCGGATACGACTAATAGGACATTGTTTGCGAAGTTTAACAAAGAGACCACTAATCTGAACGAGGCAATGACCTAATTTAGATAAATTAGAGGTAATCGCGTGACATTTATAACGTCTTACTAACTCAATTTCCAAGAAATATTGTAAAAAGCGTCCTTTTTGTGACCATCACAGACCAATAACATCACCGAATAACATATAGGATCAATATAGGATAGGTAGTGTTTTCTTATGTAAAAAGTACCTACTCTGTGATGTGATAGTGACCATCGCCATCACCGAAAGAGAAAAACACATTGGAAAAACACCACAGATTACAGAAACAAGAGGCAAGAGAACACAGAGAAAGATGGTTCCAGACAAAAAATGTTTAGTCTATGGTCAGTATGTGTTGCCAACGGCTTTCTTTATTTTATTTCACTTATTTAATCCACACCCAACACAAAATCAGATTTACCTACTGTAAATAAGCGCGGATGTAAGTGCGATGGTTTGGTATCTAACAAGTCTAGGTATGCACTATAGTTTTGTATCGGACATTGTGTAGAGATGTTCTGGTAAAATTACGTTGATGCATTTACGGCATTTTTTATTATTATGCATCATTTATTTATTTATTTATTTATAGTTACACTAGAGCCTAGAGCCGTAAAGCTAGTTTAAGCGCAGACAAATAAACTGTTCCCATTAACCAACCATTACAAACCAACTATTACATCAAAAATTGTTGTAACAAACCCTCAATAATTATTCTTTTCTTGAGCCACGTGGGGGCGAAGCTGCGGGTAATAGTTAGCACAATAATAAATATAGTTTGTAAGCATTGATTTAAAAACAGTTTTATTTATTACTTAATAATAACGAAATACCTATTTTAAAGGTAACTTTTTCTAGAGTGGCAACTCTGGTAATGTTTTGTCATTATAACCAACACCGGCAGGGATATGAATTTAATCAAAGAATAGAATAGAATAATTCTTTATTACAAATAATAATTTATTAATTTAATAATTTAATCTACGATAAAGTCTTACAAAACTAATTTTGTATAAAAACTAACTAATTAAATTACTAAGTTTTGCATAGGTCACATTTGTAGACACTTCCTAAAACATTCAGGTAATCCCATGCCTATGTTCAAACAGCCAAATCCGTCCAGTCCGCAATAACTTTGCGTGATTGAGTAACAAACATTCAAATATCCACACTTTCACACTTACACAAATCTTTTTTTTTCTATATACATATAAAAATGAATCGGTGAATGTGTTGCTAAGTGCAAATCTCGAGAACAGCTGAACCGATTTCGCTAATTCTTTTTTATAATGTTCCTTGTAGTACGAGGATGGTTTTTACGGAGAGAAAAATTAAAAAAAATATCCTGAAAAGTCAAAAAACAACACTTTTCTATTACATAGGCGGAAAGTACCTACATCTAAAAAATACATTGCCACGCTGGTCCAGTGCGGATTGACAGACTTTAGACACCTTAATGGAGAACTCTAAGACATGTAGATTTCCCTGCGCCCTTGAGCCATTACGCACGGTTGACTAGTCGCCCGGGTTCCTGATGGAATCTGTAATTTATACGGAAGTCACCGTTCTCATGCGCACGCAGTCGCCGCAACTTCGTGCGCATACACGCGGCAACTTCCATATAAATTAGAGATTCTAACGGTCGCCGTCGACCGAGTTGCCGACCGACTAGTCGACCGTACGTAATGGATCTTAATACATACTAATATTACCTCCGAAAAGTTAATTTTTTATTTTTAAAATAGAATTTTCCAGCTAGTGCTAGGAGTGGGTACGACACTAGTGCAACAGGTGGGGTTTGAACCGACGACCTTTCGGATTTCAGTCCGCTCCTTAACCGTTGAACTATTGAGGCTCTGAGATATAAGTGCGTGCCCGGAATTGAACCTCTGACCTCCCAAATAGGAGGCGGACATCATAATCACTAGGCTATCATGGCTTGCTACATGTAGTAGGTATTGGAGTACCAATAACTGTATCCACGCACACTGCTCAGGTGCTCGGCAGTTCCATGTAGTGATCTCAACTGCAATAATCTCACCAAACACTGCAACGTGACGTTCACATGCAGTCCAAATCCAGACCATATAGTGCAGACTGTAGGCCCTAATGCTTGCCGTACACGATCAAGTTGAGAGCGGACATGAAGCGGCATCTAAACTTGACGGTGTATGGCAGGGTGAACTAGATTTAGGGAATTCGCGGTTTGATCCTAAATCGACGATAATATACGTGAAATCAAAGAAAGACAAAAAACAAAAAGAAAAATAGGTGTTTCATAGGTTTGTTAGGTAGCCCTATAGCTTTAAATGTACTGAAAAATGAACGTCTGCCAGTGACGTCGAAGCCTCGACGTTTTGTTGCAATTAGTTTCCCAACTGCCGTGAACTGTCGCATATGGCGTCAGTTCATGATGTGCACACTCGTGTGTATCGTGTATGGCCAGCGTACGGGCGGTTACGCACTCATCCGATCCGAGTCCGTGAAAATACGTTCCGAAGTTGTCATAGAACTATTTGTATAGTAGCAAAGCAGACATGTGACATAGATTTTTTTATCCGTATTTTCACGGATTCGGATCGGATGAGTGCGTGATCGCTCTAAGACTGTAAAATCGATGAAAATCACAATTCACACTAAACTATATTATACCTATCCGTATTCCGTAGTAGTATTAAAGTAGCGAGGCTCTGCCAAACAATCGGCTAACGCCTAAGTTCGCCGGTCGGGAGGAGGGTCGGGCGTCAGGGTCGGGGTAGACACTGAAACACATTGACCTAGAAGACAGGTGACAGAGTTTCTGCCCATGAACCGGGAAGTGTTTTCAAGGTTAAATTCACGTCTGCGCACTGCGGGTTGGAGAACACGCGCTGACTTTGTACCGACGTCTTCATGCTACCACAATATTATTTTTTGAAATCTGATGTTAATTTAATTCAATACCCCATTCCACATATCCCCCTTGACACCTGCCCCTCCTTTCCTTTAATTTTATTGTAGCATTAATTTAATGTTAATGCCAAACACAATAGTAAATAAAAACTATTTTAAAGTTACACTAAAAACCAGACATTAAAATTACGTAAATAAAAAACTAGAAAACCTGGCTGCTAATAAAAAGTAACTGGTAACAGCTGTAAACTTTAAAAATTATGTAGTCCGTACAAAATGAGAACTTACGCGCCATTTTAGCTATTTTTGTCAGCTAAGGACTAAAACTAATAATAAGTACGTACAGTTAAATGCAGATGTAACTAAACCTATTTATGTTTTGCTCAATTAATGACCTATTTAATAAAGGACGTCTTGAAAAAGTTACCCCATGTTACGTCTACCCTAGGCTACGATTTTGATTTCAATCCTAAAACGCGGCTAGTTCTGCTAATAAATGTTTTCTACGTTGTGGTAGTCCCAAGAACTACTACCACCAGAGAGCGTATTCGCCGCGATGCCTCTATAGGTGCTACGATATTATAAGTGACACAAATCGCAGGAATGAGCTGTTCCGTGCTGGTAGAAACTACATCGCCCAGCGTCACCGACGATCTTTACACGTAAGTGACTATTGAAAACTATGATACTCTTTACGTATATATAAATCACATATAAATAAAGAGAAAAATAATGATGTTTAGCTTATTTCGTGGTTTAATGACATATTGTATAAAGCAGTTAAAAATTGCCTACCCGTTTTATACAATACTTGCTTATACTCACGACTTCTTCCGCGTAGACTACACAAATTTAAAACTCACTACACTCAACTATTTCACCCTCTTCAGGATTGAATTTTCAAAAATCCTTTCTTAGCGGATGCCTACGTCATAATAGCTAGCTGGATGCCAAATTTCAGCCCAATCCGTCCTCTAGTTTGAGCTGTGCGTTGAAAGATCAGTCAGTCAGTTAGTCACCTTTTTCTTTTAAATATTTAGACATAGAGAAAAATGCTCATTTCAGAAATTATTTCAGAAAATACGAAAAACATCTATAGTTTCGTAGCCTATGCTTCAAATACTATAGTGTTAGTGAAATGCATTGGGATAGGCAATGGATCTCTCTCTCTATGTACTTGCCTACTATTTTTACTACTTACTACATAGTAGTAGTGGGGACTAATACTTATTTTATAATAATGTTAGCTACCAAGGCAACACGCGCTCCCTATTATAGAAATTATATTTATTATATATATTAATTATTATAGAAATACCTAAGAAGTCTTTGATTAGAAGATCTCTAGAAGATCTATTCGAATAGCAATAATTGAATGGTCAATAATTTATTATTGTTATTATTCGACAACAATAATAATAAAAATATTGAACAATCGAAAAATAATCAATTGTGTTCGATTGTTCAATTGTTTCTTCACGTGCGGGCGTGGGACGATAATGAATCGAAAATCGAATGTATTTGTGCAATTGATTTAGATTTTCGATTTATTTGTTCCAGACCGTGCGCACCGCATCGAATAATTGAACAACTGAACAATCAATTGTTGATTTATTCGATTTAAGCAACTTTTGAGCGACTGTCCGATTCATTCGATTGTTTTTATGCAACATTCGCCCACCGCTAGTTCGAAGGGATCAACATGATATTGTTGCGGTTGCACCCAGCACACGCGGTCGATACCGGCATCAGCAGGCGCGCGGCCTTGAGTCACTTGAGTGCGTCCTTGGGTTACGCAACAATATGCCCGTAATGACACTCACGCCGCAGACAAGCACCAACAGTTGGAATCGGTTGGAGGTCAATGTCAAGTGCACTTTGATGCCCATCCTTAGTGATAACTAGCTTATGCTCGCGACTTCGCCCGCGTGGACTACACAAATTTTAAACCCCTATTTCAGCCCCTTAGGGGTTGAATTTTCAAAAATCCTTTCTTAGCGGATGCCTACGTGATAATAGCTATCTGAATGCCAAATTTCAGCCCGATCCGTCCAGTAGATTGAGATCAGCGTTGCCAGACGTCCCGATTTTTCAAGACAAAATCAAGCGTGCAGCGTGCTGAGGAAACTTGAGCGGGTGGCACAGACAAGCCCGACAAGAAATAAATCTGTAAGATGTCATAATATTGTCTTTAAGATATCTTTAGGAGTATTATTTTCTCGTTGGGAAGTGTGGACTGGCCGCCCGCCCGGAGCATACCTAAAGAGCGCCCGATTTTTGCTATCTATTGTCACGTTAACGTCATTTGAATTCAAATAAAAAGATAAATATTTAAAAACTTCTGATTATACTTATGCATTTTTTTACATGTCCCACTTTCGACGAAAGAATCCCGCTTTTTTCACTTAAAAAGTTAAAAAATCCCGACTTGGCAATTAAAAAAACTGGCAACGCTGATTGAGATGTGCATTGATAGATCGATCAGTAAGTCAGTCAGTCACCTTTTCATTTTATATATTTAGATGACTGGTGCATTTCTTCACAAGTTTATTCATACTAATATTATAAATGCGAAAATGTGTCTGTATGTTCAGTCTGCTAGCTTTTCACGGCCCTACAGTTTGACCGATTTTCATGAAATTTGGTAAAGGTTGCTTACATTCCGGGGAAGGACATAGGCTTCTTTTATCCCAGAAAATTAAAGTTTCCACGGGAGTTTTAAAAACGTAAATCCACGCGAACGAAGTCACGTGGATTTTTAGATAGCTGAAAGTCATATCACGATCAACCCATCGCCGTCGGCCTACTACTGAGTATGGGTAGAAGACCGTGCTCAATAGTGGGCTGACTTAAACCCTTCTCAGAATGAGAAAGATCAAAGACAAATACCATAGTCCACCACGCTGGCCCAGTGCAGATTGGTAGACTTCACACACCTTTGCGAACATTATGGAGAACTCTCAGGTATGCAGGTTTCTTCCCGCGATGTTTATCTTCACAGTTAAAGCAAGCGATATATTTTAAAATTGCTTAAAACGCACATAAATCCGAAAAGTTAGAGGTGCGTGTCTGGGATCGAACCCCCGGCCGACCTCCCGAATAGGAAGCCGACGTTTTAATCACTAGGCTTTCTATCTAGATCATATTGGTAACTTTAATTATTATCGATTGCAGCTTGACCTGCTTTGACCTGTGTCTAAAATCGGACGAGATATATTTTGTTCGTCGCTGAATTCCCTGCTAATCGTTTTGGGAGCGAGAGTGTATATTATTAGGTTTTCTAATTCAGTTAACCCTACCTTGGTCTAGTTTCCCAGAAACTAAGTTCAAAAACCTTTTTGTTTAAGTGGGTTTTTGGAACAATGACTGATTTTAGAGACGTTATATTTAAATACGTTATGCCCGCGCCTTCGTCTCCGTGGATTTAGGTTTTTTAAAAATTCCAAGGAAACTCTTCGATTTTTCGGGATAAAAAGTAGCCTAAGTATATCCGTAGAACCGCATTAGCCGCCACTTGATGGGCCACCGCAGGTCCACTCGCCGTGATTGCCATTTTCGAAAAAAAAACTGAATTTATAAGATCTATCTAAGCGTAAGTAGGTAATAGGCAAATGAAGGTTTTGTCAAGTAATGAAAGGAAGGCGTTATTTAGCTACTTCATAATTATACTAATACTTAGTATAACTTTACCAAAACTCAGAGTGCCAGGAGTTTTCCTAAAGTAAAATGCTTAATTTCCCTCGGCAATGCGTATGGTTATATGTATCTAGGTAGTTAGGCACCACAGCGATCACGTCAAACGCTTTTTCAATCGGATGTTGTATCTGTGGGCCAGGAATTTGTTAATCTAATTCGGAAGCGACCCGAAATATCGACACCGAGTTAATGCAGAAACAATTTTGGTCAACCCGGTTTACAATTCAAATACGATGCTGGCGGCTCGCTGTAGCCGCGATCGGCTGAAGTCACAAAAACTGATGTCCTTGAAGGTCCAGGCTCCCCAATAACCTACTGGCCGTGTTTATACGTTTTTGAAAAACTATTCAAGGTGCCAAAACAATACAGTGTGTTTTTATTACGTGTCTGGTTTCATCTATTTGATGGTCAACAGTTGCTCTCGTCTTATCCAGAGGCAGATTATCCCTAAGGCAAACTATAGGCACGTGCCTAGGGGCGCGAGGTTACGAAGGGGCGCGCACGATCATGTAGAGTTCCCTTACCTGGCCTTCGTAATCATCCCTACTAAGTAATATTATCTTGGAGTGACCGAAACTGCTTCTTCTTATAGCAAAGTGTCATGACGTGATGTTCTTCACTCGTTCACATAAATAGTATAATCACCAACAACCAGCTATGCAATGAGACGACTCCTCGTTCTTTTGAAATTAGTAATTTTTTTAATATGGCTGTTAGAGGGGCGCCTAGAGGCTTGCCTAGGGCGCCCTCGACATTTAATCCGCCTGTCTTATCCCAAAAGAAACAAAAATACTTACCCTAAATGGAGCTCGGCACCTGCGGAAATAAAACTTTACAGTTTATTTTAAAACTTAGAGTTTTGACGACCTCCCTGGCGCAGTGGTAAGCGTAGTCTGATTAGTGCGAGGTCCCAGGTTCGATTCCTGGCAGGGGTTTGAAATTTTATAATTTCTAAATCTCCGGTCTGGTCTGGTGGGAGGCTTCGGCCGTAGCTAGTTACCACCCTACTGGCAAGGCCATGCTGCCAAGCAATCTAGCGTTCCAGTACGATGCCGTATAGAAACCAAAGGGGTGTGGGCTTAATAAAAACTGTCATACCCCTTCCAGGTTAGCCCGCTTCCATCTTAGGCTGAGATCTATAGAGCGCACTTTTACTTTGCTCAGACTTAAGAATGAGTTAAAACGAGACAGATTTATGTGAGAGATATAGCTCTGTCTCGTTTTAACACTGTCTTAAGTCTAAGCTAAGCCAGAGTGCGCTCTATAGATCTCACCCTATGACTGCATCATCACTTACCACCAGCATCAATTACCATAAGTATCACTTTTTTATTTTTAGGGTTCAGTACCTCAAAAGGAAAAACGGAACCCTTATAGGATGATTTCGTTGTCAGACAGGAATTTTTGAAAATTCAACACCTAAGGGGGTTGAAATCTGTGTAGTCCACGCGGACGAACTCGCGAGCATAAGCTACCTTTTAAATATAATCAATCAAATCAAATAATTAATATCAGAATAGGAGGCCGAAGTGTCTACTAGGCCATGGTATATATATTTTGTGTGATTTAATATATATAGACTGCAGGCTGCTAGTCGGTCACCTGCGCTGCATAAAATTACACATACATTAATATCAATAGTTTCAATTATTATTAATGTCATCATCATCATGATCAACCCATCGCCCGCTCACTACAGAGCACGGGTCTCCTCTCAGAGTGAGAAGGGCTTTGGCCATAGTCTACCACGCTAGCTATGTACGGATTGGTAGACTTCACACACCTTTTATTATGGAGAACTCTCACGATGTTTCCCTTCACCGTTAAAACAAGTGATATTTAAATTATTAAAACGCACATAAGTCTGAAAAGTTAGAGGTAACCTGTAACTTTTCAGAGTTATGTGCGGGATCGAACCCTCGACCTCCGAATAGAAGGTGAACACCCTAACCACTAGGCTAGCACAGTTTATAGCTTTACAAAATAAAGAAATTGAATTGATAATAGCCTAGTAGTTGCTATTCGGGGAGTCAGTGATTCGATCCCGGGCACGCACCTCTGATTTTTCGGAGTTATGTAGGAACGTTTTAAGTAATTAAATCTCACTTGCTTGTACGGTGAAGGAAAACATCGTGAGGAAACCTGCATGCCTGATGCCTGAGAGTTCTCCAAATTGTTCTCAGAGGTGTGTAGAATCTGGCAATCCGCATTTGGCCATGCAGCGCAGCGTGGTGGACTATGACCGAACCCTTCTCATTCTAAGTTCTCAGTAGTAAGTCAGTGAGGACTTGATGATGATGATCAATAATATGAGTGAATTTGTTTTTATTGGTTAAACTTTACATCCTATCAAATTGCGGTGTGATCTTTGCCTACAATTTAATATGAAAATAAAATTTACTTATTCATTGTATTGAATTTAAATTTAAACTCGCGTCAATACATGATTTGCTTCAGACGCCAATGAAATTGAGAGGAGTAAATACCTATCGATATATTATTTAATATGTATATATACCTACTTATTATACAGGTGAGTCTTCAATTCACACAATTTTCCTAGGCAGAAACATTTGATTAAATGTCTAGTGTGCCCTATTTAACCACCTTGGGTATACAATTTTCAAAAAACCGGTTAAGTGCGAGACAGGCTCGCGCACCGAGAGTTCCGTACTGCAATCGTATTTTTTCGACATTTGGCACGATAATTCAAAAACTATGATGCATAAAAATAAATAAAAATCTGTTTTAGAATGCACAGGTAAAACCCTTTCATATGATACCCCTACTTGAAATAGTATAATTATTAGTTCGTGACCACAATTAAATTTTTTGTGTGTGATGTTCCCCCATTTGAAAAATCCTTTCTTAGTGGATGCCTACGTTATAAAAAGGAACATACCTACTCTCAAACTTTCATGTTTCTAACCAAAGCGGTTTAGTTTAGATGGTTTAGGCTGTGCGTTGATAGATCAGTCTCTCATTAGGGCAAGTCTTTTCGAAATATAATATATTAAAAGGAAAAGGTGACTGACTGACTGACTGATCTATCAACGCACAGCTCTAACAACTGGAGGGATCGGGATTTGGCATGCAGATAGCTATTATCACATAGGCATCCGCTAAGAAAGGATTTTTGAAAATTCAAATCACGGGGTGAAAATAGGGGTTTGAAATTTGTGTAGGTAGTCCACGCGGACGCGGACGGACGAAGTTGCGAGCATAAGCTAGTCATATTATATATCTTTATACTATCTCTATGAGTCATTCGTAAAGCGTAACTGTCAGTTGAATGTAACTAAGTATCTCTATGGTACCTACAGTCTGTAGGCTACAGAACATTTTTTTTTATTTACAGATTCAGAGAAGATCCGGATTCGCCTGTATCGGGGAGTTCTCCAGGTGAGGTGAATTTCTTAGATTATAATTAAGTAGGTATAGGGGTGGCTCGTTGATCTTCTCGTAGCGTTCCTCGGTGCGCGAGTCTGACTCGTACTTGACCGGTTTTTAGACTACATCGACTGACCTTGAGACGTGGTCGTCTAGAATCGTCCTTGAGCTTCTCGTAGCGTTCCTCGGTGCGCGAGTCTGACTCGCACTTGGCCGGTTTTTAGACTACATCGACTGACCTTGAGGCGCGGTCGTCTGGAATCGTCCTTGAGCTTCTCGTAGCGTTCCTCGGTGCGCGAGACTGACTCGCACTTGGCCGGTTTTTAGACTACATCGACTGACCTTGAGGCGCGGTCGTCTGCAATCTTCCTTGAGCTTCTCGTAGCGTTCCTCGGTGCGCGAATCTCTCGCACTTGTCCGGTTTTTAGACTACATCGACTGACCTTGAGGCGCGGTCGTCTGGAATCGTCCTTGAGCTTCTCGTAGCGTTCCTCGGTGCGCGAGTCTGACTCGCATTTGGCCAGTTTTTAGACTACATCGACTTACCTTGAGGCGCGGTCGTCTGGAATCGTCCTTGAGCTACTCGTAGCGTTCCTAGGTGCGCGAGTCTGACTCGCATTTGGCCAGTTATTAGACTACATCGACTGACCTTGAGGCGCGGTCGTCTGGGATCGTCCTTGAGCTTCTCGTAGCGTTCCTCGGTGCGCGAGTCTGACTCGCATTTGGCCAGTTATTAGACTACATCGACTGACCTTGAGGCGCGGTCGTCTGGGATCGTCCTTGAGCTTCTCGTAGCGTTCCTCGGTGCGCGAGTCTGACTCGCACTTGGCCGGTTTTTAGACTACATCGACTGACCTTGAGGCGCGGTCGTCTGCAATCTTCCTTGAGCTTATCGTAGCGTTCCTCGGTGTGCGAATCTCTCGCACTTGTCCGGTTTTTAGACTACATCGACTGACCTTGAGGCGCGGTCGTCTGGAATCGTCCTTGAGCTTTTCGTAGCGTTCCTCGGTGCGCGAGTCTGACTCGCATTTGGCCAGTTTTTAGACTACATCGACTTACCTTGAGGCGCGGTCGTCTGGAATCGTCCTTGAGCTTCTCCTAGCGTTCCTCGGTGCGCGAGTCTGACTCGCATTTGGCCAGTTATTAGACTACATCGACTGACCTTGAGGCGCGGTCGTCTGGAATCGTCCTTGAGCGTCTCGTAGCGTTCCTCGGTGCGCAAGTCTGACTCGCACTTGGCCGGTTTTTGGACTACATTGACTGACCTTGGGGCGCGGTAGTCTGGATGGACGACACGTCTGATGTCGTCCCTCCACCTAGTGGGGGGTCGTCCAACGCTGCGTCTTCCGGTGCGAGGTCGCTATTCCAGCACCTTGGGACCCAGACGTCTATCGGTTTTACGAACTGCCCATTGCCACTTCAGCTTCGCAACCCGTTGAGCTAATAACTACTGTAAATAAATAACTATTTTACTATTATAACATTGAATATACTACATCAAAAGCTGTGATAGCCTAGTGGTTAGGACGTCCGCCTCCTAATTGGAGGTTCCGATCCCGGGCACGCACCTCTAACTTTTCGGAGTTATGTGCATTTTAAGTAATTAAAATATCACTTGCTTCAACGGTGAAGGAAAATATCGTGAGGAAACCTGCATACCTGAGAGTTCTTCATAATGTTCTTAAAGGTGTCTGAAGTCTACCAATCCGCCCATGGCCAGTGTGATAGACTACGGTCAAAACCCTTCTCACTTTGAGAGGAGATCCGTGCTCTGTAGTGAGCCGGCGATGGGTTGATCATGATGATGATAATGTATAGATCATGACGTGTGAAACTCCATACAAGAGACATGTCACCTGTGTCCAGCCGTGGATGTCTATCGGTTGAGGATGATGATGATGATGAGAGTGTGTGTACAGGGTGTGTACCTACAGGGTGTACTACTGTATACGTCGACTTTACTAGTAAAGTAAAGGTTGCCACCATCGGCTAGTAAGTAATGATAAAAATAAGTTATTCATTCGACATATTTATTTGGGTCGCTCGATTTGCTATCAAATCAATAACTTAAAGTAGGACAACGGTTTCATTAAATTTTATATGAGGGGTGTACAATTTTAAGTAAAACATTTGCAAACAGGCTTTTATATTCCCCGTTGACGACAGTCACAGCATTTCATATTTAAATAGATTATGTAACAAACTATGTATGATCTAAATATATAATTTAAGCGAAATACCACTCACTCACTGACTGACTGACTGACTAATCACGAAATCTCAGAAACTATAAAGCCTACAAACTTGAAATTTGGAAGGTTAGGTTCCTTCTAGAATGTAAGTGTCAGCTAAGAAACAGTTTTGATAAAATCTTCCCCTAAGGGGGTAAAATGGGGGTTGGAAGCTGGTATGAAAGTCTTATGTTTTTGAAGTTAGAGACGTGAAAATGGACATTTAGAATATTAGCTTTAAATAATAAAAATCTGTATATAAATCAATTTGGGAAATACCCCCCTTAAGGTTGGTAAAATAGGGGGAAAAAGTTTTTATTGAAAAGTTTTAACTTACTTGTAGTGTTAAGGAAAGGGTCACTGACTGACTGATCGGGTTGAAATTTGGCATGCAGATAGCTATTATGACGTAGGATCCGCTAAGAAAGGTTTTTTGAAAATTCAAACCTTAAAGGGGTGAAATAGGGGTTTGAAATTTGTGTAGTCCACGCGGATGAAGTTGTGAGCACAAGCTAGTTCTTATAATAAAACTAATAGCTACCCTAGCTAAACCCTAGCCAAACAAAGTCGCGGGCCTGCCACAACTTCGTCCCCGTGGACTCTACTTTTAAACCCCTATTTTACCCCCTTAAGGGTTGAATTTTATAAAATCCTTTCTTAGCGGATGCTACGTCATAATAAGTATCTGCATGCCAAATTTCAGCCCGCCGATCCGTCCAGTGGTTTGAACTCTGCATTGATAGATCAGTTAGTCAGTCAGTAAGCTTTTTCTTTGCTGCTGTTGCCCGCGACTTCGTCCGCGCAAAATTTCTGGTTTCTCATGAGATCTGAAAATTTCCCGCTGCAACAGGCCTCACTTACCTACTCTGCAGTCTCACCTTAAGGCACGGAACCCAGAGTACCTAAAAATGCCAATTTCCATATCTCTAATTTCAAAAACATAGGATTTTCAACTTTTCAACCCCCATTTCATCCCCTTAGGGGGGGAATTTAGTTAGATCCTTTCTTATCTGATACTTTCCCCTCAGAAAGAACCTACGTTTCAAATTTGAAGTAAAAATAATGATTATTATGATTATGATTACAATCCATTCACTACATTATAAATGTGAAGATGTGTTTGTTTTTTGGTTTATTGATTTGTTGGTTTGTCTTTAAATCACGTCGCAATGGGGCAACAGATCGACGTATTTTTTGGATGGCTATAGTTAAAGACCTGTAGAGTGACACCGGCTACTTTTAATCCTGAAAAATAAAAAAGTTCTCACGGGATTTTTAAAAACCTAAATCCACGTGGATGAAATTTTGGCCATCAGCTTGTAAGTACATTTTTATAAAGTCGCGTACTATACCTACCTATCACGCCATTTATATTGAACGCACGGCACCTCCAGCACTAATTCTAAACTTAATCTTTGTTATCAGCAAATCTTATGAGACAGCCCGGCCTATCCACTAATGGCACTGCTTTGCAAAACCTTCACCACGCCCAGTTATTCCATAATCGACTCAAAACTTATGTTCATACAGTTCAAATTGAATCAATGAGTATTTACAACACGTTTGATTAGATGCTAACACATAAACAGACTCAATTCGAACGATTCTGTACCTTAACTGTATATGCAAGAGGTGTGATTTCGGTTGCGCATGATTCTCTAACAGCTATACCGGGTTCGCTGACCTGTGCAAAGCTTCGCTTCCTGCGCAAACGCCGTGGCGACTGTGCTTTTTACATGACACATGTACACGGAGCGTAGGCTGCGTACGACTCCCGCTCGTTAGGCTTGACGCGGAAATCGGGAACTGCGAGTTATGACGGGCGACTCCCATAGACTACGCGTTATATTCTTATATTTATTTCCCAAATTTTCCGCATGATTCCGCACGGCTAAGCAGTTAATAACAAGTGTTCAGGCAGACGCATGAGCATTGTTGTACAGTTGTGAGTTGTTTACAAAGAAATGCTGGCTGGAAAGGCTGAAATGTAGCATGCAGATAGCTATTATGACGTAGCCTTCCGCTAAGAAAGGGTTTTTGAAAATCTAACCCACGAGGGTGTAGAATAGGGGTTTGAAATTTGTGTAGTACACGCGAAATCGCGGCGAGCATAATAAATAATAGCCGAACCTCATTTACTGCGCACATTGTTCAGTTTAATGGCAAATCTAAAAATTCTTTCATATACCTAAAAGATTTCTGTTCTTGCAGACGATACGATATGGTACGATACGACAGGACTACCTAAAGGTTGAGGTCCGCGAAAGGTTGAGATGGCAATTGGGGTACGAGGTGAGGGGACACCCCGCTCACCCGCACATCACCCACGCTCGCTTGCACGGGGTTAGTGCGGGGGCTGTGCGGATGTGCGGGGCGTTCCCATTTCAACCTGTCGCGTAGGTAGGTACTATAAGTGCACCTAACTAGCACTAAAATCACATCAAAGTGGCTGTAAAAATGAAAATAGCTATAAGTATTCCCCTTTAGTAGCAGTAAGCAGCTTATTCTCTAATGATGTCTTCTTATGTGAACCGGAAAATATTTTCCCGAGAGACGAGTAGTGAAAGCTTTAAGCGTAGGCGGTAGGTGCCTCCTGCAAGCTGTAAGCTTTCAGCCGTGCTCAAACGATTCACTACATACATACAAAAATCCAATACTATTATTTTATCTTTATTTTTAGCCAGGGCTGTATCACTTTGCGATAATGTCGCCCCCATAAACAAATTAACTTACCCTATATTATGTAAATATGTAGTAATGTACAGAGCTGCTCCGATAAGGGGTAAACTAAAATGCTGTTTGGGGGAAAATTAGGAAATTAAAAAAAGTTTTGCAAACTATACCTACCTACTGTGTGACATGTCAAATGAAAGGGCCTTTTTATTAGGGTTCCGTAGTAAACAAGGAACCCTTATAGTTTCGCCATGTGCGTCCGTCTTTCTGTACGTCCGTCCGTCCGTCCGTCCGTCCTCGGTTAATCTCAGAGACTATTAGTGCTAGAAATCTGTAATTTGGCATGGGTATAAATATTAATCACGCCGACAAAAAGGTGAAATAAAGTTTTGATAAATATTTTTTTTAGGTTAGCTCCCCTATATGTAAAGTGGGGATGAACTTTTTTTTCTCGTCTACCCCTTAGTATCGTTGAATAGGTCTTTTAAAAATACTGTGGGTCTGGTAATATTATTTTTTGATTACTAGATCCGTTTGTGAAATATAATGTTTTAAAGTGTTAATTAGGCTATTTTTTATCCCGGCAAATCAAAGAGTTCCCACGGGATTCTTAAAGGCCCATCCGTTATACAGATATGAAATTTGAAAATTTCCCACATGATTGTTAAAATCCCTGAATTCACGCAAACTTAAACACACAAGAAATTAAATTGGTACTAGGCAATTCCTGCCTCGATAATGGATAGGGTCCAAGAAACGCCACGTTGCGTTGTGTAGGTCGTCTACACTAATATTATAAAGAGGAAAACTTTGTTTGTTTGTTTGTTTGTTTGTTTGTTTGTGCTGAATAGGCTCAAAAACTACTGGACCGATTTTAAAAATTCTTTCACCATTCGAAAGCTACATTATCCACGAGTAACATAGGCTATATTTTATTTTGGAAAAAAATAGGGTTCCGTAAGATATTTGGGTTTTTCGGACACAAGGTGTAAAAAATCAACCAGAAAAGTTACTTATTTTGCGTACGCTGCCTAAACTATAAAAGATAGAACCATAAAATGTTCTAATTAATTGTAGATCTTATAAATATCTACAAAAAAGTCCGCGACACACTATACCCATCTATGTCGAGTGAGGCACAGCAACCATTTTTTTATTTAAAAATCTTGAATTTTTTTTGGACTACATTTAAACGCGTTTATTTTACTCATGCTATTAATCCTTATCAAATAAATGATTTCATCACTAAGAACAGTTTATGGAGATAATATTTGGTCTTTGAATGATTAAAATTGGACGTTTGGTTTTGAAGTTATGGCGAAATTAAAATATTACGATTTCTGCTGCACGGCCCGTTGTATTATATATAAAGAGGTAATGTCGTTAAGTTTGTTTGTAGGGGGTAATCTTTAGAACTACTGAACCGATTTTAAAAATTCTTTCACCAGTAGAAAGCTACATTATTCCTGAGTGACATAGGCTATACGGGATCTTTAAAAACCTAAATCTACGCGGGCGAAGCCGCGGGGATCAGCTAGTAACGTATAAACATGTGATTCACGGAAGTACACCTTCACAGGTTAATTACACTGATACATTTTTGATCCATTGAATAAATAAAAAACCGGCTAAGTGCGAGTCGGGCTCGCGCAACGAGCTTGCCCTGCTTGATGTTTTATGATTGGCCAACCTAAATGAGTTTTTTCAAAATGGGAGACTTAGGTATGCCAGGTTCCATACAAAAATGTTGGAACCACTTTCAGCCCGGTAGATCGGTCAAGTAGTTCGAGCTGTGCGTTGATAGATCAGTCATTCAGTCAGTCAGCTTTTCCTTTTATATATAGAACTAGATGATTATATTATAGATGATATTTCGGTTTTAAAAAACTCCGTGGCAAATCTTTGATTTTCCGGGATAAAATGTAACTTATGACCTTCCCCGGGATGCAAGCTATCTCTGTACCAAATTTCGTCAAAATCGGTTCAACGGTTGGGCCGTGAAAGGCTAGCAGAAAGACAGACAGACAGATAGAGGGACAGACGGATAGACACACTTTCGCATTTATAATATTAGTATGTATAGATAGATAGATTAGATTATCTAAGTTTTAACCTAAAATTTGTGATTTGTGACAGGACATCTATTAATTAATTAATCTAATTAGTACAATATAATGATGTAGCATATAATATTATTTATCTCTTATGGATGTTATATTAAATATTTACCTAATGGCGGCCCTCGCGCCGGGTGGGGCCTTCAAAAACACTGTGTTCTTGAATTTATTGAATTTCAAGCTGCAATTTGTAATTCTTATCCGGTGCGTGTGACGCGCGGCGCAAGCTCGTACAAGTAACCAAATATCCAAATGTATTATTTTATGTTATTTTTTATTATTAAGTATTTTTGTTTTGAATTATATTTTTTATGAATTTCCTTTATTGTTCATCCACTGATGCCTATATGTACAACTTATTTTAGGCATTAATGGCTCAACCTAATTTTGGCTGTAAATTTGGTGAAACAGTAAACTAGCTTCCGGTACCCCCAAGAGCTGGCAGCTACCTTGGTCAAAGAATTAGTTTGGCCATCCAAAGGGGTAATGCTGCCAGCATCTTGGGTACAATGCCTCGCTGCGGTGGTCTCGATGTGATTTTAGATTTAATTTAATTCATTTTGGTTTTAATTTAATGTTTTTTTTAACTTTTAATTTAGATTTTTAAAAAAATTTCTTTGTAAACAGTAAATGATTTATTTATTAGATAAATTATTTATCCTCTCTAAGTATCCTTAAGTACGACTATAGACTATATATTAGTCTATTTTATTAGTATATATATATATATATATATTTTTTTTTTTTTTTTTTTAATACAATAAAACTTAAAGCTAGCCTTATCTAATTACTATATAAATCATGACCGCGTGGAATGGTGCCAAGAATACTGGCTGCATTTCCGCGCTGGACAGCCAGGCTGATCCGTTGCGCAAAAAATGAGCCAGCCCTTCTGTCACCAGTTGAGGCTATTAATCGCGGTGAAATGTCTCGTAAAAATTTTTTAGCACTAAGACTATATTATTATATATATTTTCTTTTTTAATATTACACACCACCTGCAGTCTAATTTTCCTTATACTTTCCAATCTTTAAGGTTGCCTGGTAGAGATCGCTAATTAGCGATAAGGCCGCCTTTTGTATCTTCCTTCTGTCTGTGGTTAAGACGTCGGAATCCATAGGGACAAAGGTTTGGTTCCGCACTGCATCTTTAGTCTTTCGGAAATGTCACTTGCTTAGCGGTAAAGGAAAACAACGTGAGGAGACCTGCATGCCTGAGATTTCTCTATAATGTTCTCAAAGGTGTGTGAAGTCTGCCAAACTGACCAAGGCCAGCGTGGTGGACTATGGCAAAACCCTTCTCGTTCTGAGAGCAGACTCATGGTCAGCAGTGAGCCAGCGATGGATTGACGATAGTGATGATTATTTGATCCACTACTGTTGTATATCATTACTCATGACCGTGAGGCCCTTCTTAGTAAGTAATAATGAGTTCTAAATAGGAGCTAAGCCGAAATCCTAGAAAAAGAATTGATAATACTTATGTCGAAACTCAGGTTAACTGATATAAAAATTTACCGCGGTTAACGGATGAGGTTTCATCTGGTGACAGCAGGGCTGGCTTCTTTTGCGCGCAAAGGATCAACCTGGATGTCCAGCGTGGAAATGCAGCCAGTATTATTGGCGCAATGGCATGATTTGCAACAGTAACTTGATAAGACTAGCTTTAAGTTTTATTTCAACAGAAGTCTGAACACTTCATCCTTTCTTATCTTTGCTTATAAGATTTGTTTCTTATCGCTTCCGGTAGGTCATCGACGATTACGGGTTCGAATTCTGAAAAGGTTTTGTTTATTTTTTATTCTGGTACAAGTCAGCCCTTAGCTGCAATCTCATCTGATGGTAAGAGATGATAAGAGGGAAGTGGGCTGACTTGGAAGTGGTATGGCAGTTTTTATTAAACACATACTTACCCCTAATCTGCACGGCACGTGTCTACACGGCATCGTACTGGAACGGTAAATTGCTTGGCGGCATAGCTTTGCCGGTGGTAAATAACCTCGGCCATAACCTCCCACCAGAGACAATTGAGATATTATAAATACCCAAACTGTCCCTGCTGGTAATAGATCCCAAAGACTTGGGAGTCCTTGGGACCTTATGCGACCAAAGTGCTAACCACTGCACTAGGGAGGTCGTCGAAATTCTGTTTGACGTAATGTTTCGAATGTGAGCCCACGGTTTCTCGTCGAAACATACCCTCCATAGCTGAACGGCTAAGGAGCATACTGAAATCCGAATGTTCGGCGGTTCAAACTCTACCCGTTGCACTATTGTCCTACCCACTCCTAGTAATAAGCTTTACGCGTAGTTGGAGGGGTTAGGGGAATATTAGTTATGGTTAAATTGGCTAGTATTCTTTAAAAAAAAACAAAAAAGCGGTGCTTGCATAATGACAGCGCGTATAGGCTGCTGTGAGATGCGCGTGGAGAGCTTCCGAGCTCAGACGTCCGGGTGCGGTGCAGCAGCGCCGTGCGGGTCGGCAGTGCGCGGCGCGACACAGAGCGCGGTGGTCGTGACCGGCATGCTGGCACCATGGACGTGTGGAGCGGTCTTCCCGCATGCGTGCGCGCAACCCCGCCGGCGCGCCGCCTAGAGCCCGCGGGCAACTTCGCGCTTGCCTTCTACGACAAGGACGCACAAACACCAAAACAGGGTGAGTTTTCCGATCCATTTGTGTGTCCATGGGAGGCTTCGGCCATGGCTAGTTACCCTTTTTTTGGTAACAGAATATTTTGTTATCTTTTTAAGATACCCGACGTCCAGGAAAAGACATCGATTATGTAAGATTTTTACCTACTGAAACCCCCTCGGTGGCCACTATCAGCGCATCTTGGAAAGCTCCGAGATATCTTATGAACAAGTCGCGCGTCGGTGCCCCCCAAGCGCGACACGAATTTGGCTCGTCCCTGAGAAATTAACCCTCTGTGATCTGCTTCACAACCCTATTTACCACCCTACCGGCAAAGCCTATGCCACCAAACAATCTTAAAAAGTTCAATCTTCAATCAAATCAATGTTTACGAAAAAATAATATCGCGTGTTCGTGTATAAAGCAAGGTAATTCCTGACGTTGCCTAACCATCTATTAATCGTATAAATCTGCTAAGTACTTACTTACATTGCTTATTACATACTCGTGAACTTAACTTCGGCAAGGAAAAACTAAATATTTGTACAGAAAATAGCGACTACTCGCTGAAAACTCAGCAAAACATTCGTCGGTGTATCTGGAGCTTTACAACACAGGGTGGAAACAACAAAATTAGTGTCCGCAAGTGATTATTTTCTCTTTTTAGAGTAATCCAAAACCTTGGCACGTTGTGAATTAAATAACCTTTGAGATCATTATGGAGAACTCTCAGGCATGCAGGTTTCCTCACGATGTTTTCCTTCACCGTTCAAGCAAGTGAGATTTAATAACTTAAAACGCACATAACTCTGAGAAGTTAGAGGTACGTGCCCGGGATCGAATCCCCGATCTCCGATTAGAAGGCGGACGACCTACCCACTAGGCTATCACAGCTTTACCGCTTATATACCTACCCAGACACATAATATATCAATGGAAACAATATACCTGCAATTTTTTAGTTAGAAAATTTATTCATATTCTGTCGAATGTCAGTCAAATTATATTTAGGTACGCCTACTAATACCTATTCATCTATTTACTTTTTTTACATTAGTCCAAAAATATAAGAAGGAAGTTCTTATATTTTTGGACTAATATAGTTACGCCCAAATAACGGTGTACGATTCAGATCTGAGTTTCCTAGGAAACTCTGTGTTACTTATCATTTATCATCATCATCCATCAAGCCATCCCCAGCGGCCTTCCACTGACCATGGGTCTCCTCTTAGAATGAGAAGAGTAGGCTATAGTCTGCCACACTGGCTCAGTACTGATTGGCAGACTTCACACACCTTTGAGAACACTACGGAGAGCTCTCAGGCATGCAGGTTTCCTCACGATGTTTTCTTTCACCTTTGAAGCAAGTGATATTTAATTGCTTAAGACGCACATAGCTCCGAATATATTTTATTGTTTCCAATTAGTCTGACACCATTAGCTATTGTTTTATTTGGCTGACACGATTACTTATTAAATTGCGATTTATGAAGTTCAATGCGAAATTATTATAATGGTTAAGTAAGAATCATTTACAAGTAACCATTGTTGGCAATATACCTAACTACCCACGTTAGGATTTACTGAACTTTCGTCGATATATAGCAAGGCGGATATTTTCATCTGAAACTCAGCAATATTTTAACCAATTCCACAAACTATACTTACTGCAAATTATTACTTACATTTTTATTACTTCTTTTAGTAATTCATAGTTACTAAAAAAACAGTGATAGCCTAGTGGTTGAGACGTCGGCCCACTATTCGGGAGCTCGGGAGATCGACGCCGTGCACTCACTTCTAACTTTTCGAAGTTATATGTGTTTTAAGCAACTAAGTACCAATTGCTTTAACAGTGATGGAGGCAAACATTATGAGGATACATGCCTGAGAGTTCTCCGTAATGTTCTCAAAGTTGTGTGAAGTCTGCCAATCTGCACTTGGCCATCGTGGCAGACTATAGCATAAGCCATTCTCATTCTGAGAGAAGGCTCGTGCTTATCAGTAGGCCGGTGATTGAAATGATGATGATTATTCATAGAGATACCACGATCCGAGTTATGTATGTTTGTGTTTATATATTTTATCTAAAAAGGGAAAAGCTGACTGACCGATCTATCAATACACAGCTCAAGCCACTGGACGTATCGGGCTTAAATTTGGCGTGCAGATAGCTATTATGACGTAGACTAGCTAAGCTAGATCAGCTAAGAAAGTAATTTTGAAAATGTAACTCCTAAGCAGGTAAAATAGGGGTTTGAAATTTGTGAAGTCCACGCGGACGAAGTCGCGAGCATAAGCTAGTGGCTTATATGCACGCTGTGCATCATAACATTAAGAGAAACAAGCGTGACCCTCAGTATAATTCTATAGAAGATATTTTTAGTTCGCGATGCTTCGTAGGGTCGTGTCGTCTGGAGGAATGAATTTTGTATGACCCTATGTTAATTTCGTGAGACCGAATAAAAACCTACAGATGTTCAAAACAAGAGAGACTACTTGTACTTACTTGTAAAGAGAATGTTAAAGGTTCTACCTTTCACTGGAACTAAATGTCTCAAAATTTTCTACAATAAGATACAATAGCCAGGGCTATCGCTTCTGCTTCGATAAGAGAATGAAAACATATGTCTATCTATGTGTCTATTACTGGCCTAGC
The DNA here is from genome assembly GCF_902806685.2 of Maniola hyperantus. Taxonomy (NCBI): domain Eukaryota; kingdom Metazoa; phylum Arthropoda; class Insecta; order Lepidoptera; family Nymphalidae; genus Maniola; species Maniola hyperantus. The sequence goes on from NC_048564.1 coordinate 2,483,244, forward strand.
TGCTGAACCGATCTTGACTAAATTTGGCTCATATACGAGCACATAATGTGCCGCTATTTTCTTAAGCATTTTCCAATGTGTCAAAAAATGCGCAATCCTGGTGCCAATAACTACTTATTATACGTAGTAGGTATGTATCTATACTTGCATGTGTCACACACATAAGCAAATGAATTCAATACAATTGTATAAACTTTACAGTGATGTTTAATTTTTTTTTAAAGAATATGTCAGGCTTGTGCTAGGAGTAGGTACGACAATAGTGCAACGGGCGGGTTTGAACCGTCGACCTTTGCCCATCTGAGTCCTATAATAACTTTCTCTAAGAATGTATGCATTTTTTTTAATTTAATAAAATAGTTTGAAAAACCAATAGACGTTGGGGTCCCAAGATGCTTAAATCGCAACCTCGCACCGCAAACCGCAGTGTTGATCCCGACATGACCTGTGCCACAAAACAAAGGGATTTAGCGTTCCGGTACAATATCATGTAGAAAGTCCAGAAATCGATAGGAGCTGGGGCATATCTATAATATATAAAAAAAAATTACAAAAAAAATAAAAACCGACTTCGTTACATAAACACTAAAAATTGAAAAATAATTTAATTTATTACCGAATATATTATGTATACAAGAGTTATTATAGTTCCATAATAATACTTTTTGGTGCCGGTGCCAATTAGCTTTAGCTGCGCGAATCGTCTAGACTTCATATTTTTATGGGACTCCACAATGGCACCTCATTGTTTGGCACCGACCCCAAAAAATATTATTATGGAACTATATTAACTCTTGTATACATAATATATTCGGTAATAAATTAAATTATTTTTCAATTTTTAGTGTTTATGTAACGAAGTCGGTTTTTATTTTTTTTGTAAAAAATGTTTATTTCACAATTTTTAGTGGCCCCATGGAATTATGCTATGACTGGTTAAAAATCTACTGTTTACTAAGCTATTACACTGATCGCGAGCAATTTACTCTTATCCGTTGAGGAGTTCCAGTATCTATCTTCGAAGATGTTCATCAGATCTTCACCAAATTGAAATGGGACTAACTTTGAAGTATACCCTTTCAAACAAAAAAAGAATTTTCAAAATCGGTCCAAGCGTTTGAGTAATTGGGGAACATACATAAAAAATAAAAAATAAAAAAAAAATAAAAAAAGATTCCGACGAATTGAGAACCTCCTCCTTTTTTTGAAGTCGGTTAAAAAATGAATCACTAAATGTGTTGCTCATCGCAAATCTCGAGAACAGCTGAACCGATTTCGCTAATATTCCTTGAAGTACGAGGATGGTTCTTATTGTAGAGAAAAAATTAAAAAAATTGAATCGACTGTTAGGCGGTACGAAGTTCGCCGGGTCAGCTAGTGTTTAATATTTACTGCCATGTACCCCTTCCAAGTTAGCCCGTTTCCATCTTAGACTGCATCATCTCTTACCACCAGGTGAGATTTTAGACAAGAGTTGACTTGTAATGTAATGCAAAAATTGTCAAGTGCGAGTCAGACTCGCACACGAAGGGTTCCGTACCATCGTACAAGAAATAACACTTTTTATTATTTGCTGTTGTAGTGGCAATAGAAATACATAGGTACCTACTCTGTGAAAATTTCAACTCTCTACCTGAAGTTGTTAAAGTTTGAAAGTGGAAAATAGCAATATTTGTTTATGAACACATTTTAATATTTTTCTTGTGATATAACCACAAAAACACGGTTATCAGATTTTTCCCTCGTGTCTGCTATAAGACCTACCTTCCTGACAAATTTCATGATTCTAGGTCAACGGGATGTATCCTATAGATTTTTTGACAGACAGACAACAAAGTGATCCTATAAGGGTTCCTTTTTTCCTTTTGAGTTACGGAACCCTAAAAAACTACTAATCCAAAGAGGCATCTGCTTAGTTTAGGACTATTTACATTACCAATTTCCAAGGTATGGTTTAATACAATTATTCGGCTCGTTTCTGGTCCAAAGGCTCGCGAACCTGTGCGTGGTCCGTGGAGCGGGGGGTGAGGTAGGGGGGGGGGGGGCGGGTCATCGACCGCTTGTTATGCAAGCCTCCGCTTGATAAAGACATGTTTGCTGTTTATACCAAGCCAACTTTCACATTAACTTAGGTTAGGGATTTGAAAATAGTCCAATTTTACCTTTTTTACCTGACTGCGGTGAAGCCCAAAAGAGGTTGTTTGTTTGATCTGTATGTAAGTACGTATGTATGTCCGTTCTTATGTCCGCTCGTAGCTAATCAACGGCACCATAGATTTTGATAAATGATACGTCATTAGATTTGTCTTGATGGCCCGAGTGTCACAGGTTACCTTCCTTTGGTTGCGTAAGTTCTAAAAAGCAAAAAAACAAGCTTTGTATTTTATGTGTAAATAAGAAATTGATAAGGTCATAAACATAAATGTAAGAAAATGCATGGCAAAGTCAAAGTCAAAGTCAAATGATTTATTCAAAATAGGTAATAAATTACTCTTATTGATGGTCTGGTATGGTGTTAGATTTGTAAGATATAGTGGTGATAATTATAACGCAAACTTAAAACTAAAGCTACGAGGGTTCCAAACGCGCCCAGGTCTGAGAAGAGCCCACAACAAACTCAGCCGGGTATTCTTTTTATTATCACCACTTTACAAAAGTCCTTTTGCAGTCCTAAGTAGTCGGTTATGTAGTGCACTTCACATGCATGTTGCACAGATACGAGTTATCTACGACGTAGTTAGTAGGTAGCTCATAAAGCTTACGAGGTAAACTTACGCGCAGACTCTTGATTATTTTTATGGTGGTTCTTACGGAGAGAAAAATTTAAAAACTGTTAGACGTTACGAAGTTCGCCGGGAGAGCTAGTATAAGTATAAAAAAAATTTGCAATATGCATGAATACAAATAATGACTCTATGTTAAACACTAGCTGATCCCCGCGGCTTCACCCGCGTGGATTTAGGTTTTTAAAGATCCCGTATAGCCTATGTCACTCGAGAATAATGTAGCTTTCTAATGGTGAAAGAATTTTTAAAATCGGTTCAGTAGTTCCAGAGATTACCCCCTACAAACAAACTTAACGACATTACCTCTTTATATAATAGTATAGATTATGTTAGGCAGTTTTTTTCAGTCACCTATCTAAGCTTGACAAAGTTTACTGAACTTAATATAAAAAATCAATCAAGTGTGAGTCAGACTCTTACACGAAGGGTTCCGTACCATTGTGCAAGAAATGACACTTTTTTTTTATTCTACCAACAAACACCGTCAACGGGTTGGCGGTGTTGGTTGGTAGAGTTATGAGTTTGTTGGCTATTTCTCCAATCTTGCTGCAACGGAGCAAAGGATCAATGTGATTTTTTGTATGGGGTATATAGTAACGTCTAAGGCTACTTTTTCAACATCATTATCGTCATGATAAACATCATCAAACCATCGCCGACCGTCTACTTAGCACGGGTCTCTCCTCATTTCCAGAAGAGACCCGTGTCGCTATGCAGCATGGTGGTCTATGGCCTAAACTTTAGGTCATAGTCCGCCACGCTAGCCCAGTGCGGATTAACAAACTTAACACATCATTCTTTAAGAACATTATGGAGAACTCTCAGGCATAGGTAAAGGTGTACATACCTATGTTTTCTTTTATCATTATAATATAGCAAGTGAGATTTAATTGCTTAAAATTGTTAACGTAATCTCCGAAATGTTAGAGATGCGTGCCTGATGGGATCGAATCCCCGACTTCCCGAATATAAGGCCTCTTCGCTGTTTATTTAGGAAGTTCTTTGATTAGGAACAGTTGCGGAGAATTTCCTTTACTTCATCTTCATCAACCGATAGACGGCCACTGCTGGACATAGGCCTACTGTAGGGACTTCCACACGCCTCGGTCTTGCACCGTCTGAATCCAGCGGCTCCCTGCGACTTGCATTATGTCAGCCGTTCACCCAGTGAGGGGTCTTCTAACGCTGCGCTTTCCAGTGCGAGGTCGCCATTCCAGCACCGTGAGACCCCAAAGTCCATTGGTTATTCGAACTAAGAACTCAGCTCATTGCCATATTTTCAGCTTCGCAACTGTTGAACCATATCAGTTACTCTTGTTTTCCTACCGATTTGATCACGTAGAGAAACTCTAACAAAAGTAAATCTCCATCGCCCGCTGAGTTACACTGAACTTTCTTATGAGGCCCATAGTTAGCGCTCCTTACGTAAATGAATAGAAATATTCTAATAGCCCTAACAAGAAAGTACAGAAGAATCCTCGTGATTTTATACTTGTTGCTTTAATAAAAGTAGCCCGTATAATATAACTTTGTATTAGAAAGAGCTTTGAATAAAACAAAGTACACTGCACAGACCCAATGCGGCTGAGAATTTACCATAGAACCATAGCGTCGATGGACAGGACGATGGTGCCCAAGTGATGTTTCAGAAAGGGACAGGTGTCGAACATGCAGCGCGTGCGAGCAAGATGCAGGAACGGTTAGTGCAGGTTCAATGCTCGACTCGCGCGCAGTTTGTTGAACTGTAATCATTGCTTTGGAAAATCGTCAGGGTTGTTCCACAGATACATAATACTTGATCTGAATCATTTTTTGATTTAAATACTAGACGATCGCGACTTCATTCGAACTAGTTTCTGTTTTTTAAATACTATTAGATAATATAATAGAATTGAATGAAATTAAATTGAATTGAACTCTTAGATATTCTGGATAAAGGGAGCCTATATCCGGTCTCCGGGATGCAAGTTATATCTGTGCTGAGCAGATGATGCCCGGGACTTCGTCGACGTGGATTTAGGTTATGTAATATCCTGTGGGAACTCGGGATCAAAGAGGCTATCCTTGTGGTGATCTCCTTCATTAAATGTATATCTATATATTATGTTAAAAAAAACCAGCCAAGTGCGAGTCAGGTACGTGCAACGAGGGTTCCGTACTCAATCGTATTTTTTCGACATTTTGCACGATAATTCAATAACTATGATGCTTAAAAATAAATAAAAATCTGTTTTAGAATACATAGGTGAAGACCTTTCATATGATACCCCACTTGATATAGTCACTCACTTTGAAAGTTGAAAATACTAATTATTAGTTCATGACCACAATTTAATTTTTTTGTGTGTGATGTAACCACAAATTTACGGTTTTCAGATTTTCCCCCGAATGTCAGCTATGAGACCTACCTTCCTGCCAAATTTCATGATTCTAGGTCAACGAGATGTACCCTATAGGTTTCTTGACAGACAGGCAGACAACAAAGTGATCCTATAAGGGTTCCGTTTTTCCTTTTGAGGTACGAAACCCTAAAAAAGAAAAACCTGACGGACTGATCTATCAACGCACAGTTCAAACTACTGTACGGATTGGGCTGAATGCACATAGCTATAATGACGTAACAATAGACATCCGCTATGAAAGGATTTCTGAAAATCAAAGTCCTAATGGGTTTGTGTAAAGTGTAGTCCATGCGGAAGAAGCCGCGGTTATAAGCTAGTTATTACTAAAAGCTCGTGTTAACGCGAATACTTTTATGGCACGCGCTGGGTCCTTCCGCTGGCAGAATATACCTACCTAGTATCATCATCATGATCAACCCATCGCCGGCTCACTACAGAGCACGGGTCTCTTCTCAGCGTGAGAAGGGTTTTGGCCATAGTCTACCACTCTGGCCATGTGCGGATTGGTAGACTTCAGAACATTATGGAGATCTCTTAGGCAAGCAGGTTTCCTCACGATGTTTTCCTTCACCGTTAAAGCAAGTGATATTCAATTAATTAAAACGCACATAACTCCGAAAAGTTAGAGGTGCGTGCCCAGTCCTACCTAGTACCTATAATATTCTAGTATTAACTCAGGAACAATGCTAAGACAGAGAGATGAATAGCACTTGCAGCTCTGTACTATAGGGCTATAGGGCTATAGGGCTATAGGCTATATAGCTCTATAGGGCTCTCTCTGTTACTTAATCCCATACAAATGAAAAAGACAAAAACTCAGTGGGTGTTAACCGTTTTGAGTCACCAACCAAGCTGTGATAGTCTAGTGGTTAGGACGTCCGCCTTCTAATCGGAGGTCGGGGGTGCGATCCCGGGCATGCATCTCTAACTTTTCGAAGCTAAGTGCGTTTTAAGTAATGAAATATCAAAATATCGTGAGGAAACCTGCATGCCTGAGAGTTCTCCATAATGTTCTCAAAGGTGTGTGAAGTCTACCAATCCGCACATGGCCAGCGTGGTAGACTATGGCCAAAACCCTTCTCACTCTGAGAGGAGACCCGTGCTCTGTTGTAAGCCGGTGATAATGATGTACCAATCACAAGCGAAACTATGTTTTCTGTAATAGGTACTCTATTAGAGAACCTATTTTTTTTTTTATTTTTTTTACGGCCCTGGATAACAGTAGAGAACCTATGTTATCAAAAAACCATAGAGTAAGTAAATCAAAAACATACGAAATTCAATTCGAAAACATAGTTTGTGATTGGTTAATGACTCAAAATGGTTAACGCCCAGTGGGTTTTTGTCTTTGTCTTTTGTCATCTGTATGAGATTACGTAACAGAGAGAGCCTTATAGTAACTTCTCCCTGTGGTCATATAGTATACACCCAAAATAGTGAATTCACAGCCCTGAGTACTCATGAATAGCAATCTCCGACATCGCGCGGGCGTCTCTCTCTCTTGCGGGCGGAGTGAGCGGGATGGCGCATTCGCGGAAGAAAGTAACGCGACAAGTTATGTAAGGAGATACACACGGATCGTGCGCCACTTGCCTCTTAGCCAGCAGCCAAGTGCTTGAAGTTTATAAGGGTTTCATCGCTCTCATCGGTTCTAGGTTACTCATCCTTAGTGATTAAAAGCCCCTAAATAAATAAAGAAAAAAAAAACCTTAGTGATTAATAAGTTGATTCTAATCGCAACAAAATTTTAGAGTATTCGTCTCTGTTTCTTAACAATTGTAACAAGAAAAGGACAGAATTAAATTTAATTTAGAACTGTCAAACCGCGGGACTTTAGGTGCCAGTCGTGAGCGTGAGCCTATTGCAGAGTGCACTAAAGTTTTTGTCCTTTTTTAGCAATATTAAAATGAAAAGGATGCAGATACGCTTTTAGAGAAAAATATCAGAATCGTCCCCAATATTGACCGATTAATGACAATTAGGAAGATATGGTAATATAAGTTTGTACTCGAGAAGGGGTATGATTCGCTTTGAGGTTTTTGTTGAAGTTTGAGCCGTTTTATATGTAGAGGACATATAAAGGGCTCGAACTTGTAGAAGGTCATTTCTGACCATAACTCTCTTGTAGATTTGCGCCGCCTCGATCCAGCGGCTCCTTGTGACTTATTTGATGGCATCTGTCCATCTAGTGGTGGGTCAACGCTACGCTTTTCGATAACAGGTCGTCATTCTAACACCATGAGACTCTCTATCTCGTTTCGAAGATCTATCGATTCTTCGAATGTACCCCGCCCATTGCCACGTGAGCTTTGCAGCTCGTTGGGCTATGTCCTTATTTCTGATTTGACTACGTAGAAAAACTTCAAACATAGCTATCTCCATTGCCCACTGGGTGCAATACATAAAGGATAGTACTGCAGAAACCTTCTCGGAGAACGCATAAGTGTCGTTACTTTTCCGGCGCTTTAGACCTTCTGGAGTTTAGTTTTTCACTCGTATGATAATTTAATTGTCAATTCGCGGTAATAAGGTCCTATGAGCCATGTATAGTGCGCCTCTAACGCATTTCAGCGAGAAGTTATTTTTTTACCTTCAGTCAGTTAAGAAAAAAAAGATAATAAGTAGTGCATACATTTTGTCTGGCCGTGTGTAGCGCGGAATAAACTTCGTTGTATCGCCTATCGTCCGTAGTGGCCACTGACTATACCAGTTCGTATTTCTGCATTATACCAGAACTAGATGATGCCCGCGACTTCGTCCGCGTGAATTTAGGTTTTTAAAAAATCCCGCGGGAACTCTTTTATTTTCCGAGATAAAAAGTAGCCTATGTCCTTCCCCGAGATGTAAAGTTACTCTGTACCAAATTTCATCAAAATCGGTTGAACTGTTGGGCCGTGAAAAGCTAGGAGACAGACGGACAGACCGACAGACACACTTTCGCATTAATAATAATAAATAGTAATATAGTAATATAGTATGGATCACAGGCGATATAATGCGTTAAAAAAGACTCGTCGCGCGCCATTTTAACTTTTTGTGTCAAATTTCATGTGAGAACAACAACATCCCGTGGGAACTCTTTGAATTTTCGGGATTAAAAGTAAGCCCTTGTCACTCTCCAGGTCTTTAACTATAACCATGCAAAAAATCACGTCGATCCATTGCTCCGTTGCGACGTGATTGAAGGACAAACCAATAAACCAACAGACAAACACACTTTCGCATTCATAGTAAGGTAGTGAGGTAGTAATATAAATAGTGAGGTAGTGATAATATGGGTAGTGATTTATTAAAAACTAGCTGATACCCGCGACTTCGTTCGCGTGGAATTAGGTTTTTTTTTTAAATCCCGTAGGAACTCTTTAATTTTCCGGAATAAAAAGTCTATGTCACTCTCCAGTTCTTTATCTATACCCATGTAAAAAATCAGATCAATCCGTTGCACCGTTGCGACGTGATTGAAGGACAACCAACAAACCAATAAACCAACCAACCAACAAACAAACACACTTTCACATCCATACACTAATATTATAAATGCGAAAGTGTGTCTGTCTGTCTGTCTGCTAGCTTTTCACGGCTCAACCGTTCAACCAATTTTGACGAAATTTGGTACAGCGATAGCTTGCATCCCGGGGAAGGACATAGGCTTTTTATCTCGGAAAATCAAAGAGTTCCCACGGGATTTTTAAAAACCTAAATCCACGCGGACGAAGTCGCGGGCATCATCTAGTTTATAATAAGTGTACTGATAGAATCTTCTCCATTTGCAACGAGTGTAGACCAGACATCGTGGATAAGCGTTTCTCAAGCGTAGCTTAGTCGTCTCGTTATCCTTTGATCTACTTGTCTAAGTAGTACCCACTCGCATATAGCCTAGCTAGAGCGAGCGTGCTGCTCAGCTCGCGGTCTGTGCAGTGTAAACACATCATCCGGAACCCTAAATCCTTATGGACTAAGAGCGAGCGCGTGCCAGACCTTCATCCATACTTCCATACTAATATAATAAGTGCGAAAGTGTGTCTGTCTGTCTGTCTGTCTGCTAGCTTTTCACGGCCCAACCGTTCAACCGATTTTGATGAAATTTGGTACAGAGTTAGCTTATATCCTGGGGAAGGACATAGGCTTTTCATCCCGGAAAATTGATGAGTTCCCACAGGATTTTTTAAAACCTAAATCCACGCGTACGAAGTCGCGGGCATTAGCTAGTTATTTTATAAAAGCTAAAAGTTTCTGTGCGTATTGTCCCCAACACAGAAAGGAGCGACCAGTGACTATGAAGTTTGGATCATGGTGGCTTTGGCAGATAACAAGGTAATGAAGGTGTACAAACCCCCTGCCAGACGCCCTTACACTTTTAAACTTTAAGGGCGTCTGGCAGGGGGCTGCCACCAGTGGCGTGCAGGTCATAGAGGCATACATGCACTGCGTACCCCAGTTGTAATAGCTCAGCATATTTTTCATGATGACCTGCCAGTAAACAGGTTCCTACCTAACTAATGCCTACCCTGGCTTAAAAGTCTGTGGACGCCACTGGTTACCACGACACTTAGTGTCTGGCAATGCATGACGTGATTTCAAATACTATTTCGAAGAAAATAAAAAAAACAAGCTTATGCCCACGAATTCTTCCGTGTGCAGGACTAGTAAAATTTCAAACACCTGTTTTACCCCTTTTGGGATTGAATTTTCAAAAATTCTTTCTTGGCGGACGTCTACGTCATAATATCTATCTGCATGCCAAATTCCAGCCAGATTCGTCCAGTAGTTTGAGCTGTGCGTTCAGTCAGTCAGTCAGTATTTCCTTTTATATAATACTAGCTTATGCTCGCGACTTCATCCGCGTGGATACATAAATTTCAAACCCCTATTTCCTTTCTTCTTCTAAATCCTTTCTTAGCGGATGCCTACGTCATAATAGCTATCTGCAGGCCAAAAGCTCGATCCGTCCAGTAGTTTGAGCTGTGCGTTGATAGATCAGTCAGTCAGTCAGTCAGTGCCCTTTTCCTTCTAATATTTAGATTAGATATCTATATATTAGACTTTAGAAACCATGTGTAACTCCTAATAGACATAAAATAATTGAACGCAAGTTTTGAGAAATGGAACTCATCTGAAAACAAAATGTCTATTTTATGAGACTTACCTACAGTATTGGACAACCCTAGAAAGGAGCGCGTTGAAGTCTTTTGGACCGCGTGTGAATCATTGTTGACTTCACATGACGCTGCGTGCGTTGTTTTCTGGAAATTGGATAGTTGATAAAAATCAATAGTCCATACTACATAATATTAAAATGCGAAAGTGTGTATGTCTGTCTGTATAGCTACTAGCTTTACTCAGCAATGAGGAATACGACTATAAAGAAAAAAACCGGCCAAGTGCGAGTCAGGCTCGCGCAACGAGAGTTCCGTACGACAGTCATATTTTGTCGACATTTTGCACGATAATTCAAAAACTATGATGCATAAAAATAAATAAAAGTCGGTTTTAGAATGCACAGGTAAATACCTTTCATATGATACCCCACTTGATACAGTTATCTTACTTCGAAAATTGAAAATACTAATTATTAGTTCATGACCACAATTTTATTTTTTTGTGTGATGTAACCACAAATTCACGGTTTTTAGATTTTTCCCGAATGTCTGTTATAAGCCCTACCTACCTGTCAAAGTTCATGATTCTAGGTCAACAGGAAGTACCCTGTAGGTTTCTTGATAGACCGACAGACAGATAGACAAACAAACCCTCTATCCATCTAGTAGTTTGAGCTGTGTGTTGATAGATTAGTCAGTCAGTCAGCTTTTCTTTTTATATATATAGAGAAATCAAAGCTTCTCCATTGCTGGACAGAAAACCCAATAACTGTTTGGTCCTTTTCCGTGAGGAAATTATGGATACCACCGGCCACGGTTGAGCTCAGTGGTTATAGACCAAGGAGTCAATTGATACTTCTGCAGGATCATCGTTCCCATCTGTTATTGTTTGTGTAATTATGTGTGAAAAATAAAGATTATTTATTTTATTTTATTTATAATGATAACCTGGTAATGTTCACAGAGCAACAGTCGGAAGCGGCGGGCGGTGCGGGCGGCGGCGGGGGTGGCGGCAAGGCGGCGGCGCCCTGCAAGGTTTGCGGTGACAAGGCCTCTGGCTACCACTACGGCGTCACTTCTTGCGAAGGCTGCAAGGTGGGTACCGTCCATTATACGTGAGATGCCTGGTGCAGCTCCCCGCCAGATGCCGCCACTCCAGAATCCAAGCAGGCAACCTTGTGTCGCTGGAGAGCCATTCCTGCCAATGTAGGTTTTGTTTCATGTAGGCATTTGAGCAGTACGTGTTCCAGTGTGTCTTCACTCTCGAGGCTTGCTCTCTCCACACCATAAGGTAAAAAATCACCACGAGGGAAAAAATCGACCCCACTTTAAGTGTGTGAACCTACACTAAATAATTGTTCAAGATATTTACCACTTTGCGTGATTAATATGTACCTATACCTACCCATGCCAAATAACAGCTTTCTAGCACTAATAGTCTCTGAACTAAGCGGTGGACGGATGGATGGACGGCGGACAGACAGACAGCCAGACGGACATGACGAAACTATAAGGGTTCCTTGCTTACTATGGAACCCTTAACATGAGCGTTGCATCCGGCTTCAGGCTCATGCATCAGGCTTAAGTTGCCGATTACATTAAATCATATTTAGAGCCTCAATAGCTCAACCAGTAAAGGAGTGGACTGAAAACCGAAAGGTTGACGGTTCAAACCCCGCCCGTTACACTATTGTCGTACCTACTCCTAGCACAAGCTTGACGCTTAGTTGGAGAGGTAAAGGGAATATTAGTCATTTAACATGGCTAATTATACTTATTATGGCTATTAGTACTTTAGCTTCACAACCCGTTAATGTAAGTATGTCAGTTACTTTGGTACAAAAACAAATACCTCTAATAGATAGATCTAGGAACACTAAACCAGCCACAGCCCCACTGCGGTTTCCTTTTAGACCGAAGCTAATTTAGAAGATATAAATATAAATCAAACCATCCAGGAACGGGACCTGCCACTTATAAAGCCGTAGCACACAGCACCGATTTCATTTTCTTTGTAATATTTTTCAGTGTCACTCACTTTCTCCCAGATTAGCGCGTTTCCATCTTAGATTGCATCATCACTTACTACCAGGTGAGATTGCAGTCGAGGGCTAACTTGTATCTGAATAAAAAAATAAATAATAAAAACTGAGGATTGCGGCTCTCTTTTATTTAATACTACATTTAGGTTTTTTAAACCCCGTGGGATCTTTTTGATTTTCCGGGATCAAAGGTAGCCTATCCTTCCCCGGGATGCAAGCTATGCCTGTACCAAATTTCATTGAAATCGGTTAAACGGATGGGCCGTGAAAAGCTGGCAGACAGACAGACAGGCAGATGGACAGACAGAGACAAATAGTCATACGCACTTTCGCATTTATAATATTAGTATGGATTATTTAAGGTACTTCCATTTTTACTTTAAAACCTCATTATTTTTCGATTTCGGGATGGGTAAAACCTTCAATTTCACATCACAGACATGCTCGTAGTGATGATTTTAAAAACTAAGTAAGTAAACCTATTTTAAGAGTATAATCTCCAATTAGTTTTAGTAGTAATAGGTATTATGGATTAAAATAGTGCGTAGAATGGGGATGAGCGCCGGACGGGCAGGCATCTGCAGGGGGCTCTGTGGGCGGAGTTATTAATAGCCTGCAACAATGTCTCCCGTGCTCTCCGAAGTATGCCGCCAGAGAACTTAAGTGAGGTCATAGAAATGGTATAATCAATTTTTTCTTAACTGACTTAAAAGGTAAACAATCCGCCTAGCTAGCGATCACACTGCGGACTAACCAGCCGTAAAGCATATTATGCATTCCAGCTGCGAGCTGGAGAGCCAGATGCCCTATCCTCACACCCCCTTGGATGGTGTAATGCCTGTAGCCAATGAATCCATTAACCTGGAGACCACCGTTGCTGCTTCATTCGTTAAATTTTTGAAAAGCCGGCAGGTTCCTCTGGTGCTGCAAATGTTCATAGGCGACGGTAATCACGTCTTAAGAACAGGTAACTCGCCTGCTCGTTTACCCGCTGTTTTAATTTAAAAAAGAACAAGTAGCTTTTCGCATGCTTCTCGGTGCAGATGCACTATATGTGGCCCATACGATCTTGTTACCGCATACTGACATTGAAATCATGATATGATTAAAACTTAATTCCAGAAGGTCTAAAGTGCCGTGAAAGGCTTTCTCTGAAAGGGTTTTTAAAAAATTTGTTTATCTTTTAAACTACCGTGAGTGATTTCCATTATAAATACTATCTGTCCCGTGTGTCGTGAGTAAAGCCGGGACAGATAGTATTTATAATTTGTTTATCTTCTAAATAAACTAAGGAAAACTATAAACTATACCTATTTTGTTATCTATTGCAGGCATAGACTTAATTGCAGGGGCCACGTGTTACTAACTTTAAGTGACTTACTCACACAAAATATATTTAAATATATATTTAAATAAAATAATATATCTCTAGCATACGAAACAACGTAAATAAAACTATAATACTATACAAATAAGTCTACTTTTACAATAATGTTCTATGATGGGTCAGTGCCCATCAGCACGCCGACAATCTCACGCTACTTTAACATTTCTAGACTTATTTTGATTTCTGTGTATTCCGCCCACCGTCAGTACTCGCCACACGTATGCCCTGTCGCCTGTCTCTACATGTAACACTTAACATGCCAGTTTGTTCGTGAGGCTACAAACCTATGCAGTGTGCATTTAATATTATCTTATGATCATCATCATCATCAACCGATAGACGTCCACTGCTAGACATAGGTCTCTTGTAGTCTCCAGCGGCTCCCTGCGACTCATCTAATGTCGTCATACTCGACGATGATGTCCACCAAGTGGAGGGTCTTTCAATGCTGCGCTTTTCAGTGCGAGGTTGCCATTCGAGCACGTTGGGACCCCAACGTCTATCGGCTTTTCGAACTATGTGCCCTGTCCATTGTCTTATAGGTATACAATTACCAAAACCATATGCAAAACCTACAGTATTTTTAGTTTTAATAATGATATCAAGGTGATGTTTACGCACGACGGAACGGAATCTGTATATTATCTTTAATACATACATACATACATACATCATACACATACATCCGTTGGCAAAAGTTTTTTATCATATCATGTTAGAGAAGCTTTGCCAGCTAAATAACATCTCTTATCTGTCTTGTGAGAGAAGTAACAAATCTGTGACACTTCTCGAAGGTTCCACATCGCCACAGTGTATATTATTATTAGTACTACACAGCTCCTGGTGGCACTTTGATGAGCTAGTTGTACCTTTAAAACTCTAATTGGTGTTAAAAGGTGGCCAGCCTCAAAACATGTCTGTTCGTTTTGCCAGCCATTTTAAATACAGACAAAAGTAGTTCCGTCCGAAAAAAATGATTTTATTTCAAGTTACGCCGAAGTAAGTTTTACTTCTAAGTTTTTACAAAAATAAAGCCCGAGAGAAAAGTTGTGGATGTAACTAGTAAATATACTAGTATAATAATTATTTTTAGTGATCGGGTATTCAGGCGGATTAGGTGGATCGGGTATATAAATGCAGGTGCTTGAGCGATGCGTGACAGTGGCTGGCGGAGGCCTCCGCGCTCAGTCGCTACACTACTACGAGCTACGCCGCGCGTCGTAGACCCCATGAGCTACGTGTTCACCGCCCTTCGTAGAGTTTCAGCTGAGTTTGTGTGTAAACAGTAGGTGTCGAAGGCGGGCGGGTGCTCTCTGAAGGAATTATTTACATATTCACAGGTAAAAACCCTTTTTTTTGTTTCTAAGATTGTAGTTTGTTCGATTATACTTCAAAAAAGTTTGATATTTAAATAAATAGAGTTCTTGTACAACGAAATTAATTAAAGAAATTAATTGAGCATGATTTTTTAGTAAACTACAAGAACCGGTGATCTGAGGTATATTAATTGATTTGATAAATAACAGCACCGGTGGATATTTTGGAATAGGATACATAATTGATACCAATCCAAAGGATTAGGAATTAATGATAACAATTTTTGATTTCGTCAATATTATATTTACTTGATCTTGATTACTAGTTTATTATTGGCTCTTTTCACACTAGGGCGCGTTTGGAACCCTCGAACCTTTAGTTTTAAGTTTACGTAATTAATTATCACCATTACATCAGTTATCTTACTTTTTCCACAATTGACATTAAAAAAGTTTACAATGGTACCAATTCATCCGTACTAATACCATAAATGCGAGAGTGTCTGTATGTCTGCTAGCTTTTCGGGGCCTAGCCTACATACATCACACACCGGCTTTACTCACGTGTTTATTCATTACCCGTTTAACTGATACTGACGAAATTTATTACGGAGCCGGAATATCCCGGAAACGGACATATATGCCATATATTTTTGTCCCGGAAAATCAAAGAGTTCAAAGAGGTATTAATGAAAAACTTAATCTAAACGAAGTCGCAGGCATCTTCTACTAGTATTTGTTACAGAGATAGCTTGCATCCCGGAGATGGAGATCTAGAGGCTAATTTTGTCCCGGAGACCTAACTCCCGCAAGATTTTCAAAAATCTAAAACCACGCGGATGAAGTCGCGGACAACATCTAGTTTAAAAAATATGTTTTTCTGTAATTTTGTTTCATTGTTTTCTGAGAGAGAGCCAGCGCGTGCCAGACCGTCCTCATTTTATAAAAGTTGAAAGTTACTCTGCGTATTGTCTCCAACACTGGGAGGAACGTTTGTTTGGATCATGAGGGCTTTGGGAGACAACAGGTAATAAAAGTATAGTCTTATTTTTAATATTTTTTTCGGAGTAGTATTAGTAATCACGTCATGCATTGCCAGACACTTAAATGTCGTGGGAACCCCCACCAGACATCCTTAAACGTTAATAACTTATTAAACTTCAAAGGTGTCTGGCTGGGGGTGGGGGTTGCCACCTGTTATCACCCAAAGCCACCATGATCCAAGCAAACGTCCAACCAAACGTTCCTCCCAGTGTTGGGGACAATACGCAGCGAAACTTTCAGCTTTTATAAATTAAGGGTGTGCCAGACCCTGGCTGGCTCTTAGGCCAAAAGCTAGTTTTAAGCTTGTTAATTTTACCCACTTCTTAGATCTTGCACCATCCCGCGTTCTTACTTCTAGCCAATTAAGTAAATCCTTTCAACAAAGATTGCCTGAATTTTTTTGTGATAAGGCCGCCCTTGCCTCCTTTTGTATAGTTTCTTCTTTACCTATAGTCCGTAAAAAAATGATTTTTCATGCGCTATTTTAACTTTATGGGTCAACTGCATAGAGTTATGATAACCACATCACTGGTCAACTATCATGTCCACCTTCAAAATAAGGACTAAAATCACAGATTTAAAATACGAACTAAAATCGTACTTTTGACATGAAATTTCACACAAAAAGTTAAAATGGCGTGTGAGGAGTTAAAAACGCGTAATGACTTGTTTTGTTTTTCTGTACATAAGATTTCTAAATAAATACGTAAATAAAAAATCCCGCCAAGTGCGAATCAGACTCGCGCACTGAGGGTTCCGTAGTACAATAGTATTTTATCGGCATTTTGCACGATAAATCAAAAACTACTTACTAGATCTCGTTCAAACCAATTTTTGGTGGAAGTTTGCATGGTAATGGACATCATATATTTTTTTTAGTTTTATCATTCTCTTATTTTAGAAGTTACAGGGGGGGGGGGGCACACATTTTACCACTTTGGAAGTCTCTCGCGCAAAAAAAATGATAATCGAAAGCTCAATATCATTTTTGAAGACCTATCCACACGTGTGGGTTTGACTTGGACGATCTAACTTTGATGAATAAAAATATTTTTGAGTTTCAGTTTTAAGTATGGGGAACCTCAAAATTTATTGTTTTTTTTTCTATTTTTGTGTAAAAATTTTAATGCGGTTTACAGAATACATCTACTTACCAAGTATCAACAGTATAACTCTTATAGTTTCGGAATATGTGTGTATGTGCATGTGTGTATGCATATATGTGTGTTTATACATATATGTGTATGTATATGTATTGTCTGTTCTTTGTTTTTCTTTTTTTAAATATTTAGGTAGTATATTATAATATAGTAATATTATTTATTTATAATCTTTTTTTTTAATGATATAAGTAGGCATGATGTAATGCGCAGACGTTCGCATTGAGGGTCAAACCTCTGTGGTTTTTACAATGCGTGCTACCTATTATGTGTAATTTTCTCTTGAATGTTAATAATAAATTTAAAAAAAACAAAAAAAAAAAAAACAAAAGTGGCTGTGACATCCGAACGGACAGACGGACAGACAGAAATGACGAATCAATAAGGGTTCCATTTTGCCATTCGGCTACGGAACCCTAATAAATGACTTTTGTGAAACTTTTAAAACAACGTACAGAGTTCACAAGGCTTCCTCGGAAGTTACAATTGACGACAGAGAAGTCTTAGTAAGGTCGAATTGAATATATTGTTGTCAAGTTTTTTCAAAAGGTTGCAATTTTTCTCGTTGACTTATTATTTTTTTCTCGACTACGGCAAACTTTTTTTTTGCTATCGTATCGAATGAGATATCAAATGAAAGAGAAGAAAATTTTAAGTTCATGAATATAAATATAAATACCTAGTAAGTAAATACTATGTTGAAAAATTTAAATAGTTACACTGAGCGACAGAAAAACAATTTTACTGAATAAAACTAGGGCTTTCTATCGGCAGTTATCTTAGTTGGGTTTTAGTGCTTTTTAACTTTGTCTTGTTTATTTAATTACAGAGAAAAACAGAGTTATTTAAGAAGAAATAATATCTCTAGAATATAAAAGTCTCGTTAGTTAGATAAGAGAAAGAAATGATTTCGCGTGGGACAAAGTAAATAAGCATTAATTGCTTTTTAGGGTTCCGTACACGAATGGTGTCGACGGGACCATAGCACTAAGACTCCGTTGTCCGTCCGTCCGTCTGTCTGTCAGCGGGATGTATCTCGTGAATCGTAATAGGTAGAGAACGGAATTTTTTACGGAATGTTTATATTTATTGGCGCTATACCAAAAAATAATAAAATTATCAAAATGACCACCATAAAAATTAAAAAAAATATTAAAAGTGTTATTTCCGATAGCACGTCAATGCGAGTCCGGCTCGCACTTCACCGATGTTTAACATCTACTTAAATAATAGAACCACACCCATCCAGACTCTAAGATGGTGATTTTTTTCTAACTTTTCTTTATAAAAGTGACCTTTTTGATTTGCTTAAATAAATTTGACTTAGGTATTTTATCTAGACGGACCTTGCCCAATTACTCTAATTATAAAAGAAAATTCCTCAGCTCACTTTATAAGTAATAAAAATAATTAAAAATACTTACTTACCTACTTAAAGAAACCGGTCGAGTGCGAGTCGGACTTGCACACGAAGGATTCCGTACCATCGTACAAAAAATAGCATTTAATTACTTTTATTTTGTGATGTAACCACAAATTCACGGTTTTTGGATTTCTACCTTACCTAACTCGAGATTAATAATAATAATATAAACCAACTCGTAACTCGAGATTACTACCTGCCAAATTTCATGATACTAGGTCAACGGGAAGTACCCTGTAGATTTTGATTCCCCCAAATGACCAACACGACAGACAGAGTTAGGTATCCTATAAGATATTTAGCTGTAGATTTCCTTTTGAGGTACGGAACCCTAAAAACGTTGCACAAAAACGTTTTGTGCGAGTAGATTGGATGTGACGACCTCCCTGGCGCAGTGGTAAGCGCTGTGGTCTTATTAGTGGGAGGTCCCGGGTTCGATTGCTGCCAGGGGTTTGGAATTTTATGATTCCTAAATTTATAGTAGTCTACCAATCCGCACATGGCCAGCGTGGTAGACTATGGCCAAAACCCTTCTCACTCTAAGAGGAGAGCGGTGCTCTGTATTGAGCCGGCGATGGGTTGATCGTGATGAAATTTCTAGTCTGGTCTGGTGAGAGGCTTCGGCCGTGGCTAGTTACCGCCATACCGGCAAATCCGTGCCGCCAAGCGATTTAGCGTTCCGGTACGATTCTGTGTAGAAACGGGGCATGGGTTTAATAAAACTGCTATAGCATTTCCAGGTTAGCCTGTTTCCATCTTAGATTGCATCGTCACTTACCACCAGTAGGGTGATTCTCTAACTCAGTGTCTAACACTGAACGATAGCCACAGAGCTCATTTTTAATCCGTTGAAGGTTTTCTACGAAAAAATATTTTACTACGACCCAGTGAAGCAGCAATGTAGAACCAACCAACCTCGGTGGCTATAATTCTGTGTTAGACACTGAGTTAGCGAATCACCTAGCAGGTGAGATTGCAGTAAAGGGCTAACTTGTATCTGAATTTAAAAAAAAATCGACCACAAGACTGTTTGGTTGCAGGGCTTTTTCCGGAGGAGCATCCAGAAGCAGATCGAGTACCGCTGTCTCCGCGACGGCAAGTGCCTCGTGATCCGGCTGAACCGCAACCGGTGCCAGTTCTGCAGATTCAAGAAGTGCCTGGCCGTCGGCATGAGCCGAGACTGTGAGTCCTACGTGACGTCATAGGGATGGTGCCTACTACACCCTACCCGCGGAGAGAAGTTTGTATAGCGATCTCTCTCTTACAATATAATCCCATACAAATGTAGGGGTAAAAATCTCAGTGAGCGTTAACCATTTTGACACACCATCCAATCACAAAACATGTTTTAAAAAACATTTGAAATTCAATTCTACAATGGTATCAAAAACATTCGAAATTCAATTAGAAGACATAGTTTTATTTGTGACTAGATGATTCCCGCGACTTTGTCCGCGTGGATTTAGGTTTTTTTAATTCCCGTGGGAATTCTGTGATTTTCCGGAATCAAAAGTAGCCTATGTCCTTCTCTCAAAATGCTTAAACCCACTGAGTTATATGTCTTTGTCATTGGTATGGGATTACGTAATAGAGAAAGCCCTATACTAACTTCTCTCCTTGGATAGAGTATAGTGTGCTAAATGGAGCACGAGAGCGTTGCACCGGAGCGGTGCGTCAGCGTCACGCTTATTTTCTAATTTATCGAGTCCCAACGCGGAGTGCACTGCCGGTCGCAGTTCCCCGCTTGCACTCGTTCGATTCACAAGGAACCGAGCTTAATTTTTGCTATAATCCGCTGAAACAGACAAATCCGTTTGGTGTAACATGCAGCATGCGATATGCACCGCCCGCCCTCCCACAGCTAAACAGGAAAAAGCAGGAAAAGCCTGCCACCAAGCAATCCATACGCACCACCGCCACGCAGCACTACACAAATCTTCCAAAATACTCGGCGCACGTATCACTCCCACACCGACCGGAGCATCCCTATGAATTGTACACTTATGTACGAGTATATTACATGAGTGTGTTTTGGGGGATTTGTATGGTACTGCGTGGGGGTAGTGCGTATTGCTTGCTTGGTGTTTAGCAGCGGGAAGGCGGGCAGAGCATAACGCATGCTGCATGTTGCACTATATAACATGCTACATGTTGCTTTCGGTTCTTTGTATATCATGGACTTACGCAATGTAACGCCTGCTATACAAATTGTTCGATTCAATCGCCCAATCTTTTCAATAAAGAATCTTTCCTAGCCGTTAGATACGGTCGCGTGCCGAAGCGACCTCGCGAAGTCGTCAGCGCTGACGGTGTGCCAGATCTGGCAAAGAAGCTAGGTTCCGCATCGGGTCCCGACCCGGGTGGCGGCGCGGCCGAGGCGCGGCTGGACGCGGACGCGATGCGCGGCGAGTTGGCGCGTGCCGTGGCGGCCGCGCACCGCGCGCACAACACCTACACCGATGAGCTCGAGCGCACGCTGCAGCCCAAGAGCATCACGCCGCCGGAAGACGACGACACCGAAGGTGACGCACTCTCCCCGCTGCACAGTTCACGACAGATATAGAAATTGCGACAAAACCTCACCTACAGGCTGTGACCAGAACGCTGGCAAGACAGGTGGTAGTACTGATGCTTAATGATATGATTATGCGGAAAGAATATAAAAAAACCCTATGATTTTGTAAATATTTGCGATATATTGCAAATATAACATCTGACTGACGCTAAAGAATCAATGCCACGTCGTGGGTGGGGCACTAACCCGAGTTTTTACGCTATACTTTGCGGGTTTTAAAAAATACTAAATCACTAAAACTACAAAAAGAGGCAAATGGTTATTGGTATTGGATTGTGTTTAGGTAGTATAACAATAACGATAAGTTTTTGCTAGCGTTCTGGGGAGGGAACGCCCCGCGCACACGCACAGCCCCCGCGTTAACCCGATGGCGTCGAGCGCGGGTGACGTGCAGGTATATTGCACATAAAAGTGTTACCTATATCTTGTACGATAGTACGGAACCCTTCATGTGCGAGTTACTCGCAAATGCAAATGCAAAAGTTCGCACTTGACCGGTATTTTTTCACGTCACCCGTTTGTCCCTAGTGCTCAAATACCTAATATTTGACAGATATCGATTCAGGATCAAACCGAGAGCTCACTCACTCTAGTTGACTCTGCGACGGACACGCATCACGTATGCTGTTGTGTGTGCAGGGAGCGGCGGCGAGGAGGCGGGCAGCACCGCGCCGGGCCGCTCGACGGCCGCGCTGGCCAGCCTGTGGTACAACGTGGCCTTCCGCATGACGCCGGCCGTGCAGCAGGTGGTCGAGTTCGCCAAACGCATCCCCGGCTTCAACGTGCTGCCACAGGACGACCAGCTCATCCTCATCAAGGTACCACTTGTCACCCGACTAATTTTATTTCGCCTGTTTACGGCAACAAAGTGTTATTTCAGAAAGTGGAATTTATTGAATGATAAAAAATGCTGAACGGTTAATCCTACAGAATACACAATCATTCTAAAGTTCTAAAATCAATAGAAACTAATTAACAGCCATTGTAAATGTTTATAATAGGTAGGTAGGTGTTTTCTCAAAAATCAAGTTTTTTGAAATACACACTTATGCATGCATCGCTGATATTATTATGGAGGAGCGGAGGCTTCTGACACAGGAGTCTCCAACCTCTTTGGTGCGACTGTAAACTTAAGTATTTGAAGTAAACTAAGTATTTATATTTGGTTTAGTACTTAACAACAAAACATCGTGAAGAAATCTGCATACCAGAGAGCCCTCCATAATGTTCTCAAAGGTGTGTGAAGTCTGCCGATTCGCACTGGGCTAGCGTGGCATATGAAAGGAGACCCGTGCTCAGTAGTGGGCAACTTACAACGCGCTCTGCTTGTTTTTTGTTTGTTTAATATTAAGTTACTAAGTAAAAGCTATGCGAGTTCCTTTTTCTGCGAAAGTATCTTTCACAATAATGAATCTACTTAGGTTTTTGGCTCTGCGATTGTTCATGTTGCTAAACGTAATCAATTATCATTTTATCAATATTTTTTTTATTTTTAAAAAAGAATATCAGCCATACATAATAATATGTTTCAGGGCAACATCTCGTAGTGATTGTGCACTAGTTCCATACAATAGACAATTCATTGCGTATAATTTATAGCAGGCGTTTCTCGTTGCATACATTTTGTACATACATAGGTACCTACTCTTTATTAATATAACCGTCGACCTTTCGGATTTCAGTCCGCTCTTTAAGTTATTGAGATTTTTGATATATAGATTAGAATAGAAAACCTATTTATTTTTGATCTAATACGATCTTTTTCTTCTTCTTTATGTGCTTCTCCATAGCTGGAAGGTCAGCAGTCAGTTTTCTAAACTTCTCCTTGTCCATGACTAGATGCAATAGATCTCCGACTGCTTTTATTCCAGTTCACTCCCTTATATTGTTTCGTAGCCTTGAGTTCTTCCTTTTTCCCTCCGCTCTTTTTCCTATGATGTGATATGTGAATATGATGCGCGCGTATGTGTGTCGGGACTGCGTCAGTGAGCGTGCATGTTGTGTCCGCAGCTAGGCTTCTTCGAGGTGTGGGCATCGCGCGCTGCGCGGCTCGCCTCCGCCGACAGCATCGTGTTCGACGACGGCGCCGCTGTGAGCCGCGCGCAGCTCGAGCTCATGTACGACGTGAGTGCCTCTTACCCTCTATAACTGCGTCAGTAAGCGTGCGTGTTGTGTCTGCAGCTAGGCTCCTTCGAGAACCCAAGTACGTCTATACGCCAGCACTCTAATCGGAAACATAAATCAAAATCGCTCTAAGTTAAGCGTGAGCGCATGCTGCTCCGATGGGTTGATCATGATGATGATGACTACGCAAACCTTCAGATTATTCCGCCAGCCGTAGTGAGCATACGAATACAACTCGAGCTGCAAAGGGTTGCTGACTCAGAGACGGTCAAGCGGCTTGATTCCAAGCACGTAATTTTGTTTTGTAATCAAGTCGCTTGACTATTTCGGAAGCCACTCGTAGGTCGTTAATGACGGGAGAGTGGATGTTTTAGAGCGATTTCGCGCACTCGCTGTTGGGATACGCGGGCCGCGTAGCGGCGCTGCAGCTGAGCGAGGAGGAGCTGGCGCTGTACACCGCCACACTGCTGTTGTGCGCGGCGCGCGCTGGCCTCAGCGACCGCGACCGCATCGCCGCGCTGCACGCCACCGTCGACGACGCGCTGCATCTCGTGGTCAGTACCACCAGAGTTTCCAGACGTCTCGATATTTGGGTTTTCAGCCCGAAATTAAATGTCGCGCGTGGGACCGGCTCAATCCCGCTTTTTGGGGATTATGACCCAAAGAAAATTTAAAAGAACTGTATAATAAATGTTAATATATCTGTATAATATAATATAATAAATGGTAATATAATATGTAACTTATAATATATAACGCACAGCCTAAACCGCTGCAGGTTCTAGAGATCCACTAAGAAAGCATTTTTCGAAATTCTACCCTTAAGTGGGTTGAATAGGGGATTAAAATTTATGTAAGTTGGTGTGAGCATAAGCTAGTCTAAAATATACTTGTAAAAGGAAAAGGTGACTGACTGACTGATCAATCCACGCACAGCTTAAACTTCTGAACTGATCAGGCTGAAATTGGGCGTGTAGATAGTTATTATGACGTAGACATCCGCTATGAAAGGGTTTTACTGATAAAACGGTGCGGTTGCCAGGTGCGGTCGGCAGGAACGGAGAGCGGCGCGCGCTTCGAGGCACTAGGCGCGGCGGCTCGCGAGGCGCACGCACTGGGCGCCCGGCACGACGCGCTGCTGAGCTGGTGCCGCACGCACTGGCCGCGCCTCGTGCTGCCCGCGCTCTTCGCCGAGATCTTCGACATCCCCAAAGCCGAGGAGGACGACTCCACCGAGTCCGAGCGCGCTGAGGCGCCCGTCTCGCACCACCACCTCTAGACGCCTCCATCCGGTCGGCCGCGATCACGCTTGATGCGCGATTAGTAGACTATTTGTGTAGGCAGTGGGTTCGGGAAGGTGATATCACTAAAATACTTATATAATGTATTTTTTTAAATAGTCCCACATGTACCCATGTACCAGTGATACTCCACTGACCTCGAATAATACAAGTTCGCTGGACTTGCAGGACTTGCTATTGACGATTGTGTTATAACTCCGACGCAAAAAGAGGGGTGTTATAAGTTTGACGTGTGTCTGTGTATCTGTCTGTGGCATCGTAGCACCTGATCGAATGAACGGTTTTTGATTTAGTTTTTTTTGTTTGAAAGGTGACTTGATCGAGAGTGATCTTAGCTATAATCCAATAAAATCTGTGCAGCCGTTTGAAGATTATCTGCTGTTTCATTGTTAGGATGATCCGATCCGAGATCCGATCAATAAGCCAAATTCTAATAAGGCGACGCATTGTCATGGTAGTGCGTAAATGTATATATATTACACGTACCTACAATTTCAAGCTATTTTCGACCCCCTGATAACGCAGAAAGAACCGACTCTTCAACACAAGTGCCTACTAGATAAATATAAAGTTTAAAAAGTGTGAAATAAAAATTAAATTGAAAGTTTTAAAAACCCCCGACACAAAAACCTCTAAAAAGTAAAAATATTAGTATTTATGGGTGCTTTAATCCATACTATCCATACTTATATTATAAATGCGAAAGTGTGTCTGTCTGTCTGTCTGTCTGTCTGTCTGTCTGCTAGCTTTTCACGGCCCATCCGTTGGACCGATTTTGACGAAATTAAGTACAGAGATAGCTTGCATCCCGGGGAAGGACATAGGCTACTTTTTATCTCGGGAAATCAAAGAGTTCCCACGGGATTTTTAAAAACCTAAGTCCACGTTGGCGAAGTCGCGGGCATCAGCTAGTTTTAATATAAATAGAGAAGTTTTATTATCCAAGCGCTTGTTGCATCGGCGGACGCTAAAGATAACAGAACTATTCTTTCTACAATAGATGACTGGTATGTATGGTATGGATGAGTAGGTAGCAGTTTCTGTGACCTTTAGCAGACCCCTGACGCAACGGGCGCTTGGATAATAAAAACTCCACTATTTATATCAATTTTAAGGGCCCATAACATAAATATTATTTTTTACTTTTTAAGTAGAGGTTTACATGTCGTGGTTTTTCTAATTTTGAATATTTTTTTAAACAACTTGATTATCGCCATTTTAGCGATGATAGCAGCTGGAGCGTATGCGGTACCAATGTAAGT
Source organism: Maniola hyperantus (assembly GCF_902806685.2). Taxonomy (NCBI): domain Eukaryota; kingdom Metazoa; phylum Arthropoda; class Insecta; order Lepidoptera; family Nymphalidae; genus Maniola; species Maniola hyperantus. The sequence continues at coordinate 2,509,165 of NC_048564.1, forward strand.
AATGAGACAAATATGACGATAACTTAAAAACTAGGTTAGAATGTCTTAATTTGAAGATTTTAGTGTCTTTAAAATGCAATGCGTATGTCCTTCGCAGAATTCCACGTCGGACGGTAAAATGTATAAGTAGGTACTTATTCGAAAAAGCCAAATTCGTATACAATGTACTGATAGACTGGATACGTGCGGCAAGATATTGATTTAAAAAAAAATTATGGCGCCCAAATTTTTATCGCAGCCATTTTAATTTTCTTTATAAATTATAAAGAAAATTATTATATATATTGTTATAGCAGCAATTAAACATAATTTTATTTACGGTTCATGCGGTGCAGCCCGCTGCCAGATAGACGGATGGATGGAGCGGAGGCTTTAATCTTATAATAGGTCCCGTAAGCTCCCTTGGGGTACGTAACCCTAAAAACAAGAATATCCTAGATTATGTAAAAGAATAATAAATTAGATTTATTTATTTGGTTCTTAGTTTAGTGGAAAACGTGTACTTATACGTAGTAGGTATATCAAACACTCTAGTAGTTCAAATCAATCAGGTAGGTAATGTGTTATAAATAATGATCTTAAATCTAGGTTACAGCACTCAGCACGGCTAATATTTTGATTGTTTGTTAATATTTTTTTAAATACTCTAAATTAAGAGGTATATAATTCTGGTTTAAAAATCGTGATATTGATCTAATTTAATAAAATTTATTGGCTGTGCAATTATTGCTTAAATAATTTGATAATTGCACAGCCAAATAGATTATTTATTATTTATGTTTCTTAAAACCAGTAAATAAATATAGTTTTTAAACTAGAAAGAGTAATCTTCAACCGTTGTGTTGTGATAAGATTTTATGTGATAGCTTTTTTAAATTTAAATACATGACAGTGCTATTTTTTGAAGATCTGTGTATTTCGTAGCAAGTTACAAGGAATCAAGCATGATCACGTCTAACTTGCTAACAGATTTCGAAAGTAGTCTTACATGGCGAATCTTCATAGCTATGATCATCATGCTCGATATTCTCACAGACATGAGAGACGGTCCTAGATTTCTTTAAGGTTTATTCATGGCTTTGTAAACGTAAAATGCATCGTTAAATGTAATATAAAGTTCTTGCAATTCACGAAGGCGAGTGAACTTTACTTGTGGTTACGTCGTATACACGGGCATTGCGTAAGTGTGCGTGCATGTTGGACCAATCAGTCACGAGCAAGCGCTCGCAAACGCACACATTTACTTATATCGATACGCCTTAAACACAAGCAAGCAAGCCACTCGCCCTCGTGAAGTGCAAGAACCATACCAATGTACCTACTTGTATATACCTTGATCGGATTATTTTCGAAACTTAAGTACAGTGTTCATTTGCAATTTTACTGTATTACAGGTGATTGTTGGCCTATCTTTGAACCCTACTGCTATTAATGAAATAGGGTATTGGACTGTAGTAAAAACTGGTGTGATTTTTGTATAGCGGTAGTTTATGGGTAGAATTCACTATTAAAGAGAGTAATTTAAAAAAAATCATGTTTTTTATTTATTTTTAACATAATTAAACGAGTGAAAAATTCAAATTTTAAGTTTCAAGAAAACTCATTTTGAAATACAGAAATGTGCGAAAACTTGAAGGCGAATACCAATACTGAAAACGGTGATTTGAAAATACAAATTTTGCTACTAAAATAAGTATGTATACACTATACACACTGAAGTTTTAAATAAATGTATAAATATTAAATGAGTTGCATAGGTAACTAAAACGATGTTTCAAAATACCGTGTTAGGCAGTGATCAAGGATTCACAAAAATAACCGAAATAAGGTTATGAAATAACTAACTGGTGTAACTATAGCCAACAGCACGTCAAGATAAAGTTAGGAATACTGCCCATCTATATGTGCACCATCTATATGTGATTAAGTCCTACATTACTTTATCGTGAACACATTTTAACGAACTAATTTTTCTGCTATTTAAAACAAAAATTCATCACAAGCTTAGATTAATTATTTTCCACTTTTATCAGTTAATTTTTCACAAACAAATTTATACACCACTCGCTTAATATTAACCTCATTAGCAGTCACGAGCTTATTTGTTTTCCGCACGATTTATTATATCGCATTCATTAATACGTCACGCTATTCGGAATGCAATTAATGGCGTCACAAGGCATAAACGGCAAATATTTGTTAAATTTTTAACATTAATATATTAAATTACTTTATTATGTTATGTTTAAAAATAAGAAATAACATATATTTTTAAATTATTCTCTTTAATAATGAATTGTACCGCTATAAACTACCGCTATTCAAAAGATCACAGTATTTTATATTTTATTACTACAATCCAAGGCCCTGTTTTGTTGCATGAACAGATAATTAAGTACGTGTGGGTGCGCACTGTCGTTGCTCGCGATGCCCCTCCACCTTCTACCACACGACATCTGTAAGGAAAAACGTCGTACCTGCCTTATTTTTCGTAACTTCACAGAAGAGCACGTCAACAAATTAAAACATTATTATTAACTTCCGTTAAGCTTTAGGCTACCCAACTTTCAAAATGTTTGTCAACGAGAAAATCTATACCTTTTTATGATTTTTATGATTTCTAGTTTTTTATGATTTTTTGTTAGTTACAGTTGGGATGATACCTGTGTCAAAAATAAATTAATTCTTAGAATTAAATAAAGGATATCACAAAATTCGTAAAATCCACGTCCGGTCTCAATTTTACATTTTTAAGATTGCTAACCGTTTTAATTCATCAATTTAACTAAAAAGGTACACAATGAACCAAAAGCTTAATTTGCTATAATCCGCTGAAACAGGTCGAATCTGTATGGTGCAACATGCAGCATGCGAAATGTAAAAAGGTACGTCAAACTAATTCATATTTGACATAATGTGACGTACTTTTATAGTTAAATCGATATTTTAAAATGGTTAGCAAACTTTAAACTAGCAGCGATTGTACATTTACAAGTTTTGGCAGACTTTCTGTTTAATAATTACTAAGAAATAATTTATTTTTGACATAAGCACCACCCCCATTCGATATTGTGTGTTAATAATGTATAAAAAAATTATATAAGTCTGAAATACTTGTCTAGAAGTTAAGATGGAAATTAATTCGAAATAATACTTGCTCTCGGCAAGGAGATATCTTACATTACTATTACTAGGTAGGTAATTATTGATGGCAAGTATGTGTAAATACGAGTACCTAAATATACCTTATTTTATCTTCAGTTGATGCTGACTTACAATCTTTTTCCACTGGCCTTTTCGTGACGCGAATGATACCGCAAACAAAAATAAGCATTTTTTGTTTACGAAGAATATGATTGTAACTCAAAATCGCTAAAAAGTGAGTTACGATGTTATTCCTTTCAGAGTTTCAGGTATATAAAACGTAGTGATTGCTGACTTTGTTGAACCCCCCCGGTGACGCTGTAGCGGCCAGTAGGGCTTACGCAGCATAGTCAATCCGAAACAACACACAAAAACTGCTTGCAGTATTGTAGCAGTGTAAGACCGAGGTTACTGGCTCTTACACTGCTGTAATATTGCCGCACGACACAACATGTAACTTAATTTTATTAATGATTAGATAAGTAGTATGAGATAATGATAACTGATAAATGATAAGTAATTAGACGCTGAAAGTGCTTTCGTTCGGAGACCTTGTTCTTGCGCTGAACTTTATTTTGACATTTTGAGTCTGCACAAGATTCAGGATATGTTTTCTAGTGATTCTTTCAATGCATTTCATTATATCTACGGATTATACCTAGAAGTTATGTATCATAAAGTTATCAAAAGGATACCAATTGTTGTCAAAATTTTATAAATACCCTTTAGATAACAAGCGGATTACGAATATAAACCAGTTTCACTTCTTTCGCATGTAGGTTCGCAACGGATACAAGCAAATATTTTTTTAGTTTTAAGACTGATTAATGAATTTGCATAGGTAGATAAGTAGTTATCTTTTTTTGTAAAGTTTAATATTATATTTTTATTACGATGTTCGTAAAGCATTTAATTATATTTTTATTTATTTCTCGGCTATAACGGCTAACTTTCTGATGAATATTGTTAATGATCTTTTATCTATTATACTTCGGGCTAATTTTTCAATACCTAGCCTATGCCTTGCCAAACAATAGGCACTCAGAATAGGTATTTATTTGCTTACTGAGAAATTAATTTGACGCTATGGCCGTATTTGGTGTGGTTGGTGCCTTGGTGCTGGTTGGTGTTTGCGTAGAAAATCTCTCAAAATGTCAAATTTATTTGTCGTTTGAAAAATCAGCCTCTAAATAGGTAGATAAATTAGTAAATAAGTTGTTATCTATTGAAAATATTATATTCTTGCAGTGGCATTTGTTTATTTCTGTTCCTATTTGTACAATTTTTATTTTTATTTTATTATCGGTACGTATTTTTGGAACGTTAATTGAAGTATTCTGAAATATAAGCACGATTAGATATAATTTCTACGTTGAAAATATCTACATTTTTATTTTTAACCGCAAACTAATTCTGTATTTTTTTATTATGTGGATAATTACAATTTCCAAAAATATCATAAAATAGTTTTTTTGTCATAGATTCAAGGGGTTTTTATATTACTGTATTCCCAACAATCTATATTAAGTATATAAAAGGAAAAGCTGACTAACTGATCTATCAACGGACGAATTAAACCACTGGACGGATCGGCTGAATTTGGTACATACAGATAGATAGCAATTAGTAAATTTGAAATTTGTGTAGGTAGTCCACGCGGACGAAATCGCGGGAATAAGATAGTAGGTATACAATAACTTTTTTTCTCTATGCACTGCTTTGATACCATACCACTAAAAGTTTAGACATTCCCAGCTCCATATCGCAGCTGGGTATTCCAAACTAAATTACCTCAGGTCAAAATTTGGTGGGAGACTTCCATCATGGTCAGTTATAGTTCTCGGCAGTTAAATAGTCGCGTCTGATCTACAATGCGAGTGCGAGCTCGCACAGGTATTGTTCCACGCACTCCTGTATTGTGTACAGATGTCGCACTCACACTAATACAGATAACGAACGTGGGTGCGGCGTGGCACGTGGGCTGATGTGCTGCGCTCGCGCGCCCCACTTACGCCTAAAAAATTACTTATGTTGATGATGGCTTTGGAATATATCTGGTAACAAAGGTGTAAAAAAATCTTACGTCAAAGTATACCTACCAAATTTTTTTTTCTTTGGAATAGTATTAAAAAATAGACTTTATAAGTATTTTGACGCAAATTTTTTTTCAGGGTTTTTACACAGATTACTTTTTAGGGTTCCGTGCCTCAAAAGGAAAAAAGGGACCCATATAGGTTATTGTTTTCTGTCTTTCATGTCTGTCAATAAAACTTATAGGGTAGGTACTTCCTGTTGACCTAGAATCATGAAATTTGCAGGTAGGTAAGTCTTATAGCACAAGTAAAGGAAAAATCTGAAAACCGTGAATTATTACCGTGATTATGAATCAAAAGAATCGGTTTTATTTTTTTGATATTTTTTTATAGTTGTTAAAGTAGATACAGTACATAATATTAGGTAAAATTCCATAAACATTTTCAGTTTCTAAATAACTTGATGGTAGGTACCTAACTAGCAAAGTAAGTAAAGGCGCAACATACGCTCAATCGCATCAATCATCGTCGAAGTGATACAGTGACGCGCGATACGATATTACGATAGATCATCGTTAATCGTTGCTTCTATGTTTTTCTATCTATTTCCTTTTTGCACTCCCTTTCTTGTCTGTTTGTTCATCTGTTCACAACAAGTGCTATTGATTTTGATCTAAATTTTCCGCCCGCTTCCATCTAAGACTGCACCAACACTTACCATCAGGTGAAATTGCAGTCAAGGGCTAATTTGTATCTGAATAAAAAAAGAGTTGAAATTTTAATATAGCTCAGAACTGGTTAATAATGTTATCTCGGCGTCTTGTCTATTGTCTGTTCGCTTTGCAATTTTTTAACAGATTTTCCGATGAGCTAGAGTAAAATTTCATACACAAAAGACTTAATTTTTTTAAAGAAATAAGAATATTATATTGGACTTAAAAGTATAAAATATTGTCCCAAATAAAATAAAATAAAATAATAGGTATACCTACCTATTCTGTCAGTTTTTGAGGTCCACAACCTCACGCAGGCATAATTTCAAATATGCAATTATTTATGATAACCTGATGCTAACGATTGCAAATCTGTCACGTCGATGACACAGTGGTGAGTGCTGTGTTCTCAAAAATCGGAGGTCTGGAGTTCGATTCCCGGCATAGGCAATCTGGGAATTTATGATTTCTAAATTTGTTACTGGTCAAGTCTAGTTGGAGGCTTAGATCGTGGCTAGTTACCGCCCTCCTGGTCAAGAGGTACCACTTAACGATTCATCGTCCCTGTACAAAGCCACGGAGAAATCGATATAGATTTAAATAGGTTGCCATACTAGTTACAAGTTAGCCCACTCTTATCCAGCTCCTTATCTTATGCAGCTCCTGCACAGTCACTTACTTCCAGGTAAGAATAAAAAACAAAACTAAATTGACAGATCTGAAAATTGCTTGCTATCCTTTTCGCAGTGTTACCAGCTGTCAATTTAATTTAGTTATTTTGTATAACCAAATTAGCACCATTGACAGGAAAACATTGTACTAGGGTGTAATAAATATAAAAATATAACAATACAATAAATTTGTAGAATTAAAAATACTGCGCTGGGCCTCTTGATGTTAGTTAGGCGCATACTCACAAAATTACTGGAAACAATGTGAATATTATCAATAACAAGTACTTATTGTGCGGATATAGCATTATATATATCGATATTACTGTCAATCTTAGTTTATCAATCATATTGCGCGTGTGTGGATTTCTTTCGGTAACATTTCAAAATGAGGGTAGTTTCAGAAAATAATTTGACATTTGAAAGTGAATGTTTTTCTGAAAAAATTCTATTGAATTCTAGAAACTTGAAGGTCGTAACAAAGTCATAGCATAGGGATGTGAATCATTCACATTCAGTCACAATTTACCGATAGTCGATATTATTTTAGGTTGACATTTATGCACAGTGGTGCTATCCATACTAATACTACGAATACGAAAGTGTGTCTGTCTGTCGGACTGCTAGCATTTATCTATCTCCGGATATGTTTGACACATTTTAACTAAATTTAGTACAGAGATAGCTCGCATCCCGGGGATGGAACATGGCTATTTTTCAAATTTGGCTGAAAATCAAAGAATTCCCAAGGGAACTTAAAAACTTAAATCCAGTAAATGAAGTCGCATAATCTATATATGTATTAAAAAACCTTGCCTCCTTTTGTCTCGGATAAATCAATAATTTTTAAAAACCTGAATCCGCGCCGACGAAGTCACGGGTCTCATCTAACAATGGGTTAGTAAAAAGGGGGTTTCAGGTTTGATTCAAGATTATTGAAAACTAGTCTATTCTTATATTGTATAGTTTTCATAGAATTAGTTGTATTTTACCCAGTTTAAGACTGAAATGCGTTCGGATTAAGAGGTCGGTGTGTTTGTTTTGAACCTAGGTAAGTATGTAAGTATGTTACGATTTTCAGTAAAAACTACTTCAGAATAGAAAAGAATAAAAATATTTTATTCAAATAAACGTTTACAAGTACGTTTGAATCGTCAAATTCACGTACTACTTTCGGAATGCCTTTCTAACCGAGAACAACCATCAAGAAACTCGGTGGTTGGTCTTTTCAAAGATTCCTATGAGATAGGGCGTCATGACCCTTCATTCTTGATTATAAAGGAAACCTTATAATTATTTTTATCTTAAACAAAAATTTCGCGCTCGCTTCGCTCGTGCTTTAGTTTTATATTGGTCGATGCCGGCAACTTCATCCACATGGATTTCGTTTTTTAAAAATCCCGTGAGAACTCTTTAGTTATTTTCTGGCATAAAAAGCCGCTTCAGAGTGCAAACTATCTCTAAATAGTACCGAATTTTGATTAAGAATATGGGCTTTGAAAAGGTAATACATAGATAGTAACTTTCGCATTTATAATACTAGTAGGTATAGATGAGGATTTCATCTCACTCTGCTTTTCTTATTTAAAGGGAACTTTAAAACATAAAATTTTGCTATGGCCTAGCTTGTTTCCCTATTGTACTTCTATTGTGTGTACTTCTGTTTTACTGTCAAATATAAAAATTAAAATACGTCTAACCAGGTACTAAGTAGTAGTATTGACGGGGTAAGTAGGCCGTCAATAAGTCGAGCAAAAGTGTGTTTATAAAGAATACCTACTATCCTAACTAAACTCAATTACCAACTAACCTAATTTCGAGTTCATAGATCCTGTAATTTCGACATAAATATCGACAAATTGTAGGTAAATCAACGAAATCACATCCCTATTACCACCACCGCAGGCTTGCCGGTATAAAAAGGCACGATGCGTGTGGTGAGCTTCTTTTCCGGGCATCATTAAATTAAGATGTAGGTTTCCTCAAAAAAATTAAATCAAGATTTTTACATGCTTTAGTTTTTTCATAGTCTATTTAAGGACTTCCGTGCAAAATTTTAGTTACGCGTCGTTATACTTTAGCCCCTTTTTGCTATTAAAATGTGTACTTTCTAGTCGATTTTCCAGTAAATTTTGAACACGTGGGGTCTAATAGTATGTTTAAATACGTCTTAATTTGTGTTTCAGAGATATATTTTAAGCTTGAAAAACTAAATAATTGTGGCCGCTGACAGGGGTAAGTTGGTTATTTTTTAAGTTTAGGAACGTGCTTTTTGCAATTTTGTTATAATTATGTTTTAAAACAATATTATGTATTTACCTACTATCAATGTTTTGGATATTTTCTAGGAGTTTTCATTGAAACTCGGGCTTAGGTACTTGTTATTTTTAGTTTTACAGTTCTTTAGCTGTAGTTTTATGATGATTTTAAAGTTTTCTTATCAAAATAAACTGTAATTTAGACACGTGGTTCTCAGTGGAATAAAAAGACACATCTAAGTTTCTCTGGTTTCTCCGGGTTATTGAAAAACACTCAGTTTATTGTTAGTTTTCAGCAAAAAAAATTTAGGTAGGTAGGTAGGTAATATTTTCTGTCGAAATTTTATCCTGCATTATCAATGAAAGAAAAGTGAATCAAGCAATCACATGTAGGAAGTATTTAAATATGTATGACTATTTCATCTGCCATTTTGATTTCTGGATGTGCGTGCGCCATTTTGTTTTACGTTTTCTGGGCTTTTCTGTAAAATAAGTCCTATTCAATGGTATTCCTTAAAAAATATTTCAGAAATATTTGATGTAGGTACCTACACATAATAAGTAGGATTTATTTATAAGCACTAAGTTTAAAGATATTCCCCCTTGTTGAGTGGAAAATACTAATATGATAAAAAATGGGAAAATAGTGACCGAGTGGATCCACGTTTGGTAATGTCGCAGGACTGAATCCTGCGCAGTGCTTATTATTCTTGCTTATTTCGACAAATGCATTCATTTGTGATATCCTTGTGAATTGATAAGTTTGTTGATGTGTGCAGGTCTCCTCGTCGGCGGCCGGGAGCCAGCGATGCAGCAGCGGCGGGGTGGAGCGGGCGCCGCGATCGCTCCCCCGGCACTGCTGTACCGCTGAAGAACTGCTCCACATCCATCCACGAGCAAACCGAGTCGATAAAACAGGTGAGATCTGTAATTGTTTTGTATAAATGTGTACAGGTAATATCTGCTGATATTTTCAGCATAACTTCTGAACCGATTTCGATACGGTTTCTCGCATCACATAAGTAAATTTATCAGTCAATTTTGGGCGTTTTTTATGGTTAGGCCATCAGGAAGAACTGCAAACTTTAGATTTTCAATGAATGTTTTTTTTGTTCCAATATTCACCCTTAGAACTAAAGGCAGCCGCGATTCCGAAAGTCACGTTGCAACCGCATACTGAACACGTGGAAAGCTCTCGAAGTACTTTACCATTGAAGATTTTTTATGTTAATAAAAGATATCTAATAAAGATTTTTGTTCCAGAATTCACCAACAAACCTCGTCACTCTGTAGGCAGCCGCGACGTTCTTGTGCACTGTCTTCCCTTGCGGCAACTTACAGAGCACGCAGCAGCACCTCGCCAAGAGAAGAGTAAGGATTTTATTAACCGACTTCAAAAAAAGGAGGAGGTTATTAATTCGACTGTATGTTTTTTTTTGTATGTTTGTTACGCGATTACTCCGTCAATTATGAACCGATTTTGATGATTCTTTTTTTGTTTTTTAGGACATACTTCCGAGGTTGTCCCATTTTAATTTGGTAAAGATCTGATGAATATCTTCGGAGATGGAGAACGGAACTCCTCAATTAATAAGAGTAAATTGCTCGCGATCAGTGTAATAGCTTTGTAAACAGTAGGGTTTTAACCAGGCATAGTATATTTTTAACCGACTTGAAAAAAGGAGGAGGTTCTCAATTCGAATGTATCTCTTTTTGTATGTTTGTTACGCGATTTCTTCGCCAAATATGAACCGATTTATAATGATTCTTTAAAACAGTAGGTTTTTAACCAGGCATATCATATTTTAGTACGATGGGGCCACTAAAATTGTGAAATAAAATATTTTCAAATAACAAAAAAAGCCGACTTCAATAACCACCAACACTAAAAAGTAAATTAGCCCACTGTCTATCTACTCTTCATGGTGTTTTGCGACTCCACATTGGCACCGACCCCAAAAAATATTACTATAGAACTACAATAATTCTTGTATACATAATATACGGGTAATAGATTAAATTATTTTTTACTTTTTAGTGTTGGTGGTTATTGAAGTCGGTTTTTATTTTTTTTGAATTTTTTTTAGTAAGAGTAGGCACCACTAAGTACTTAGTACCTACCTACTTGCTAAGACTACCAGTTATCTTATCGACTCAACATTCAAACTCAAACTCAACATATTAATAATAACTATGACGTTAAACCATGAAATAAGCTTAAAAACATTGGTTGAAAATGAATATAGGTTAATTTTTTTTTGTTTTGTTTCAGAATTTACCCCGTGGTTTCACTACTACTACTTCGTTAGCCAACAAAATATTACATAACAATTTTGAAACGATAATTTGTTGTGAGATTAAGTTTTTTTTTAGAATTCAACTATGTACTTATTTACCTGTAGGTACCCAAATATACTACTACTTCGGAAGCCAACAAAATATTACATAACATTTTTGAAACGATAATTTGTTGTTAGATTAAGTATTTTTTAGAACTCAAATAGGTTGTATGTACTTATTTACCAGTAGTTGTAGTTACCCAAATATACTACTACTTCGGAAGCCAACAAAATATTACATAACATTTTTGAAACGATAATTTGTTGTTAGATTAAGAATTTTTTAGAACTCAAATAGGTTGTATGTACTTATTTACCAGTAGTTGTAGTTACCCAAATATACTATTACTTCGGAAGCCAACAAAATATTACATAACATTTTTGAAACGATAATTTGTTGTTAGATTAAGTATTTTTTAGAACTCAAATAGGTTGTATGTACTTATTTACCAGTAGTTGTAGTTACCCAAATATACTACTACTTCGGAAGCCAACAAAATATTACATAACATTTTTGAAACGATAATTTGTTGTTAGATTAAGAATTTTTTAGAACTCAAATAGGTTGTATGTACTTATTTACCAGTAGTTGTAGTTACCCAAATATACTACTACTTCGGAAGCCAACAAAATATTACATAACATTTTTGAAACGATAATTTGTTGTTAGATTAAGTATTTTTTAGAACTCAAATAGGTTGTATGTACTTATTTACCAGTAGTTGTAGTTACCCAAATATACTACTACTTCGGAAGCCAACAAAATATTACATAACATTTTTGAAACGATAATTTGTACACTTTACTATACTTTATAAGATTGTTAGATTAAGATTTTTTGTGTTCCTACTTAGCTCAAATGTTTACGCAAATAATATATCTGCGGAAGTCAACAAAATACATTGAGTTAGCCTTTGTAACTATTAAAAAATGTTACAACAAGTTTAAGTATTTGATTAGGAACGAAAATATCTTTTTATTATTGAATAATATTAAGATTATTTTTATCAGTTTTGTCTTTTAGATATTTACATCTTTTTATTATTCCCCTTAAGAATAATACTAAGACAGGTAAATGTACAATATAGGTACCTACTTAGTTTCCGAAAATAAATTGCATGGATTGCGTATTATTGTCACACTACGAACAAAAATATCTAGAAAGAAGTACTAGCTCTCATACAATGAACGCTTTAAATATGTAACATACACCACTTTTACACTCACATCGGATCAACACTACAGTCACAGTAACCTCAAATACTTTCGCAATACATTTTATAAGATGTTTTCTCCTTAAGTTAGCCTAGCCAAGTTCTGGTTTTATTTCTAGTTTTTTCTTTTTTTTTCTTTTGGTGGTGGGGTTTTTCAATACATTTTTTGGGTTACGATTGTGTTTTATTTAGTAACATTCCAATAGACTGTTGCCAACCATTTGCCAACTAAGTATTTATACCGACCTTTTTATCCAAATCCCCCTTCCCTGGCCGCCAGAGAAGTGGGATTAGGTTTAAGAGAATGCAATCAAGATAAACGAAATTAGGTGCTGCATAAACATATTTTATCACCGCCCGCGCCGGGCAAAGAATATAATACGAATAAGAAGAATATGATACTACGTTATCTATCACCTAAGCTGCGGGGTGATTCGCTAACTCAGTGAGTGATCATAACTAAATGCAAGCCATCAAACTCATTTGACATTGGTTGGTCCTACATTGCAGCTCCACTGAGCGAGATAAAAGTAATATTTCGTAGCAAACCTTCAATTGATTAAAAATTAAATTAAAGTCCAATGGTGGCATAAATTCAGTGATGGTTACTGAGTAAGCGAATCACCCCGCAGCTCAGGTGATAGATAACTAACTTGTCATCTTTAAAAAAAAATTAGTCCGTACAAAACTCCTCACGCGCCATTTTTTACCGACTTCAAAAAAAGGAGGTTCTCAATTCGTCGGAATCTTTTTTTTAACTCTATGGGTCAACTGTCGTGTCAAAAGTATGTTCACCTTTAAAATAGGACTAAAATCGAGGAGCTACCCGTGCACCCACCGGAGACTCCCACCAGTGGGTGGAAGGTGGGTAAAAATATTTTTTACACCTATTACATTATTGTACAGGTCGGCATGAATAGCAAGTTGTATTTTAATAAAGCGCTATGTAAATTTAACTATTTCGTATTTATTTATCGATACGCCTGTATCGACATTTAATTCTTACCCTAATGCAGTGGGTGGACGGGGAAATACGAATTCCCAGTCCCCTCACTGGTGAGAGAAGCACGTGGGTGCACGGGTAGCTCCTCCTAAAATCGTACTTTTGACACAAAAATTAAAAATATGTATTTTACGCATTATACGTTACATTGCGAGGAAGGGATGAGGAAACGTAACAATAAAATTATTATAAATTTAATATAGCTTTATTTGTATTGCCACTTTCTTAAATCGCATGGAAGAAACGATAATAATCTATAATAACTAAACAAAATGTTATCAAAAAAATCTTACAATTTAAGAAATTAAATAATCATACTTTTTAATTTTCTATAACAATAACAAAGCGAGTAGCTTAAATATGGAAACGAGCGGCCGGGGGTCACTGTTGTTGCTGCTCGCTCGCGACCGAGCGGCGCGACTCAGTCGCGCGACTGTCGCGGTGTCGAGGGACAGTGAACAATTAGTAATTATGATTCCTGTCCAGTTTCAATAATCAATATATCTGTAATCTGTCGATTTAACGTTACCAGTTATTTGTCAAAAATTTAATGGTTTATTTTAACCATAGAAATACAATGAATTGAAATAAGTGCTTCAAATGCGGCCCGAAAAATAACAGTTAATGGTCCTAATTTAAAAATTACTTTACAACTTATTTTACTGTATAAAATTATTTTATAAAAGCTGAAAGCTTTGGGCGATAACAGGTGATAAAATTAAATTGCACTTACTATATATAATATATATTGCACTCACTATAACTGATAATGTAACTGCATGAAATTAATAAAGTAAGTAATAATAACAGCAATTTTGTTTTATTATTTTAAGAGTCTTATCGACCGATTACAGATAGACTGATTAATTATTAATTTCAGCCGTACAACGAGCGTCCACATTAATATAAAACCCATCGGCGGCACTTCGGCACACATCGAATAAACCGCCTGTTTCAATAATTCAATAATAATTTAACGATAATTATTGATAAGATCTAAATAATACAATGATTAAATCAAAAGAACTGTACAGTACGATACATCATACGCTACGAGGAATCATGAGAGCAAAATATCCGAGTTCAACGAAGCAGTTGTAAATACACTATAATTGGGTATTTGCCTACTTTTCAATTTGATAAATATTATTACTTTATTATAAACTAGCATAAAAATAATGACGTACGCTGAAAAAAATATTAAAATCCAACAAAGATTTACAAAGTTACAGGCATTTTAATTTTCGAATGGCCTTCTATCCCTTTCTCGCAAAACGAAAATTTGTATGAAACCGCACAGGTGTGTCGTCAAACTGCTGTATCGCTCTGTCTAATCAGGAATATTTAAATGCTTATAACTTTTTTGTTACTTGATCGATTTAATTAGTTTTTTCAGTTTACGTCATTATTTTTATTCTAGTTTATAATAAAGTAATAAAAAAATTAGAGTCAAATACCCTATTATAGGTATTATGAAATATTTGTTGCTTTCTTGTATGATGTACTATATCCTGGGTGTTCCTCGCAGCGTGTCAGCCGTGCGTCCAGTAACGAAGAATTCCGGCCTCCGTAGGACTCGTGTGGACGCAAGGCAATATAAAACGAATCGAAACTGGCAGCGTTAATAATTCCCTCTCACTTGTAGACTAAGAGCCAGCGCGTGCCAGACCTTCGTTATTTTGTAAAAGCTGAAAGTTTATCTGCTTATTGTCCCCAACACTAGGAGGAACGTTAGTTTGTATGTTCGTTTGGATCATGGTGGCTATGGGAGATAACACCTAATAAAGGTGTAAAAAATCTTACGTCAAAGTATAGTCTAATTTTTTTATATTTTCTTCGGAATAGTATTAGAAATCACGTCATGCATTGCCAGAAACTTAGGCTGCGCTCTATAGATCTCAACCTTAGTGTCGTGGCAACCTCCTGTCAGACACCCTTACACTTTTAATCTTTAAGGGTGTCTGGCTGAGGGTTGCCATGGTACTAAGTGCCTGGCAATGCATGATGTGA
The DNA here is from genome assembly GCF_902806685.2 of Maniola hyperantus. Taxonomy (NCBI): domain Eukaryota; kingdom Metazoa; phylum Arthropoda; class Insecta; order Lepidoptera; family Nymphalidae; genus Maniola; species Maniola hyperantus. Next base: position 2,524,550 of record NC_048564.1, read on the forward strand.
TTTCTAATACTAAATTATTCCGAAGAAAATATAAAAAATTTGGCTTTATACTTTGACTAAGATTTTGTAGACCTTTTATTACCTGTTATCTCCCAAAGCCAACATGATTTAAACAAACGTTCCTTCCAGTGTTGGGGACAATACACAGAGAAACTTTCAGCTTTTATAAAATAACGAAGGTCTGGCACCCGCTAGCTCTCTCTATATTACACACTATACATGTGTATAGTATGTGAGCGAGACGGAATAATTAGCACTGCTTCGTTTCGATTAATATCTTTATTGATACGAATGCCATACGTATCGGCGGAATTCGATACTCCTTCACACAGAAGCGTCGATCTGACAGCCAACGGCCCAGAGATCTGCATTCGCAGCAATCAATGCGAAGGCTTAACCTCTCTAATTGTCTACCATGCACAAAAATAGATGTCTAAAGCGACGCCAAATAAACAATAACTATTTAACATAATTTATGTTTAACTGGTCTATAACGCGGAACAGACCAATCAGCCTCCCGATTGTGTAAGAATAACCATTTCATCGCTATCGCAATCGTCAAGAAATTCTGCCCTTTGATTGGTTGATTCGCTGTTTACATTTCTTCACAGCCAATCAAAGGGCAGAATTTCTTGACGATTGCGATAGCGATGAAATGGTTATTCTTACACAATTGGGGGGCAGAACTCTATACCCTATTCGCAGAATGAAGTTAATATAGCGCTCTCTCTATTTGGCTTTATGTAACAGAGAGAGCGCTATACTAGCTTTATTCCGCGGATAGGGTATATAGGCTATAGGATCAACACCTACGATTGCCTTCCACTGTTTTGTCAGATGTTGCACTCGTATGTGAAATCTATAACAGAACAGTGGAAATCTAAGTAAAGTTAAATTGTACAACATACGAGTATTATTGTATACGTTACACGAACAAAATCATTCTTTGTTTTACTTCCAAGCTATTTATTTTTTATACTTAGTATTAATTTCAATTTACTCGAACAACACACTGTGCTTTACTGTGAGTGCACCAAAAAGCATTAAAAATGTACTGTTTCGCAACTTATCGTACATCACGAATTATGTAATGATTTTTATTCACACTTTAAGTAACTGTTATTCTTAAACGGATTTCAAGATTTTACTGATGAATGTTTCCGCACCGACTCCCGTCATCCAGAGGTTGCGGACGTATCGGTTACAAAAGAATAATTGGTTGGTTTTCGCTATCACGAGTGCACAAAAATAGTATTTAATAAAAGCGATAGTATTAACTTGTTATATTAACTTGCGTCTCATCTGTGACACATTGTCACAGGCATTGTAATGTAGTGTAAGGCCTTACACAGGCAGCTCAAGCAGTTAGCCAGTGATCGAAATACACGGACCGCTCGAGCAGTCATTGTCAACAGCTTGCCATTGATAACTGCAGCTGACCGCCCGGAGCAGTCGCCACTGCTCGAGCGGTTCCATGTATATTGTATGCAAATAGAAGACAGGAGTTCCCTATGCAGTCGCAGCTTGAAGCAGTCAATCCTATCTACTTCGAGCTGCCTGTGCAAGGCCGTATTAAGAGTGGTTTAGGGCGGTTACAGCAGACTAGCGTTCACAAATTACAGTCAATCAATTTAGGATAGTTCGGATGAGCAAATGAGCAAATGAGCCTAAGCATGGTCAGTGATCGGTCGCCGAGCGCCCGCGGAGCTGCGCCCCCACACAGCTCCGAGCGTCGCGTGGCTTCGTGCGCGCTCGCAGCGGAACATCACATCGGAGTGAAGTTCGACCGCGACGCGCGAGGCCACCCCGATATAGGAAACACTTAAACCGTAAACTCTGTAATAATTTTCGTGTAGATAATCTAAAAATATGAAGTTTCAATACGATATCTCTATACTATAATTTAAACCTTTAAATATATTATATTTTCAAATGAAGTGTGCGGCTCGGTTTCATCGGAACCGAGGCCTCTCGGCGGTGAAGTCGCCGGGGAGCTCGCGCGGGCGCCGCACTACCGATCGAAATAAATATAGTGTAACTATATAACAGTTCCGTTCCCGCTCGCTCCGGGCGACAGTGCTGGGGAGCGCAGATGTTATATTTACACTCGCGAGAGGCGCTCACAGCAGCGCGCAACACGCGCGGGTTCGCGGCGGCGCGGGCGGCGGTGACGGCGGTGGCGGCGGCGGCCGCGGCGACGGCGACGACAACGTTCACTTCTTGTTGGGCGTGCCGCGCTGCGTGAGCCCCTCGAAGCGCTTGAACGTGTAGTTGATGAACACCCAGTCCTTGTAGGCCACCTCGCCCTCGCCGGAGATGGGCGCCGACGCTGCAATACAAAGAGCGCGGGTGAGCCGTGGCTCTCATGCTTATACCGAGTTCTATCAATCAATACTTAAATATAAGTATATCAAACTATAGTCACATCAAAACAATAGAGTAATGTTAACATTGAAGGAAAAAACATCGTGAGGAAAGCGGCATGCCCGAGAGTTCGCCATAATGTTCTCAAAGGTGTGTGAAGCCAAACCCTTCTCACTCTGAGAGGAGACCCGTGCTGGGTAGTGAGCCGGCGATGGGTTGATCATGACGATGATGATAATGACGATGAATGACTCACGTATTTCGAGCTTGACGTCGGGGAAGTCGTCGAAGTTGGAGGTGTCGTCGATGGAACGCACGTCCACGCAGATGGCGGCGGGGCGCTCGCGCACGTGACTCCAGTCCACGCCGCGGAAGAAGCCCACCGACTTGACGTCCTCGATGCCGCGCTGCGACCCCAGCCTGCACAGACGAGCGCCGTTAGCGAGCGGTGCTGTGCTACACGTGGCACAAAACACACCAGCGAGCGAGGTTTACCGGCGGTCGGGCTCGGAGCAGAAGCGCAGGATGGTCTCGCGCGCCTCCTCGCTGATGGGGATCTCGGGCGGGAAGGTGAGCGACTCGCGCCACGACATCACCTTGCGGTACGTCTCCTGCGGCGACTCGGAGCAGAACGGCGGGTACCCGATCAGCATCTCGTACCTGCGATACACACCACGCTCTTACTTTTAACCATAGTCACTCGCCACGCTAAATGCTGAAAAGTTTGACATTAGACTATTTCGTAAACAACAGTTGTATTGCAAAAAACTGTTTAATAAAGCTCATAATGATTTTAATTTTTTTTTTAATTCAGATACAAGTTAGCCCTTGACTGCAATCTCACCTGGTGGTAAGTGATGATGCAGTCTAAGATGATAGCGGGCTAACCTGGAAGGGGTATGGCAATTTTTATTAAACCCATACCCCTTTGGTTTCTACACGGCATCGTACCGGAACGCTAAATCGCTTGGCGGCACGGCTTTGCCGGTAGGGTGGTAACTAGCCACGGCCGAAGCCTCCCACCAGACCAGACCAGAAATTTAGAAATTATAAAATTCCAAACCCCTGCCAGGAATCGAACCCGGGACCTCCCACTATTAAGACCACAGCGCTCACCACTGCGCCAGGGAGGTCGTCAATTACCTGCGATGAGGTATCAATCGTTAAACCTTTCAAAATTTAAGTTATGCTTTCTATAAATGTTTCAACTTTATCAGTTCAATTTTGAAATGGCAAAGACGGACGGACACAGAAACTATCAAGGTTCCCGTTTAAGTACAAAACTAGAGTTCTGGTAAAGGTCAATAACTAAGTTTAACACTAAAAGAGTATCCCAAGATAAGGATAGCAATAATAGGTATCTATCATTCGTTTCAAAGAAGGAATAGTTGGGCGTGTCGATAGTGGCACTCACATGATGACACCGAGACTCCACCAGTCGGCCTGCGGGCCGTAGCCGGTCTGCAGGAACACCTCGGGCGCGATGTAGTCGGGCGTACCCACGGTGGAATAGGCGAGCGCGCGCCGGTTGCGCTTCCACGACTCGGCGCGCCGCTTGGAGTCCAGCGCGGAGGACGACGTGGACACGGAGAAGAAGTTGAAGTCGGAGGGCGTGGCGCGCGACAGGTCGCGATAGAAGTCCGTGCGGTGGCTCTTCTTGAGCCCCGTGCACAGGCCGAAGTCGCTCAGCTTGATGTGTCCGCGTGCGTCCAGCAGCAGGTTGTCGGGCTTGATGTCCCTGTGGAGCAAGGGGCGCTCGTTAGTATGACGCGGGGCGGGGCGACACTGCACTACGGGCGGCGCACTCACCTGTGGATGAAGCCTAGCCGGTGGATGCTGTCGATGGCCAGCGCCGTCTCCGCCACGTAGAACTGCGCGCACTCCTCGCTGAGCGTGTCCTTCTTCATGAGCAGCGTCATCATGTCGCCGCCGGGCAGGAACTCCATGATGAGATATAGGTTCATGGGGTCCTGAAAGCTGTAGTACATCTTCACCACCCACTGGTGGTCAGCTTCCACCAGCACGTCGCGCTCGGCGCGCACGTGCGCCACCTGTTCCTTCTCCAGCATGTCGGCCTTGCGCAGGATTTTCATGGCGTACACATGGCCCGTATCCTTCTTCTGCACGAGCCGCACCTCGCCGAACGCGCCGCGCCCGATCACCTTGAGCGGCTCGAAGTCCTCGACACCAAGGCGCGAGCGCTTGAGCCGCAGAAACTCTGTCTCCTTCTGCGCGTGTAACTGCCGCTTCTCAGCGCGCTGCGCCTCGCTCAGCGCCTCATCCTTGAGCGACTCCTCGAGCTTGTGCAAGCGCTGTTGCCGCTCTAGGTGCTGCGCGATGAGGTTGGTGTAGAAGTTCTCCAGCGTCACCTTGGCCTTGGTGGCCTTGTCCAGCGTGTGGCCGCTGAAGCGCACGCTGTCCGCGCCCGTCATCTCCAGCGCCCCTGCAACCACATCTGCATCGCCATAACACAAACCATCTACCGCTCGTATTAATGATCATTACTTCCAGTTCGTCAAGTCTCATTACAAAAACTTTGGACAACAACAATTCAAACAGACATTAAGTCTGTTTGAACGGCGGAACACATGCATAATATAGCATAAAGGTGTTTTACAGGTTTAAACGTCACCAAAATTTTTGTGACAAGACGATGTAAGTCGATAACAAGAAAAAGATAATCTCAATCGAGCACTTGTACAAGATAGGTACTGTGACCGTTAGTGGAGGAAATGCTGAAAATTCTAAATGCTGTAATAAGGGCCAGAATAATGTGTAACCACAAACAGAATATTACATTCAGCAGTACAAAATCGCAGGCGTGCTGATTTAAGAGCCTTATTCATTTTATCATCATCATCATCACGATCAACTTATCACCAGTCCACTATACTGAGTATGGGCTATTAACTTCGATTTCTGTTCATTAAGTTCCGATATGATTATGATTGTGATATTAAAATATCTAAATTGAGGTATTGACGTACATGTTTTACGACGTGATTTAAACAATGACATCATAGCTCGGGTGTTTGTCCATCCAATCAGTGTCAATAAGCATAGGCGGGTGACTCGGCGTCGATTCGTCCATGGAACGAGTAAACTGCGATCCTCCACTCGCGAACACTACCACCTGGGGGGTTTATTCGCTAACTCAGTGATCATCACTGAATGAAAGCCATCAAGCTTATTTGACATTTTTTTAATAACAATAATGAAATAATAAAAAATTCATAAGGTAAAAACCCAAAGCACAGAAACAAAAATATACAAATATAATATGAGTAAATACTAAATATTCATTCTAAAATATATAGTAAACTAGCTTATTCCCGCGACTTCGTCCGCGTGTACTACACAAATTTCTAACCCCTATTTTACCCCCTTGGGGATTGAATTTTCAAAAATCCTTTCTTAGCAGATGTCTACGTTATGATAGATATCTGCATGCCAAATTTCAGGCAGATCCGTCCAGTAATTTGAGCTGTGCGTTTATAGATCAGTCAGTCAATCAGCTTTTCTTTTTATATAGATAACCTAATTAGGTATTTAAAATGAAATAAAATAAAAGAAGAAGTCAAAGTCAAGAGCTATTTTCTATTTGCATCTCGATGTGTCGAAATCCCATGTGGTATCATTGGACTACGCAAGTCCTGACCCACTACCTGGAGGATGCTTTACCAGAGCTATTTTATTTTATTCAGATACAAGTTAGCCCTTGACTGCAATCTCACCTGGTGGTAAGTGATGATGTAATCTAAGATGGATGCGGGCTAACCTGGAAGGGGTATGGCAGTTTTTATTAAACCCATACCATACCCCTTTGGTTTCTACACGGCATCATACCGACCCGCTAAATCGCTTGGCGTATCGGTAGTCGGTGCGGCTTTGCCGGTAAGGTGGTAACTAGCCACGGCCGTAGCCTCCCACGAAGATATACGCGCCCTGATAACAGCAAAGAAATCGGGCATTCTCGCCTCGGCGAACATGCTCGATGCGATGCAGTATTTGGGAAACTTCATAAGGATGCGGTATGCATCATTATACTATCGCACCTTTATGGTGCTGTACCACTCTCTTGTACCGGTACCATAGCTGACAGGTATAAAAACACTGGCAGTAAGCCCTTAAGAGGGTGCCTTTGACTTCCTTACTGCATTTGGCAAATCTGCACGCCAATATGTTGCACCGAACCGACAATGCCCACCTTTCCCACTCCATGTCAATGTAGTCCCGCGCCTTCGGCTCGGACTTGTTAATGAGCTCGTTTGCAATAACCTACTTTCCACCCTTGTATCACAATGTACTATTTTTTATCGCTCAGTAAAGCAGCAGTGTAGATCTAACCAAATGTCAAATGAGTTTGATGGCTTTCACTTAGTGATGAGTTAGCGAATCATCCCGCTAGAAAGAGGGAGCGTATCCGCTATCAACACGAGCGGACGTCTCACTGACCATACAACGGCAGCCGTCCTTCTAATGCGCTCCCCAGCACTCTCCATACAAACGTAGTTTGCTTCTCATTTACTCAATGAAATTTTGTAGACACGTTCTAAAAACAAATATGTACAGTTTGCCAGATTTCCGTAAAACTACTTATCTAATTTTGAAGTTACACAGATTTAAAGATTTGTATGTTTTACGGAAATTTCTAGAACATATTATACAAAATTTCATTGCATTTCATTGGTTAATGTTCAAATGAGAGGCAAAGTATATTTATTTAGAGCGCGCTACGATTATTATTAGTAGCCTAAACTTGTAGATGTCAGAGTAAGTTGTCACCATAGTCCGGTTTGGTGGTAGCTAATCATTCGCGTCTTCACGTTAAGTTACGTCAAAAGAGTTTAGATATAAAGCTCAACGGTTAGGGAGCAAACTGAATTCCGAAAGGTCACCGCAAACCCCACCCTTTGCACTATTGTCGTACCTACTCCTAGCACATACTATACGCTCAGTTGGAGGGGAAAGGGAAATATTAGTCATGACTAACATGACTACTTAATATTCTCTTTTTAAAGCAACTTACCCGGGGGCTGGGGCGCTGGCGCGGGCGTGTCAGGGGCCACCGTAGTGCCCGGGTTGCTGTTCCCCCAAGACACGGCTCACTCTGCAAACAGACGCGGGGCAAGTGAGATGTACGTCTTGACGTAGCAGGGACAATTAACACTAGATCTCTAGCATTTCATTCATACCAATTAGATGATGCCCGTGACTTTATCCCTGTAGATATAGATTTTTAAATATCCCATGGGAACTCTTTGATATTGGGATAAAAGTGGTTAATTAATTTTGGATTAGTAAATTAGACACTTCATCATCATCATCTTCAACAACCAATAGACGTCAACCTCTTGTAGGGACTTCCACGCCACGGTCTTGCGTCGCCTGGATCCAGCGGGTCACTGCGACTCGTCTGATGTCGTCCGTCCACGTAGTGGGGGGTCTTCCAACGCTGTGTTTTCCGGTGCGAGGTCATTCCAGCACCTTGGGACCCCAACGTCTAACGGTTGTACGAACTATGTGCCCTGAACATTGCCACTTCAGCTTCGCAACCCGTTGAACTATGTCGGTTACTCTAGTTCTCCGACGGATCTCCTCATTTCTGATTTGATCACGTAGAGAAACTCCAAGCATAGCTCTCTCCATCGGCCGCTGAGTGACTCTGAGCTTTCTTATGAGGCCCATTGTTAGCGACCATGTCTCGGATCCATATGTCAACACGCAAAATTAAACACTTGTGAAAATAGAACTTCATTAGAAATATATTCACTAGGCAGTGTTGACACGAACCGGCATTGTCGCAACTTAATACCCACTTAACTTTATTTAAATAACCAAGTAATAAGTGTAGTATGCGACAGGTCGAGATGGCAATAGGGGAGGGAACGCCCCGCACACCCACACAGCCACCGCGCTAACCAAGTATGTGCGGGTGTGCGGGGCGCTATACCCTATAGGTACCTATACCAAAACACAAATCTTTGACAGCCTTCACTATCCAAACTGTAGGTATAACATAATATAACAGAAGTCTATATCCATCTTCAAAATCTAAGCTATCTCTGAACGAAGCACAACAATAGGGCTGAAGAAACGTATGAATTTACGGGAACAAATAATAAATTACTAGGCATTTAATGATCAACTTTGATATTGAAAAGAGCGCGCGCTGACTCTTATTTTGGTTCTTTGCAGTAGAAAAGGCAAACCAGAAGAACTTTATAAAAGTTGATTTAAACAAAAAGTTTCATTGTATTCCATTCCAAAGAACCCGCAACACCGCAGGCTGTAACAGTTTTGGTTTGGCTCCATTATCGGGATTCGGCAAATGATTCGTGATATCGCGAATTGTGTGGCGGCGACAATCGTATTGTTTCGCACATTCGCGCTAACCCGAATGTTTAGCGCGAATACAAGTTTTTCAAAAATCCCGCGGGAATTCTTTGTTTCTTCTCTACATAGTATAAAATAAAGTCACTTCCCGCTGTCTGTATGTATTAACGCGTAGATCTTTTAAACTACGCAACGTTTTCACCAATAGATAGAGTGATTCAAGAGGAAGGTTTATAGGTATAAGTAGTTTAATATTGGGTTGTGTAAATTTGTTGAAATATGACGATATTTGAACAGAATGTCGGAAGAAATCAAGCTTCCATCGAAAATTAAAAAATATTACGCGCAACAAAACGAGATGGAGGCGGCGGTGGTCGTATTTACAATATTAGTATGGAATTATGGATTCTTAATAACTCCTCACTGACACCACATTGGTATCTACATTGCACCCATGCGATGCCGGGGCGGGTCGCTAGTTTAGGATAAATCATAATACACTATTCGCTGTCACAGAATGTCGCAACTGCCGGCCCGGCTGATTTGCTCAGAGGCTCAAACTTATTCGATAATTCGCAAACACAAACAATTCACCGTTTCCGAGTAGTGTTGCCAGTTGATTTGCCAAATGCCGATCGTAAAATTTTCCCGAACTCGAATCATTTGCCGAATCCCGATAGAGTAATGGAGCCGTACCATTAGCGAATAACAATTAAATATCATAGCACAGAAGTCCTCACTCGGCCTGCTTCCGCACACGGTCCGGTGCGCGTCGGTGAGTCAAGCGGAGGTGTTCGCGGAGCCTGAGGCCAGAGGCCAAGAGACATTAGCAGCGTCGCTGCGGTCACGCTAAGTGACGCGCACTGAACGTTGGTGACCTCGCAGTTCGGACTAGCTAAGGAAAATGGAAAGTGATACTGTCGCACCATATTCGGCGTCGGCGATCAAAATACTAGGTCGTCGCGTCACGTCGGTCGATTCTAACAGAGGGTAGAAACAAAGAACCATATTTGGAGCGGAAATGCGATAGAACCAATAAACAACACATATTGGACAAAAGTTACAAGATAAACTCAGAGAAGAACATAGATCGGAAACCAGCACAAGAAACAATAGAAGTACGTACTTCAGTATATACAGACAGATACCATGAACACATGATACACACTTCGTAATGACGGCTCTGTTTAGGAGAGTGTGTAGGCGTAACAACTACATACAGACAACTTAAAAAAAATTGTGAACAATTTTTTTGGCTTCCTCTGATAAAAATTACAAAATATATTTATGTAAGTAAGTACTTTATGTACAGAAATTGTGCAGTAACAATTTTATTACAAGTATAGATCTAGTAAATGTGTGAAAAAGCTTTCATTGTCATTGTGAGCGAACGGGAGTCATTATATTACTTGTTTGATAAATCACGATGTCGACACATGAGGTAAATGTAGCATGAGGTAACTTTGTAGCAACAACTAAGTCAGCAACAAAGCTAGCTTTCCACCTACCAGTACAAACGACTATAATATGGACAGGTGCAGTGCAAACCTAGCTTTGTTGCTGACTGACAACTACACATTAGTCTCAACCCCAGCTTGCTGGGATGTTACAGACATTATCTAGCATGTTGTATCACACAACAATCTATTTTCGTATTATAATGTGTGTCAGTAAATGTGTGTCCAGAAGAAATATACAAACTCCCCTTCTGGCTGTATTATCATAGATTTAAACAGAATAAGCCAAAAATTCTAAGGGTCTGATTCACAAATGCTAGCGAATTTTGACATTTTGATTCACAATACAAAGACTTGTTATATAACATCAAATTTATTCATTAGATACTACTCAATATTTTTCAGGCACTTGTGAAACACATCCACTCTGTATTTATCTATTTTCATCTATGTAGATTAAAAAATTAATACTAATGGGATAGTAATCATTTATTTAATCAATACGTACTAATGCACTTTAGCTTTGCAACCTGTTGAGCTATTAAGTTAATTTGGTTTTTCTACAGATCTCATTTCTGATCATGTTGGTTGGATTGGATTGGTCGGTTGATTGGATTAAAAACTCCAAGCGTAGCACTCTCTGACAGACATTGGATTTCAAAGTGTTGGAATGGTAGGTACCTTTCCTTTGGAAAGCACAGCATTTGTAGACCATCCACTAAGTGGATTGACATCAAACAAGCCTGTTACCTTCTTAGACTGCATCTTTACTTACCATCAAGTGAGATCCCAGTCAAGGACTAACTGGACTAACTTGATAAGGAATAAAAATAAAAAATAAGTTGCACAGAGCTGCTGAGTTCAGGTGGTACAGTAGCCGGGAAGAAATATTATACATCAACCTTTAGAAAGAGGTTTCGGCTTCGTAGAGTTTTGTCTCTGTGACGTTTTGTCAGTCTCAACGAAAGAGACAACACTACAAAACCGCTATCTCTTTCTAAAGGTCAATGTACAGTATATATATATAGATGACAACAATGATACTACTTACTTAATCCATAGGAATATTATAAATACAAAGTGCCAATCTATCTGTGTGTTACATTTTCAAGCCCTATCCAGCCTTACAAGTCTTCACTTTGCAATTGTGCATTGTAAGGTCTACATCTCCTGAGGATGCTCCGGTGTCGGGGCTAAACGTGCGTCGAGTGTGTTTTAGGATTTGTTTGGTGCTGCGTGGTGGTGGTGCATATTGCTTGCCGAGTGGCTGCTTTTCCTGCATGGTTAGCACTGGGAGGGTGGGCGGTGCATTTCGCATGCTGCATATTGCATCATACAGATTCTACATGTTTCAGCGGATTACAGCAAATTAAGTTTTTAGTTCATTGCATATGTTGCCTTTTTACTATTTAACCACTGGGCTAATTTTTATCAAAATAGGCACAAAGACAGCTTGCATTTTGGAGAAGGACATTTTAAGGTAAGACTTATTAAGTTACATATTGGGGCAATACTAATTAATGACCTTTACTTTAACACCCACAATATATTATACTTTTTATCCCAGATAATCAAAGAATTCCCATGAAAAAAACAAATTCACTTTAATGAAGTTATAATCATCAGGTCTACTTAAATCACACTATTATTATAAAGGCGAAAGTTTGTTTGGACATGTATGTGTATATGATTGTTACTCTTTCTTGCAAAAACTACTGGACAGATGTGGCTGCAATTTGGAACGGAGATAGATTATACCCTGGAATAACACATAGGCTTCGTTTTATCCCGGAAAATCAACAGAATGAAGTCGTGGACATCAGCTAGTAAAATATATTATATAGGATACAAAATGTTGAATCATTTCTCTAATACATATTTTAATAAGTAAGTAATAATCCAGAGTTTATGTTAAAGTAGTAGTGGGTACCAGCAAACAGACTTTTGATAAATCAAATATAAGCACTTCAATAAAATGTTAGGCTGACAAGGGGCAAGTGATATTATTAGCTTACAATAAGTGACAAAAGCATAAATTAGGAATACAAGTGATCATTATAACATCGTATGTTACACGAGCGGCACTGATAACTGTTCTCAGAAATCATAGAACGCACAACACAGTGCTGCTCGAGTGAGTCATGATCCAAAATAGTGTCATATTCCTTCAAGATTTACCTGGAAGCAAACCTCTTCCCGACAGATCGATTGATTGATTGTATTCGACGGTTGGGACACGTCGATGTTGTACCGCGGTATGTCGCAAACACTCACCTTGTTTGGGCCCTCCACGCGAAATTGGCCCCACGAGCTCGCCAGTTGCCCGACCGAACTAATAAATAAACAGCATACAAACAATGTGTTGCACAACAAGGTTAAAATCAATAAAATCCGATCACAATTTAACGAGATCGATGTCACTGCACTCCGCGCTCGACGCGATGCTTTCCGACACGGGCTTCGCCACAATCTTAGCAAGCCGTCGCTTATGATTCTGTCTTTGTTATATGAATTACGAAAGTGAAATAACGGGATCTTACAATATCGAGCTCAAGCAGCACAAAGAAATTGTCAAGCAGACAAAAATGAAAAATATGGAGTACGCAGTATCCTCCTATTGTAATCTGTGAATAAGGCATAGAGTAAAGCGCCACAGAGTACATAATAAGAGATTTTTATTTTTCTGAGTTTTTACGAGACAAGGCTACAGATTCAAAAGAGATGCAAAAAATGTTCATGGTCCACAGACTATAATATAGATGTCGAGACCAAGAAAATATCTGTGGAAATCGCAGTAGACTTGGGTAACATTGATATACAGTACGACCACACGAGTAGATATTATAGACCAGAGGGGAAGCTTCACACTAGCTCACGCACACCAAGACGTGCCACGGACGCTCCGTGCACCCAGTTTGACGGCAAACGGAGCATCCGTGACACGTCGTGGTGTGCGTGAGCTGCGCTAGAGTGAGTGAACCTACAGCCAGCCGCTAGTATGAAGCTTCCCCTCTGGTCTATATAGCTACTCGTGTGGTACGACCCTTGGATGAAGTACGACCACGACTTATTTATGCTGAAGCCGGATTGAGCAACTTTCACAAAAAACCGGCCAAGTGCGAATCAGACTCGCGCACCGAGGGTTCCGTTGTACAATCGTATTTTATCGACATTTTGCACGATAAATCAAATACTACTTACTAGATCTCGTTCAAACCGGTTTTCGGTGGAAGTTTGCGTGGTAATGTACATCATATATTTTATTTAGTTTTATCATTCTCTTATTTTAGAAGTTACAGGGGACGGACGGACACATTTTACCACTTTGGAAGTGTCTCTCACGCAAACTATTGAATAGTTTGCGTGAGAGTTTAGAAAAAAATAATTTTACAAATCTAAATATCATTTTTGAAGACCTATCCATAGATGCACCATATGTATAGGTTTGATGAAAAAAAAATTTTGAGTTTCAGTTCTAAGTAACTAGTTACCGGGATTTATTGCTTTTTTTTCTATTTTTGTGTGGAAATCTTAATGTGGTTTACAGAATACATCTACTTACCAAGTTTCAACAGTATAGCTCTTACAGTTTCGGAAAAAAGTAGCTGTGGCATACGGACGGACAGACAGAGATGACGAATCAATAAGGGTTCCATTTTTTGCCATTAGACTACGGAACCCTAAAAACGTACCGAACGAGAAGTCAAACCGGATGGGAAAAAATCCCTGGATGGGAATATTATGTTTCATTTTATATTAAATAGTATTTTAATATATTGTATATTGTATAGTGTATAACTTCCTGGATTTTTATCTGAGAATAAAGATTATTATTATATTTTATAATCCCGATGTTAAGTTTACTACCGGTTAATATCTTATAGTTACCTATAAATTAAATTCATAGGCGCCTAGTCCATACTATTATCCTCCATACTAATATTATAAATGCAAAAGTGTGTCTGTCTGTCTGTCTGCTAGCTTTTCACGGCTCAATAGTTCAATCGGTTTTGATGAAACTTGGTACAGAGTTAGCTTATATCTCGGGGAAGGACATAGGCTACTTTTATCCCGGAAAATTAAGGTGTCCCAACAGGATTTTTAAAAACCTAAATCCACGTGTATCAAGTAGCGGGCATCGTGTAGTTTAGAAACTATATAATTTTACGCTTATAATCACATTTTAACGTATGACGATGTTATGGTTAATAGTGAAGTCTTCCAGTCCGTACTGGGCCAGCTTGGCGTCACTATGGAATAAAACTCTTCTTCTCTGAGAGGAGAGGAGACCCGTACCAATAGTGGCCCACTACTAGTGGGTTGGCGACGCCATCATGATCATGATGAATCACGCAGTGACTAATTTGGCCAGGCGTTATGCGATGGAATACACAGGTGTGCAAAAGTGTTTGCGTAGCGCAAATGCAAGCGATATGCGTGGGGCTGCACTCCACATAAAAAATACACAAACAAATAATTTTTTTTTATCTTATTTTTAAATTAGTTTCTACAGGTGATTGGTTGATATTTTATAATAATTTATGGCATTATTGACTCACAATGTTTGACACGTTTATAATGTTACCCGTAGGCCGTAACGAGTCTAATGCACCTAATGCTAAGCACAGACAATAATTTGACATATTTTGATTTGACTTATTTGTACCTTATTCAGGCTCCAGAATTTTAATTTTGATTTTAAATCTTTAATTAATTCCATTAATTCACACTTTCATACTTGTTAAAGCAGATTTCCAAACATTATAAAATTTACTATGCAAAGGACTGCAAGCTGCCTCGTTTTTATACAAATGTAAACGGAGAGTTAAGATATTAGTAGGTAGAAGCACAGAATACATTTACTCCAAGGAATAAAACAATAATGATAATAAATTTCTAATGTTTTCAAAAATTTTACACAAAAATGATAAACGAATATTTTGAAAAATCAAGATAATGTATCACATACTTCGAGTATTACTGTACAGGCTATGGGTTGTGTCCACATTTACTTTATTTTCGAGTTTTATAATTTTTTGGTTGTACGGTGTGCTCCTAGCTTTTACGGTTCTAACGTTTGGAATTACGGGTACGTATTATCAAACTTTGAATATGTCTTTAGTTTCAAAAATAAAAGTGGATCATTGGATGGTGCCTAATTAAATAAGTCATTGAAATTGATAGTTTTGTACATGGTGCTTTTATTTCGAGTGAATATGGCTTTGAGTCTTATTTCGATATTGAGTCTTAGCTCTAGTGGGATAGAGGGTGTTTACAGTATTATCAGAGAAATCCCAAGCAATTTTGAGATGGAATTGCAGTACCAGTCATGAATTAAATGAAGTCAAAGTCAAAGTCAAAACGTTTATTCGAAGTAGGTAAAAAAATTACGCTTTTTGATAGTCGGTTTGCATTTGTAAGATGATGTGATAATTTTTATGCGAACTTAAAACTAAACGAGCTATGAGGGTTCCAAACGCGCCCAGGTCTGAGAAGAGCCCACAACAAACTCAGCCGGGTATTCTTTTAACTATCACCACTTTACAAAATCACTTTAACTTATTAGAACTATCACAAGGCTGTTAAGCAACTCATTCCCAAGCTTTTTTATTGAAGCAGCACATTCAATGGGTGCTGCCTAATTTAATGAAAAAAGGAGTTCATATAGTTTTTGCATGTGCAGTTAATTGTATTACAAATCCCACTGCACACATCCTTATGCGTTTAGTATAATGTCCTCCCAAGTATCTTACTGTTCATATAATCACAACGCTATGGTGGCTGACTGGCTGCTTATCATCACTCACCAGTGTGGAGTTAACTACATAATACATTGCAGTGGTGAAACTAATAAAGAAAATTCTTCACTCAGCTTGTCTTGGGATTCTGGGCCTCTTGGCCACCTTGTGGTGGACAACAAAACACAGTTTACAGGTAGACACACTTTCGCATGTATAATCAGGCCCCTCTTTCCCACTGGGCACGTAACCAGGGCCCACGATCAACAGGGACCCACTAGTCTCAAACTATAACCGACCAATTGATATTTTATTACCGAAATACATATTTATTATATAATCAAAGGTCAAAAAGGTCCTCTCAAACAAAGGACCATTGAGATTGTTACTAGTCAAGACTGACTTATATTTAATCCTTCTTGTTTTTAACCCCCAACCCAAAAAGATTAGGCCCCATTATTCTAATGTGCCCAGGGCCTCCAATAGGATAAATACGGCTCTGTGTATAATATTAAGTATAGTATGGATAATATCGTTGTTGCGCCACCAGGGATCCTGTACAATGCACAGGACTTGCTACTCTACTATCCCAATGACCCACCTGATTCGCGGGTATTCGTACTGCAGCCCAGTAACTACAAGCTGCCTTATGAGAGTATCAAGCTCAAGACTAAGGATGGCCTCAAGATACACATGTTCCTCATACTGCAAGCCACCGACAGCCACCGCAAGCCTACTATGATATTTTTTCATGGCAATGCGGGTAACATGGGTCAGAGGTGAGTTATTGATGCCTTTATTCTGCACTATGCAATCATCATCATCATGATCAACCCATCACCGGCTCACTACAGAGCAAGGATCTCCTCTCCGAGTGAGAAGGGCTTAGGTCATAGTCTACCATGCTAGCCAAGTGCGGATTGGCAGACTTCACACACCTTTGAGAACATTATAGAGAACTCACAGGCATGCGCAGGTTTCCTCACTATGTTTTCCTTCACCGTTAAAGCAAGTGATATTTAAATAATTAAAATACACATAACACCGAAAAGTTAGAGGTGCGTGCTTGGGATCAAACCCCCGACCTCCGATTAGTAGGTGGGCGTATGATGCATCTCCATCAGCATAATATATAGATGTGACTCAACGGGAAAACCAATCCTGTTGAGTCACACTGTTACTCACGAGACTGTATATGTGCATAGACTAGAATCCAGAAGCTGGACACTTCTGGATTGACTAAATTTGGTACAGCGATAGGTTGCATCCCGAGAAACGACAAAGGCTACTTTTTATCCCAGAACAACAAAGAGTTTTCACTGGACTTTTAACAACCTAAATCCACGCGGATGAAGTCGCGGGCATCATATAGTAGTATTATAAACTTCATCTTGAAGATATATAAGAAAGGCATTCCGAACCAGTGGTAGATGCATCCGACTATTCGAAAGTACATGTAAAAGTTTATTCGAATAAAAAAGATTTTTTTTAAAAATCAGATTGCTGGATCTGTTTAAAGTTCAAAAAGTGATCGCAGATAGAAGATATAAAGACAAGAAAAAGTAATTTGCTAATACTTCTTTTCTTTTTGTATTGCAGACTAGCGAATGTCTCCGGGTTCTATCACAAACTGAACATAAACGTTCTTCTAGTAGAGTACAGAGGCTACGGTTTATCAGAAGGCTCTCCGTCTGAGCAGGGACTGTATATCGATGCCCAGAGTGCTTTCGAATACATAATGCAGAGAAGTGATATTGATCACTCGCAAATTATTGTATTCGGCAGATCACTGGGTAAGTGTATTTATATTATTATGCTTACAAGACTTTCTGGAGAAGATCACGGACCTTTTACCATTGTTAACCGATAGCTGCTGGACATAGGTACATATCTTGTAGGGACTTCCACACGCAACGGTCTTGCGCCTCCTGAATCGAGCGGCTCCCTGCGACTCGTCTGATGTCGTCCGTCCACCTAGTGGGGGGGACTTCCAACGCTGCCTCTTCTGGTGCGAGGTTACAATTCCAGCACCTTGACCCCAACGTCTATCGGTTGTACAAACTATGTGCCCTGCCCATTGCCACTTCAGCTTCGCAACCCATTGAGCTATGTCGGTTACTCTAGTTCTCCTATGGATCTCCTCATTTCTGATTTGATCACGTAGAGAAACTCCAAGCATACCTCTCTCCATCGCCCGCTGAGTGACTGAGCTTTCTTATGAGGCCCATAGTGAGCGACCATGTCTCGGATCCATATGTCATCACTGGCAACACGCAATGTCGTTCCCCGGGATGCAAGCTATCTCTGTACCAAATTTCGTCAAAATCGGTTGCACGGTTGAGCCGTGAAAAGCTAGCAGACAGACAGACACACTTTCGCATTTATAATATTAGTATGGATGTAATATAAAAAAATTTATCCCCTGTGTGGCAGGCGGGGCAGTCGCCATCGACCTGGCGTCACGACCGCAGTACCGCGAGCGCGTGTGGGCGCTCATCGTGGAGAACACCTTTACCAGCATTCCCGACATGGCGCGCGTCATTCTCAAATGGCGGTGCTTGGACTGGCTGCCGATGTTCTGCCACAAAAACAAGGTATTTCACACATCTCACTCATTACGTAACCCTGAAAAAGTAACAGTTATAGTCTATTTTTTAATCCCGGAGATCAAAATAACGTTTCGTGTGTTGCCTGTTCTTTACGGCTGGCTCTTCAATAGTGCTGCAGTGCAATTGATACTAATTACCAATAAAACATTTATAGGTTTTCTTGTGAGCTTGTGTTTGCTGTCTCATTACAAAGACAGCAAAATGTGTTGAAAATAATTCCAATTGAAATGAAATAAGTATGGGCCGGTTCTCAATTTATGAGTTTTACATACTAGTGAAAAATTCCTTAGGTGAATTATTTTTATATTTTTAATAATATGTGATTAGTTCTACTTTTTAATAGCTTGTTTTTTTACTCGCTATGCACAATATATTATTTTATCAACAATTTTAATCTGAACCGGAACCATGAAGACCACTCTATTTTTGTTAAGCTGGTATCATTATTTTAAGTTTGACATTTTTAGCTGTCATTTTGGTCTCTGGGATTAAAAAATAAACTATAGTTTAATCGACAAAATGGTGAGTGTTGAGGGTGGCAATGACGTGTTGCAGTACATGTCGGCGCGAAAAATGCGAGGCGTGCGGTGCGGCACGCTGGTGGTGTGCGGCTCGTTGGATGCACTGGTGCCGCCGCGCATGGCGCGCGCACTGCTGGCGCGCTGCGGCGCGACCGTGCGGCGCCACGCTGCGCTGCCCGGCGCGCACGACGACACGTGGACCTGCTCTGACTACTACCCTGAGCTGCAGCGCTTTCTCGAGCTATTGCCGCCGCTCGCGCTGCCCCGTCCCGCCTGTGCCGTGCACACCGTGTGACAGTGCCATTTTATTCTCGTCGCAAGTGCGCGCAAACAGTTAGTCCAATTTGAATACAAGGCGTATATGAAAAAGAAATAACCGGTCAAGTGTGAGTTGGATTGGTGTCATTCAAGATTTTTTTTTAATTTTTTTTTTGTGATGGTACACAAGTTCACAGTTTTGATTCGTCCCTTTGTAGAATATTTGTGCCATAAGATATTGCTATCTGCCAAATTTCATGAAAATAGGTCAATGGAAGTACCCTATAGGTTTTGATTCCCTTGACAGACACGACAGGCAGACAGACAGACTACAAAGAGATCCTATGAGTTACGGAACTTGAAAAACGTTTATTTTTATAAGTTGTGCACACAACATAACATCTTGTTATGCCTAAGGGTTGGTTATCCTGGCGCCTCCACGACTTGAGCACTGAAGTCAAAATGCCTCAAGCAAAAGAAGAGTAAACTGTGTCATGTTTGGCACAACCCGAAAATAAGATTCCATGTCAGCATAATGCCGTATACAAGGGCACTAGGGTATGACTGCGCATTGTACTTGTACAATTTGTAAAAAAATTAAAAAGACACAACTGTCTTGCCTAGAAACGAACTAAAAAGAACAATAATTACATTTTGTAAATGACGCCATACAGCCACAATTTTAATGAAAATTTTCAGGCAGTGTAACTCGGGATGATGTAAGGATTCTAACGATACTCCATACATCCACAGTTCAAATTCCAGACAGAAGTTTGATTTAGAAGTTGTGGTGACATAAACAAATTCACGTATACATTTCACGAACCCTGAAAACTACACTTTTTTAGGCGAAGAAAACAGATCTCAGCTAGAGTTGTGTATTTAATCCTTGCCTATGATCTGCACAACTTCAGATTAGACTACTCGTTTTGCACTCGCTATATCGATTTAAATTGTAAACAGATACTTTGTTACGCTTGTAGATATCAAAATTTTATTTTATTAGATTGATTTGCCAACAGATAAATACACAAAATTGACGTAAGTTGTTTTAACTATTTATTATTGTATTCATGTTTGCGTGAGTGATCTGTACACTTTTTTTTATAGGACTGCGATATCTACTACGATATCTAAATTTAGAATAAAATTGGGGCCGATTCTTTTGTACACTGTCTCTGAGCTAAACTAAATTAACAGGTCTAAATCTAGTGCTATCCTTTTCCGCAAGCAACATTATGAAAGGGATAGTAATAGATTTAGACGTGCCATTTTTGTTTAGTTTAGAGATTGTGTACAACGGAATTAGCCACATTGGTCAATTAGTGAAACAATGTGGCTGATTCCATGAGCACTAGATTTAGACCTGTTAATTTAGTTTAGAGATTGTGACAATTGTTGATAATCTCTAAACTAAACTAAATTCACTTAAAATAATAATCAATAAATATCACTTGCTTAAACGGTGAAGGAAAACATCGTGAGAAAACCTGCATGCCTGAGAGTTCTCCATAATGTTCTCAAAGGTGTGTGAAGTCTACCAATCCGCACATGACCAGCGTGGTAGACTATGGCCAAAACTCTTCTCACTCTGAGAGGAGACCCGTGCTCTGTAGTGAGCTGGTGCTGGTTTGATCATGATGATGATGGTGATGATGATGATGAAATTTAAAGTATATGCATCGTTTTCTTTTAATAGCTGGAAGTGTGGAATCATTTTCACTTTTCGTACTTTAGTTGTAACATCCGTACAATCTAGTTTCTTGTCAAAAGCTAGTACGATTGCCGAAATCTAAAATTAACATTTTATTTTATTGAGCTTGTACCAAAGTTTCCTCTGGATTATCTTGATACTAGTATTTAACGAAAATTATGGATTAATTTTGGATTAAAAAAGGCACTCCTTTACTTTGGAGACAATTTACATAAAATAAACCCCTATTAAGGTCTGTTTTTTTATTATTTCTAAAGTGGTAAGTTCACGGAAGTTTTTAAAAATGCTTGGCGCCATTTTTAATTATTTTTATGTCTTGACGTTTTGTAACAGTAAAAAAATAATATCTCCTCTAAACTACTAAAAATCGATGCACGTACCGTACATGGGGGTGGTTTGGGTACCCCTTGATATTAGGTGTTTTAATTTTTTTAGGCGTCACATCTCTGTACCACTCTGTAAATAAGATTTAAGGTGACGCAGGACGCTCGACCGAAATTGGCAGCGCACGTGGGTAACATATTGTTTGCTTTTCACTTGACATTGTATGGGAAAGTTGAGAGGCACGATGATTTTCACTGAAATCAAGCGCGCGAAAAGGGTTTAGGAAAAGTATTTTTTTTTAAAAACCGCTGAATTTATGTTTGCAAAGTAAAGTTATTTCAAGTAATGAATAAATAAACTACGTCTAATGATAAATTGATTTAGAATTTTCATACCCCTAATCTTATTTATTTAAATCCAAAGTTGTCATTAATTTAGTGTTAAAATAAGAATCTTTTGAGCCTCGTAACTTTTAAATCAATATTTTTTTCAATGTTTTATATATCAATAAACCTAGATAATCATGAGATAAATCGATATAATTCTTAGTTTTGTGCGCACAATATCGAATATTGTTGTAATTTCCCTCCTACGTTTGTATGAAGAAAGCACTGAACTGAGTCCCCTTAAATGTAATTATAATTTTTGAAGTACTATTCGTATTGATACACATTAGGTCCACCCTGTTACAGTTTTATTAAGATCTAAGTTCTGATTGCTGTAAAATGAAATAAAGAATATATTTTTAAATGACTTCGTATTATTGACCCGTTGTTGCATATTAACGAATACCTAAAGATGTAGGTACTACTTATTAGTTATAGAATGTAGGTACTTTGACTTTACTCAGACTTAAAGCTCATTTCACACTAGGGATATAAATTATATTACAGTCCGGTCAAAATAGACATTCAAGGTTATAATAATTCGCATAGAGCTAAAAATTGGAACGAATGTTGCGAACATCAATCAATCGATCGATAGACGTTGAAAGATAGACGTTGGGATCCTAAGGTGCTGGAATGGCGACCTCGCCCCGGAAAACGCAGCGTTGGAAGACCCCCCACTAGGTGGACGGACGGCATCAGACGAGTCGCAGGGAGCCGCTGGATCCAGACGGCGCAAGACCGTGGCGTGTGGAAGTTCCTACAAGAGACCTATGTCCAGCTGTGGACGTCTATTAGTTGATGATGATGATGATACCTACTATAAAGATCGTGAAGTAAGTTATAGCCAAATTAGTATAACAAGTCGTTATACACTCGCTTTTATGTGTCGTGCCAATTATTATTTTTAACGATTGATTGTTTTAAGTTTTGTTTAATGGGAGGGAACACGGACACGATGTGGTTTGTATTGTGCTTAATGCTGGCTGTTTGTGTTACAAAGGTGAGTATTCCATCGCAGGTACTTTCTGCCCATCGGATCAAACAATCGTGTACTTACATGTGAGCCTTAGATCAGGGAACCATGATCTCAAGGATAGAATTTGTCGTAGATAGCTTGAGCCACCCACCGCCTTTCCGCTGGATGGCAAACCTCATGATATTATGGTATCGTGGTTAGTCTAATATAAATTATCGACTCGAGGCTAAGATTTATAGAGCGTTTATTATAGGTACTTTGACTTTGCTCAGACTGAAGTTTCAGTAAAAACGCGACAGATTTATGCTATCGATATAACGCTGTCCCGCTTTACTTAACAGTATTTTAAGTCTGAACAAAGATAAAGTACCTAGGCTCTATAGATCTCAGCCCAAAGTTGAGATCCATAAAGCACACTTTGACTTTGCTCAGACATTAGTTTCAGTTAATTTTGCCAGTGATATAACGTTGTTTCCTTTAATAGAGTCTTAAGTTTGAGCAAAGTCATTGGTGATGTTTCTTGTGGAGATGAAAATCCAATATACCTATTCTGTATTTTCTAATTTTGTAAACAGGGCGCCGGGGCCCGCTCGCACTACAGTAACATCTCGCACGCGTTCACAACGCCGGCTGACGAAATCGGGCCCATGCTGCCCGATGACGGGATGCAGGCGTCCACCGTGATCGCCGGCCTCATGCCCGACTCCTTCGCCGAGATGTTCAACATCCTCGACGGTGACAGCTTCGGCATCGGTACGATTCCCTTCATCTGTTGGACGAGTTGTGGTGACGTGGCGTGCCCGGTACCGTGCGCATTACAGCAACATCTCACGATTTAACGAGGAGATCGGGCCTATGCAGTCCGATGACGGGTGCAGCAGGCGACCTCTGATTGCTGGCCTCATGCCCGACGCATTCGCCAAGATGGACAGTGTAGTTAAATAATATTTAAAGTAGGCAACCTTAAAATATGATAACTGTCACTTCGTGTTATAGTTCTTGCATTTCACGAAGGCCACTGACTCATGCTTGTGTTTAAGTCGTATCGGTATACGTAAGGTACACTTAATGTGTGCGTTTGACAGCGCTTGCTCGCGACTGATTGGTCCGACATGCACGCACACTTACGCAATGACCATGTAAACGACGTTACCTACCTAAATTAATCGATAATGCCCGCACTAAGTCCACAAAAGAACACGAACACATACATCCTTTTCAGTTTTCTCGAAGCAACCCACGGCATTTTTAAGACCCTGCGAGAGAAAATACATACTGACCCTAAACCAATAATAATAATTACAATTTTGTACCTGACATAGGTTACTAAATATGAAAAAATACTCGCAGATAAGACAAAGGTCTCTTATTTGTCCTATTTGTCACTAAGGGCCTTCAAATTAGCCACAAAGTGCCACGCGGAAGCAGCGTAGGTAGGCATATAAATAAAAACGCGCGACTGCAGCACTACCACCCATCCTGCGGAATTTCATCATTTCATCGATCGAAATTATAAATCAGCGCGGACGCAGCGCTGCAGCCGCGCTGCCTTCGCGTGGCACTTTGCGGCAAAGAAGGCTAGGACGCTTAGGTGCTTGTAGAACCAGAAATAGAAACTTGGCAATTTTTTATATTTTTAAATGTTTTGATGGCATTTCTGTCGCCGCGCCATGTCGTGTGCATTATCGATCGCAGGGCCCATGCACGAGTTCGTGTACGGCTGGCAGGCGATCGCCAACACGATGAGCATGAAGAACAACGTGGAGGTGCGCAAGCGTGCTGGCCTGCAGCGGTTCGCGCTGGCCGGCATCAACGGCATCACTCTCGTGTCCCACGGTGGCGCCACGGAGATAATGATCAACGGGACGCGTAGCTACTGCTTCGGCGGTGTGTCGCGCCCGCCCGGCCGCCGCAGCGTCATCTGCAAGGTACGCCGCATTCAGAAAGGTGTGACCGTGCACGGTGGGGTGCTTACGAATCTCGCGACAGGCTTGCGACAGGCGTAAATCTCGCGATCATTGCTGTCAAACGTCACACGTAACAACGGCTTAACTCTATGTGGCTTTACAGAGCAGACCGCAATCGAGCTCTAGTTCACCCTCTATCGGACAATCTATGAACTGTCGCATTGCTACTGCTGTCGCGTTGTTGTCGCTACTGCAACGTTTTACGTAATCAGCCCGCGGGTATATATACCTTTTCCCTGACGCCCCGGTAAACAAGCCAACAGCAAGTACCGTTCGGTTGCTGACCTGCGACCAATTGATCTTGATCCCTTCTGACTTTGATGCCGCCCTTGAACCCCTATGAGCCTTAGCCCGGCCTGACCTTGAGTCCCCTCAAACCACGATTCTCTCTGACCTTGATCTCCTCTAACCTTTAGTCCCCTCTGACATTGACTCTCTCTGACCTTGACTCCCTTCATACCTTGATCACCTCTGACCTGGACTCTCTCTGACCTTGAGTCCCCTCTGCCCTTGACTCTCTCTGACCTTGACTCCCTATCAATCATCCTTCCAACCTTGATCCCCTCTGACGTTGACTCTCTCTGACCTTGACTCCCTTCCAACCTTGATCCCCTCTGACCTTGACTCCCTTCCAACCTTGATCCCTTCTGACCTTGACTCTCTCTGACCTTGACTCTCTCTCACCTTGACTCCCTTCCAACCTTGATCCCCTCCTACCCAGTGGCGTGCAGCTCATAGAAGCATAAACGCACTGCTTACCCTCATTGTAATAAATCAATGCTTATTTTTCATTATAACCTGCCGTAAAATAAGTTCATACCTAAATGCATACCCTGGCTTGAACTCCTGTGCACGCCACTGCCCTACCTTGACTACCCTCGATCATGATTGTTAGTAGCGACGTAGCCATGAGTAGTAATTGGCTTATAGTCAGCGACCAGAGTTTGATGATATCAGTAGTCACAGGAATGTGGTAGGTAATGGAATGACAAGTTTCTCTAACGAGCGATACTTTTGTACTTGAAAGATAAAGTCCGCGACAGGTCGAGATAGCAATCGGGGTATGAGGCGGGGGGATGCCCTGCACACCTGCGCTCGCCCGCACTGGTTTAGTGCGGGGGCTATGTGCGTATAGGCGTTCCCTCCCCGATTGCCATCTCGACCTGACTGCGTACAGTGCGTACAAACAACTTGAGTATTAACGCGAATGGCGGGTGCACTCGATTGGTTGATCAGTCGGCGCGAGTGCACGTGATTGGTTGATACATCGACTTTCACTTCCCAGACTCGCCAACTTTTTCCCACTACGCTGCTTCAGGTCTAAGTTGTTTGCCGAAAACTATTCTGTTAAGTATTCTGTGCTGATAGCGCTAACCGCAGCCTGTCCCAGCTCGCTAACGCAGCCTTCTGCTTCCAGGGCGCCATGTACCAAGAGGGCCGATTCTCCTGCAAAGTCCCCTACCTCCGCTACCCAACGGTTCTGGGCTACCGATACTGTATCGATCGGTACGCTTCCATCGCCACTCTCGACGGAACCTACAAAAGTGAGCTCCTATTTAACCGTTAGACGCATCGCACTCTTCCGAGTTCTGATGCACTCACAGTATTTGCTACGTACCTATATAAATTCACGCCAGAATCTGTTCGGAGCGAGACCAATAATTAATCTATGATCTGTTCTTTCTTTTGATCACGCTAGGATTGTAAATTTTAAAGCCAGAGTTTCATAGAAAAGGGTTACCGCCACATAGCGGCTGCATTGTAGCATTGAGTGTTGTCCATGTGTTGTCACAAGACTGTTATTGAAACCTTGACTATAGTTCCTGACAGGTCATGACAATCTCGGGTGCTGGTATGCGGGGCATCCCCCCGCCTTACACCCCGACTGCTATGTCGACCTGTCGCGTACTTTAGGCACCTTGGATCAATTATTATTAGGTAGCTATATATATACCTCCTTACTAGATGATGATTTAATTTGTCAAACACTATTAAGTACTAGATGTCCGCGACTTCGTACGCGTGGATTTAGGTTTTTGAACTCTTAAATTTTCCGGGATAGAAAGTCGCCTATGTCCTTTCCCGGGATGCAAGCTATCTCTGTGCCAAATTTCGCCAAAATTGGTTGAACGGTTGAGCCGTGAAAAGCTAGCAGACAGACAGACACACTTTCGCATTTATAATATTAGTATGGAGTATGAATGATATTTTACGGCCCCAGTTTCTAGGAAATCGACTTTATCATTCCGATGTTTTGCAGCCACGTACTGTTCCCGAGGGGAATCGATCCCGAAGTTCCACTACGACTACATCTGCGAGCGCAGGGACGTGAAGATCAAGCGCGTCAACCTCACCGACCCCAACGAGCGGTTCAACATCCGCAACCCGATCGTCCGCCGCGCCGAGTACTACCGCGCGCCCTACGACATCCTGAAGGCGTGTCCCGACTGGTATAGCTTCATTGTGTGCTTAGTATGACATTTCACCTCCCGCAAACACTATTGGCGGGTGGACTGTAAGGCTGAGCTCTATAGACCGTAGATTCTTTGGATTTGCTCAGACTTATAGTCCGCGACAGGTCCTGATGTCAATGAGGGTATGAGGCGCCCGCATGTCACCCACGCTCGCCCGCACCGGGTTAGCGTGAGGGCTCTGCGGGTGTGCGGGGCGTTGTCTCCCCGATTGTCATTTCGACCTGTCGCGTACTATACCTAAGTTTCAGTTAAATGGAACAGGTTGATGCCATAGATATAGCGGTCTTGTTTTCAGTGTCCCTGCATGTGAGCAAAATCAAAGTGCGGTCTATAGGTAGATCTTGACCCAACTTGTGTTGTCGCAGGTATGGCTGCAACCTGCGTATCTCACCTGACTTCATGCACCAGCCGCTCCCTACCCTGCTGGACGTCAACGAGACGGCATTCGTCGGCCACGGCGGCAAGTACTGGCTCGCACTCTATTACACCCAGGTGACCAAATTTTTACGACCCACAGATAACCTATCGATATAATATTACTAAACAATTCCTCGTTTGACCTCATAAACGTTTTGAGGAGAATCTTTGCGCTACCGTCATCAACCGATAGACGTCCAACGTATTTAAGTCTCTTGTAGAGACTTCCACGCGCCCTGCGCTTCTGGATACCAACGAGACGGCCTATTGGCTCGCGTTCTACTATATTCAGGTGACGGAGCTACGTGGGTTCACGTCACACGATCCGCAGAGAGCTATCGGAAACTCTATAGACGTCGTCACCGATGTCGTTTTGTCGATACACCTAAAGATGCGTATAAACACCTTAAACATCTCACCAGTATCAATGTGATCTGACAGCTGACTTGTGAACATTAAACAGCCAAGGCATACTTTTTACCAACATGTAGGGTTTGTAGAGTTATTTGTTGTTTATTGTTATAAATGTGGTACAGTCAAGAGCACTTAAGATCTATAGCTATACTTTGAACTTGGGACAAGCCTCATCAGCCCCAGGAGATCTCATAACTTTTTAACAGTGAAAACATTATGAACTTGTGAGTC
Organism: Maniola hyperantus; assembly: GCF_902806685.2. NCBI lineage: Eukaryota > Metazoa > Arthropoda > Insecta > Lepidoptera > Nymphalidae > Maniola > Maniola hyperantus. The sequence goes on from NC_048564.1 coordinate 2,552,739, forward strand.
TTGGCGACCACATGAAATGTTTTTGATGGGATTTATTTCACCGACACGGAGCTCAATAAATTGTGAAGTTGATGAGGTGCGAAGATCTTTTACTTAGAAATTTTATTGTATTGACTTTTTCAGCTCTCGACGTATGCTATCTACTTTCAAGCGCACGGCGAATACCCATGGCAGTCCAACAGGCCGATTGTGTCCGTCGATAAGGGTGCGTTCTTTTCTAATCCGTATCATCATCATCTGTGGACGTCCTCTGCTGGTCATATGCCTTCCTTACAGAGCGCCATCACACTCGGTCCTCAGCCTTCGGTCCGTACCACTCCCCACCAGGCTCTTTATATGGTTAGTTCATCCATCGTGCTGGAGGGCGTCCCACACTAGGTACGCTTGCTTACATGCGGTCTTCACTCTAGAACTTTCCGGCTCCAACGGCTATCGCCTCTACGCTCCACTCCGACTCGACTCACAGTCGAATCCGTGTAATGTTAGAAGACCTTTCAACCTTATCTCCGATACAATGTGGTGGTTTATTACACGACTGACCTAAAATAAGAAGTGTAGGTATATGTTTTCAAGATTTTCAGGGTATTTGAGTTTCACCATAACTTCTAAATGTCTGAACAGATTTGGATATATGGGATACTAAATGATGCCCGCGACTTCGTCTGCGTGGATTTAGTTTTTTTTATAATCTTGCGGGAACTCTCTAGTTTTCCGAGATAAAAAGTAGGCTATGTCCTTCCCCGGTATACAACCTATCCCAGTACCAAATTTTGCCAAAATCGGTTGACCGTATGGGAAGTAAAAGGCTAGTAGACTGACAGACAGGCACACTTTCGCATTTACAATATTAATATAGATTGTTAGAATCCTTACATCGTCCAAAGTGATACAGGCTTAGATTAATGATAAATCTATAAACACAGGTTACTTATAGTTTTTTTTAAACAACATTGCTGGGCTGTGTGGTGCCATTTTCAAAAACAATATGGAGGCTGTGTATGGCGCCATTTTCAAAAACAATATGGTGGCTGTGTTTGGCGCCATTTTCAAAAACAATATGGTGGCAATTTTCGAATGTGAAAAAGTGTTTTTAGTCTTAGGTTCGTTTTCTGGGTTGGCATTGGGGCCGATTCTCTTGTACACAATCTCTAAACTAAACTAAATTACCAGGTCTAAATCTAGTGCCATCCTTTTCCGCAAGCAACATTATGAAAGGGATAGCAATAGATTTAGGCGTGACATTTTAGTTTAGTTTAGAGATTGTGTACAATGGAATTAGCCACATTGTCGTTTAATTTTTTTAATTAAGTACGATTTGTTTCCAGGTGGTATTTGGGAGCAACTTCTTAAAGCGAATATCGGCCCAGATATGAATTTGCACTACAACTTGAACGGGATATACAACAGATACCCCGGCGGAGTCGTCATGCCCGACTTGATGAGGAATGATGGACAGGTCGGTTACTGTCCGCCGGCACTTCTCAGTCCCATGGATGGACACACCAACATATTACCTGCATAAGATCACAGAACCACACAAAAGGCGAAAGTTTGTATGTATGTTACTCTTTCACGCAAAAAATGCTGGACGGATTTGGCTGGAATTTGGAATGAAGATAGATTATACCTTGGATTAACATATAAGCTCCGGTTATATGGCTCATGGTTCCGGCGGGATTTCTAATCATATATCCAAATCTAGCTCGTTTTAAGTGTCTTAAGTCAGAACAAAGTCAAAGTACGCTCTATATAGGTATAGTTTGCGACATGTCGATGCAATCGGGGTATGAGACGCCCCGCACGTCACCCGCGCTATCCCGCACCGGGGAGGCTGTACAGGTTGGCCTCGTACCTCGATTACCATCTCGACCTGTTGCGTACTATAGATTTCAGCCTGAAGTATGCTGTGAAGTTGGGATTAAGTTTGAGTATTTCAACAGGTTCAACCAACGAACTTCAGAACCGAGGTGCGTGACGGAGCTGCTGAGGACATCGCTATCGGCAACGTGCATGCGGGGGCGGACGCTCCAGGTGAACTCCTTTTTAGGGTTCCGTACCTCAAAAGGAAAAACGGAACCCTTATAGGATCACTTTGTTGTCTGTCTGTCCGTCTGTCTGTCAAGAAACCTACAGGGTACATCCCGTTGACGTAACATCATTAAATTTGGCAGGTAGGTAGATCTTATAGCTGGCCTTTTGGGAAAAATGTGAAAACCGTAAAAGGGTTAGATCACACAAAAAAAAAATTGTGGTCATGAACTAATAATTAGTATTTTCAATTTTCTAAGTAAGATAACTATATCAAGTGGGGTATCACATGAAAGGGCTTCACCTGTGCATTCTAAAACATATTTTTATTTAATTATCCTGAAAAATGTCGAAAAAATACGACTGTAATACGGAACCCTCATTGCGCGAGCCTGACTCGCACTTGGCCGGTTTTTTATTATTCAGATACAAGCTAGTCGTTGACTGCAATCTCACATGGTGGAAAGTGATGATGCTAAGATGAAAGCGGGCTAACCTGGAAGGGGTATGGCCGTATGGCATAAAAAATCTGTTTTAGAATTAACAGGTAAAGAAAGCCCTTTCATATGATACTTGTATAGTAATGTTACATACTATGAAAGTTGAAAATACTAATTATTAGTATCTATCTAAATATATAAAATTCAAAGTCCTGACTGACTGACATATAATATATCAACGCACAGCCTAAATCACTGGTCCTAGAGACATGAAATTTTAAGGGTGTGTTCTTTGTTAAGAGAATTTCGAAAAAAGGTATCCACTAAGATTTTTCGAATTTCCACCCGGGTTAAATAGGGAATGAAAGTTTGTATAAAAAGTCCGTCATTTTTCAAGTTATTTGCATGAAAATTTGTATTTGGGTATTCGGTCACTAATAAAGAAATACGTGTTCTAGGATTTTTGGAAATTCATCCCACACCTCGATTTTCTAAATTCCACCCGAGCGAAGCCGGGGCGGGTCAGCTAGTAATGAGTATATTTTTTTGTATTAACAGGTGGTGAGGTGAATGCGGGCAGCTACAAGTTCATACATGACTCACAAATACAAGCCAATTTCGAGCATGGGAAGAATTTGTCATAAATACGTTTGTCTATGAGAAAGTTTCATTGCAATGTTCGATAAAATTTTCATAGATGGCGCTAAATAACCCCACCACTAAAGATGAAAAATAATACCTAAATCTATATGATCTGTGCTTTAATTTTTTAAATTTAAATCGGATGCGAAATTAATTAATTAGTTCTATTTTAGTTTACACATTTTGTGGGGAAGAAACGTAAGGAAAACCGAAAATTGCAGTGCACTCTAGCTATTACTCTTCATCTATGTCATTGATTGACACGACCTAAACATTTTAAAGCATAGATCATATAGATACAGGTATTATTTTTCATCTTTAGTGGTGGGGTTATTTAGCGCCATCTATGAAAATTTTATCGAACGTTGCCCTGAAACTTCCTCATTAATTTTAATTGGAATATAATTTATTTAGTAGATAACCACATTTTATTTTTTGAAGTGTAATTGGGTAATTTCGGAATGGGTTGATACTTCAAGGTTGCGACTTAAGGGTTTGCAATTCATAGTAACTTTAAGGATAAAATAAAATAAAAACGCATAATTTATTTTAAAACACATTTATTTACCTATCTAAATAAGAAAAAATTACTGACATTATGGCCAAATGCTCATTTACAACTTAGCAGAAATTAGTTTTTGGCAAAAAACATTTCGACGCTTAGTTACTATATCCTATATATTATCAAAGTGATCCTGCAAGGGTTCCGCTTATCTTTTTGAGGTAAGGAACCCTAAAAATCTGTTTTACAATGTACTTACCTACAGGTAAAGCCCTTTCATATGATACCCCACTTGATATTATAGTAATCTTACTTTGGAAATTGAGATTACTAATTATTTGTTCATGAATACATTTTTTTTGTGATGTAACTACAAATTCAGGGTTTTTTCCTTTACTTGTGCCATAAGACCTATCTACCTGCCAAATTTTATGATTCTAGGTCGGGAAGTATCCTATAGGTTTTCTTGACAGACACGACAGACGGACAGACAGACAGACAATCAAGTGAAGTAGTTATAAACAGAACCTAATTAAAAAAAACCGGCCAAGTGCGAGTCAGGCTCGCGCAATGAGGGTTCCGCACTACAGTCGTATTTTTTCGACATTTTGCACGATAATTCAAAAACTATGATGCATAAAAATAAATAAAAATCAGTTTTAGAAACTACAGGTGAAGACCTTTCATATAATACCCCACTTGATATAGTCACTCACTTCGAAAGTTGAAAATACTAATTATTAGTTCATGACCACAATTTAATTTTTTTTGTGTGATCTAACCCTAAATTCACGGTTTTCAGATTTTTCCCCAAATGTCAGTTAATTTTTGTACCTATCTGACATTTCATCTAAGCTATTTGATGCAAAGAATTTCTAAGTACTACATGATTTGATACACTGATGGTTTCGAAAGTTGCAAGTATCACGAGTTTTCCTTTCCACTTTCTTTTTACCTTTGTTTCCCAATTTAATTTCCTCTTCGTGTTTTCGAATTTCTCGGCAGCAAGTAGGTAAAAGGAATTCGAATTTCTCGACGTTGTTCTTTGTTACCGACCAAAGAATTTCGAAGTACTACTTCTTACCATAGCGATAGTATACAACTTTACAAGGTACCTATACATTCATCTAAGGGTATTATACACCATTATAGACTTTTATAGATTACCCAAAGAAGTTGGAAGGAGATATAGTAGATAATCTATGTTGGAAGGGTTGGAACATAGGGGTGCAACTCCAGAACATTAAAAAATCGCAAATTGAAATTCGCTTGTGGTGCCATCTAAGCGCGAGTACGGCTAAACAAATAGATAACAGTTAATAAAAGACGTAAATAGATGGCGGGCACATTGTTGTAATTTTAAATTACAAACATTTGGACAGCCACAGTCACCGTCAGTGGTGCCAGATTAGGCGAATTACCGCCATTTAGGCTACCTCGGCGGGCCAATCGGCGCCCAAAAATCCCGATTGGCTACCAGTAACCATTTAGGCTACCAGTAGGGCGATTGTCTAAAACCGGTATCAATCATTATTACAATCTCAATTGTTCTGATTGGCTGAATTTGTGCAATCCTTGTTGCAACAATGCATTGTAGCCAATAGTGAGCGAGCATTAACCAATCAGAGATGATTGTGATCGTAACATTGTAGCTGTCAAACAACCGCGGTAGGGCCCCTGGAAGATAGAAACGGGCGATTTTAGGCTACTCAGCAGGCAAAATCCTAAAACAAATTCCTAAAGGCCGGCAACGCATCGGCGGCTCCTCTGGTGCTGCAAATGTTCATGGGCGGCGGTAATCACTTAACATCAGGTGACCCGCCTGCTCGCTTGCTCGCTATATCTATTAAAAAAAAAAAAAAACGGGCGAATTCAATTGGTAAATATCTGGCAACCCTGGTCACCGTTGAAGTTCAAAACTTTTCATGTTTTCGTGTATTGTTGTTTGTGCGGTTCTAAATATTTCTATTTCTGATAAATTTATCTGACCCTGCTTTGTTTACTGGACTCTGTGTTTCCTTTAACCACCTCGATAACTACCTAAGGATTGATTTACGGACTCGATTCATGCCTGAACGATTGACCACGGCTACGGATTACGGACTTGTTTTTGCTTTGTGAAAAGATTTTCTGTCGATAGATTTGTGCAGGGAAAATGCCACGGAGATCTCGATGTGTGTTCGGATGTGAGCAATTCGGTAAGTTTAAAATCAGCTCACTTGTAATCTAACACAAATCTCTTAAACGAGTCAAACTCTATGCTCCATTAGTACATTAGGTATTTTATCATGATACTAAATAATTCCTGCGATTTCGTCCACGTGGATATCATCCAAAAAACCATTTTAGAAATCCCGTGAGAAGTCCAATTTTCCGTGATAAAAGTAGCCTACAACCGTCTCCGATGCAAGCTATCTCTTCACCAAATAGATGATGCCCGCCACTTTGTCTACGTTGGTTTAGCGTTTTAAAGAATCCCATGGGAACTGTTTGATTTTCCGAGGCAAAAGTAGCCTATGTCCTTACCTGGATGCAAGCTTCTCTGTACCTTCTAACTTTTATCATAAACGGTTACACAAATTGACTGTGAAAAGCTAGCAGACAGACAGCCTGACATACTTTTGCATTTATAATATTGGTAAGGATTATTGACTACTAATTCTGTACATTTTTTGTTTTGTAATTAAGTGTAGGTACGTAGGTACAACATTAGATATTATTTTGAACTTTAATGACTATGGTTTTTTTATATTTTACTAGCTGCCCCAGCGAACGTCTTACCGCCTAGTCGATTTCGGGCAATTCCATAAAAACCATCCTCGTACTTCAAGGAATATTATAAAAAAAGAATTAGCGAAATCGGTTCAGCTGTTCTCGAAATTTGCGCTTAGCAACACATTCAGTGATTCATTTTTATATATATATTATAGAGATTAAGTAAATAAGTACAATAAGTATAGATAATACAATAATATATTGCATATTTTATGTTACTACTTTTTCAGATGTTTTGCATCACTTTCCAAAACCTGGCCACTCCTCTTTGAAACGATTTCAACAATGGAAAGAGATAGTAGGACAAGATTTAGAAAGCAAGACTGATGATGAAATATATACGAATTATCGAATTTGCAATCACCACTTTGAAGATCGTTTTTTATACCATCACAGTAAAAGACTAGCAAAGACAGCATTTCCTTCTCTTAACCTTGGTGAGTTTTATTTATTAGTTATTACAGTAGAGAGGATTTTGAGAAATTACATTGATTGACATGTCAATAATAGGTCAAAGCACAGATTGTAGAAGCTTGAAAACACTGGCCAAGTGTGGGTCAGACTTGTGCACAGAGGGTCCCATACTTCAGTCGTATTTTTCGACGTTTTGCACGATAAATCAAGAACTGCTATGTAGAAAATAACTGGCCAAGTGCGAGTTGGACACAGCACATAGGGTTCTGTAATACACAAGAGTAAAACAGATCACTTTTCTTAACAAGCCGCAAAACTGTAGAGGTTTATTGTTAATATCAAAAAAATCTACTTGGCAGCGCTACGGGATACCCCACTTGGTATCAAATGTAATAAGTACAAATGTTTCTATGGAATCTTCAAAACTGAAATCTCCTAATGAAGTTGCAGACAGAAACTAACTATGTATAACTAATAATTATAACATAAACACTTCTTCTAAAACTCTATTTTGCATATTTCAGGTGCCATTGATTCAAGTCTAGATGCTAATACAATAAATCAACCAGAAAGTTCTACACATAATCAATCGGTCGCTCAAAGTACCCCATCTGTGGTTCACAACATCCAAGCAGGATATTCTCAAACTCAGATTCAGAAAAAAATAATTACTAGTAAGTTGTGGCCATAAACAACAAATAATACACATACACACATACACACTGGGAGGTTACCTGGCTGGCACCCCACTAGACCTAGGTCTACTTAATTGTTATTACTTGTTTTTATCTGTATTATAAGTATTTTTTGTGTTCCTTATATGTAATTTAATATGTAATAATATCCAATAAATTTAATTTAATTTAATTAAATAAGAGATAAAAAATCTTTACTGTTTAACAAGATTTTAACAAGAATAGAGTATTGAAAATTGTCTAATAGTTAATGTATACTTAATAAAAACACCTTTTTTTTTTCAGGAAAAGCTGGTCAAAGACATGTGAATCTCAAAGTTCAGAAATTGTTAAGGAAAATAGTTAATTTGAAAAATAAATTATTCGAACAAAGAAACCAAGTAAAGATAGCAAAAAAAATGTCAAAAACAAAATTATTTAACAAGGTTCTAAAATACTTACCTATGCCTGCTCAAACACTTGTAAAAATGCAATTAACACAGCATAACAAAAAAAGCCGTGGAAGAAGATTTAATCATGCAGAAAAATTAATGTCACTCTCGATATATAAGAAAAGTCCAAAAGGCTATAACTTTTTGAGAAAAATGTTAACTTTGCCATCAAAACGAACATTACTGGATGTCCTTAAACAAATAACAATTAAACCAGGCTTAAACCCTGCGATAATTAAACTTTTGAAAAATGCGGCAGACAAATTGGGGATGGAGCAACGATTATGTGTATTAATCTTTGATGAAATGTCTTTGTCTCCATCCCTACATTTCAATACAGCATTCGATCAAGTAATCGGATTTGAAGATTTTGGGGGAAATGAAATTACAGAGAATATTGCTGACCATGTTTTGGTATTCATGATAAAGGGGCTAAAAGCTAAGTTCAAACAGCCAATTTGCTATTTGTTTTGCAAAAGTGCCACAAAGGCAGTAATATTAAAAAGGTGTATTAAAAACATAATTACACAAATTAATCAAACAGGATTGGCTGTCGTCTCAACTGTCTGTGATCAATCTACAATTAACAACAAAGTTATAAATGAGCTGATAAAAGAGACTAAAGTAGATTGTCTTAGATTAGGCAACGAGCCTAGGGATAGTAGTTTTGCTGTAGAAAATAATAATATATTCCCCTTATTTGATCCCCCACATTTGTTAAAAGGAATACGAAACAATTTACTGACAAAAGAATTAAGATTCACACAGGAGGACGAAGTAAAGACTGCTAAATGGATACATTTAAAGCTTCTGTTAGATATTGATGCAGGAGAAGATGACTTACGAATGTGCAACAAGTTAACAGAAGCTCATGTACTCATAGAGAAAATTCCGAAGATGAAAGTAAAACATGCTGCACAAGTTTTTAGTCAGCGTGTATCAGGAGCGCTACGATTTTGTGCAAGTAAGTACTGTTAATGTTCTGAAACTTTTAAAGACCTGATATTTGAAGACCTTCTTCACTTTAGAATTAATTCATCAGACTTTGGTACTACTTGACTAGCAAGGACTAATCTTATTCTCAATAATTATTTATTAGCAACATATATGGCGCTATTTTACATCTGTAATGTGATGATAGTGCAACTTTAAAACATCCACAACTCCATACTAATATTATAAATGGTTGACGCCAGCTCACTATTGGCTACAATGCATTGTTGCAACAAGAATCGCACAAATTCAGCCAATCACAACAACTGAGATTGTAATAATGATTGATGCCGGTTTTATGAAATCGACCCACAGCCCACCCAATTTTGACGTTTGGTATACAAATAACTTCTTAGGGAAGGACACTACTTTTTTCTCTGAAAATCATAGAGTTCATAGATTTTAAGAAACCTAAATCCACGCGGGTGAAGTCGCGAGCATCAGCTACAAATCCATGTAAATGTGGCCTGACATTTATGTATAAAAAAATATATTTAAGTATTTATTTAAGTATTTAATTTTTTATCTTTTTTCTTTTTCAGAAAATAATTTACTACCACAAGAGTGTGCTGACACAGCCGACTTGCTGCTATTATTTGATCGTCTTTTTGACTCCTTTAATGGAGGGTCTTATAAAAAGACCCATAAAATATATAAAAATTGTTTGAAAATGAACTCTGACCATTTTAAATTATGGGATGAAAGTGTGCCAATATTAAAATCAATGCGATTTAAGATGGAAACAAAAAAAAAAGATGGAACAGTAAGTATTCGTTATGAACAGGTTCCATCAATTAAAAATTGGATCCACAATATTAAAGTTATGAAAGAATTGTGGCTATATCTAAATGAAAAACATAATGTAACTAGTTTGTTAACGCGCTGTTTTAACCAAGATCCTGTGGAAAACTTTTTCTCCTCTGTGAGGAGCCACGGGGCTAGAAACACAAACCCTACCTGCCAGCAGTTTGAAAGTATTTACAAAACATTACTTGTAAATAATTTAAATTCAAGTCACTCATTAGGGGCTAACTGTGAGGAAGATCCTAACAAAATGTTACAAAATTTAGATTGTCTTTTGATAGAAAATGACATCAAAGAGCCCCCGATGAGCAATGAGCCAATGGATACAGATCTAAGTATAGAAAATTTGGCAGATAGTAGTTCAGAAATTGGAGACAAATTAATAATCTCTGAAACTAAAAAGTATGTGACAGGGTTTGTCATAAAAAAGCTAAAAAGGAATGTGTGTAAATCTTGTATAAAATGCAATAATGAATTGTGTGACACCACCCCACCTCAAGCAGATGAATACATACATTCTATCGATATCACAAGGAGATCTCTTTACCGACCCTCGCGTAACTTTTCAAATTGTGTGAGAAATATAATAAAAATAGTAAAAAGCATGTTAAAAAATGATCCTGGGAAAAGTGGCAAAAGTCAAATGATAAAATTATTAGTTGATCAGAGTACAAGTTTTGATTTTTTAACATGTGATACACACAAAGTCAATTTGAAAAATTATATAATAAATTTTGTGATCAAATTGATTATTCACAGCTGGTGCAATAATGTAAATAAAATTTTAAAAGGTAAAAATTCAGATACTGAAAATGATAGCATAAAAATTCAGGCGTTGAGATATTATCAAACACATAAAGGTAAATAATCTATTTTATGCAATCTAATGAAATCAGTAGTTGAATTACAGACTTCGTTTGATAAAACTAGCTTATGCTCGCGACTTTGTCCGCGTGGACTTCACAAGTTTCAACCCCCTATTTCACCCCCTTAGGGGTTGAATTTTCAAAAACCCTTTCTTAGCGGATGCCTACTTCAAAATAGCTATCTGCATGCCAAATTTCAGCCCGATCCGTCCAGTAATTTGAGCTGTGCGTTGATAGGTCAGTCAGTCAGTCAGTCACCCTTTCCTTTTATATATTTAGATAAGGGGAATCATTCAAGCTTCTGTCAACTATTGCACATTCGTAAGTCATCTTCTGCATCAATATCTAACAGAAGCTATATCCGTTTGGCAGTCTTTACTAAATTGTTTTCTTTAGTAAATTGTTTTGTATTCCTTTTAACAAATATGGGGGATTAAATTGTTAATTGTAGATTGATCACAGACTCTTGCCAATCCTGTGTGATTAATTTGTGTAATTATGTTTTTAATATTACTGCCTTTGTGGCACTAGTCAAATATAATATAATCTATATATAAAAGGAAAAGGTGACTGACTGACTGACTGACTGACTGATCTATCAACGCACAGCTCAAACTACTGGACGGATCACGCTGAAATTCGGCATGCAGATAGCTATTATAACGTAGGCGTCCGCTAAGAAAGGATTTTTCAAAATTCAACCCCTGAAGGGATAAAATAGGGGTTTGAAGTTTGTATGAAACTCTGTCAGTTTTGAAGTGTCTATAAAGTTTTGTAGTTAATATTTTTGCAATTTGCAGTATGACATATTTTATTAAGCTCATATGTTAAAATCTCATTGTTAAAGATCAACTCTAAGTGTGTGAAACAGGGGTTCAAAATTTGTGTAGTCCACGCGAACGAAATCGCGGGCATAAGCTAGTAAACATAAATTCCCATCAATAAAATCAATCTAGTAGATTGGTTTTATTGATTACTTGATTTAGTATAATTTATGTTTATTATTTTACAGTTTATTTACAGGGAATTTTATTTAATATAATTTATGTTAATTTTTTTTATTTTAATATTACAATAAAACTTAAAGCTAGCTTTATGTTAATTATCTTTGGCTCATATAACAATTATTTTATTGTTTTCTGACTACACAAATACACCAATTGTGGTAATAATTTGAAAATTATTAAAAGTAAATAACCGAAAATGTTAAATTTGAATAGTAATTATTTCACAATCTTGCGGGTCTTGAATTTGGGTATGTATTTTATAGTGTTTACATACACTTCGTATTGTTTTCTATTCTATTGTATTTTATGTATCTACCTAGTTACGAATTTATGATAATAAATATTTACAAAACCTTAAAACCTTTTTCTTTCTATAATATAGTTATAATTAAGTAGCTCAAAGAGTCATAGTCTTGTAATATATATTTTTAAACATGTTTTAAACAAACGTTAATGGAATTATTAATGTTTATTTAAAACGTGTTCCAAAAATATAAAATATTCTAGTAAAGTACATTTAAATAGCATTTAAATTTTCGCGCTCTCGCACGCCTAGCGCGCTTTTAGTGCCCTCTTGATGTGAGTACACGCGTAACTTTGAAAAAGAAATCTAGAGTCGCACATCTATTTCTAGTATATAGTAGATAATCTATGGGTTGGAAGTACCTACTACTAGGTGTATTCCTATGTCGATGAGATTACCTACCTAGGTACTGGTCTGGGTTGTCTTGTTGTACATAGATAGAACCTAAAAATGTATTCCGATCATAGAGATAGTATACATCAAAGAAGTTGTAAGTACTACTTTTGATATTCTCTTTGACAGCACAGAACAACACTTGTTACCGTGCTTATTGTATAAGTTATTGCACCTCGGAGCATAGAGTAGCTCGGAGTGTGCTCAGAGTCTTTAAAAGTGAAAAACTAAATGTAATATGTACTTTCTACACATGGAGCTTGGAAGTTGGATGAATTGTATGGAGTGCTACGCTACAATATTAATTACTGGTCAGCTGTCAGTCGCCGCAAGATTACTTGACTGTGTCCCAACTCAACATGGAAAGTTCAGAGTTTGATTTTGTTTATGACGACTGCGACACCCAAGAAAATGAGATTTCTGAATTGTACAGCTACACTGAACACCCGGAATTTCAGTGTAACCTAAAAGCTTTCGAGGAAATTATGGAAGAATTCAATTACCCACCCAGTTGGCAGAAACTGACATACAAACAACAACGCACTGTCGTCATGAAGCTCTTGGAACATCTGGATGTAGCTGTGAGCGAAATTCGAATACGGGCGACGAGGTGTATATTGTACTTGACGCAAGGCTGCTGGGCTGAGATGCAGTCCGGCGCAGAGCAAGCAACCTGGGCTCGCCTCAATATTATGACTTTGTATGATATGGGGACCTTTGCTGCTTTTGTCGAATTGTTAAATCTCGAAATAGTGAGGAGTAATGCTGCAGTAGCATCTCGGAAACTGGGAGAATCACTTGCAGACTCTACTAATCTGAGAGTCATTCTTTCCGTTTTGTATCTCATAACTGAACATATGAGAACTGAAAAAGATAATCCAGATTCAGAGTATGTACACCTTGTGAAAACATTCAAGGAAGAAATAGGAGCAGACTTTGGGGAAGAAATGTTACCTGTAAAACTGCTAGGGATGGTGACACAACTGTGTGCAGATCCCACACCTCCACATTTTCCTATAAAGAAAGTTTTGTTGCTTCTATGGAAGATATTGCTTGTGTATTTGGGTGGCTCTAAACAGTTGAAGGAGCGAAAAGCTAGGCTTCGTGAGAAATATAGTTTACCACCTGTGACTGAAGATACTCTTGAAATTATAAAGACCATGCGTTCAAGCTCCCCCCCTCTCACTTCTCCCATAAAAGTAGAAAAGCATGAATTCATTGATGAGCAAATTTTTAATGACAAAAAAGAAACACCTCCTCCACTACCACAATGCCTGCCCTGGAGACCTAAGGCTCGTCAAAAAGATATCGACATATTTTTAGACAGTGCTAGGAAAAGATTAGTGGGATTCTCTCTTCCTGGTGACAGGCAGACCATTACTGGCTTACCCCAACCTGTTCAAGAGAGTATAGAGATATTGAAGAAGCATATGTATACAAGTCTTGCTGAAGTCCAAGCGGAAAGAGAATATGAGATTGCTAGAAGTCCTTTAACCAGAGGTGAAGGAGAAGTTGAAGAGACTGAGGCAGAAATTCTGTACAAAGCAATGTTACCCAATCTTCCTCAGTATGTGGTAGCCCTCCTCAAAATCCTCTTAGCCACCACACCCACATCCAAAATAAAGACTAACTCTAGGAAAATAGTGGCTGAAGTACTGCCTGAGGAAATGCCCACGTCTGCACTTCAATCATTAAAACTCACTTTAGATGTGAACAGGCACGAAGAAATTATTGTTAAAGCAGTCGCAGCCATACTATTGTTACTGTTAAAACACTTTAAACTAAATCACGTTTATCAATTCGAGTTCATGTCTCAGCATCTTGTATCTGGCAGCTGCGTAGCTTTAGTACTGAAGTTTTTTAAAGAAAACATTTTGTTTTATATTGGAGCAAAAAACTCAATACCAATTTGTGACTTTCCAGCTTGTGTCATAGGTGAAGCTGAGCTTACCAAACAATGTATGGACATGGGAGACACATCAGTTCCATATTCTTGGAGAAATGTCTTTTCATGCATAAATCTTTTAAGGATTTTAAATAAATTGATTAAGTGGAAGAATGCAAGAATCATGATGCTCATTGTATATAAAAGTGCTCCAATTTTGACACACACTTTAAAAGTGAGACATCCTTTAATGCAGTTCTATGTGTTAAAATTACTGAAGATTCAAGCAAAATACTTGGGACAAGAATGGAGGAAAAAGAACATGAAGACTATAAACGCTATATACTCCAAAGTTCGTCACAGATTAAATGACGATTGGGCTTTTGGAAAAAAAGGGGATGTTAAGCCTCAGGATTTCAAAGACGAAGATTGCATTTTGAGAGCCAGCATTGATCGTTTCAATCAAAGGAGATATGGCTCTGGAGTTGTTCATGAAGAAGATCTGACACCAGTTGATACAGATATTAATAGTGCACTAGACACAAATTTACACCTCAGTAAAGAATTTAAAATAAACTATGAATCGTGGCTTGAGCAAGAGGTATATAATAATGAGTGTTAATAAGTAGTGGACATTTTCTCTTTTAAATTATTTATTTGAAAGCATGTGTAAACGCATTTTTGTGACCATAAATGATTAGTAAAGGTTTTTTAAATTGTACCAGCATATTATAATTAAATCATTTATAATTTTATAATTTTTATCATTTGGGTTACAGTTGCAAGTAAAACAGCCTTATATACATATACTCTGCTGTAAAGCAAAGCTTGACTGAATAGAGTAGAATAGAATAGAAGTAAACTAATTTTATTCAAGTAAACTTCTGGTTCGGAATGCTGTTCCTACCGAGAAGAACCAGCAAGAAACCTGGCGGTTGCTCTTTTCAAGTGATTAGTTTACAATATTATTATATCACTAGCTGATGTCTGTGGGAACTTAATTTTCCAGGACAAAAAGTAGCCTCTCCGTAGTAGCCCATCCCCGGGATGCAAGATATCTCAGTACCAAATTGCAAAAAAACATTTAAATGTATGATTCGTTAAAAATCCTGTGGGACTACCACGATTTAAGAATGCAATTCCTCACAGCATAAGGGCTGAGGAGTTGGGTCCTCGAGTTCAAAAAGTCTTTATTTGGTAGATACCTCCAGTACCAATTTATAAGCGACAGTTTCGAATTCCCAATAATTTTTGTGGTCAGGTCCCATACAACATCAGGATTTAGGAGTTGGAATCCAAACTTTTTATGGAACAAGTGTCTCTATCGATTACAAAAAATCCTTAAATCGGTTCAGTAATCTTGGAGATTTTGGTGTATAATAGGAAGAAAAACACAACTCTTCCTTTTTTGAAAGTCTGTTAAAAAAGTAGCCTACGTTACATCCTGATTAAAGACTAATCTAATGGGAATAATGGGATCTCATCTAATACTCGTATAATATAATAAAGAATAGCTGATTGACTGACTGATCTATCCACGCACATCTCAAACTAGTGGATGGATCGAACTGTTTGGCATACAGATAGCTATTATGACGCGTAGACCACTTTAGAAAGGATTTTTGAATATAAATCCCTTGGAAGCAAAATAGAAATTTGTTGTTTGATATTTGTGTAGTCCACGCGGATAAAGTCGCGCCCATAAGCTAGTTTAATAGTCTAATCATGAAAACATCATATTGTTCGCATGTTCGCAACATATTATAGGTAGGTAGGTATATCATCTCCAAAGACATTTTATTTGACAAATAAAATTTCTTTGATCATCTCATCCGTCTGACATTTACCGTGCATCACAGTGCGTTCATGGCGTTCACCAATTAGAGGAGGTGATTGCGATCGTGACATTATAGCGGTCTTTCTACCTACTATGCTATTGGTCTGTGCCTGCCTATGGTGCCAGCTACCTCCGGTAGAAGTACCTAGTGTTCTGTGATTTTACCGCGTTCGCGCAGTAGGTACCCGCTTCGTGTAATTATTATTAGTTTGACTGTTCGTAGCGCTGGCGCACGTGGCACGTTTGGAGTTTATTGTAAATAAGTGTTAATTGAAACAAGATTAATAATTGATCTCGCTACGCTAGCATTGAAATAAGAAAATGCGGTGTTACGTACCTTTCTGCAAAAACACTTCCGACGATGCATCAACACCAGAGGGAGAAGTGAAGATTACCTTTCATAGGTGAGTGAATTTGAGTTGACTCGCAAGTCGCAAGTCGTATTCGAGTTCTTCTTGTTAAAGTTGAGCGTTTGTTATCTTTGTAGTTCTGTGCTGACTGCAGACTGCTTGTCGGAGCCAGTCTGAGTAGCAATCAGCTTAGATCAGCTATATAAAGCTGTTTTTTTTTATAGTCGCGCTGGTGGTCATTGAAAATTGCCTTGCAGCAGCTCGTTTGTAGCAAAGCGAGAGCTTACAAGAAATTAAGTGTGTGTGTACCGTACCTATCTTCTATATACAAAAATGAATCGCTAAATGTGTTGCTAAGCGCAAATCTCGAGGACAGCTGAACCGATTTCGCTAATTCTTTTTTTTATAATATTCCTTTAAGTACGAGGATAGTTCTTACGGAGAGAAAAATTTAAAAAATAGCTTGAAAAAGAATCAACTGTTAGGCGGTACGCCGTACGAAGTTCGCCGGGTCAGGTAGTTTGAAATATAATTAGTTACTGTATAAAACATGGGTATAGGTGGTTCTACCGTGTAAATAACAAAGCACTATGGTACATTGTTTGTTATGTTTGACAAGAAAGGTAATTTCCAGTTTCCCCAGTGAAGTGAATCTTCGCAGTGCTTGGCTCAGAGCCCTCGGCAAACAAGGCAACTTACCGGACACCGCCGTAGTCTGCTCGCAGCATTTTCTAAATGACGACATCTATGAAACAGAAAGTGGCTTAAAGCAAATTCGTTATGGGGCTATTCCTTCTACAGTGCAGGTAACTCATAATATTTTGGGTTGAAACTTAGTATCCCTGAGCCATAAGTTGATTCACTTTAAAAGAATAAGTTTTATTAAATTTTTGATGAAGTTTTGTAAGATTTAGAATTTTAATTTAGGTTGGTATTTATAGTTAAACCTGATGGTAAAATATATTATAGCTATACTTAGTGTTCCATTTTAATAGTCAACACAGTCGAATAGAGAAACTTCTCCTTTATTTGAAGTCGGCTAATAAGACAGATACGTACCTACGTACAATACTATGTGCCACATCACATGCATATTTTATTTTTATCTAGCATTTGCATTTGCATTTTCCGTTTTAGTCTCAATTTCAGTTTGCTGTAAAACTCAAAGTAATTACGCAACTTCCCGAAAACCCGTAAAGCTATCTATCGTCTTTATAATGGGGAGTGCTCTGAAGAGCTTTTTGACCTCATTCCACCCTCATTTTTCTACAACCGCACCGCGCGCCACCGTAAGGAATTTCACCCTCACCACCTGGGTGTCTGGTGCACTTCGACTGTCCGCTGTGCCAGATCCTTCTTTCTACACACATGCAAACTGTGGAACCAACTCCCATCGACGGTGTACCCACTAGATTACAACATGGGGTTATTCAAGGGGCGGACCAACGAATTCCTAAAAGGCCGGCAACGCATCGGTGGTTCCTCTGGTGCTGCAAATGTTCATGGGCGGCGGTAATCACTTAACATCAGGTGACAGGTTTGCTCGCTATCTCTATGTAAAAAAAAAAAAACTCGAAATCTGGCGAGGCCAGACTCGCCTACAAGCTCTTGAGATTGCATTCTCCAATGG
The DNA here is from genome assembly GCF_902806685.2 of Maniola hyperantus. Classification (NCBI taxonomy): domain Eukaryota; kingdom Metazoa; phylum Arthropoda; class Insecta; order Lepidoptera; family Nymphalidae; genus Maniola; species Maniola hyperantus. The sequence continues at coordinate 2,570,735 of NC_048564.1, forward strand.
ATGCAGTAATTTAGAAGTACCTAACAAGAAGTATGTTTCCAGGTTTGTATGATATGTTTAGACACAGGCAGCAAGATGGTCCTTATGAGTAAATATAAATTGGAAGAAGCATATCAAAAGCTAACCGGACACCCTGTAAGTTGTAAATCAGTACCCATATTATAAATGCGAAAGTGTGTTTGTTTGTTGATTTGTTCTTCAATCACATCGCAATGGAGCAACGGATCGACGTGATTTTTTTCTTGGGTATACTTAAAGACCTGGAGAGTGACATAGGCTACTTTTTATCCCGGGAAATCAAACAGTTTCCACGGGATTCATTAAAACCTAAATCCACGCATACGAAGCCGCGGGCATCTGGTGTTAATTTTTAGACATTTCCTAGGAGCATTTAAATTGCATACAATGCCTAGGAAATATATACCTATACATGTATAGTTCGCGACAGGTCGATATGGCAATCGGCGTATGAGGCGGGGGATGCCCCGCACACCCGCGCTATCCCGCATCGGAATAGCGCGGAGGCTGTGCGGGTGTGCGGGGCATCCCCACTCTGATTACTATTATACTACTAGGTATAGGTACATTTCCTAATTTTTGACATATTATTGAAAAATCAAAGTTAGATAATTTTTTTATTTAATACAGTTCCTGGAATTGTATAATTTCTTGGGATTGTATGATTACTTTAATTATGTGTTGTTTCAGTTGTGTGATCAAGGTAACCTAAAACAAACGCTTTGCGTACAATGTGCTGAGAGATTGATAGACTACAGCAGTTTCAGAGAAAAAAGCTTAAATACCCGTGCACTAATATTGGATTTAGTTGAAAAACATGAATTAGTGAGTACCTACTTAAACATGATATAAGTTTATTACTTCCACCATTACTTTTAAACTTGCATTCTTTCTATATCTATATGGGGAGTGCTCTGAAGAGCTTTTTGACCTCATTCCACCCTCTTTTTTCTACAACCGCACCGCGTGCCTCCGTAAGGAATTTCACCCTCACCATCTGGGTGTCTGGTGCACTTCGACCGTCCGCTGCGCCAGATCCTTCTTTCCGCGCACGTGCTAACTGTGAAACCAACTCCCATCGGCGGTGTTCCCACTAGATTATAACATGGGGTTATTCAAGGGGCGGACCAACAAATTCCTAAAAGGCCGGCAACGCATCGGCGGCTCCTCTGGTGCTGCAAATGTTCATGGGCGGCGGTAATCACTGAACATCAGGTGACCCGCCTGCTCGTTTGCTCGCTATTTCTATTTAAAAAAAAACCTTGTACACACATTGAATATTTAATTGTTCCCTCAACAGATAACAAGACGTCATATCGAAATGCTAAACCGCACAAAACACCAACTAAAGCGTAATACGGTGTTGACAACGCTAGGACCTGACCACTATGCTTTACACACACTAGAACACCCCTCAGAAGACAAACAAATAGAATTAGATGGAACCGGACCCCCAGTTTTAGTGAAAATTGAAGGAATTGATAACGTTATGTCCGTTGATGAAATCGTTGAATTGCTAAATAAAGATGACAGCAATGGAGACAGTCATAAGGTATGTCATTTCAAATCCTGCAGAGCAGAACTAGCTAGTAAACATTTCTATTATGCTAGCCCAATAATATACAACAAAATAAATTATCACTTAAATATTTACCCCGCGAATCAACGAACGTGTAAAATACTTATAACTTTTCTTATAGTGACACCACTGAGTGATACGGAAGGCATCGTAACTTTGAAATAATCCACTCACACATCTTATACATAGAAAACACACGCACGCATACATACACACACACACACACACACACACACAGAGAGAGAGAGAGATGCAACCTGGGTACATAAGACATGAGAGTGCAAATCTCGAGGTGAAATAGTTTTTTCATCAACTTGATATAGCGTGTTTAGTAATGGAGGGGAATGAATTTACGAAGTAAAATTTCTTTAGCCGTGACTTGAGAGTAATTCAGATTTTTTTCCAGACGCGGAAGAACGTTAATATTATACGTAATTTCAGCTGAAAATTTCCGCCAAAAAGGTCAGCTGTTTAAAACCACCATCTTTTATTAAATTGGTACCAAGTATAGTTAGTATCATAGATTGAAAATCCTTTTTGCTTACTACAATATGATATGATAAAAGACTTACAGCCGCACTCAGAATCGCTTAATCGTTGTTTAAGACATTCCTTATCCATACTAATTAAGAGACTCGAGTGCGGCAGTTAGTAGTGTATTGAGATTACACATTTAACACAAATTTTTTAGGTTTTCGTATCTCAAAAGGAAAAAGGAACCCTTATAGGATCACTTCGCTGTCTGTCTGTCTGTCTATCGTATTTGTCAGAACAATAGAATCAAAACCTATAGGGTACTTCCCGTTGGCCTAGAATCTTGAAATTTGGAAGGTGGTAGAGACCTACCTATAGCACAAGTAGAAAATAAAATCCGAAAGCCGTGAATTTGTTACAAGTTCACGAAGAAATAATTAGTTTACTAAATCCCATACATATAGATGGCGCTGTCCATCTATATGTATCATAACTTGCAGTGTTGCACATTTAAAAAGTATCTTGTACGATGCGATGGTACGAATCCCTTCGTGTGCCAGTCCGAATCACACTTGACCGGTATTTTTTTTGGCAGAATGGGGACGGTGATGCTGAATTTTTCACGTCGTCGGAAGTATGCAAGCCTCATACAGCTGTGAGCTCAAGCTCTTCATACTCCTCACGCATCATTGAGACCAAGTAAGTATATATCTGCCACACCTAGTTTCTCCTTTCACCAAAGGTTGCCTGGTAGAGATTGCTGTGAGCAATAAGGCCGCCTTTGCATACAATTATTTTTTAGTTTTAGTTTCTTTGTTTTTTGTCATGTTATGTAATACTAGCTTATGCTCGCGACTTCGTACTGTTATAAGGGTTCTTTCGAAAATGTTTTTAAAAAAAGATTTATTTAATAACTAAAAGAAATACACTTTAATTAATCAATTAAACTTGAAAAATAAAATAAACTAGGAATAGAACACGGATATTTGGAAGAGTCAAGAGACGTTTACCCTCTTCAGAGGTCTAGCACGGACTGACTGGGAAAGCTACCTTATCCACCGGCGGTCAAGTCAGAGTCGGTCTGTCATCAGCTCTTTTGGGTACAGTTAAGGGGTGTAACAGCCCCCCGCTTAAGTGTAAACTTGCGCGTTGTAGGCGAAGTTTACCAACTTAAACAATTCTCAAGCGTGGTTCAGAAAGAGGGATGTCGTTGTTGCTGTCCGGGTTGTCTGTGTTGCTAGGGGAAGAGGTTACTCTGTATTTTGAGTAAAAGGTTAAACATCTCTTGTTACAAAAGTAGTATAATACAAATACTATACAAAAACTTATAAAAACATATGAAATTATAGAATGAGTCGGTATTGATTCGGTGTTAGTCTGGGATTCTAATTCTTTTAATAGAGTTAGAGCGTCGTTTGCTCTAATATTTAATTTCATAAAATTATCAGAGTTGATCTGAGAATAAGGAGGTTTTAAGGGTGAAGTGAGATTCAATTTATTAAATGTTGTAAGGTTGCAGCAAGTGTCATTAATTAAATTAAAGTCTGAAAATATTTTATTTATTTTAATTGTAAGGTTGGTTGTACCAATGAGTTTTGTGTTTTTGCAATAACCATTGCATCTTGGTTTTAGAGTTATTATCCCTGTGCCAAGTAGGATAGTATCCAGGTTTTCATTTTCGCAGTCAATGTGTAGTTTTGTTGGTTCAGAATGGGTAAAAACCCATTGGTTGTTTCCAATGTCTTGCCAAATATGGACAGTGCCTGAGATAAAATTAATTTTGCATTCGTTTGGGAGTGAGTGTATGACTTTGGTGATTATTTCCGTTTCACATATCGGCTCATTCAAAATATTAAATTTAGCAACTTCATTACATATATACGAATTCTTAACTATAAGTTTACATTTACTATTTAGATCGTTAAAGGTACAATATTCTGATTTGTCCCTGCTCATGGCAATGTAGGATGCTGAAGGTATGATAAGGGCAAATGAGTTAGGTGTCCTAGCGTTATGTGCTACAGGGATAGGAATGACTTTGTACAGGTTGAAAGGAGAAATTAGGACTAGGGGAATCTTAATTGTGTATACCAACTTATTATCTAAAATGCACGATATTATTTCTGACAGTTTGATTATTATGTGTATATTATACAGCTCTAAATTTACAGGGAATTCCGAGAATTTCGGTAGGTGTTTTACATTGGCAACCAATTCATTATACAGGTCCTTCGGTGTTATAACGGACGGATGTAATGTATTGGTTTTTGCGAATAAGATAGAGTTTACAATATCTTCTAGTTTATAGGATAAACTTAATAAACTTGCTTGGAGCGCACTAAACACTTCTTGCATGGTGGTCTTGATCAGAATTGAATTCGTGATAATAGTCACATTGTTAATGTGTGACGTCAAATTTTCGACAACGTCATTAAGACGTTTTTCGTTCTTGTTAATTTCGATTAGGGTCTCATTAAAGTTAATTATAGCTGTCTTGGAGATAAGAATGTTTTCTTTAACTAAATTTAGTAATTTTTTATCATTGTTTTTTAATTGTTGTATAGCGTTACCATATTTGATTGCATCATCTTCGTCCATGGTACCGAAGATGTGTTTAAAAATGATACCGATACCAGGTATCCATGCTGACCTTTTACTTCTGGATGAAATCAGATGCGATAAAGAATGGTAGTCCCGTGTTAAATCTTCGAGCATGGGAATGAGTGGTTGGAATATATTCTGACATTCAAGACCGGTTAATGTATTACTTTTTGTGCAAAGATGCTGGGATGTATGTAGAACACTATTGATGTTGTCAATGTGGGGTTCTATATATTCTAACTCTATGGGTATAACTACATGTAAATAATCATTAACTAATTTAATTGAACCTATTGGGTTGAAATGAATTCCAGGACTGCTTGTAATCTGCTCGATGTAGCCATCGTGCCTTATGCCTTGACATAATACCGCTGGACTGGAAATATAAATATATATATATATATGTCTATTTTGTATATATTTTACTTAAATTTAAATTTAAAATATGTAAGTACTAAACTAGGCTTAATATAACAGACTTAACTAACTTAATTTACTGAACTTAACCTAATTAAGTTGTTGCCAACTTTATTTCGTCATAGTGTTGTTTAACATGACGTCGGTTAATTAAAACGGAAAGTGTATGGTTACCGTGGACCTTAATTACTTTATATGGTCCCTTCCATACTGGTGAAAGAGCTTTACGTAGGCGTACGTGGTTCTTTACATAAACCATGTCACCTACTTTGTATTCAACTGGACGGGAATGTCTGTCATAATACTGCTTGGATCTTTCTTTGGATTTCGTGATGTATTCCAGGGCTTTTTCACGTGATAGTTTTAATCGGTGATGAAGCATTTTAATATATTCGTGATAGGTCCCTGATGGATTGGGTTCAAAAAGAGAGTTCGGGAAATAGGGTTTTTGGCCAAATAATAATTCATGTGGAGAGAACTTGGTAGTACAATGGACATTGGTATTGTAAGCTAGGATGGCAGTATAGATATATTTGTGCCAGTCTGATTGGTTTTCATTTACGAAGGATTTAAGGTATTCCTTAATGGTTGAATGGCTCCGCTCAAGAGCGCCTTGAGTTTGGGGATGATAAGGTGAAGACCAAATCTGTTTGATTTTTAGGAATTTACAGGTTTCTTTAAAGAGTTCGGCGGTGAAGTTAGTGCCCTGGTCCGTTAGGATCATTTTGGGCAACCCAAAAAGGGAGATGAAATGAACAAGACATTCTAGACATTCTTCTGCAGTGATGTTAGTAATGGGATAAGCTGTAGAGAATTTGGTCAAATCGTCTTGCAAGGTGAGTATGTACTTCAAGGAGATTCTACCAGCTTCTGGTAGTGGACCCACAATGTCCAGACTGATTCTTTCGAAGGGTGCAGTGGATGTTGACGTGATTTGCATTGGGGCCCTGTTGATCTGGCGTAGTGCCTTGTTGGATTGGCATTGAGTACATTTTCTAACATAGTTCTCTATATCTGACCTCATGTTCTTCCAGCTATACCTTTCTTTAATTCGGTTTAACATTCTTGTAGAACCCACATGACCCGCAATGGGTAGATCGTGATTTTCCCTAAGTATAGTGGGGATTTCACTAGGGGTCGGATATATTAGGGTATTCCTATAAATTTTGATGGTAATGTGAGTGTTATGGAATAGGTAGGCCAGGATGTTATATAGTTTAGTATAGGATAATTTTACGAAAGGGTCTTTGAAATCAGATATTGAAATTTCATTAGGACTCTCAGGTTGTAAGAGCAATTCATTTCGGAGATTTTGTAGAGTTTTATATAACTCAGGATAAGTTATATCGTCGAAGTAGTGCACCTTGGCGAAAAGGAAATAGTAGTGTTTATCGCCTGACTCCAGAGTTATGAATGAATGAAGTGATCTTTCCCTATTTAGGAATTCACTGCTGTCGTTGTTGTTGGCGAGAATTTCTTCGACGTTTGGATTTGTTTCGTCTAGGTCAATTGAAGTAGGAACAATAATTATTTTGGAATCGGAAGATAGCAATTTATTGGCATATTCGTGAATTGTGGTATTATATTTATAATTTTTATTTGACATTGCTTTCAGATAATCAGAATAGGAATCACCGGATGTATTAGCAGGATTTGGTATATTAACAGGTAAATGTCCACGGTTGGGATTAGTAGGATTTAGTAGGGTTTCAGGATTAAACGGAGAGTTTGGAAGGCTGAGATCTAGGTCTAAAGGATTTAGAACGGGCAGGTCGTTTGAAGTAGACGGGTTTAGTACAATTTCAGGGTTATTAACAATATCCCTTTCTGGTTCATGATTCGAAGAAGTGCCAGGGAGATCGAAATCTATATGTTCAAAAGGAATCGGAGATAATGAGCCTAGATCAACACTCAATGGACTCGGAATAAGCTGTTCATCACCCAGCTGTTCTATTGGGTCAGCAATTATATTTAGTGGAGGTAAGTTATCTTCTCCACGAGCATCGTCAGTATTGATTGCATTCACAGGGTTTAGAAAATCAGATGGATATCGAGACAGGGCATCAGCTGCCGAATTGAGTCTACCTTTTCTGTATACTATCTCATATTCATATTCTTCGAGTTTGAGTCTCCATCTTTGGAGTTTGCTGGATGGATCTTTGTGATTAAAAAGCCATTTTAATGGGCGATGGTCAGTTACAATCTGGAATTTACGGCCATATAGATAAGGCCGGAAGGTTTTACAGCCAAATATTATAGCAAGGAGTTCCTTCTCCGTAGTGCTGTAATTACATTCACTTTTATTTAGTGTCCTAGAAGCGTAGGCAATTGGTCTTTCCCTGCCTATGGGACCTTGGGAGAGTACTGAGCCTATTGCGTGATTTGAGGCATCACATGTTAGGATAAATGGCTTTGTAAAGTCTGGATAAATCAAGACAGGAGCAGAGGTGAGTTTAGTTTTTAGCTCATCAAAGGCTACTTGTTGTTGATTTTGCCAATCAAAGGGAGTATCTTTTCTTAGTAAATGAGTCAGTGGTTTGGCAATTTTCGAGAAATCTGGAATAAATCTACGGTAGTATGAAACTAGACCAAGGAAGGATTTTATGTGTTTCGGGGTTTCCGGTCTTGGAAAGTTGGTCACGGCTTCTATCTTTTCAGGATTAGGTTTTACGCCTTGTTCTGTAATTATATGGCCAAGGTAGGCGACTTCTCGCCTCAGGAACTCGCACTTGTCAGGTTGCAACTTAAGGTTGTATTCTCTTAGACGTTGGAAAACACATTGTAGGTTATTTATGGCTTGATCAAGGTCATAACCGTAAAGGACAATGTCATCCAGGTACACAAAACATCGTGTTCCTTGGAGACCGGATAGAGTCGAGTTCATTAATCTCTGGAATGTGGAAGGGGCGTTTTTGAGCCCAAATGGCATACGAGTGAATTGATAGTGACCTTCAGGGACTGAGAAAGCAGTTTTTGCTTTATCTTCTTCTTCTACAAGGATTTGGTGAAAACCAGAGGCGAGATCTAGAGTACTGAAATATTTACTGGAACCAAGTTGGTCAAGAATTTCATTGATTTGAGGTATTGGGTAGGTATCTCCTATGGTCACGTCATTGAGTTGACGATAGTCAATGACAATACGCCATTTTCTTTGACCAGACGAATCTAACTTTTTAGGGACCACCCATATGGGGGCTGACCATGGAGAGTTGGAAGGTTCTATTATTCCCTGAGATAGCATTTGGTCAACTTGTTTCTTTACTTCAGCTTTGTGGATTTCAGGAAATCGATAGGATTTGGCATGAATTGGATTCTGAGATGTGGTTTTTATAGAATGCTTTAGTGCATTAGTGTATGTTAACTTCTCACTTGGAAGGTGGAAGATGTCGGAGTATTCGGAACAGAGATTGTATAGAGCATTTACTTCTTCTGAATTTAAATGCGACGTTCTGAGTTGGTTCAGAACTTCCTGGGTACGGCGGTAAGAATCTTGATATTGGATATTATTAACGGGATGCAAATGAGGTTGTTGATCAGGACATGTTTGGAGTTCTTCTACTGGACTCAGAGTAAAATTTAAGTTGGAATTTACGGATATAGACGATTCTGATGTATTAACTACAGTCAAGTTTATTCTATTATTCTTTTTGACCTTGACTAGGCAATTGGCTACCAGGAGATCCTTGACCAGTTTTTGGTCTTGTATAATACCTTCTTTTATTTCTGGATTTGAGACAGAGCATTCGATGACCATTTCAGATCTTGGAGGGATGTTATATACAGGTTCGTGGAATAGTAATTTTATATTTACATCATTGATTCTTAGAGTGTTCTTAGTGTAATTAATGTTACATCCAAAAGCGTTTAGCATATCGGTTCCGATTATGCCGTCATAAGGTAAGTCAATTTCTCTTACGACATGGAATTTGTAGCTGATTGGTTTTTGTTTGGAGTCCAGGAGTTGTAATTTTAAATTAAAGTGGCCCATGGTCTTTGTTGACTCTTGACCAGGATCTATTCCTTTTAGGTTAATTGGCTCTCTGATAAGAGTGAGATACGTTTGGATGGAGTCATATTTAATGAGACTAATTGCTGAACCTGAATCAATGAGTAATGAAAGAGGTATATCTGAAACAGAGGATTTGACGAGGACATGAGGGAGCAATATTTTTGCAGGATTAGCAGTAATTTCAAAAACTTTATTACCTTTAACGGCGTCTGACTTTGAATCTTTTACAGGATTGGAATTCTGGGATTTAGAATCGGATTTGGAAGGTCTGAATCCTTCACTTCGAACTTCAGACTGGATTTTCGCTTGCGAGGCGGATACGGAGGGTTTTGTCACGAATGCAGAGGTTGTGTTCACAGATCCAGAAGATTTCTTCACGGACACGGAGGGTTTCGAATCGGATACGGAAGTTTTCTTCACGGATACAGAGGGTTCTAACTCGGATACAGGGGTTTTATTCACAGATACAGAGAGTTTCGACTCGGATACAGAGGTTTTATTCACAGATACAGAGGGTTTCGGCTCGGATACAGAGGTTTTTTTCACAGATACAGAGGGTTTCGACTCGGATACAGAGGTTTTATTCACAGATACAGAGGGTTTCGACTCGGATACAGAGGTTTTTTTCACAGATACAGAGGGTTTCGAGTCGGATACAGAGGTTTTCTTCACGGATACAGAGGTTCTTGACTCGGATACAGAGGTTTCATTTACAGATACAGAGGGTTTCGAGTCGGATACAGAGGTTTTCTTCACGGATACAGAGGTTCCTGATTTGGATACAGAGGGTTTTGACACAGACACGGAGGGTCGTGACACGGACACGGAGGGTCGTGACACAGACACGGAGGGTTTTGACACGGATACAGATGGTTTTGGCACGGATACAGAGGGTCGTGACACAGACACGGAGGGTTTTGACACGGATACGGAGATATTTGTCACGGGTGCAGAGTGTCTCAACACGGATGCATAGGATTTTGACATGGATACAGAGGGTTTGGCATCGATTTTAAATTTTTGGTGTCCCGTACGGCACCAAGACGGGACCTTTATTCGTTTAAATGATTTGGAGAATACTCGTTCTCAGAGCCGGAGTCCACCTCATCACGAGATTCGATATTCTCTTCTTGCGTGAAATTTACACGACTGGGGCCTGGCCTAGAGAATGAGTTGGGATTACGAGCAGGGGCTTGCGCCTGAAAGTTGCGAGAACGGCTATTATTGTATTCTCGTTTCTTGCAATTCAATAAAATGTGACCTTCGGCTTTGCAGTATCGGCAAATTACCGGGGATTTAGCAGGCATGTCATTGGTTTGAGAGTAAGTGGGCCGTTGCGCAAAGTTCGGCCTTGGAAGGGGCGTAAATGAATTTCTAGGTTTATTACCTTTGTTTTCAGCGGGCTGGGACCTCCTATACAGAGTCTGTTGAATACGCTCCTCGGATACAGCTATATTAATGGCTTCGTTCAAGGTTCTTGGAGACCTGCATCTCACTATCGTGGATATGCGAGGGAGTAAACCCATTGTGAAATGATGGAGGGCGAGATCCTCCATGGCTGCAGACCGACCGGCTAACTGAACCGATTCGGCATTAGTTAGTGAAATCTCTGTTAGGAGTTGTGACAGGCAAGTCTCCACCTTAAGCGCGAATTGGCTAACATTCTCGAGCGGGCTTTGCTTGCTCTCCTGTAGGTCTGCTAGCAGGTGTGAGTAATGTTTCCTCTCACAGAATTGTTCCTTAAGGAAATTTTTTAATTGCAACCAGCAGGTGAAATCTTTTATGGAGCAAGCAATTTCCGCCTTCCCTTTTAGCTGACATAGTATGAACTTAAGCAAAATAGGTTTTTGTACATCACTGGCAAGTGAAATAGCATTGTCGCAATTTATGAGGAATGAATTGAGAGTTTCACGGCACCCATCGTATGGTTTCACAAACTTGAATAACACATTTAGTTCCATCTCGATATTTGACTGTTTCACTGTTATCTTCTGTAAGACCGGAGATTGCTCAGCGGATTCTGGGCTCTTGACATCGAAAGGCATATTTGATATGAGGCCAGACGGATTTGTTTATGTTTGAGATAAGACGAGTTCAAATGTATTGTCTTTGAATAACAAGCTCGACTCACATTAATACGTGGGCGGCGATAACGGCGATCAGCGACGCTTGCATTTCGGGGATTGCGGATGCCCCGATGGCTCAGTGGTAGATTCCTCGACAGGACACAGAGGGCACAGAGGTACACAGAGGGACACAGAGGGACACAGAGTAGCACATATGTTACTAACACTGTAATAGTTTCACTTCACGTTTGACACTTTGATATAGTAATTAGTTCACTTTGTCACTGATTTACACAGAGGGTCCAGGGATATTAATTTGTATCCCTTTACGCTGCCACCAATGTTATAAGGGTTCTTTCGAAAATGTTTTTAAAAAAAGATTTATTTAATAACTAAAAGAAATACACTTTAATTAATCAATTAAACTTGAAAAATAAAATAAACTAGGAATAGAACACGGATATTTGGAAGAGTCAAGAGACGTTTACCCTCTTCAGAGGTCTAGCACGGACTGACTGGGAAAGCTACCTTATCCACCGGCGGTCAAGTCAGAGTCGGTCTGTCATCAGCTCTTTTGGGTACAGTTAAGGGGTGTAACAGTACGCGTGGACTACACAAATTTCATACCCCTATTTCACCCCCTTAGGGGTTGAATTTTCAGAAATCCTTTCTTAGCGGATGCCTACGTCATAATATCTATCTGCATGTCGAATTTCAGCCCGATCCGTCCAGTAGTTTGAGCTGTGCGTTGATAGATCAGTCAGTCAGTTAGTCTCCTTTTCCTTTTATATATTTAAGATTTTTTGTATGCAATAAAGTATCTATCTATCTATCTATCTGCCAGTATAAATAGCTTTATCCGTAAAGAATTATTGTTGTTTAAAGTAGTGCCTGAAACTTGTTTCGTTGCGTTGCGCCGTCTCTTTTGCGCCTTTAGTGTACACATGTATTAGTATCATACACTTTCCTGCTCTCTAACCTGCTTTATGCAGTACCGCTACATACTGGCTACGGCTAGTGGTTCCCCAGTACACTCTAGATACATTCTGATTATTTATTTCACAGACAAGCAGACCCCGGCCCGTCTGCATATTCCGCTCAGACCTTAGGTAAGATAGTGCGTTATTTAGGTGTCATTTTACATTTTACACATTAAAGAACTTTATGTAGGCATGTTTTTTAAAATTCCATTACATATCTTGGCTACCTTGGAAGTGGATATTTTTAATTTTTTAAATAAAAATAGAGTAATTTTCCGAGTAATAAAAAATAGAGAAATTACTCTATTTAACTACCGCTATACAAAAAAATCACGTCATTTTATTTCTACAGTACAAGACCCTATTATGAACCATCCTGTCCCGCTAAATAAATATAAATCAAGAAATGTATTTTTTTTTTGCAGTCGCTCCAGCAAATGAAGACACCGATGCAGTCCGGGAAAGTCAACCAATATTTGAAATTAACAATGGCAATACTTCACTTACTGAAGGAAGCTGGTTCACTTGCGAGATTTGCCCGTACAAAACTAAATATCTAGGTTATTTGAAGAGCCATATGAGAACACACACTGGTGAGGGACCTATAATATATTGCATGTCATGCAATTACAAATGTAATCAAAATAGCCATCTAGTGGAGCACATGAAAATCCACACTGGTGAAAAGCCATTGTCGTGTAAGTTGTGCGATTACAAATGTAAAAGAAATAGCCGCCTAATGGAGCACATGATAATCCACACTGATGAAAAGCCATTTTCGTGTCAGTTGTGCAATTACAAATGTAAAAGAAATAGCCGCCTAATGGAGCACATGATAATCCACACTGATGAAAAGCCATTTTCGTGTCAGTTGTGCAATTACAAATGTAAAAGAAATAGCCGCCTAATGGAGCACATGATAATCCACACTGATGAAAGGCCATTTTCGTGTCAGTTGTGCAATTACCAATGTAAAACAAATAGCCGTGTAATGGAGCACATAAGAACCCACACTGGTGTAAAACCTTTCTCATGTAGGTTATGCGATTACAAATGTGCACAACGTAGTAGTCTAGTAAGACACATGATGAGTCACACTGGTTTAAGACCTTACGTGTGTAAGTTATGTTCTTACAAATTTAAACAAAATAACCATCTAGTAAACCACATGAGAACTCACACAGGCATGAAACCTTTTGCTTGTACGCTGTGCGATTACAAATGTGCACAAAGGAGTAATCTAGTGAGGCACATGAAAACTCACACGGTTGTAAAACCTCTCTCGTGTACAGTTCTTGCAATTCACGAAGGCTAGTGAACTTTACTTGTGGTAACGTCGTTTACATGGTCATTGCGTAAGTGTGCGTGCATCTCGGACCAATCAGTCGCGAGCAAGCAGACATTAATTATTGTACCCTACGTACGATACGACTTAAACACAAGCATGAGTCAGTGGGCTTCGTGCAAGAACTATAAATAATTTTTATGATAGTGTTTGCTACGCATCAAGGAATTTTCTAAATAATTTTTAAATACACAAACATAAAGTGCGACAAAGCTATCTAGGTGCGTGGCAAAAATCGGAACTAACGTTGCCGTCAAGTGTCCCCTTTTGTTCTTGTTTAAATATTCTAACCCTTTGTTCTCCAACAGCGCCCGTCTGTCAATGTTGTTCAAGTGCCAAGAGAGCCTTGTCGCACTCGATATCCAGGGAGACACAGGTTCGAATCAAGCCGGTTCCACAATTCTGGTGTTGTATTTGAAAATTATTTAGAACTGCTCTTTAACCCGAAATAAATGTATGTGTAAATAATAATCCATACTAATCCATACTTCCATACTAATATTATAAATGCGAAAGTATGTCTGTCTGTCTGTCTGCTAGCTTTTCAAGGCCCAACTGTTCAACCGATTTTGATGAAATTTGGTACAAAGTTAGCTTACATCCCGGAGAAGGACATAGGCTACTCTTTATCCCGGAAAATTAAAGAGTTCCCACGGGATTTTTAAAAAACATTCATTTCATCATTCATTCATTCTTGTCTCTAGAGTAAATATGTTCCTTGGGCCAGACCATGCACCGATGCATTCACTGTTCTTGACGTATTTTATTTAGAGATTATATTATATTCTTGGACTGGTTCTAGCCCTTTTTAGCCTAGCGTGTTCTTGACATTATAGGTCTGGGTTACCCCTCAGCTTGACCCAGAGGTCAATAGCCGATCGCTCGCGAGCACACGCGGGCTCGATCGCACTCCAGTGCGTACCACCGGCTTTGACACTACCGATCAAACCCCGCAACCCGCCTGTAGTTGCAGGTGGCGTTGCTAACACTGAAGAAGCCCAAAGCCCTGAGCAGTTACCCGAGAACGCGACAGGATCTGAGTGGACGACCAGACGATCGATCGTCACTTTGCAATTGTGCATATTAAAGTATGTACCAGAGGTGTCTTTACCTATGGTGCAGGGTGTGCGGCGCACACGGGCGCCGGGTCTAAGGGGGCGCCGAGCGCCCTCTAATGCGACACCTCCAAAGATGCGTCGATGCCGGCGCTTTCAAAGACCCTGCGCTCGTGTTATGGCCGACGCCGTCATCATTTAAAATTCCACCATTTGCATCCGAATTTCCATTTGAAAATATAACTGTTAGTATTCCATTTTGACCCTGCTCCTACTAGACTAGAGGGCGCCAGGGTACTGGTTGCACACGGGCGCCACAAGGGCTAGAGACGCCTCTGGTATGTACCTACTACATCTCCTGAGGATGCTCCGGTGTCGGGGCGAAATGTGCGTCGAGTGTGTTATGGATATGTGTGGTGCTGCGTATTGCTTACTTAGTGGCAGGCATTTCCTGCATGTTTAGCAGTGGGAGGGCGGGTGGTGCATATTGCATGCTACATGTTGCATCATGTACTTACTTAGTGCAATATAGTGCCTGTTTCAGCAGATTATAACAAAGAGTGATGTGGTTATTACCTAGTATCATAACTCTATGATAACAAATTAAACTTTTGGTTCCTTGTATATCATGAACTTCCGCAAAGTAACGCCTGCTTCTATACAACTTTATATTTTGATTTATAAAATTCAGTAGAAGTAATGAAAAATCCATATCCATACTTACTAATACTATGAAAGTGTGTGTGTCTGTTTGTCCGTCCGTCTGTCTGTCTGCTAGCTTTTCACAGCCCATCAGTTTAACTGATTTCAATGAAATTTGGCACGGAGATGCTTGCATCCCGGGGAAGGACATATGCTACTTTTGATCCCGAAAAATCAAAGAGTTCCCACGGGATTTTATAAAACCTTAATCCATGCGGACGAAGTCGCTGGCATCATCTATTTAAAAAATATAAAACAAATAAAGCACTACTGCAGCGCCCACTGGTAACCTATATTATTAACTAGCTGATGCCCGCGACTTAGTCCGCGTGGATTTACGTTTTTCTAAATCCCGCGGGAACTCTTTAATTTTCCGGGATAAAAAGTAACCTATGTCTTAATCCAGGGTATGATGTATCTCCATTCCAAATTTCAGCCAAATCCGTCCAGTAGTTTTTGCGTGAAGGAGTAACAAACATACACACACACACATACAAACTTTCGCCTTTAATAACAAATACAACTTTTTGCGTTAGAAATTTATTAGTGCCAAGATCCGTTACAAGAAAAAAACAATTTGTTTTGATGTAAGCCTTTGCGCCAAACTGATTTTAGCACAACCACAAACACCACCACGAACTGCGCCGGGTTGTGGTAGTGGGACGGAGCGTAGTATAAATGGGAGCCCTAGTAGTAACATATGTCGGAAAAGTAGACTCGTGCTCCTCAGTAGTAGACTCAGGCTCCTCAGTAGTAACATATGTCGGAAAAGTAGACTCATGCTCCTCAGTAGTAGACTCGGGCTCCTCAGTAGTAACATATGTCGGAAAAGTAGACTCAGGCTTCCCAGTAGTAGAAACAGATGTTGGAAAAGTAGACTCAGGCTCCTGAGTAGTAGATACAGATGTCGGAAAAGTAGACTCAGGCACCTCAGTAGTTGGAACAGGTATCGGAGTAGTAGAATCAGGAGGAGGAGGATTAGAAGAGCCACTTGATTGGCATCCTGCTTGTTCAGGTCGATCGCAAACATGCCTTTGAGGGCTGAAATGCAATCCGCCTGGGCACTGTCGGCATATCGGTGGTAGAGTGGCGGACAAGCAATAGTAGAAGAGGTTGCAGTCGTCTGGATGCGGCAGAAGGTTGTCTGTGATGCTAGCGTGATCGCAAGTGACTGGTGTCACACTGTTGGTGATGCAGCGATCAGGAATATCACGTTTAGCTTCATGCCTGTAGGGATAAAAATTGAATTGACTTGTTAAAAATATATACCTATAGCGTGAAATTCTAAAATGTTCTATGATCCCAATGCTGCCTGTGCTTCTGAGAAACAAAATGGTGGGGTATAGAGTAGTGTTAGTTTGTACCTTAAACGTAGGTACTTATGCATATTTGATATATAGGTAGCTTGTGCCGACGGCCAGTTTAAAGAATAAAATCACCTGAATTAAAAAGATAAAAACTGGCCAAGTGCGAGTCAGGCTCGCGCAATGAGGGTTCTGTACTACAGTCGTATTTTTTCGACATTTTGCACGATAATTCAAAAACTATGATGCATAAAAATAAATAAAAATCTGTTTTAGAATGTACAGGTGAAGACCTTTCATATGATACGCCACTTGATGTAGTCACTCACTTCGAAAGTTGAAAATACTAATTATTAGTTAATGACCACAATTTAATTATTTTTGTGTGATCTAACCCTAAATTCACGGTTTTCAGATTTTTCCCCAAATGTCAGCTAAATGATCTACCTACCTGCCAAATTTCATGATTCTAGGTCAACGGGAAGTACCCTGTAGGTTTCTTGATAGACAGACAGACAGACAGACAGACAGACAACAAATTAGTGATCGTATAAGGGTTCCGTTTTTCATTTTGAGGTACGGAACCCTAAAAAGTGTTATTAGGTAGGTACTTAAGTATTTTTTGTACGATGAATAATTATGAATTATGATGGTACGGAACCCTCCGTGTGCGAGTCCGGTTGCCTTAACGAAAGTTTTGTGAAGAGTTTACACTGCCTATATTATTGTAATGAAATTACAAGCCTACCACTTATGTCGAACATGATGGGTTACTGATGTAGGTACCTAATTTAACCTAACTTTCTAATTTTGTAAATTTTTTTCGCGAGCATTTTTACTCAAAAAAATGTTTTAAGTGTAAGTACCTACGTACATTGCTTTTTAGAGTATTTTAGTGGTAATGTCGTCATATTTAGTGTTTTTTACCCGTCAATGGAATCAAAACTAATAGGGTACTTACCGTTGACCTAACATCATGAAATTTGGCAGGTAGGGTAGCAATGTCTTATAGCTTATAGAGGGAGAGCGAGCGCGTGCCAGACCGACCTTCCTTGGAGACAATACGCAGAGAAACTTTCAGCTTTTATAAAATAACGAAGGTTTGGCAAGCACTGGTCTTTAATCTATAAAGTATAGTCCTTCCATTTGATCGGATTCAAAAGCGGGCTGTTCGACTTGTGGATGATCCCAAACTAAACAGCTTGTTGGAAAGCCTCCTGCTCCATGGTCTCTTTGTGTGTTCTATCGCCTAACCGCACCGCACGCCACCGTAAGCAATTTCACCCTCACCACCTGGGTGTCTGGTGAACTTCTACCGCCCGTTGTGCCAAATCCTTTTTTCCAAGCACATTCAATCTGTGGAATCAACTCCCTTCGGTGGTGTTTCCACTAGATTACAACATGGGGCTATTCAAGGGGCGGACTAACAAATTCCTGAAAGGCCGGCAACGCATTGGCGGTTCCTCTGGTGGTGCAAATGTTCATGGGCGGCGGTAATCACCAACTGGCTATTTTTTTTAAAGTGAAGGCAATTCGAAAACCGTGAATTTGTGGTTACGTCGCTGGTGATGACCTGGAGAATGAGGCGAGCGGGTGGATGGGGAAGGCAGAAAACCGTGTTAGGTGGCGCGCTTTTGAAAAGGCCTAAGTATGTTCAGTAGTGGACGCATACAAGCTGATGGATTGGATTGCGATTGGAGAAAATATAATCGCCTTTCCTTTGGGTTATTAAGCGTTAGCCTGAACTGACTTACCTGATCAAGGCATTGGTGGACCGGGCTTCAGTGAAATTAATTGAGCCCACAGCAAAAACCAAGATACATAAAGTACAGAATATATTACCAAAGTAACCCATTTTAGCCACTTTCTCGTGTACCTATGCAATGGCGGGATAGGTAGGTATTAGGATACAATATGAAAACAGATATTAAACATCGCTTTTATAATGGTAGACTCAAGTGGCTGAGTTCTAGTGTTTATTCAAAATCAGCACTCAACCCAGGTAGTTACGTATAACTAATATCAGCACTCAACCTAGGTAGGTCTAGGTACCTACTGTAAGGAAGTTTCAACTAAGTTGCTGTTGTTAGTTGATAAAATATAGTACCTACATATTAAAGTCCAGGCCTGAAATAAAGCAATTACTGACCGAGTAACATTGGAAGGCAGAGACTTGTATAGTTCCTTTCTACCATTTGCAAGGAAAAACAAATTGAACAAACAAAGTTTAATTCATAATATGAAAAATGTATATTGTATATTATACATATAGTAAGAAAAATAATAATAGTTACTTATAAAATAGTGATACTAAAAAATTAAAATGCAAAAAAGGATTTTAAAAAAGAAAGACAAATTAAAAAATATTTAAAAACATCCTACTTATTGAAAAAAAAAACAAAAAATATAGTACCTACTTAATAATTCAGAATATTATTAAAATCATGTAGGTACCTAAAAACCTTATTTACTTATGCTAGTCTATACTTAATTAAAGAACGTTGTCAGCAGTATGAAACTGTCTAGCAACTTCCATTACAAATCTCTTGAAACTCGATAGCTGCAGTAGTATAAAAACCGTCCACCAATTTCCATTACAATGCTGGCGCACGGCCAGTAGCCGCCTGATTACAGTCCTCTGTAATGAAATCCTTTCTTCAGTAAAGTAGCAATTTTCAAGGGAGTCGGTGAAAATATAAGTGTGGTAGGTAATTTCCTTTCCCACTTACCTACTAACTACTATTCACTTGAATACTTACAGATAATGTTATGCGGTTTGGTTTTTTAGGGTTCCGTATCTCCAGAGAAAAAAGGAACCCTGCCCTATGTGCCAGGTACCCTATGTCTGTACCATTGTCAATCTTGTACTATTGAAGGCTCAAAAAGGCTAGAACCCAGAGCTGTAAAACCAGTTAAAAAAATGTACTATTGTCAGAATGTCAGTTGTCAGTGACAACTTGACAAGTAGGTAATCTATGTTGACAACACCGGTTGACAAGCCTGTGAGCATGAGGCTGTGAGGACCACAGAGTACATTGTGAGGACTATGGGCATAGAGATTAAGACTATGGGTGACAACTGACAACTGACAAGTCATTTATTTCCTTATTTTGTTAATGGTGTTGTTAATTTTTTTGTGTTAAAACTTTTAGATGTTCATGAACTTTTTAATATAAATTGTGTTTATATAATTGAGATTTCTATTTGATTGTGAATTAATGAAATGTTATAATTAACTTTTATTCAACGTGAAAGTCAAATAAAGTGAAAATTATAGCGGGAAGATACATGGCGAATATGAACAGTTCGGCGGCCAAAGTAAGCGTTTTTCACTTACCTTTGCTCAGTAAATATACTTACACTTCGCCTCTTAAAGCAGCCTCATTATTAAGTAATTATAAAGTAGATAGTTTGAGTGTCATCAAAAAGTAGAATAAGAATACTAGATGAAATTTTTGAAGAATTTGTTGGGCTCTACATAATCTTTTAAAATAATAACCTAGCCTAATAATTATCAATCATAAGTGAAAAGTGAAAACTACCAAAACCAATATTTATTTATTTCGTGAAAGTGAACTGGTGTCTCTTATGTCTGATGACTCTACTACTGGTTCGAAAGCAGATTCTACTGAGAAGTGCTGACAGATGATCTTTTCAAACAAGCAAAATATCAATGTAAAAATTCACTACATCATCTCATAGCAACTGATAGCTCAGCCAGTCGCATCCATGCAAACAAAGCCAAAACTAAAATATCACAATGATAATCTCTTTTGTAATATTCGTTTTGGTTCGTAGTTCTCTCTTCAAATTCTTATAATAATTATTATTAAGTTAACTTGACGTTGTTTTATTTTTAACTCATATTGGTACACTCTCTATATCAAAACTACCATTCTTTTTAATGAAAAATGCCATCAAAGCCATCACAAAACTAGACTATTTTTAAAGAGTTGAATAATATATTTCATAATTTTAAAGATAAGCGTAATTTTTACCAAAGTTCTATATCATATAGTATTCAATTTGTCAAAGGCTAACTTAAGGTCTTATTTTGCCCATCCCTGTTTTCTGCACTTTTTAGTTTTCACTAAGCTATTGATTTTCAAAGTTGGCAGCACTGTGCCAAATCAGTACTGTCACAGTGTATTGATTTTATCTGCCTTTGTTCATTTTGCGTTTAATCTTCATTGCTTTCAGTTGTGCTTCCATGCTATTGTTTTAATATATCTTTTAGAATTTAACTTTAAATTTTTTAATTGTGTGTGTGCGTGTGAGTGACAATTATGAAGCGAGAAATAATTCAAAGCCTAAGTGTATTACATTTATAATAAGTTGTATGAATCCTATCGTAAATTTACCTATTTATGTACTGTACCTAATAATATTATGTTATTAAGTTACATGTTCTATAAGTATTAAGAACAGGTTGGGTCATTCAGGCAATCTAAGGGTGTATATTGCCCTTACAATTAGACAATATATACAGTTGGATAGGTGGGTGGGTACAGGAATATTCCACTAGTTGTACTTTGTATACAGGAATATTCTGGATACTGGGTGGAGCAGTGGGTGATGTGTGGGTAGTCAACATCACTACCCCTATTATTAATGTGAAAGTGTGTTTCTTTGTTAGTTTATTGGTTTGTCTTTCAATCACGTCCCAACAGAGCAACAGATTGACGTGATTTTTTGCATGGGTATAGGCAAAGCAGATCTTTTGTCAGAGTGGCATAGGTTACTTTTTATCCCGGAAAATTAAAGAGTTCCCACGGGATTTTCAAAAATCTTAATCCATGCGGACGAAGTCGCGGGCATCAGCTAGTTAATTTATAATCCTTACTTATAATATTCCATTGTGTGGGTATAATATTTAAGAGTCCATGCTTGCTCAAAATCGGGCATGCTATTGCAATTAACATTTATGGGCGTATCATACTCACAAAACAACAGAACAAGATGTGCGACGTTCACCCAAATTAACGTTTGGTATTACTTTAATTTTTATTTATAGTATTAAAATGGCTGTATTGTTCCAGGTAGGAGAAATATTTCGGGAGGCAGGCACTGCTTTCAACAAACTATCGGAGATGACAATGATGCTACATCCTATGGCTGACACTCAGCCTGGGTACGTGACTTTTATCTTTAGAGAAAAATTGCTATTTTTAGACTCGAAAGTTCCCAACAAGACCCTATTACTACACCTCCGCTGTCTGTCTGAGGGCTGTATTTCATGAACCGTAACAAGTAGAGAGTTAAAATTTTCACAGAGTGTGTATTTTCTATTGCAGCAATAGAAAATACACACTATTTTATTGTTGTTTAAACGTTGTTTCTTATTTTAGTGGTAAATGGACTGAAGAAGAGATTGACATGCTTCGATCAAGTGTACATCGCTTCGCTGTTGACCTGAACAAACTCAGTCACCATATAAAGAACAGGACAGTGTGAGTAAAACTGCCATACTCTAACTTTATCATCATCAACATTATTAACTGATAGACGTCCACTGCTGAGTATAGGTCGTATAGGACAGCCCTCGGCAACCTGGGGGGTTTACTTAGCTTCTGGAGCCCGCTTGGATGGCTGGAGTGAAGACTTCAGCGGGGAGGGGCAATGCACGCACAACAGACGGAAACGTTTAAGTGTGGAAACCACCCCAGAGCAAAGAAGAAGAAGAATGTCGTATAGGACTGTTGTAAGTACTTCCACCACTGTCTTGCACTGCCTGTATCCAGTGGCTCCCTGCAACTCGTTTGATGTTGTCTGTCCACCTAGTGAGGGATCTTCCAAACGCGGTGCTTTGCGGTGCGAGGTCACCATTCTACCACCTTGGGACCCCAAAGTTACCGGACGTCTACTCTAACTTCACCGTGTACTGTGTTTGCCCGTGTCTGATAATTGGTGACCGATTTGTAGTCCGCAAAAATTAAACAAATTGCAATATTGAAACGTAAGTATAGTACGTCCTACAAAAAGTCGGACAAAAAATGAGTGATAAAAATCTAATCGAATCAAATCTATAAAAAGGGTGGACGTGGGTGGAGTGCCATATGGTTATTTTAGAACTGCGTCGATCAGCGACGCACCACAAATCGAATACGGTATTTTACACCAGGGAGAATAATTCTGAAAATGTATTAACAAGATAGAATTAGCAATAAGCAATCGAAAAATGTTAGTTTCAGTTTATAAGATTATATAATGAATTTTATAATTCACTTGCTTATGCTCGCGACTACACAAATTTCGAACCTCTATTTCACCCCCTTAGGGGTTGAAATTTCAAAAATCCTTTCTTAGCAGATGGCTACGTCATAATAGCTATCTGCATGCCAAATTACAGCCCGATCCGTCCAGAAGTTTGAGCTGTGCGTTGATAGATCAGTCAGTCAGTCAGTCAGTCACCTTTTCCTTTTATATATTTAGATATAACGAATTTTATAATTCATTTTAAAGATTTCACTTTTTTATCTGTTCTACAAATATCAAAAACGCATGATACCGTAGCCGCCATGTTAATTCCGACGATGACGTCACATAGATTGAAATTGTGATGTGTTTCACTAAAAAAACAACGTTGCTTACCAATTCGTGTGACGTCATCATCGTGGATCATCTTATAATCCAACAATTGACAACAGTACCTATTTTGAATAAATTATTTGACTTTAATTTAAAAGGTCTAATCTTGTACGTTTCAGTTCGCAAATCCGAACGACCCTAAAGAAGAAGGCATTTGAGGACGCAGGTATCCCTGTACGGCAGGTAAGCAGCACCGTGACCAGCGCTGCGCAGCCAGCCACGCTCCACCAGGTAGTCTCGCCACTGAGCATCATCCAAGGAGTGTTAGGAAATAATGCCGAGGTTCAAACCTTCACTAACTAATGCAAACCAATCACTTAATTTTTTTATTTTTTTTTTGCAATAGGGATGATGACTACTAGTCAAATTAGCAACTATTTACCGAACGTCAAAACGCTCGCTTAGTATGGGAGCTTCTATAAAATACATAGCTCATAAACATTTGACGTATTTTTTTTAGTTAAATCGATAAATTAAAATGGTTATAGTTCGTAAAAAAAGACTCCTCACGCGCCATTTTAACTATGGGTCAATTGTCATGTCAAAAGTATGGTTCACCTTTAAAATAAGGACTAAAATCGTATTTTTGACTTGAAATTTAACACAAAGAGTTACGCGTTCTAGCAAACTTAAAACTAGCAGCGGATGTGGATTTTATAAATGATAATGAAGACTCTCCATTTAATAATAAAATTAATACAGACAATTTATTTTTGACGTAGGCATCATCCCAATTGGGTATATGCATGTATTTTTCGAAGCAAAGGGTCTTATAGTCAACGCATTTTAAACTGAGTCGTCGAGTTATCTGTCTGTTTCGCTCGCACTTACAAGTCGTAGGTAAGTACGAGCGAAACAGACAGATAACTCGACGACTTAGTTTAAAATGTGTCGACTACAGCACACGTTATGAGCTCAAATGCCGGAATGAGAACAAACCGGTCAAGTGCGAGTTGGATTCGCACACGAACCATGCCAGCTTTTTTCATTGCATAGAATTAAGAATTTTGAAAAAAAAAACTGGGTAAACATAAAAAATTAAAAGCATCATGAGCTTTTATAGTTTTTGGAATAAAAAAATCACTACATTTACGAAATAATGACCGTCAAAGTCAAAGCATGACATTGATTGCTTAGATTATGATTTACTGTTGATAAATATTACGGAATACGTTGAATTCTAAATTGAGAACCTCCTCCTTTTTTGGAAGTCGGTTAAAAGAATCACATGCATATATACCCTATTCTGTTGTGCTGTTCTTTGTGTATTTTTATTTTTATTATTATTCAGTTAGTGAAGTTTGAATTTATTTTTCTTTGATCTTTACCTCACTCTCGGCATGCACTTGTAGACATTTATTGAAAACTAGCTGATGCCCACGACTTCGTCCGCGTAGATTTAGGTTGTTAAAAATCTCGTGGGCACTCTTTTTATTTTTATGTATATTTTTTTGTAATTTATTGTATGTAGAGTTTATTTTTGTATGATTTTGTAGAGAACCTGCTGCGTTCAGCAACTATTTAAGAGAATTAACCCTAGCGAGCGCTCTAGTCACACTATATGTGCGGCACGTGCCTCGGAGAGCACGTAAATCCGTCGTTCCTGCGCCTGATCTCTCTCCGGCCGTGTCCGATTTCCGTCCCATCGGGCTATGAGAGTGAGGGATTAGAGAGTGCACCTGGGTGTGCACCTTATAGTGCACACACTTGTGCACTATAATATCTCTAATCTTTGATCCGGTGTAACTTTGAAATTACACATGTTTGAACAAACAAAAACATCTGTTTCTTGAACATGTCTAGAAAATTTCATCGAGTCCAATTGGTATTCTATTGAGAGCCAAACTACGTTTGTGTGAAAAGCGCTGGGGAGCGCTTCAGGGTTATTTCTCTTAAGTACAGTGGAGGCTCTTAAACTCGAACTTCAGTGGAAAAATTAAAATTTCTAGTTAACAAATATTTGACTTGACGAGATAAGGGGTTTTAATCGTTCAATTTTGACTTCTAGAGACATAATATGTTCCATGTATGGTAC
Source organism: Maniola hyperantus (assembly GCF_902806685.2). Classification (NCBI taxonomy): domain Eukaryota; kingdom Metazoa; phylum Arthropoda; class Insecta; order Lepidoptera; family Nymphalidae; genus Maniola; species Maniola hyperantus. The sequence continues at coordinate 2,595,908 of NC_048564.1, forward strand.
ATCAAGTAATAGTCATAGGAAAATAAAAATTTGACTTTTTAGTGACTTATTTTAATGAAAAAGAATGAACATAACATAACGAGTTAAGTCTAAGTAATTTGATAGGGTTTTTGTACTTCAGCGAAAGGGAATAGTTAATCTCTTTGTCTTAGAGAGGATTTCGAGTTAACGGGGTTCAAGTTAAAGAGGTTCCAATGTATTTGGCTTTACAGTACATTTTGATATATAGACATTTATAATCTTTAAGTATCTCTATGGGCAAGCGCAGAGGGGACTATTGTCTGCCATGGACATTGTATTGCTATGGAGAGACTCTGTTGACATGTTTCTAATACTTATGCGCTACATTTCCGAGTGATCTATTTGATGGACAGAAAATTACGCCTAGGACTATCTTTCGCCTGCGCTTGCCCTTCTGGTCTAATTTTTTAAATAATTACAAAAAACATTTACCTACTCATATTTTTTGTAATTAACGTTTACGTCATATTAGCTATCTGCGTGCCAAATTTCAGCCCCGATCGATCCAGTAGTTAGAGCTGTAGGTTGATAGATCAGTCAGTAAGTTAGCTTTTCCTTTTATATATTACCAGCTTATTCCCGCGACTTCGTCCGCGTGGACGTTGGGGGTTGGGGGTTGAATTTTGAAAAATCCTTTCTTAGCTGATGTCTACGTCATATTAGCTATCTACAGGCCCAGCCCGATTCGTCCAGTCAGTCATTCAGTCAGCTTTTACTTTTATATAATGTTTAGATTTTCAGCGTTTAAACTATCGTGAGTGATTTCCATTATATATAATATCTGTCCCGGCTTTACTCGCACATGAGTCACATCCGCGACGCATGCGCGAACTGACTCCGTCAGGACCCCGAATGGGTTCGAAACTAGTCGGGCTAACATCAACTAAACACGTGATTAAAGCCGGGACAGATATATATAATGTTTAGATTATTAGGATTACTGATATTAAAAATAAAAAGATGCAGATACTATAAATTTAGTTTAGAAAAAGACGTCACCAATCGAAGCCATTGGTCCGATTTGTTATACGAATTTATCTTTACAAATTATAAAGTCAATTTTTCTTTGATAGGTGACGCTGAACATGTTGAACGCATCGGAGAACGAGGTGGATGTGGAAGGTTTGACAGGTGATGTGAAACTCGAGTTTGACGGTAGCACTGAAGAAGTAGCCACATGAAATATGTATAGCTTTTCGTACTGTTCAAGCTAATCAAGCACTATACAGGGTGTAGTTAGAACGCTAGCGAAAACTTAACTATTATTATTATACTACCTAAACACAATCCAATAGCAATAACCATTTGCCTTATACTTGTAGTTTCAAAGTCAAATAATATAATTTATTCAAAATCCATACTAATATTATAAATGCGAAAGTGTGTCTGTCTGCCTGTCTGTCTGTCTGTCTGCTAGCTTTTCACGGCTCAACCGTTGAACCGATTTTAACGAAATTTGGTACAGAGATAGTTTGTATCCCGGGGAAGGACATAGGCTATTTTTTATCCCGGAAAATTGAAGAATTCCCACAGGATTTTCAAAAACCTAAATCCACGCGTACGAAGTCGCGGGCATCAGCTAGTAGGTAATAAATTACACTTTTTTATGGTCGGTTGTTACATTTGTAAGATTATATAGTGGTGATAATTACTACGCGAACTTAAAACTAAAGCTCCAAGGGTTCCAAACGCGCCAAGGTCTGAGAAGAGCGCACAACAAACTCAGTCGGGGATTCTGTTTATTATCACCACTTTACAAAATAACTTTTTTTTAAATTAGTTATACGCGCACGCTTAACCACGATCACCTGTAAAAATAAAAATAATTTATTAAAAACAGTTTTTTTTTTTTTTGTGGTATCTTATCAGTAATCATTAGTATTTTCCCCTTTTTTGTTTTCGCTAGCGGTCTAATAACATCCTGTACAACGCGTACAAGTAACAATGGGAATGTCATATTTGCTCTAATTTTGTTTGTAAAATTCGCTATGGGCTCATGCTTGATCACAATCACACATGATAGTACAGTAAATAAAGCCGTTTTTTTTTTGTCAACCTCGCACTAAATTTCCGATCCAATTTCTTTTTTTTTTAGGTTAAGGGTCACTGACCATAAAATCACAAAATGCTGACAGATCCAGGTGGAGCTTCGATCGCAATCTTGAAGGAAAGTTTTTGGCCGATATCTTGAAAACTATCCACTTTAGGGAAAAAATTAAAGATTGCGATCGAAGCTCCACCTGGATCTGTCAGCATTTTCTCATTTTATGGTCAGTAAGTGACCCTTAACCTAAAAAAAAAAAGAAATTGGATTGGAAATTTATTGCGAGGTTAAATGCTCTATTTACTGGACTATGATGAAAAGTATTGGAAAATAATCATAAGTTTAATTGTCTTTTTTATTATAAAAAAACACGATAAATCAAAAACTATTATGCTTAAAATTAAATAAAAATCTGTATTTGAATGCATAAGTAAAGCCCTTTCATAATATGATACCCCACTTGGTATTAGTTATCTTACTTTGAAAATTGAAAAAACTAATTAATTGTTCATGAACACATTTTTTTTTGTGATGTAACGATGTCAATGGGAAGTACCCTATAGGTTTTCTTGACAAACACGATGGACAGACGGACAGACAGACAACAAAGTGATCCTATAACGGTTCCTTTTATCCTGTTGAGGTACGGAACCCTAAAAAAAATTTGCATGCCATGCATGGCAGGATATATGGAAATATTATTATATTATATTGCATGTAAGTACCATATTCTGGCAAAATGAATGATTACGGTTATGATTATTACAAAAAGTGATGTGGCCTAAGATTGTTTTTATCCTGATTGTAATTGGTAGGGAACACAGATTGACAGATAGAGAAAATTTGGCGTTCCCATTGTTATAACGCGTAAAATTTAACTCTTCACGCGCCATTTTAACTTTTTGTGTCAAATTTCATGTCAAACGTACGATTTTAGTCGTTATTTAAAAGGTGTACCGTACTTCTGACATGACAGTTGACCCATAGAGTTAAAATGGCGCGTGAGGAGACATTTCATACGGACTATATGTACGTATTAACGACCTCTCTATGTACTATTATTAGGCGGGCCATTCCGAACAAAAATTCAAGCTGCAACTCTGTTTTGCTTATTACTTGATGGCCAGTGTGGCTAATTCCGTTGTGCACAGTTTCTAAACTAAACTTAAATGGCACGTCTAAATATAGTGCTATCCCTTTCATAATATTGCTTGCGGAAAAGGATAGCACTAGATTTAGAACTGTTAATTTAGTTTAGTTTAGAGATTGTGTACAAGAGAATCGGCCCCAGTGTCATACTAATTTTGATAGAATAGAATAGATTTTTATTCAAGTAAACTTTTACAAGTGCTTTTGAATCGTCAACTAGTTAATTTACCACAGCTTCATAGAACACGAGTTTAGTTCAGAATGTGACAAGATTTAGTGCATAGTACATAGAGGTTGGTGCGGTGTTCTCTTTAACAGTTGAACAGACTATAAAACGTGCCAACAAAAAAGGTATAGTCATTCCATCTCAACTACACACTATGTATATATATATCGTGTGAGTGAGACGGAACGATTAGCGCCGCTTCGGTTTTTATTGACACGATTTATACGCAGTGTTGCATGAGAATCGATTTCATAAGTGATTTGGGCAATATCGATTTTTTGGTAAGACTAGGACCAACGGATACGCACAAAAACTTGTTTCGTATCTATATTACAGTCGTGACATGTCTTATACCTAAATGTAAATAGTAGCGATTTACCTGAAAATAAAACGCATAATATTTAATAATAGTAGTTTATAACACAGTTGCATAATAAATAAATATTTTTTATTCAAGTAAACTTTCACAAGTGCTTTCGAATCGTCGGATGCATCTACCACCGGTTCGGAATGCCTTAATACCAAATAAATGTCCATGTTTTTACAATTATTATTATTAAAAAACATTACATTTTTTTTTTTATAATATCAAACTTTATATTAACTATATACACGCGTCTTCGAAATGTCGTCAAATCTAGCGATTTAGTCGCTGAATGGCAACACTGATCATAGACAATATAGCCATAGATAATAGCATACGTCTCGTAAACGGCCAAAGACAACGCGCGGATTCCCCAATATGGTTTGAAAACCCAGAATCCAGAGGCGTGAACTGTATCGTAATGGAAAAAATTAAAAAATTACTTTATAACATTATTTTGCAATATTTTCATATCAAAATAGTTTTACAACAATCAAAGTCAAAAGTTCTCAATTTGTAAATTATTATTTTTTAATTGCTGACGTTTACAAGGAGATAAATAATAATAGTTTATTTTAACGAATCACATACAATTATATTTATTTTAAACTAGCTAATGTCCGCGACTACGTCCGCGTGGATTTAGGCTTTTAAAAATCCCGTGGGAGTTCTTTGATTTTCCGCGATAAAAAGTATCCTATGTCACTCTCTAGGTTATTAACTATACTCATGCAAAAAATCAAGTCGACCCGTTGCTTTGTTGCGATGTGCGACGTGATTGAAGGACAAATCAACCAACCAATAAAGCACAAATACAGTTTCGCAATTATAATATGGGTAGTGATAATATCGGTAGTGATATAATCAACAGTTAATTTATGTTATGGTTTTTAATTAATGAAATGAAATGAATTGTATGTTTTCATGATTTATTATTCATTACAAGTGAATTGAAATTCGGGAACCTGGAAGTAAGTTTAGAAAACCTAATGAATTTATGTGTACTTAGTACAAATAAAAAGCAGGTTTTTGAATGAGCAGAGACGTGTTTTGGAGCAATTAAAGTAGAGAGACGTGTTAAAATGATCCCGTCGTTTAATAAAAACGTAATTGGTATGTTATCCCTGCTTCAGAGAAAAGGCACCATAATGGTTTTAACCCATTGATCCAATGCGTTTGGAAGTGCCGGCCAAAGTGTAAATTATGTTTTCGGATTACGCCCATACCCTTTTGTGTTTGACATATGTGTTTGTAGAATAGATTTGTTTCTGTTTGTGTGTAATGTGTATGGAAGTCGTAACGTTGCATAGCTTAAGTAGCCTGTATTAATTAATCAACTGTGGATAAACGGTTGTCTCTCCTTATTTTTTTAAAATACAGTGGAACCTCTTTAAATCGTGCCCCGTTACTCTAAATCCTCTCTAAGACCAAGTAATTATAGATTTCCTTCCGCTGAAGTACGAAAACCCTATAACTCGAATTATTTAGACGCTATAACTCGAAGCAAATATGATTTCCCTGTGATGTACTATTCAAACATAGCGCTCTGTAACTCTGCCTACAAATCTAGGGGACTCTATATCTCGAAGAAGCAATACCGATGTAAATTTTGCGGCCTCTGTAAATCGACATTTTGTCAAGACTATCTCGAAATAAGTAAATTTGAATCGTCCAATAACCAATGCCAAGAAATCATTTTGCTCACGGGGCGGATTTTTAGTGTTAGAAATTTTCAATAACAACTATTGTTTACATTTTGCGCACATCTGCGTACCAATTTTTTTTTGCTTCGTTGAAAGTGTCATGTTTATTCCTTTTCTATAAGTGAAATTTTTACTTTCTCATGACTCTTTAGTCGTGTTCGTTAACTTCTCTTCGTGCGCATGTGCAGTTGCTTAAACTCGTAAACATGAAGCGAATGTCAGACGCTCTGACAAGTTACATTTGCTTCAAGTTTAAGAAACTGCATATACACGAATCGCGCACATGCGTACAAAGAGAAGCAAACGAACACTACTTTCTTTTCTATCTTGAAGTATCATACATAGAACGTGTACCTACCTCTATAAGTCGTAATCAAATAATTAAAAACTCATTATTTCGATGTCTTCGACAAGTCTAAGATTACTACGTTAAAAATACCTTGCGTGCCGGTCAAGAAAACCTATAACATAATTAGTTTACTAAATCACATAAAGATGGTGCTGTCCGTCATTAACTTGCAGTGTTGCACATGAAAGATCTTGTACGATGGCATGGTAACTAGATAATGATGGCCTGTTAGGTTATGTTTGTTTTTTGCCATTCTAAATTATGCCCATTTTAGGTTTCAATAAGTAATTTTAGTTAGTTATTAATTGAATGGCATATTGGATTTTTGTTTTTATTTAGAAATCATTAGAACGTGTACAAATAATACACGTTCTATACAATTAATAATATAATGTACATTTTGGTTCAATAAAGAATATTAGTTAATATTTTGATCTAGAATAAATTATTTTTAAATACCGCTTAGCATGTTTTTTAATTTACTTTTACACATTTATTTTTTACCATTTCCAATTTTTATCATATTTTATATGATATACCTACAGGGTGTAACCAGAACGCTGGCAAAAACGAAGACAGGTGATAGTACTGATGATTACTGATATGATAGCAAAAAAACCGCGAAAAATATAAATAAAAAAAAATCTATTATTTATTATCCAGAGGTCAACGAACGTTACGTTAGTAAGTTACTCGGAGGCAATGCCGCGTCGTAAGCGGGGCATTGTCCCGAGTTTTGTACGCTATACATTGCGGGGTTGAAACAATAACGTTAAGTTTTTGCTAGCGTTCTGGTTATACCCTGTATATATACACCTTTAGTTTATACTCCCTTTACTAGACGATGCTGGTGACTTCGTCCGCATAAGTTTCAATTATTAGTGTTCGTAAACCTGCGCTATCCGTCCGTCTAATGTTTTTCTTTCTATTGGCGCTATAACTACAAATAGGTAATAAAAAATTAAGTATAATAGGTAATAAAAAAGTAAGCTCTTAGTGGATTGGAGGTCGGGGGTTCGATCCCGGCCACGCACCTCTAACTTTTCAACAGCGAACAGCGAGAGCTACGACCAGGCCAAGTTTTTGGTGCCATTGTTGCATTCGACACGTCCGACGCCGTTGAACTTCATCTGTAAACTGATTCAGTTGGCTAAATTGAGGAAAGTGTGATCAGAAACATAAATTTGCCTTTGCCTGCATTTCCTACATCCTTACTAGGACGTCCTATTCTTTTAGGTATATTGATTCAATTAGGAATCGTATTAATCTTTAAAAAATCAAAGAGAAATACTTAATATGAATTTTGTTTGATTCATTTCGTATTTAACACAAAAAAAACCGGCCAAGTGCGAGTCAGGCTCACGCATTGAGGGTTCCGTACTACAGTCGTATTTTTTCGACATTTTGCACGATAATTCAAAAACTTTGATGCATAAAAATAAATAAAAATCCGTTTTAGAATGCACAGGTGAAGACCTTTCATATGATACCCCACTTGATATAGTTATTTACTTCGAAAATTGAAAATACTAATTATTAGTTCATGACCACAATTTAATTTTTTTTGTGTGATCTAACCCTAAATTCACGGTTTTCAGATTTTTCCCTAAATGTCAGCTATAAGATCTACCAACCTGTCAAATTTCATGATTGTAGGTCAACGTAGGTTTCTTGACAGACAGACAACAAAGTGATCCTATAAGGGTTCCGTTTTTCCTTTTGAGGTACGGAACCCTAAAAACTGTTGCATCTGGCAATGCACCTACTTATTTAATGTATTTATTATTTATTTAATGTATGTATTTAAATATGTATGAAATGAAATTAAATCAAATCAAAAAATTCTTGTAATGAAAAAATAATTTAGGTATTCAAGTAAACTTTCACAAGTACTTTTGAATCGTCGGATGCATCTACCACTGGTTTGGAATGCCTTTCCTACCGAGAAGAACCAGCAAGAAACTCGGCGGTTGCTCTGTATTTATTATAATACCTATACTTCATATTACTACTAACTTGTAAGGAGTATACTAGGTATAATGAAAATATTATAATACAGTTCCATTTTTTAGAAGGAGGACGGACATTTTCAGAAATACAATGGTATGATAATATCCTTAGGTTCATAAGTAGTTTCTGCAGTTGACACTTGTCGACTATATAGTTAACTAGATGATGCCCGCGACTTCGTCTGCGTGGATTTAAGTTTCTTAAAAACTCCCGTGGGAATTTTTTAATTTTCCGGGATAAAAGTAGCCTATGTCCTTCCCCGGGATGTACGCTAACTCTATACCAAATTTCATCAAAATCGGTTGAACAATTGGGCCGTGAAAAGCTAGCAGACAGACAGACACACTTTCGCATTTATAATATTAGGTAGGTACTATGGATAATTAAGGTAGGTAATGACTTGAAAGTTTATATTCTTATAACTATTTATTCAATGAACCTAACTATTTATGAATGATAATAATATAACCTAGAGATATTTGTATAGGTACATACCTTCATAAGTATAATTATTATTAGTTATAAAAGAGACGACATATAACGAGGCATAAAACGAGTAGTCTGTACAGTTAGTTGTAAAAAATATATCTATTTTTGAAATCATTGTAGGTACGAGTAGCATCATAATTATATTCTTTAGTAGAATGAAAAAGGTGTTTTATCCGGGATGTAAAATGCAAAGTCCAGGGAGGTCGGCAACTAGACGATCTACCTAGAGCTGGTGGTGAGCTCTGTGGTCTTAACTGGAGGTCCCAGGGTCGATTCCTGGCAGGGGCAATTTGATAATTATTGTCTCTGGTCTGGCCTGGTGGGGAGACTTCGACCGTGGTTACCGCCAAAGTCGTGCCTCCATAAGAGTGTTCCGGTACGATTCCGCGTAGAAAACAACAGGCACTGTGTGTTTTTTTAACTGTCCAGTTTAAAAAAAAGTAAAAAATACACTGTTAGGTATAGTATGTATTAACACAAAAAAGTACATTGTTAACAAGACTAGGTATAATACTCATAGGTACTAGATCTTAATTATTACATACTTATTATGTAGTATAATATTTTTTAAGTAGGTTTAGAATTTGTACATTGAGAACAAAATGTTCGTGAATACATGCAGTACATCATCTTATCGTAGAATTATATATACTAGAATCTAGATCTCAGTAGGTTTAGGTACATAAATCTGTCTCGTTTTAAGTCAATCTTAAGTAACGATTAGCGACTCTGAGTGCGGGTGTAATACTTACCATACTTAATTATAACACTACTACTTAGATACTTGGTAACTACTTACTTATTATAATTGTTATCTGTACATATTTATGACTGTATATAATATATTTATGGCGTTTCCCACTGCACTCCAATAGTCAACCTCACCTGCCCGCGGTCTATAGGTAAATTAGGCTCGGGGGACCGATAATATGGCGGTATAACCGTTTCGAACTGGCTAGACTGGATAATTAATGGCTAAGGCCGGTCTCGGGCAACAGCACAGACGTTTAGCGACACCGGTGCGACCAGTCTAGCTCTGCGATGACCAATACGCCTGCCCAGCGCAGTCATTATGGGCAAAACCTTGAGCTATGTCCAGTTGTGGACATAAGTCAAACAGGGCGGGATGCCATAATTTTTTACGGAGTTTACGTTCAAAGTAAGAGAGAAGATATTCTAAATAATATCTGTCCCGGCTGTACTCACGTGTTTAGTCGACGTTAGCCCGACTAGTTTCGAACCCATCCGGGGTCAAAACCGCGGCGCGTGCGCGAACGGACTCCCTTGAAACAGGACCCCGGATGGGTTCGAAACTAGTCGGGCTAACGTCGACTAAACGCGTGAGTACAGCCGGGACAGATATTATTTAGAATGGAAATCACTCACGGTACCTAGTTTAAACGCTAAAAGAGAAGATATTATTATTATTATCATTGCGTTTTTTAGCATGATTGACATCAATCCCAAACCTATCACGCAATAAAAAAATGAGGGAAAAAAACAAAATAACGGCGATTACGCACTGCACTTCCGTCATCCGAGTTCTATCCGTCATCCGTGAAAATACCAGCGACGATTATCTACGACATATTATGTCATATTATGCTCCCATACAAAACAAAAAGGAGCGTATTTTTACGGACTCGGATCGGATAAGTGCGTACCTACCTAACCGCCGTATAACTCATTTCATTTATAAAGTTATGGTCATTTCATACTTTGCACTGTAGATATTATAGCTAGCTGTATAGACTATAGGCAGCATGTGTAGATTTATGCTTATATTTTTAATTCCAATAAAATATTCTTATAAAGTTAGCTATTAACATTTTAATACCTTGCATAAGTAGGTACTAGGTTTGTATTAAGCAAAACAAGATCACCTACGTTTCCCACTTGTTTTTATCTGGCATTTTTCTGCCTAACTATAAGTACACATATAAGTACATAAGGATCTAGTTTTCATTATAAATTAATGAGTTTTACTCATACATCCTTTGGCAGTTGGCACTATAAAAAAAATGGTTAGGTTATAAGTAAAAGTAGGTATATTAAACTCTAGTAGGTACACGTAAGTTTGGTCAGTGACAGAGTGAACTGTGAGATAATTGTACTTGTCAAAATTAACTTCTATCGATGTCTGTCACAAGACTCTTCCCACGAAATTGGTAAGCTCTCCATGTGTAAATCCGGCTTAAAAACATATACTGTACTTTGCGTAATTTGGGGATCTAATGAATAAATCATCTTTTTATAGTAGGGGAGCCCAAGATGCTACATATGGATTTACTCGAGCGTCGTGGGGATCTATTGGATTGTGAAGGTGGGGAGAGCGCGTACAGGTTTTCAAAAATGTAAAAAAACAATCACAAAGAAATACTCGAGCGCTTTGGATATTAATAGTAGTATATAATGCGCCCCATGTGTTGTATTATCGCAAAAATATTTGTCTGCCGGTTTGCATGGTGGGGGTGGTCGGACGAAGGTGTAGAAGCGGGCGCTCCATATTGGGCTGCATTATCACTTCCCACCAGGTCTAATTGCAGCCAAGCGCGAGACTATGAATTTAAAAAAAATAGTATAAAAAAGAAAATATCAAAAAACTGACGATTTGGACGCAACCAAAAGTCATGACCGATGTTTGAAACTCTGTGATTCTCCCATTTCCTTAGGTCACGCTCAAATTGTCAGATCAATGAAATGCACACTTTTCTGCATCTAATTACTTATCTTACCTTGTCTTAATCTGACGCGCTCGAGTAAATCCCGAAATCCCCTCTTGGGCTCCCCTACCATTACGAATGTAATCGAATACGAATTTATCGTGTCAAATAGAAATTGGTTGAAGCTACAGCCACACCTGCGCGTCATGAACATGAGATGCGGGACGCGAACGCAATGCCGGAGCGTCCAAGACGCGAAATTATACGAACACACCTACGCGACTACAATGCGAAACACATACCTACCTCATTTGTTAGGCATTGTCGCGAATTACTAGATCACTAGACGCGTGCATCGCGCTCTCTAGACGTGGTTGAATCGCGTTGAAGTCGCGTAGGTGTGCATAGTGCTATTAAATATCGTGGGAAGTGACCGCCACGCGGCTGACGTCCCCACTTCGTAATAGCTTTGCTCGCGCAGGTTTGGATGATGCCAAAACCATGACAGTTAACCGACTTCAATAAAGGAGGTTATTATTCAACCCGTAGGTACTAGGTATGTATGAATGTACCTAACTATGTTAGTTTTTCTAAACGAAGTTATACGCATAAATGCCCTACGCATACAATATACATGCCCTACATTTATGTCCCCCATAGCTTCGATATGTAGTAGGTACCATACCTATATGATAATTTAATAACTTTGTAATCAAATTGCCTATTTATTAAGATAGGTACAAGTCGAAACAAATTTTTTTGGGATAGTTGTAACTTCTTATGTGTCATTGTATGTAATAATTTAGTTACCTAAGTACTTTTAACTAAGATACACATCAATAATTATTATTTATTATGTTTATACTCTTAACTTTAACCAAATGTAAGATAAACATGAAATGTATAAGTCATTCCTTTTCCTATGAAAACATTGTAAAAAGGATGACCCTAAATTGCTCCAAAGTTTAGTTTTGTGTAGAAAATACATAATTTGAGTTAGTACTAATTCGGTTTAATTGAACTATAATTTATATGGAAATAATAAAACTGAAAGTTCTTATTTGCCTATATACATATTTATTGTTAAAATAACAACTAACACTAATGTTTTACTTTTAGTTAAATAATAGACAACCGAATTGGTAATTTATTTTATCAATATAATATTTCTACAATTTTGTCTATTTAAATATCAATCTGTTCGTCAGAAGTATGTATAGATAGACCATCTCCATCTCATCTCCCTAAGCAAGGGTGAGCGCTGTGGTCTTATAACTAGGAAGTCCCGGGTTCGATTCCCGGCAGGGGCAATTTAGTCATTTATAATTTCTAAATTCTCCCTGGTCTGGTCTGGTGGGAGGCTTCGGCAATGGCATGTTACTACTTACTACCCTACCGGCAAAAGTCGTGCCGCCAAGCGATTTAGCGTTCCGGTACGATGCCGTGTAGCACCTGATATGGTTTTAAAAAACTGCCATACCTCTTTCAAGTTAGCCACCATCACCACTTATAATCAGGTGAGATATCGCTGAAATATCCGATGTGAGGTGAAACAAAAATGTATTTTACTATAAGTTGTCGAAAATATACATTTTGATTTTCAGCACTTGTTTTAATTACCTGCCTATGGTACGAGTAGATATGCTTGACTAAGATATTGGCGCGAGGGGTAAAATGAGAACACAAAATAAGAAGGTGGCTAGGACTTTAGAAATAGGTGGCTTATTCCATTTTATCCACCCTTAAACAGCAACCTTGGGGTCTATACTCGGAAAAATGTGTCCATTTAGGTACCCACCGTTAGATTTACGTTAGATACTAAAATTAATATACAAAGTCGCCGACCTGAAAGTAGACGGCGAATATACCTACACACCAGGGTGAATAAACAGAAGAAGTCGGATAGGTGAGGGCTTGAAAGCTAGTTGAGGATTGTTGGAGGGTGACAGCAACATTGAGAGCCTTGATTTATACGGCAGTAATTGTCACCATAATCATTGGCAAAAGAAACAAAGGTCGGCAGCAAAGACGTTGGGAGGACGAGCTGAAACTACTTAACATCTGGTACATTATGGAGAAGGGTGGCACAGGACCGTAAGCACTGGCGAGAGTTGGAGGAGGCCTTTGAGTTAGGAGATTTTTTGTGATACAAAAAAATTACTTAATAATACTCAAATATTTTAGAGTCTGATATAAAAGAATATTTTCATTTTTATAATAATTGTCACTCTCCCGCAACCCACCCTCCACCTCGTGAGCTATCTCAGTAAAACGATATAAGTAGGTACTTCTATTTATTTTTCAAATAAAAAATAGTGACTAGGTAGTACATGCATTTTCTATACCTATACTTCTCTCCCATTTACAATTGATTGGAGAGCAGATAAGATATTTCTCAGCCATGCAGGTTTACCGATAAACCAAGAGATAGGTAGGTAAATGGCTTGCTCATTATAAGTAGTATATAGCTATACATACGTGCACAAGTCACGTAGACTTCAACAGTCGTAAGTGTACACAGTACACGTATAGATTTGCATAGTCCCGAATCCCGCATTCATGACGCGCAGGTGTGGCCGTAGCTTTGAATTTCAACACTAGGCATCGATCATAGATTAATAATTTATGTATTGGCATCGATATAGAATTTGCTTCAAGGCCCAAGGTACCTACTACCGGCGCCATCTATTGGTTCCTGGTAGAATCACTTGCCGATTTGTTTATTTAGTAAAGGATTCTACTGTCATGGTTTAACATCCACCTACGACTAATTTTCGTCGATACACCCACCGCTTTAGTTCGTGATTCCTCTATGCCGTTCTTATGCTTCTTTACTAGATGGCGCTTTAAGGATGCTCTCCATGGTCGCTCCAAGTCATAGTCTTATCAAATCAATCGTGAGAGCATGCTATTCACAGAGTACAACCCGTCGGAAATATCTGAGAAGCCGGCTTAATGACGTCATGCAACGTGCTTGCGTTGGCAACGGTACTGGCACTGGTACAGCAACGGTACTGGTAGAACGTAGTGTTTATATATTCTTTGGGTACTGGATAAGCAAAAATGGGCGAGCTTGGGAGAAGCGCGAAGGGAAGCGCATTCCGGTGAGGTGCGCAGATATTTCCGACGGGTTGTACCTACTTTGCAAATACAAGAAAATTGCGACACATACATATTTTGCGGGCGGGTCTTACCTACTTACTCAAGAACGAGATGCGTGAATTAGTGTGAACAATGCGAAACAAATTTTTGGAATATAATTAATATTTTTTAACAAACTAAACATTTCAAATTTTATTATTATTAAGTATACAAATCCCGCGGGAACTCTTTAAATTTTCGGGATAAAAAGTAGCCTATGTCATTCTCCATGTCTTTAACATGCTAAAAATCACATCAATCCGTTGCACCCTTGCGACGTGATTGAAGAACAAACCAACAAACAAACACACTTTCGTATTTATAATAAGGGTAACTGATGGATATTAAAAGTAATTCCACTAGTGTCAAGCCAGAGTTAATTAATTAAAGGTTCGTTCTCACTTACCTATAGGAAAAAAAACCATATTTCTATTTCACATTATGTATATTTTACATCGATTTTAGAACAACGACTTTTCGTAGTAGATAAGTACTTACTTATGTACCTACAGAATAATTAATTATTTTATTTTTTGGCTTTCACTTATTTCTAAAATCACACGCCATTTGACTAGAGACGTTTTAATACAAATTACACCAAACATCACAAATTCTATTATTTTATTAACAGGTAGGTACTTAAGCAAGATTACATTTTATACATTTCGATATACAAACTAAAAATGGTTAGAGATTAATGGAGAGAGAGAGTAGGTAGGTCCGTCATAGGCAAAGGTAAGATAGATAGTTTTAACTATTTATTAGAGAATCCTATCACCAATTGGCAAGTTAACTATACCACAATTCACAATGATCATTATTATCATCAGTCTCAAGACCTAGATGTGCGATATCAATTAATTTATAATACTTAGTAATGTAGTAGTATGTAATGCGTAAAAAATGAAAACTCACTCGCCATTCATGTGTCAACTGTCCTGTCAAAAGTACGATTTTAGTCCTTTTTAAAAGTGACATAACATGACTTTTGACAACAGTTGACACATATAGAGTTAAAATGGCGAGTGAGATCTCATTTAGCACGGATTATACTATATTTTGTTGTCGTCTGGCGTAAACCATGAAAAAGGTAAAACAATGTTTAGATAGATCAATAGTCATAGTTATAGATCTAGAACAACAAAAAATAGAATAGTCTGATGAATAAGTTTGTATGGAGAAGCGCGTAAGACCTTAAATTCTAAGACAAGGGCTTATCAGAAAACAACAAACCTCAAAATACTTTCTATAAACGGTATGAATTACTTTTTTTACAAAATACATCATTATATCCAGCAATGGACGTCTATTGGGTGACGAAGATGAAGCAGTGATTTTGTCTCTATAACAAGCACGCATCCGTATGACGTGCTTTACTTAAATAGGTACAGTTCCTTTTGTTACAAACCTACTTAGGTATAATGCATAAATTTTATGTTTTCACGCACCATTTTAACTTTTTGTATCAACTGTCATACCAAAAGTAAGTACGATTATAGTCCTCAATGTAAAAGTGAATCGTATTTTTGACATGACAGTGGACACAGAGCTGAAATGGCGCGTGAGTTCTCATTTTGTACGGACTATACACAGATACTCACTCAATTCCATATTGTCTCTTATATCACTACTATACACAAATTTACAACGTCGAATAAAAACCGAATCCGAACACTGAGTTGTGTGCTTCGGTAACAGTGGTCGACTGACTAGTTTTAGTTTCGGTACACCTTGTAAAGTCCTTAGGGTAGATGCGCTGCCTCACGTCAGGGTCGCGGAGAGCGCGGTCAGCGAATCAGTGATCTGTACTGAAGTAGGAGTTCTGCATGAGATACAGTTTGTCTATCGGGTTGACTATCGCCCCTGTGCCCAGGTTGAGAGGCTCGTGGGACGAGTGGCTGCCGTGCTGGTGAGCGTGGTGGGGCACTTCCAGGTTCTGGAGGCTCATGGTGTCGGAAGTGCCTTCGTCGAGCTGGTCGAAGTTACTCCCGTCTAGAGATATGTCCGAACTGCAGAAGCTGTCGCCCGAATGAGCTGGATAATCTGGAAAAAATGTTTATGCATAAGTCGAACGCGAAATCAGCTGACTGAATATGTGAAAGAACCCAGGGAAGTGCCATAACGTAATTTAATTTAAACATATTTACTGCTAAAAGATAAAAATACAGGAGAAACGTCTAAAATGAAAGGCGACCTTACAGTGATCTCCAAACAATCCATATGTCTTAAGAACTTTATAGAAATAATTGTAAAACGGTGAATCGGGGAAATGTAACGTGATAAATCTTAAAATACCTAGTTTGTTTAGAATCCGTAACCTAGTACCTAGGTATGGAAATGAATCTTATTAGACCCTGCCGTGGCAGAGATTTCACACTTCTCCTGAGCCACACATACATGCGTCATAGCTAGGTACATAGCGTCGCTCCGTATGCATATTCCGCTTTGTGGAAAATCATAAGTTTTCAGGACAAACTAATGTTATTTTTTTCAAAAAAAATTGAATTCCTTTTAAGTACTTAGGTCAAAATCTCACAGATCAAAATGTGATATCTTGAACTTGTGCCTTGTAAAAGTTAACAAAATTTCATCAAAAGCGAACACTTTAAAAATCACTTAGCGCATTCTGCATGCGCACTGACGATAATAAAATTCTAATCCCATGGCTATCATATTTAACTTCTCACTCCCCGTTCCCACTTGTCGTTTGTCAGGCCTGAATTTAAATCGGATATTCCAATGGCGGAAAATTTTCACACTTGTCGGAAACCGATTTTGTGTCAAAATGTACTGCCACTGGAACATCAAGTGACAAACGGCAAACGACAAACGACAAGTGGGAACGGTCAATGCTACGTACCATCAGGGGAGTATGGAAGATTGGGATTGAGCGGCTGACTTGATGCCGAATACGTCGTGTCTAACCCGAGATAGTTCCCATTCTCACTGGAAGGCGATTCCTGTTTGATGCTCTTCTCATCCTTGTCCTTTTCTTTGTCAGCATTCTTATCGCCCTCCTGTTTCGCTTTACGTTGAATCTTTTTCATTTTAGCCCTCTGATTTTGAAACCAGACTTGGACAACTCGGACGCTCAATCCCGTATCTTTGGCTAACGCTTCTCGGACTTTGCGGCACGGTTTCGGGCTGACTTCGAAAGAGGCTTTGAACTGTCTCCGCTGAGCTGACGTGAGGATGGTACGTGGTCTCTTCGGCCCACGTCTGCCGTCTCGAGGTCGTTCTGCATCGTCTATAATCATGTCGTCTTCTGCGTGCTGCATTAAATACATCTCCTTTTCGAAATCTTGCCTGCAGAATATTTGGCCGGCCCGTATAACGTATTGTTCACCCTTCTGAAGCGGCTGGCAGCACATGACGCATACGAAGCATTGTATGTGGAACACGTATTGCTGCGCTCGCATGACCATCTCCTGGGGGAGCAATCTGTCGCCGCACCGCGTGCATTTGACACCGAACAATCTGGGGAAAATAGAACTTATGACGCATATCTATCACGCAAAACTAATCACCGATTACTGCCGCAAAAGCTGTAAGTGCCGAACTTTTTCGTACTGATAACGCAAATGATGTCAGATGCGGATGGTGCATCAATAGGGGAATGTATCACGCCTGAGCTTCGTGAAGGAGTAGGTACATAGGTCGTTCACATTTTCAGTACTAGTTACATTTTCGTTCGGCGCGTACCTACGACTTGATACTATGTTACAATCAGGTTATAGAAGAAAGACGCGCAACATTTCGCTAATCACTGTACAATTCGCTAGCACGCAAGCATAAATTCGCAATGCATTTATAAGATAGGTTACGTATTTATACCTATATTAGGACTAGACGCTATTGGCTACAATAGCCTGAGGAATAGTTTCTATTTAGAAGCCAAGCATCTACTAAACTGCTAGAGTTTAGATTTCTATCGAGAGAATTGGAGGCGGCTCATGCATCCAAATGGAAGCATTTGAGCATTTCATAGCTGTCGTAGAGAGGTTTCCCATTTCAGCTTCTTTTTTAGACGCTTGGCTGCTAGAGAGACTAAACGCTCAGGCCATAATAGCCAATGATGTTAATTCAGCAGTCTACAATACACCAAACTAAATTAACAGATCTAAAAGTAATGCTATCGTTTTCCATAGGGAACATTATGAAAAGGATAGCACCATTATTAAATCTGTCAATTTAGTTTAGACTGGACGGAGGAATTAACACAATTATGCACCCTTGGGTCAAAGAAGACTTGCATTTTGACTGCAAGCCGATGCAAAATTGCAGTTCAGACTACAACTGCATCGCAACTGACAGACTGCGCAGTTCGCAATGTACCTACCAACCTACCCTACCTACTAGCACTGTACGCTGACTGCACGTGGATGCGCCGTCGATCGGCAGTTGCGATGCATTTATATGTATTATGTCAACATCCAAACGGCAATTTCGCAGTCGGCTTGCAGTCCAAACTCAGACCGCCTGTGGAGACGCTTAATAAAACAAAATTACCTATCATAGTCCGGCTTGCAATAGAGCTTGGCATTTCGTGTGTAGCATGTGTGAGCGAGGGGACAGCCACAGACGCAACAACTGAGGCACTGTTCGTGCCAGGAGAGTTCGCCCACCCTCATCACGTACCGGTCCTGGATCTTCTGTCCACAGCCCTCGCATATTTCGACGAGTTTCTCCCGCTTGATGCTCGCACTCAGCTCTGTGTACAACAAATCTATCATTAATAGCATGTGGTTGGTCCTCTTAATACGCAAGGCCAAAATGTAGGTTTAGCATACATACTGGCCCCGATTCCGTTGTCTTTATCTAAACTAAATTTAGAGTATCTGCATCCTTTTCTTTTTAACAATGCTAAAAAGGGATAGAACGTGAACTTTACATTTATAGACTCTAAATTTAAGTGCTCGCTACAAATTTAAATATTTAGTAGGATCGCGACTGTGCGCTAAAATCACGGGTTGTACCATCTAAAAATTAAATTTAAAACTGTCAAACTGCGTCTGTCCTTTTCATATTACATTTTAGTAAGAAGAGGATTTAAAATTAGGTTGTGCTCAGAATCAGTACCAATGTCAAATTATAGAGAGAGAGCCAGCGCGTGCCAGACTTTCGTTATTTTATAAAAGCTGAAAGTTTCTCTGCGTATTGTCCCCAACACTAAGAGGAATTGTTTGGATCATGGTGGGTTTAGGAGATACCGGGTAGTAAAATCAATTTTTTTTATATTTTCTTCAGAATAATTACAAATCACATCATGCATTGCCACAGACACCCTAAAAGTACCTAATGGAGAAACTTTCAGCTTTTATAAAATAATGAAGATCTAGCACGCGCTGGCTCTTAGTCCACAAGTAGGTATCTGCCCGCGCCAGCGCGTCGATGATTTTTAGGAATTTTCTCGTACAAAAACAATTCAAACGAATTATTTTTGTATGAGGAAGCTAATTCACGCTAGACCGTGCTGAACCCATGCCACGCCAGTGACAAGTCCGGACACAAATTCGGCCAGTCGCTGCACGGTTTTTTCAAAGCGAGCGTTCCGAAATCATCCCTTTTCCCACCTTTGTTTGTTAGAATAAGTTTAGTAGGTAGTAGGTAGGTAAGTCTTATTTTGTTTTATTTTAACTTCGTAGGTGAGCTAAAACATTTTCACGCAAAAACAACACAACAGTTAATTACAATAAAAAGCAATTTGATAATTCGCATATGCAATCATAAATATGTAAAGGTACTTAGGCTATAAGAATTTAAATACATTTTTTTTCTTATTTAGATCCTTTTTTCAAATCTTAGTTATTTAATTATGATACTTTATTATATTTAGGCCTTTTAAATCAAAAGTTATTTTTTTAATTACTCCTAAGTAGGTATGTGACATTACGGTGACAGTGGGATAGTATACGTAGTGGTATCTTATTGGCAATAATGTGATAATGCTATTCTGGTTTCCAATCATAATCTCCAATGACTGAAAAGTCAGCCACGTAACAGTTTTTAGACAAGAATTGTACAATGAACCAAAAGCTTAATTTGCCATAATCCGCTGAAACAAGTTGAATCTGTGTGGTGCAACATGCCGCATTTTGTATTTGTATTGTGTATTTTTGTATTTGTATTTATTTCGATTTAGACTCATTACATGCGCTTACGGAAGTCAGATCGGCATAGAACAATACAATAATAAAATGATTGTACAAAATATGGCATATTATAATCTAGATAATACTAGTTAAAGATGGCATAAAAATTATTAAGTTACCCAAGCACCTTGTCGTAGTTTTGTAATAAAATGTCATAAATGCACTATAAAAAAAGAAAAAGATAGTGCATGTGACATGCACCACCCACCCTCCCATTGATTTTGGATTTAGGTTTTAAAATCCCGTGGGAACTTTTGATTTTACAGGACCAAAAGTAGCCTACCTAAAGTAGAGATGCAAATAAGTAAGTACATTTAAACGCATGATCCTTTAAAAATCCCGTGGAATCACCATGATTTAGGAATGCAAAAGGCTTTACTTGGTAGGTACCTCCAATATCAAGTTATAACCGACTGTTTCTAAATTCCGTCGGTTTGTTGTTGGAAGTTGGAATCCAATTTTTTAATGGAACAATGTTGCAAAGATTCTCTATCGATAAAAAAGAAGCTATACTTACCTACGCAATTTGATAATCAATCAGTCAGTTCAGTAATCTCGGAGATTTCGATGTAAATAGGAAGAAAAACAACGCCTCCTTTTTTGAAAGTTGGTTAAAAAAGTAGCCTATAATTACGCCCTGGTCAATCCTCTACTTGCCTGTGAAAGTCCCGTCAAAATAGGTTCAGCCGTTCAGAAGATTAGCCACTTCACAAGACACTTCAATTTTATTTATTAGTATAGATATAGAAATTAGGTCAAACATGTAAGATAAAAATCCATATAAACATACCTACATACCTACGTATTTGTAGCTATGTGTTCGTTGCTACTTGTTCGTAGCTATAGCAACGGATCACTATGCCTCAGAAAGTATTCGTCTCAACAGCTCCTTAGACGGGAATCTGAAGGGAGGGCCCGCCTCTAGCCCCAGGAAGAGAGGGGGGTGGGGCGTGCCGGGTCGTGGGGGTCACGGGATCAACCAGGGAACAAAATGTCGGCGTAAAACTGCCGTCCTGACTCTTAATCGATGTGAAAATAAGACGAGTTTTAGCCACTATGCCTAAGTATGTACTTTTTTTTTTTTTTTTATGTGTTCCTCCCTTTTTACCTCCGACATGGCGGTCGGAGACTGTTCTAGGTCGGTACTAAGATTGGCTTTTTTTTCTCCATTTGCCTTTCTTATTGCTTTGTTGTAATTGGTGCTACTACACACTAAGTGCAGTGCGTTAGGGATACTACGTTACACTAGGCTTATACTTAGACTATGCTAGTTTTTTTTTTAATAATAATAATCTTATTTTTTTTTTTTTTTTTTGCATCTTTCATAACTCTTTTTTTTTAATGTAATACTAAATGTGTGTATGTAACTTATGCGCAGGTTTTGTGTTTATCTGCATCATTATGATCAATCCATCGCCGGCTCACTACAGAGCAAGGGTCTCTTCTAAGAATGAGAAGGGTTTTGGCCATAGTACTTATATACCTACTACGCTAGATGTGCGGATTGGTAGACTTCACACACCTTATGGAGAACTCTCAGGCATGCAGGTTTCCTCACGATGTTTTCCTTCACCGTTAAAGCAAGTGATATATTTTAATTACTTAAAACGCACATAATTCCGAAAAGTTAGAGATGTGTGCCCGGGATCGAACCCCCGACCTCCGATTAGAAGACGGACGTCCTAACCGCTAGGCTATCACAGCTTTTTTTTAAATCTCTTAATGATCTTTAATTAATTAAATGATCTTTTATTTAAAAAGAAAAGTCTGAGTCAGACTCGCATACAAATTGTTCCGGTACGAATTGTAGTAGGTAAGTAGGTACAAGCTTTAAGTAACACTTCTGAAAGTTAATAATGGGATTTAAATAAACTAATAATTATTTGTTCATGAACACGTTTCAATTATTTTTAGGGTTCCATACCTCAAAAGGAAAAACGGAACCCTTATATTATGATCACTTTGTTGTCTGTCTGTCGGTCTGTCAAGAAACCTACAGGGTACTTCCCGTTGACGTAGAATCATGAAAATTGGCAGGAAGGTGGGTCTTATAGCTGGCATTAGGGGAAAAATCTGAAAACCGTGAATTTTTGCTTACATCGCACCAAAAAAGTTAATTTGTGGTCATACTTAATTATTTTGTGATGTAACCACATACTTACCTATTCACGGTTTTCGGATTTTTTCCTTTATTTGTGCTATAAGAGCTACCTACCTGCCAATTTTCATGATTCTTAGTCACGAGAAGTAATAGGTAACCTAATAGGTTATGATTCCCTTTTCTTGACAGACACGACAGACAGACAACGAAGTGATCCTTTAAAGGTTCCGTCTTCTTTTGAGGTTCGGAACATAAAAAGCATCTTCTGTAAAGATGGAAAGCCGAATAAAAACTAAACGATGAAGCGTCCGGAGATAGAGAGCTAACTATTTCGAAACCTGGTATAAAATATAGGATTAGAATTCTTCCTTTTTAACCGAATTCTTGGAGTTCCGTATCCGAAAGTAGCCAACGTACCCTATTACTAAGCCTACGATGTTCTGTCAGTCCGTCTGTCCGTCCGTCTATCCGTCCGTCTGTCCGTCCGTCTACCTGTCAGCGGTCTGTAGCCTGTACCTATCTCATGAACCATAATTCTAACTCTAAGTCGTGTCTCGTGATCGCGGATTCACACCATTTGTTTGTTTACTTTTTGGCGTGATGTACCTAATAAATAAATAATCTTTATTTTATAAGTTTGTAATAATTTGAATGTGTAAAACATTCAACTTATTACAAATTTATTTACTTCATGTGAACTTATGATTTACAATTACAGTAACAAATGAGAAGGGATGAGTGATTCTAGTTTATCAAACCTAGTGATAAGTGTGTCATATCTTTGTGCTAAAAACTCAACAGAGGATCGGATGTCGTCAACTGTTGTCATCATCATCATCATCATCAACCAATAGACGTCTACAGCTGGACATAGGTCTCTTGTGGGAACTTCTACACGCCACGGTCTTGCACCGCCTGGATCCAGCGGCTCCCTGCGACTCGTCTGATGTCGTCCGTCCACCTAGTGGGGGGTCTTCCAACGCTGCGTCTTCCGGTGCGGGGTGGCCATTCCAGCACCTTGGGACCCCAACGTCTATCGGTTGTACGAACTAAGTATGTGCCCTGCCCATTGCCACTTCAGCTTAGCAACCCGTTGAGCTATGTCAGTTACTCTAGTTCTCCTCCGGATCTCCTCATTCCTGATTTGATCGCTGTTGTAGGTAGGTAGTAGGTACCCACAAAACATCTCGATCTTTTTTCTTGGTGATTTTTAGTTCTAAATCGTCATCACATACTCCGAGCGTTTAAATTTGTTATGGCGGAAAATGTGCATAGTCGGCGCGTTCCGTTTAATGTTTTCAACGCTTAGATCTGATTCGGACGAGCGACGCAGGGGCAAAGTCCTCGGAGCACACGGCGATGCGGCCGCCGCAGTATGGAGCGGTGCGCGAGGCATTACGCAATGTTATAAAAACAGTTGCAATACACGTACTTACGTTCCAATAGACGGACTGAGCGTGCGCGCATGTAGTAAGGTAGCACTTGTTCGAACACAAGTTCAACTTAAGTAGGTATAGTAAGGTTTGCTGACGATCTAGTCATACTCTCGGAAGACCCAAAAGACCTACAATATATGTTAGAGTCGCTTAACCAAGAAAGTATGGCTATGGGACTGGAAGTGAACGAGAGTAAAACTAAGGTAATGACAAACAGCGACCGAATACCAATTGTTATTTGTAGTTCAATAATAGAATATGTCGAAGACTACATATACCTTGGTCACCTGATTTCATTCAAGTCTTGCACAGAAAAAGAAACAAATCGAAGAATAAAAAATACGTGGAACAAATACTGGGCAATGAAAGAAATTTTCAAAGGAAATCTACCGACCAAACTCAAAACAAAAGCTATGGATAAGTACCTGTCTCACACCCTGTCTGACTTATGCCGCACAGACCTGGCCCCTAACTAAGAAAACCTTAGACAAGGTAAGCAAATGCCAAAAAGGAATGGAACAAAAATTGAAAGACAGAGTAAAAAATGTTACCATAAGAAAGAAGACGAAAACAAAAGACGTCGTAAAACACATTCTTCGCTCCAAATGGAAATGGGCAGGCCACATACAAAGAGTTGCGGACGAAAGGTGGTCACATACAGTCACAAACTGGTACCCACGAGACTCAAAACGTAGAAGATGCAAACCTTTCAAAAGATGGAGTGACGACATAGTCAGAGTGGCAGGAAAAACATGGTCGAGAGTAGCTAAAGATAGAAAGAAATGGCTTCTAATGGAGGAGGCTTTTACCGCCCTAGGCGGTCCTTACAATGAAACCCACTATACTAACATAGTTATTTAAGAATAAGAAACATAGTTTACTAACCTACTAATAATTCTTTTATTTTTTATTTTTTGTTAATTATGCACTGTATTAGTAATAAGGAAAATATTGTAAGGAGAAAATAAAGCTATTTTTATATTTTTTATTTTTTATAATCGACTTGTAAAATGCAAAGCCTCTCAGTTTGATAAACGTGTCAATAGATGGCACTGGCGCCTAATATATCACGGAATTGTTCGATTGCCAAGAAACGTATAATAGGATTAGTACATTTTTCTTAGCCAATTAGAATTAAGTTGTACATATTAGTATAAATGTATATATAGATAAGTTAGTAGTACTAATATTACATCACATAACATCACAAATTTAATACTAAATACTGAACATATTGAATTACTACCAACCTAACTTTTTGAAGTGGCCTTGCAGGCCCAAAAATCTGTTTTAAAAATTAAATATATTTATATATATATAAGGTATTTCCTACGTCGATGGCTAGGCTAGTTCCATAACAAGGTACATTCTTAACAAGTGTCCAAAGTGACTATTTAAAATGGCTCTTCTCGAGGTTGTATCTACTATCTATCTAAATATATGTAGATCTACAGTTGCCCTGTTATCGCACCATGGATGGGTGGACGCGATCGATACGGCCCACTGCCTCTGGTAAGGCAAACATTTCAACGAATTTTCACAGTTTTCGTGCTAAAGTTAGATAGGTACACTAAGTTTACCTTTATGTACGTGTAACTTTCACGTCTTTCTTTAAAGAGTAATGCATACCTAGGTACATAGAAACAGATTTTTTATAAGGGAGTCTGGCAGGAGATTGCCATGATACTAAGTGTCTGGCAATGCATGACGTGATTTCTAATAATATTCCAAAGAAAGTATTAAAGAAATACTTTGACGTAAGACTTTTTACACTAAGTATTATTACCTGTTATCTCCCAAAGCCACCATGATCCAAACAAAGATACAAACAAACATTTCTCCCAGTGTTGAGGACAATACGCAGATAAACTTTCAGCTTTTATAAAATAACGTAAATCTAGCACGCGCTAGCTCTTAGTCCATTTTACAAGTGCTTTCGAATCGTCAAAAGAATTTACCACTAGCTCGGAATGCCTTTTTACCAAGTTGTTACTCCATTATTTTTTATTCCATTCTCTTTAATGCAAGTCCAAAAGTAATTTGTGGGAATGAGTTAGTATTTAAACGTTTTATAACAAAATTTCGCAATCTATTTTGGACTTGCCTTTACATACCTAAGTTTAAAAATTTATTAAAAGATGCTCCTGGAAAAAGCATATTACGCAATCGAAGAGTTGTAAATAAATGATAATAGAGCGTTCATTTGACCTGCAGCTCGCTCCAAAATGTGCGGGACTGCAATTCCTTATTGTAGGTAAGTACCTACCTACTTATATCAAATCTTTGAAAAGAGCAACCGCTAAGTTTCTTGCTGGATCTTCTCGGTAGGAAAGGCATTCCGAACCAGTGGTACTTAGATGCATTTGACGATTCAAAAGTAATTATAAAAGTTTAATAATTATTGAGTAGTTTTTTAGGGTTCCGTACCTCAAAAAGGAAAAACGGAACCCTTATAGGATCACTTTGTTGTCTGTCTGTCTGTCTGTCTGTCTGTCAAGAAACCTACAGGGTTCTTCCCGTTGACCTAGAATCGTGAAATTTGGCAGGTAGGTAGATCTTATAGCTGACATTTGGGGAAAAATCTGAAAACCGTGAATTTAGGGTTAGATCACACAAAAAAATTAAATTGTGGTCATGAACTAATAATTAGTATTTTCAACTTGCGAAGTGAGTGACTATATCAAGTGGGGTATCATATGAAAGGTCTTCATCCGTACATTATAAAACAGATTTTTATTTATTTTTATGCATCATAGTTTTTGAATTATCGTGCAAAATGTCGAAAAAATACGACTGTAGTACGGAACCCTCATTGCGCGAGCCTGACTCGGACTTGGCCGGTTTTTTTTATTATGAACTATTTTACATTTTAATATCCTACGTAAATACGTACAACCAACGAGCCAACGATGGGTTGTTCATGATGACCTAGCGCAAATGCGCTAGGTCATCATGAACAACCCATCGTTGGCTCACTACAGAGCACGGGTCTCCTCTTAGAGTGAGACTGAGAATGGCTTGGCCATAGTCCACCACGCTGGCCCTGTGCGAATTGGCAGACTTCACACACCTTTGTGCACATTATGGAGAACTCTCAGCCATGCTGGTTTCCTCACGATGTTTTCCTTCCCCGTTAAAGCAAGTGATATTTAACTACTTAAAACGTTAGAGTTGCACTTGTGAGTTAAAGGTGCGTGCCCGGGATCGAACCCCCGACCTCCTATTAGAAGGCGGACGTCCTAACCACTAGGCTATCACAGCTTATAGCGCTAGGTAGGTACTTAAAGGTTTTACTGGTAGAAAATACCTCTAGGTATTAAGTTCGCATATGGATATATTTTTATGTTTTTGCAATAAAGAATTCAAATGAACAAACTTATTCGTGTGGAATAAAACACAAGGTTTATTTTTATTGTTCACCTGCGGTCCCAGTTAGTATCACTAACATATTGTACCCATTGTATATAACTGAAAAAACTTTTACAAAAAAAATAAAAACCGACTTCAATACCTAGCCCCAAATACTAAAAATTAAAAATAATTAAATTTACTACCGAATATATTATGTAGGGAGCTAAATATAATTCTATAATAATATTTTTTGGAGCCGGTGCCAATTAGCTTATTAGCTGCGCGAATCGTCTACCTATCTATACCTACTTCATATTTTTATGAGACTCCACAATGGCACCTCATTGGCACTGACCCTAAAAAATATTTTTAAAGAACATTATTAACTCTTGTTTACCCACCTACATAATATATTCGGTAATACCTACATACATTAAATTATTTTTTATTAGATCAGAAACAATTTAGAAATAATACATTCCCAAATTTGCCCCTGCCGGGAATCGAATCAATTTTCAGGGTTCCGTACCTCAAAAGATAAAACGGAACCCTTATAGGTTCACTTCGTTGTCTGTCTGTGTCTGTCTGTCTGTCCATCTGTCAAGAAACCTACAGGGTACCTACCTACTTCCCGTTGATCTAGAATCATGAAAGGCAGGTAGGTACTAGGTAGGTCTTATAGCAGACATTAGGGGAAAAATCTGAAAGCCGTGAATTTATGGTTAAATCATACAAAAAAATTAAATTGTGGTCAATTTCTTTAAAAAAAGATAGCTATATCAAGTGGAGCATGATATGAAAATGGCCTTCACTTGTGCATTCTCAAACATATTTTTATTTATTTTTATGCATCATAGTTTTTGAATTATCGTGCAAAACGTCGAAAAAATATGACTGTAGTACGGAACCCTCGTTGCGCGAGCCTAACTCGCACTTGGCCGGTTTTTAACAATAACCTAACAGTCCGCAAAGGTATGTTAAGTCTGACAATCTGCACTGGGCCAGCGTGGCAGACTATGGCTGCATTCTCGTGGTGCGCATGTTAGGCGTGCTGTGCACACTGCACATTACACAATAGATAGGTAGATCGTGATCGATCAGTCTCCATATTTCGTATTTTGTTATAAGTAGTTTGAGGAGAGTCGGCCGCACTCCCCGCTTCCAAAAATTATCTATATTTACTGGTTTATCTCTTGGCTAAGTCCTCTTTACAGTGGACCCAACCGCAGTGCAATGGGAGGGCATCACATAGGAACCATAATCGAGAAACGAACGGCTACACGTTTTATACTTTAAGAATCAGCAGTACACTAACGCGCCATACAGTACCAGTGGCGCCATCTAGTTTGAATATGAAAATTTTTATATGTATTTTGAAATCCCTACCCTCGCCGGACATCTGCGCGAGGGGGAGGAAGACGTACTGTTGTCACTTTACGCTGACGACAGTGCGTATCTTGCATTGTCCTATCACCAAATTGTTGCTACTAATTGCATGCAACGCCTGTTGAACCTGCTTCCTGAATGGCTGGACAAATTAAGAATGGCTGTCAACGTGGGGAAAACGGCAGCCATTCTGTTCGGCGTACGGAAGCCGCTCGTCAGCTCCAATTTCGAGGCCAGGGCATAGAGTGGCAGACTTCGGTGTGCTACTTGGGGTGCCGCATCGACTGTAACCTAAACATGGTTCCTACGATGGATCACGCCGTGAACCACGCAAAGGCGGCCACGTCGATGCTGTACCAGGTCCTCCCCTCAAGACTATCACCGAAGACCAAACTCCGTATCTACGGAGCCTATGTCCGCTCACGCCTGACGTATGCGGCACCTGCGTGGTACGCTCTTTGTTCAGCTTAACAGAAGCGCCGGCTACAGGTTCAACAGAACAAGTGCCTGCGCCTGATTGTTGGAGCTCCGAGGTACGTCAGAAACTGCGTCATTCATCGGGACACCAAGACGCCCACCGTAGAGCGGTCACCCACACCAGCGCAACGTGCTGATGAAGATGACGACGACACAAGCTTTACCGGCTTTGACAATACCCATGTGCACAACGACGAGCCTACCGCCTACAGTACGGGCGCCCAGGACCCAACACACAACCGAGACCTCGAGGCGCTAGGCCAAGAAGGCAGGCCTTAGCCGACAACGGCTCAAAGGACGTTACCGGGGAAGCGTACTTCCCCGCGCCACACCCGGGCAAGGAGGCCATGCCTGGAGGCTCGTACCCCCGTCTTGGCTTGGCCTAGGTCAAACGGAGAAGACCCCGCTGCATTAATTACCTACCACTTAAATATCTCTCTCTCAGTGATTGGAATTTGGCTGTTACAAACGGCTTAAAGAGCAAATTAAAAAAAACAGAACGTCGAGGTCGCGGGTTTCACCTATGTACGCGATGCCCTGCACACCCGCATGTCACCCGCATGCGCTCGCACGCATCGGGTTAGCGCGGGGGCTGTGCGGGTATGCGGGGCGTCCCCATCCCGATTGCTATCTCGAAATGTCGCGGATTATAGGTAGGTACCTACCTACCTAAGTACATGAATATGTAGAACAGAAGTTTATCGTAAACAAATTAGATGATAAACAGAGTAAAGTGTCAAAATTGAAGACGATTTTTATTTATTTAACACTAGCTGATGCCCGCGACTTCGTTCGCGTGGATTTAGATTCTTTTAAAATCCCATTGGAACTATCTCTATGTAGGTATACCTACATATATAAAAATGAATCGCTAAATGTGTTGCTGATCGCAAATCTCGAGAACAGCTGAACCGATTTCGCTAATTCTTTTTTTATAATATTCCTTGAAGTACCTACGAGGATGGTTCTTACGGAGAGAAAAATTTAAAAAATTTGAATCGACTGTTAGGCGGTACGAAGTTCGCCCGGGCAGCTAGTTGATAATAAGTGATATCTGACAGATGTCCATTCAGGATTAACCCGAGAACTCCTCACTCTAGTTCACTCTGGTGCGGATGAAAAACGGGCGCTATTCTATGAATTTTATATGAACATCGAGTTGCGTTGTTCATATAAGTCTACGTCCTACAAAGATTACCGCAGCGCCAACTTTGAGTCTAGAGGAAACTAGAGTTCTAACTTTGTTGAAATGTTAACTGAATCCGTTGTCTGCAGTTTCACTACAACTCTAATTATAGGACTTCACTCTAAATTTAAGATCCAGATCGTTGTGAGGAATATAGTAGGTACCTACCTACCTATAGTTCGCGAGAGGTCAAGATGACTATCGGGGTATGCGGCGGGGGGACGCACTGTAACTAAGTAGTAAGAAAGTAGCTTACAGTAGAGTAGGTAACTGTAAGTAAGAGGTGGTATACCAGAAATGTTTTTCAGCTAAGTAGGTACCTACCTATTGTTTTTCATGTTCAAGACGGTTTCTTGAAAAAAATTGAGTTCTTAAAAATATTAGATACCTATCTAGGTATTATGCTATTCCAACCGATTTGAGCACAGTTTATTTTATTAATTTCTTCGATAGACATTCTAAATACCTGCTAAAACCTAAATCCACGCGGATATAATATAATCGCGGGCATTGTCATGAATTTCAAGTCCTAGATGTTTGAGTCGAATTTTAAATCGTAAAGCTCATTTATTTGGACGATTGAAATTCTCATATCTATTGGGTTTCTTAATAATATTTTATTTGTACGTAAGTAGATATATTATATATAAGTATTGCAAGTATGGGAGACTTATCTAGGTTTATTCAAATGTAAGTAAGTAGGCTGTAGGCAAACCCCTTAAAAAAATAAAAACAAACTTATCCTACTACTTACCTTATCACTTGTTCTAGGCTGTAGCGTAGATATAAGTATCTCGAGTTATTAACTAGGTATGTAGGTACCTACATCTACCAGACCACAAGGAAAACTCTTGTAAGTATTAGTAGAAACATCAACAAATCAAACTCTACTAAGTATCGTCTGACTGATTTTTTAAAAATTTCTAAGTATTGGAATGAAATGTTAGATATCGGTTATCTGGGTAGGTAGGCGATAGGTAGATATTGTTATAAAGTTTCGAAATTGAAATATAAAAGTGTCAGTAAATTTCATTCGCTAGTTGCAAAAATAAAGAATAAGTAAGTAAGTATAAAATATATTCTGAGATCGGGTACTGACCTGTCCTCCCGGCGCAAGAGAGCGGAGGCTGCATGCTCTCCGGCATTAATCCCGAATTGATGTTCGTATAAAACTCCAGCATTTTTTTCATATAAATTACCTCACGGACACTTCACCGAGGCGATCTATGCGCCTGTCGACCATACAATGGCGAAGAGAGCTAGTGACGACCCCTAGCGGGTCATACCAAACGAATTTCCCCTCCAGCCGGCCCGCCAATCGCGCTGGCCTGTACCAAAAGCCCCGCCTTCCTCGCCCGTAAGACAACCTACGTATTATACAGATCAAAGCTATGATATTTTCCCGCCCGACACGTTACCAAATTGTATTTTTTCATTCATTTACTGGAAACTGGAAAAATGTCGGCGTCCCACCACTGCACCGTTTCAATACGCGGCCGCTAACATGAACTGTGCAGTTTTTCCCAAATTGAACTTTTAATAAAAACAGATGTTCTGGTTTTATTCTCTAGGTACCTAGGTATACGCGTTATACCGCGTTTAGCAAAAGCTTAGTGAGAGCTCTATCATTGGAATCCTACCGCGTTTGCCTGTTTCGCGTAGGTGCCTATCTAGGTAGGTACTTACCTGCCTAACCTAGATTGAATAAGTATTTTACGGTGTATCTTTGCTTTCGTTTTATTTTAATAAATAAGTATTCGTGCTTTACCTAAGTGCTTTAGAAGCCAGAATACCTATTCTAATTCCACTTTTGATCTACCTAGGTACCTACACCGACTGTGCAGGTTTTTCTCAAATAAAGACAGATGTCAGAACATCTGGAAAAAACTGTTTTTTTCTGAAATTGAACTTTTCATAAAAAACTGATGTTCTGGTTTTTTTCTGAAATTGAAATTTTAATAAAAACTGATCTTCTGGTTTTCCGTAGTTAAACTTTTCATAAAAAAAGTTGTTCTGGTATTTTTCGAATTATCTATCTATTACTTACTTACTTAGTACCAAGTCTAGTGAAAGTTTAGTGAAAGCTCTAACATTTTGTGATCCTACCGGTTGTCTTACTTATATCTACGCGTAGCTACATATACCTATCTAACTACCTACTTACCTATGTATAGATTGGATATTTTAGCGAATCTGCACTTGGGATTTCGTTTGTACTTTGATAAACGTAAACTAATTGAAAAATCCTATTACAATGTAAAGGATTATTTAAATGATAAGCAAGCTTGGGAATGAGTTGCTTAACGACTTTGTGATAAGTAGTTCTAATAAGTTTCAATAATTTTGTAAAGTGGTGATACCTAATAAAAAGAATACCCAGCTGAGTTTGTTGTGGGCTCTTCTCAGACCTGGGCGCGTTTGGAACCCTCGTAGCTTTAGTTTTAAGTTTGCGTTATAATTATCACCACTATATTATCTTACAAATCTAACACTATACCAGACAATCAATAAGAGTAATTTATTACCTATTTTGAATAAATCATTTGACTTGACTTGAATGCCCTTTTATCAAACTTTTGTGCTTTAGAAGCCAGAATATTCTAATTCCAGCTTTTGTTTTTCTTTCTAAACTGTGCAGTTTTTTCCGGAATTGGACTTGATAAAAACAGATGTTCTGGTTTTGGCTCTAGATAGGTAGACCTACCTACCTAGGTAAACATTTTAGGTATATCTAGGTACCTATCATCGGAAGTAGGTAGGTTAAAGCTCAAGTTCCTACCACTAGCGCTGTAATCTTTTAACAAAGCAAGTAGCATACCTATCTCTAAACTTTTAAAACTTGTTTAAAGGCAAGTCTGATTGGAGTGGAGTCTCAAGTGGAATTTAATTACAAGATTTTACACTAATTCCCACAAATGACTTTCCAATTTTCCTGAGGCGGAGCATAGACTGTCGCAAGTTTGCTTACCGCATGCGAATGCATCGGTGTGTACAGGCGTATAATTTTTTCTAGCCAATTTTTTACGTGAGATGAACCAGTAGGATCTACTTATTAAGGTATTGTTCACTATTTTGAAGATCCTTTTTTGAAGTCGGTAAAAATGTGGTAGTTCGAGAGCTATCTTGCTGGGTTCATTGTGGCTCAAGTGGGCCAATTCTGCCATTGAACGAACTTCCACCACCAGCGCCCATCCGTCATGTAAACATCGCTGATGTGGGTACCAAATACTATACTATTGGATATGGTAAATGAAAGAAAATTAACTTTTTTAAATAAATATTTTATATAAAATTATGTATTAAATTTTTATTAAATTAAAAAAATATATAGCAATATTCAGTGTGATTAATATACCTACCTAAACTTAAATCGAAATGAAA
Source organism: Maniola hyperantus (assembly GCF_902806685.2). Lineage (NCBI taxonomy): Eukaryota > Metazoa > Arthropoda > Insecta > Lepidoptera > Nymphalidae > Maniola > Maniola hyperantus. The sequence continues at coordinate 2,629,537 of NC_048564.1, forward strand.
ACCAAAAATTAAATAAAAAATCTAGAACCTACTTAATTGAAACCACCACAGTGAGGTTAACCAATATGCCGGCAGCATTGGATGGCCAAGCTAATCGTTATTTATCCAAGGTAGATATACCTAATAATGCCTTCTTTGGTCCCCAGTCGATACGATAATCCTTTTTGAAAATTCCTCTAAAAGAATTAATTACCTACTAATTTTACAATTAACATCTTATACTTACCTACATATCTACGTCTATGATAATATTTAAGAAAATTAGCAAAAATAAATCTAAGTAGGTACTTACTTTTAAAATAATCAGGTACAAACTACCTTCTTCGTTGGATTTAGATTTCGAAAATCATGTTTAAATTTCCTTTCACATTTTTCATAAAATGGATTCCATAACAAAACTTAATCGATTTCAAAGTTCTAATAATAGTTTAATACCCACCTACTAATGGTCTAAAAACAGCATTTTAAAAAGTCAAAGTCAAGTATTCTGAATTTAAAGTCTAGACGCACCGTAATCGCCACATCCATCTCTTCATACATGCATTAAATTTACATGGAATTATTATTGTGTTTTCATTTATAGGATTGAATGAATGAATGAATAGCACTGCATGCGTTTGGGCCCTTTGTGTCAGCTTACCACTTGAAGCTGTATGGTGGGATGAACAAGGAAAAAGCTGTGGACGGGTTACCATTGGGTTTTGTTACGAAATACCTACGGTAATACAAGCCCTATTTACGTTTTAAAACTCATCGACGCGTGAGGGTTAACGATTATCGGGCGAATATTTTTTATTGCTCTTCGAAATATTCGTTGAGTTAACAGACCATAGAGAGGCAAACTATCTAGGTAATAAAATTGTATGGAAGTAAGAAGTAATCCATACTAATATTATAAATGCGAAAGTGTCTGTCTGTCTGTCTGCTAGCTTTTCACGGGCCATCCGTTCAACCGATTTTGACGAAATCTGGTACAGAGATAGCTTGCATCCCAGGGAAGGACATAGGCTACTTCTTATCCCGGAAAATCAAAGAGTTCCCACGAGATTTTTAAAACCAAACTCCACGCGGGCGAAGTCACGGGCATCATCTAGTGATTTTATAAAATTGTAATCATAAGAACGACTCGATAATTAGTATAACAATTAAGTAAAAATAATTATGTTTGTCACTATTATTATTATTGTTATAATACCTACCTATCCTAAATAGGTAGGTGGAAGTTGCGTAATGCGATATTATTTTTGAATTTGTAGAATATCCAAAGCACGACTATAATGGCAACCCCCTGCTAGATACCCTTAGTTAGTTTAAGGGTGTCTGGCAAGGGGTTTCCACGACACTAAGTGTCTGGCATTGCTTGACGTGATTTCTAATATTATTTCCGAAGGAAATATAAAAAAATATTACTTTATAATTTGACGTAAGATGCACCTTTCTTACCTGTTATCTCCCAAAGCCACCATGATCCAAATTCCAAACAAACGTTCCTACCAGTGTTGGGAACAATACGCAGAGAAATTTACAGCTTTTATAAAATAACGAAGGTCTGGCACGCGCTGGCTCTCTCTTTATCTTTTCTATACTAAGTAATGTCTATTATAAAGATGAAAATTTTGTAAGTTTAGATTTAAAAAAAACCGGCCAAGTGCGTGGCGGGCCACGCGCAGTGTAGGGTTCCGTAGTCACAATCCTCGAAAAACAGATGTAACTCTTTAACCTAAGAACCCTACTTAGCCATGATAGTTTTCCTTAAAATTGATTATTGTATATACTACTGCTGTGAATTTTTTCACGTTCCTATATACTACAATTTGGCTGATAGAGGGGGGAGACACTTGACTCTAATAAAAATTAACACTTTAAAACATCATATTTTACAAACGGATCTAGTAATCAAAAAATGATGTTCCCAGACCCACAATATTTTTAAAAGACCTATTCAACGGTACCACACACTATGGGGTAGACGAGAAAAAAAAGTTCATTCCCACTTTGCATGTAGGGGAGCTACCATAAAAAAAATATTTATCAAAATTTTATTTCACCACTTTGTCGGCGTGATTAATATTTATACCCATGCCAAATTACAGATTTCTAGCACTAATAGTCTCTGAGATTAACCGAGGGCGGACGGACAGACAGACGGACGGACATGGCGAAACTATAAGGGTTCCTTGTTTACTACGGAACCCTAAAAACCTCCTTTTTGGAAGTCAGTAAAAAAAAGATTTTTTCCTCATCTTTCTTCTCTACATACCTACCTACCTATCCAAAGTCGTGATGATGGATGATGATGCTGATGATAGAAACGTTGCAATAAAATTTTAGTTTCCAGTCCTTCACATATACTCGTAGGTATTTCAATAGTGGTTAAAATTTTATCGAGTCAATGAACTGTTAAATAATATCTACTTATTAAATGCATTTGCGGTACATATTTGAACAGATGACCTGCTACAAATAAGTAGGTACAAGTAATTTTACCGAGCCTTATATTGAATCTATCGGTAAAATAATTGACCGACCAAAGTACAATTTCTTTTATTTTTTCTTAAGATTGACGAAATGGGGGTATTTCAGAACTCTGTGGTTCCTCCGCCCATAGCCAAATTGCCTGCGTGACAATAGCTCTCTCCATCGCTCGCTGAGGCTCTTAGGTTGAGATCTATAGAGCGCACTCTGACTTAGCTTATACTTAAGACAGTGTTAAAACGAGACAGAGCTCTCTCACATAAATCTGTCTTGTTTTAACTCAATCTTAAATTTGAGCAAAGTCAAAGTGCGCTCTATAGATCTCACCCTTAGTTAGAGACACCTAGATAACATAAAGTGATCCCAGATTATTTATTCTTTCCATGGCTTCCATGGCAATAAAGATAGAGCTATGTTTTAAAAACAGGTGGAATTTAATTTACCATTGGGTGGGACAAGCTTCACGTCAATAAATGCTGGCTACACACGTGCCACCGACACGGATGATCTCCATCATATACACCTGACAATCAGATTTAGACCTTAGCTAATATTAAATAGAGTCTATTTATACTAGAACGTGGAGAATCTTATGCGAAAAGGGACCGGCTTACCCCTGCTGCAAACATAGCTATGTCTTTTGTATAGAGCAGACAGTGATAGACAGAACAAATCGTTGGAAGCTTTTCTAATGAAGATAAGTTGCACGTTTTCAACTTCGTTTTTATCTTCACTATTCTTTTCTGAGAATCGCAAAACAGCGAAAACCCGTTATCATTTAGCATTCACGGTTAAAATCCAATCCAGTTACATTTGTTGTAGGTAGGTACAAACTGAACACCTTGTAGAGAACTATTTCCCTTTTTAAAAAAAAACATAGCGAGGAACTGAGCAGGCAGATTACCCGATGTAAAGTAATAATTACCACCACCCATGAAAATTTGCAGCAACAGAGGAATACAATGCTTGACAGGTGAATTTTTTATTGAAAGGGCCGTCCCTTGAAAGGGCTTCACAATAAAACTTTTTGTAAACTACATGTTTGTTAAGAAGATAATAAAGATTATTATAGATTAAGATTAAAAAATAACCCATCTATAAATCTAGTGGGACACCGCTGAAAATACTTAGTTTGCATGTGCGTGGAAAAAAAGATCTGGCAAAACGGGTGGTTGAACTGCACCAGGAACCAACTGGAAACTAGGAAATACGGCTTTCCTGTTACATCCATACCTAACATAAGGAGAAAATAGGCGAGTGTATCTCATTATTAAGTACTAGATGATGCCCGCGACTTCGTCCTCGTGGATTTAGGTTTTAAAAAATCCCATAGGAACTCTCTGATTTTCCGGGATAATAAGTAGCCTATGTCCTTCTCCGGGATCCAAGCTATCTTTGGGTCGGTAAAATCGGTTGAACGAATGGGCCGTGAAAGGCTAGCAGACAGACAATCAGACAGACACACTTTTGCATTTATAATAATTTATAATATTAGTATGGGATGGATTTTCCATCAATCATGACTGAAGACAAATCTTGCATCCATAGGTAATATTTTGCCTCTCAGAGTCACCGTATGTGTAGGCAGATATATCAAAATTCACCCTCACTTTAGTCTACGTAAAGCTAAGCAGGGAGTTTGAACGATAGTCTAAAAGGCAGCATCGGCTTACGGACATCACTGCATGCTGTTCTGTACATAAATCTTAATTAAATAATATCCCCGATGCATATTTTTATATATTCTCTCTGCTTCGTTTTACTCACTGCTGAGAATCGTGTTCCCTTCCATTAACGAGGTTGGAGGCGACCTAGGTATAGGGTTAGGTTAGGTTTATGTACGTTACGTTAGGCTAGTGGTTTTCACGCATCGACATAGTTTTCACGTGTGATAATTGAGAATTACAATGATTGTAAATGAAGGTAGCTCATGTCATTTGATAATACAAGAATATCGTAAGTTCAAATACAAGCGGCCTGATTAATTTAGGGAAAGACGTATCCTGACTTGTTTGATAAGTTGTTTGAAGTACTGAGAACTATTTGTAAAGAACATGGATTAGTACCTACTGATTAATTACTACATTCTGATGTCGGCTAAGGATCAATAATAATTAGGTATCGGCCATCTATTCTATATTAACACGTTACCGCCAAGACGAGCCAAACTAAAGGGGGCGGGGCACTTTTATGGAAGCTTTTCGTCGTATTTCCGAATCGTCAGAACTTCGGTCCATATAAGGTTAGAAAGCTGAATTTTTAGGGTTACGTACCTCAAAAGGAAAATCGGAACCCTTATAGGATCACTTTGTTGTCTGTCTGTCTGTCTGTCTGTCCGTCTGTCTGTCAAGAAACCTACAGGGTACTTCCTGTTGACCTAGAATCGTGAAATTTGGCAGGTAGGGAGATCTTATAGCTGACATTTGGGGAAAAATCTAAAAACCGTGAATTTAGGGTTAGATCACACAAAAAAAAAATTGTGGTCATGAACTAATAATTAGTATTTTCAACTTTCGAAGTGAGTGACTATATCAAGTGGGGTATCATATGAAAGGTCTTCACCTGTACATTCTAAAACAGATTTTTATTTATTTTTATGCATCATAGTTTTTGAATTATCGTGCAAAATGTCGAAAAAAATACGACTGTAGTATAGGGAACCCTCATTGCGCGAGCCTGACTCGCACTTGACCGGTTTTTTAGGATAAAATGTCCTCAACAGCTCTATCTACCTTCTAGTTCTAATGTTTAGATTTATTGATATATGAAATACGGCGATTGCGTGATTCACTGATGATCATCAAAACCTCTAGGGTACTTCCTGAAGTCCTAAAAGCCTAAAATTTGATATGTAACTCTTAAGTTTAACGGTTTATATAGGTACTATAAGAACTTTCTGAACATCTAAATATATAAAAGGAAAAGGTGACTGAATGACTGACTGACTGATCTATCAATGCACAGCTCAAACTATTGGACGGATCGGGATGAAATTTGGCATGCAGATAACTACTATGCCGTAGGCATCCGCTAAGAAAGGATTATTGAAAATTTAACCGCTAAGGCGGTGAAATAGGGGTTTGAAATTTGTGTAGTCCACGCGGACGAAGTCGCGAGCATAAGCTAGTCTTGTTAATAAAATTGGCATGTCGGTGACGAGACCATAAAGTTTGTACCCGTTTCAAAATCACCCAACGCGCCTATAAGATCACTACAAAAGTATTCTCGATAACTAAGCAAAAAAAATTTTAAATCTTTATTAATACATCAACTGTTTACAATTTTAAAATTCAAATAGCCAGCTATAAGTTACAAAGCGCGACCAACCAGCCGTCATTAAATACAAATAAAAGTCAACTCGGATGGAAACATTTAATCATCGTGTGATGCGGAGGGCGGGCGGAGCCGCGGCGTTTGCTTGTGTAATCCGAGGGGAGCCGGCGTGACGCGAAAGTTATGGCATACTAGCTAATGCCCGCGACTTCGTACGTGTGGATTTAGGTTTTTAAAAATCCTCTGGGAACTCTTTGATTAGGTATCAGGGATAAAAAGTAGCCAATGTCACAAAAAATATCCTATATTTTGCAAAAGTTCACGATATATTGCAAAAAAAACATCTGACTGACGCTAGAGGTCAAGAAACGTTGCGTAAGTAGGCCATTCGGAGTCAATGCCACGTCATAGGTGGGGCACTGACCCCAGTTGTGAACGCTATATTTTGCGGGTTTGAAAAATACTAAATCAGTAAAACTACATAATGAGGCAAATGTTTATTGGTATTGGATTGTGTTTAGATAGTATAACAATAACGCTAAGTTTTTGCTAGCGTTCTGGTTACACCCTGTATAGGATATAGGTACTAAAGTAGATAAGCCTACCTATGCAAACCCGACGCTAGTGAGTTAAAATCTACGGGTGCCAGCCAGGTAACCTTCAAGTGTGCCTGGGTGCTGCAGCTGGTCCCTTCTGGATACGTCCGAGGGGAAGAGCATATTCGGGCCGGGACACCCCGGTAACATAGCTAATAATCTCTCTTCGGGGATACTGTTGGCTATGGCTAATGACCTGGCAGGGGGGGAGGTTTCTCCGCGTGTCCCTCTGACTAGCAGAGGGCACAGTGGACGAGGCGGAGGATGGGATGCAGGCGACGTGCGCGGAGTCTGCAGTTGTCGCCCGTTGGGTCCCCAGGTCGGGAGGCGCACGCACTTCGCTGGTGCGCCTCGGACGTGCGGTATGGGGACCTCGTGAGCGGGGTCCCAGGTGGAGGGTCCGCCTCGGCGAATGTCACTGGCTAGGTCGCGGTGGATTGCTTCGTTCTTCCCGTGACCCAGTCGCCAGGCGACGCGCAGGAGCGCCGCTGGGGTTTAGTGGGTATTCCGGTCGCCTCTCAGCCGGCGAGTCCCACATACCTTCCCTTCAGTTGGTTGTCTGGCTGGCTTTCAGGAGGGAGGGATGCGTGAATGCATTTCCTAGCGATAAAAAAGGTAGGTTAAAACCTCATTTAACCTCAGGACGAAAATTCGTGCTGCATTCGAAAATACAGCATGAATTTTCGCCCTGCCTGGATCAAATAAAGTTAACAAAAAAAATGACTGATGTTTTTGAGTTCAATCACAAAACGTCCGTTCAACGTATTAGTAGGTACGTAAAATGTAGAAGAAAAAAAATTTTCTGTTGATCTACCGACAGATGAGTTTTCACGTTTATTTTATGCTTCGTTTTTCCGTTTTATCAAAAGGAACTTCTGAAATAACATTTTTAAAGCGTTGAATTTTATTTTGTTTGTAATCCTCATGATCCAGCCATCACCAGCCCATGTCTCCTCTCAAAATGAGAAGGGTTTAGGCCATAGTCTACCACGCTGAGAGTGACTCAAAAGTAAAAATGTGGTATGGACTATGGTAAATACAGTTGACGCGTTTATTCAATTGCCAAGTTTTCATGTTTTGACAGTACAGAAAATCAGTATGGAAAATCCGTAAAACTAATTCCTCTAGGTTATCCAAAGATTGAAAATCAGCATAAATAACATAGCCACTTACGTCCATATTCAATCTATCTTCTAATCTGTAGTTTTTGTAATTTATAGAAAACTTTGTATTCCTTTTTGACAAGTATAACAAAGTTGCTAAGTAACTTATCTATAGACTACAGATAGATTGGATTTTGAAAACGGACGTAAGATAACTAAGGAAATGGAATAGGTCTGCAAGGTTGACGTGAGAGTTTCCAATAGGTATCAGTACCCTTATTATCAGTACCGTTATCAGTACCTACCCTTATTATAAATGCGAAAGTATATTGGTTTGTTGGTTTATTAGTTTGTTGGTTTGTTGGTTTGTCCTTCAATCACGTCGCAACGGTGCAACGGATTGACGTGATTTTTGTATGGGTATAGATAAAGACCTGGAGAGTGAAATATGCTACTTTTTATCCCGGAAAATTAAAGAGTTCCCACGGGATTTTTAAAAACCTAATTCCACATGGACGAAATCGCGGGCATCAGCTAGTGTACCCATATTGGAAACTATCTCAAACAAAAAACAGGTAACATTATTTGTACCGGGGGCCAATAATACCTAATATACAACTTGACAGACGGTTAACGCTTCCAAATGAAAAGGGCGGGTAGATTTTAGTTAAATCGCGCCACGCGCCTGCCTCGTGCCGACCCGCCGGGGTAGTTTACAAAGCCTACGAATAAATATCTCATTTTTGGTCACGAGTATTTAGTGATTTAATCTTGGACTTGCGAGACCACCCGCGTCTCTTTTCCGAGTCGTATGTTCAAAAATCAACTATTTTTAAAGTTCTCCGTATCTCCAGAAAAAAATAAAAACCAGCCAAGAGCGAGTCAGACTCGCGCACCGAGGGTTCCGTACTACAGTCGTATTTTTTCGACATTTTGCATGATAAATCAAAAACTATTATGCGTAAAAATAAATAAAAATCTGTTTTAGATTGAACAGGTAGGTAAAGTCCTTTCATATGATACCTCACTTGGTAAAGTAATCTTACTTTGAAGTTGAAAATTTTAATGATTTGTTCATGAACACATTTTAATATTTTTTTTGTGATGTACCTAACCACAAATTCACAATTTTCGGATTTTTCCCCTTTAGTGTGCTATACCTACCAAATCTACCAAATTTCATGGTTCTAGGTCAACGGGAAGTACCCTATAGGTTTCTTGACAGACAGACAGACAACAAAGTGATCCTATAAGGGTTCCGTTTTTCCTTTTGAGGCACAGAACCCTAAAAAAGGAACCTTTCTAGAACTTCTTTGTCTGTCCGTCTGTCGTGTCTGCCAAGACCCCTAAACCTACATATAGGGTAGGTACTTCCCGTTGATCTGGTATCATGTTTGTACGTAGCTGTTTTATAGCACAAGTAAAGGGAAAAATCTGAACAGTGAATTTGTCGTTAGGTACATCACGAAAAAATTAAAAAGTGTTATTTATTGTACGATGATGATGATGACGTATGGCGCTGAGACGTGGACACTGACATTTGGCCTTGTCCACAAGTTCAAAGTCGCTCAGCGTGTTATGGAGCGGGCTATGTTGGGTATCTCTCTGAGGGACAAAATCCGTAACGAGGAAATACGTAGAAGAACCAGAGTGACCGACATAGCCCAACGAATTAGCCAGCTGAAGTGGCAGTGGGCAGGCCACGTCTGCCGCAGAACCGATGCCCGATGGGGCAGACGTGTTCTGGAGTGGAGACCGCGTATCAGCAAAAGCAGTGTGGGACGACCTCCAACCCGCTGGACTGACGACCTTAAGAAGATAGCGGGAAGTGGGTGGATGAGGAAGGCGGAGGATCGTGTGTGGTGGCGTGCACTTGGGAAGGCCTATGTCCAGCAGTGGACGCAAACAGGCTGATTGATTGATTGATTTATTTATTTATTGTACGATGATACAGAACCCTTCGTGTGCGACCGGTTGCTAAAATTTGATCTGTTCAAACGCCGCCATTTTACGCGGGCTATGAATGACGTCACGATTCACGTCAGTCACCTGCCACGTGACAGTATTAAGTACTATAGGATACGGTTAGGCGTTCCGTTCCGTTTCGACCAATAGTAATGCGTTTCGGAAATGTAAATTCCGCTCACTTATTTTGCACTTTTTAATTAATAATACATGCAATTAAAAATGATATACATAAAAAAAATTATGCTTGCGATTTAATGTCAGGACAATAAAGACTCTGGGAGGAAAAACACACGCATATTCCTTATGTTGGAAGACAGCGTTGGAAGACTAGGTGGACGGACGACATCAGACGAGTCGCAGGGAGCCTCTGGATTCAGGCGGCGCAAGACCGTGGCGTGTGGAAGTCTCTACAAGAGACCTATGTCCAGTAGTGGACGTCTATTCGCTGATGATGATGATGATTCCTTACATTGTCAGAATACAAAAGACTTTCCTACCAAAGCACCATTCAAACACAGTCGACGTATAAAGATCATCGGAAATGAATTGAGGAAACCTTAAATAAAAGTAACCCTTTAACAGCGCGAGCAATTTGTATTCCGAAACGATCAATCGATCGGGGGTCGAGAGTGCCGTGAGGGGGCCTCTCCAATCGCTATTACGTAGCTTTCACCCGGGTATACCGGCCGGGCACGATGTGTCCATGCAAATACGGCTAATTACTACGTATTACAAAACAAAGTCAGTCCACTGAGTTTGTCTAATTTAATCTACTTACCTACATACATATCACCTTTCCTCCAATTCGAGGCACGTTTATTATGCAACCTACATAGATTTGTTTAGAAGTTTTTACATATTACACGCTTTTAATTAATGGACAAGTCTTTTTATTATGTAGGCAGGTATTGAAGGTTTATCATAATATGTTATTATGTACCTACTAGCTGATGCCCGCGACTTGTACGCGTGGACTTAGGTTTTTGAATATCCCGTGGGAACTCTTTGATTTTCCGTGATAAAAAGTAGCCTATGCCTCCAGGTCTTAAACTATACCCATGCAAAAATCACGTCGATTCGTTGCTCCGTTGCGACGTGATTGAAGGACAAACCAACAAACCAACAAACCGACAAACCAATAAACCAACAAACAAACACACTTTCGCATTTATAATAGGGGTACTGATTATATCGGGTTTCTACTTCCTGTCTTTAAATATATACCTACCTAGTTCTTTGTTATTTCTATTAGTACCTACCTACGTTTATATTATAGCTAGCTTATGCTCGCGACTTCGTCCGTGTGGACTACACAAATTTCAAGCTACTATTCACCCCTTAGGGGTTGAACTTTCAAAATCCTTTCATAGCGGATGCCTACGTCATAATAGCTATCTGCATGCCAAATTTCAGTCCAATCCGTCCAGTAGTTTGAGCTCTGCGTTGATAGATCAGTCAGTCAGTCAATCAATCACCTTTTCCTTTTATATACTTAGACTAATAGTACCTACTTACTCGTGGGTGGGCGGACCAGTTCGGGCGAGCGCGGGTGACGTGCAAGTATGCGAGGCGGGCGTCCCCCTCGCCTCATACCCCGATTGCCATCTCGAACTGTCACGTACTGTACCTATATTTTACGCATACTCGCAACATTATTGTAAACAATGTGAATATCATCAATAACAAATACTAGCCTTAATACTAATCGATTTTACTATCAATCTCAGTTGGTCAATCATACTGCGCGTGTGGGGATTTTTCCCGGTAGGATTTTAAAATGAGGGTAGTTTTACAAAAGTATATGAAACTTGAAAGTGAATGTTCAATTCAATCTTACTTCTAGTAACTTGAAGGTCGTAACAAAGTCATAGCATAGGGATGTGAATTCTCATTCAGTTACAGTTTATCGATTGGAAATTATTCTTGATCACGATTGTTGCACATCGGTAAGTGGTGTAACTATTATTTAAATTTGTAATTTTTTTGTGACTAAGTATTTAATGCGACTAATCTTATCAAAACTATGTACACGTTGTGAGGTATATCATAACATATTGCATGCTAATAGGCAGAATTTGGCTGTACCTTTTTGTTTTTGTAATGTCTCCACTGTTTACCCATATTCGCAATAAAGAAATTTGAATTTGAACCATAAATGTATTTAATCGTACGTATATTATAAATTTGTTTGTCTGTCTGCTAGCTTTTCACAGCCTCCGGCATACGTGTAACCAATTTTAACAAAGTCACAGTCAACAGAGACAACTTGCATCCCGGGGATGGGTAGGATATTTTTTATTTCGGAAAACCAAAGACTTCCAAAGCAATTCCAAAAAAACATAAATGCACGCGAAGTTTGTAAGAAAGGGGTTTCAAGTTTGATTCGAGATAATTGGAAGCTCTTTTTGCTAGGCTATTATTGTGTTGTATTTTTTTAAAATTATTACCTACTTGTATTTTTACCCAACGAAAGCCGATTATGCGTTCGAGTTATATGTCGTCAGTGCGTGTTTGTTTGTTTGTGTGAACCTATGTAAGTATGTTATAATTTTCAGTAAAAACTACTTTACGCATTATGATGTAGTTTGTACCATAATATAGATATAATCTCAAAAAAACTCGCATCTATCGAATAGATGAAGCGTGAATGTATAGGAAACCTTGAAGCTTAAAATATCGAACTGTTTACATTTAACTAGATGATGCCCGCGACTTCGTCCGCGTGGATTTAGGTTTTTAAAAATCCTGTGGGAACTCTTAACTTTCCGGGATAAAAAGTAGCCTATGTCCCTTCCCCGGGATGCAAGCTATCTCTGTACCTTTCGTCCAAATCGGTTGAATGGTTAAGCCGTGAAAAGCTAGCAGACAGACAGACAGACAGACACACTTTCGCATTTATAACATTAGTATGGAGTATGGATTACGGGGTTACAGGTTTACAATAACTTTTGAGGAATTAAAATTTTATTTAATTGTTTGTAAAATTATATTTATTTATTTGATTCAAATTTTATTTACGTGGTTACAGGTTTGTATAACTTTCGAGTGGTTTATATTTTAATGTTATACTTATTAAAAATATTTAAGTTTGTCCGTCTGTCCTCTGTTCGTTGTCTATACGTTCGCGCATCGTACTTCCTATACACTTGAAACGGTATGTAGTTGTTGTTGGGACTTGCGGGATAATTCCTGATACAGTACCATCAACGTACAAGAGTGGGCGTCTGACTCGCACTGCATGCCGAACATTATAGCTGGGAGGTATAAAATATGTGTATAATATAATTTTGGAAGTTACACTATCAAACCTTTCATTTGATAGGTACCGATGTGTGATCCACTATTATAATAGTAATCAGTACCTACCCTTATTATAAATGCGAAAATGTGTTTGTTTGTTGATTTGTCCTTCAATCACGTCGCAACGGTGCAACGGATTGACGTAATCTTTTGCATGGATATAGATAAGGACTTGGAGACTGAGATAGGCTAAAAAATCAAAGAGTTCCCATGGGATTTTAAAAAACCTAATTCCACGCGGACGAAGTCGCGGGCATCAGCTAGTACAATATAAAAATAAAATATGAAAAGTATGAGTCATTCTGTCTGTATCTCTTTACCATTTCAAGCCCCGTGAACATAGGATGCTTTTTATCCCGTAAAATGTTAAATGAAAGAGCTCCTATGGAATTTTTAAAAAGCTAAATCCACATGGCTAAATTCGCGGGCATCGTCCAGTACTACATAAATTATTCAAATATTCGCTTTTCCTTGCTACGTTACGTGGTTTTAAATCCTTGTAAGATTTTCATGATTTTGTATCTAATTTATAAAGAGAACCTACTTACTATCCTAACCGAATTGAATATCAGTCTCAGTATATCAGAATATCAGTGAGTGAATCGGCAGAGAAAAATCGAAAGGATATAAATTCATTAAATCACATCCCTATTAGTACCCCACCGCAAGCTTGCCGGTATAAAAAGGCATGACACCTGCACTCGGACACTTTTCCCGGCTTACGTTAACTTGAAATGTAAGAGTTTTTAATTAAAGATTTTTAATGCTAGATTTTTCCATGCTATTGTTTTTTCTAAGATCTAACTTTACATTTTTAAGTCCTTTATTGATCTGTCTAAGCATTTCACTGCAAATTTTCGTGACGCGTAGTACTTTAGCCTCTTTTTGCCACTAAAATTTGTATTTTCTAGTCGATTTTCCAGTGAATTTGAACATACAGGGCCTAGTAGCATTTTTTTAAACAATATGTTTTAATTTGTGTTATATAGAAACTCGAAAAGGGAGATAAGTAATTAGTCCACGTGGCCGCTGACAGAGGTAAGTTTTTTTTAAAGTTTAGGAACATATTGTGCTTTTCGTGATTTTATTTTAATCAAGTATGTTTTAAAGCAAACACAAACAAACAAAGATTGTCAGTTTTTTGGGACTTTTTTGGACATTTTCTTGTTTCATTTTAATTTATTTATTTATTATTATCCTAGGTTTTACATGGGCTGTTTGTTTATTTATAATATTTTACATATTACACTTTTATATATATTTCAACAATATTTTAGAATATTGCTAAAATAGATAATAATTTTGATCGGCTGTTTTGATTTATGGCCGTGAAACAAAATGGCGCATGTGTATGCGCCATTTTGTTTTACGCTTTCTGGGTTTCCCTGTAAAATAGTGTACCTATAGGTACTTACTTTCATTCACATTGCTAAAATAATATAATTGATTTTAGTCCACAATAATTATCGTTTTGTTTTATTCAAAAATATTTGACGTAGTGTCTAGTAGGTTAAATTAAATGCACTTTTGTAAGAATAAAAATACTCGTCTAAGTACTTATATTTTTCCTTCCCGCTTGTTGCAGTGGAAAGCATTAATATGGCCACGCACAAAAAAAATTACCAAATCCTGCGCAGTGCTTTTTTATTTTATTCTTTTTTATTTCGACAGGTGCAATAATTTTTGATATCAGTGTTAATTGATACGTTTGTTGATGTGTGCAGGTCTCCTCGTCGGCGGCCGGGAGCCAGCGATGCAGCAGCGGCGGGGTGGAGCGGGCGCCGCGATCGCTCCCCCGGCACTGCTGTACCGCTGAAGAACTGCTCCACATCCATCCACGAGCAAACCGAGTCGATATACCATGTGAGTTTTGTAAATATTTGAGTAGTAGGTACATGATTATGCATAATGACAGATGATATTTTCTTCGAAACTACTGGACGGATTTTGATGCTTTTTCTTGCATTACATAGATAACACCATAGACTAGGTTTTGGATTTATTTTATAGTATACCTACCACTAGAAACAGCTGTAATCATGACATTTTTAAAATTATCTAATTTTTCGCTTATGTTGTTAATTTTTAGATAAAATAACATTTTTAGTATTGTTAATGAAAGAAAATGTTCTTCTAATAGATACATATTTTTGATCTAGCAGGCTAGCAAGTACTGCTTTGCTACGTATCTAGTAGGTACCTACGTTGTTGTCCGTTCCGGTTATTTTATATATAAGAGAAATATTACTTACTTAACTTTTTTTGTTCCAGGATTCACCCGTGGAGCTCGTCCCTCTGTAGGTAGCAGCGAGGTTTCTCGACCTCCCTTGCTGCAACTTACAGAGCTCGCAGCGCCTCGCTTTCGCTAAGCGATGCTAATTAAAGTGAGTATGCTTTCTTTAGCAAGAATGTAAATGTTTAGTTTTATACTGATCACAAGCACCCGGCGTCTCTGGAAGCAGCTACTACATGAACAAAATCAGTAGGCTGACTAGGCTTTTCACAACGATGGCTATCCTTTAAGACCGAGCTATTGCGGTTGCGGCTTTTTGGGCTGCCCGTGTTCGAGGTGACCGTCGACTTGTTAAGAAGAAGAAGAAGCAAGAATGTCTTAAGAGAAAATAGGAATGATGCCACAGAGTATGCGGAAGGCTTTTGAAATACTTTACGACTGAACATTTATATTGAAAGTAGGTACCTACAATGATTTTTTTGTTCCAGAATTTACCCGGGAATTTCATCCATCTGAAGAGTGCCGCAATGTCGAGCTCATCACTGCGGCAGCCCAAAGAGCCGACGACGCCGTGGATTCTACTACGTAAGTAAATAAAATTGTTTCCTACGTACTTAGGCAGAATTTGGCTGTACCTTTTTGTTTTTGTAACATCTTCACTGTTGACCCCTAATATTCGCAATAAAGAAGTTTGAATTGATATCCGTTTTTTTTTTGTCGTAAAGTACTGACACTAGTACTTTACTACCATTACAATCTAGCCTATGAGAGAGGCTAATAAGCAATATTATATTAACCTAAACTTATAAACGTACTTATACCTAAGAATCAGTCCATTGACTTAGCTTAGTTTATAGTTAAGATACCTTATTGGAAGACACTTTGTTCTTGTGTTCTTAAAATTGCACTAGCACTAGTCTTTCACTTTGTTCGTGTGATCTTTGATTTGCACTAGCACTACACTTTCACTATAGCTACACTAGCTCAAAAGGCTTAGTCCTCTTAAGTCTACGTATTAGGTCTGTGTTGTCGAGGAGCTGGATAGTAAAGGAGATATCCGTGACTTCGTGTTTATTAACTCCCGTGGGAACTCTCTGATTGCCGTAATAAAAAGTAGCCTATGTCACTGTCTAGGTCTTTAATTACTTATAGCCATGTAAAAAATCACGTCGATCTGGTGCCCCGTTGCGACGTGATTGAAGGACAAACCAACATACCCAATAAACCAAAGAACAAACACACTTTGGCATTTATAATAATATGGAGAGTGAGGCACTAATAATATGGTTAGTGATATACGTACCTATACTACCTAGTGATAATCTATTAAGATCAGATCGTGTACGGATCGCGTGGCAAGCGGAAGGCTCTTGAGTTTAAAAAAAAAAAACCCCTTTCCTCTCCAACTAAGCGTCAAGCTTGTGCTAGGAGTAGGTACGGCAATAGTGCAACGGGCGGGGTTTGAACCGTCGACCTTTCGGTTTTCAGTCCACTCCTTTACCCGTTGAGCTTTATATTTTACGACTTATGAAGAAAAAGAAACTAATATCTTTAGGATACAAATAAATGATAATGTTAATAAGTAGGTATAACCATTTGGTAAACTTTTCTTATTTTTTGTTTCAGGTCAACAGGACGTGTACGTCATCGCTACAAATACAGTGTCAGAATCATTTTTTTTTTTAACAAGAATCGGTTATGTTCACTAATAATTAAGTTACACGGTTACACATACTTTGCCAGTCTGTTAAAAATATGACAACAAATTGTTAGATTAGGAAAAATAATATTTGTCGATTATAGAATAATATTTAGAATACATACATCAGTAATGCCATTTAGTTGTATATCTTTTTATTATTCCATTAGGAGTAATTCTAAGATACAATATAACTACACCACATTGCGAGCTACTACCGCGGCCGACCACTGTACATATTATCTTAACTACATGGAGTGCTCACGAATCTGGAGTCTATACTGCTACTGCGACGTCACTTTTACATTTATAAGGTTTTTTATCTTAAGTTCCCGATGCCCAGCTATGTTTGTTTTTCTAGTTTTTAGTTTAAATTTTTTATTTTTTGGCGGTGGGTTTTGTAAAATAAAGTTTTTTGGGTTTAGATTGTGTTTTATTTAGAAACATTCAAATATACTGTTGCCAACTAAGCATTTTACCTTTTACCAAATATTCAATCCAAATCCCATTTCCCTGGCCACCAGGAAAGCGGGATTTAGGTTAAAAGGTTTTTAACTTAAGGTAAAAATACTTAATAGCAACAGTGTCAACAGCCAAATTTAACTTTTATATAATACTAGATTATGCTCGCGACTTCGTCCATAGTCCACACAAATTTCAAAACCCTCTCAGGGGTTGAATTTTCAAAAATCCTTTCTTAGGGGATGCCTACGTCATAAAAGCTATCTGCAAGCAAAATTTCAGCCCGATCCGTCCAGTAGTTTGAGCTGTGCGTTGATAGATCAGTCAGTCAGTCAGTCATCACCTTTTCCTTTTATATACTATTTAAGATTTAAGATATAAAAAGTCGTCCTGACAGACTGATCTATCAACTCACACTAAACTGCTAGGGTTAGAGACATGAAATTTAGACAGTAGGTTCCTTATATAACGTAGGTACCCATGAAGTTACAAAAGATTTTTGGAATTTCAATCCCCCCAGGGGACAAAATATGGGATGGAAGTTTGTTTGAAAATCCGTCAATCCTAAAGTGACATGGATGAAAATTGGTATATAATCTTTCAGTTAAAAATAAAAATACGTATTTCACGATTTTTGAAAATTCTACTCCCAAGAGGGGATGGAAGTTTGTATGAAAGTCTGTCATTTTTCAAGTTATTTCCATGAAAATTGGTATTTGGGTTTTCGGTTACAAATAAAGAAACACATGTATCAGGGTTTTTGGAAATTGCACCCCCACACCGATTTTCGGAATTCCACCCGAGTGAAGCAAGGGGCGGGGGGTTAGCTAGTACCCTACATTTATACCTGATATCTATTCCAAATTTTCCTCTTGAAGAAATGAAGATGAAAATTTACGAAATTCTCAAAAGTAGGTTGGTACCTAATGATCTAGCTATAACCGTATTTGGCTATTGGGAATAATATCTAACAAATAAGTTTGCACTGAACTTGCGCATTTTAAAGGTCAGTCGATCCTACCTATTATTTATTTAGAAGGGTTTCCTACCATCACATTGTGTAAGTACTTTATATTTACTTTTGGATTTTGCTGCCGTTTCAATTTCAAATTCGGCAATCCGCCATTTTAGTTTTTTGTCAGGGTTCCGTACCCAAAGGGTAAAACGGGAGTCCTATAATGTTAACCTAGTCTGAAGCGGTCTTTTTTCCGCGTGTCACGGACTGTCTCGTAGTTGAGTTGAGTAGATTGAGTTACAAACCTGAAATTTTGATATTTGGTGTACAGCGGTGAACCAAAACCGAATATTGAATTAAATTAATTTCAGGAGTGCTCCCATACATAAAAAAGAAACTGCGTTTCTATGGAGCTACTGACAGAGAGTCCTCTGTTAATATTTTCATTTAAGGAGCAGTTTCGGCTTAGCACAATAATGGCTGGGGGATTTTATTATTGCAGATTTATAGTCGTAACCCCCGCGGTGCATCGGCGCTTCAACGTCACTATGCAAACATGGTTGCGGCTCGACACAGGGATATTGCTTTATATTGCAAACAGCATTGTTTGGCTGCTAGCTTTACGCTTGTAGGTATAGAATCGTTTTTTAAGTTAAGTTTGTATTGTCGCAATAGCATTTTTAGGCGATATTGGGGCGCGCGACGCGATGGAGCGGAGCACACCAGCCCGCGCGCCACGCTGCACCCCGTGTTCGCCACCTGCATTAGTGTGAGTGATATGTAGGAAACTATGTACAATTAATATGAATAAATAAATTTAAAAAAAAGAATATAAACAGCTCCATGGTGCATGCAGTGGCGTGCAGCTCATAGAGGCATAAACGCACTGCTTACCCTCATTGTAATAAATAAATGCTTATTTTTAGGGTTCCGTACCTCAAAAGGAAAAACGGAACCCTTATAGGATCACTTTGTTGTCTGTCTGTCTGTCTGTCTGTCTGTCTGTCAAGAAATTTACAGGGTACTTCCCGTCGACCTAGAATCATGAAATTTGGCAGGTAGGTAGATCTTATAGCTGACATTTGGGGAAAAATCTGAAAACTGAAATCACAAAAAAAATTAAATTGTGGTCATGAACTAATAATTAGTATTTTCAACTTTCGAAGTGAGTGACTATATCAAGTGGGGTATCATATGAAAGGTCTTCACCTGTAAATTCTAAAACAGACTTTTATTAATATTTATGCATCATAGTTTTTGAATTATCGTACAAAATGTCGAAAAAATACGACTGTAGTACGGAACCCTCATTGCGCGAGGCGGACTCGCACTTGGCCGGTTTTTCATTATAACCTGCCGTAAAATAAGTTCATACCTAAATGCATACCCTGGCTTGAACTCCTGTGCACGCCACTGGGTGCATGCTATGCTATGCATGGAGTTTGAGCTTGGGGTGTGATCTAATCAGAAATGAGGGAATCTGTAGGACCAGAGTGACCAACATTGCTCAACGGGTTGGGAAACTGAAGTGGTAATGGGCAGAGCACAAAGGTAGTAGGTACCTATAGAACTTCCCGAACGCAACGAAGCCGAGTTGGACTTTCTCAAAATTGCACTAACCTAGGTTACGTGTATATCGAGCTATCTACCCTATTCCGCCCTAAATACTTATTACGAATCAGTACCCTTATTATAAATGCAAAGTGCGTTTGTTTGTTGGTTTGTCCTTCAATCACGTCGCAACGGTGCAACAGATTGACGTGATTTTTTGCATGTCTATACTGTGTATAGATAAAGACCTGGAGAGTGACATAGGCTACTTTTTATCCCGAAAAATTAAAGAGTTTCCACGTGATTTAAAAAAAAAAAATTCCACGCCAACGAAGTCGCGGGCATCAGCTAGTAGTAAAATATTCCGTAGTATTGATGCCAGAAGTTTGCGTTGCTCTCGTATGTCAGATTGAGCGCTTGAAGATTTGATCGATGCACTCATTACCTAACCCATGAAAAACTATCCGTCCAGCTTCACTTGGGCGAAATTTAATGTACCTAGGTAACTTTACATAAATACATAATATTATAATCTATACCTTTATTTTATCGATGCAATTTTTATGTTACAGCAATGGTATAATAAAAAACATCAATTTATTCACAATGCTGACTATTAACATAACTAGATAAATAATATTTTGTAGATATCTATGTGACTTATCTAATTACTATATAAATCATGACCGCGTGGAATGGTGGCAAGAATACTGGCTGCATTTCCGCGCTGGACAGCCAGGCTGATCCGTTGCGCAAAAAATCTATACCTACTTATAATAAAACTGTAACTGGACGATATCTGTACATAGCTTTGATTCCAGTAAAAAAAAATGGTAAGTAGGTACTTACGCGTTTTTAGGGTTCCGTATCTCAAAAGGAAAAACGGAACACTTATCACTTATCTTATATTAGGATCACTTTGTTGTCTGTCTGTCATGTCTGTCTGTCTGTCAGTCTGTCAGTCTGTCAAGAAACCTACAGGGTACTTCCCGTTGACCTAGAATCACAAAATTTGGCAGCTGGTAGGTAGGTCTTATAGCTGATATTTGGGGATAAATCTGAAAACTTTTGTGGTTACATCACACAAAAAAAATTTAATTGTAGTGACTTTAGTTTTAATTTACCTAATGTTGTTTTTTAGGGTTCCATACCTCAAAAGGAAAAACGGAACCCTTACAGGATCACTTTGTTGTCTGTCTGTTTGTCTGTCTGTCTGTCTGTCTGTCTGTCTGTCTGTCTGTCTGTCTGTCTGTCTGTCTGTCTGTCTGTCTGTCCGTCTGTCTGTCAAGAAACCTACAGGGTACTTCCCGTTGACCTAGAATCATGAAATTTGGCAGGTAGGTAGATCTTATAGCTGACATTTGGGGATAAATCTGAAAACCGTGAATTTAGGGTTAGATCACACAAAACAAATTAAATTGTGGTCATGAACTAATAATTAGTATTTTCAATTTTCTAAGTAAGATAACTATATCAAGCGGGGTATCATATGAAAGGTCTTCACCTGTGCATTCTTAAACAGATTTTTATTTGTTTTTATGTATCATAGTTTTCGAATTATCCTGCAAAATGTCGAAAAAATACGACTGTAGTACGGAACCCTCATTGCGCAAGCCTGACTCGCACTTGGCCGGTTTTTTTAGATTTAAGTTTATTAATAGTTTATTTGTTAACCATAATAAAAGTCATGAACTAATAGATAATAGTAAGTATTTTCAATTTTCGAAGTAAGTACGATAACTATATCAAGTGGGGTATCATAATATGAAAGGTCTTAACCTGTCCATTCTAAAACAGAGTTTTATTTATTTTTATGCATCATAGTTTTTGAATTATCGTGCAAAATGTCGAAAAAATACGACTGAAGTACGGACTCGCCCTTGGGCGTTTTTTTAGTGCAATAAGTAATAAATGTTCCCTCCGTATTGCTGGTAGTGTTTGCGTGGCCATCATGTGTCATATTGACCGCTCGAAAGTTTGATCGGAGCCACTTGTAGCACAGAATATATAATAGTACTTGTATAGTCAGCCGCTGACCGCGCGCGCTGGGCGGCCTCTCCACACTCAAGTCTCATACGAACTCCAACTGGGCATTAGACGAACCATGACTCCACAAAAATGGGTCTAGCTGCCAAATCAAATAAAAAGTGGGGTTTTAAAAGAACCGGCCAAGTGCGAGTCAGGCTCGCGCAATGAGGGTTCCGTACTACAATCGTATTTTTTCGACATTTTGCACGATAATTCAAAAACTATGATGCATAAAAATAAATAAATTTCAGTTTTAGAATGTACAGGTGAAGACCTTTCATATGATACCCCACTTGATATAGTCACTCACTTCGAAAGTTGAAAATACTAATTATTAGTTCAGTCTCTTCGGGTCTCGCTCAAAACCCGAAGAGACTGCGACCAAATTGGTACAATTTGCAAGATTGTTAGGGGTGTGATCGACTGCTCTGAACTACACAACAAGCTCTGCTGCGTTTATGCACCCTCTAATTACAGCTATCTCCGCCACCGCTCCAAATTTTACGTAAGTCCGTTTCCGACTTTCATACAAACTTCCATCCCCCACTTAACCCACTTAGGGGTGGAATTTCGAAAAAACCTTTCTTAGTGGATACCTACTCTTTACAAAGAATAGACCCTCCAAATTTCATGTCTTTAGGACCAGCGGTTTAGGCTGTGTGTTGATATATATGTCAGTCAGTCAGTCAGTCAGTCAGTCAGTCAGTCAGTCAGTCAGTCAGTCAGTCAGTCAATCAGTCAGTCAGGACTTTGAATTTTATATATAAAGATTACCTACGTTGGCCAATTTCCCATATCAACAAAGCTTCATTGTTACAATGAGTTTACAAAATAAAATAGGGTCGATTGTCAAAGATTAATCCTTAAAAATGCACGAGTACCTAGGTACTTTGTATTATTACCTACCTGATTTAAAACATAATATGTATCTACCAACTGTTTAATTTTTAGGATTCCGTACCTCAAAAGGAAAAAAGTTACCCTTATAGAATCACTTGGTTGTCTGTCTGTCAAGAAAGCCTATAGCGGACCTAGAATCATGAAATTTGGCAGGTAGGTCTAAAAGTTTCAATTTTCAAAGTAAGATAACTATATATCTACTATGTGGGGTATACTAAGGCTGAGATCTATAGAGCGCACATTGACTTAAGATTGAGTTAAAACGAGACAGATTTATGTGAGAGATTCAGCTCTGTCTCGTTTTAACTATGTCTTAAGTCTAAGCTAAGTCAGAGTGCGATCTATAGATCTCACCCTAAGTGGGGTGGAGTATCAGATAAAGGGCTTACATGTACATTCTAAAACAGATTTTTTAGTTTCTGAATTATCGTGTAAAATGTCGAAAAAATAGCGCGTAGATTTAGATTTTCAAAAATCTCGTGGGAACTATTTGATTTTCCCGGTTAAAAAGTAGCCTATGTCACTTTCCAAGTCTTCAACTATAATATCTATGTAGAAAATCAGATCAATCCGTTACTCCGTTGCGACGTGATTGAACGGCAAACCAATAAACCAACAAACAAACATAATTTCCCCTTTATAATACGGGCAGGGCAGTGATTTGGAGGATTTGTCAATTGTCATCATTATTATGCATTTTTTTTATATATTTATAGACTAGCGCTTAGCTGCAATCAGACCTGGTGGCAAGTGATGATGTAGCATAAGGTGGAGCGCACTTGCCTTGAAGATGCCTATTCACTCTTCACTTGAAGGTACCCACATTTTAATTGGAGGGGAAAACTGATGCTGGAAGGGCGTTCCAAATCATAGCAGTTCGATTTATGCGGAAGGCGGAAGCAAATAGCTTCGTACGCTGCGGAATTTCGGCTACGTACGGGTGCAGACCTTGGCGATGCCTTGCGGTACGATAGTAGAAGTGTGAAGGAGGAACCAGATCAAAAAAAAATCTTGGGCACACTCTCAGAAATATACCTATCCTATAGGCACATAGGCAGGCAACTTTGCGCCTATGTTCCAAATTTTGCAGTTTAGAATCGACCAGCGCTTTGTCACCAATGAGACGGCTCGTGTGCTTAACCAATTTTACGAAAGTTACAAAGACGGATTGTATCCGGGAGATGGATAAATTCTACTATTTATCCCGGATTTTTGTATTGAATATAAGCTCAGCTAGGTAAATAAGTTATGTGAATCGTTTTGATCTTCATATCTACTCACTAACAAAATCCTGGAATATGTAAATATTTGCTCCTCTAGTAATTTAACCCTTTCTGCTTAGACTTCATATTTGATTTTATGTAAGTATGTACGTATAAAAAAGTCCTTTGAGAGCGGAGCTTGTAATATTGCATAGATGAAACAAATTTTTAATAAGTATAGCGTTTTTTGTAAGTGTAAAAAGTATACATTAATTAAATACGGTTAGATGAACGTCAAAGAACATGAAAATGAAAAATGCTGAGGAAAGATGATATTTACATGGATGTAGGAAATAAAATAAACACTTAGATATTTATTACTTAGGTACGGTAGGATGAACGTCAAACGTGGGAAGGAAGGACATACATTAGGATAGATATGAGAGCAGATTTTTCTTTTAAGTATAAAATATGTAGCTACTTCGAGTAGGTACTTAGGATCTGAACTCAAAGTTATTAAATAGTAAAAAACAGGCTGACTTATGGTAACTAGACCTAGATAAAAATACATAAAATATACTGTGCTGTGGGGCTTTCCATATACGGGCAATAGATGACGCTATTTGAACTAAAGCAAAAGGTTCTACAACCATTAAATGCTGCGATGAAGTAACTAACGCGCCAACTAGATGTCGCCACAGGGATCTCAATCTCTCGCCATACATCCTCAATCACGCTAACGAAGTTTTCTATACCGAGAAATTTATAATATCATGTCATTTTCTAAAATAAACGGTTGGACAAGGACCGGACCGGAAGTTTAAAAGCAAAATTGACCTTTTAAAGAGCTTCTAAGAAACTTTGAAATTTACATTAAATCAATGACGCTTGTGTTCATTTTAAACTGACGTTATTGTCTTGACGCAGTTGAGGTGTAAAATCTCATACTAGGTAAGTACATCGTGCACTATTTCTGCCTACAGTCACATCTGCGAAATTTCAAGCCTCATCTATACAGGTACAAGCGCCACGCGCCACCCGTGAGAACACGCGCGTCGAAACACAGATAACATCGACTCTGGCACTTGTCCCTTTCGATGAAAACGTTCCAAATTCAAACGCTTTGACCGTGCCCAATCAGATGAGTGGAGTTCACGCGTTCGCTTTTTAAATAGCGATTAAAAGATCAGATTATGTTCCCAGATAAAATGAACTATAATCAATGAATATCTACATCTACACTAATATTATAAAGAGGAAAACTTTGTTTGTTTGTTTGTTTGTTTGTTTGTTTGTTTGTTTGTTTGTTTGTTTGTTTGTTTGGTTGTACTGAATAGGCTCAAAAACTACTGGACCGATTTTAAAAATTCTTTCACCATTCGAAAGCTACATTATCCACGAGTAACATAGGCTATATTTTATTTTGGAAAAAAATAGGGTTCCGTAAGATATTTGGGTTTTTCGGACACAAGGTGTAAAAAATCAACCAGAAAAGTTACTTATTTTGCGTACGCTGCCTAAACTATAAAAGATAGAACCATAAAATGTTCTAATTAATTGTAGATCTTATAAATATCTACAAAAAAGTCCGCGACACACTATACCCATCTATGTCGAGTGAGGCACAGCAACCATTTTTTTATTTAAAAATCTTGAATTTTTTTTGGACTACATTTAAACGCGTTTATTTTACTCATGCTATTAATCCTTATCAAAATAAATGATTTCATCACTAAGAACAGTTTATGGAGATAATATTTGGTCTTTGAATGATTAAAATTGGACGTTTGGTTTTGAAGTTATGGCGAAATTAAAATATTACGATTTCTGCTGCACGGCCCGTTGTATTATCTACACTTATATTATATATTATATATTATATATATTATAAAGAGGAAAACTTTGTTTGTTTGTTTGTTTGTTTGTTTGTTTGTTTGTTTGTTTGTTTGTACTGAATAGGCTCAAAAACTACTGGACCGATTTTAAAAATTCTTTCACCAGTAGAAAGCTACATTATTCCTGAGTGACATAGGCTATACGGGATCTTTAAAAACCTAAATCTACGCGGGCGAAGCCGCGGGGATCAGCTAGTAATGAAATATTGAGGGTAGATAGATCGCTATTTGCAGACATTATGGGTTTTCAAATTCATTAATGAACTATAATTTTTTGACTCTTTAAAATATAGGGATATTTGCAAGTTATGCGGATAAAGTAAAAAAAAACCAAAGTGCGGATTGGCACCGTACTTGGCCAATGTGGTGGACTATGGCCAAAACCCTTCTCATTCTGAGAGGAAGCCCGTGCTCAGTGATGGGCCCACGGTGGACTGAGATGAGGATGACGATAAGATAAATTAGCTATCAATCATCAAATTGTACTAATTGCAAATATATTAAACTAGATGTTGCCCGTGACTTCGTCCGCGTGGACTTAGGTTTTATGAAAATCCCGTGGGAACTCTTTGATTCTCCGCGGTGAAAAGTAGCCTATGTCCTTCCCCGGGGTGTAAGCTAACTCTGTACCAAAACATCTGTTAAATTATTAAGCCGTGAAAAGCTCGCAGACAGACAGACACACTTTCGCATTTATAATATTATTAGTATGGATTTAGTAGGTACCTACCGCAATAGCGCAGTTTAGTACTGGGTAGATAGTAGATGCATCCCACAGACCAAAAGCTATAAAACAACTTGTAAAGCGTAAACAGGGAAACTAACGTCAGTGGGAACTAAGCATTTGGCGATAAATCCTAATAATGCGTTATCATGTGTGCGGAGTTACATTCAACAAAATTACCTCCAATATTTGCTGAAGACGTCAGATAACACGGTCTGCAAAATACTACCACAAAACTACTAAAATAGCCCAAGCAATTCACACCTTTATTGGCTATGAAATATACCACGATTGAGCCAAAATGGCTTGCACAATTAACGAAACTTTGTAGCAAATAAAATGTTCATGAATTGATAACGGCTGTGATAATAAACACATCAAACCTCCTGATATATGCTACTATGTCCCTTATTTTCATGGAAAAAGGGTGGAAATGGCATCATCAATAATATATTCAGAAAAGTTTGTTAATACGTACCCTGATAAATATAGGAAACTGAAAAAAATACAATAGATGTAATCGACAACAGGTAATTAAATTGATTAAACAATTTTGTGCACCTCATTATCATTACCCTCAATCGATAGACGTCTACAGCTGGATATAGATCTCTTGTAGGGATTTCCACATGCCACGGTCTTGCACCCCCTGAATCCCAGTGGCTTCCTGCGACGCGCTTGATGTCTGTCCACCTAGTGGAAGGTCTGTTAACCCTGCGTTTTCCAGTGTGAGGAGTGCCATTCTACCTTGGGACCTCAATGTCTATCGATTTTTCGAACATCTATGCTATCTCTGGCGCAGTGGTAAGCGCTGTATTCTTATTAGTGGGAGGTCCCAGGTCCACTTCCCGGCAGGGGTTTAGGATTTTATAATTTCTAGATGTTTGGTATGGATTGGTGGGAGGCTTCGGCCGTGGCTTGTTACCACCCTACCGGCAAAGCTGTGCTGCTAAGCGATTTAGCGTTCCGGTACGATGCCGTGTAGAAACCAAAGGTATGGGTAAGGTATGGGTTTACTAAAAACTACCATACTCCTTCCAGGTTAGCCCACTTCTATCTAAGACTGCATCATCACCTACCACCAGGTGAGATTGCAGTCAAGGGCTAGCTTGTATCGGAATTAAAAAAACCGGCCAAGTGCGAATCAGACTCGCGCACTGAGGGTTCCGTAGTAGGTAGGTACAATAGTACCTATTTATATAATACTCAATTTTCGGTGGAAGTTTGCATGGTAATGTACCTACATCACATATTTGTTTTAGTTTTATCATTCTCTTATTTTAGAAGTTACCTGGGGACATATTTTACCACTTTGGAAGTGTCTCTCGCGCAAACTATTCAGTTTAGAAAAAAAAAATATTAGAAACCTCAATATCATTTTTGAAGACCTATCCATGGATACCCCACACGTAAGGGTATGATAAAAATTTTTTTTTGAGTTTCAGTTCATTCTTAGTATGGGGAACCCCAAAATTTATTGTTTTTTTTTCTATTTTTGTGTGAAAATCTTAATGCGAATACACATTCACAGAATACATCTACTTAACAAGTTTCAACAGTATAGCTCTTATAGTTTCGGAGAAACAGAGTGACATACGGACGGACAGACGGACAAACAGACATCTATAAGGGTTCCGTTTTTTTGCCATTCGGCTACGGAACCCTAAAAACCTGCCTTGTCACTTAAACTGCGCAACCCGTTGAGCTATGTTGGTTACTCTAGTACTCCTACGGCTTTCCTCAGTTCTGATTTGATCACGTAGCCAAACACTTAGTTCTCTCAAGTCTATCGCCCTTTGAGTGACTCAGTTTTCTTAATACTTAGGTCAATAGTTATTATGATCATTAGGTAGATATACGTCCCGCAAATTGCTATTGCACTGGAACCCTGTCTCATTAACATCGAAATGACGTCATTTTGAGGTCAGCCGAAATAAAAATGTACCATCAGCTCGAAACGTCACTCTAGTGCTGACGTCACTAAAATTACGGCCACGCGCATTAGCAATTTTCGGGACTTATATCACGTCTCAATTCCTGAAGTCACTGGCAACATGCACTGTTCGAAGACTTTAGTCTTCAAGCACTGAGTACCTAGCATTTGTAATTTGTGAAGGTACTACGTACCTACAGGCGTTAAATTTCCTTCCATAATAATGTATTGCAGCTTTTATTTGCAGCTTCAATTTGATTTGG
Organism: Maniola hyperantus; assembly: GCF_902806685.2. Classification (NCBI taxonomy): domain Eukaryota; kingdom Metazoa; phylum Arthropoda; class Insecta; order Lepidoptera; family Nymphalidae; genus Maniola; species Maniola hyperantus. The sequence continues at coordinate 2,658,097 of NC_048564.1, forward strand.
AATGTTTATTTGATATTTCGTACACGGTACAGGTATTATTGCAATTTAGATTGTACAAACATGTCGATACGTTTTAATTAATAAATTCGTGTAAATAAATAACTTTGATCACCAAATATTGGAATTTCATTATTAAAAACATTTACAGATAGTTATTATGACGTAGGCATCGTATATTTCATTACAAGTGTGGAAAGGCTGTCATTGCAAAGAGTTCCGACAGTCGGAACAAGTTGCAATGACGGTTCCGCACGTGTACTGAACGACTATTTTTAATACAGTTGCGAAAAATGAAGCAATTTAATAAAATAATAAAAACACAATAAACTCAACTAACTTAACATTAATTTCTTATAAAAGTTATAATTCACAAATACATTGAAATTGGTACAGTTTTTTAAACAACTAAACTCGCAAAGAAAATTTCTGAAAAATGGTGCCAACCGTAGAATACTTATAAGCAGAGTTTTTTTTTTCTTCACCCATTCTGCTAAGCAAAGGGAACTATGCCCATACAGCCAAGTCTTCAGTAGAAGTTTTTTATTGATATGAAATGAAAATGAAATTTAATGACATGAAATGAAATGAAACCTAACCAAACTCATTCAATCAAATCATTAAATCTGATATTGAAACAAATTAGTAGCTTCTTTTTAGAAATATACGTATTTGCATGAATCATAAAAACTTCTATGATTTTTTTAAGTAAAAACTTCATGGTTGGTTTTTCTTTTTAATAGACATTATTTTAGAACGCTATATACGTCTCTGCAATAAGCCACTTTTTGAGCAACTGTATTAAAACGGATTTTTAAAGATTCGACCCCCAAGGGGGTAAAATAGGGGTTTGAAATTTGTGTAGTCCTCGCAAGATGAAGTCGCGGGGATAAGCTAGTCATACACAAATACACACAGCCCAATAACAATTTGCGATCTCAAATCACACACCAATAAGTAAACACGTTGGTAAACACCGAACGCGAATCCGGCGAAAAATATTGTTTTTCCCATAACGGGTGACATCGTTCTATAATATACAGTGTGTTTAGTTTATTTAATTTATTTAGTAAGACCAAACTTTCATGGCAAATAAGCAAAGGCAAATTTTCGGCATTTAATCGCGAAATATATGTATCAAAAATTTTTTTTTCACTTTAACACTGAGTTACAATATTCACTACAGCGAGTACTAAGTATATACATATATTTTTATATATACACATAGTAAAGTGTTTTGGAATTTCATTTCCGTATTTTTCATAACATTATGAGATAGATAATGGTACGGTACGTTTCGTGCGCGAGATCAACTCGCACTTCGCCGGTTTTTTTTGTTATTTTCCATTGCACAACTAGGAAGAGACTGGCCTGCGTGACACGGGTTAGCCTAGTTTTTCGGTCGAGAGTCTAAAAATGGCAATAGGTAAATTAAAATGCCTGTACTACCTACCTACTAATTATTTAATAAGCTGAACTGGATAAATGACACAAGCCGGTGTTGTGTGAACAGTCTAGCCATGTGATAACCAGCTGGCCTACCCAGCGCGATTATTACGGGCAAAACCTTAGGTAATGGGAGATTACACGAGGCCAAGATCCCTAGTCCCGGGTGGAACTGCTATCCCTGCAGTGGTTCCATATGACATAAAAATATCGCAGAGAGCCGCGCAAGGCCGTAGTGTGTGGAAGTCCCTAAAAGAAACCTATATACAGCAGTGTACCTGCAGACGTACTTCTTGAAATTGAAGCACTCTGTATAAGCTACAGTCTACTCTACAACAATGGGAAACATGCTACGAGGCAATAAAGCAGGGCACACACGGTGTGCAAACACCGTGCGACTTATCAATCGGCCAGTTTGACGTTTAGTGTCGCGCGGCGTTCGCAAGGGCTTAGGGCCGCGTGGTAGCGCCGCCGGCGGCACGCGCCCGAGGGTTGGCTATTTGCAATCGTAACTTTGCGGACATTGACTTTTTGCATGGTAAAACTATATACGGAGACGTTGTGTCGTCCCGATGATAGCCAAGTAGGCGTATGATAGCTAGCTAGGTGATAGCCTAGTAGCCTAGGCTATCTTAAGTACTTAATTATGGTTCATACTATTTACTATGGTCATAGAATACAGTGTGGTATAGTTTTTGATGTGGGTACGTAAGTACCTACTCTATTTTTTACATTTTACAGAATATAATAAAAACATTTATCTTCCACTTGGTCGTAATTTGCTACTTTACTGAAGAAAGGTTATCACTACAGAGGAGTGCTATCGGCTTTCAAAATCTTTTGAGAAGTCCTCTGCTTCGCCCCAGCCTTCCAATAATACTCGGCCAAATCGGTTTATTTCAGGCCTGGAATGTAATGCACTATTGCCTACTCATCGTCAAAATTTCGCGCGCGCTTGAACTGCGCGTAAAGTTTTACGCACTAACTAACTACATCAATAATTATTATTTTTTGAAACTCATACGTTTTCCCACATAACATTCAATAATATCTTTATAAATAATTCATAATAGGTACACCACGACATCCTTAAGCCACGGCGGGCGTAGTTAATCCACGGCTATTACCCGTATAATATACCCACGATATTTTATACCCGATGCAATAATAAAGAGACTTTAGCGAGGAGCGAGGACTCCCGCCCTGGCTTTAAAACTTACGCGCGAAAATTCTTTGATACTTATTACTTACATACGTAATCTATCGATAAGTTCTTAGAAACGTGGTTAATTTAAGGCAAGTCACCGGAGCGAGTAGCGCAGCGTGTTATAAAACGCTCAAGTTCTGGGAAAAAGTTGAATTTAATAAATATAGAAGTCCTGTTGAAAACGAAAAAGTAGGTTCTCTGTAGTACTTAAAGACAAGTATTTCCATACAAATGTATGTGCCAATTTTAGTATTAAATAATTCGTTTTAGATTTTTTTAGCTTGTTTCAAGATTTTTATTTGATCTATTATTGTGAATTACTTCCTATCGTGTATCAAATTAGCACATTCTTTAGATAATGTCTTTAGATATGTTGTATATTTTTAGCAGGACTGTTATTTGATAGTAAATATATACCTAAAACATTTGATCTAGCAAACCAGTTTTCTGTCACTCTCCAGGTCTTTATCCATGCAAAAAATCACGTCATTCTGGTGCACCAATGCGACGTGATTGAAGGACAAACCAACAAACAAACACTTTCGCATTTATAATAAGGGTACTGACTAGCTTATGCGACTTCGTCCGTCGTCGTCGTGGACTACATAAATTTCAAACCCCTATTTCACTTGTTGAATTTTCTAAAATCCTTTGCCTACGTCATAATAGCTACCTGCATGCCTTTCAGTCCGATCCGTCCAGTAGTTTGAGCTGTGCCTTGATAAGTCAGTCAGTCAGTCACCTTTCCTTTTATATACTTAGATATCGAAATGCGTTAAAAAGGAGGCGTTTCTGCGTCTCTTCCCGGTTTCGGCCATTTCCGCCCAGTTTTGTATGACAATGAGGTCATTTCAATAAATGAACGCATCGCTCAACCGCGGGGAAAACGAAGAGGGGCTTATTACCATTTTATTAATTCCCAACGGTAATTAATAATGAAACTAAATGAAACTCCCCGGGTTAATGGAATGAAAATTCACGCCCGTAACTTTTACAATTCTCGTTTTGAATATATTTTCATACTTTAATAATTGTTTTTTTGAGACAAAAAAATGTTTAATCGTCAAAAATAACGGTCAGCAAGGTGTAATTTTGCTATAAACACGATTTTATACATAAGTTATTTAGAGTTGCTCCGTTACAATGTGATTGAAGGACAAACCAATAAACTAACAAACCAACAAACCAAAAACCATAAGCCAACAAACCAACAAACAAACTTTCACATTTAAAATACTAGCTTCTACCCGCGGCTTCGCCCGCGTGGCCTACAGGAAACAAATGGCATTTTTTATTCAGAAACAAACATTATAACATCAGGACGCGCACCCTGCACCAGCACCGAATAACACATATAACCAATTCCAACCCCCATTTCATCCCTGTAGGGATGGGGGGCTATTTTCGCATAGTCATTTCTTAGCTAACCTCAAGAAAAAACCTACTTTCCCAAGTTATTAATATCAATAATTAAAACTGTCCCATACAAACTTTCATCCCCTATTTTACCACCCTTTTGGGCAAATTTTCCAAAAATCCTGAAATTTTCATGCTAATAACTTGAAAAATTACGGACTTTCATACAAACTTCCATCCCCCATTTAACCCACTTAGGGGTAGAATTTCGAAAAATCCTTTCTTAGTGAATACCTACTCTTTACAAAGAATAGACCCTCCAAATTTCATGTCTTTAGGACCAGCGGTTTAGGCTGTGCGTTGATATATGTGTCAGTCAGTCAGTCAGGACTTTGAAGTTTAGGTATAGGTATATATAGATATAGATGGGTACTGATGTCCTTTTATATATTTAGACTAATTTACCCCATGCTTTAGTTTGGCTCGTCTTGACGGGGGCACTGCCGTGCTCCCTGATAGCACAGCAGTGTTATCTGCACAGATGCTGCTAATCGGCTTACGAAGACAGCGGGGCACGAACTGCACCGGCCGGCCGTGCGATGCACGAAGGGCTTATCGCGCGGTAATATCATCCTATTGTTCTATTACAATACAATATTGTGTGATTGATAGCGACTTTGAACCTGTAAAGGGTCAGTTGTTTGTAGATTAGTTAATTGAAATTAGATGATACAATCATCATCATCGCGTGCCTTCTTCAAAATGAAGTATGGAGGTCATCATACGAAAAGCTCCTCTATTTAAAGCCTGTCCACTATCTTATAATATCGTCCAACCATTTGCGTCTTTGGCGACCTGGAGCCCTTTTGTCTTCAATTCTTCCTTCCAAAACTAATCTTGGAAAATATGAGAATTAGGCTCCTCTTTGTAAGTGTCCAAAGAAAGCGAGCTTCCTTCGCATGATCGTGGACATGAGTTATCTGTCTTTGTGGACCATCTCCACAGTACTTACCTTAGTGTTCGGTGTAAAGTTGATACAATGAAACTGTGATAGCTTGAAGCAGAGATGACGTCTACCTCCTATTCGGAGAGTCGGGGGTTCGTCCCCGGGCACGTACCTCTAAATTTTCAGCTATATGTGTTTTAAGTAATAAAATATCACTTGCTTTAACGGTGAAGGACAACATCGCGACAAAACCTGCATACCTGAGAGTTCTCCAAAATGTTCTCAAAGGTGTGTGAAGTCCGCCAATCCACACTTGGCTTGCGTTGTGGACTATGGTCAAAACCCTTTTCATTCTGAGAGGAGCTAATGGGTTGATGATGGTGAAGGTGTCCACGTGCCGTTTTTTCTCATATCCCTTCATCTTCCCCTTTAACAAGATAAGTCCAACGCATATAAAAACTTTTTAAATAAAGTCTAAAACACTTAAAACAAAAGGAAAAATGCGACTACCCTCTATATTGATTTGTTTTTAATAATTAGCCAAGTGTCACTTGGGATTATGTAAGTATATAATACCCCGTACATTCAAATCGGTTCAGGCATTTAGAAGTTATGGTATTATAAAGAAACACACATACCTACCTACCTACATATTTACATGAACCCTGAAAGCATTAGGTGCAGTACTTTTTTTAGGCAGTCGTTTAATAACTGCAAACCAGCTTTATGACACCTGTTAAAATTAGCTTTGCCCCCTTTGTACGGAACAATAATTTGTACGACCCCTGCATTATAGTGGTAGTTCATAAAAATTCAACCCTTAAGCTTTTTAGCTTACTAATCCGATTAAATTGTAGAATTCCAATTTGTTATGTGTGTTTACACTGTAGGTACGTAATGCAAGGATAATACCAATCCTAATAAAAAAAATGCCTCTTTTCCTAAACAGTAATCAAAATTGACACCTACTTACCAGGACTTTAGCTATACATATAAAAATTATATAAAAAACCAGCCAAGTGGGAGTCGGACTCGCGCACGAAGGGTTCTGTACCATCCATACTAATATTATAAATGCGAAAGTGTGTCTGTCTGTCTGCTAGCATTTCACAGCCCAACAGTTTAACCAATTTTGATGAAATTTGGTAGGTGCAGAGTTAGCTTACATACCGGGGAAGGACATAGGCTACTTTTTATCCCGAAAATTTAAAGAGTTCCCACAGGATTTTTGAAAATATAAATACACACGGACGAAGTCCACAAGAAAGAAATATTTATTTTATTCTATTTGTAATATAAATAAATCATCTGTGAAAATTTCAACTGTCTAACTATCACGGTTCGTGGATACAGCCTGGTGACAGACGGATAGACAGATGGACATGATTTTTATTTATTTTAAAAGTAAATAAAAATCATGAGTTTTATTCATTTTTAACATAATAAAATGTTTTTATAAGTGCTACTGGCTGACTAATTTGCGCGCCAAAAATCACGAGATAAAGCAAGGGCGGTAGGTACAACATGTCAAAGATGAGTTTCTGGTCACCCACACAAACACACAATATATAGACACTGAGGTTTGCGTCTGTGTTAGTGTATCTTTGCGAGCACGTGACGCCGTGTCGTCGCCGCTGCGATATTAAACCGACGAACACTGCTTTCCAAAGTTTGCTTTATATACACCAGTATACTAATTTTTGATTCATCATTATGATCAACCCATCGTCAGCTCTAATAAGAGCCCGTTATTATTAGAGTAGTTAGAACTAGTTGATGCCCGCGACTTCGTCCGCGTGGGAACTCTTTGAAGTTGTTGTTTTTTTTTTTTTGCTTATGTCACTCTCCAGGTCTTAAAGTATACCCATGCAAAAAATCACGTCAATCCGTTGCTCTGTTGCGACGAGATGGAAGGACAAACCAACAAACGAGCAAACCAGCAAATAAACACATTTTCGCATTTATAATTTTTTTTAAAGAATATTAGCCATGTTAAATGACTAATATTCCCCTTTCCTCTCCAACTAAGCATCAAGCTTGTGCTAGGAGTAGGTACGACAATAGTGCAACGGGCGGAGTTTGAACCGTCGACCTTTTGGTTTTTCAGTCCACTCCTTTACCTGTTGAGCTATTGAGGTAGTGATTAGGTGTTATTAGTAGGTTTATTATTCCTTGTGTGAATATTATTTAGTTCTAAATGAATGTGCCCATATTTGGGAACCTCTAGATCTCACCCCAAGCGTGCTTCGTAGCTCGGCGAACACACTGAGATCGCGCCAGAAAAATTTAATTGTGAAATACGCCCCCCTCCCCCTTCACCCTACTTCCCTGCCGCGCACACGAAAATCATTTTAGAGGTGGGCGTGCCACTAGTTTTCCTCTAGATCGGCATGGAAAAGATAAAAATGAAAATAATATGTTAGATCTTTATTAGGAGCAAGCTATTTTATTTAATCTAAATATATAAGCTATGATAGCCTAGTGATTAGGACGTCCGCCTTCTAATCGGGGGTCGGGAGTTCGATTCCGGGCACGCACCTCTAACTTTTCGGAGTTATGTGCGTTTTAATTAATTAAATATCACTTGCTATAACGGTGAAGGAAAACATCGTGAGGAAACCTACATGCCTGAGAGTTCTCCATAATGTTCTCAATGGTGTGTGAATTCTACCAATCCGCACATGGCCAGCGTGGTAGACTATGGCCAAAACCCTTCTCACTCTGAGAGGAGACCCGTGCTCTGTAGTGAGCCGGTGATGGGTTGATCATGATGAAATATATAGAATGAAAAGCTGACTGACTGATATGATTCGGATTTCAGTCCGCTCCTTTAACCGTTGAGCTATCGTGTTTTTTTAAATAGAATAGAAGCCATGCTAATCAGGATTAATTTTCCCCCTTTCCCTCCAACTAAGCGTAAAGCTTGTGCTAGGAGTAGGTACAACAATAGTGCAACGGGTGGGGTTTGAACCGCCGACCTTTCGGAATTCAGTCCGCTCCTCAACCGTTGAGCTATTGAGGCATACACAGCTCAAACTACTAAAAGGATCGGGCTGTAATTGGGCTGCAGATAGCTCTTAATCCTCGGCATCCGCTAAGAAAGGATTTTTGAAAATTCAACTTGCTGCACTGCTTATTCTAAGCATGGGCGTTCAGTAGTGGGCCGGTGATAGGTTGAGATGATCATACAATTTCTTCGGTCTCATGTTTTTAACTTGATGAAACTTTTTACGAATTTAACTGAAGTAGAAATGGGGTACCAGCCAGGTGACCTACCCCGTGTGCCTGAGTGTTGCGGGTCCCATTCGGGAAGAGCGGCGCTTAGGCCCGTGTACCTTGGTAACATGGTTAACAATTTCTCTTCATGGGATATTGTTAGCCATGGCTTATTGACCTTGGAGGGGGTGTTGTCCGCGCATCCCTCTGAATGTCCCGAGCAGAGGGCGCAGTAGACGCACCCATTCGGTATAGCCCCAGGAGCACAGGGTGTGGCTATGATGAGTGGTGTTGCTGATGAGTGTTTCATCACCCATTAAATTACTGGCTGCACCGGTCTCTCGCCTGTCCAGTTTGGTGACTGGCGAGGGAGATGTTGAGGATGGGGAACGTGGAGAGGAAATTGCCCTCACTACGAGTCCTAGCCCTCGGGAGGACCTGTGTAGTGTGGATGATGGACACAGGGCGGTCACAGTGTGATCCTCGGTTTGGACTTAACCGCCACTCCAGGTCCTCGTACCAGCAGGTGAGATTGTAGTCCGGACTAGCTTTTAATCAAATAAAAAAAAAATTTAACAAAGATCAAGTGACACAGTTTTTTGCCGTCAACGATATGCTACAATTAATTACACTTGTCCGCAAAATTGAATTATTATTACAATATGCTATAGGGTAGGGTAGGCTAGGAGCGGTATATTGTCATTCACCCTTCGCCCCTCACATTCCTCACGCACGTGTTTTATTTTATTTTATATGGGAGGATAGTTGCAGCATAATTAATTGTTTTTGTTGACGGAATATACCTAACTTAAAAATAGCGTAATAATAACCCACGCACGGTGCAACGCAACGAGTCGCAGGGAGCCGCTGGATTCAGGCGGCGCAAGACCGTGGAGTGTGGAAGTCCCAACAAGAGACCTATATGTCCTATTACTACCTAATAATAACCCTACGGTCGCTAACTATGCGCCTTATAAGAAAACTCAGAGTCACTCAACGGGCGATGGCGATTGATATGCTTACGTAAGTATAAGGTACGTATGCTACGTGATCAAATCAGAAATGAGGGGATCCGTAAGAGAATCGGTTGAAGATATCTTGGCCATCTATATAAGTCCGCTATATTGGATTTAGAGTGACGTCACTTAGTTTTTCGTGTTATTCTCAGCAAGTTAATTCATTTGATAGTTGATACCCATATTGTAGCAGTGCATTCAAATAACTAGTCCGCCATCTTGGGCGTTCCGCTATGTTGGATTTAGAATGACGTCACATAGCTAGCCATGCATTGTCATCCCAACAAAACGTGTCAGCTCAATCGGTTCAAGACATCTGCTTCGATATTGAGTTGCAAGATTCCACCCGAACATAGGGACATACATACATTGCAAGTTAAAAAGCTTGTAAAAAGTGTAATTTTTGGTACGCTGGTACGGTACGGAACCACTTCGTATGCGAGTACTACTAGCACTTGACCGATTATTATTTTTGTTCCCTTTTCAAAGTGAGCGTTCTGAGCGGAAAATATTTTAAACTACACGTTTAACGAAGGTAGGAACAGGAAGTTAAAGACTCGTGAAATATTTTTAGCAAATACCATTCACGCTCGATTCTGAAACACGACCGGCAGAAATCATTATTGTTCAAAACAACTGAACTGGATACCTATATACCTATAGTCCATTTTTTAATCCCAGAGACAAAAACCGGCCAAGTGCAAGTCAGGCTCGCGCAATGAGGGTTCCGTACTACAGTCGTATTTTTTCGATATTTTGCACGATAATTCAAAAACTTTGAAGCATAAAAATAAATAAAAATCTGTTTTAGAATGTAGAGGTAAAGAACTTTCATATGATACCCCACTTGATATAGTCACTCACTTCGAATGTTGAAAATACTTATTATTAGTTCATGACCACAATTTAATTTTTTTTTGTGAACTTACCCTAAATTCACGGTTTTCAGATTTTTCCCCAAATGTCAGCTATAAGAGCTACCTACCTGCTAAATTTCATGATTCTAGGTCAACGGGAAGTATACCCTGTAGGTTTCTTGACAGACAGACAGACAACAAAGTGATCCTATAAGGGTTCCGTTTTTCCTTTTGAGGTACGGAACCCTAAAAAAGATAAGATTTTATATCTTTGCCATGTAGAATAGAAATAAAATAAAATTTTCATCCATTCATGACCCATAGCTAACTTGCATGTCCCCGATCAAAGTAAAGTGACATAAACAAGCATTGACAAAAAGCAGGGCATTCAAAAAATCTCGCCTATACATTGTTACATTGATTTGAGTGTCAAATATCGAATTGTAATGCATTTTCACGGTTCCTCTGTAGGCTTAGTACGAGTTTGACCATTTCGATAACGTTGACAGATTTCTAGTGTGGAAACAATATAACGTGAAAATAAAATGGACCTGCGCAGACTGGAGGACGGGACGGCAGAGGATTTTTTTATCAATTGAATTGAATTTTTATTCAATCGAAATAAGGTATACATTTCAATGCTCGGTGCTCCAGAGAAAACTGTGCTGACTAGACTGTACTCTATACCTACTAAAAAAGCGATGATACCCTAGTGGTTATCTGTCTTCTATTCGATAGGTCGAGGGTTCCATCCAGGGCACGCACTCCTAACTTTCCGGAGCTATATTGCTTGATATTATGACAAAGGATAAAAAACACAGAATAGACTTAAAAACAAAAGAGCTATGTGGGTTTTAAGCAATTAAATATCATTGGCTTTAACGGTAAAGGAAAACATCAAAAGATGCATGCTTGAGAATTCTCCACAATGTTTTCAAAGATAAGTATAGAAAGTCTGACAATCTGCACTTGACCAGCGTGGCAAACTATGGCCTAAGTCCTTCTCATTTTAAGAGAAGACCCGTGCTCAGTTGTGGACCTGCGATGGGTTGATCATCATGACGTGGAGTATTGAAAGAAATGCCTTTATGTTTTACTGTTGAGTCAGTGTCTCAAATACTCGAAATCTATTAAAATTGTCGAGATATGCATACTCGTGCTAACGATACCGATTGGTTAAGGTTTATTCGTCACAGGCGAGGGAGGTTGGAAGGAGGGTAGTTGGCAAACAAGGTGGAACGCATTATATGCAATTTCACGCGTAGAAACGCGATTAGGTACGCGCACGCGCCTCGCTGCGTTGCGGTAACGGATAGGTTGACATTAAAATGTTTATTTATACCACCTTGACTACTACAGCTCCGCGGCACTCACTATGGATGTCCGTGGTCCCACCGCTACGATAGACTTGGATGGACACTGGTGGATCGACCGGTCCTTATCTTATCACTCCTCTTACCACTCGACCGTCTCGACCATTTGCGTCGTCCTCGGAGCGGAAGACGCAGCGTCGGGAGTCCTCGTCTGATATCCATTTGGAGAATTAGGACATCAGACGAGTCGCAGGAAGCCGCTGGATTCAGGCGTTGCAGACCGTGGCGTGTGGAAGTCCTTACAAGAGACCTATGTCCAGCAGTGGACGTCTGTCGGTTGATGATGATGATGAGCTGAAATCATAAAGTTGCCAAACGGGCTAATAAATGCGGGCGCTGATATTCACTGTCGATCATCAGCATTTTCTCTATGCGATATTTTCAACTATAGACTATTATCACTTCCATTTTCGGTACCTACTGAAAAATGCGTCGCTCTTGTACCTACCTTTTATCAGCTAATCCCTATCTTTCTTTGGAGGCCTTCACAAAAATACCTACTTTAATTTATAGCGGATAGCGTTTGTTGAACAGCACGATGAAATTCGTCTATTGTGCTGTTCCGAGGAATCCCTAGCTAAAGGCGACAGGTGCACTGGAGTACTGTCACCATAAAAATATAGTACTCAGGACACTTTTACTTTTCAATTATTTATTTTTTAAATTCAAATCGCTGACCGCCAATGTTAAATAAAAACTGGTCAAGTGCGAGTCGGACTCGTACTCGAAGGGTTCCATAGCATCGAACAAGATACAACTCTTGATCCATACTTCCATACTAATATTATAGATGAGAAAGTGTGTCTGTCTGTCTGTCTGTCTGCTAGCTTTTCACGACCTAACAGTTTAACTGATTTTCATGAAAATTGGTACAGATATAGGCAGCTTACATCTCGGGGAAAATTAAAGAGTCCCCACGGGATTTTTGAGAAACCTAAATCCACGCGAACGAAGTCGCGGGCATCAGCTAGTTACACATAAAAAATACAATATACACTGGCGAACTTAGTAGGTACCTAACCTACCTACTACCTAGAGGTATTCGCTTCCAGTTTGGTAATGGAGACACTAACTTTTTATTTATTTTTAATTTGCATGGCAGCCATTTTGAAATCCGCCATCTTGGTTGGTTATAGCTTTATTACAAATATACACTGTGATTTTTTTATTTCTTTACCTATTATGGTTCTTGAGCTACAGCCCGCTGATAGACAGACGGAAAGAGGGAGTGGACGCTTAAACAAAAAACAGCATTGGATTCAGATTGCAGGCTGCACAAGACCGTGGCGTGTGGAAGTTCCTAAAAGGGACCTATGTCCAGCAGTGGACGTCTATCAGTTGAGGCTGATGATGATATATAAGCTACTTGATGAAATCGCGATCTTTTTATCCCATTGTAGTCAAGCGCTAGTGTATAAATAAATAAATAAACTAGCAATATTTTCGCTTTGAGTGCGCTAGAAGATTGAATTCCTAGTCGGAATTTAAAATAATGAGTTGACGTTAGGAATTTCACTGAGAAGCTTGCTTAGATCCTGAAATGAAAAATTCAAAATTTTATAAGCGTTAAATTACAAAAATTTAACACTACAAAGGGAAATAGTGAGAAGTCGAGAATTTCATTGCTTTGAAACTGAATCTGGCTCTAATTCTTTATTCTTTTGTCTTCAAAGCAAAGCTCCTCTACAAAAGAAGCCGGTATTTCGAATTCACATTGAAAGTCATTTTCGCGAAAAACTTTATTAACTTAATAGTATTTGAAAATTGGTTCTTTTTGACAGACAAACGGTCGGATTGTGGAGGCTTAATAAAAGGTCCCGTTGGCACCCTTCGGGTAGGTACGGAACCCTAAAAGTGAATATAGTTGCGGGCATCATCTAGTCATATAAAAGGAAAAGATGACTGACTGACTGACTGACTGATCTATCAACACCTGGAAACATTACAATACTTTTTTGGTCAATCAACCCCTAATTCAACCCCTAAGGGGGTAAAATAGGGGTTTGAAGTGTAGTCTAAGCGGACGAAGTCCCGGGAATAGCTAGTTTGACATAAACATTATGGTTACCCTGACGGCAGCACGTGCGCTCCCTAGACGCATAAATTCCTGGCTCGGTATTGTGCGTTGACGTCACATCCCCGCCCGGGCGACGTAATATTGCCGCGAAATATTGGGGCATCCCCATCAACGGCGAGCAGAGAAGCGGCGGAATTTGCGAATAAAACGCATAAACGTGGATATTTTTTTAAATATTTTTTTTAGCAGCCTTCGGCAACAGTGTTAATTTTTTCTTAGAAATTGCCATATTCAAATCTCAACCCTTCATAATCAAAACCGCTCAACTCGAGCGAAACGGACAGATATTTCGACGACTCAGTTTAAAATGCGTGGACTATAGTTACAAGAAATATTCGATACCTATACGAGCATACGGCACCGCTCGGGCGCCGCGACCGTAGCCGCCACAGATCATGTGGCCTCAGCCTTAGGGTTACGAAATTATCTCGCCTACGCATGATCATATGGCGCACACCTATTAAGGGTTGATGACGTTTTAATTAGTCCCATTCGTCCTCACTATTTACTCACATGGCGGTGGACTATTGAACACCTATAACCCCGTCATTCAGACTATTTGTATTTTTAATTTTCGCGTCGAAACATTTACAGATTTTTCCCTCATTGTATTTAAGGAAATTTTCAATCATTTTGTTTTGGTTAAGTAATCACTACCCATATCATAAATGCGAAAGTGTTTGTTTATTGGTTTGTTCTTCAATCGTGTCGCAAGGGAGCAACGCAACGGATTGTGATTTTTGCACGGGTATAAACTACCTACAGTCGTAGTACTATTATATATTCTATGCTATAGTTTACATCATTTGAATCTATGATCTTGAGTTCATACGAAAATCCCATGGAAAAGTGGAATTCAGTTTTTTCCGAATTTGAATATTTTCCGGGAAACTTTCTTTCCATAAAAACATTATTCAGAAAGGTAGGAAGGTACTTACTTAAAACTTTTTAAAATCAATTCTGTTAGAAAGTGAAATTATATAAATCTTTATTTCCTATCCAGTGAGAATTTCAAAAACTTCGGCTTTAACTTTCCTTGTCTACATTATAAAAGGAACCTTTGTGCAAAATTTCAACTTTCTATGTCCTAATGATAAGGCTGGCCGTCAATGAATCAAGAACGTTGACTATTGAGTGAGTTAGGACTTTTCTTTTTCTAATAAACGTATCCATACGTACCTATATACCTATCTATTGATTCCGATTATCGGAAAAATCAATTGAACCTACTTTATCTCGATAATTTCAAGTGTGATATGAGTAGGTACCTATCGATAAACTTTGTAATCAGTCGCACGATCACGATCACATATCAAAGGTTACAATACGAATGTAGGTAGCCAAGTTCACAATAATGCAAAGAATGAAATCATGTACGGGAAAATAAGTCTTATTTTGATAAAAGTTAATTCTATAATAGTGTGCTCTATATTTTCTGTTACGGCGATAATAATCAATATGGTACTGGAACAATGGAGATAAAAAATTAATCCAGATAGTAAGTTTACCTATTGATTGTACCACTTGAGTTTTGACTATTAGCTCCCCAACGTTACGAAAGCTCATCTCTCAATCAAGTAATTCTGTAAGTTAGGACTTCCGCAATCCACATCCACAAGCCACGGTCTTGCGCCGCCGCCATCCAATGGCTCCCTGCGACTCGTTTGACCTTGTCTGTCCACCTAGTGGTGGTTTTCTAACGCAGCGCTTTCCGGTGCAAGTTTGCCATTTTAGCATTGGGGAGTTGGGAACCCAAAGTCTATCTATCGGTTGTACGACCTTTGTGTCCTGCCTATTGCCACTTCAGGTTCGCAACCCGTTGAGCCATGTCGGTTACTCTGCTTTTCCTACGGATCTTCTGATTTCTGATTTGATCACGGAGAGAGGTTCTAAGCATTGTTGTCTTACCAGCAGCGCCCGCTTGGTGTGTCTCTAAGCTTTATTATGAGGTTCATAGTCATCGACCATATTATCTCGGATCCATAATGTCATCACTGGCAACACGCACTGTTCGAAGATTTTCATATTCTTGGACTTTAAAGAAGATGGAAAAATTTGGGAGATGGATAGTAATTTCTAAACAGGCTCAGATCTAGTCTCGAGAACCAACATCGAGTCGAATGGGAACGGATTTGTAAATAAATGTTGGCGTCAAAGGTGGTCTCAACTCTCAGGGTGGTTACGCACTCATCCGATCCGAATCAAACGACACTTTTTCTCGATTATCTCAATTTACCTTAACTGCAGTCTCTACAATATCATAATCCATTATCAGTCCCAAAAAGTATAACAGCTGGTCTTAGATGGTAATATTAAACTTTTAACGGGAAAATGGCGCTAAATGTTACGAGTTTCGGCATTATACAAAACGTAAATTGATAGAGTGAATCAAACTTCAAACAAAAAGGGTGGTAACAAAAAGAACGACACTGTACTTAATACGTGTCAACGAGTGTTTGATCGATATGGGCCCTTCAGGTGCCGAGATATCCGATGTTAAACAAATTCTGAAGATAACTTCGGTTCTGGAAGAGGGTAATTTTTTTGGAAGAGGGAGGGACGCACTGGCACGGAAGGCTACGGCATTGAAGGTGACACAGCCAGAACCTATCGTATACCCTTCAGTGAGTATAAAACCTGGTTGCATGCACTAACACTTAAGGAGCATTCCAAATTATGGCCAAACACAACAGACTGCAGGCGAGCCAAAAAGGCTTTCCCTAACATAGACCAACGACAAACAAACAAACCATGTACTCCGCCTGGGCAGAGGTGAACTTAGGAAGGTGGTGGGACTCATAACAGGGCATTGCCCACTAACAAACACATCTTCGATAGGTGTCACTGATAGTCAGCAGTGCAGGGCCTGCATGGAGGTCGATGAAACACCGACGAACGTATTCCTAGAGAGCACGGGCGTGGCAGAACAATGTGAACGCCATTTGAGATTTCCAACCTCACGCCATGAAGGCTGCGGCAACCTGGACGGCCTACTCAGATTCTGGAGTGAGCTTGGATGGCTGGAGTGAAGACTTCGGCGTGGAAGGGCAATGCACGCACAACAGACGGAAACGTTTAAGTGCAGAAATCAGCCCAGAGTGAAGAAAGAAAGAAAGAGGAGGGTATTTTTGTTTGAAAAATTGAAGAAAATCCAAAAACCGTGAATTTGTAGTTACATCACAAGAAAAAAATTAAAGTAGGTATGTTCATGAACAAAGAATTAGTATTTTCAATATCCAAAGTAAGAAAATTTTACCAATAAAAATATTGAAAAAAAGTTGAAAAAAAAGTTTACCAATTGAAAAATCTGAAATAATTATGGTCAATAGAAGTTTATGTAAGTATATTTTAAGGGAAAAATAAAATTAAATCTTTTACTATATTGTGACCGGTTTTTTACGGAAAAGATGATCGGCAAGCAATAAACTAGTAGCCGTGAGCAATAAATAGTAGAACGTTGTCGCCTTCAGCTCATTATTTACAGTTAAAACGTAAAATATGTAAGCAAATATATTCTTTACGAGTCACTAAATAAAGGTGAAAATAGATTGCAACATTTTAATGAAATAGAAATGTTGGCGTTGGTTAAAGATTTTCCCGATGGAAAGTGACGCGTGGCGATCACGCGCTGCTCGTAATATTGAAACTGTTGGTAGTTTTTCGCCATCGAGCTTGTAACACTTAGAGCAGCAATATGCGCGAAGAAAGAAGATAGACAAAACTTTTATTTAAAATCTGTGTCACACAAAACTTTGCAATTGGGTAAATATGTTACTCTGGGGCCCAACGCCTCCAGCACTTGAGCATTTAGTTCTGAAATTTTCAGTTTCAGAAACGCAAGGATAACAGGTGTCATGAGTGTGGTACTGCTTCGAAACTAGAATAGTTTATGTTTCGTGTGTTCTTTGATTTTCTTTTGGGACCCTGATTCAGGTAGGTAATATGTTAGTAGATATTACTTGAAAATGATTCCGGTGAGTATAATGGTTATTATAATGTTATAGTACTGATTAATCGAGCCAAAGTAATTCGGAACAAAAGCACCAGTGCATTGCGGTTTGACGGACCACACCTATGCCAAAGTTTGCGAGTTTTGGAAGCTTTTTATTTGAAAACAGCTAAGTATAAACACAATAAAGTTTCAGTACATGTTTTTTGGTTGTAAACTAAATTCCGCGTGTGTTAAAAACACGATTGGATACAATTTACTCGACTAAAAATTCAAAACTGCATTACATTTCTAGATTCTAGAAAACAGCAACTTATTTTTGTAGTTTTTTTTAGTGTAAATAATTACAATTTCAATCTTGGTGTGGTGAATTCTGTAGCACCTTGGACTTGAGGAAAGGGATTTTAAACCAAAACCATGAGGATTGCTAACAGTTTGCACCTCAGAACGGCTGATCATCTATGGGTTATGTAGCTCGACGTTCAACGCAATAGGGCTTGTAAATGATAAGTTTGTTTGATGTGCCTTATTTGAAGTTGTCGAATCAACAAAGCCAGATAATGTTTTGTGTTTTATTTAGATATTGAAATGTAACAACGTGATATTTGTATTTCTATCAATATACATACCTAAGTACCTACCAAACTTTGGCAAACTGGAAAAGTTAGTCATTTTATTGTAGAGAATTTGACGCCCGCAACTTCATCCGCGTAGATTTAGATTTAAAAAATTCCGTAGGAACTCTTTGATTTTCAGAAGACTAACCATTGAAGTTTGAACCGGCGCGGCGCGCGGCGTATTAGTAAAATACGACAGTAAATATAGCCCTTACTCTCACGCGCCATTTTAACTCTATCGGTCAACTGTGATGTCGGAAGTATTGTTCACCTTTAGAATAAGAACTAAGATCGTACTTTTTGAAATGGCGCGTGAGGAGTTAAAGGATTATGTTTATAATATGGCGTATACATAGACCACTATATTGTATCTCTATGGGCGTATAAAATCAATTCTCGGTGATGAGTAAGAAAGAAGCTATACAAAACGCACGAGAATAAAAGAAATAGCTATGTAAGTACAAACTTTGTACTTACATACAAAGCACAAAGTTTGGGTCAATTGCGATAGTTCTAAGACGCGTATAATATAATCAATTTCTTTTATATATACTTATAGCTATGTATAAAATATAATATGTATTGGTATTGAAGTTATTAAATTTTACTACATGTTCACTACAAAGGACATATTTTATAATAATATGATACACTATGCTTTGGTCGTCGGTTATATAGAAGGTACATACCTACTTTAAAATTAAATACCTCGCTCCCAGGAACTATGCCTTATTACTTGCTTCAAGGCTTCAAGGCTCCTAGAAGATGTATAGTATAGGTACACATATAGCACGTACAAGGCTTCAGACCCATTAACTAGATTTGTCTAATGGGTCCGAAGCCTTGTACGTGCTATATGTGTCCCTTCTTCTTCCTATACTATACATCTTCTACTAAGTATATGGTGAAACATATTTTTCAGATATTTGCACAATAAGCACAATAACAACGCTTGGAACCACTGACTGTTTATATACTTCGTACTTGGAACACATCATGGCCTAATAGCCAGCGCGTGCCATAGTTTCGTTCTTCTGTGGGACAGACCCTGTATAGGATAATATATATTTTAAAACCTTTTATGACAAATTAAAAAAATAGTTGGTAGGTATTCCGTCAAATACTTACTTGATTTACTCAAAATCACTCAAAATAGTTTCAAAAATCAACATTGTCGTTTCGACATTTTATTATAAAAATTTAAAAAAATTAAATAATGTTCTCCGAGGGCTATTAAATAAAAATTTTGAAATAAATTAAAACAAAAAAAATGTTAATATTGTGGATTTAATATCTTTAGGGTTTTTTAAATACGCCCCGTTAAAATGGCAAGGTAAATGCTTTATTAAAAAATACTTTCATCATCGTCATTATCAACCGATAGATGACGCTTGTTGGACTCATGTACCTAGGGACTTTCACACAAAGTGGGGTCTGCCAAACCGCATTGGGCCAGGTGTCGGACTATGGCCTAAACCTGAGAGGAGAACTGTGTTTGGTAGTGGGCAGGCAATGGGTTGAGATGCTGACGAAGTGCTTCTATTTCCTCAGTTGCTGTCCGTGCGGCCCCGGCAGCTCAGCGAAGTCAAACCTGCCTCTCATCTGCCTCGTCCCTCGTGATGGGGGACCCGACAACAGTCCTAAACCTCAGCCAACACCAGCCACAAACAGAGCGACAGACCAGTTCCAGCTTCTCGATGAGGACTACATCAAGAAACATTTCAAATTGCCAGAACGGGCCCTATACCTGGACCCTTTTAGGTAGGCATGGTAAAAAAATAAGTCTAAGTTGAAGCCGGGCGAGCATTCGATTTATATAAGTAGTTAGGTAGTTTCTTTTTGTGCTCGCCCATACATCATAGCAATAAAACTTTAACAGGACGACTTCTGCACATTAAAATGTTCCTAAGTATAAGTAGGTATATAGACCCCAAAACATCTAGGTACAAAAATGACCACATAATATGTATCTTCTATATATATAAAATTCAAAGTCCTGACTGACTGACTGACATAGATATCAACGCACAGCCTAAACCGCTTGTCCCCCCCCCCCCCCCCCCTTCCCCTAAAGGAGTGAAATGGGGGTTGGAAGGTTATAATATGTGTTATTCGGTGCTGTTCAGAGTGCGTGTCCTGATGTTATAATGTTTGTTTCTGAAAAAAAATGCCATTTGTCCACGCGGGCGAAGCCGCGGGCAGAAGCTAGTTTAATACAATTGTATTTATTACTGTGAGACTGCGGCCCAGGTGGGAGCGGGAGCGTACTGCGGGGCGATCATTGTGTAAAACAAACTCTTAATCATCATCATCATCATGATCAACCCATCACCGGCTCACTACAGAGAACGGGTCTCCTCTCAGAGTGAGAAGGGTTTTGGTCACAGTCTACCAAGCTGGCCATGTGCGGATTGGTAGACACAAATAATATTTACAAGAAATTGGTAGGAAGAGAGCGGGTCGGAGAGTATGGTATTGCGCCCCGCTTTCCGCCCCGCAAGACGCACCCGCTCCCAGCTGGGCCGCAGACTAAGAAGTTGTATCTATTTTTTTGCGACCAGGCGACCCCTCATAACGTTTCCAATGGCCCAAGATGATGTTAAGAACTTTAACCTGGCGAGAAAGTACAAGATTAACCAACAAATTTTGGACGGATTCCTAGACCCAAGCGCAGCGATTTCTGCACCCAGTGTTTTCGTAAATATACCTACCTTCCTTCCTATATTTACAATTCCGATTGAATCTTTTTATTAGACTTTCTCTGGGCAGCTTCGGTCATGCCCCTATTTTTAGCGTTCCGTAGTAAACAAGAAACCCTTATAGTACACCCAAGGAGCTGTGTGGGTGTGCGCGGCGGTCCCTCCCCGGTTGCTATCTCGACCTGTCGCGTACCATAAGTATAATACTGACAGGTTATTACTACGGAACCTTACAGGTTCCGTCCACGTTGGTAGGTAACCAATGTTTCCCATGTTTGGTAGGTAACCAAAATGGACGGAACCAATTTTGTTGGGCTGTAGAAATGAAGTACCTAAGACGTAATTATAATTTAAGGGACTAGAAAATACTTATTATGTACTTTTTTTTTCTCTTTCAATTTAGCCATACTCAAAATCCGAAGCAGATAAACGAAAAGAGGCAGAGGAAGACGAGGAAATCATTTATATCTTGCAGCTTCCCGATTGGGAGTTCCAGTGCCCCGTACACAATCAGACCATTAGAACCCCAAGGTATCTAAAGACTGGAGGATTGTAATTCTATGTATAGTCCGTAAAAAATGATTCCACGCGCCATTTTAACTCTATGGGTCAACTGTCATGTCAAAAATACGATTCATATTTAAAATAAAGACTAAAATCGTACTTTTAACATGAAATTTGACACATAAAGTTAAAATGGCGCGTAAGGAGTCATTTTTTTCGCATCACATAATGTGCAAAACTAGCATTATTGTCCCTTGAATTGTCACTTGTTTCGACTGTATATTTAAAGTTCGCCCTGTATAAGTTAACAATAAATATCACAGCTAGCGACATCTGTCGTAAGTTGTAACTCCGTAAGTAATAGCACAGTATAAGGAGTATGCTGTAGGTGGTAATGGTGTATAAGTTTTAGCGCCATCTGTTGCTAAGGTAAATGACTATTTCCAATAAAACCCCGACACTACTTTTTGTTTTGTATTGCTTCGAAATGACAAAAGATGGCAGGATTAAATTAATAGTAGATTTATTTATTTTGATGCATCATAGTTTTTGAATTATCGTGCAAAATGTCGAAAAAATACGACTGTAGTACGGAACACTCGGTGCGCAAGCCTGACTCGCACTTGGCCGGTTTTTATTATCATGTATCTACTACCAACCTATAGTCCGAGACAGGTTGAGATGGCAATCGGGGTATGAGGTGGGAGGACGCCCCGCACACCCGCACGTCTCGTGTTAGCGCAGGGGCTGTGTACGGGGCGCCCCACCCCAATTGCCATATCGACCTGTCGCGAATTATACAGTAGGTACATTATTTTCTTTAATTTTTTTTCAGATTTATATGGCATTCGTGTAAGAAGAGCAAAGGGCATAAGGGCGCCGAACAGAAGCGTGGAGGGGGACCACTACAGAAACCTAAGCCATGGTTGCTAAGCAGACACACAGATTTCGATTTGCTGTCTCAATGGTAGACAATAGGTACAAGACTGTTTACGTCTGTTCATCATCAAATCTGTTCATCACTGAATTTAAGAAAATGAAATGAAAAAAAAATCTTCTAAAATAAATTATAAAATGATTGTTTCGGTTCTTTTACTATAAAACTACCTGCTCTCAAAATATATACTTATCTACCTATTAGTTTATTAAAACGGTCATACACACGTTTAATATGTAACCAAAACGCTAGTAGCAAAAACTTAGCTAAAATTGTTATACATAATATCTAAACACAATCCAATAACAATAACCATTTGCTACTGTAGTTTTAGTGATTTAGTATTTTTAGAAACTGGGGTTAATGCCCCACCTACGACGTAGCACTGACTCCGAATGGCCTATTTACGCAACGTTTGTTGACCTCTAGCGTCAGTCAGATGTTTTCAAAATTAAAATTATTAAGTAAATTAAGTTAAAGTATTTCAAATAAAAAATAATGTTCAAAATCGGTCCAGGCGTCGAATCGGGGAACATACATTAAAAATAAAATAAAAAAAGATTCCGACGAATTGAGAACCTCCTCCTTTTTTGAATTCGGTTAAGTCTCTCATTGAGATCTAATATCAAACATGAGAAAAATAGTACTTCCAACTTCTTTTTGATTCTGAGAGAAAAACCATAAAAACCTAGAAAAACACACGAAAATCCTGACAGACAGCTGGCAGTTGAAATGACAAAGTCAAGATACCCAAATATTTTAATGCTTTTCTAATTGCAAAGTCAAAATTTAAAAGTTAATTTTAAGTAAATATATTTGAAAAAACAGAAAATAGCGAAAAACAGGAAAATTAAAAATGAACAACATAGATTTAGCTAAACTTGCAAAAGTGTAAGTTCATAAATTAAATACTTATCTCATCCCATTATATGGGTACATACTACATATTATGGTCTAAGAGCCAGCGCGTGCCAGACCTTCCTTATTTTATAAAAGCTGAAAGTTTCTCTGCGTATTGTCCCCAACACTCGAAGGAACGTTTGTCTGAATCATTGTGGCTTTGGGAGATAACAAAGTGACACGCTGTCAAAACAAAAATCCGACGAAACGAAAATCTGCAGAAACAAAAATCTGACAAAACGAATATCTGTCAAAACGATAACAAGACATCTTAAAAATATATTCATGTGCCCGGTAATAATAAATTTCGGTAATAATAAAGGTAGACTAATCTAATAAAAAAATTACTAAATGTTAGTTATTATTGTTAGCAACCATAGAAGTTAAATCCGTCTTATAAAGTACCTAAGCAACAATAATTTTGTTTGAGAATAATTTCAGACCTATTGCAAAACCTGGGTTTGATACCCTAGCGATGTCAGCGCCTGTATTAGTTCAAATGAATACAGATGGCAAATGGGAAAGCTCTAAACCTTGTAACTTAGACGAAAAGCGGCTTAAGGCCATAGTTCAACATTTAGTGAATTCGAATGCCGTATCTGCAGCACAAAGTTACTGCGGCCAGTGTGCCTCTGAAAATCAGGTAGATGCATATTATGCTGTACCTATGTTTTTTTCTGTCAGTTCCATAGGTACTTATTATGCGACGTAGACATGACAATCGGGGTATGAGGTGTCGTGCAGGGGGGACGCCCGGCATATCCGCACTGTCATAGGTTTAGGGTTGCACGAGTCCGTATCGACCACGTTCAACGATTACCTGGTAAATAAAATATGCGATGTCACCTCACTAGAAAATTACCATCTCGACCTGTCGCGAACAATACCTAGTTCCAAAGTTTAATTTTTTTTCAAATAGCTTAGCTTTTCTTTAAAGTAGTTTTTTTTATTGAGTCCTCTTACAGAAAGGAGGCAAATCAAACTATGTACCAGTCATCATGATGCCAATACAACCTGCAGATCAATGCCCTTTTGATTTGGAATGTGAAGTCCAAAAAATGAAGGAAACCGAAGAAAAGAAACCTCCAAAAAAGATCTCTGCCCGAGCAGAAGAAAAAGATTCTAGCAAAGGTGTGACTCAGAAGAAAATAAGGAAGCGGCAGTTTGTAGTGCAACGTCTTACAGATTTTGATTTATTGTCACAGTGGTGAACATCATAAAATCGTAATAAAGAAATTTATGTTAAAATAACGCATCTCTTGTAATGTTATTTATAACAATTAACCCCCCCCCCCAGCCCCCTCCCCCCCCCCACAAAAACCTTTCAAGCGCTTGTCGCATCAGGAGAGCGCTTAAGGTAAAAGAAATTCAAGTTGAGTGAATAGGCATCTTCTAGGCAAGCGCGCTTCATCTTAGGCTGCATCTCATCACTTGCCACCAAGTCTGATTGCAGCCAAGCGCTGGTCTATTTAAAAAAAAAATCTTGTGAAGCTTGGGGTGATGCAACGTTCCACGACAAACTTATCTCCTAATTCAATTTATAAACCTTGTAATTTCTTTTGAAACTTAATCCTATGTATAGTAAATTATATAAGACAATGGCAAAATAATATTTAACAAGGACAATAAACTTATTTTCTTTTTATTTTCGGAAAATTTAGCGTTTTATTTCTTCTCCAAGCTTACTATCATCATCATGATCAACCCATCGCCGACTCACTGCAGAACACGGGTCTCTTATATAAATTAAACTAGTTGACGATTCAACTTGAATAAAAATCTATTCTATTCTATTCGATGAGAATCAACAATAATTAGGCCATAGATTAATTATTGGTCTCGCTCCGATTAGGCTTACAATCCCTGATTGAGACAGGTCAACGCTCCAACGAAGTTATCCTTGTGACTTTAGATGCCTTTATTTTATAAGTACGTATCTGGCTGGCTGGCACCCGGCTCTTTTATAGCTGATGCCCGCGGCTTGGATTCGCGTTTTTAAAAATCCCGGGGGAAGTTTTGATTTTCCGGGAAAAGTAGCCTATCCGTAGTAGGTAGCCCGTCCCCGGGCTATTTCTGTACCTACCAAATTTCGTAAAAACATTTAAACGCATGATTCATGAACTCCACTGTGACATCCAAACAGGGGTCGTCCATTTCGGCCTTGACTAGGGTTGCGGTTATTTCACAGAAAATAGAACAAAATCCTTCCAATTCCAATCCCAAAATCGAAAACCACGTGTACGTGAACCTTGAACCACCTTGGGTACATCCCGTAGATAGAGTAATAAAGCTAGAAACAGGAACGTTTACTTTCTCATTCACACTAAAAAGAGAGCACAGATAAAGTTACTAATTTGATAAACAGAAACGCAGCTAACCTATTTTTGTCCCTTATCGTGTAACCGGGTTTTTTCAAGAATATATACAATGCAACTTTAGTTGCAAAACAAACTTTGAGAATTCGTGGCGTCATTGTATTTCTCATTAGAATACAAATATTGTTGATCAGTTAATACAAATATTGATTACTAAACAATGGTTATAAATTGTCGTGTTATTCATCGTTACGTCGTGCTATCGCTATCTCATACGCGGTTACACATTACTTCAATCTAGCTTTATTACTATATCTACGGTACATCCCCTACTCTATGGTACATCTTACTCTATGTTGGGATCACGTAGTATTGATCAAAGAGTAGGTACCTAATCACTACGTTTTTGGGATTTTACATGGCTCTGGTCTGTGCTTGAACCAAAGAGTATGTACCTAATCACTACAGTGCGACATGGCTATCTTGGCGCGTGGCGAAAATCGGAACTAACATTGCCATGTTTTTTTTTCATTCATAGACTGTCATAGACTACAATAAAATTCTACTTGTTTATGTCAATGGATGGCTGACCACGGTGTTAGCTGGTGTTGGTCATGAAAAAGATAGTTCGCTGAGCGTTTGCAAGACTTTTCCGACTGTTAATTATTATGTTAGTGAAATAAAAACATTCATAGAAGACCCAATGAAATTTTCGTTATAACAGATTCAATACAGGTGAGTAGCCTAGGCAATGTTTTATGACAGATGTAGAGTTCGTAATTAGTTTTTCGTTCCACATTTTTATGTTTTCACACCTAATACTTAAAAAATCCCAGATAGAGCTGTTCAGCTGGGACTTGGAAGTGCGTTTCTGCGCATACATGATACAGCTGATATATAACTTAAAGTCGTTGGTTGGGTACGATGGGTTTTTATTATAAGGTCAGTGAATTTCGCCACAAACCGTGGATAATTGCTTATGGATTTTTTTTGTTAGCATGGGTGCAAGTGAATCCTGCGCTGCTTGAAAAAAAAATCTTCTCACGCTCGGACACCTTTATTTCGATATCGTGGGTCTTTTTTTGGTTCTTTTACACATGGGCCGATTTCCTGTATTCATAACTGACGGAATACGTGTGATACGTGACGAAGTGAACATTATTGAACGTAATGCGTTTTTGTGTTGTCAGAGGCTTTTTTCTCTAAAACGTAAAACATAGATTAGTTTGGCCTTGATTATGACAGTGGGTTTATTGGAATTGAGTGACTTTGAGCTGATGATTGTGGGCATGTGGGGCATTGTATATTCTGGCTTCAATCTCTATTGACTACTTCCTAACTTGTTGCCACTTACATAAACACTCAACAAGCATTGACTTCCTTACATTTCCTATCTAGCACACATGCTTAGTTTTATCATGTTTTATTACAGATACATTCTTGTAATTTATTGATTAATAGTTTCTGTAAACATTTAGCAAATAGCTTTTTGTAATTCTTAGCCTGTAATTGCTAATAAACCTTGTCTACATTTTACCATATACGTAAGTAATGTACACTAACACACAATAAAAAAAATTGCAATTTGATATTTAAGTAATTAATATTTTAAAAAAAGTTACTTATATTAAATGGAGGCTTAGTTTTCAAGTTTTTTATATAATTACGTAAGTGTCATTTTTTTCACGCACAACAGACGAAAACGCTTAAGTGCGGAAACCAGCCCAGAGCGAAGAAAGAAGTGTCATTTTGTACAATAGCCTTGTACATATTTGGGATAGTAACATAGGTCACATTTCATAATTGAAACTGAAGGCGGTTATTTTGATAAGTAAAGGGTTTACTTTGTATAGTTTGAATATATTCATGTTATAGAGACTCGAAAAAAGAAAAAAATATAAGTGATGAAAAATAATAATCTACTTGTCAAAACATTAATTGTGACCAAGAAATACAATGTTCCAACCTCTGTTGTGCAGTGCATGCGCTGTTGTATTAAAAGTTGAGAGGTCCCGGATTCGATACTGGCTCAAGTCTGGTCTTGTGAGTTATAGGTAGGTGTGACTGGTAGGCTTCGGCCGCGGTTAGTTACCACCGTACCGGTAAAGACGTACCACCAAACTAGTATGGATTTAATTGAAATTGCCATACTTCTACCGAGACTAGGTAGATGCGATGGTGCCCGGTACGGTTATAATTATCTTCCACAAACGTTTTCTTAAACTCTCGGATAAACCGCGGAACCTCTGTGACCCTTTCATGGAACCTCAGGGTTCCGCGGACCACCTGTTGCATTAGTTAACAACTAGGTTATGCCATAGCCGTGACTATAGCAAACTGACTGCGAACCAGTAGAGCCTATAATGTATAAATTTTGAGACCTCACTCGCCATATTTGTCCTATGTGTCAAAAGTACGGTTCACTTATGATTCATACTTATTGGACAAGAATCATACTTTTGACATGTCAGTTGACACATGGCGAGTGAGTTCTCAAAATGTATGCATTATACAAATATTAAATGATAAGGCCTGAGTTATGTTAAAGTTTAAACTGGGTCCCTATGCTGATACATGTCTATAAACAAACTTTGGATCTAGCATTAGTTCATAAACAAGTTCCGTCTAGCTTCAACTGTAGAAATGAGTCGGACCATGGTCAAGTTCAGTACAAATTAGAATAATAATTTATAATTATAGTTATGGGGCTCATAAGAAAGCTCAGAGTCACTCAGCGCGCGATAGAGAGAGCTATGCTTGGAGTTTCTTTATGTGATCAAATCAGAAATGAGGAGATCCGTAGGAGAACTAGAGTAACCGACATCGCTCAACTGGTTGCGAAGCTGAAGTGGCAATAGGCAGGGCACATAGTTTGTAAAACCGATAGACGTTGGGGTCCCAAGGTGCTGGAATGGTGACCTCGCACCGGAAGACGCAGCGTTGGAAGACCCCCCACTAGGTAGACGGACGACATCAGACGAGTTGCAGGGAGCCGCTGGATTCAGGCGGGGCAAGACCGTGGCGTGTGGAAGTCCCTATAAGAGACCTATGTCCAGCAGTGGACGTCTATTTATATATTTTGGTTGATGATGATGATGATGATAGCTAATGCCCAGGATGCATTGCAAGGGCACTTTCAGCAAAGCATCTTCAAGGTCTGCACCTATACATAGTCAAAATTGGATATGGATATGTACAAAGCGATTTGTCTCCTCATTTCTAATTCGAACCACTAGGATATGGAACAGCCTTCCGGCGTTAGTTTTACCTTCCACTTTTAATATAGGTTCCTCAAGTCAAGTCAAGTCAAGAGAAAATAGACATCTTGAATGAATGAATTAATTAATTAATGTTTTATTGTGTGCTACAAAATTAGTACAGAATAACACATAGGTACAAAGCAAAACCACCACATGGGTAATGTTTTATCACTGGCCGCCGAAACGATGTTTTTTTTAAAATTGCGAACTGCTAGGTATGCCAGGTTCCATACAAAAATGTTCAAAGCCCACACACCACACACCTTTTGAGAACATTATGGAAAACTCAGATATGCTGCTTTGCTCACGACGTTTTCCTTCACCATTGAAACAAGTGATATTTACTTAATTGGTTATATTAAGTGTAAGTAGCAAATTAATTATTTTGCATTTCTTTTCAGAATAAATTAGAATGGAACCGTCATGTTCACATTCTAAGTGCGACGTGTTTGAAATAAGCAAAACCTCATACGAAAACAATGTAGAAAATAAGACTGGTAGCAACAACAAATTAGGTGAAAAGTCAAGCAGCTCATGTAATGTTAGACAAAAAATAGATGATCTCGAACGGGAGGACTTCGAGGAGGAGAATAGAATGTTAAAGCACTGCTCTAGTATGATAGTTGATGATGAAATTGCGGCTGCGTCACGTTTCTCTGGTAACCTATCTAGTGCTAGCTCAAGTCTTGCCTCCAGCTCGGAAACAATATCAACTTTATCAAATATGATGGCAAATGACTTCAGCTTGCCTGGCTGCAGCAAGAACGACGACTGTGAAGGCAGCAATGCCACAATAAAGAACATGATTCACTCACGAAGACCATTGTATCAAGGAACAAAGACGACACCTAATAAAAAGGTGGATTTTATGCAAAAGTTATTAAGTAGTAACATACAAGAAAAGAAGGACTTTCCGAAAGGGAAGCTTTACAAAAGTGATTTGATGGAGCACTCTGGCGATGCAGATATGTGCGAGGAAATGAGTGGATCTACAAGTCGGACTAGCTCTAATGCCTCTAGTATTGCAAGCACAAGTTCTGAAGGCAAAGACTTTACAGTTCCTTCAACTTCTAACGCTGAAAAGTTATTAGGCTTAGATGACAGCAGTAAGAGAAATGGCAGCGGAAGCTCTAAATCTTCTGTAAGTATTTTTATAGGTATTTTAGTCTATGTTCAAGTCAGTGTACTTACAGTACCCGCCAGAAAGTAATGTACATCAGCCTTTTGAATGACATTTCGGCTTTGTAAAGCGTTGTCTCTGTCACTCATACCTATATGACATTTTGTCGGTCTCAATGACAGGGATAACACTCTTCAAATCTGCTATCTCCTTCTAAATATCGATGTATATTACTTTCGGCTGCGTACTGTACATAATCCTGTCCAGTTTATCCACATTTATACTGACTTAGGGCAGATTAATCAATTGCTACATAAATTGAAGAATGAATTATTAATTGGTGATTTCTATACTCACTACTGAGCATGGGTCTCCACTTAGAATAAGAAGGATTTGGCTATAGACTACCATGCTAGCCGAGTGTGGATTGACAGACTTCACACACCTTTGAGAGTTTTATGGAGAACTCTCAGGTATGTAGGTTTTCTCACGATGTTTTCTTTCACCATTAAAGCAAGTGATATTTTATTGTTTTTAAAACACACATAACTTCGAAAAATTAGAGGTACATGCCCGGGACCGAACGTATGTCATCCCGAATAACCAGTCTTTACCATTAGGCTATCACCGCTTATTAGAAAACATATTATATCATTAAACATACACATACATTTAACATTGGAAGTATGTGGATGTAAAATTAATTCATAAAATGTTATCACAATAATATGTTTTATCTTTAATTATTTATTATACTGTAAACATATAACATATATTACATAACTACGACATCTATGTAGGACTAAATAACACGACAGTTTACATCGTTTTACTCATTGCTTTGACTCGCACACTCCTCTCATTAAATTATTATGTATTTAAATTTCATTAATGATGGGACAAGTTCCCAGTTCAGTTCAGTCCTTTCCCAATACCACTCAGTAAGACTCAGAAAGTGTATGACAAGCTCTCATATTATATTTAAAAATCTCATTCACATCACATTTTTAAAATGTTTACAAAAAATAAAATAACAGAAACAACAGACATTAAAATAACAGAAGCAACAAACAAATAACAGAAACAATAAACAATAAAATATCAGAAACAACAAACAATAAAACAACAAACAATAAAACAACAAAAACAACAAACATTAAAATAATAAAAACAAAAAGCAATAAAATAACAAAAACTACAATCAATAAAATAACAGAAACAATAAACAATAAAATAACAGAAACAACAAACAATAAAATAACTGAAACTACAAACAATGAAATAACAGAAACGACAAACAATAGAATAACAGATAAACTACAAACAATAAAATAACAGAAACAACAAACAGTGAAATAACAGAAACAATCAAAAATAGAATAATCTTACATTCTATTGATATATTATCATCAATATTAGTGATAATAACGGAACATTCTATCTAAGGCATGGGAGAAACGAAACTCCAATACAAAGATCCATCCAGTTACTGACTCGAGTGAACGCTGCTAACCCGGCGCAGTGAGTGGAATATGCCTTGTCGCAACTGGGCCACTCATTCAATAATAATACCTAGGTAATAATAATAGTAGCTAGGTATAATACCCTTATATGGTTAAAGGAGATGAAATGGAAAAGTACAACACTATGTTTTTTAAATTTGCATAATAATTATAATCAAAGACGCACAGAAGTAAATACATAATAGATAAGGATTGTTTATTATGCATGAATATTTGCCCAACATTGCATTGTGCTAAATACGGCGTTCGTAATAAGATCTAGAAACAACAAAATTCTAATACTAGTCTTCCGGCTCTGGCTTCTCTCAGTTGGAATTTTCGAAAATACTTCTTAGTATCATTACTGTTTGTACATTACTAAATAGTAAAAATATTTGCGACTTAGACGTATAGTCGTATTTGTTGACATTTTGCATGATAAATAGAAAACTATTATGTAAAAAAAATCTGTTGCCCAGTTGTCACACCTAAAAGCCATTAATTGGACTTTGAGTTGAAAAAATCTGTTTTAGAATGCACAGAAATAGCCCCTTTATTTGATAACTCACTTGGTATAGTAATCTTACTTTGAAAGTTGAAATACATATTATTAATGTTTATAAACACATTTTAATTTTTTCTTTGTGATGGAACCATAAACTCACGGTTTTTAGATTTTTTCCCCTTTACGTGTGCTATAAGACCTATCTACCTGCCAAATTTCAAGATTCTATTTCAACGGGAAGTACCCTATAGGTTTCTTGATAGACAAACAGATAGACAACGAAGTGATCCTAAAAGGGTTCCTTTTTTGAGTTCGGAACCCTAAAAAAGGAGGTTGTTACAGACTCACTAACCTAATTTGAAAGTGGATGAGTCCCGGAAAATCAAAAAGATCCCTCGGATTTTTGAACACCTAAATCCATGCAGACTAAGTTGCGGGCATCATCTAGTAAACATAGATCATCATTACCTTGAGCAACCCATCGCCAGCTACTATAGAGCACGGGTCTCCTGTCAGAGTGAAAAGGGTTTTGACCTTAGTCTACCACTCTGGCCAAATGCGGATTGGTAGACTTCACACATCTTTGAGAACATGGAGAACTCTCACATAGATAGGCCAATGAAACTAGAGTGTAATTGTAAATTTGTTTCAGAATTACCAATACTGCGACGGAGACGACGATTCTGACAACGATGTCAACGAGGAGTCGTGGTGCACTTGCCTCTCATCTCACGAGGTAAAAGCTGTGGCTATACTATGCGTACTAATTACAGAAGTACCAATACTGCGACGGAGACGACGATTCTGACGACGAAATCAACGAGGAGTCGTGGTGCACTTGCCTCTCATCTCACGAGGTAAAAGCTGTGGCTATACTATGCGTACTAATTACAGAAGTACCAATACTGCGACGGAGACGACGATTCTGACAACGATGTCAACGAGGAGTCGTGGTGCACTTGCCTCTCATCTCACGAGGTAATAGCTGTGGCTATACTATGCGTACTAATTACAGAAGTACCAATACTGCGACGGAGACGACGATTCTGACAACGATGTCAACGAGGAGTCGTGGTGCACTTGCCTCTCATCTCACGAGGTAAAAGCTGTGGCTATACTATGCGTACTAATTACAGAAGTACCAATACTACGACGGAGACGACGATTCTGACAACGATGTCAACGAGGAGTCGTGGTGCACTTGCCTCTCATCTCACGAGGTAATAGCTGTGGCTATACTATGCGTACTAATTACAGAAGTACCAATACTGCGACGGAGACGACGATTCTGACGACGAAATCAACGAGGAGTCGTGGTGCATTTGCCTCTCATCTCAAGAGGTAAAAGCTTTTTAGTTTAACTTACCATGTGTAGAGTACCCGGCAGAAAATATTGTACATCGACCTTTAGAATGAGATAGTGAATTTGTAGAGCGTTGTCTCTGTCGTTGGGACCGACAAAAAGTCACAGGTACTCATTAGCGACAGAGACAACGATCTACGAAGCCGAAATCTCTTTTTGGAGGTCCATGTACAATGTTTCCTGCCGGCTACTGTAATAAATAATTTATCATCATTATCGTCGTTATCAACCGATAGATGTCCAGTGTCCGCTGTTGGACATAGGTCTCTTGTTTTAATTTGAACTGCAGTAATTTAGGTCGCTCTTGTTTATGTTTTATGATAATAATGTTGATGCTTTTACGGGGAATACTATTTTCCTTAAGAGGTTTACGGATTACTATTAATAATATATTATTATATAAACTTGATTTTACCGTGTATGCACCTGTATAAGAACCATTGATTTAAGTTTTTAAGAATCATCTATCGTCATTTAAAAAAATTGGTAGAGCTCGAGCTCGAGAGTAATCGCGAACATGGAGCTTCTAACCTAAATTGACAGTTCGGAATCTAGAACTGTTCTTTCCCACAGAGCTTATTTTTAAAGGGATAGCAATACTATCTGTCCCGGCTTTACTCACGTGTTTAGTCGACGTCAGCCCGACTAGTTTCGAACCCATCCGGGGTCCTTTTTCAACTCTAACTAGTAACTCAGATTATCTTATTCCGACAAATATAACCTACTTGTGATAGATATATAAAAATATATTTGGTGATGGATAAAAATATAGATAAATCTTTGATGACGTAACACGCGAATTGAGGGCGCACACACAAAAAAATATAATGTTAGAGATCTGAGTTCGAATATATTGAAATTTTAATAACAATGAGCGCCATTTTAGAGGTCAAAGTATGCATTGTTAATCTGCGAGTTTTGGCGATAAGAAATATATCGTAGCATCTCAGGGTTAATGTAGAAGAAGCGGTTTCTTGATCTGTAATGTTTCTTACGTATTGATTTTTTATGTTGGTTTCTTCGTGCTCGTAAGCGCTTGGCGGCTTAAGTTTAAGACTAGTAGTCGAAATTCCACGAACATCTACAAAGCGCTTTGTTCCCTCATTTCTATTTCGAACCGATAGAATATGAACCCTTCCGTCATCAGTTTTCCCCTCCACTTTTAAGACAAAAGTGAATAGGCATCTTCTAGGCAAGCACGCTCTATCTAAAGCTGCACCATCACTTGCCAGAAGGTCTGATTCAAGCGCTAGTCTATATACATTAAAAGAAAGACTGTAATTTAGTCTGATGGTAGAGTTCGTTCATAATGCTATGTTCATCGTGGCATAATGCTATGTTCAAGTGCAATCAAGACAAAATCTAAACATATAAAAGGAAAAGGTGACTGGATGAATGACTGACTGTTCTATCAACGCACAGCTCAAACTACTGAACAGATTGGGCTAAAATTTGGCATGCAGATAGCTATTATAACGTAGGCATCCGCTAAGAAAGGATTTTTCTAAATTCAACCCCTAAAGGGGTAAAATGGGGTTTGAAATTTGTATGAAAATCTTTCAGTTTTGAATTTAGAATCGTAAAACGTGTATCATGGTTTTTGAAAAATTCAGCCCCTAAGTAGAAAAATAAGGGGTTTGAAATTTGTGTAGTCCACGCGGACGAAGTCGCGGGCTAGTTTACCATAAATCATCAATTTAACCATTTAAAAAAAACGCTGACATGCTGCATAATTATTGTTCTGCATGGCGATTTTCATTTATTTACTTAAATAACTTTATTGTTAACAAAATTACAACGAGTAAGCCTACAAAGTAAGAAAACGACGAAACGCTTCGAGAAAAGGTACGTAGTGCCCCGTCCTTTAGTTTGGCTCGTCTTGGCGGGGGCACTGCCGTGCCCCCTGATACGATGTTGCTTGTTTTCTCCATATAGATATCAAATTATTTTCAAACAGTGAAGCGCGTGGTTTTACTTAAACCTATATGTAAAATAATACTCTCTCTATGTATAACTCAAACTCAAATTATATTCAGAATTGGTAAAATTTTACGCTTCCTGATTGTCAAACTTTTTTATTTGTGTGATAATATGATATAGTGGTGATAGTTAATATGTACTTAAAACTAAAGCTACGAGGGTTCCAAAGGCGCGCAGGTCTGAGAGGAGCCCACAACGAACTCAGCCGGGTATTCTTTTTATTATCACCACTTTACAAAATCACTTAGAACTAACACAAATCTGTTAAGCAACTCATTCCCAAGCTTTCTTATCATTCAAATAATCCTTTACATATAACGAAAGAAACCCGTCAGTCCCGTGGTAAAGAGTTTATTCTGTAATCATTTAGTATGTTAATCGAAGATATTGTTTGCAGGATGACGATGAAGACGATGAACCGGAACCTGACGAAAGGCTATGGGTAAGTCAAATAATATATGTTCATATTGTATATATTATAAGTATTGATTAGTAGCTGTGATAGCCTAGTGGTTAGGACGTCCGCCTTCTAATCGGAGGTCGGGGGTTTGATCCCGGGCACGCACCTGTAACTTTTCGGAGTCATGTGCGTTTTAATTAATTATATATCACTTGCTTTAACGGACCCGCGCTCTGTAGTGAGCCGGTGATGGGTTGATCATGATAATGATGATTGTATATTGTAGGCCTAGACAGTTTTGACAACTTTTGAGTCGCGCGTCTGTGGCGAGAGTGACGGCCGCGACAGAGCGTCAGACTAATCCTAATCCTAATAATAATATTATTATAAACTAGCTGACGCCCGCGACTTCGTACGCGTGGATTTAGGTTTTTACCAATCCCGTGGGAACTCATTGGTTTTTCGGGATAAAAGTAGCCTATGTCACTCTCCAGGTATTTATCTATACCCATGCAAAAAATCACGTTAATCCATTGCACCGTTGCGACGTGATTGAAGGACAAACCAACAAACAAACACTTTCGCATTTATAATAAGGGTACTGATGTGAAAGTGTGGATTTTTTGATGTTTGTTACTCAATCACACAAAAACTACTGGATAGATTTGGCTGAAATTTGGAATGAAGATAGATTATACCCTGGATTAACACATATTCTACTTTTTATCCCGGAAACCAAAGAGTTCCCGCGGGATTTTGAAAAACGTAAAAATTGCGAAGTCTGCGAATCCGCAATTGCCGGCGTGGTGGACTATGGCTTAAACCGTTCTTATTCGGAGAAGAGAACTCATATAGATAACATTAACGTGACTCAGTAGTGGGCTGTCGATGTGTTAAGATGATAATAATATCCTCAGTCGAAGGCATAAACAATTAGACAAAGTCCCTTACTTAGAACACCTAGTATAAATAAATAAATATAAATCGATTTTTATTCGAATAAACTTTTACAAGTACTTTCGAATAGTTTAATGCATCTACCACTGGTTCGGAATGCCTTTCCTACCGAGAAGAACCAGCAAGAAACTATACATAAACACAGACTACTCAGTGGACATTTTGACGTAGCAAAAATCCATGATAACGTTACAAAATATGCAACAGTGTGTCTGTGTCTCTTTGCTAGTTACCTTTTTACTTTCCATCCTTTGGACGGATTGTGATGCGATTCGGCACAGAGATAGCTTGTACCCCAGGACACGGACATAGACCACTTTTGTCCTGGTCAATCGAAGAGTTCCCACGGGATTTAAAAAAAACCGAAACCCACGCGGACGAAGTCGCGGGCATCTACTAACTAATATAAACACGCTACGTCGATGTACGTTACCACGGTAATGTTATCATACAGTATTGTAACTCGGCCGTATCTTTGAAATAAATACCTACAGCAGCGCGGTACGTAAACATGCGATAGGGCTGCCCGCCTTTGCAGGTAATTTAAAAAAACTTATCTCTGGATGCGTTAATGAAGAATTCATGCGAACAAACAGCACAATATTTCTTACTCGTCATACTAAATATGTACTTGAACTTATTTTAGTGAAAAATCGCGCGGTTATTAAAAAACAAAACACCATCCGTTCGTCACTGCGGCACAGTCGTGACTGGCAGTGTTCCGAGCACATCCCGAGATCGAGGCGCATAGGTATAGCTCGCGTTTCGTCCGTTTGTATGAAGTTGGAATACTGTATGATAATATTACCGTGACGTTACTTCCTGCCGCGTACTGCCTACGAAGCAAAGTTATCAAATTTCAAGTTGTTTATATACTAGGAATAGGGGAGTAGGGGACTGAATATAAACATGAATCTAATAAATACTTGGGTGAAGCTTAGTATTACTGTAGTCGACGTCCGGGCGTGGCTGGATTTTAAATTCGTGTTTTAAAGTTTAAAGTTCTAAAGCCCTGGTTAACTGTTCAAGTTAACATACGTTTATCTAACGTATATTAACTTGGCATACTATATGTTTATCTCAGATGAGTCTTTCATTCAAACATCCTTGAAATTTCCATGCTTTAGAAAATCAGCACAGCCCGGACGTCGCCGTCGTTTTTAAGTGAAAAAATTAAAAAAAAAACAAAAAATGTAAACAAAAAAGTAAACCAAAAAAAAAAGTGAACAAAAAAAACAAAAAAGTTTAGTTATGCTAGATGTTAGTTATTAGTTGTTAGAGTTTAGTTCAGTAATGTTAGAATTTAGTAGTGACTAGTGAGTTAGTCGAATAATATAAGTAAGCAGTAAGTAAAAAACAAAAACAAAAAAGTAAACGAAAAAAACAAAAAAAGTGTAGTTATGTTAGATGTTAGTTATTAGTTGTTAGAGTTTAGTTTAGTAATGTTAGAATTTAGTAGTGACTAGTGAGTTAGTCGAATAATATAAGTGAACAGTTTGGGAAATATTTTTGATATCCTTGCCGGCCCACAGTTTTCGGGTAAGAAATCCATACTTCCAAATACTATACCTATATTATAATACTAGATGAGAGTTATTGAAAATCCCGTGGGAACTATTTTTCTTTCCGGGATAAAAGCAGCCTGTCCTTCCCCGGGATTCAAGCTATCGCTGCACCAAATTTCGTCAAAATCAGTTGAACGGATGAGCCGTGAACGGCTAGCAGCCAGAGAGACACACTTTCGCATTTAATATTAGTATGGATTATTATTCGCACTGCCCAATACAAGAGAACACAAGTAACATTAATCAGTATCTTATTATAAATGCGAAAGGTGTTTGTTTGTTGGTTTGTCCTTCAATCACGTCGCAGCGGTGATGCGTCCACGGATTGACGTGATTTTTGCATGGGTATAGTCTATAGATAAAGACCTGGAGAGTGACGTAGGCTTCTTTTTATTGCGGAAAATCAAAGAGTTCCTACAGGATTTTTAAAAACCTAATTCCACGCGTACGAAGTCGCAGGAATCAGCTAGTTTAATGATAAATATTGATATATTGAAAATAGAGACAGACTACTTTACTTACTTTATATACTTATTTACAGTAGATCTAGAAAATTACTGTCACAGATATTAGTTTCTAAAATGTGTCTGCAAAATTACATAGACTTTGTGTTGCTTAATATTCAAATGAGAATCAAACTACGATTGTATGGAGTAAGTTACGGAGAGACTCTAGTCTATAAATAAGGACTAAAATCATACTTTTACATGACAGTGGACACAAAATTAAAATGGCGTGTGAGAACTCATTTTGTATGCATTATACACATTGTAGATCTCGGTCTAAGCTCCTACAATTTTGAGACAGTTATTTGTCTTTTTTTTATTGGAGATAGCGAGCAAACGAGCAGGCGGGTCACCTGAAGTTAAGTGATTACCGCCGCCCATGAATATGAACATGTCTGGGAAATATATTTTATACATTTGTTACAGAGAAAACGGCGCTATGAGCCCCCGCCACCTCAGTCTGCTAAGAAGTTCTGCCCAGACGGCAGTGTTATGCCCAACGCTGGATCCGAATGGCCCACCATCCACTCGAATATCTCGCTACAAAACTCTACTAGCCTTCAGGGACCTCCAGAGATAAAGCAATGGCTCCAGAGGTAAGATATTGATAAAATATCGTTTTCTTTTAATTTGTACTGCAATCAAACTTTCATACTACACATCATGATCAACCCATCGCGGGCTCACTACAGTTCACGGGTCTCCTCTCAGAGTGAGAAGGGATTTGGCCATAGTCTAACACGCTGGCCAAGTGCAAATTGGCAGACTTCACACACCTTTGAGAACATTATATGTAGAACTCTCAGGCATGCGGGTTTCCTCACGATGTTTTACTTCACCGTTAAAGCAAGTAATATTTTAATTACTTAAACACGCACATAACTCAAAAAAGTTAGAGATGCGTGCCCGGGATCGAACCCCCGACCTCCGATTGGAAGGCGGACGTCAGTATTACGTAAGTATTCTTCACAATGTTTGCAATTTTGTTTTCGTAAGCGTAATAACGGACTAGATACAGGCGTAACAAGAACGCTAGCATAAACTTAGCGTTAGTGTTACACTACCTAACACATAATCCAACAACAATAACCATTTGCCTCATTTTTACTGGTTTAGTATTTTTCAAACCCGCCATGTATAGCGTGCAAAACTCAGGTTAATGCCCCACCTACGACGCGGCTTTGACTCCGAGTGGCCTACTTACGCAACGTTCGTGGACCTCTAGCGTTAGTCAGATGTTTTATTTGCAATATATCGTAAACTTTTTATTTATTTTATTTATTATTCGCGTTTTTTTGTGGTATCATATCAGCAATCATCAGTACTATCACCCGTCTTTGTTTTTGCCAGCGTTCTGGTTACACCCTGTATAGAATAGAAGATTTGTTTCACCACTTAATCCATATCCATACTAATGATATAAATGCGAAAGTGTGTCTGTCTGTCTTGTAC
The DNA here is from genome assembly GCF_902806685.2 of Maniola hyperantus. Classification (NCBI taxonomy): domain Eukaryota; kingdom Metazoa; phylum Arthropoda; class Insecta; order Lepidoptera; family Nymphalidae; genus Maniola; species Maniola hyperantus. Next base: position 2,698,119 of record NC_048564.1, read on the forward strand.
CTATTCACAGCCCATACTTTTAACTGATTTTCACGAAATTTGGTACAGATGTGGCTTGCATCCCGGAGACGGACATAGGCTAATTTTTATCCCCGAATATCTTATTAGTTTCAAATTTTGGTAAACCTAAATCCACGCGGACGATGTCGCGATTATTATCTAGTGATTCTAGTGTAAAAAAGAACAAACTGACTGACATAATCAACATACAGTACAGTTCAAACCGCTGAATCTAGAACCATAATTAGACCTGTAAATGGCACATACCAATTTGCGATTTTGGACGTAGGTGTTAGGTAGGTAAATCCGTGGTAGTCTTAATACGTATATATGAAAGGAAAAGCTGACTGACTGACTGACTGACTGACTGACTGACGATCAACGCACGCTATTGGATGGATCGGGCTGAAATTTGGCATTCAGATAGCTATTATGACGTAGACATACGCTAAGAAAAGATTTTTTAAAATTCAACTATTAAGGGAGTTGAAATTTGTCTAGTCCACGCGGACGAAGTCGCGGGTATAAGCTAGACAAACTTATATATACGTTATAGAGAGAATCCGTCGGGATTTCTAAAAACACTAAATCCCCGTGGACGATGTCGCAGGCATTAGCTAGTCAATTTTATAAGCTGACTCCCAACAAATGCTGAGTTGCATTCCCATAAAGGAGTGTCGCAACTCGCAACACTTCTCAGAACGTAATGTTAAACATATACATAGAATTAGATCACGCAGTATGCAGTGCCTACGTAAGCATTCCTTGAAGATGTTATGCTTTAGTTTTTAGGGTTCCGTACCCAAAGGGTAAAAACGGTTTTTTAACCCTAACATGTCGGGTATCATTGTTTCTTCATCTATCATCTTAGATCTCATTGAATAGACTACGAATATATTTTTTATTTATTTTTAACTAAAAGTTTCGTCCATCCGTACTCACACCTGCTTATTTTAGTAACTATTAAAACTATCAACTTAAAAGGATTACAGCCGTACTCAGAGTCGCTTAATCGTTACTTAAGTTTAGTTAAGACGAGACAGAGCTATGTCTCTCACATAAATCTGTCACGTTTTAACTCAATCTTAAGTAACGATTAGTGACTCTGAGTGCGGCAGTTAGTTTTGAATAATGCTTCCCTAACTTTAATTATTTCAATTGCAAGAGGAGTCATCGACTGCAGGGATATCAAATATCATCATTAAGCGTTCACAAACAAAACTTTTGAGTTTAGCGGTCCCAAATAAGGTCTCTTTATTGGTATTATCAAGAAACCCTTTTGAGACGGTAGATCATCAATGTTTTTTTTTTCAACGGAACCCTCAATAGGCGAGTCAAACTCGCACTTGACCTGTTTTTTTATATTCTGGAAAGACCCGGACTGATTCGTTAGAATTTCATGACCCGTGGTGTATGCCATTGTGACAAAAGATTTCGATGTAAATTTGTGTGCATATAAACCTGATCTTGTTTTTCAAAATATGGCTCTCGGTGTTTCGGGAAACGTGAAGTGTCGAGTGAGTTATCGTTATGACATACTCGTAACAGACGAATGTCTTTTTCGAAAATAGTGCATTATAAATCTTGTTTCTATTTATTACTAGCTGATGCCCGCGACTTTCCGGGATAAAAAGTAGCCTGTGTTAATTCGGGGTATAATCTATCTCCATTCCAAATTTCATCCAAATCCGTTCAGCCGTTTTTTCGTGATTGAGTAACAAACAATCCAAACATCCACACTTTCACATATATATATATATATATATCAGCGGCGAAGAGTCAATATAACACGATTCCTATCGGCTTCCCTTTAAGAATTGGCATAATATAGCGTAAGTAGGTACTATTCACATAAATTCCGTAATACATTCGTAAATACAAAGGTTCGATCGTCACAAATGCTAATTTTTTTTTTGTTGTTATTAAGTACTAATTTAAGTTAAAAACATAACAGCTAATGTAAGTAACATACACCTACAGTCCTACACCGTACAAGCCGTAAAATATCGGATTCCCTAGTTAGATTTTTGCTTAGTATTTATCTCTTTCATTTCCCTAGCGAAAGCGAAAGGAACGAACTAGGTCTGTCTCGCTCTACGGTCGACTAATAAAGAGCACACCAATTTAGTCTGGCCCAGTAGCGAATACGAATTTGGAACTCTGACAGGTCAGACAAATTTGACGTAAATAACTCGGTTGGATCCGAGTTACCCTATAATACCTCCAAATTAAAAATTATATTAATACTATTGTTTTAACAGGTACATGCTACTATTTTGAGTATTTTGTATTTTGAAGGGTGATTTGATATTGATACATTTGTTTTTGTGAAGCGGCCATGCTTGTTTGTTTAAGTTGTTAGTGGTGTTTTATTTTGATATAATAAATTGGGGATGTGATTAATAACTTATAAGTGGTAAGTTCACGGTAATTTTGATTCAGTTTGGTAAGCCAAAATCAGAAATGGCCTTAATTCACATAGATTGTTGTTTAACAGATTTCTTGTTACGTAACGATAGTAATTTTTCTAAATTAAGTTTTGAAAACAAAAATCGAACAGCTGATATATATAGTTTGTTGATAGTTTAGTTGTTTGCGTATTTTATTTTTATAATATACTGTACTAGGTAAATCGTCCGTGACTTCACTTGTTAAGGCTCCCACTGAAAACCAGCGCTGCAGCTTGCTGCAGCATGATGCTGAGTGGGAGACCTATATTTGGTCACACGTACTTGTATATATATATAGGTATTATTTTTTATTATTATATTTTTTTGTTATTAGTTTAATTATGTAGATTAACTTAATTAGCTTTTAAGGTTTATTGTAGTAGGTATTGTGATCAAATAAAAGTTTTCTTTCTTTCTTTCTTTCTTTCTGATATTCTTTTAGGTAAGTACGTTTCCGGCTTCCCTTTATCAGATTTTCACCCTTCGCCACTGATATATATATATATATATTAAGAACATTAGCCATGTTAAATGACTAATATTCCCCTTTCCTCTCCAACTAAGCGTCAGGCTTGTGCTAGGAGTAGGTACGACAATAGTGCAACGGGCGGGGTTTGAACCGTCGACCTTTCGGTTTTCAGTCCACTCCTTTACCGGTAGAGCTATTGAGGCTCTAATTAATTAGGATTAGGATTAGGATACCCACACTGACACCACATTAGTATCTACTTTACACCCGTACGACGCTGGGGCGGGTCGCTAGTCTTGGATAAACGAGTTGGATTACCGAGCTATGGAAAGCCTTGGAAATATGAAACACACGCATTCTTGTATAAATATGTACACATACACACGCGCATTCATATACCTACCCTACCGGCAAAGCCGTGCCGCCAAGCGATTTAGCGTTCCAGTACGATGCCGTGTAGAACCCAAAGGTGTATGGATTTACTAAAAACTGCCATACTCCTTCCAGGTTAGCCCGCTCCCACCTTAGACTGCATCGTCACTTACCATCAGGTGAGATTGCAGTTAAGGGCTTACTTGTATCTGAATAAAAAAAAATAAAAAAATACACATACACAGTTTGCATGCATGTTGTTATGGTTTGAGTATTGTTTTATTTTTTTCATTTCTTGTCTGACAACATGCACTTTTAGATTAAAGGAAAACACTAACTTCCAAGATACGGGTCTCCTAGTTTGGGAATCAGGGCTATAATTTTTCGTAGGTACTTAAATTATAACTCCTTGGCATAAAAACGAAAAATATATTTGTATTTGCATCTTTAAACGATATCTAAATATATAAAAGGAAAAGGTGACTGACTGACTGACTGACTGTCTGACTGATCTATCAACGCACAGCTCTAACTACTGGACGGATCGGGCTGAAATTAGGCATGCATATATCTATTATGACGTAGGCATCCCCTAAGAAAGGATTTTTGAAAATTCAACCCCTAAGGACGTGAAATAGGGGTTTGAAATTTGTGTAGTCCACGCGGACAAAGTCGCGAGCGCAAGCTAGTTTTTTAATATATTAAAATGATTGTTTCTTTCGCAGGTTCCTACAGTGGTCTAACGGTGAGAAGGTTCAAGCGATAGATGCTTTCATAAACCTGTGCACTCCAAGCCACGTCCGCTACATGATGAAGTCGATCGAGCCGCTTTTCCAAAGAGATTTCATCTCCCTACTGCCCAAGGAATTGGCCCTAACGGTGCTGGGGTACTTGGCGCCAAAGGATCTGCTCCGGGCCGCACAGACTTGCCGTTATTGGAGGTCAGAACTCACTTTATTACACTACTAGCTGATACTAGCACTATACCCCTAGAAATGACTGAAAAAATAAACATACTGAGAATCATCATGATGATGATCATATCATAACATAACTATGTCTCTCTGTCTGTCTGTCTGTCTGTCTGTCTGTCTGTCTGTCTGTCTGTCTGTCTGTCTGTCTGTTTGTCAGTCTGTCAAGAAACCTACAGGGTACTTCCCATTGACAGAATCATGAAATTTGGCAGGTAGATAAATCTTATAGCTGACATTTGGGGAAAAATCTGAAAACCGTGAATTTAGGGTTAGATCATATGAAAGCTCTTCATCTGTACATTCTAAAGCAGATTTTTATTTATTTTTATGCATCATAGTTTTTGAATTATCGTGCAAAATGTCGAAAAAATACGACTGTAGTACAGGAACCCTCATTGCGCGAGCCTGACTCGCACTTGGCCGGTTTTTTTTATGATGATGATGATCATGATTAATTATAATTTTTTATTTTTATGATGATGATGATTATGATGAATACACATTGATGGATATATGGTAAAAAGTCCTTATCACTATTCCACAGGTTCTTGGCAGATGACAATCTCCTTTGGAAGGAGCAGTGCCGTCGTATAGGTCTAACGACCCTCAAGAAGATGCCAAGATCCCTGCCACGTTACGACAGTCCCTGGAAAACCGCCTTCATGCGTCAGTCCATGATCCAAGATAACTGGCTCCATAAGTCCGTGCTGAGTCCCATAGTGATGCGCGGTCATGATGAGCATGTCATCACTTGTCTACAGTTCTACGGAAATCGCATACTGAGTGGCAGTGATGACACTACGCTCAAAGTCTGGTCCGCCATTACCGGGAAGGTAAGTTAATAATAGTTCTAACTAATAGTAGTAAAGAGTATGTCTTTACTAATAAACATACTACAAAAAATATCAAGAAGTGAAAAATTAAAACTTTGAAAAAATTGGCTGTTACACATTATGTCTTCCGTCTGCATCTAATTTTGTACGCCATAAAAAGCGTAGAAAGAATAATAAAAACAGTTGTAACAATTTGACTTTCATGCTCATACATACATAATATCTAAACGCTTTCAATCTTTTACACAAATGTCTGCTGTCAGTGTAGTTCTTGCATTTCACGAAGGCCACTGCCTCATGCTTGTGTTTAAGTCGTATCGGTATACGTAAGGTTTTTTTAAATTTTTTTTAAATTCAGATACAAGTTAGCCCTTGACTGAATCTCACCTGATGGTAAGTGATGATGCAGTCTAAGATGATAGCGGGCTAACCTGGAAGGGGTATGGCAGTTTTTATTAAACCCATACCCCTTTGGTTTCTACACGGCATCGTACCGGAACGCTAAATCGCTTGGCGGCACGGCTTTGCCGGTAGGGTGGTAACTAGCCACGGCCGAAGCCTCCCACCAGACCAGACCAGAAATTTAGAAATTATAAAATTCCAAACCCCTGCCAGGAATCGAACCCGGGACCTCCCACTAATAAGACCACAGCGCTCACCACTGCGCCAGGGAGGTCGTGAAAAAACGGAGGTTTAGGTATACTAAATGTGTGCGTTTAACAGCGCTTGCTCGCGACTGATTGGTCCGACATGCACGCACACTTACGCAATGACCGACGACGTTACCACAAGTAAAGTTCACTAGCCTTCGTGAATTGCAAGAACTGTATCTAAATTTGTACACCATGCAGAACTACAGACTAACTAACTACTAACTAATTTGTGTTCCAGTGCCTTCGCACGTTGGTCGGTCATTCCGGGGGAGTGTGGTCATCACAGATGGTGGGCGATCTGGTCATCAGCGGCTCTACGGACCGAACCCTTCGCGTCTGGAGCGCCAAGAGTGGACAATGCTTAAAAGTCCTAGCTGGGCATACCTCGACTGTGCGCTGCATGCATCTGCACCAGAACAAGTAAGGGTTTTGTGACGTCACTTTTAATTTGACATCCTCAAGTAGCCCAAAGCCTCAATAACTCAACGGAAATAACTGAAATAGGAACTATATTCTCTAGTATTCGCATCCAGTTTTAGTTGCAGAGAAAAGAGGTTCACACGGAATGACAGTAATGACGGTTAGTTTTGTGACGTCTCTTTTATTATGACTTTCTCAGGGTAGCTCTAAACTTTAATAACTCTACTGAGTGGACTGATATCCAAAAAGTAGATGCAATTTGACTCCTGCATCACTTTTTACCAGGTATGATTATGAGTATGGTGGTATGGTATAAAAAAACCGGCAAGCGAACTATGTTTTACTTGTCAAAATTGCTTATGCTCAAGTGGTCACTGCTATGCGATATCTAAGATTATTTGTATGTTAAAATGTGTCTTGGAAAAAATTGAGAAAACAGAAGATGTATGTATAATTTGCGTAGCGTACCAAATTATAGTAAAACCATCTAAAAATAAAATTTAAAACTGTCAAACTGCGTCTGTCATTTTCATATTACATTAGTAAGAAGAATATGCGAATACTCTAAAATTAGGTTGTGCTCAGAATCAGTACCAATATATGTTATGATATATATGTTTATAAGGAATGCTGAGTGTAGTTTTAAGCTGGTGTGCATAATCTCAAAAATCAAGCGAATTTTTATTGTTTTCGGCGTGCGTGTTTTATAAGTATATAATGCGTAGAAAGGACTCGCCATGTTGCTCTGCGTCAATTGTCATGTAAAAAGTACGGTTTTCCATACTGAATCGTACTATATACTAGCTTTTGCTCGTGTCTTTGTCCGCAGTAAATATGTAGTTTATAACATACTAGCTGTGCCCGCGACTTCGTACGCGTGGATTTAGGTTTTTAAAAATCCCGTGGGAACTCGTGGTAATTTTCCGGGATAAAAAGTAGCCTATGTCACTCTCCAGGTCTTTAACTTTACCCATGCAAAATCACGTCAATCGGTTGCTCTGTTGAGACGTGATTGACAAACCAACAAACCAACAAGCAAACACACTTTACTGTGTGGGTACTGATTATGTTACTTCTGGAGAAAGTATAGTCGGGGACGCCCCGTCCACCCGCATGTCACCCGCGCTCGCCCGCATCTGATTAGCGCGAGGACTGTGCGGGTGTCTGAGGTGTTCTCTCCCGGATTGCCATTTCGACATGTTAGATTTCTAATGGTGGTGTTAGCCCCGTTGATTGAAATGACTATGAACTAACCAGGACTTCCCTCGTTTGGGCTCGAACAGAAAACCAGCGTTGTGGTTACATCGTGTAACCACAACATTCAGCTGAGTTCGGGCCTTTTCGTTGGCACGACACATTTTAGATAATAGGTACCTATTAGATTTTAAGGAATGTTTTTCTTGTAAATATTTGTGTTTGTGTTTATCATGTGTCGGATCAACTAATAAATGTACTTCTATTATATTCTAAATGTCAGCTTGAACAGCCGTGTCATTTAATCAGCCTTTAAAACTTAGATGATTTGGATAAAGCCAATTGTGTCGTTTCTTTACAGAGTGGTATCAGGATCGCGTGATGCAACTTTACGCGTTTGGTCCATCCCAGACGGGCGTTGTCTTCGTGTGCTGATTGGACACTTGGCGGCCGTGCGATGCGTACAATACGACGGCAAAGTCGTAGTATCCGGAGCCTATGATTACTTCGTCAAAGTATGGAATCCTGAAACTGGGGAGTGCTTGCACACACTGGCTGGGCATACCAATAGGGTCTATAGCTTACAAGTAAGTGATTTTTTAAGTCTTCGAAAAGCCGTATTCATTGAAAACGTATACAACAATAAGATGGCAAAGTCGTAGTCTCCGGAGTCTATAATTACTTCGGCAAATTCTGGAATATTATAATATTCTAAAGGCGAATTCATATTTGCCTAACGTGTCGTGCCGTGACGCATCAGAATGGAATTTAGTATGGTAACGTTCACATTACTAATGCGCAATCTGTTGTGATGGCATCTGTGTTGTCGCATCAGAAGCGATCCCCCGCCCCTTTCACGTATACCGATACGTGAAAGGGGCGGGGTTAGAAGGGCAGGGAAATGGCACCATCAAGACACAATAGACCAATGGCAAGCGTCAGTGCTATATTCTAACGCGTCACAGTCGTTTGTGTGTTAAGAGTTGCGGCTGTATTGATCCAAAATATCGTCGAATGGCGTCAGAACACGACATATAAATGTCTGGTGAGAGGCTTCGGCCGTGGCTAGACCACCCTACCGGCAAAAGACGTGCCGTCAAGCGTCCCGGTACGATGCCGTGTAGAAACCAAAGGGATATGGATTTAATAAAAACTGCCATACCCCTTCCAAGTTAGCCTGCTTCCATCTTAGACTGCATCGTGTGCAATGATCCTCTAGCCGTTTTTCACTAAAGCTGAGAAAATTGGGGGACACTCCCATTCGTCTGTTATTTCTCTCCTTCAATTACAAAATAGTCCCTTTCAATTATAAAAAATAACGATAAATTCAAGAGAGGAAGATCTTTTGGCACGATAAGTGGCAACTCACCCACACATTAAGCTATAAGGTTTTTTTTCAACTATTGAAATAATATACTTCACCAATTGCTGTTTGCGCTTCTAATAACTTTCATATCAACTCTAATATCTTTTAATCTAATTTATTTAAAGGGGTTTGCTCATAAAGTGAGCATGTCACCCCTGTAGAGTACAAATCGCATACAAAAATGTCTTAATTTCTACGTCTAAGCCCTTTTAATACTAATTTGTACAGCATCCTTGCCTTCTCGGAATCTTTAAATTTTCAAGAGACAAATTTTCGGATAAGTTTGGTACTTTCTTATAGAAAAAAATGCAATGGCAACTTACGGTGTCGTTAAGCAGAAGTAATTTAACGTTTTTCAGTTTGACGGCATCCACGTAGTGAGCGGATCCCTGGACACTTCAATCCGCGTTTGGGATGTGGAATCAGGTCAACTAAAACACACGCTGACCGGCCACCAGTCTCTCACATCTGGTATGGAGTTGCATTCCAACATCCTGGTGTCTGGTAACGCGGATTCTACTGTCAAGGTGTGGGACATCACTACCGGACACTGCCTTCATACTCTGTCTGGTGAGTAGAATATAAATAGAAACTAGCGACATTCAATTGGGTCGATTAAAACACACATTGACTCATAATAATCATTCTTTTCATTCTTGTATGCAGTTTTACTCCAATGTCAAACATCACAACTACTTCATGTTTTTTCTGTTGAGTAGAATACTAGAAATATGGACTTAGGTCAACTGAAATACATAAACTTAAAATATTCTGTTCCTTCAAATAATTTACTATTCTTACCATTGAACTAAATTAGTAAAATCTATTTAAAAAAAATCGTGTTCCATGATAATTAGTATGCCATCAAGTTGTTAGCAAAAATGAGTTGCAGCCCATAATTTTTTTTATTCAAGTCTATTGCGTAGTATTACATCTTTGATCCTTACACAGGCCCAAACAAACACCAGTCAGCGGTAACGTGCCTCCAATCTAGCAACCGTTTCGTGATCACTTCATCCGATGACGGTACAGTCAAACTGTGGGACGTACAGACTGGGGAATTTATTCGTAACCTCGTCGAACTAGGCTCAGGAGGCTCGGGCGGTGTCGTATGGCGTATCCGAGCCTCAGCCACCAAGCTGATATGCGCTGTCGGCTCCAGAAATGGTACTGAGGAAACCAAGTTGCTTGTACTGGATTTCGACGTACCCGGAGCTTGTAGAAAATGCGACGAATAGCATAGACTTAACCGGCGCATCGTGCGTCGATACGCTAACATGTACGCCCCGTGGAACTGCTAAATGCTATCAGCCTTACTACTAACAATTTACACTCATTCTATCCTCTTTTTTTTTTTCTAAAAAGTGGTTAAATGTAAAAGTAGATTTTGACTTATCGCCAAAAACGAGGATTTTATAAAAACTGATGTTTTTCAAAAAATGCTACATAGAACCAAATTGTTTAGTTTGTTTCTGTATAGAAACCTTTACATCAGCTTTTCTAAATTCCCGTCTTTTTGGCGATCACTTTCAAACTAGTTTTTGCTGTTAACCGCTATTTAGAAGAAGGATGGCAATAGTGGCCTATACACGTCATCACAGTCTCTTTTCAACGTGTTTAAAGCCATGTTAACGCAGTGTGTATATTTTTTTTAGTAAGAGCCTATTTTTACTGCCGCAAAATGACGATTTCAACATGATATGTTATTATAACGCAACCTCAGCTGATCTAAAAATGAATAATGAACCAAATAGATTTAATATTAATCGTGTCTTAACTATACATTACTTGTTGAATTATAATAATTGATGACATTTCATTTTATTTTATTACTCTGATAATGGACATTTTATGTTAGGATTCTATTTGTATTTATTCTGTATACAGAGGCATTTTTCCGAAATTATTAGTCCTTTTGTAAAAATAACTAATAACTACTTTGTTCACTATTTAGTTAAATGGTATTTTATTATAACGCAACCTCAGCTGAACTAAAAATGATTAATTAATTATACTGACTCAACACCAAATAGATTTAATATTAATCGTGTCGTAACTATACTAATATTGCATTTTGAACTATAATGATTGCTGAAATTACATTTTATTTTATGACTCTATTTATGGACATTTTATGTTAGGATTTTATTTGTTTTTGTTCTATATATATAGAGCCTTTTTTCTGAAATTATTATTCAATTAATTTTTACAAAAGTTTGTACACTATTCAGTTAAACGATATTTTATTATAACACAACCTCAGCTGAACTAAAAATGAATAATTAATTATACTGACTCAACACCAAATAGATTTAATATTAATCGTGTCGTAACTATACTAATATTGCATTTTGAACTATAATGATTGCTGAAATTACATTTTATTTTATGACTCTATTTATGGACATTATTAGTCCTCTTATCAAAATTAACTAATGACAATTTTGGACATTAATTAATTATTTTTATTTTTGTTCAGTTTTTGGTGTTTTCCCTAGCTCCCATAGTTTTTGTGGAAATAACAGTAAACGTACGCCGTTTTCGCAAAGTATTTTCTTTAAATATCTAAATAATAGGTAGGCATTATTTCTGAAACTATTACTTTCAAATAAGAATTCATTACGTTTTTTTACTATACAGCTTTCAAAAAGCTTTCAGGTTTTTGGCAAGGATAATTTAATTCATCCTATGTATTTTATCTTGATTATATTATGTTTAATTTTAGTTTTTCCTTACAGTGTATAAGGCCTTAAAGGACTGATATCCAGGGCCGTAAAAAAATTACAGTGTGTGTAAAGTTGTAAAAGTTCTGTTCACACAAAACTTCTGTTTTAATATAATTCATCACATTTGTTACCAAACATCAATCACAAATAATTGTATCACAAAAATCACTAAGCTATAAATAACTGTTCCCATGTGCTACATAACATTGTAAAACCAAATATCACTGTTGGAATGAGTACGCCATGTAACAAATTGCGAAGAATTCCAACATATGTTAGAGAATGTTATATAACGGTATAAAGCACTATGACATTCTCAAGTAATGCTTGTATTTTATCGCAATTGCTACATGCTACACTAGCTGGCACACCAGTAATAGTGTGTTTGGTTTTACAATATTATATTATAAAAGTAAATCATGTCCATAATAATTATCAAGTGTCGTCATTTTTAAGCGGTGTTTAATTCATTGGACAAAATATTCAACACATTATTGTAGGTAATGTATATCATTAAAAATCTCGTGGAATATTTGATCCGATCTTTATAATGGCTATAGCAGGTACGAGTGTGTAGTTAGTTCGTTAAGACTAGTTTATCGTGAAACTATTACAAAGTTTACCCACCAGGCGACCGTCGAGCCCTGGTGCAACTTTTCATTAAGATAACGTGGCACATGCGTTGACGTTTTGTCATTCATGTATTTAATATGTAAATAGGAAACTCGCGATCAATGAGCTTAGTATGAGATTTTACGAGTAAAATACACCTGAAGTTCCTTAATTAAAAATTAAAAAAATCAGTAACATCGATTGTTACTTAGCAATGTTTCCGCTTGGAGCGCTATCTGTTAATGTATGGATGAACTTGAGCTTTAAAACTAGGCAGTTAAAGTCGATTTTATTTGACGCTAAAGTGTTACGATGCTCAAATTCTGCCAATGTTGATCAGATGTAATATCTTTTACTCGTAAACTGTTCGTAAATCCTTTAGTATGGATGGTAAATGGACGGAGTCTCCATACTAAATAACAGATTACTTGTACTAAATGACAGAACGTTAACTTGAAGTTATACAAGCACTGACATCTCCACGGCAGACTTCAGTGTCGCGTTATTGTTATTTAACTTGAAAACTTGCACTTGGGCTCAGGTCATGGAATTAGGAAGCACTTATGTAGAACCTGAAGGCCTAGCAATTAGTGTGCTTAGTATTAGATTTTATATCTCACCAACGTTGATATAATTCAAGCGGTAAAACACTTCAGCGTTATAAGAATTTTAACGGTAAGTTCCTCTTAAAGCTCAAGTTCGTCCATAATTCGCCATCGCTCCAAGCGGAAACCTTGTGAAATCAAATCGGCGTTACTGAATTTTTGACTGTAAATCAAAGTCCTTAGACCTTTTTTACTCTGACGTTATTGTGTTTCTGCACTTGAATTCTATCAACGTTGGTGAAATCTAAAATCTAATGTACTAAGCACACTGATAGCAGTGACGAAATTAACGCGAGCGAAAGAGAATCACTAAATCTTGACGCGTCCCTTTCTAAGGAGAGTGAATAAGCACCATCTGCGCAGGCGCGCTTTACCTTAGGCTGCACCATCTCCCGTTTGGTGTGATTGCAGTCAAGCGCAAGCGCCGAGGGTTCCGTACTACAGTCGTATTTTTTAAAATTTTGCACGATAAATCAAAAACTACCTATTATGCATAAAAATAAATAAAAATCTGTTTTGAAATGTACAAATAAAGCCCTTTCATATGATACCCCTCTTGGTATATTAATCTTACTTTGAAAGTTGAAAATACTAATTATTGTTTATGAACACATTATTTTCTTGTGATGTAAGCACAAATGTAGGGTTTCGGATAAAAATCCTTCAGTTGTGCTATAAGACCTACACATTTTCCAAATTTCATGATTCTAGGTCAACGGGAAGTACCCTATAGGTTTTCTTGACAGTTACTATTGACGGACAGACAGACAGACAACGAAGTGAGCCCATAAGGGTTCCTTTTTCCTTTTGTGGCACAGAACCCTAAAAAAATGGTGATGCTAACTCAATACTGTGGACTATCATCAGTTTTATTTAAATATTGAGCTTGAGAACAATACGATGTGGCAAAATATATTATAGAGCACCTAGCTTTTTGCTCTTGAATTTGCAGTTTTATGCAATTCAACATTGAGTTTTTGATAATCATGATTTGAGAGAAAGTCTTCAGGCTGTACATAAGAACTTCTTAATTCCATGGCCCATTCGTGCATAATAATTATAAAAATCGTGCATAATATCAAATGGCATAATAATTTTAGTTTTTAAGGACCGTTTAGTTGCATAATTCCACAATTTACTTTGATTGCCTTGTACCCATTCGATACCAATTTGATATATTGCAATAGGGTATTAGACGGTAGTAATGAAATGATGTGACTTTTTGTAAAAAAATATTTTTTTATGTTAAAAAATTGAAAAATATTTGTCGTTTACGCATTGTGACATCATTATTCGCTTTCCGTACAGCGTGACGTTAAAAATTTATGTTGTTGAAAACAATTAAAAATCGTGATTTTTAATTATTTAATAAAACTAGCTTATGCTCGCGACTTCGTCCGCGTGGACTACACAAATTTCAAACCCCTATTAGGGGCGAAATTTTCAAAAATCCTTAGCGGATGCCTACGTCATAATAGCTATCTGCATGCCAAATTTCAGCTCGATCCGTCCAGTAGTTTGAGCTGTGCGTTGATAGATTAGTCAGTCAGTCACCCTTTCCTTTTATAGTATATTTAGATGAATTCTAGCCCCATACTCTACCGCTATACAAAAAATCACATCATTTGATTACTACAGTCCAAGACCCTATTCTTATAGAATAATCAGTCGGTAATACTTGTAAAACGCTGCATCACCACAAGCCACGTTACGCAATTTGAGCCACGTAGAAACCAATTGCAGTCTGATTAAAATTCGACGAAATTATGGGTTCAATTGGGTATTTTCCCACTTTTGAATTTGATAAATATTTTTACTTTATTATAAACTAGGATAAAAATAATGACGTACGCTGAAAAAAATATTAAAATCCAACAAAGATTTACAAAGTTACAGGCATTTTAATTTTGGAGTGGGAGGGTCTTTAATCCCTTTCTCGCAAAACGAAAATTTGTATGAAACCGCACAAAGCTCAAAATGACGTCATAATTATATATTGCTATCTCTGTCTAATCAGAAATATTTAAATGCTTATAATTTTTTTATTATTTGATCGAATTAATTAGTTTTTTCAGTTCAAGTCATTATTTTTATCCTAGTTTAAATAATAAAGTAATAAAAAAATTGGAGTCAAATACCCAATAAAAACTTACATACCGCAGCCCGCTTCCATCTTGGACCACTAGATGAGGGCGCAGTCAAGGGCTACTTGTTTAAAAAATACTCCAACCACTCGACTCTCCATTCGCTCATTTATTTTATACTAGATGATGCCCGCGACTTCGTCCGCGTGGATTTAAGTTTTTTTTAAAGTCCCGTGGGAACTTTTTGATTTTTCGGGATAAAAAGTAGCCTATGTCCTTCCTCGGGATGCAAGCTATCTCTGTACCAAATTTCATCAAAATCGGTTGAACGGTTGGGCCGTGAAAGGCTAGCTGACAGACAGACAGACGGACAGACAGGCACACTTTCGCATTTATAATATTAGTATGGATAAATACCACAACAAATATTTCTCTTAGTAACAGTTTATGTGTTATAGTTCTTGCAATTTGCGAGTGCGTGTGTTCTTTACTTGTGGTTATATTGTATACAAGCACATTGCGATAGTGTGTGTGCCTCTTGGACCAATCAGTTGCAAGCAAGCGCTCGCAAACGCACTTTACTTTACTTTACTTTACCAATACTACTTAAACACAAGCATGAGCCACGCGCACTGTTGAAGTAAGAACTATATAGTAACAAACTTAGTCTATGTACAAACTAAAGTAGACTTCCAGAGAGCTTTGAATGGGGTGTCCTGTCTGTCCGCTATATATCGCGTCGGTTGTTTGTGGTTTTATTAAGTTTTAACACGCGTGGCGTGGCGTGAGGTATATTACATGTATTACTGGCTTAATTCTGATTTCAATAATGGGGTTTAACATGAGGACTTTCATTTCCATAGATCAGATCCGATATCGGGGCACGTAGAATGTTTGAAATGTGCGTGTTGTGATGACGTCTCGAATAACGGACGCATATTTCATATTATGTTTTAAGGCCTATTCTATTATTCCCGCCCTCTTGCAATTATAATCACAATATTTTTTAAGTTATTTCTTTTGCAATATATACATTATTAAACATATTATTATTTAATACTATTCCGAATAAGTGATTACAAGAAGATTGACGGACGAAATTGGACTATCGCATTTTAGCATACCGACGCATTCGTACGCTATATGCCTTTACGGCCGTAGGCAAATCGCTAATCGTTGCGAATGAGTAGGCGTACTAAAGACTTAAGACATTAGGGCCTGCGCCCACTGACTGCACGGCACGGCGCGAAATTGCCAGTATATCTTTTTTCGAGGGGGAAACCTTAAGATACCCCATCTCTTTGGGCACTCTTCGAGCGTGTGCTGTGCGGAGCTGTGTCTCCTCGCGACCTATCCAACACTGGTACAAAACCGAAACAACTGTGTCAGTCCGGTACCTATTAAATTCTGTTTTTGTTCATCATCATCATCATCAGCCTGTGTATATCCGCTGTTGGACATAGGCCTTCCCTAAATAGCGCCACGACACCCGGTCCTCGGCCTTTCTCATCCAGCCACTTCCCGCGAGCCTCTTTATTTCTGTTTCTGTTCGTTGGATTAAAATCCCCTGCCGTGCCATCATTGGGTGCAGTTCCTTTAATATTCAATATAGCCACCAGCTCTGGTTATTTAAAAATGCTACCATCTATGCTAACTGTCAAATTGATTGGTTCTACATGTTGATCTGCATCGCGGCTGTAATTATAAAGAATAAACCAACCAATATTAAGAAAATGGTGACATTTGCATTGAAATGGCCGGTCTTGCAGAAGTAGGGAAAGAGTGGTGATGCTAAATTGCTCTTATAGTCCGTGAAAAATGACTCCTCACGCGCCACTTTAACTCTATAGGCCAACTTTCATGTCAAAAGTGTGGTTCACCTTTAAAATAAGGACTAAAATCGTATTTTTGACATGAAATTTTACACAAAAAGTTAAAATGGCGCGTGAGGAGTCATTTTTTACGCATTGTACATTGTTATTTTCTTCATTGTCCCAAAGAGTTACGAGGATATCGGATCTTAGCTTTAGTTTATACATTCAGACATTTTCACACAATACAACATACAATTTCAATAATAATATGATCGTTAATTTTATCTTTTTAATACCATATTGGCTGTTTCGTTATAATTTCTGATTGTTATTTTAAGACTAGATTTTTTTTCGTGTATTTAGTGTAAAACGTAATTTTTTTTTCTATATGACATTTCCAATTTTCAACGAAATTAAAATTACACTTTACTCTGTTTGACATTCTCCGGTAATTTAATATTGAAATAAATTGTGTTTGTGTTTATAATATATTTTTCAATTTAATTTCCTTCTATCCCTATATTGGTTTCTTTTATTAGAATTTTTTATTTTGATAGAGTAGTCAGTAGGTAGTGGTATATTGAAAAGATCTACTACGAGGACTAATACTAACTTCTCTATTTTAATTTTTAATAACATTTCATGTAATAATTTTACTATTGCAATATTTTTATCTATTTTTAGTGTAAATTTTACTTTTATTTTGCTACTATTGCAATTTCATAGTTGCTTTATGGTAGAAGAGTAACTTTAGTATGTTTTAATGTATATGTACCCGTTACATACCACCATTAATTTTTGTTTTTATTTGTCGATATTTCAACCCAATTGCACGGGTCGTGGTCACGACGGGAAGGGGACACGACGTAGTCCCGTCGTGACCACGACCCGTGCAATTGGGTTGAAATATCGACAAATAAAAACAAAAATTAATCGTGGTATGTACCTGTTATGCACATTAAAATATGTCGTTAAACCACGAAATAAGCTTAAAATCATTAACTTTAGTATGGTTACTAATCAATTTATACTAACATTATAAAGTAAAAGTGAGAATTGTGAGTTTTTGTTTATAATAATCTCCGAGACCAGAGTAGACCTGTATTTTTCGATATATGTCACTCTTACTGAGTGTATTTGATTTTTTTTTTCATTACTTAAAGGTTCATTATTCGAGACGGGCTATATCTTATGTTATTCAAATCGGCGAACTCGAAACGGGCCCCTAGTTATACATATGGTAAAACTAGATGATGCCCGCACATTTTTTGCAGATTAAATCGTTTAAACCGTATGAATGGTTCTAAACTCAGTGTATGCGACACTACGCATTCGGTTTATCCTGCAATCAAAACATGAGGTGTTAAAGCCGCGTGCCGTTACTTATAGTTTACATGTCTACTTCTTTCAAGAAGTCCTATTTTGTCGAAAGATACTCTTCTATTGTATTTTTTAAATAAAGAATTTTTTTTTAATTTCACTCTTGTATAGTTATTATTAATTAGGTCAGTTTTAGGAATACTATTAACTAATTGGATTAATTGCTATTTTTTAATTTTGTTTTCACATTAATCATGAAATTAGTTATTTTATCCTCATCAATTAAACAAAGTCAGCTCTAGTTCTAAACAATTTATAATTTGATCAAATATTGTGTCTGTCAATAATAATATTATTATTTTAAAATTTAATTCATAAATATTTTAAGGGCTGATTTCTTATGCAAAACATGCCAGATTCTCAGATTTATCCCAAACGTTATTATTTACCGATTCATAAAGCAGGCTAATTTTAAAATATGTTTTACCTATATATACCTATGTATTATAATATTAATAATTAATCATATATATTTAATTGATTCTATATATTTTAAGGTTAATTTATAATTATTTTATTTTAATTGTGCATTACATTAACAAAACAATTTACAATTTAACAATATTATAAATCCTTAAATATTTATCCCTAAAGAAATCTGTGTTTAGAATAATATTATGATAAAATATGTTGAAGTGATATAAAATTTCTTTGACCTGTTGTGATCAACTACTACCTGTCCTTTTCAATTTCTATGTTAGACCCGTAGAAAAGAAAGGGACCTAGAATCGTCGGTCACTTTATATTACGTCAAAATTTTGTATGCCTTTACATTGGGTGTATTTTGTGCGTATATTTTTTTTATAAACATATTTATACATAATCAAAGGTTAGGTAAATAAATTGCATAAATAAAATATAATAAATCTATAACATAGGGGTTAAACGTATATTTACGCATTTCAAACATTTGAATACAATATATAACAATACATAATACATACTTTTCTATGCTAACGTTCCCATAATGGAATCATTTGTGATTTTAAAAGTTAAAACATACATGTAAATTAAATTTAAGCGGTTTGGGAAACTTCTATTTTATACATCACGCATTCACAAATTTTGTTAAGTTAAAACCATGTCCTTTATATATAGTTAAAATTATGTAAAGAGGGCTATTTGAAAAACCTATACTTGTTATTTTGACATTATGTATATGACGGAGGCTGCATCAGAAGTTAAGATAGAAACTATGACGGAGAATCAGGAAGATCAACATTGAAATGACTAAACTGCTATCCCACTTCTGATGACGGAGGCTACATCAGAAGTGGGATAGCAGTTTAGTCATTTCAATGTTGATATTCCTGATTCTCCGTCATAATCTCTATCTTAAATCCTGATGCGCCTACATATGTGTAATAAAAATGTTATGTATATTTAGTTCTTGCAATTCGAGAGCTGCCGTGAGCTTAAACTCGTGGTTACGTTACAAGCACATTGCGTAAGTGTGCGTGCCTGTCGGTATTGCAGAGGCACTTTACTTATACCGATACGACTTAAAAACTTAAGCATGAGCCACGCGCACTCGTGAAATGCAAGAATCTATAAATCCGGCTCTACAGTTAGTTTGCGGGATGTAAAATATAGATCCGACAGTTTGTTGTGTAAATATAAAATGTGGTTATGGTTATAAGAGTGTATTGGTGGACAGTCTAAAAGGACCACCTTGGTACGCAAAACCGGCACTACCAAAGCTGTTTATCTACTTTGTTCGCGAACCTAAAGCCTATTGCTCTCCTGTTATCTACTGCTTAGAGTTGCATATCAGGTGGTTAAACGTTTACAGTTAAACTTTTTACAACATAAAAATGCAACGCGGATTACACGAATCGACCTGATTTGTGCAACCCATACTGATTTTATTGACTGTCGAAGTTTAACGGTAACCGTAAAGTAACGTTAACCGCCTGTTATTGCTGATAGTTCTTAAATGGTATTGACGGCACGCAGTGAGATAGATCTAAGATTATAAAGCGAATTTCGACTTTGCTCAGACTAAATTAGACATGTTAAACGATACCATGCTATATAAATCTGTTTGTTTTAACTAAAGCTTAAGTCTGACCAAAGTCAAATCACGCTCTATAGATCTCAGTCTTACAACTATAGAGCGTACTTTGACTTTACTCAGACTTATAGCGTTAAAACGAGACAGGTAATATGTCAGAGCAATAACTCTATCTCGTTTTAACTCTGAATTTGATCAAAGTCAAAGTAATCTCTATAGATCTCAGCTTGATCTATATCCTCGAAGTGCTTGATAAAGCTTAAAATTTTACACAATCCTGCTTTTTGGAGCGTGTCAATGTATCAAATAAGATTCAACGCCGACCTTTAATTGGAGAGGAGTCGAGCGTCTTATCTCAATCACTCAAACGCGGCTTTATTTACTTTATTTATTTTACGGTGGTGATTCAGAGAAGTGGAGTTTGAGGCTGAAATCTGTAGAGCTTAAGACACTACTAAAACGAGACAGCGTTATATCGCTTAATTTACTTAAGTCTGAGCAAAGTACGCTCTATAGATCTCAGCCTAAGTCTCTGTGGTTTGCTTTCATTATACCAATTTCAACTGTAAATGTGTAATTAAATAATGCTTAAGTTTAAGATCTTGTAAGGACGCTGCTCCAATCTGCAGGTTTGCTGCTGAAACATAGGAGGAGCGCGGATAGTTCGATAACCTAGTAGATAGTCTGCTCAAGCCGGTTGGTACCGGGCACGACCACCCGTGCGTGTCTACGGTTGGTAAATTAATAAACGAAGACTGAAGAATAGATATAGTTTAATTGTAGTATTTAAAAAAATTAATCACGTCGGTGGAAAGTTGAAATGTTAAAAGCGGGCAAAACCAAGGTGGCGGTAAGATATTCCATCTTTCCATTGGCGCTAATGATTCCTTCACGAACATGTTTCCCACCATACTGCATCTTGGCTGACGCTATTTGGATCTCAGCCTAAAGCCGGGTGCAGACTGAAAACTAAGCTATGTTAAAGCTAAACTAAGTCAGCTCAGCTATACTAGGCTGATCTAAACTAGAAATATGTCCTGTGCACACCAAAACTAAGCGAAAGCTCAGGACAATACTGGCGAAGGAAATAAGAAGGGGTGCCAGTCTAGCTTAGCACGTGTAGCTGCGCAGTGGCGAACACAACTAACTTAGTTTCGCATATTTTAGTCGGCTCACACAGCTTAGTTTGCAGTCTGCACACAAGTATAAAAAACTTAGTTGTGCAAGCTAATCTAACTTAGCTTAGCTCTTGGTCTGCAACCCGTATTATACTTTTACTATTTTTTTCAATTTCAATAATGGCGGCATAGGTTAAGCAATACCTTACTTTTTGTGTGTAGCTCTCCAACAACGATTCCAACTCCAACGGTCATGATCGACGAAGTGTTTTATCCAAGCTATCGGGAGTTAAATGCAAATATTTTCGACCCAGATTTTTATTCTAGGAATATTTCACCTTTGAGCCATTAGCTTCTTGATTCCACATTCACAGTACATTTCTCTTAACTCAAGGGGTAGAATTATTGACCTTTAGAGGGTGCACACGCGAGCAACTTTTCCTTCTAACTTAGTTTTGTCGCCCACATTAATTCAAGTCTGGATGCCCTTTACAATCACATGTGTGATTTTTTCATTTCGGCATCTGAGATGAAACGAAACGAAACTAGCAGAGACTAAAGTTGCTAGTGCGAACGCGCTCTTAGATTGAATAAATAACATAGTGCCTACATGGGATGCTTTATTTATTCTACAGCTAAATATTATAATATGGTCCAAATACATCGTTTTAGCCAGAGTGGCATAATGGAATGGATTGTGTTATTTGCAAATCCACAAGCTGCCTGAAACAAACAGCTGGTATAATTGATTATTTAAGAGGAATGCAAACATTTTAAATTTAATTGGTATATTTTTTTTTTTTTTTTTTTTTTTTTTTTTTTTTTTTTTTTTTTTTTAATACAATAAAACTTAAAGCTAGCCTTATTTAATTACTATATAAATCATGACCGCGTGGAATGGTGCCAAGAATACTGACTGCATTTCCGCGCTGGACAGCCAGGCTGATCCGCTGCGCAAAAAATGAGCCAGCCCTTCTGTCACCAGTTGAGGCTATTAATCGCGGTGAAATGTCTCGTAAAAAATTTTTAGCACTAAGACTCCATGGCCCCAGGGTCTCCACGGCAAACGGCACAAAAATGTAACTCTCTATAAGAGAGGCATACTTGCGCCGCTTGCCGTTTTCAGCTGTTTCTGCTGCGGCTCCCGGTCTTGATGCTGTCTTCCTGATATGACACGGGGCCAATGTGTCAACGCAAGTTGCGTCCCACATTAGCGCCCGTCCCCGTTCCCAGGGAACCAGCGTCAATCCATCAGGTCTCTTGCCATCATCCCGACTAATCCCTGCCGGCTCAATGAGCGCAGGAATATTTATGGTGGCAAGAGCTCTTTTAATTGTATCGTTAAGAGAGCCATGCCTAAACAGCCTACCGGAGCTCCTTTGGCAAGAGAGTCCGTGGATTCCAAATTTATCAACCTCTTTTCCACACGGACATCTGTGCTGATGGCACAGTGGTGTTCCCAATCTGAGACCTAGAGCCACACGAAAACTTTCGTTATCTAAAAGTGTGCCGAGATTTTTTGATGGCAAGGCATGCAGCCAATACCCAGATTCCTTTTCGGATAATGCTAAATATAAGTAAATATAAATAATTGGTATATTTATATTTACTTATATTTTATCACTTTATATTGTTTAATGTAAACGTTAGGCTCGGTTCAGATTATATATCCATATTTTTTATGAGGCCCTAATGTAACTTCTCAGTAAAACCAAGCAATAGGGCCAGTTGCATATATTGCAGTTAACGTTACGTCAATAAAAGCAAAATGGGTTGCACAAGTTCTTTAACCTTAATCATGGAGGTATGACTACTGGCGTGTGCAACCCACTTTGCTTTTAATTGGTGGTTAAAGTTAATCAGTAAAGCGATCATTTATTTTGAATGGGCAAATGCTGACTTTTAACTAGAAAGTTGCACTTAGAGGCATTGTCCACTGCAACTTTTTGTAGCGCTACAGCTGCGCGTATGTTGAACGCTATTTTAAAAAAAAGTGACAGTAGTGATGCAGAATCGTGTGCAAAGGTACACGGGACCAGCGACGCATTGCTACTGTATCGCGACCTTTTCCTGAAAAAAACTGACCTGTAGCTGAAAAAAATAGGCGGCGTTCCTTATGCGCCATATTAACCATATACCAAAAGTATATAAAACTGAGTTTAATTAGTTATGAAAAAGACTCGACTCCAGTCACAACGTCTGTTTGCGCTGGCCCTTAGGATGAGATCTATAGAGCGCAATTCGACTTTGCTCAGACTTAAGACAGATTTATATCTCATTTTAATTGTATTAAGTCTGAGCAAAGTCAAAAAGAGCTCATCAGATTTCAGCCTTAGAAGTCTGGGCACGTACCGTACAACGCATGATAACTAGGGCGTTATAAGAAACTAGTCTGAACCATCCCTTGTTGAGAAGGTTACTAATTATCATTCTTACTTAGTTACTCTTTAATTTAGTATTTAGACTTACTGCCTGTTCCACAGCCGCGAGATAAACTATCTAACGAATAAATTTGACGTTATGACAGTTTTTGTATTGCGAATCTGTCAATGTCAAATTTATTCGTTAAGTTTATCCGGCGGTTGTGCAACAGGCCCTTAATAGCATAAGAGCCAGCGCGTGTCAGACCTTCCTTGTTTTATAAAAACTGAAAGTTTATCTACGTATGGTGGGAACCACCGCCAGACACAATTAAACGTTAATAATTTATTAAACTTTAAAGGTGTCTGCCAGGGGATTGCCACCACACTAAGTGTCTGGCAATGTATGACGTCATTTCTAGTAGGTACTACACCGAAGAAAATATAAAAAAATTAGACTATACTTCGACGTAAGATTTTTTACACCTTTATTACCTGTTATCTCCCAAAGCCACCAAGATTCAAAGAAACATCCAATCAAACGTTTCTCCCAGTGTTCGGGACAATACGCAGATACAATTTCAGTTTTTATAAAATAAGGAAGGTCTGGCACGCGCTGGCTCTCTCTATAATGTTAACGATTTTCCTTGCCCTTGTGGCGCCTAGGAGTGAGAGGTGGTTAATTAATCACAATCATATACATGTGATTATAACCGCCTGCGTATAACCAATTTACTCATTGTATATGTATATACTATAACAATGTATAATTCGTAATGTACTGTAAAACTCTGTGCCTGCTTCCTTTATCATAGCCTTGAGTGTATATTTTTGAAACGTGAAAACTGCTCACTATTATAGGTAGCTAAGTGAGAAATGACTATGTTTTTTTAGTGCAACGCCAATATATAAATAATATGTATTTGATATAATGTACCTACCTACTTCAGTGACGCAAGTTTGTTATCTCAAAACTTACACTTAAGGCATTATTACAAAATTTTTGTTCTCCATAATATATGACCGGTAGTCACTCTATATTGTATACTTAATAAAAGAGTAAAAAGCGAACAAGATAAGAATAGGAATGTCAGTGACCTCGACTTGTGAACTGTCACTTGAAAAGTATGATTTGAAAGCAAAATAGTTTGCTGGTTTTTTTTACATTTTTTTTTATTCATTACTAGCTTATGCTCGCGACTTCGTCCGCGTGGACTACACAAATTTCAAACCCCTGTTTCACCCCCTTAGGGGTTGAATTTTAAAAAATCCTTTCTTAGCGGATGCCTACGTCATAATTGCTATCTGCATGCCTACTTTCAGCCCGATCCGTCCAGTAGTTTGAGCTGTGCGTTGATAGATCAGTCAGTCAGTCAGTCAGTCACCTTTTCCTTTTATATATTCAGATTGGCAAATGCTTGACCACAATCACACATGGAATGTGATGATGCGGCCTAAGATGGGACGCGTTTTCCTAGAAGATGCCTATTCACTCTTGTTATGAAGATACCCGGGTTGTAATTGGTAGGAAACGCATATCGTGGAAGAGTATTCCAAACCTTGCCATTCGTATAAGGAATGATGACGCAAAACTGATGGGATGTCGATGACATCTACACTTATATTATAAAAAAGTAAAGTTTGTAATTTTAGATGTAGGAAGTAATCTCCGAAACTAGATAGATAGATAGATAGAAATACATTATTGCACACAAAAAAAAAATTACATAACTATTACAGAAACTTAAACTAACAAAATTATTGTATGCAAAGGCGGCCTTATTGCCTCTACAACTAATTCAATTTCAAAAATTCCTTCAATAATACATAGACTTAAAAACTATATAAAATATGCATTGATTTATATTGATAGCTAGGACGTCACTGTATAGCAGAAAATCATTCCTATTTTTATATCGTATGCAGGTACCTACCTAGCAATTCGTCTTCTTTAGCTTTCTGTTTATTATGGTCATTTCAGTTCTTTAGTTATAGAAGCAGGGCGTTATGGAGTTATCGATAACGTATTGGAATGTAAATTATCGTCACAGAAAGCTCTGATAAACGTATCAGGCTTCCGAGTCGGTCAAGCCGCTGAACGTCACGTAGATTTTTGCTTGAGTCAAGCAATTTTTACCGTTTACAAAGTTTGCTTGATGCTTGAGTCAAGCATTTACGTGCTTGATGGTGATTGATACGATTTTATATTTTTGAGACAAGTGCCGTTTGCTTGATCAAGCTGCTGGAAGGTCGCATCAAGAGCTTGATCAAGCAAAACGAAACTACGTGCTTGACGTCTAGCCGCTTGACCGTCTCTGAAGTCCTTATACGTAACGTCCAGGCTGATACGCCAGCTGGTTAACGTCTTAATTGGCTATTAATCGCGCTATGAAAATTGCAGCGTGCTGTAAATTTTGCTGACAATTATATAGCCCATGCAATACTGTGTTAGGTTCAGCCGAGCTGTAATAATAATTACTAATTGTATCTCGCTGTAAATGCTCAAACTGTTCTATCGCAAATAAATATATTATTGTACTAGCCCAGCAATATTCAAATCAATTGTGCTGACAATTAGGGACTAATACGGCTAGTTGATTAACATCTTAAAGTAACTTAACCACCAGCCAAGCGCATCTTGCTGTAAATTTAGCTGGTAACTATAGCAACTAAATAGTATAAGTATAACTACAAATCTTTTTATATGTATAGATTATAAACAGTAAGCTCGCAATATTAAAACCAATTTAATCGTATATTTTTTACTGATTTCCACAATTACATACTTAGAAGTAATAACTGTATTAAGAGTTCCCCAAAAGCTAAACCGTCGTGTATGATAAAGGCATATGGTAAGACAATAATTAAGACATTATTAACCGACTTCATGCGTCGGTCGATGCGACCTAAACTCTCAATGCAAGGCCCACCCCGTTCAATACAAAACAAAATGTATTCGATTTTGCTGTAAACAATTTATCGATTCTAGTGTAAGAATGGGCTAGACAAATAAAGAAATAAAAATAAGTTTCAACTACAGTTACGACTTTTATTTTCACATCTTGTCAGTATACTTGATCACATTACAAAGTATTTTTCAGCGTCATTATTGTTATTTTGGTTTGTTTTCAATGTAATAATTAATTAAGTTACAATTTATACGTACGTTCTACGTACCTACGTAGGTACCTATAGTCCGCGTGGACTACACAAATTTCAACGCCTAATTCACCCCCTTAGGGGTTAAATTTACAAAAACGGATGCCTACGTTATAATAGCTATCTCCATGCCAAATTTCAGCCCGATCGGTCCAGTAGTTTGAGCTGTGCGTTGATAGGTCAGTCAGTCAGTCGCCTTTTCCTTTTACATATTAGATTTATGCGGCACAACGTAGATATAACGCATGAAATTTTACTCCTCACGCGCCATTTTTACTTTTTGTGTCAAATTTCATGTCGAAAGTATTTTAAAGGTGAACCGTACTTTCGACATAACAAGTGACCCATTGAGTTGAAATGACGCGTGAGGACGAGTCATTTTTTACGGACTATGTACATACATACGGTAAGATTTATCCTGAAAAAACAAATGCGGTGTAAACGGGGTATAATTAAAGCCAGCTATGCTATGGCATGGGGTTTGTTACGACTAGAACGTAGGTTTAGCAATCACGTTTTAACAAAGTTTTCTAGAGCAGCAACAAAACAAAGCGTTTGTCTAATAAGGTACAGACTGGAATCTTTTAAATACTTTAATATTAACGTGGGGGGTTTGTTTCTATGAGGGTTTAGCAATATTTTAATGCTGTTGAAACGACTCAGACTCACCACTAAATACTGAGAGGCCTACTATGTATAATGACGGGGCATATTAAGGATTAATGTTCTATATTTTACCTTTTTTTATTATCTTAATTTCTTTTTTCGCTTGTATTAGTATAATGGTATGATTTGAATAAAGTCAGTTGTTTTTAAGTTTACTTTTGTTTTATTATTTCTAGCACTTTACTCTATCCACGGGGAGAACCGAGAAGTTAGTACAGGACTATCTCTGTTACGTAATTCCGTACAAATGACAAAGACAAAAACCCACTGGGCGTTAACCATTGTGTGGGGCCAACGAATCATAAACTAACCAATTTTTCCTGTACTACTTACTCTATTAGAGAACTCTATCAAAAAAAAACATTCGAAATTCAATTCGAAAACATGAGTTCGTTGTGATCGGTTGGTGATATCATGGAATTAGGAATTAGTACGCGACAGGTCGAGATGGTAATCGGGGTGGGGATGCCCCGCACACGCACACAGCCTGCTCGCTAATGCGGTGCGGGAAAGCGCGGTTGAAATGCGGGGCGTCCCCCCACCTTATACCCCGATTGCCACCTTGACCTGTCGCGTACTATACCTAACTACTTCGTAGTTATCTAGGTAGGTACTAGTACTTAAAATTCTTTGGGTGGTATAGTTAGTAGCATTTACCTTTCTATTCGGCTCTGTTAGGCGTCAAATTGATCGGATAGTCTGGGTAAAAATCCGGCCTATTCAACTGCTCGGTCTAACAGATCGGAAACGTTATACTTACTTATTTATTTCATTCTGTTAGACAGTAGACTAGGTTAGTGCGGTTGTCAAACAATCCGGAAAAAGAACGATCTGAGACTGCTCGGGTTCTTTTTAGAAATGGTTTGGTAAGTATAATAGCTTACCTAGACCATTTTTCCGGATTGTTCAATCAATGGAACTAACAACGAAGTTGGCGGCATTTACCTTGCCTTAGGACCGGTAGGTACCTACTTATCCATTTAAGTCGAGTAGATCGAAGCCTCCTGCCTTACCCTTAACCTTACCTGCTATAGCTTTACCATACAAGGCAAACGTAGACCTTGGACATCCTATAGCTTCATGGACTAAGCGCCCGCAAGGACCAGACCTTCGTTATTTTATTTTTAACTATTGTTAAAATTTAAGGGTGTCTCGGGTTTGCCACGATATATGGCAATGTATGACGTGATTTCTAATAGGTGAGTACTACTCCGAAGAAAATATAAAAATATTACGCTTTATACTTTAACGTAAGATTTTTTACACGTTATCTGTTATCTCCCAAAGCCACCAGCCACCATGATCCAAACGTCAGGCGGCGCAAGAACATGGCCTGTAAAAGAGAGCTGTGTCCAGCAGTGGACGTCTATCGGTTGATGATGATGATGATGAGTATTTTCCTACTGCACGACAAACGAAAGCTGTATCACCGGCTCACTACTGAGCACTGTTCTCTGCTGTAAGGAGAAGGATTTGGCCATCCAAGCTGCCCAAGCCTAAGTATGGGTTGGCAGACTTCACACACCTTTGAGAACATTATGGAGAACTCTCAGATACCTATACAGGTTTCCTCACGAAGTTTGCCTTCACCGTAAGCAAGTGGAATTTTTGATTGATTGAATTAAAACGCAAGTTAGGGGTGCGTACCCGAGATCGAATTCCAATCTCCCGAATAAAAGGCGGACGTCTTAACTACTAGGCTATCATGTATCTGATGGCATAGACTATGTGTAGTACGCGACAGGTCGAGATGGCAATTGGGGAGGGAACCCCCCGCACACCCACACAGCCCCCGCACTACCGGTACAGGCGAGCGCAGTGTGTGGGTGTGCGGGCGTCCCCCCGCCTCATACCCCGATTGCCATCTCGACCTGTCACGTACTATACCTAAATAAAGAGGCTAGAAATCAGCGATATAAATGTTCTAATAGATGCCGCGTTTCATCCCTTCCGCACTACTGCCAATTGTAATCCGCTTTAGACGCAGTCCGTTTGTCCGTTTATCATATTTGGGTGAGTATACTGCATAGATAGCTTTAATGACTACAAGCCTTTTCAAACTTAGCAATTTATGTTCGTAGAAACGGACTGCATCTAAAGCGGACAGAACTGGAGTCTAATCACGAATTTGGCCAGTCTCTGGACTATATTCTGTCCAATACCGAGTTACGGCGGTTACGCACTCATCCGATCCGAGTCCGTGAAAATACGTTCCTTTTTGTTTTTTGTTTTGTATGGTAGCTTATGACATAACTAGATGATGCCCGCGACTTCGTCCGCGTGGATATAAGTTTTCGAAAATCCAGTTGGAACTCTTTGATTTTCCGGGATAAAAATAAGCCTATGTCCTTCCCTGGGAGGCAAACTAACTCTGTACCAAATTTTGTCATAATCAGTTGAACGGATGGGCCGTGAAAGGCTAGCAGACAGACAGACAGACACACTTTCGCATTTATGATATTAGTATGGATATGTCGTAGATAATCGCTGGTATTCTCACGGATGACGTGGGGATCTGCGTTTTTGTGTACCTACGTCTGCCCCAGAAAGGGGAGAAAGACGAAAAGGGACAAGGAAAAAATAGTTTGTAGCGAGTCAAGAAGGCGCCCCGGGAAAGAGCCACCGAGCAAGTACCGAACGGGCGCCCTCCCGCATTTCGGCCCATATAACCGCGAGGTTGGTGGGGCCATGGGAGCAGTGGCGTGCACAGGTTTGAAGCCAGGGTAGGCACTAGTTAGCTAGAAACCTGTTTATTGGCAGGTCAAAATGAAAAATATGCATTGAGCTATTACAACAAGCTCGTTGAAACATATTATAGTTTTTGCAATTGACGAAGGCGAGTGGCTCATGATTGTGTTTAAGTCGGTATAAGGTTGGTACACTGAATGAGTGCGTTTGCGAGCGCTTGCTCGCGACTGATTGGTTCGACATGCACGCACATTTACGCAATGCCGGCGTATCCGACGTAACCACAAGTAAAGTTCACTCGCCTTCGTGAATTGCAAGAAATGTACTATAAGTCCCGCAAATTGCTATTGCGCTGGAACTATGTCTCATTGACATCGAAATGACGTCATTCTGACGTCAGCCAAAATAAGAATAATATACTTACCATCAGCTTGAAACTTCAGTCTAGTGTAGACGTCACTAGCAATTTGCGAGTCTTACTCGTAGGTACATATATGAGGCAACGCATCGAGTGGAGCATTTAATCGCTGGTAGAAATAAAACGACACTGTTTGCTCTATTTTTATATATTCATTCAGACAACGGTACACTGTGACAATAACGAACTTAAAATGTAAGATACACATTCTACATAATAATTTATCTGATAAACTGTCACTAAACGGCTTCGGAGTAACTTGGATACTATCAACTACATGTGTTAAACATTGAATATTGAAGAAATACACCAATTTTACATTGTACTTGATAAAAAGACGATTAGAGGCTAAATGGTAGTCACTGACTCAAGCTGCTCCAGTCAATTCATATCCCGATTCTATTGCAATCGAATGACATCCAGGGTCTAGTAGGTTCTAGCCCATGTAGCGCCTGGGGGCAATCTACGAACTGTCTAGTAAACGCGCGATCAAATTGGATCACTTAAAGTAGGGTCATTACGAACGTGCGAACTGAGTTATAAATAATTTTTGACCTCTCGCTCGCACTTACAAGCCTTGTGGAACTGGATCATGATGCTCTGGTGTTGTGCATAAGAGTATAAGAGTAAAAAAAGAGTTAAACAAAATTAGATACGTCTGCGTCCGAACGGCACCCCTTTAACGATAACGATCAGTGGCATTCTCACAACCCTATGATCGTAATAATTATTTATGATCCTGTTTGCAAGTTCATAATGGCACAAGTATATTTTCTACAGTGGTCGGAAATTCGGGTGCAAATGATGTTGGGAAGCAATAGTCCGTTCACTTTGCTTGCGGAACGCCTCCCGTGAACCCATCTTACCCACTCTTAGACTGCGTCGTCACTTACCACCAGGTGAGATTGCAATCAAGAGCTAATTTATATCTGAATTTTAAAAAACCCGCGGGGCAGACGGGTAAAATGTATTTTGCAATTTTCATTTATTCCGTAACAAGTTATCTTTTGATTGCGATCTCACCTGGTGGTAAGTGATAATACAATCTTAGGCTGAGATCTATCGAGCGTAATTTCACTTTGCTCGGACTTAAGATTGAGTTAAAACAAATTTATGTGAGAGATATAGCTCTGTCTCGTTTTAACTCTGTCTTAAGTCTAATTTAAGTCAGACTGCGCTCTATAGATCTCACCCTAAGATGGAAGTGGGCTAAGTTGGAAGGAGTATGGCAATTTCATTAAGCCTTACTTCTTACCGGTTTCCACACGGCATTGCACCGGAACGCTTAATTGCTTGGCGGCACGGCTTTGCCGGTAGTTTAGTTCTAACTAGCCACGGCTGAATTAATCATTAATAATTCATCGCTTATATTTAACGGAATGAGGAGTTTTCCAGGCAACGTTCGAGAAAATTTTCATAGATGGCGCTGAATATATTACCACCACTAAAGACGAAAAATAATACCTATATCATATATGCTTTAAATTTTTAAATTTAAATCGGATGCGAAATTAATTAATTACTTCTATTATAGTTCACAGATATTGTGAGGAAGAAAAGTAAGGAAAATTGCAGTGCACGCTAGCTCTTACTCTTCATCTATGTCATTGATTGACACGACCTAAACATTAAAGCATAGATCATAATATAGATATAGGTATTATTTTTCCTCTTTCGTGGCGACCTATGCGAAATATTCAAGAGACATCTATGAAAATTTTATTGAAGCTGTCCCTGAAACTTCCTCATTGATTGATACAGATTACAAAACCTCTCGTCTGATGGAGACGAAGCACGAGCCGAGTTGAAGTCAGTGACGCCCTTAGCTTTGTTGCCTAGTGTTTACTGGCGGATATTTTTCCGATATTTACTGGCCTCAATTTTCCGGTGCTTTTCATTCTTAAAAATATGCACTGCGGACTAGATGAAAGATAGGAAAAATATAAAAGAAAAATATGGAGCAAGTTTCAGACACGACATTCTTATTAGGGTTTCGCAGTATTTTTTTACTATAGTACGCGACAGGTCGAGAAGGCAATCGGGGTGTGGACGCACTACACCCCGCACAGTCCCCGCGCCAACCCGGTGGACTAGGTAGGACAATACATATTGTATAATCACACAAAAAATTAATAATAAAAAACCAGGTACCTTTGTTCCCAAATTAGGTATACTTTCAAGTATTGGTATAGATTTTTTAATTACGTACCTAGGTACTTAGTGTGTGATTGTTTTAAAGCAACATTATCATATCACATTATGTTATCTTTTATCACCTACCTACCTACTTAAATATAGGTAGAATTGGGTATCTTACTACTTTTGAATTTGATAAATATTATTACTTTATTATAAACTAGGATGAAAATAATGACGTACACTGAAAAAAATATTAAAATCCAACAAAGATTTACAAACTTACAGACATTTTGGAGTGGGAGGGTCTTCTATCCCTTTCTCGCAGAACGAAAATTTGTATGAAACCGCACGAAGCTGCTATGGCATTTGTCAAAATGACGTCATGATTCTATATTGCTATCTCTGTCTAATCAGAAATATTTAAATGCCTATAACTTTTATATTAATTGATCGATTTAATTAGTTTTTTCAGTTTACGTCATTATTTTTATCCTAGTTTATAATAAAGTAATAAAAAAATTGGAGTCAAATACCCAATTTATGTTCTTCTTTAGACAATTCGAAAGCGCATAGGGCTGGCACTTGCGAACGGTGACAATATAGGACACTTCCACAAACTAATATTATAAATGCGAAAGTGTGTCTGTCTGTCTGTCTACTAGCTTTTCACGGCCCACCCATTCAACCGATTTTGATGAAATTTGGTACAGAAATAGTGTGCATCCCGGGAAGGACATAATATACTACTTTTAATCCTGGTAAATCAAAGAGTTCCCAAGGGATTTTCAAAAACCTAAATCCACGCTGCATCTAGTATTTTATATACTTAAAGGAAAATTTTGAAAAAAGTACGTAATAATAATCATAAAAAGGTACAGCATCGACCAGTAAACACTATGCTTGAAACACACTTCGGACATACATTATAGTACACCTTTGATCACAATATATAAGCATTTCTTTTACACATTTATTTTTCTCCAGGAACACAGGTAGTTGAGAAGGAAATACCTAATCTTAACAACAATAAATTGCATTAACATAATCGTCATATAACGATATAATGTCACTGTGACAGGATTTTAACGTAAATGTTATAAACTAAAACCATTTTAATTTTTATTACGTAAGTATTTTTAACATTCCTGTGTTTAGATACCGCTAAGAATTGATATAAGTATTGATTTCACTGGTATAAACTAGCGATGGGCGATTCATTCGAATAACAATCAAATTATTCGACTATTGTTATTTTTCGATAACAATCGAATGAACATTTGAAAAACAATCGATCGTTTTCGATCGTTCAATTGTTGCTTAGCGCGCGAGTCTGGGATTAATGTATCGAAAATCGAATGCAATTGTGCAATTGATTTAGATTTTCGATTTATTCGTTTCAGACCGTGCGCTCGTCGATTTAACAGTAGAATGAATCAAACAATATTGAACAATCGACTATCGATTTTTGTGAAGACAAAATATCAACAATCGATTAATCAATTGTTCAATTCATTCGAATGTTTTTGCAACCATCGGCCATCGCTAGTGGAAACAGCCGAAAACTGTAGCATCTCTTAATAATTAATATCTTCTTATAAATAAGTATGATGATGTGACTGGTTTTTATAAGTCACTTAATATGAAAGATGCTTTTAGAAATAAAGAGAGATTTCATTATTCGATCGATAAATTGGAAGAAATAATTATAAATAACTAAATGTTTAATCTTAAAATTAATTAATTTTACTGGATTTATTATTTTAAATACTTTTAAAATATTTCAAATAAGTTTCCGTAGCTGTATCGAAAATACTACATATAATGAAATATAGGTAATAAATAAACTGGTAGAGATCAAAACATTTAAGTTATAAACACAATATTAACAACGGAACATGCGCTTTCTGTCTCCGAATACTGAAAAGCGTCTTAAAAGTTAAGAAGACGTTATTTTTACTGAAAAACCTATTTTAGGCATATTGTTCTGAATAAAAAAATATCGAAAAACAGTTTCGACCTAAGTAGATATTGGCCTTTAAAATTAATTGACTTTTCTTTTCAGTATCCGTTTGTTACTGCCATATATTATTATATACAGCTACTAAAAGTTTTAAATTGGTTTTTTGGCTAGTAAATCTAACACTTCCTACGTAGAGTGGATTATATTTAATTGTAGGGTTTTGTAGTAGCTACATAATTCAATGAATAAGTAAAAAGGAATCAGATATAACCGCATAATGTGAACATATACCGACTCGGCAAAATTATATGCGAATTTATTAGAAAGCGCTTATTCCAAATTTTAAAAATGATGTGTCTTGTTATCTAACGTGGATATAAATAGAAAAAAAACACACAGGAATAGTAAAAACAACTTAGGGATCCATAATAATATTCCTATGCTTCAAAAATTTCCAGAAGCAAATCATAATCTTAAATGTTCTATTTGATAATTTAACCCACGGGGAAAACTACTTACAACTAAACAGTCACGTGTAAAATACAATACTTCAATTGTTAAAAAAAAGTTTTTGGTTACTCTGCAGGTAAAGAAATTAAATACTTTGAGCCCAAAACGGCGGAAGGATTTTAACTAATAAGTAATATAAATAAAATTATTTAAACATAGTAGCAGTATATTGCAAAAAGGCTTCTTTACAATAATTAAAAATATAATTATATGCATTTTTATCACAAAAGAATATACTGGACTTGAAAAAATTGTCATGCGATACAAGGCACGCAGGTGCCGTCAGAGTCGAAGTCACAACAGGAATAAAGTACCAAAACAATCGCCTCGGGAGGAATAGGTACGATATTACTACATACAATTAGTAATCTTTACTTAACTATCGCGAAAATAATATAGTCACTTATACTTTATGTAATCGAAATGTATACTTTCAATCCAGTACAATAAATTAATTATGTTTATATTATAACTACAAAATCCAAGTGTGATACAAAAACGAACGTAATCAGTTCAAACAAATGGCACATTGCATGTAGGTATGCATTGTTTTCCGATTTTTGTTAACTATTTATTTGTAAAGAAAATAATATAATAGAGTCAATTTTGATGCCGAATAGTCAGCTAACGCTTGCCTGTCAGGGTAATACCACATCGGCCAAATATATAATTTTTAGTATATTTTTTACTATATAATAGTCATATGTATTTAATTTTTTATATAATAATTTTGAATTTTTATTAGTCTAACTTTTTATAGTTAAGCACGTACAGTGCGGTCGAGTGACGGCGAGGCGCGTCGTCCGCAGTCGCACGCGCCCGCGCGTCGACTCACGAGGCCGCACGGGGCCGGCCGGCACGCCGCGCCGCGCCGCCACGGGCCGCTTCCAGCCGATCATCGCCGCACCCGTTCCAACACTTACCGTGGTCAAAAATTTGGAAGGCACTTTCTACTTTTTCAAAAATTTTAATTTATTTTTTGAACACATTAGCCTAAACTTACACAATAGAAAATATGCGTAGTAACATTTACCAAATTTACGCAATTCATCCGAAACGTATAGGCCGTTTATATAATTTTTTTAATTTTCCTATAGTTAACTTTATTTCCAAAAGGATAGCCAAAAGTTTCATCAACACTAGATCTGAATCGCAAATGTCTTTTTAATAATTTGGTCTCTTTTATACACTAATTTCCAAACTTTAACCGAACCAGATAATCCAAATTCCAAACAATAGTGAGATATCAAGGCCACTTGAAGACTTATTTTTTAACATGCTTCTCGAGCTAGTTCTGCGACGAGACTCGTGCGGCGAGCCGCAGAGCGAGGCGAGCGAACTGCACGCACGGCCCGGTGCGATCGCGCAATCACTTCCTTTGTTTTCCTAGAGTGTGTTCGGTGTTCGCCCGCGTGCTGCGGCCCGCCCTCCCCTTCAATATTTTACGTGATAACGCCAACGAATGTCCGCCAACAATATCTAAATCATGGTATACCCTTGCGGCAAGAAGATCAGTACACTACAATTTTTCCCGCCGAAAGTGTGTAATAAAATAACTTTTTAACAGGAAGGTGTTAAAACAAATTTGTACATATACACCTTATAATATGTATTCGCGCCAACGAAAATGAGCTCCTGTGGCGCTCGCTCGCTGTGTCATTCGTCGGACTGTCGTGTCGTCGACGGCCGCGGGTCGGCGTCGTCGCGTCGTCGGCGAGAATACTAAATGCTACGAATAAGTTACACAGCTAATCTAAGTTAATTGAAATGTAGACATAATCTAGAGCTACGCAATAGGTAGGTTAGCAGACGAATGATGTAAATACGTCGAATGCTTGGCGATTTTGGTGCTCCTAAAACTAAAATGGGCAAGCCGATGTACCTCCTTACATTAACAAATGATCTTTTACATCAATAACATCGATACACAATTATGTTTTTTGAAATTTTTTGCGATTGCAACACTAGTAGGTGGGTAGGTACTATAAATGAATTCTTTAAATCTATTATAGTATTGGCAATAGAAATTGTAAAGCACGGTTAAATTATGCATTTTGGTTAGGACTTTAGATGGTATTTTTAATTCCATGGAGATGTAGTTAGAAGTTTAAATGAACTGTCCACGGGGGCGAGTTAAGAATTACCGTAAGCCTAGTGTTGCAATCGGCCGTTTGTTATCTAATCGCTAAATAGAGTAGCTCGATAGGCACGAGGAACTTTAGAGACACAGGAAGCTGAACGACATCGATACGATATTATAAGTTAATGCGGAGAGGTCGGTCGAGCCCCGAACTCTAATTAGCCTAACATTTGGAACAATCACTACTGGCTAAAGATACATCTATGTTACATTTGGCGATCTCTAAGTCTACTCGTAGAGCCGCGCGGGCGAGAACCGCGAGCCGCGCGGCCGAGGCGCCCGGGGAAAGCCGCAAGCAACAACACCGCTATCCTGCTATAGAGAAATTGACATCGACCTCATGATAAAATGAAACATACATCTATGCTTTAATTTAAACATACAACTAGGGCTAATTTATATTCATGATTTTGTCTTACGCATAAAATGTATGTAGGTAGTTGATTTATAATGAATAGGTATACCAAACAGTCTTTTGAATCCGGCCAAATGTTTTTAATTTTGATATCTCTACGTTCACAGATGGATCTAAGTCGTTATAAGCTTACACGTAACATTAGTCCTATGGGAGAGCGCGCGGGCACGACGCGCGCGCGCCCTCCCGCGCTCTGCGCCTCCTACACACTTAGCGAAACATAATTATTATATACTTAAATGTGTAATCGAAACATACATAAACAAACAATGTATACAAAAACTAAATATAATAGGTAATTAAACTAAAAATAATCCTTCATAATATTACGAAATTCGTAACTAAACAACAAGCAATGTATTGCACAGCGAGTCCACTTTAAATAATAGTTAATTAAATATGATAAAGTAATGCCGAATACAATCATATTTCGTGATTAAATACTTGTGACACGTCGAAGCGAAAGCGGCGCGGGCGTCGCGGCGGCCGCCCCGCTCCCGCTCCGCGCCCGTCCTGCACACTCGCTTCCGCTTTAGAAGTAGCCGACGGAGTTGCGATTGGGGACGAAGTACGGGTAAGCGGGCAGCGGCGGCGGAACGCCCACCGGTGCGTGCACCGGCGCCACTCCCGCGGCCTCGCTTCAGATGTTCTCAGCGCGCGCCTCCGCCGGCGGCGGCTCCATCTTCACCGGCAGCGGCGACGACAGCTCCTTGCCGTTCTTGGTCATCGAGATCGGGGTCTTAGGCGGACCCATGTCGGTCATCTCCGCGACGACGTCGCGTTCGCTGTAGCGGCTGTCAGGGCGGGGCGAGGCGAAGGGTCGGAACGGGTCGGAAGGCTTTGGGGGCTCGAGAGCGTGGCCGGGGGGCGGCGGCGAGCACAGCGGCGACTCCAATCCGGCAGAGAGCGGCGAGGGCAGGCGCGGCGACTGCAGCGGCATCGGGGGCAGGCCGAGGTGCTGCGGGTGGTCGGGTGGCCTCTGGGCGGCCACCACCATGTTGCACATCTGGCGGCGCAGGCCGTGCGCCACAGCGGCCACAGCGGCAGCGGCCGCGGCGTTGGGCGACACGCCGCCCTCGCGCCCATTGCCGCACGGCACCGGGTAAGTGTTCTGCACCGCCGTCATGCCGTCCTGTAACACGCATCCGCCAACATGAGAACCCGCTAATATCCTCCGAGTACTTTCGCAAAGCTATCAAACCAAATAATTCACTGGAAAAACATAAACAAATTATCATCTATATATAGATATAGATAATGTCTCCGAAAACTCCAATTAAATATAAAACGTTGATAATCGCTCAGCCAATTACAACTGCAATTCGCAGGCATGTTCGCATTAGCACAAGGAATATGGAGGTCGTTAAAAAGCAATGAATCAAAAGTATGAACAAAAAGGGAGGGTTTTCGTTCGACGAAGTTTTATCAGGGAAAAGAAGTCGAGTCGGGAGGGGGTGAGTGCAATACTGACCGTGATAGCAGGATAGACGGGGAGCACCTCCTCCTTAATGTGATGCGTAGCGTGGGCGGCGTGTGCAGCGTGCGAGTCGCGGAACACGACGGCGCGGATGACGCCGCGGATGTGTTCGTCGGGCCACACGCCCAGCAGGATGCGTTGCGGTCGTCCGCGACCTTTGGGTCTCAAATCTGGAACGAGTCACAACCGTAAAGCGTGAACTGATAAAGCACAACTTCTCAAGTATCTTGTGTTCAT
This sequence comes from Maniola hyperantus, assembly GCF_902806685.2. NCBI lineage: Eukaryota > Metazoa > Arthropoda > Insecta > Lepidoptera > Nymphalidae > Maniola > Maniola hyperantus. Next base: position 2,737,372 of record NC_048564.1, read on the forward strand.
TCGTCAAGACAGAAATTAATTCTAGTTTTTATACTCGTATATACAAACGAAGAAAGGTGTGTAGGGATTTTATCTCTCAAAATATTTGATATATTAACTTGAGCAACAATTTATGCCTTCACAAAAGTTTATGGGAGTTTCCCGAACAATACCAAATTCTTCTCAGAAGGTCGCAATGTTCTTTGGTAAGTTTTATTAAGACGATAATTCTGAAGTCGGTACGAAGTTACACTAAGTATGCCACACGCGTTCAAGGTGCATTTCTCCAAATAAAATATTTATCGTACAAAATACTTGCAGTTTTTCATAACCTCGCTTTTCATAATTAAACAAACATATTATTTCATAATCGTTTTGTTAAGGAATTTCAATAAATTTTTATGGTTTATAAGTTTGAGGAATAACAAAAAAGCTGGAATAAGCTGGAATAGGTTGGTATATAATTATTTTTTACTGTCAAAAAAACGTTTCCTATAAAAATCGTCAATTTCATCGGTAATGACTTAAATTATACACTGGCTTGTCCACGACCTTTCCGCTACGCAAGGTAATATAGCGCAGCGAATAACTAGAAACAAATGCATAAAGATAAAGTTAGACTGGCCCCACGTTTATGCAATACAATGCGATGTTCCTACCGTTCGCGTTCCGACGCTCTTCCCACTTCCCTTTAAGTATTCTATGGGTTCTGACATAGAAGGAACATAGAAGCTCTATCTACGCCACGCTACCGCAATTCGCGCCGCTCTAGCCATGAGCGGTTTCAGACTCATCCCTTCCATACATTTGATTACCGCGCGCCGCGCCGCTCCGCTCTCAACTCCGCTGAGATACTTATGGTTCAACGAAATTAGCGTCACGGTGCGGCGTGCCTATGGTGAGTCGATGCCCCTTGAATCGCGGCTACCTTTCGTTGATACGAAGTTAGTAAAGTAGGTGCATAGGTTTTTCCCGTTCACCAGGCGATGCAAAATAATTTGACGTTCAAGCCCCGAATGGGCAGCGACTTAGGATGCTCTATAATGAGGTAGATGGATCATTTGATTGCTACAATCGAAGAGTAGGTACAAGAAAGTTTTTTTAATTATGATTTGAAGTGTAACTCATTTTATTTGTAGCATAATTTTTTCTATTCTGTCTCATTATCAAAAACATTTTATTAGGTTTGATATGCTCATTTCAGATGTATAGCGTTTAGCATCTATCCATACTAATATTATAAATGCAAAAGTGTGCCTGTCTGTCTGTCTGCTAGCCTTTCACGGCCTATCCGTTCAACCGATTTTGACTAAATTTGGTACAGAGATAGCTTGCATCCCAGGAAGAACATAGGCTACTTTTTATCCCGGAAAATTAAAGAGCTCCCAAGTCCCACGGGATTTTTAAAAACCTAAATCCACGCGGACGAAGTCGCGGGCATCATCTAGTTCTGTATAAATAATAAAAAATTGCTTGTTTTACATATGGGTGCCTAGAGAGCGCCGTAATGGAATACCACACTGCCAGCAAAACTGACCTGTGGGGTTCTGTTGCGATCCTTGCAAAAAAGCTATACCCAGTAGTGGATGTATTTCGTTTGTAATCACAAAGAACATATAGCGCGGCGCTTATAATATATTGCTCATAGTGGAAAGGTCATGGGGCAGTCATTCACAAATTGCGGAACCGGTAGGATTTCCCTGAGAATCGCCCCCGGAGCGCTTTGGACTGCTAGGTCACTGAGGTTCACTTGCTGCCAGTGCCGAAATTGTGGATATGTACTTAGAAACTTCCTTAAAGTACAGGTAAAACCACTATCATAAAAACTATAAATAACAATATAAGTATGCATAAAAATCGCAAAAGCACTTATAAACTGAAGGAAATCTTAATCTAGTTAAAATCGCACCTAATATTATATAAAAACAGTTCGCTATGCATTGGGTAATAAATAATTAATCATATTAATTAATTTCCAATAATGAATTAACTTATACATTAAACACAACATGAAGTAAGAATTGCGTGATAATATTAATCAACCCTTTCTGCCTGATATGGTCATTCGTAACGACCTATTGTTTTCTCTTTCTTAACTTATAATCGTGTAAGAGAGAGAACAACAGTTCAACAGACTTTTTTATTCGTCGAGCCATTTAATAACACACGCAATTCATTATCATGTCGATCATATTACTACGAAGAGTACAAGAACTGTACAAGAATATGAAATGATTCACAGGTTTCTGACTGTGCCTTGGAGTCAATTAGGTACAATGATTCTAAACTAATTATGATAAATGATGACCATTGTTTAAGACTAGATATAAGAATAAATCGCCGTATTCGATTACAAAGTATTTTATCTACGAAGTTAGCACATACGTAAGCTTTAGATTAGGATAGTGCTAGTAGGCTAAATAAAATTCTGTATCAACGCCAAATTCAATCAGAAACCCGTGTCAAAGGCTAAGCGGATGGCAAATGAATGTTGTAATTGAGGAATTCCTTGTAAAGTTTTGGGCCAGTTTTTGAATAGCTCGGTACAATCGTTCGTCTGAAGACTCTAGAAACCAATGAAAGTTAAAACTGAAAAAAGTTTAAGTTTCAATCCATTTTAGTACATTTAAAAATTGTTTTACTTTTAAGTATTTTTAGGGTGCCGTACCTCAAAAGGAAAAACGGAACCCTTATAGGATCACTTTGTTTAACTTTTGATTTGTTTTTGAATGAGAACACTTACAAGGTTTTGCACGAAAACAAAATCGTAAAATGTTGGCGGGAGACAGGAGAGAATGCTTTGTTGTGGTTGGTGGATTCAAAAGTCACGCAATCAAGACAATGTGTGGAATGAGGGTACCGAACGGGCGTGGGTCGCTTTTATGCTAAGCAACTGCCTTAGTTAGGCAATCGGGGGTGTCCGGCTATTAGGCGTCTATCGGTGGTGGTCTGTGGATAAATCTAAATATGGATATTTTTACAGTTAGTTTTTTAATTGTCCAAAGCTTTATATGTACTTGATTCACATCATCATCCGCGGCACAGGCTCTTAATAAAAGGTCATACCAAAGATCTTATCAGTCCCGATCGCGATACAACATTCATTTGCCACCGTCCGAGTACACCAAATGTGACATACCTGCACCACCATCTGCGCTGGGGCCCAGCATGTTATGCACCCTGTTTGCGTACAACACAAATGTGGGGTACGGGATGTCGTATTTCCTCGCAGCCTGGGAGAGCGACAGCCCCTCCTTCAGTACTGAGAATATAGCCTCGGCCATGGTCTCTGGTCTCCAGGATTTCAGAGGCCCACGCTCGCGGAACCTTAGGTTGTGGACGAGACTCTGGTTGGTGTTCCAGCATTTCTGCCACATGGACTGCAGCTGGTACTGGTAGCTATCTGCTGGAAATGAAAAGGCTCGTGTTCATATATTTGTAGAAAAAAATTGGTATAGCAAAATTGATACAAATATTCTAAATCTCATATTGTGTCTATTTTACATCTTTAGCCTTAAAATATTCAACAAAAACAGGCACAGAGATAGCTTGTGTCTTGAAAACGGACATAAAATTTTATTCCGGGAAAACAAAATCACGCAGAAAACTCATGGCCAAAAGATAATAGGTATCCAATTTTAAAACTAAAACATTAAATAGGTCCACATCATTGTCTTATTAAATGAAGCTGAATTTAAAAATACTACTGATTCATTTTTAAACTATCACAATTTGTTAAAAATTATGTCACAAAATATGTACCTAATAAAGCTGAATCTAGTTATGAAACATGTTATAAAGTATATATTACATGTTATATAACAATGTTACAATGTAGACGACACTACAAAATTGTTGTGTTATACAACAAAAGTTTTATAATATGTTTCTTGGTAGTATAGACTCACCCTTATGAACAAACTTCTAAAAGAAATGAAAATATTTCCGCAAGTGTCGATAAATAACGTTACATTTTTGTTTTAGACTTCTTGTTCTATTTAATTACGTACTTAATTACGAAATGTGTTGAGCTCATAAGAAAATTAAAGTTATCTACCGACACCATCTTGCATATAAATAGATATTATGGTTTCTCTATTTTCAACGTTCACAAATTTATTAAGCATGCAATAATAACAGGTACAAAACACCTAAATACTGACCTCTAGAAAATCTATAGCTAAAAAAAAATATTAGTAGAGCATTAAGATAAATAAAACACGTCTGAAGGGAAAATTTTATTTATGCCAGAATTCAACTTTTACACAATAATATAACTTTATAGAGTAACAGTTTAAAAAGAAAAAGAATATAAAAGAGAAAGAAAAACAAAACATATTTATTAGTCTCCTTAACTAACTAAATATAGGCAAAACATAAAAAATCTGCTAACTATCAGGTAATATGAAAAATTAATAGCAGAAAAGTTTCTATTGAGTCAATGATAATAATAGAAAAACAAATGGAAAATCAATTTTTAACTTATCATATTCTGGTAAAGTTAGAATTGAATTAAAAGGAGAATGATGCCTCAGTATTAGAAAGTCTTAAGTCACTGAATAGGTATGAATTTAGTTTCTCTGAAATAACGTACGTTAATTATTATAATAAGGCTAGCTTTAAGTTTTATTGTATTAAAAAAAAAAAAAAAAAAAAAAAAAAAAAAAAAAAAAAAATTCAAAAAAATTATTATAATTATATATATTTTTCATCGACTATAATAACAATTAATATAATAATAGTACGCAATCTAGGACTATTCTCGTTATAACTTTTTATCATGTATCTAAGGGTCAAGGCACACTGGTGTAGAGACGAAGTACAGCGCCGTCTCTTTGTCGTTATTAAATTTGTATGTTACGTAATAAAGATAGGTCAGTACAAATTGGACCATTTTAACAAAACACACGATTCTTCTCAACGCTAATCTACGAGGATAAACTTAAAGTAAGAAAAAATAATTTTCTTAATCATCTAAAGCTAGCGCAATATCTATCTCTATTCTTTATACATAAAAATCACAGTATATAAAGTCCTTAATAGTCATAATATGTATGATTGCAATTTTTTGTTAAAAGAGAAATCACACAATCAACTATCGAAAAATCTCTCAATATTCAAAAATTAGTACATTTAACTGAGATATTGAATTATCTTTCAAGAGAGAAAATGTAGATAACATTTTAACACTTACGAGATATGTCACGTTTAGGCTGAGCATTCTTTTATATTTAAGTCAATAGCAGGCATTTCAGAAATAGGCAGGCAGATAATACACTAATTATGTAGAGTAGCCGGTAGGAAATTGTGACCTTTAGAGAGAAGTTTTGGCTTCATAGAGGGATGTCTCTGTCACTCATACCTAGGAGACGTTTTCTCAGTCTCATCGATAGAGATAACGCTCTACGAAATCGCTATCTCTTTCTTAAGGTCGATGTACAATATTTCCTGCCGGGTACTGTATTTACCTAATAGATGAGAAATATGGAATAGATGAAATTTTTTTGAACGTTTTTAATACTAATTTAATTTATAAAAAAATCTTCATTTCTTGGGTTCTTTCGATTGTTAAAGTGGAGTGTTTACAATAAAAAAAAGCAATTAATCTTGTTTCTTAATAAAAAGCCACCGCTGAAGATTTTAATATAAGTATTTTATAAAAAAGATATTCGAGTACTACTTGCAGCAGAAATTGAGTTTTTGAGATGAAAACAGAAGCATAAGAAGTACCTACCTACTAGATATTATGTACCGTACAGCGAGTTTTACTTTGAAGTTTTCACAGAAGTTTGTTGTTCTATTGAGTTCTTTGTCGACTAGGAACTATACTTATGCGTACCAGAGACGAATTCTTGTTATGGAATATTATATGGGTGTAGAATTTCATTCAAATTTAATCATCTTAAATATATAAAAGGAAAAAGTGACTGACTGACTGATCTATCAACGCACAGCTCAAACTACTGGACGGATCGGGCTGAAATTAGCAACTATACCACATGTGCATTCGTAATTTTTCTTACTATACCCTATCCGCAGAACGAAGGTAGTATAGCGCTCTCTCTTTTTTTGTATGGGATTAGATCGAGAGAGCGCTATATTAACTTCATTCCACAGATAGGGTATATATAAAATACGTAACAACGGCATATTCAAAGGCGAAACAGGTGGCTCGTATTAAAGAGAGATCCAGCGCGTGTCAGACTTTCCTTATTTTATAAAAGCTGAAAGATTCTCTGCGTATTGTCCCCAACACTAGTAGGAAAGTTTGTTTGGATGTTTGTTTGGATCATGGTGGCTTTGGGAGACAAATGGGTAACAAAGAGGTTAAAAATCTTACGTCAAAGTATTTTTTTTAATATTTTCTTCGGAGCAGTATTAAAAATCACGTCGTGCATTGCCAGACACTTAGTGTCGTGGGAACCCCCGCCAGACACCCTTAAACGTTAATCTATATATATATATATATATATATATATATATATAAAAGGAAAAGGTGACTGACTGCCTGACTGACTGACTGACTGACTGACTGATCTCTCAACGCACAGCTCAAACTACTGGACGGATCACGCTGAAATTCGTCATGCAGATAGCTATTATAGCGTAGGCGTCCGCTAAGAAAGGATTCTTCAAAATGCAACCCCTAAAGGGGTGAAATAGGGGTTTGAAGTTTGTATGAAAGTCTGTCAGTTTTGAAGTGTCTATAAAGAAGTTTTATAGTTAATATTTTTGCAATTAGCAGTAGATATGACATATTATATTAAGCTCATGTTAAAATCTCATAGTTAAAGATCAAACCTAAGGGTGTAAAATAGGGGTTTAAAATTTGTGTAGGCCACGCGGACGAAGTCACGGGCATAAGCTAGTAATTTATAAAACTTTAAAGGTGTCTAGCATGTGGTTGCCACGATACTATGGAATGGTGTCTGGCAATGAATAACGTGATTTCTGACGTAAGATTTTCTACACGTTTATTACTTGTTATCTCCCAATGCCACCATGATCCAAAAAAAACATTCCTCTTAGTGTTGAGGAAAATACGCAGATAGACTTTCAGCTTTTGTAAAATAAGGAAAGTCTGGCAAGCGCTGTGTCTTAGGCCACATGTAATTACTCGTAAACAATCAACCATGTGTCTGTTTCCCCTAATTTATACACCGTTATAAAACATAATTAAGTATTTTGTTGCAACTGTTTTCGCGGTACAAAGAACCGGTCAAGCGCGAAGAGGACTCGCGCACGAAGGGTTCCGTACCATCGCACAAGATATATATCTAACACTTTTATGTAGAACACTGAAAGTTTATGACAGAATGCGATATATGTGATTTAGCAAATTTTTTTTCGTGAACACATTCAACTTTTTTGTGATGTAACTACAGTTTCCGGAATTTTTCATTTACTTAAGTATGCTATATCTGCCAATTTGTTTTTATTCTAGGTCATCGGGGTAACCCTGTAGGTTTTCTTGACAGACACGACGGAGAGACGGGCAGACGGATAGACAGACAGACAATAAAGTGATCCTTTAAGAGTTCCTTTTTCCTTATGAGGTACGGAACCCTAAAAATAAGATCATCGTAAACGCGGATTTTACAGCTCGTGCGAATTTCATGTTTTATTACACTGACAATGGTCAAACTGATTCTGATGGTAACTAAACTTTAGAGTAATTACATCTTTTTCTTACCTACATAACAAGAAAAGAGCAAAAAGGGATATATATCTATACCTGTACATTCTAAAACAGATTTTTATTTTATTTTTATCCATAATAGTATTTGATTTATCGTGAAAAATTTGAAAAAAAAAACCCGAATACGGAACTCTTGGTGCGTGAGTCTGACTCGCACTTGGCCGGTTCTTCCTTTTAAGGTAACCTAAAAAGCAACTGCGCGGTATCCATAACTACCCAAATCTCTGAAAACAGCAAGTTTTTTCGCTCTCCTGGACCTAAGTTACTTTTCTGTACTATAAACTCCGCAAAGCCTAACAAAATATACCTATGAATATGATCGAACAAACGGACACTTCAAAAATACGCCACTTGAAAAAAAGTTAGGAAAAAAATTATTTAGCTACTTAATTTAAGCATGAATAATAATACATAGTCATTACAGTTTTAAGTACTCATTTATACTAAGTTAACTATTAAATTTAACAGCTTTCATGAGATAGAAGATCCGATTTTGCTAAATTAATTTTATCTTAATTAAAAATCGCAATCGCTGCAAGTGTTCTGTGGTTCAATATTTCAATATTATTATAGGTAATTGTGTTACGTCTACACATTGAATTACATATAGTTAGGGTCACCAAGTGTAAAATTGAAAAGTCCGGACAAAAAGCCCTAAGGATTAAAACTGTTTCAACGCAAAAACACTTTTTTTCAGAAACTAAGAAAACTGTTTAAGAGTCCTGTATGAAAAAAGGATCCCTTACTTATAGGATCACTTAGTTGTCTGTCTGTCTGTGTATGCCTGTCTCTTAGTCTGTCAAGACACGTGTAGGGATAGATTCCCTTGACGGTCCCCTGGTATTTCTGGAAAGTATTATGGTATTGCAACTAGCAATGTAAAGGGGAAAATCCGGAAACCGTAAATGTGTGGTTACAATACAAAATATTTTTGGAAATTAAACCCCTAAGGGGGGATGGAAGTTTGTATGAAGATCCGTCATTTTGAAAGTTACATCGTTGAAAATTGGTATTTATGTTGGTTAAAAATTAAGAAATACGTGTTTCAGGGTTTTTAGAAATTACACCCTCAATTGGTCAAATCAAAAATATAAAAATGAATCACTAAATGTGTTGCTCATCGAGAACAGCTGAACCGATTCGCTAATTCTTTTTTTATAATATTCCTTGAAGTACGAGGATGGTTCTTAAGGAGAGAAAAATTAAAAAAAATTGAATCGACTGTTAGGCGGAATGAAGTTCTCCTGGGCAGCTAGTAGGGAATAAAAAATTGTATGAACGTCCGTCACTTTTTAAGATTCATTTATGAAAATTGCAATTTATGTATATGTATTGTATATTCTTTATGGCACCACAAAACATAAATGACAGGTTACAAAAAGAGTTGGACTTTCGGGCAAAACTGTAGAAGTATGTGTTTCAGTATTTTAGGAAATTCCATCCCCTCACCTTTTATAAAAAAATCCACTCGAGCGAAGCCGGGTCGGGACAGCTATTATGAATATAAATCCTGACGTCTGGTAACCCTACATACAGCGGCAATTGGCGGGTTGTGTGCGCAATTACAGGCAGAATTTGATTTTATCTGAATAGCTGCAGTTTTAATTATAATAATTATTTCTATTTTATCTTTACGAGCATAGTATTAGAACTGTTCAGTCTGGCCAGCGTGTTGGGCCAAGGCACTAGGCCAATATTGGGTCACGTTGTTGAATATTGTTATAATAATGGAAATAAATTAACGGAAAAATGGAATAGTTTACTAACAATAAACAATATATAGTATGTGAAGAAGTAGGTATACACATACTTTATAATTTTTATAGTGTTTTTACCTATACTTGAAGGAAATTTCTAAATAATTTTAAATACACATCAAAAATTGCGAACCGGCAGGAATCGAACCCGCGTCTCCTGGGATCGCGCCCGACTCTCTAACCACTAAGCTACAGCCCGCTTACTGCCAGTGACGAAATTAGTGATGTGTATGCTCACTCAGTACTGATGCGACTGTTTCTGCCATCTAGTAGCGACATCTTTTTGCAGTTATCGAAACTACTTTCAAAGGCCCGTATTTCAATGCAGCTCTTTGAACAAGAAATGACATACTTGCTTTTTGGGTTCGATTCCTGCCGGTACGCAATTTTTGATGTGTATTTAAAATTATACACATACTTCTTCATTTTTGCCCAAAAGCCCAACTCTATTTGTAACCTGTCATTTGTGTTTTGTAGTGCATAAAGAATATACATACATACATATGTACCTAGATTACCTAGCAATTTTCATAGATGAATCATAAAAAATGACGGACTTTCATACAAATTTTAAGTCCATATTTAACCCCGTTGAGGGTAAAATTTCTAAAAACCCTGTAACACGTATTTCTTATATGTATTACTAGCAGTTGCCCGCGACTTCGTCCGCGTACTGGTTTCTCATGAGATCTGAAATTTTCCCGCTGCAAAAGGCCTCACTTACCTACTCACTCAGTCTCACCTTAAGACACGGAACCCAGAATACCTAAATGACCATTTTCATATCTCTAACTTCAAAAACATAGGATTTTCATATAGCCCTTCCACCCCCATTTTACTCCCTTAGGGGGGGAATTTAGTTAGATCCTTTCTTATCTGATACCTACCCCCTAGAAATAGCCTACATTTCAATTTTTCAAGTAAAAGTAACAATTGTTAAAACTTTTCTATAAAAACATTGCCCCCCTATTTTACCACCCTTAAGGGGGAAATTTCCCAAATTGAATTATACAGATTTTTATTATTTAAAGCTAATAACCTAAAGGTCGATTTTCATGTCTCTAACTCCAAAAACATAGGACTTTCATACAACCTTCGACCCCCCCTTTCTTAGCTGACACCTACGTCCTAGAAAGAACCTACCTTCCAAATTTCAAGTTATTAGGTTTTATAGTTTCTGAGATTTCGTGATTAGTCAGTCAGTCAGTGAGTGAGTGGTATTTCTCTTTTATATATTTAGATTTAATGTAAATTGGTCATTGGAAGACAGACCACCACCTGTGAATTGGGTATTTTCCTACTTTCGAATTTGATAAATATTATTAGCTTATCGCCATCTCTGTCTAGTCAGAAATATTTAAATGCTTAAAACTTTTTTGTTATTAGATCGATTTAATTCGTTTTTCAGTTTACGTCATTATTTTTATCCTAGTTTATAAAATAATAAAAAAATTGGAGTCAAATACCCAATTATCTGTGTTGAAGATAGCGTCAATGCATTGACCCAACGAGAAATAATGTCACTTACAGTTTTTTGTTGGACAATGGAACAGCGGTGCTGCAGTTATTAATTAATGAAGCAAAATACCTATTTTTAGGGTTCCGTACCACAAAAGGAAAACGGAACCCTTATAGGATCACTTTGTTGTCTGTCTGTCTGTAGGTCTGTCCAGAAACCTACAGGGTACGTCCCGTTGACCTAGAATCATGAAATTTGGCAGGTAGGTAGATCATATTAGCAGACATTCGGGGAAAAATCTGAAAAATGTGAATTTGTGGTTACATCACACAAAAAAATTAAATTATGGTCATGAACTAATAATAATTAGTATTTTCAATTTTTGAAGTAAGATAACTATATCAAGTGGGGTACCATATGAAAGGGCTTCCAGGGCAAACAGATTTTTATTTATTTTTATGTATCATAGTTTTTGAATTATCGTGCTAAATGTCGAAAAAATATGTCTGTAGTACGGAACCCTTGCTGCGCGAGCCTGACTCGCACTTGGCCGGTTTTTTTTAATTCAACGTTTCGATACTTTAATACAGTAAGTAAAAAACGAAACAGAACATTTACTTGTTAATAATTTATCTTATTAGGGTTCCGTAGTAAGAGAAGTTTTTTAGTTTCATCCAGTCCGCGGTAAGTACACGTGTAACTTATACTTGGCCGATGGCCCTATGTTACTTCTGGATAAAGTACCTAGCTTTCTAATGGTAAAAGAATTATTAAAATCGGTTTAATAGTTGCAGAGTCGGTTAACAAAATTAAATCACAATTCTTGCGCCGTTTTCGAAATCATTCATCAAAGCCGTTTAAGAAATGACCGCCCATCAAATAAGGCCGCAAAACTTTTGAGCTACGAGCATGGTCATAAACTCATAACACAGTCTACGGAACCCTACCTTATGCGTGTCCTTGCACGCACTTGTCCAATTTGTATAGCTAAGATCATTAAGATAATTGCATGTTCCGTTTATAATTATTACTTTTTATTCTCGACTTTAAGGTTTTGGTATGTTGTCTCAAAACGATCCATGCAAAGTATGCAAGAATGTTTTCAATAAGAAATTCATTTTAACTTTGATATGTGTATTGAATGGTATTATACCTACATATTCTTTACCAGCGACGAGTAACTTATTAAAATTTTCGCAGATATCTCTAAGTCACTTAGGAATAACTCTTTAAAATTCCGGTATAAAAAGAAAGCCTATGTCCTTACCCGGGATGTAAGCTAACTCTGTACCAAATTTCATCAAAATCGGTTGAACTGTTGGGCCGTGAATAGCTAGCAGACAGACAGAGAGATACACTTTCACATATTTTATAATACTAGTATGGATGGATTATTTCCGAAATATTCGTTTGAAAGAAAAACCGGCCAAGTGCGAGTCAGGCTCGCGCAACGAGGGTTCCGTACCACAGTCGTATTTTTTCGACATTTTGCACGATAATTCAAAAATGATGCATAAAAATAAATAAAAATCTGTTTTAGAATGTACAGGTGAAGACCTTTCATATGATACCCCACTTGATATAGTTATCTTACTTCGAAAGTTGAAAATACTAATTACTAGTTTATGACCACAATTTAATTTTTTTTGTGTGATGTAACCACAAATTCACAGTTTTCAGATTTTCCCCTAATACCAGCTATAAGACCTACCTATTTGCTAAATTTCATGATTCTAGGTCAACGGGAAGTACCCTGTAGGTTTCTTGACAGACCGACAGACAGACAACAAAGTCATCCTATAAGGGTTCCGTTTTTCCCCCTACCCTAACCTTTCCCTAACCCTAAAAATTAGGAGTGAACATTCGCTGTCGCTATATTGTAATCCTATTAGATATAGAGACAAAACCTAGTTCTTATCTTGAAAAAAATTCAGCCTTTTCCCCTTACTAGTGTTGTGCTGACTATAAATGGTTAATTGCTTTCATGATACACAATTACACAGTAATAGATAACATCTTGAGTTAACATGACAAAACATACTGTAGCTAGCCACTTATATGGACTGTTTTGTTATTGTAAATATGCCTTTTTATGGTTATCTATACCTAACATCCACGTAAAGATATTATATGTATATTTACTAGCTGATGTCCGCGACTTCGTCAACTTGCATTCAAGTTTTTGAAATCCTATGGGAACTCTTTAATTTTCTGGGGTAAAGAAGCCTAAATCACTCCCCGTTTTTAAATATATCCTTGCCATTGATTTATTAACTACCTGCATAAAATCACACCAACCCAGGGCCGTCTTTACCCGGGGGTTCAAGGGGTGCGGTGCACAAGCTTAAGGTATGATTCCGAACCACGCTGCACGCAGCAGTGCTGCCGCAACAGTGCTGTCGCGGCACTACTGGTCCCCATACAATCTCTATAAGCTTATATGAGATTACATTCCGAGCTAGGCAGCAATGTTCCGCTACATTGCTGCCGCGACATTGCTGCCTATCTCGGAATGTAATGTCATATAAGCTTATACCCTCTAACAAATAAACCTGGAATAGCGGTGGAATAGTTATACTCTGTTTTGTCTTTTTCCTTCAAATGTCAAATTACTGATGACAGAGAAAGACAAAACAGAGTATAACTATTCCACCGCTATTCCAGGTTTATTTGTTAGAGGGTTAGAGATTGCATGGGGACCAGTAGTGCCACGACAGAACTGCTGCGTGCAGCGTGGTTCGGAATCATACCTTTAATAAAGTGTAATTAGCTTTATGGCCGTTCTAATTAAATAATAAATAAATAATAAATAAATATAATAATAATACCTTTAGACGAGATACGGATTCGTGCAACACTAAAGCTAAAACAGCGCGGGTGTCCCCCCCCCCTGCACGTCTTACCTCATATCCCGATTGCCATATCGACCTGTCGCCAACTATAGATTCTATATCGCAAAATAAACGGCAACAAAAACACGTCATGCCTTTGTTTTACTCAATATACAATGTAGAGTTTTTGTAGTAAAAAATTGTTATCGCTCAAGTGACCCGCCGCATTTAAGGGTTTAGTTCCGTTCCTCGAACTATAACGGGTCACAGGTGGCTACGTTTGTCCTATAACCCCCTATTAATTACTTATTGTTTTATTAAACGCTTGGGATATTTTCGACCCTATGTCGTTTACGCTTAAGGCCGTTTTAAATCAAAGAAATTAGCGTTACCATGTGTTTAAAGATGTTTTAACGATGCGATGTGTAAAACACTGGCCGCGATCGAATGTTATTTGTATATTATTACACTGTCACTATATTTAACAAAACCAGCCAAGTGCGAGTCAGGCTCGCGCATCAAGGGTTCCGTGCTACAGTCATATTTTTTCGACATTTTGCACGATAATTCAAAAACTAAGATGCATAAAAATAATTCCAAATCTGTTTTAGAATGCACAGGTAAAGCCCTTTCATAATATGATACCCCCACTTGCTATAGTTATCTTACTTCAAAAATTGAAAATACAACTTTTTAGTTCATGACCACAATTTTTTTTGTGTGTGATGTAACCACAAATTCACGATTTTCAGATTTTCCCTTTAATGTCTGCTATAAGACCTACCTACCTGCCAAATTTCATGATTCTAATCCAACAACATTCAAAAAATTTAAAGAAGTACCCTATAGGTTTCTTGACAGACTGATAGACAGACAGACAGACAGACAACAAAGTGATCCTATAAGGGTTCCATTTTTCCTTTTGCAGTACGGAACCCTAAAAAACCGGTCAAGTGCGAGTTGGACTCACACAAAATTTACCACTAATTTTACCTACATACTTTTAATTTCTAATATACATCTTAGTTTTTCGTCACAGTTGTTATAGTGGCAACAGAAATACACACTCTGTGAAAATTTCAAATCTCTACCTATGAGATGCAGCCCGCTCTGCCGGTGACAGACGGACGGACAGCGAAGGCTCAGTAATTGAGTGCCAGAGGCGAAACAGAGCTCTGAAAATGCTGCTTTTCCTATAACGATGGAAACAGTAGTTTTTCTGTTTTGACTGCTTTGGATGCCGTTCATTTCAAATTCATATCCAGATGTTTCAAATGTTCCGGGAAAAATCCATTTTTACTTTAAATGCCATTTTTACTATCCTGTATCCTAAATAACACATAGGTACACTGCTGATTTTAATTAGTTTAATTTTAATTTTCAGTGATCAGTGTATTCATATTTCAATCATTAGTTATTTTAGTTGAATAGTCAGCCTAAGACATAGAATAAGTGTTATTAATATAAAGATGATTTCTAGCATGTCTTAAGATGTTATAAATACATAACTGTGACTCTTTTAGTTTATACACCAACGATACATAAAAATTATCACAATATTGTAAGGCACTTATTAACTAGCGTAATTAATTTGACTGATAGTACACGTAACTTACATTAATCAGTCAATAAAAATGGGCGCTTTTCCATTGTCTCGTACTGACCGTCACCAGTACTGGCACCCCCTATACACTATTCGCGGAATGTAGTTAATATAGCGCTCTCTCTCTTTTCGTATGGGATTAGGTAGATAGAGACTAGAGAGATCGCTATATTAAAAGAATAACGCCTGAAACATAGCTCGCTCGGCGTGAAGGTAAGCTTACGGCAAGAAGTTACACAAACCGCGCGAATCCATATTAACCAGTTGTAGCCATCATCATCTACTCATCACCAGATCACTATTGACCACGGATCTCCTTTCAGAATTAGAGGCCCACGCTGGTCAAGTGCGTATTGGCGTATTGGCAGACTGCACACATCTTTAAGAACATTATGGATAACTCTCAGGCATGCAGGTTTCTTCACGATTTCTTCCTTAAAGCAAGCAAAGCTTCAAGAAGCAAGTACACCTACTTAATTGTTTAAAACGCACATAGCTCCGAAAAGTTAGAGGTGCATGCCCAAGATCGAACCCCGGACCGCCGACTAGGACGCCGATGTCTTAATCACAATACTATCAACGTGAAAAAGTTAATGCCTTCATACAGTTCCTTATACTTCAACTTCTAGAAGTTGCGTTAGGTTTGAAGTCGTCCACCACGGTGCTGTCGCGCGTTGTTTCGGGCTCAATCGAATAGTGTTGGCGTTACTACTCACTATCGTCGACTGACGAGCGGAAAAACGTATCATACGAGTCTTTTTCGTTAAAAAGCCGTCACCGGGCCGTCCAATGGAAAAGCGCCCAATGCTTATTTTACTCTCTAGGATTTGAGTGTTTAACTTAACTAAGTAATAAGTAGTAAGTACTTACTTAAAATCTAAAGTCTGAATACTTTGTCGTCGTTTACTTAATACTAATATTTTAGAGCAAATACTTAATAATCGCGTCATACAATTATGTACAGGTGCGATTGACGATAGTTTCAATAGAAATGTTATTACCATAGAATAACTATCTTTACAATCTTCAAGTTCAAGAGGAAACAGCTTTAAAGAAATACAAGATACAAGACAGAGCTATTATTTATTTCTATTAGAGATCGGCGCTTCAAGTTTAATACGATTGCGTGTAGGTGCTTGCTGGATCAAAAGTGGTTGCAAAGTTAGTATCAAACTCGATACGACAACAATATACTTCCTAGCTGTTGTAACTTAATATGTAGTTGTCAATAATAATTAAGTCGTGTAGCATTAAGTTTATTTCTCTATTTATTACTATTTATTAGTAGGACAAATTATGACGTTTGTGTATTTATACCATGTTGTCATGTTAGTTTACTTGAAAAGTTACGACAGTTACGCACTCATCCGATCCGAGTCCGTGAAAATACGTTCCTTTTTATTTTGTATGGTAGGTAGCTTATGACATATGTCGTAGATAATCGCTGGTATTCTCACAGATGACGGATAGAACTCGGATGACCGGAAGTGCAGTGCGTAATCGCCGTTACACTAGGACATCGGAATCCAAAATGGAATATATACCTAATTGAGGTAATTAAAAGTCATTAGTTTCCATTATTTGATTAAGGGTTTCAACATACTTACATATACCTTTGTAACCGGCAAAGCCGTGCCGCCAAGCGATTTAGCGTTCCGGTACGATGCCGTGTAGAAACCAAATGAAATGAAATGAAATGAAATGATTTATTTGTTTTATTTGTTTTAAAAGGTCTTTTTAAAATTGTGCCAGGGACCAACCAAAGGGGTATGGGTTTAATAAAAACTGCCATACCCCTACCAGGTTAGCCCGCTATCATCTTAGACTGCATCATCACTTACCACCAGGTGAGATTGCAGTCAAGGGCTAACTTGTATCTGAATAAAAAAAAAAAAACGCTACCCGACGACGCATAGGGTTACACGATGCTATGCAGGCATTGCTCGTTTGTATTTTTTATTCTGGATATAGTATACTTAGTAAGTATGTTTCCACCCTATGCTGACATAAAGCTTTGGTCAGACTAAAGCAAATTACGCGCGGGAAGTGGCACGCAAAAAACCCACGTCAATTTGGACACGTCAATACATTATGCTCAGACACTTGCTTATACCGCGTGGAATTTGCTTCTGTTTAAATAATGGACTAAGAGCCAGCGCGTGCCAGACATTCGTTATTTTGTAAAAGCTGAAAGTTTATCTGCGTACTGTCGCCAACACTGGGAGGAATACTTATTTGGATCATGGTGGATTTGGGAGATATCAGGTAATAAAGGTGTAAAAAATCTTACAGAGAAGTATAAAGTCTAATTTTTTTGAGAATAGTATTAGAAATCGCGGCATGCATTGCCAGACACTTAAAGTTTAAAAGTTGAAGGCTGTCTGGCAGGGGGTTGCCACGAAGTGTCTGGCAATGCATGACGTGGTTTGTAATACTATTCCGAAGAAAAAAAAACAGACTCTATACTTTGACGTAAGATTTTTTACACCTTTATTACCTGTTATCTCCCAAAGCCAACATGATCTAAACAAACATTCCTCCCAGTGTTGGGGACACTACGCAGAGAAACATTCAGCTTTAATAAAATAACAAAGGTCTGATACGCGCTGGCTCTCTCTCTATAAAGCTTTATAAGTAGGTACTAAGCACCTACGTCACAAAACAGCACCTGTGTATTACATGTTATTTAGGCAAACACAATCTAATAATTAACATTCGTCATCAGTAGTGTGGCTCTCATTTTTTACTTTAGAATTTTTAGGTTTCGTCGCTACTTCGTAATAAAGTGATACAATCGAATGCTTCTTACAGAACGCCCACCACCAGCGGAACCCTGTCAGACCTATGAAAGTGAAACTCGGGTCTCTACTCCGTCTCAACTTCTCTACAAAAGCCAGAACTTCAGCTAAGGACTTCTTAGTGCGTCTATTGTACGGAGAGACACTAGTTTCGCAACAGAAGTCTAATATGGCTCTCTCCTCGCTAGCTGTCAACCCAGCCTCGTCTAACACTGCCATACGTTTGGACTTCCCTAGTATATTATCGTACAAAGTTCCTTTGGGTATTCCGTAGTGCGTGGCGGCCTGTGTGAACCTCATGCGCTGGGTGACGACGGCTTGTATCGCCTCTTGGAGCTGGCTCTGCGACCACGTGGGGGCCTTCAACTTCAGGGTATGACCGTGGTATTCTAATCGAGAAATAAAAGCAAGAACGCTACGTGTCAACAAACTAAGAGCTCTAAGAGCCTCAATAGCTCAACGGGTTGAGTGGACTAAAAACCGAAAGGTCGACGGTTCAAACCCCGCCCGTTGCACTATTGTCGTACCTACTCCTAGCACAAGCTTGTCACTTAGTTGGAGAGGAAAGGGGAATATTAGTCATTTAACATGGCTAATATTCTTTAAAAAAACTATGACCGTACGAATAATGTATTTCAGCTAACAAACAATTATGACTAAGGGATGATTTATGCAAGCACGTGGCGGGCGCGGGCCGTTCCACTTACGAGGCACAGACGCATGATGGACACGGAACGGTGAAGCATAAACTGCTTCATATAAAATGTTCGTGATGTTTTGAATCCGTGCCTCGTCCGCACGTCGTACGTGGCACGGCCCGCGCTCACCACGTGCTGGCATAAATCTCAGTGTATGCCCGAATCATACGAATAAGTACTTCTATACGCTGTCCTTCCTTGTTCATAATTTTTTGTAAAATTTTGTTTCATATTATTTATTTTGTAAGCCCAATAATTATTATACTTAGAAAGAACACATTACACATTGTCTGTTCAGAATTGGATATTCAAATTTGAAACTAGCTTTCTGAACAGATGGGAAATTATTACATACAATGTCTATGAAATGAGAACTGAGAATAGGATAGATTTGATGTAATTTTGCGCCGTATTGTCGCTTAGGTACCTATAGTACGCGACAGGTCAAGATGGCAATCGTGGAGGAATCGCCCCGCACACCCACACAACCCCCGCGCTTACCCGGTGCGGGCGAGCGCGGATGACGTGCGGGTGTGTGGGGCGTCTCCCCGCCTTATTCCCCGACTGCCATCTCGCCCTGTCGCGGACTATACTTTGAACAATAACATAACTTTTGCATTGAGGATTGTAACAGAGACTGACTATATTATACATTATATACGTTCAGTCCAGACTAGAATGAGTTTTATATTCAACAAGATTCTATTGTGAAGATAATAGATATAATTGAGTAACAAGAAATATACTGTATTATATTTTTATTGCACGAATGATGGCTACGCACGAATAACAATGCAACAATATATAATTACATATAGTTTTTTTTAAATAATACGCGCATTAAACTTACGGTATGCACTCTAGATTGCTATACTTATGGTAGGGGAGCCCAAGAGGGGATTTTGGGATTTACTCGAGCGCCAGCGAACGTCAGTTTTTTTTAATAGAAGCTAGTTGAATGTTCACTTAACATCCCTTCTCAATATCTGACGTGCTCGATAAATATTTTTCGTTCTATTTTCTCTTTTTTTTAATTTAAAGACTCGCGCTTGGCTGCAATTAGACTTGGTTTGAAGTGATAACGCAGCCTAAGATGGAGCGCCCTCTTCTATCCTTTCGTATGCCCACCCCCAAAATGCAAACCGGCAGATAAATATTTTTGCGATAAAAAAACACGTGGGGCACATTATACGCTATTATTATCTAAAGCGCTCGAGTTTTTCTCTGTGACTATATTTTTTTACATTTTTAAAAACACCACATCATAAAACCTTTTTTTTCTTTTTAGCACCTAATCTTCACAATCCAATAGGTCCCCACGACGCTCGAGTAAATCCCTATTTAGCATCTTTGGCTCCCCTACTATAGAACTGTAACATTTTAAACAATAAAGAATTGAAGTGAAAATAGGGCGTATAAGCGTTCTCTTTCCCGACGTTTTCTCACGGTATTCTTTTATTTGAATGATCATACATTACTTGTACGGATTATAATGAAATAGAATTACAAAATAGCACCTAATAGAAGACTACGTGCAATACAACAACTTCATATATCATTCACGGATACACAATTTACAACTGCTTATTTTATAAATCCTAGTGCATTATTTGCGTGATTGCAATGTGTTTACCTACAAGTTATTGATGTCGCTACATGGAAGTGGACGCCTTTGACGCTTAGGGTGCGTTTCTATTGAAGCGGAAATGGGATTCCGACCAATCAGATTATCGAGAGATGCTAAAATTTCTTTTATTATTTAGTGAAATATAGGTTAGTTATATCATATTATGTGGGCTAATTTAGTAGGTAATTCTATTGTATGTGACGTCACCCTGGTCACAGTAGAAAGATTAAAGATTATATATAGATACTAGCTGATGCCCGCGACTTCGTCCGCGTGGAATTAGGTTTTTTAAAATCCCGTAGGTACTCTTTGATTTTCCGGGATAAAAAGTATGTCCTATGTCCTTCCCCGGGATGCAAGCTATCGCTGTACCAAATTTCGTCACAATCGGTTGAACGGATGGGCCTTGAAAGCCTAGCAGACAGACAGACAGACAAACGTCTGTCTGTCCGTCTGTCTGTCTGTCTGTCTGTTGACACACTTTCGCATTTATAATATTAGTATGGATTAGACTTTATGCGAATTTGCGTGTATGATACAAAACAGAAAAGTGAGCTATACTTCTATCTCAGACAAACATATTATTAAGTACAATAATTATTGTATTGTGTTTGTTCATGACACTACCTACCATCGAATAAATTGATTTTCTTTTTTTTTTCTTTCTTCCAATTACGCCATCTAACTATAACCTGGTACATCTATTTAACATGTCTCCTATCTGCTTCTATTGAAACGCACCCTTATAGTAATTAAAATGTTATAGGAACGAATAGACGCTAATTTTAAAGGAATAGGCATGATTGACGGTCGATTGAAGACAATTTGATTTCAGTTCAATTTATATAACTTCCATATAGCGCTATCTTATATCTTGGCTTTGTTCTATACCTACTTAGTCCAACAATTTGAATGTCAATATCCATGGGCTGACTGACAAGAAAAAGAGTTCTTTCGTGAAAACGGGATAAAATTATAACAAGGGTTCCGTATACCACTGTTTTCTGTATGGCCTTCCAACGACGTCTCTACATGATCAGAGATGATCGAGAGCCTCAATAGCTCAACGGTTAAAGGAGCGGACTGAAATCCGAAACGTTGCCGGTTCAAACCCACCCGTTGCACTATTGGCGTACCTACTCCTAGCACAAGCTTAATGCTTAGTTGGAAGCGAAAAGGGAATTAGTTACAAGTGAATCAGTTAGATGGGAAGAACTGACAGTTGTACTAAGTTGCTGAAATCTTGCGCTAACCGTGAAGCGCGGAAACGGTGCGTGGGCGCCGTATGATCCACCCAGGTAATATGGCACTCTCCTGATATTCTATACGATACATGACTGAACACTGGTCTCCTCTCAGAATGAGAAGGATTTAGACCATATGCAGGTTTCTTCTCGTTTTCTTTCACCGTTAAAGCAAGGGATATTTAATTGCTTAGGATGCATTTAACTCCGAGAAGTCAGAAGTGCGTGCCCGTGATCAAACTCCTCATTTCCCAACCTCCCGAACAGGAGGAGGCCATCTTAACTACTATAAGCTACTATGGATGATGAGGTATCGTCTATCAAATTGTTGGACTATATAGGTACGTATGTATTAGTGTCAAAGCAGTACCAATAAAAAGTGCATTAACACAGAGCATTTAGATAAGATTAACAAAATTTAACTGACCTGCAATCGACGACGTGGAGGCACCGAGCCATGCATGAGAATTTTCAAGCAATTTTGCCTGAAAATAAAGAAAAAATATATTTTAATTTTACATAATTTACAAGTATAATAAATTGTCTACAATAAATTAAAATTATAAATATTATGACTATTTCAAAAAATCAAAAATTGGTTGTTACTTGTTACATTGATGTTATCATCATGTTATCATAATAATCACGAATCATGATCCTCGCTCGGACCCTCCCGTTGGCACCTTACGCATCCTAATAAAAACAAAGAGTGGGTATTTTCATGAAAATTGTAACAAACAAAAAAATCACTCATCACACTTTTCATAATTGAGGTAAATATTTTTAAAATGTGGCTGACGAAGGGAACCGCAGTCGTTTTTTGAACATGTCTGCCGCGTGTTCGCAATGTCATTTTGGCGCGTCATGTGACATGTCAGTGGTGCTTGTTCACGCGGCGACATCTTGCGGCCTACAGCGACACAATAATAATTTTTTTTTCCTTGTCATTATCTGCAATCAGTCGGGTTCGTCTGATTGATCGTAAAATCAATAATAATATGTATAGGTAAAGTCCGTACAAAATGAGTTCTTACGAGCGATTTTCTTCAAAAGTAAGTACTGTTCGCCTTTAAAATAAGGACTAAAATCGTACTTTTGACATGACGGTTGTCATAAAGATAAAATGACGCCTGAGAACTTAATGAACTTAAACTTATGCATTACTGGCAATGGGCATGATTGCTAATTTTAAATCATTTTCATGTTATTTTTGTTCACAGCACAGGCAATTTTCACGGAAAGTGTCAATTTTCGCACTTATTAAAATTATAAAATAAAATTTAAAAAAAATATTTTTTATTCAATAACCTTTTACAAGTATTTTTGAATCGTCAGATGCATCTACCACTAACCAGCAAGAAACTCGGCGGTTGCTCTTTTCAAAGATTTCTATCTGTCTATCTATTAATCTAATAAAAGATACATAGCATAAGCGTTAACAACTGGCAACAGTAATCAAGTACAGCAAAAAGTCATTTTAGAGTTTTTTGCATAACCGACACAATTCTACGATTATGACGATAATATGTATTAGCTATCTTTTAATGTAAACGTGGCACACTAAACACATTTATGCGCGTATAAAATCATAATATTACCACAGGAATCACAGTTGCCAAGAAATTGCCGTATGCCCCATGAAATTGGCTCCGGTAGGTAATATCGTTTATATTTACATAACGCAGCACACACTGCGGTATAGTTATTATATTCAGACGTAAATTGTTTGCCGGTGTGTACCTAATAATATTATGGGCAAGTCGCTCGGGCCGCGCGTTCATAAATCTATTTTATCGTACGCGAGCAATAAATTTTATTTTGGGATCTTTAATTCTTTGTTATTGAATTGGATTTTAGTGTTTTATTCGGGTAAACAAACAATACATCGGAGCGTTTCCACTGGTACTTAGGGCACGTGCGCGCTAGCGGCGCGGCGCGGCGCGCCGGCGCGCGTCAACTTAATAAAACATTTTATTTGTAGATTCTATTGTTACTCATTTACAGCTGCCCATTACACGGCGCTTTTGTCTGCGTTCACAATTAAAACTTCGATAAAGCTTAGTAGTAGCGCGCACAAAGAATGCCGCTCTTTGCGCGGCCGATTCTCTGTTCCAATACAAATAAACCGGGACGGAGATAGGCGTGGAATACAGTAGCATTAGATAAAATGTCCGATCGTAAACTTCCTGTTCGAGATCGGGAGGTGTAAATTAATGAATCGATCTTTTCATCTCGCCGTTATTGACTAAGAGCCAGTGCGTGCATGGATCTTCGTTATTTTATAAAAACTGATAATTCCCAATATTGTCCCCAATACAGATAATAAGATCAGCGACTATGAAGTTTGGATCGTGGTGGCTTTACGAGGTAACAGGTAATAAAGGTGTAAAAAAATGTTACGTCAAATTACAGTCTAATTTTTAATATTTTCTTCGGAATAGTATAAGAAATCACGTCATGCATTGCGAGGCACTTAGTATCGTGGCAAGCCCCTACCTGACACCCTTAAACTTTTAAACTGTAAGGACGTCTGGCAGAGGTTACCATGATACTAAAAAAATAACTTTAAAAAAATTAGACTTTATACTTTGACGTACGATTTTTTACAACTTTATTAGCTATTTTCTCCCAAAGCCACCATGATCCAAACTCAATTGTCGCTATGTCAACTTTTATAAAATAACGAAGGTTTGGCACGCGCTGGCTCTATCGCTCTCTATTACTCGAATACGCGGACGGCCCGCAATCTCTCCAACTTTACATATGACTAACTTTGCCTGCAACTTTGTCCGCGTGGATTTGGGGTTTGAAAATCCCGGGTAGGTGCTTGTTTTATTTTTCATCTGGCACTATTTACATTGTTATTTCTCTATTAGAAAAATGTTGATCGGTCAAACAAAAATTCCTAATGAAAAAGTTTCATGGAATCTGTATATATCAATATAAAAGGAAAACGTGACTGACTGACTGACTGATCTATCAACGCACAGTTCAAACTACTGGACGGATCGGGCTGAAATTTGGCATGCAGATAGCTATTATGACGTAGACATCCGCTAAGAAAGGATTTCTGAAAATTCAACCCCTATGGGGGTGAAATAGGGGTTTGAAATTTGTGTAGTCCACACGGACGAAGTCGCGAGCATAAGCTAGTTAAATAATAAGTATTATACGGCTCTATCTACTTTTACAAAATACCATTGATTAAAGTTATGCAGGTTTTTTAGTCAGATAGCTATATCAAGTGGGGTACCAAATGGAAGGGCTTCACCTGTGCATTCTAAAACAATTTTAATTTATTTTTATCCATCATAGTTTTTGAATTATCGTGCAAAATGTCGAAAAATACGACTGTATTACGGAACCCTCAGTGCGCGAGTCTGACTCGCACTTGGCCGGTTTTTCAGTTTCATCAGTTTCATTCACGTGGATAAAGTCGCAGGTATGATTAGTGATCATACCTGCGACTTTATATTTATATTATAAAACCTAATTCCACGCGGACGAAGTCACTCGCAGTCACAGTTGCGGATGCAAAAAATCACGTCAATGCGTTGCTCCGTTGTGACGTGATTGAAGGATAAACCAACAAACCAACAAACAAACACACTTTCGCATTTATAATAAGGGTACTGATAGACCCTAATGAATCACATTTAGCGTGGCCTGTGCCTATTTCTAACATCGCATTTCTATTGCATGATTACAATTGTTCAATATGGCGGCGGCGTGTTCGGGGCGACGCAACTTGTGTTTTAATTACATGTCACATTTCGCAAGCAAACACGGGAAATTAATTTATATATTACAGTCATACAATTAGCAAATGACTTTATTTATCGTTGCACTAGCGAATAGGTTTATAATTTAAACTAGCTTATACCCGCGACTTCATCCGCGTGGACTACACAAATTTCAAACCCCTGTTTCACCCCTTACAGCCGCACTCAGAGTCGCTTAATCGATACTTAAGGCATTACTTATCCTTGAATTTTCAAAAATCCTTTCTTAGCTAATGTGTACGCCATAATAGCTATCTGCATGCCAAATTTCAGCTGGATCCGTCCTGTAGTTTGAGCTGCGCGTTATAATAGAGCAGTCAGTCAGCTTTCCCTTTTATATGCATATACAGATTTATAAGTACGACAATATTTTTTGTCCGTGTATAATAAATAATAATAAATAATAAATAATAAATAAATGTATGTGGATACATGATACTTTTTATCCCAGAAAATCGAGTTTCCTTGGGGTTTTTTTAGCGAACGAGGTCACGGACATCATTTAGTTTTTAA
The DNA here is from genome assembly GCF_902806685.2 of Maniola hyperantus. NCBI lineage: Eukaryota > Metazoa > Arthropoda > Insecta > Lepidoptera > Nymphalidae > Maniola > Maniola hyperantus. The sequence goes on from NC_048564.1 coordinate 2,763,362, forward strand.
GACGTGCCAACATGACGATACAAAGCCTTCGCTGCTCGCACGTCTGTTTGTCTGTTAACGGGCTGTATCTCATGAACAATTTATAGGTAGAGTGTTGAAAATTTTCACAGAGTATGTATTTCTGTTGCCGTTACAACAACAAATAATACTTATCTACCTAATAATTACCTAATAATAACGACATCAGACGAGTCGCAGGAAGCCGCTGGATACAGGCGGCGCAAGACCGTGGCTTGTGGAACTCCCTACAAGAGACTATGTTCAGCAGTGGACGTCTATCAGTTGATGATGATGATGACCTAATAATTTCTAAATGGCCGCACTTGTAAATAAATAAAAACTAAAAAGTATATATAATCTTGTACGATGGCATAGAATCCTTGTGTGCGAGTTCCTCACACTTAACCGATTTTTTATCGGTCAAAAAATCGGTTATATGTATATAAAAACCGATTTTTTATATATTATCACTACCTACCCATATTATAAATGTGAAAGTGTGTTTGTTTGTAGATTTGTCCTTTAATCACATCGCAACCGAACAACGTATCAGCGTGATTTTTTGCATGGGTATATTATAAGACCTGGAAAGTGACATAGGCTACTTTTTATCCCGGAAAATCAAAGAGCTCCCACGGGATTTTACAAACCTAAATCCACGCGGACGAAGTCGTGGGCATCACATACATACGTAGTACATAATTTATAACATTTTGTCAGTGTTCAGGTGCAAACGTCGTCGTTGTATCGACTAACGACAAACGTCTGTCTGTCGAGTTCAAAGGTGAAGTCAGTGTACGTTTAGACAAAAGTCGAGATCAATTGATCTCAATTCGAATTAATAATATTCCATCAACGTATTACGGACAACACAAATGATATCGGTTATATTTTATGGGTAGACTCTGTTATCTTTTAGTATTGGAATTTTAAAAGGAAAGGTTCACCATCATTTTCCTACCAACACCTGACGCTGAATGTCGCCACTAACCATATTATAACAAATGCGAAAGTGTGTTTGTTTGCTCGATTGTTTATTGTAGTTTTGTTCATGCGTACGAAACGTATAGGTCCCGCAAGTTGCTAATGCGCGTGGCCGCCATTTTAGTGACGTCAGCACTAGACTGAAATTTCGAGCTGATGGTATATTTTTATTTCAGCTGACGTCAAAATGACGTCATTTCGATGTTATTGAGACATGGTTCCAGCGCAATAGCAATTTGCGGGCCTTATACCAACGAATTGACATATTTTTTCATGGATATAGTTAAAGACCTGGAGTGACATAGGTCACTTTTTATGGATATAGTTGAAGACCTGCAGTGACATAGGTCATTTTTTACGGATATAGTTAAAGATCTGGAGTGACATAAGTCGCTTTTTATGGATATAGTTAAAGATCTGGAGTGACATAGGTCACTTTTTGTTCAGGTAAATCAAGGATTTCCATTCCCACAGGATTTTTTAGCGTATATAAAGGGCTTGTTGAGAAAGCATACACCAATTTCTGAATTTTCGTAAACTGTAAATAAATTTTTAATATTATTTACTCGAGCACGGGCGTCCCTAACCCCTTATTAAAAGCCCAACGTATAAATAACACTCCCTGTGTAATAATGGTTCTATCGACCTCAGCGCAGCAATCGACAAACTGCCCCATACATGTAATCAAAACGTGGAAACATAGCTCGTTTTGTATTTATTGAAACGATATTATAAATGTAGGGAAGCATCGATATAAATGACAAGATATGCCCAAGCGAACACAATTTTTCACGGTTTTGGAACCAAATAAATCAGCACCACCTTTTAGATACTAATGAACGACCGGTTTGAAATCCAGACGTCACTGAGGTTGCCATTTTGTTTGTTCAATGACCCTGTCTATAATAATAATAATAATAATAAAATAGTCATTTATTTAGGCAACTTGAACCCATTTGGACATACATAAAAGTAAATACAAATACAAATGTACAATTGTTAAAAATAATAATAATATACGAAGTAATATATATGTAAGTCAATGTAGGGAAGTAATATGACATACTGCCTGGAAAACTTTTTAAGTAAAGACTAGCGGTTGTCCGCGACTTCGTCCGCGTACAATTTCTAATTTCCCTATGAGATAAAGAAATTTTCCATTAAAAAGCCTCACAGTTTCTTGAGTTTGAGTTAGAGTTAGAGTTTGAAAGAACTAGTGGAATCACATACATACAACACGTCGGAAATATCTGAGAACCTGGCTTAATGACGTCTTGCAACGTGCTTACGTGGGCAACGGTACTGGCACTGGTACTGGTACTCGTAGAACGTAGTGTTTATATACTCTTTGGGTACCTACTGGATATCATTATAAACATTATGATTTATATTAAGGTAAATAGTTGTAATAAATATTTAATAATCTAATTTAATAATAATAATTATTTGCAAGTTCTTGGATATAAAGGCTATTTTTATTTTTATTTTATTTATTTTTACTGAATAGGAGAAAATGGATGAGCTGCGGGGAAGCGCATTCCAGCGAGGTGCGCAGATATTTCCGACGAGTTGTACACCAGTTCCATAGTTGCAGATAACATGTGCAGAGGAATCAAAAGGCATTAAGGTCTAGCAATAACTTCCCAGTCGCAAATGAGCCTAATGCGTCGGTTATTATGTTATCCTATTTCAGAGGCCCATGCGAAAGTTCTGCGTACGAAACAGTAATAAACTTCCGTATTACGCAATTACCTATGATGCTATATAATGGCGGGATTAATACTAGTTTTCAGCTATTATACTGAGAGGATACCTTTACATTACTTGCTTACTTATAAGGTACTAGCTGATGCCCGCGACTTCCGATTACATTCGCGACTTTCATTTTTCAAAACCCTGCGTTTCTTTGGTTTTCCGGGTTAAAAAGTAGCCTATGTGTTAATCCAGGGTATTATATCTCCATTCCAAATTTCATCCAAATCCGTTCCGCCGTTTTTGCGTGATTGAGTAACAAACATCCGAACATCCAAACATCCACACTTTCACATTTATAATATTATTAGGATTAGGATTAGGATTTGCGTTTGATTTCGCCCGCGTTTTTTCGCACTCAAACACGCGCTCATAATCCAAACTTTCTACTCGACAAGTTGTTTCTAGTTTTTTAGCTCAACTCGTTTATATACATGTATGACAAAACGGCTTTACTCACGTATTCGCGCACGCGTCGCGGTTCTGAAGATGGGTTTGAAACTAGTCGGGCTAACGGCGACGAAATACGTGAGTAAAGCAGTTTTGTCATCAGTACCCTTATTATAAATGCGAAAGTGTGTTTGTTTGTTGGTTTGTCCTTCAATCACGTCGCAACGGTGCAACTGATTGACGTGATTTTTTACATGGGTATAGATAAAGACCTGGAGAGTGACATAGGCTACTTTTTATCCCGGAAAATAAAAGAGTTCCCACGGGATTTTACAGACCTAATTCCACGCGAATCAGCTAGTACATGTATAATGGAAATCACTCACGATAGTCTAAACTCACGATAGTCTAAACGTTCAACTCGTTTCTCGCTAATAGTTGGACAACTGCCTAAAGTAAGGAGCATTGAAAATGCCAATGCAGAATTTCGAAACGCCATTTCACGTTACAAAATTAATTAAACAGGCAAGGTGACAATAATCAACCGATACAATATTTCCCTCGCTATAAACAGAACGAGCTCGCCGAGGCGTCGTGGTTAATGAATAAAAAACGGCCAAGTGCGAATCAGACTCGCGCACTGAGGGTTCCGTACTACAATCGTATTTTATCGACATTTTGCACGAGAAATCAAAGTTTTTGATTTATCGTGCAAAATATTAATGCAAAGCCCATTATTTATAATGTAAAACAAGCAAATAGTGTCTCTTATTACATTCCAATATTAATAACATAAATTATTAAACGATTATTACTAGATCTCGTTCAAACCAATTTTCGGTGGGACTTTGCATGGTTATGTACATCATATATTTTTTTTAGTTTTATCATTCTCTTATCTTAGAAGTTACAGGGGGAGACACACACATTTTACCACTTTGGAAGTCTCTCGCGCAAACTATTCAGTTAAGAAAAAAATGATATTAGAAACCTCAATATCATTTTTGAAGACCTATCCATATTTTCCCATTTGGCTACGGAACCCTAAAAAGCGACGAACGAATAGTTATTTAACACATTTCTTCCATTTCAATAAATTCCACCAGTAGGGATGCTCCGGTATAAGTTCCGATACATGTGTAAGTTTCACCATCATCATTATCATGATGATTAACCAACCAATCCATCACTTGCTCACTACATAGCCCGGGTCTCCGCTCAGAGTGAGAAGGGTCTACCAAGCTGGCCAAGTGCGGATTGGCAGACTTCACACATCTTTGAGAAAATTATGGAGAACTCTCAGGCATGTAGGTCCTCACGATGTGTTCCTTCGCTGTTAAAACAAGTGATATCACTTAAAACGCACATAACTTCGAAAAGGTAAAGGCCCGAGATTGAAGTCGCGAAATTCGAACAGAAGGCGGACGTCCTAAGGCTATCACAGCTTAAGTTAAGCTTAGTGTAAATTTACAAGTTATCAAACGTGACATTCAGGGTTGAGCAGTGACCTCTATGTGTCAAATATGTAACAGTAACAGAGTGAATTAGTGTGAGTGAGCTCTCGGTTCAATCCTGAATCGACATTTGTTAATTATTAGGTATATGAGCACTAAGGGTGACGTTGAATCAAACATGTGAAAATATTATAATACTAGCTTATGCTCGCGACTTCGTCCGCGTGGACTACACAAATTTCAAACCCCTATTTCACCCCCTTAGGGGTTGAATTTCCAAAAATCCTTTCTTAGCGGATGCCTACTATGTCTTAATAGCTATCCGCATGCCAAATTTCAGCCCGATCCGTCCAGTAGTTTGAGCTGTGCGTTGATAGATCAGTCAGTCAGTCAGTCAGTCACCTTTTCATTCTAATTGTCACATACCTGGTTGTTTTATAACCTACATTTGACTGCCAGTCAAAGAAATTTTAAGTTCAAATTTTTGATGTAATAAGAATTATTACTTTCTATATCCATGCTGCCAGTGTAGTTGATGCCTCGATCGATTTGACATCTAAATATATAAAAGGAAAAGCTGACTGACTGACTGACTGATCTATCAACGCACAACTCAAACTACTGGACTGATCGGGCCGGAATTTGCTATGCTGATAGCTATTATGACGTAGACATACACTAAAAAAAGGATTTTTGAAAATTTTACTCCTAACAGCGATCACGCACTCATCCGATCCGAATCCGTGAAAATACGGATATAAAAAATATCTACGACATAATGTCATAAGCTACCATACAAATCAAAAAGGAACGTATTTTCACGGATTCGGATCGGATGAATGCGTAACCACAGTAAGAGAGTAAAACAGGGGTATGAGATTTTTGTGGTCCACGCTGACAAAGTCGCGAGCATAAGCTAGTCTTTACATAATTTTGGTAAATTCAAAGGTATACTGGACTCTGGCTCTGACTTTTGTCACAGATTTCAGATTATCTAGGAAAAAGTTGGTATCGTCATCGATTTGTTTGTATCGGAACGTCCCTATCGAAGAGCATTTTAATAGTCCCAAGCGGCGAGAACTGAAAAGTACTCGTACTATTAAAACTCGAGTAGCATTATTATTGATTTCAATTTGTTGGAACAGTTAAGCAGTTTCCACCTTAATACGGGGTGATTCATTTGTGTTACGAGAGCGAAGAATGGGGAGGCGAGGATATATGGCGAAGGATAAAACTAATCACGCATCCTCTTAACGGAGGTAAGGGCGCGGGCACAGTTGTGGCGATTAATTGTGACCAACATTTTTTTCTATCAAGAGTTGTATCTAAATATATACAGGCTGTAACCAGAACGCTGGAAAAAACTAAGACAGGTGATAGTACTGATGATTACTGCTAATCACCACAAAAAAAACGCGAAAAAATATAAAAAAATTCTATACTTTTGTAAAAGTTTACGATATATTGCAAAGACGCTAGAGGTCAATGAACGTTGCGAAGTAGGCCACTCGGAGTTAATGCCGCGTCGTAGGCGGGGCATTGACCCGAGTTTTGCACGCTATACATTGCGGGTTTGAAAAAGACAAAATCACTAAAACTACAAAATGAGGCAAATAGTTATTGGTATTGGATTATGTTTGGGTAGTATAACAGAACCCTGTATAATTCGACAGATCGAGATGGCGATATTAAAATGTATTAAACATAAATGTCAAATGAGCTTAGTGGCTTTCATTTAGTGATGATCACTGAGTTAACAAATAACCCCTCAGGTATTTATTACCTGAAGGGTACCAACGATATCTATGTACTTACTGCAAAACTTTTAAAGATCTTGTTATTTACGTAGCAATATTCCTTGCGCATTGTAGGAGTGAAACTGCAATATGCACTTGACCGTAAGATCTTCCATCTGGGCGACCATTCGAACATTGTGATTGGGCAGCGACATTGTGCTCAGGGAATCGAAATGAAATTTATTTATCGTCTGGAAATGTGATGAAAATTTGAAATATTTTTACGTACCTATTGCCTATTCTCATGGTTAATTAATTAATTTTAGTTGACTACATTATAACAATGAATAATAAATTGTTAATTTACACTTGCCTTCCTACCACATTATTGGGTAAGCAAATATGAAAGCTTTATTTTTCATTTTCCTAACCTAAAGAAAAGTATGGAAAATGACAAAGATTATGTCCATACCATAAAAAAGGAAAAACGGAACCCTTATAGGATCACTTTGTTGTCTGTCTGTCTGTCCGTCGGTCTGTCAAGAAACCTACAGGGCACTTCCCGTTGACCTAGAATCATGAAATTTGGCAGGTGGGTAGGTCTTATAGCTGGCTTTAGGGGAAAAATCTGAAAACCGTGAATTTGTGATCACATCACACAAAAAAAAATTAAATTATGGTCATGAACTAATAATTAGTATTTTCAATTATCAAAGTAAGATAACTATATCAAGTGGGGTATCATAAGAAAGGGCTTCACCTGTGTATTCTAAAACAGATTTTTATTTATTTTTATGAATCATAGTTTTTGTCTTATCGTGCAAAATGTCGAAAAAATACGACTGTACTACGGAACCCTCGGTGCGCGAGCCTGACTCACACTTGGCCGGTTTTTTGTATAAGCTGTCTATTTTCATACCGCGTTATTTTGAATAGAATAGAATCACGTCTGTTTGTTACTGTAAACTAAAAGGTTCTTAAAATGTTAAAATTTAATTTTGGTATTGCCTAACTAATTATTTGTCGCACTGACGATATAACGCGTAAAGTTTAACTCCTCACTCGCCATTTCAACTTTTTGTGTCAAAACTCAAAATGCATGTCAAAAATTCGAAAAATTCAAACTAAATGTCGTCAATGCAACCAATGTTCTAAGTCAGCATTCATCATCATCATCATGATCAACCCATCGCCGGCTCACTACAGAGCATGGGTCTCCTCTCAGAGTGAGAAAGGTTTTGGCCATAGTCTACCACGCTGGCCATGTGCGGATTGGTTGACTTCACACACCTTTGAGAACATTATGGAGAACTCTCAGGCATGCAGGTTTCCTCACGATGTTTACCTTCCCCGTTAAAGCAAGTGATATTTAATTGCTTAAAACGCACATAACTCCGAAAAGTTAGACGTGCGTGACCGGGATCGAACTCCCGACCTCCGATTAGAAGGCGGACGTCCTAACCACTATCACACCTCCATTCATTTTAATCAACGATACAGCCATAAATATTATTCATCCAGTAAAGTAACATCTAACCGCCTCGGGCATCTATCAATGGGGCCGCACTTTGCCGCTTTTGCATTATCCACTTCCACATTAGGGCGGTTTCAGACTAGCGTATTATACGCTCGTTTTTGAAATTGCATATAGGTGCGTGTAGGCGCGGCTTTTGGCACACGCTCAACTCGTACGAGCGTTGACGCGCTTCTCAGCTCGTATAAGCGCGAGCCGCGAGAGACCTCCACCCACCGGGCCACCGGTTCGAGCGTACACGCCGAAATATGCCCGTATACGCGCGTCCGGTTTTTTGAAGCGCGTATGTAGCGCGCGTGTAAGCGCGTATGCTGAAACGACCGTATACGCGCAAAAAATACGCTTATCTGAAACCGCCCTTACTGTCTTTTTGTTCCCCGTTTGATTGTTTAACCGTGCGTCGATGTGGTATCCAATGGTTATTTTTCTCTACAGCGCTTTCACTTGAAATGGCTTCAGTCAATTGTGGAATATGTTGCTCTTATTGTTTCAGAAGAACAATAACTGCCTTCATTTTATATGTTTACAGTGTCTAAAGGCTTGATAGGCACTTTTCTATTCCACCCTCCTATCTGCCATTGTTGTGACTGTTTCTAGGACTATTGCTGTGCTTATATGGAACACTATTCATCTGTTTTCATTCATTAGTAATTTAATGCCCTTTTTATTGCGTATTCTTCGTCGTCAGTGGAGCGCACGAGCGAAGACTGAAGAGGTATCAATTTTTATGATTCTAAACCTATGTATATAAACCTATATGTTGGATGAGGAAGGCGGAGGACCGTGTTTGGTGGCGCGCTCTTGGAAAGGCCTATGTCCAGCAGTGGACGCAAACAGGCTGATGGATTGGATTGATGTATATAAAACTAGCAACCCGTTCTAGCTTTGCACGTGTGAAATATAGATACTACTGTGTATCAGTGTGGTTATTTTGGTATACCTATTTCAAAAGAATTAGACAGCATTGTCGATGTATGTTCTAAGTTAGCTTGGTTTCTTCCGAGACCTTGAAGGCTTGAGGCTGAATGCCCGAAGGTCAATTCAGAAGTCAGTCAGAAGATATCACTAACTGAATCACCAACTCTTCCGGAGAACACATCTAGTATAGGTAATCATACTGTTACAGGAGATAGATGAAACGTCCACGCCTATCACTCTGTCTAAGGAGACTCAGGGTAAGTTCTATCTCTGACTTTACTTAGACTTAAGACAGAGTTAAACGAGACAGAGCTATATCTCTCACATAAACCTGTCTCGTTTTAAATCAATCTTAAGTCTGAGCAAAGTCAAAGTGCGCTCTATAGATCGCGGCCTCAGAGAGCAGCTCAACAATCATTCGATTAATTAAGAACTTTTTTAATACTACCAGTATGCCGCTATATTCGGCTTCACTTCCAATATCACCGAATACTTGCGCATCCAATGGGAGAGGTGTTACGCTGACTTCGGCGAAACTTGCCTATATCAAATGACGCACTAAGAAAACTACATTCGCCACTCTACGTGTCCTTACACCGATGCGAACCGACGTCTACCTATCCTAAATTTTAATATATAGGTACCATTTTATGTAAAATTAGTAAGTAATTAATCAATTTTTACAACCAGAAAAGGACTTCTACTTTTAACATCAGCGCTAGCTCTCTCTCTCTTTTATTAGGAACTTACAACGCGTAAAATTTAAGTCCTCAGCGCCATTTTAACGTTACGGGTCAAATTTCATGTCAAAAGTCTTTATTTTAAAGGTGAACCCCGTACTTTTAACATGACAGTTAAACCATAAAGTTAAAATGGTACGTGAGGAGACATTTTGTACGGATTATAAATGTAGTTATTTGTTTGACAAGAAAACTACACAAATACTTACCTAGGTAACAAGTGGTAACAAATAATAATTGAGACCTGTCACAACATTCGACTGGACGGGCGAGTCCCTATTTTAAACCGATATTTTACGTCTAAGTACATCAGTACCCTTATTAGGTATAAATGCGAAAGTGTGTTTGTTTGTTGATTTGTTAGTTTGTTGGTTTGTCCTTAAATCACGACGCAACGGTGCAACGGATTGACGTGATTTTTGTACGGGTGTAGATAAAGACCCTGAGAGTGACATAAGCTGACTTTTTATCTCAGAAAATCAAAGAGTTCCCACGGGGTTGGTTTTGAAAAAACCTTATTCCACGCGGGCGAAGTCGCGGGCATCGGCTAGTAATATTTATAATAAATACTAATACACTACACTACGTATTTATCTAAATTACTATGCTCACGACATAGACGATTTACCGCAAACCGTGTAGTTATATATAATAAGGCCGATGATTTATTTGACTAGTGTATACCTATCCATTTTCACAACTAGAAAAGGACTTCTACTTTCAACATCAGCTGTAACTAAATCAAAGTGTGTACAGTACGCGGCCAAAAGAGACAGCAGATTTGTAGAGCACCGTCTCGGTCGTTGAGACCGATAAAGCGTCATATGGGTATGAGTGACAGAGACAACGCTCTACAAAGATGAAATGTAATTCTAAACGTGTAGAAACTAGAAACAAAAGTTATTTTTTACTTTGTAGTGGTTTTGGAAGTCGGTTTTTTAATATTTTTTTTATTTACTTAAGTTTCTGTTTTGATAAATTTTGAAATCAAAAATGTATTATTGTATATACACTACGTAGTTATCTAGATTTACTATGCTCACGACATAGACAATTTTCCGCTAACCGTGTAGTAATATAGTAATATATCATAAGATCGATGATTTATTTGACTAGTGTATACCTATAATTAGATAATTTTGGTATACGCGCTGGCGTGGATTTTTTCAAGCGAGTGACATATAATTTTATGTTAGACGCTCTATTACTTGACCGAACGAAACGAGGTCTCCGTCTCATCATCATCATCATCATCATCAACCGATAGACGTCCACTGCTGGACATAGGTCTCTTGTATGGACTTCCACACGCAACGGTCTTGCGCCGAGTAAATCCAGGGGCTCCCTTCGATTTCGTCTGTATGTCGTTTACTGGGTTTTGATTTTGGGTAGCCGAAAAGTCAATTGTTGATGCTATCAAAAGACCTAAGCTTACGTTAGAACACAGAAGTGTTATAATTCATCCACTTTACCTAACGTCTCTCACAGAGCAGAGAGGGAATAAATCTTTTTCTTAAAATCCATACTATCCATCCATCCATACTTCCATACTATCTATACTAATATTATTAATGCGATAGTGTGTCTGTCTGTCCGTCCGACACATACCTACGCGTAGCGGCATAGACTACATAAATACTTTTGACACCAACGAACGTGCTTCCAAAATGGCGGCCCGTTACCAAGGCTGTATCGCGATTTGATCATGTAAGATCGCAGTTAAGGGGTAACTTGCTATAAGTAAAAATAAGCATTATTTTGCTTCAAATTTTCTTTTCCCATAAATCATGCTATGGAATGAATACATCAGAAAATGTTGACAAGTTAGACATTTTCTTTTCCTTGCAAAGCAACATACAATATGGCTGTCTTGAATAATTGAGTCATCATACTGGTAATAAAAAGTCAAGGATTCCTATGCACATGTTTTAAAACTTTCTGTTCGAGTTGGTTTATGTTATAAAACACGCGAGTTATTCTTCATGTTGGGTCTACAGTATGTATTTACTAGCTGATGCCCGCGACTTCGTACGCGTGGATTCAGGTTATTAAAAATCCCGTGGGAACTCATCAATTTTCCGGGATGAAAAGTAGCCTATGTCCTTCCCCGGGATATAAGCTAACTCCGTACCAAATTTCATCAAAATCGGTTGAATGGTTGGGCCGTGAAAAGCTAGCAAACAGACAGACAGACAGACAGACACACTTTCGCATTTATAATATTAGTATGGATTTTCCATACCTCTGGAAAGAATGGCTCATTAATATTTAAGTAATAACATAAAAAATGACTATTATTTAAACATAATCTATATATTCATCCACGCTAAAATTATAAATGCGAAAGTTTATCCATCTGCCTTTTCACGGCCGATCTATTTAACCGATTTAGTCGAATTTGGTTCAGAGAGCTTGCATCTTATGGAAAGACATAGGCTACTTTTTATCCTGGAAAATCAAAGAGCTTTTTAGGCTTCCAACAAGGATTTTTAAACAGTTTTGCCTTCAGTGTGAGTAAGACCCTTTATAGTCCCGTCTATGGAACCCTAACTAATAGAGAATGAGCCAGTACGTGCCAGACCTTCGTTATTTTATAAAAGTTGAAAGTAGATATCACCAGTTTGGCGAGTTAGAAATGTAAGACCTCTGTAAAATTAATAAGAATAAATAAATAAATGATAAAAAAAACTAGAATGCTGTACCCAACAGTCCAACACATTGAGGAACGATCAGCGACTATGAAGTTTCTATCATGGTAACTTTGAAGTTTCTATCATGGTAACTTTGGGAGATAACAAGTACAGTACGCGGCAGAAAATTGACCTATAGAATAATGATATTTCGGCTTTGTAGAGCGTTGTCTGTCACTCATACCTATATGTCGTTTTGTCGGTCTCAACGGCAGAGATAATGCTCTACAAATCCGCTATCTCCTTCTAAAAGTCGATGTAGATTGTTTCTGCCGCGTATTGTAATAAAGGTGTAAAAAATCTTAAAGTTTAAAGTCTAAGGAAGAAATTATAAAAAAAAATAGACTATACGTTGACGTAAGACGTAAGGCATTTTTATACCTTTATTACATGTAATCTCCGAAGGCCACTATGATCCAAACTTCATAGTCGTCATTTGAAGTCTTTAATTTAAAATTCAGATTCCGTCCTTTCTTAGCAATATTAAAAAGAAAAAGATGCAGATACTCTAGTTCAGAGAAAGACATCAGAATCAAAGCCTTGACTAGTTTTTCCGAGTGTTTCGTAGCGCTAACATACAAAAACAGGCGAGACCTGTATGTGTATATATATCTCTGTACGAAGCAAACATGAGTGCGGTGTTTAAATCATACAAACTTTTAGGCTCTCTATTGTTCCAGGCGCGCAAGTACGCGCGGGACTGTGTTTTTACAAGGGAAGTTACCGACAACACACAGTCGGGCGCACAGAAGTTTTAATTCTTAGCATTAATTACAGCGTCTCTCGTATCTGCGAAGTCAAATATTAGTAAGCGCCTGGTACTTATGCAAAACGAGTAAGACTTTATTTGACTTCGGCGTAGTTTCGGCGCTGGTGACGATGTAAGCAAGACAAACATGTTAATTATCGCCCCACAGCTTCCTCACCTCTTCGCCCCTTCCCCCCTAGCATCCCGCGCCTCACTCCGCACCATCCGCCCTAACACTACCAATTATTTCGGCAGCGTCCGGGCACAATGACTGAATTATTTACTGCGAACTTTGTCGAACATTTGTTTTTAATTTTAGAACCACTTTTACACGTATGTAGAAATTATAGCCGAGATAATATATTATTCATCGGGAAGGCTGAACCAGGTATGATGTGGATAGAACGGGCTGAATAAATAATGACAAGTTCCGCATTACGCCCGTATCAAATATTTACGTCGTGCTCTTTATTTCAGCGGCGTTTTGGTAAACTTGCCGCGCACTTAGTTTTTTTCATCGTTGACAGGCTATTTTATAGGATGTAAGCTGATGGCATGTCTATGTAAAGAAAAACTGACTGACTGAATGACTGACTGACTGACTGACTCTTCGATTTTCCGGGATAAAAAGTAGCCTACATCCGTATACATGGGCAAAATTTATTGTCGTTGTTATAAATCTATATATGTATATAAATGGAAAAACTGACTGAGTGACTGATCTATCAACGCATAGCTCAAACTATGGGACGGATCGGGCCGAAATTTGGCATGCAGATAGCTATTATGACGTAGACATCCGCTAAGAAAGTATTTAAGTATGAAAATACAACAACAAGGGCGTAAAACAGGTGTTTGGAATGTGTGTAGTCCACGCGGACGAAGTCGCGGGAATAAACTAATCTATATTATAATTGAATTCACAGAAGCATTTGTGGCGTTTATATTCATAAGTGGATTTAGTAGATTTTATAGCTATAAGCGTGAATTGGCAGACTTCACACATCTATAAGAACTATATGAAGAACTCTCAGGCATGCAGGTTTTCACGATGTTTTCCTTCACCGGTGAAAACAGTGAAATTTATTTGCTTACAACGGCAATATATAACTCCTTTATTGTACCTAAAATACTCAATAGGGCCTTAGACGGTAGTAATAAAATTATGTTATGGTTTGTATAGTGGTAGTTTATGGGGATAAAAATCATGATTAAACTAAATAAGTAAACGTAATAATTTTTAACATAATTAATTATTATTAACGTCGCGCTGTACGGAAGGCGATCAATGGCGTTACAAGGTGATAAACGACAAATATTTTTCAAATTGTTAACGTTAAAATATAAATTAAAATATATTATAAAGATTATTTATTTATTATAATAATTTCTGCGGCAAATTATTTTTAACAGCATTTTATTTGTGTAAACAATAGGCTGAGATACTTCTCATGAAACAGTCCAAGATACATAACGTAGAAAATAAACAAATAGAGTCATGGACGCATTTGATAGTACAAATTAAACGATAACACAATTACTAATAATACACATTATATATCTACCTACGTGGCAGTCGAGAAAATTTTCGCCCGCATCTGTTTATAATTAATTTAGAACATTAATACTGAATTTTACGACTCAATGTCTATTGTTTTGTTTTCATACGTACGCTTTGAACGTGGTGCGCTATTATGTTTTGTTAAATTAAAATCGGAGCTCTGTTATTCCTATATTCCTTAAGAAAATGGCGGACGCGCACATCACTCCTTCATAATCAAATACAAACAACTTGCAATAACACATTAGATTTCAAAAGTCGAATACAGAATTATAGAAATACTCTAATATTATAAAGTGGTTTGTTAATTTCTACCTGTAGACCGCGACAGGTCGAGATGGCGATCGTGATACGACCCCGCCTCGTATCTCGTTTGCCATTTCGACCTGTCGCGTCCTATACCTATTTTATGGCAACACGACAGTTTGTTATGTTTGTTTTATGAAGGAAATTCCATTGTTAATTTTTTCGAGAAAATCTGTAATTGGTCATATTTCTGTAATTAGCATCTAAGAAACTTATTGTAATATTTCGCTGTTAATTTTCCTATGATCTAAAATTAAAGGAAACTTTTCTTTAAAACCATTATTGTTGGGCAGTGTAAGGCTCTGTAAGAGGCTGTCCAAAAGAATCTGAAAGTCATTAAGGCGGCCAATCTCTATAGAGATTAGCCAATATTATAATGCAAATCTGCATCCTCTTTTCATTTACCATCTCGAGTGACACTTCGTTGGAAAGATATTTTAAAATAACTATAAACAACTGCCATCCATAATAATATTTTAAATTCGAAAGTGTGTCTGTCTGTCTGTCTGTCTGCTAGCTTTCACGGCCCAACGTTTTAACCGATTTTAATGACATTTGGTACAGAGGTAGCTTACATCCCGGGGAAGGACATTGGCTACTTTTTATCCCGGAAAATCAAAGAGTTTCCACGAGATTTTTAAAAAACCTAAATCCACGCGGACCATGTCGCGGGCATCATCTAGTTTATAATAACTAGCATTACGGAACTTTACCTTAAATGCGTGTTCTGACACGAACATGACCAGTTTTTTCATAACGAAACAATACGCGACGCGCATCGGAAAAGCTCGGAAATACTTTTCGAACTTTCCGAACGCGGGCCAGTTTCATCAATATCAATCAACGGAGGGGAGTTCCGTTTTTTAAACAGATTATATTTTTAATTTAGCACCAATCTTTATGTATAAAATTCAAAGTTCTGACTGACTGACTGACTGACTTATATATCAACGCACAGCCTAAAGTGCTGGTCCTCGAGACCTGAAATTTTGAGGGTGTGTTCTTTGTAAAGAGTAAGTAGGTAGGTATTAGTGAATTAAAGAAAATCCTTTCTTAGTGAAGAAAGGATTTTTCAAAATTCTACCCCTAAATGGGTATGGGGGATGGAAGTTTGTATGAAAGTCCGTCGTTTTTGAAGTTACGTCGATGAAAATTGGTATTTGAGCTTATGGTTAAAAATAAAAAAAATACTTATAATTTCTGAAAATTCTACTACCACGGGGGTTAAATTTTGTATGAGAGTCCGTTAATTTTTTCAAGTTATTTGCATGAAAATTGGCTGGAGTTTTCGGTCACAAATTAAGAAATACATGTTTCAGGATTTTTAGAAATTCAACCCCCACTTCGATTTTCTAAATTCCACCCGAGCGAAGCCGGGGCGGGTTAGCTAGTTTTATTATACTTATAGTAGATACTTAGGTTTTCCCGACATTTCGTTCGCGTTACATATGCAATTTATAGTCAATGTTGCCTTTCAATCACGCTTCACTAGAGAAAGGGATCGACGTGATTTTTGTATGGTTAAAGTTAAGACCTGGAAAAACGCTAATGCAGTCGTGGGCATTAGTTATAAGTATTATAATATGTAAAAAGAAGTTTGGCACAGTAACGGCGATTACACACTGCACTTCCGTCATCCGTGAGAATACCAGCGATTATCTACGACATACATATTATGTCATAAGCTCTGATACAAAACAAAAAGGAACGTATTTTCACATACTCGTATCGAATGAGTGCGTAACCGCCGTAACACAGTTCACAACAGTTAGGGCACTTGTAACAAAATATCGACGCTTCGACGTCACTGGCAGGTGTCAAATACAACTACATTTGACACTGGATTATAGATAGCCTATGAATAGCCCATTTTTCTTTAATTTCACCTACTTACCCAATATTTGACATATCGTCGATTCAGGATCAAACCGAGAGTTCCCTCACTCTAGTTCACTCTGACAGTAATAAAACTCTAAATATAAAAATGAATCGCTGAATGCGTTGCTGATCGCAAATCTCGAGTACAGCTGAACCGATTTCGCTAATTCTTTTTTTATAATATTCCTTGAAGTACGAGGATGGTTCTTACGGAGAAAAAAATTAAAAAAAAATCCTGAAAAAGAATCGACTGCTAGGCGGTAGGTA
Source organism: Maniola hyperantus (assembly GCF_902806685.2). Classification (NCBI taxonomy): domain Eukaryota; kingdom Metazoa; phylum Arthropoda; class Insecta; order Lepidoptera; family Nymphalidae; genus Maniola; species Maniola hyperantus. Next base: position 2,780,320 of record NC_048564.1, read on the forward strand.
GAAGTTCGCCGGGGCAGCTAGTGTTTTATAATAATCGCGAGAGCCTAATTGTTTTCGCAGCCTAACAAGTTGTCAGCGTTTAATGTGAGCTGTCCTTCAAAACGTAATTGGTAGGGGTAAAATAAAAATAGAACAAAAAAAGTGAACAACGGAACGCGCTAAAGTTTAAGCGGCAACTAATTAAAAAACAAAACGAAAAAGAAGCGCACTTGAGCGCGGGGAACTGGCTTTCCCGAATTAAAACTCTTTCTTTTTCGCGCGCTTTCCCTTTCGTCCAGCTAATGAGGGTTAAGGACCTTCGTGTGTTATGACGCCATTTTGTTCTATTTACGAATCCGTTTGCGTATTGTTGCGATCCGTTTTTAGGGTTACGTACCTCAAAGAAAAAACAGGTCAAACTCAAACTCAAACTCAAATTATATTCAGAATAGGTAAAAGGAGAATGACAGATCCTGGCCCACCAATTTTAAACAATATAAATTAATGATAATCATCCTAGTATTAAATAATAACCATTGTGGTTTTAAACTTGCGGATGTTTTTATTAGTTTCCATTTAGTTTCACAATATTATAGGCAAATTGCATATAACCTGGAATCATTGTGATTTAAACTTAGATTTAATAAAAAACCGCAAGTTCTAGAGGTGTTAAATCCTATGTTTAGTTATCAGTGATGAAACAGCAACAAAATACTGCATAAAGCATACGTGTAAACGACTTTTTAACCGACTTCAAAAAAAGGAGGAGGTTCTATGGAACCGTGACCCATTTTATTATATATAAAGCATACGTGTAAACGACTATTTAACCGACTTCAAAAAAAGGAGGAGGTTCTATGGAACCGTGACCCATTTTATTATATATAAAGCATACGTGTAAACGACTTTTATATAATAAAATGGGTCACGGTTCCATAGAAATTCTGCCATTGTCCTTTTACGCTTAGGTACTGATGGTCAAAATTTTAATTTGTAAGATGACATAGTGGTTATAATTAATACGTACTTAAAACTTAAGCTACGAGGGTTCCAAACGCACGCGGGATTGAGAAGAGCCCACAACAAGTCGAGTCAAGTGCGACTCGGACCCGCACATGAAGTTTTATGAGATACAACCAGAAATTCACGGTTTCCGGGTTTTTCCCTTTAGGTACTTGTGCTATAAGACTGCCATCTGCTCGTAATTCTAGGACAATGGGAAGCAGGTAATCTATAGGTTTTGATTCCCTTAAATAATACCAAAATTTGCAATCACAAACTTATATTTGCAGTTACAGATATTTTAAGCAAAAAATAATTAAAAATAATAATGTCTTAAACATAATAATACCTTCCAAGGTACCCGCGGAGCCCTCGGTGCGCAAGTGCGACTCGCACTTGGCCTGTTTTTGTCGGTCGGAATCGCACAAAGATGAAGCGATCGTCCGCGTGCGGAATACGTATTCGCCTCTCTAAACTGTCGGAAGCTTTTGAGAGTTCCGTATCTCCAGAGAAAAACGGAACCCTAATAGGTTTACTTTGTTGTCTGTCAGTATATCTGTCTGTCAAGATATAACAAAACATATATATGTATCATCATGAAATTTGAGAGGTAGCACTGTCTTTTAGCTACTTACTGCCTTTAAACTTTGTGAAGACTAGTGGGTAGGAAATAGGAATCTGCCTTCAAATCGGAGGTCGGGAGTTCGATCCCGGGCACGCACCTCTAACTTTTCGGGGTAATGTCCGTTTTAAGTAATTAAATATCACTTGTTTTAACGGTGAAGGAAAACATGCAGGCAGGAAGGCATGCCTGAGAGTTCTCCATAATGTTCTCAAAGGTGTGTGAAGTCTACCAATCACACGGCCAGCGTGGTAGACTATGGCCAAACCTTTCTCACTCTGAGAGGAGACCCGTGTTCTGTAGTGAGCCGGCGATGGGTTGATCATGATGACTGTCTTTTAGCACAAGTAAATGAAAAAATCCAAAAACCTTAAATTTGTGGTTACATCATTAAAAAAATAATGAAAAATTATTTTTTTTGTACGATGGTACGGAGCCCATCGTGTGCGAGTCAGACTCGCACTTGACCGGTTTTTTCGAAAGCGTTGATCGTTTTATTTTGTGTACAACAAACGTAACTTCTTCAGCACCAAGCTTATTTAGTCAACTTTATATTTTAGGAACAAGGAATATTTATAAGGCAACTTATAAATATAAAGTGGCTTCGATGGTCGAGGTAAATAATAAATTGAATAAAATTACGCCCGAATTTATTTCAGTAGAGTACGGAATTACTTTGTTCACAACAAAATATACCTACTGAGCTTTATTCTGCAGTGGAATTAGATTTTACTTAATTTAGTCAGTTTGCTCAAAAATCTTTTTTAAGGGTTCCGTACCTCACAAGGAAAAACGGAACCCTTATAGGATCACTTTGTTGTCTGTCTGTTTGTCTGCACACGTAAAGGAAAAAATCCGAAAACTGTGAATTTGTGGTTACATAAAAAAGTGTAATTTCTTGTACGATAGTACAGAACCCTTCGTGTGCAAGTTTGACTCGCACTTGGCCTTTAAGATTAGACATGAGTTGATCGTGTGCGGTGTGCGATACAGTTCTTAGTGACCCATTTTTATCCGCCGCGGACAGTAGTCCCTCGTCTGCGCAGGCCGTTAGGGTTCCTTGTTTAACTACGAAACCCTAAAAACTTACATGGGTAGAGCGTGCGGCGTTGTCAAAATCGTGACGTGAATCACAAGCCATCAATAGTAAATAAGCTTCCAGCTCGTTTAGGGTTGAGCTGCGTTTAATTTAATACGTAGTTTTTTGAACATGAGGGTTCTGCGATATTGAAATGTGGGACAGAATTTATTTTTGAACTGGTTGATTACCGCGACTTCGTACATTCGTAAAATGTCTTAATATTGCTATGCTTTTCATAATGCTCCCTGCGGAAAAGGATAGCACTAGATTTAGACCTATCAATTTAGTTAAGTTTAGAGTTTTGTATTAAAGAATTAGCCACATTAGCCACTTCAACCAAATATTATAAGAGGAAAAATTTGTAAGTTTTGATGTAGGAGGTAATCTCTAGAAGAAATGATCTGATTCTGATGGGGGGGGGGGGGGGGGGGGGGGTTTGGAACCACCTATCTTTTAGAGTTTGGACTTCAGTCCGACCGTTGAGCTATTCAGGCCTCTTAGCGTGTTGCAAAACGACAACAATAGGCACAACAATAGTTTTATTAACAACACTCTTGAAACTTTATAAAGTTAATATATCAAAGAGCAAGTCAAAAGTTCCACGGCAAAGTGTATTTATTCTGAAAGATGCGGGGCGTGATAGCGCGCTGACTGTCTCAACAATGGCGCTTGTTTACACTCCGGCCTACTTCCTTTGAACGTGCATGTGGGGCCGAGGAAACATAGAGTAAACAGAACTTTCTCGTAATGTTTAATTAAATTAATCAGTCGGTTGATTAGTCGATGGTCCGGCGGTAAACAGGCGCCGCTTTGATCTGGCTCTCACTATTGTTGTGTTTAGCGCCGCCGCGCCGCCGCGCGGGCCCGCGTGTCCGTTTGAGGGACAAATGTATTCTATTATGATAGAATACAAATTATTGTTATTAATGCGCAACTTTTTAATGTAATCCTTATCCATAATCACTGATGATGATATCTAAATATATAAAAAGAAAAGGTGACTGACTGACTGACTAACTGACTGACTGATCTATCAACGCACAACTCAAACTACTATCAGGCTGGAATTTAGCATGCAGATAGCTATTATGTTAAGATAATATGTGTAGATAACCCCTATGGGGGTGAAATAGCGGTTCCAAATTTGTGTGGTCCACGCAGACGAAGTCGCGAGCATAAGCTAGTGATGATATATACCTACTGAGGGGTGATAGCCTAGTGTAGTCTACTTAAAACTAAAGCTACGAGGGTTCCGAACGCGCTCAGGTCTGAGTAGAGCCCGCAACAAACTCAGTCCAGAAAACTACATAGTCTAGAAAACCGATAAACGCTTAGGTTCCAAAGTGCTAGAATAGTAACCGAAAGCGCAGCATTGAAAGAGCTCTCCAATAGGCTGACAGACCACATCAAATGAGTCGCAGACAGCCGCTGGATTCAGATGGTGCGCTAGAACGTGGCACGTGAAGTATTTCATCATCATCATTGTCAACCCATCGCCGGCTCACTACAGAGCACGGGTCTCCTCTCAGAGAGGGAAGGGTCTTGGCCGTAGTCTACCACGCTGACCATGTGCGGATTGGTAGACTTCACACACCTTTGATATGCACATAACTCCGAAAAGTTAGAGGGGCGTGCCCGGGATCGAACCCTCAACCTCCGTTTAGAAGGCGGACGTCCTAACCATTAGGCTATCACAGCTTTTTGTGTGAAGTTTTTTGTGTGTTGTCTTTACAAGGGACTTATTTCCAGCAGTGGACGTCCATCGGCTGCCGGTGATGATCAGTACCCTTATTATAAATGCGAAAGTGTGTTTGTTTGTTGGTTTATTGGTTTGTTGGTTTGTCCTTCAATCATGTCGCAACAGACCAACGGATTGACGTGATTTTTTGCATGGGTATAGTCATAGACCTGGAGAGTGACATAGGCTACTTTTTATCCCGGAAAATCAACGAGTTCCCACGGGATTTTTAATAACCTAATTCCACGCGGACGAAGTCGCGGGCATCAGCCAGTTATTATATAATTTGCCTTACCATCATGTATTACTTGTTAGCGGTTCTTTTGTATTAGATACAAGTCCAACAATAGCAGTAGTGATGTTTGCTTAAACATAATACTCATTGTAGGTGAGACCGTCCGGGGTGACCATCTACTTCCCTTGAAATGGGAATATAACTACTACTGCTATTACATCTTCTAAATATATAAAAGGAAAAGGTGACTGACTGACTGACTGACTGACTGATCTATCACCGTACAGCTCAAACTACTGGACGGAGCGGGCTGAAATTTGGCTTGCAGATAGCTATTATGACGTAGGCATCCGCTAAGAAAGGATTTTCGAAAATTCAACCCCTAAGGGGGTGAAATAGGGGTTTGAAATTTGTGTAGTCCACGCGGATGAAATCGCGGGAATAAGCTAGTGTAAATATAAAAGGAAAAGTTGACTGACTGACTGACTGATCTATCAACGCACAGCTCTAACTACTGGACGGATCAGGCTGAAATTTGGCATGCAGGTAGCTATTATAACGTAGGCATCCGCTAAGAAAAGATTTTTGAAAATCTGACCCGTAAGGGGGTGAAATAGGGGTTTGATATTTGTGTAGTCCACGCGGACGAAGTCGCGGGTATAAGCTAGTTACATATAAACGTCATTGATTAGAACGAATCTTTTAAAAAATATGTCATTTTTCCTCATAGCTCATAAGACATCATTCCTTCATAGCTCATAAGACAAACACTGATAGTTCTCTGTGTGGATGCGAGTTAACAAAGTGCGGTACTGGATGTCTGCTAAAAGTGCGAAACTCCCGTAGTGTGGAAATCTGCTCAGATTGAAGAAAGAACATAACAGGGGGGTCCGGCTTGGCCACCCTACTAGTGCGGGCGGCGTGCGGCAGGCAGACGGCGCCTCGGATCTTTAATGTCCGCTAATAATAAATTTTGTTTAACATATAACTGTTGGACGGCGAAACAAATGCGTGAATAACGCACTGGAGCATTAATTTGAGACGTCCCACTTGATGAGATATTTTTTTAACGTTCCCGAGCTTTTGTTATGTGTCTTTCACCCGGCTGCAATAAAACTGCGATCTTAAAATCATCATCATCATCATCAACAAACACGTTCATAGCTGGACATAGGTCTCTTGTAGGGACTTCCACACGCCACGGTCTTGCACATAGAGCAGAAACAAAGAGGAGATGTTGTATTAAGATTTCCCTATGAAATATCGAGTGACATTTTGCGGGGTGAGGGGTTGTGGAACGCCGCCCACTTCTCAATTTTCCATCTGCGGGTTAGTAGCAAAACTACTCGCTTAGCGACCTAACATCGATGTCACTACATAGTTCAGCTATCTCACAGTAGATGTCAATAATCTAGAACTATTTTAATAATTACGTATAAAATTACTTACAAATGAAATGTGATACCATTCATAGCATCAGAACGTCTGTCTGAATAACTTTGACACGATAAAACACAACACTTCATCCTTTTGTTCTTAAAAACGCGAAAACACGCCGATAATACGAGTCTCAATATATGTGAACCTGACGAACGCAGACAGCATACTAACTAAGGCCCCGCCCACAGTGATGACGTCAGGACCTAGTTGAAAATCACAGTGCACAGTTGCTTAGGCCAACTCCTCTTTGTTTCTGCTCTATGGTCTTGCACCACCTAAACTCAGCGCGGTGGCTTTCGGTGACTCGTTTGATGTTTCTGTCTACCTAGTCTTCCAATGCTGCGCTTTCTGGAGCGACGTTGCCTTTCTAGCACCTTGGGAAGCTAGCTTGGGTAGCTGAAGTGGCAATGGGCAGGGCGGCACCTAATTCGAAAAACCGATAGACGTTGGGGTCTATCGGTTTCTTGAACTATGTGCGCAGTAGGGCGATTGTCTAAAACCTGCATCAATCATTATTACAATCTCAATTGTTCTGATTGGCTGAATTTGTGCGATTCTTGTTGCAACAACGCATTGTGGCCAATAGTGAGCGAGCATTAACCAATCAGAGATGATTGCGATCGTGACATTGTGGCTGTCAAACAACCGCGGTAGGGCCACTGTTCATTGCCACTTCAGCAAGCAAGGTAAGGCAAACGCGCTCCATCTTAGGCTACATCATCACTTGCCACCATATCTGATAGCAGGCAAGCACTAGACTAATTCAAAAAAAAAGATTCTTCGTCTGCGTGGATTTAGGTTTCAATAATCCCGTGGGAACTTATTAATTTTCAGGGATAAAAAGTCTATGTCAGATTCCGGGATGTCATCGTGATTAACCCATCGCCGGCTCACTACAGAGAACGGGTCTCCTCTCAGAGTGAGTTGGGTTTTCCATAGTCTACCACGCTGACCATGTGCGGATTGGTAGATTCCGGGATGTAAGCTAACTAAATACCAAAGTTCATCAAAATCGGTTTAACGGATGGGCCGTAAAAAGCTAGCTGACAGACAGACACACTGTCGCATTTATAATATTAAGTACTGAATTATTGATTACAAAATGTAATACAATGTTGGTCTCATTATAAGACACCTTTTCGTGCTTAGTAAGCTCTATAATATTTAACGATCAACTTGTCTACTAATTAACTCTTCAAACAGGTACATTCTAGAAAACACAAAGTAGTCAATGTGATGGTATTAATTAAGTCTTCACAGCTTATAATTGGCAAGCTGTCATAAAAAGACGTATATTTTGCTTTGCGTTTAGTTAAAGAGATAGGGGGAATAAAGGTATGATTCCGAACAACGCTGCACGCAGCAGTGCTGTCACCAGCTGTCACAGTCCTGTCGCGACACTACTGGTCCCCATACAATCTCTATAAGCTTATATGACATTACATTCCGAGCTAGGCAACAATGTCGCGGCAGCAATGTAGCGGAACATACAACACCAGTAGTGTAGTGACAGCACTGTTGCGGCAACACTGCAGACTGCTGCGTGCAGCGTGGTTCGGAATCATACCTTTAGTAGGTATTTATCTACCATTCCGATCTATTTTTATTGTACCACATAATTCTTGTACGTGTAGGTATTTAGAATGACACCCTCCTAAATGGAGTTAAACAAACTTGCAATTCTTTCTTCATGTTGGTCTGTGAATTCGCTTAATACTTCGAAAATTTTTAGGGAATTTCAATGCTTTTGAAGTAAAATCTATATATATAAAAGGAAAAGGTGACTGACTGACTGACTGATCTATCAACGCACAGCTCAAACTACTGGACGGATCGAGCTGTAATTCGGCATGCATATTGCTATTATAACGTAGGCGTCCGCTAAGAAGGGATTTTTCAAAATTCAACCCCTCAAGGGGTAAAATAGGGGTTTGAAGTTTGTATGAAACTCTGTCAGTTTTGAAGTGTCTATAAAGAAGTTTTGTAGTTAATATTTTTGCAATTAGCAGTACATATTATCTCATAGTTAAAGATCAAACCTAAGGGTGTAAAATAGGGGTTTAAAATTTGTGTAGCGGGCATAAGCTAGTTTGTTTATAGTATGCAACTTGATAGTAAAGGCTAGCGTCCATTAGGCTAGGATCTACGAGACAACGTTGATCTAGGAGACAACGTTCTACGAAATCACTATCTCTATCTAAAGGTCGATGTACAATATTTTCTGTTGCGTACTGTATATTTAACGTTTCGACAATGACGACGACGACCTCTTTTTACTACGCACTAGATAACACGATAAAAAATTGCAGGCTGCAAATCGCCTTTACATAACTTGATACTAATTTTGTCAGTACATTATATTATGAGTTATGACATAAAAATATGAAATACCCCAGCGCAAATCCGGTGCAGGCGAGCGCGGAAGACGTGCGGGAGTGCGGGGCGTCTCCCCGCCACGCCGAGTGCCATCTCGACCTGTCGCGCACTATACGTTGGACACGTTACCATGTTGCACTGCCATCACGTGCGGAACACTCTAGTGAGACGAGTTAACCCAAACCTACGCCATAGAGTTCGTTTAAAATGACTCACAAAATATACTTACGCGAAGCCAGCAGCGAACTGGCTAGAGCTAAATATGGTTAGTTAGACCGATTAATAAAATACCAAGATATACAAATCGCCTTGCAATTTCCAAACCGATAACATACATTAGCATTAATCGTTTGCTTTCGTTAAAAAAATATTGCGAACAAAGGCAGGAAACGTCGGAAGAAAAAGGTATTTTAGTTCGGAATGCTATGCCCGTCATGTGGCGGTTTATTGTAACCATGGGGCCACGACTGTGTCGCATGAGCGGGAGTGGAGAGCCACTACATTGTCCCATAAGCGGCAGATTCGTGCGGATAGAAAATTGACGAAAAGACGCACGGAGACGATCGGTATTGCATTCAGCAGCCCACAATGTAATGTAATAGTTAATTGTACTGATTCTGAGCACACCTAAGGGATGGTAGAATCTTGACGTATCATATGTGGCATAAGTTCATCAGAGATCAAACTCAAACTCAAACTCAAATTATTTATTCAGATTGTGATAAATTTTTATTTGTAAGATGATAGGTATGATATAGTGGTGATAATTAATACGTACTTAAAACTAAAGCTACGAGGGCTCCAAACGCGTCCAGGTCTGAGAAGAGCCCACAACAAACTCAGCCGGGTATTCTTCTTATTATCACCACTTTACAAAATCACTTAGAACTAACACAGAGCTGTTAAGCAACTCATTCCCAAGCTTTCTTATCATTCAAATAATCCTGTACATTGTAATAGGATTTTTCAATAAGTTTACGTTTTATGAAAACTTTGAACTTGTTGAGAGACATCTCCAATATGTCTTCTGGAAGCTTATTATAAAATCCCCAATCTGATATAACAGAATAAAATAAAAATAATAATAAGAGTTTAAGGGGGTCCCTAAGGAAGTGTTCCTTTAGCTTCCATTTAGACATTGGTATTCACGGAGTGATCCTTCTATACCTGGAAGTTATTAAGTATTCTGTGCCGCGCATTAGCAAAGAACTGTAAATACCCACTGTAGCGATCGTCTAGCATTATTTTTACCCGCAAATAAGTTGCTTTCCTCGCTTATATGACAAATTAGTGGCCCTGCGGTAATGTAAGTATTTATAGCCCCTCCTAATACTTAATCAAACCCCATTCTCTCCCCGGGGTCACTGGTAAACTGGCAAGGTACCGAAGCAATCTAATTCTGTAATCAAGCTGTTTCAATCAATTCACTGACTGATCAACGTTTCAACGGAAAATGACTGGGCTATGGAACTGACAACCTAGTTTCGTGCTAGACACACTTATGAAAGCTAGCCCCAACTGATTTTGATACATTTTGGTATAAAGTTAGCTTACATCCCGGGAACGGAGATAGGTTATTTTTTATCCCGGAATATCATCTACCTGTTTAAGCGGTTTATATAAAAACAAGCTGATGCTCGCGACTTCGTTCGGTGAAAATCATCGTGCCTCTCACCTTTCTCATACAATATTAGATGAAAAGCAAACAGGTTACCCACGTAAACCGGCAATTTTGGTCGAGCGTACTGCGTCACGTTAAAAACGTTACCGGGGAAGCGTTCAAGACCCCGCACCACAGCCGCGCAAGTAGACCTGTACCCCCGTCTTGACCTAAGTGAAACAGAGATGACCAAGGTGCTTCCCACAAGTCCCAACAATAACTGCACAAACTTTCAATGAACCAACCACACCGAAGCGAACCAAGCGAAGCATTGGTAACGAACACTGGATGTCTCTTAGCATCGTAATAAATAACAATTTCTATAGGTACTATATTGTATATCATAAATACCTACCTACCTACCTTAAAAGTCCCTAGGTGTAGATATATCAAAACGTTTAGCAAGTCTATACTAAGCATGTCTTCAATAATTTCCCGGCGATGGGGCAGTTTATTTCTAATTAAAATTTAATTTATGTACTTTTCCATTCAGGTGAGCCTCGGAGCCGTTAGGTTTCTCCTCGAAGCTATTAAAATATTCAAATAACAGCGTTTGAAAGAGTAATGCCGGGAGGATTTGTACTAAATTTAATATTCTAACAAATGCTCTATTATGGAAGCAAGCTTCATGGTGTAACGCTTCTGAGATGTCTGTCAAAACTGCCCTCGCAGTTTATTTAAATTAGTCTTCAACTACCAATATGGCTACTCAACCTTCATGTGCTTGTGACATTGAGACAATGGTACAGTACAATTATTATTACAATCTCAATTGTTCTGATAGGCTGAATTTGTGCGATTCTTGTTGCAACAATGCATTGTAGCCAATAGTGAACGAGCGTCAACCAATCAGAGGTGATTGCGATCGTGACATTGTAACTGTCAATCTCCCGCAATCGCGCAGCTGATTCTGAGCACAACTAGAGCATTCGCATCCTCTTCTTACTAATATAGGACAGGCATAGTTAGACCACGCATAGAAACCTACTTGCTTTTACTGCTATTTGCGAGCGTATCGTTTAAATTGGTAGCGTGCACTAAAATTTAGAGTCTTTAAATGTAAAAGTCATGTTCCGCCCTTTTTTAGCAATATTAAAAAGGAAAGGATGCAGATACTCTTAATTTAGTTTAGCGAAACACAACAGAATCAGCGCCATTATTTTGCTTAATAAAGTTAATCTCTACCAATAATCTTAAATGCGAAAGTGTGTTTAGTTGATGATTTGTTGGTTTGTCCTACAATCACGCAGCAACGGAGCAATGGTTCGACGTGGTTTTTTGCATGTACCTAAAGATCTGGAGGACATAGGCTAGTTTTTTCACGGAAAATCAAAAAGAGTTCCCCCGGAATTTTAAAATTTAAATCCAAGTGGAGAAGTCGCGGGCATTAGGCAGTATGTAATAAAAACTGAAGTAGAAACGTTACATGCCAACGCGTCTAAAGTGATGACAAAAAAATACCGCATTTTGATATCATTCGTCGATAGCTAGGTATCTTTTCTACTCTTGTACGTTTTGCATCTTCCCTTTTTCTGACCAGCGCGAGCGAGCACAGATTTTATACACCTTTAAATAAATAACATTCTATGTTTACAATAATATCATTGATGATAATAATAAGTGATGTTCCGAATATCCGTATCCGTTACTTTTTTAGCGGATCTTTTACCTTATTAATTTTTAATACATAGATTAAATTCTATTTTTAGGTGATTAGGTAGCAATAAAATACTGTTAAATAGTTCCAAGTTGTACTACTACCTAAACTTCTTTGTAAACATTTTTCGGGTTCCGTACCTCAAAAGGAACAAAGGAGCTTTTATAGGATCACTGCGTTGTCTGTCTGTCTGTTGGTTTCTAAACCGTGAAAAATTTTGTCCGCTTGACCATATCTTGTGTGGATACCCAGCAGTAACTTCGGTTCGGGGAATAGCGGTTCCGGGTAAGAACGATCGCGTCGGTTTATGAAATTAGCCAAAGCAATGCCGCAGGTTTCTTTTTGCGCGGGTGGGTGCACACCATTATACATCTGACCGTAGCAAGCCGCCTGTGAAATTGCCGAGAACGACGAAAATTGCGAAGATACCCGCCCGTGTAACAACTAACAATAGACTGTATTTGCGTAAGTGGCCCGTCTGGTAAACAGTCTTAGTGCGGCCGCACACGAACCGGACATGTGAGAGCTAGTCCGGTCAGATTCTGATTTAGGCGTCATCTCCACGGGCGAGGTAATCTCAACGAGTCCGGACTTACTATCGTCGTCGATAGATCGGAGATAGGGTATAAAGGACTATATCGAACTAGGTGGTACGGCGAGACTTATCCGTGACTCTCGTCCGTGGAGATGGTGCCTTATTATTAAAGTAGCCTTATTATAAATGCGAAAGTGTGCTTGTTTGTTGGTTCATTGGTTTGTTGGTTTGTCCTTCTATCACGTTACAACGGTGCAACGGATTGATGTGATTTTTTGCATGGGTAGGTATAGATAAAGACCTGGAGAGTGACATAGGCTACTTTTCATCCCGAAAATCAAAGAGTTCCTACGGGATTTTTAAAAAACTTAATTCCACGCGGATGAAATCGCGGGCAACAGCTAGTTATTAAATAAATAAATAATTTCTTTATTAAGGCAACAGAGACCCATATTTTGTTAGTATAGAAATGCTTAGAAACTATGTTAGTAGGTATAATCATTTTATATTTACAACTAATTAAAGTTGGAAAGGCAAACTCTGTTGGATAGAAGTACGCGTTAGGTACTTTAAAGAAGTCAATGATATACAAGGAACCACAAACTTAATTCGCTATAATGCACCAAAACTGACAAATCTGTAGACTTCACAATCTAAATATACAAAAGGAAAAGGTGACTGACTGATTGATCTATCAACGCACAGCTCAAACTACTAGACGGATGATGCTGAAATTTGGCATGCAGATAGCTATTATGACGTAGACGTCCACTAAGAAAGGATTTTTGAAAATTCAACCCCTAAGGGGGTAAAACAGGGGTTTGAAATTTGTGTAGTCCACGCGGACGAAGTCGCGAGCATAAGCTAATACACAATAAAATTTCAAAACGCATGCACTTTTCGGTGGTACGCAGTGTCTTACGATCGTCCGTTTTTTAGATCGGTGTATTTGCGTTGTGCCTTATAGCTGCCCGACTTGATTGTAAGCTAAATTTCTTGCAGTGCGGCTCAAAGGAAGAATAACCCTTTGCTGGGCGAAGTGTTTCCCAGGGGGCGGAAATCTACAACGTTTACAACTCTGACCTACGAGTTAACTTCTCAGTTCTGATACCTCTTTCAAAGAAAATTGTACGACAAAGACGCTTGCTTATTATCATTACGTAAAAGGTATAAAGTACTTAAATGCGAATTTTAGGCCTCATCCACCAGAGCGGAGAAATAGACGCATGTGCTTACCATACTACTTACTACTAACAGATTTCAATGCAGTTTTCATCAACATACCTGTAGTGATTCAACAGGAAGATTTATACGCATAATTTGTTTTTTTTTTCTTAAATATGACAATTGACATTAATTGTTCAAAACGTCGGAAGAAATCAAGCCGACGACGACAGCTTTCGTCGAAAATTCTATATGTTTTTATAATAAACTTCGGTCCAGAAGACATATTGGGGGATGTCTCTCAAAAAGATCAAACTTTTCATAAAAACTTATTGAAGACTCCTATTACAATGTAAAGGATTATTTAAATGATAAGAAAGCTTGGGAATGAGTTGCTTAACAGATTTGTGATAGTTCTAATAGGTTTAAGTGTTTGCAAAGTGGTGATAATAAAAAAAATACCCGATTGTGTTTGTTGTGGGCTCTTCTCAGACTTGGGCGCGTTTGGAACCCTCGTAGTTTTAGTTTTAAGTACGTAATTAATTCTCACTACTATATCATCTTACAAATATACAAAGTTGACCATCAGTAAGCGTAACATGTTACCTATTCTGAATAAATAATTTGACTAAAACTTTGAATACTGTCTTATTCTTTTGAAATATAACAAAACTAGTTTATGCTCGCGACTTCGTCTGCGTGGACTACACAAATTTCAAACCCCTATTTCACTCCCTTAGGGGCTGAATTTCCAAAAATCCTTTCTTAGCGGATACTGCTATCTGAATGCCAAATTTCAGCCCGACCCATCCAGTAGTTTGAGCTGTGCGTTGATAGATCAGTCAGTCACCTTTTCCTTTTATATATTTAGATAATCACACTAACACCACATTGGTATCTACATTGCACCCGTACGAAGCCGGGGCGGGTCGCTAGTCTCTACATAGTATAAAATAAAGTCGCTTCCCGCTGTCTGTATGTATGAACGCGTAGATTTTTTAAACTACGCAACGGATTTTAATGCGGTTTTCACCACAGATAGAGTGATTCAAGAGGAAGGTTTAAAAGTATAGTTTAATTCTCAAAAAATTAGAGATCCCTATAGAAATTGAAATAATGTGAATTAGGTCGGAAAAAATTTCTCTAATTTCAGAGTTTCTGAGGCAATGACACCTCAATGAAACCACATTAGTATCTACATTGCACCCATGCGAAGCTGGGGCGGGTCGCTAGTAATTGATAAGATAAGCCCCTTTGAATGTGAGGACTGGAGAGCCCTCAGTGGATCATTAGCAATGATTCAAATTACTTTACAAATACGAGGCTTCGATAGACCCATACAAGTAACCAGATGTTCTGACGCTCTCTGATAGGCGGCTCAAGTCCCGGCTTACCGAACTAATCAACGTTAGGAAATGATAACTAAAAGGGAATTTTTCTATCAGAATGCTACTATACGAGTCGGAGAGTAGCTTTGACGATTCAATCGAATTAATTAATTAGATGTGCGCTTCAAGTATGGGGTTCAAAAGCGACAGAATTCAGAAGTATCCCTACAAATACTTGTGAGTACATTACACGACAAATGTGATATTTACCAGTACAGTACTCGACCGAAAGTATAATGTACATCGACCTTTAGAAAGAGATTTGTACAGCGTTGTCTCTGTCGTTGAGACTGACAAAACGTCATATTGGTATGAGTGACAGAGACAACGCTCTGCAAAGCCGAAATGTCATTCTAAAGGCCAATGTACTTACATTACTTTCATCCTAGTTTATAATAAAGTAAATAATTATTTATTAAATTCAAAAGTAGTAAAATAGGTACCCAATACGGTATTTGACTATGTGAAAAATAAATTATTTCTCAGTGATTATTATTAAATAGAGCGTCTTCCAAAATACGTAAATTCCACATCCTTTGTTAGTTTTATGTGTTAAAACCATTTTAAATTATCAATTAAACTAAAAAAAAGCACGTCAAATGATTGTGACGTCACATACCGGCATTCCGTAGCAATTCGCATACTAAGGACGCGTTTTGACGTTTGATAAAAAGTTACTGATTTGACTAGGTGTCAAATACCGGATTATAACTCCAAAGCTGAAATGTCCTGCACATTTGAAAACTGCACGATGCGAATGCGAAACAGAAACACAGGCGGACAGTCTGATAAATCAAAAGGTCCATAACTTTTTGTGGAGGGAAATGGTCGGTAATGGATGTAGCGGAGTTGGGTCTAAGCGAAAAGTTTTGCTTGACGCGATATTCAAATAGCTGTTATAGCCTAGTGGTTAGGACGTCTGCCTTCTAATCGGAGGTCGAGGGTTCGATCCCGGGCACGCACCTCTAACTTTTCGGAGTTGTGTGCGTTTGACTTTCCGGGATAAAAAGTAGCCTACGTCACTCTCCACTCCCCTTAGGGGTTGAATTTTCATAAATTCTTTTTTAGCGGATGCTTACGTCATAATAGTTATCTGCATGCCAAATTTCAGCCCGATCCGCCCAGTAGTTCGAGCTGTGCGTTGATAGATCAGTCAGTCAGTTAGTCACCTTGTTCTTTTATATATTTAGAAGATAAAGTGCTAAAGAAAAAGCGTGAGCAAATAAGTAGTACAGACACAGACATTGGTGGTTATTAGTGGACTAAACAGCGGCACGTACTGTCGCGCTCGTCCAAACAAGTGCAATAAAACTTGTAAAAGCCAAAGCGTTAATAGAGTCGAGCTCTTTCGATTCTTTGCCCAGAATTTGGTGTGAATACTACTAGCTTATGCTCGCGACTTCGTCCGCGTGGACTTCACAAATTTCGAACCCCTATTTCACCCCCTTAGGGGTTGAACTTTCAAAAATCCTTTCTTAGCGGATGCCTACATCATAATAGCTATCTGCATGCCAAGTTTCAGCCCGATCCGTTCATTAGTTTGAGCTGTGCGTTGACAGATCAGTCAGTCAGTCAGTCAGCCACCTTTTCCTTTTATATATTTAGACTAGCTTATGCTCGCGTGGACTACACAAATATCAAACCACTATTTCACCCCCTTAGGATAGAATATATTTTTATTCAAGTAAACTTTTACAAGTGCTTTTGAATCGTCAGGTAGTTTACCAACTTAGGGGTATTGTAAATTTTTATTAAGTATTATAACCTTATTTTTTGTAAATATAAATTTTTTAGTGATAACTTTTTTCTATATGTATATACTATATATAGTTTTCTTTTGTATTTAAATTGTGATATTAAACTACTTAGGGGTTGAATTTTCAAAATCCTTTCTTAACGTAGGCGTTATAAATAGCTATCTGCATGCCAAACAGCCCGATCCGTCTGTCAGCTGTGCGTTGATAGATCAGTCAGTCATTCAGTCAGGTAGTCGGTCAGTCACCTTTTCTTTTTATATATTTAGATGAAATGTTACGTATTGCCAGTGATTATTTTTCTTTGCTGTGAAAAGCTGTGATAGCCTAGTGGTTAGGACGTCCGCCTTCCAATCGGAGGTCGGGGGTTCGATCCCGGGCACGCACCTCTAACTTTTCGGAATTATGTGCGTTTTAAGTAGGTACTTAATTAAATATCACTTGCTTTAACGGTGAAAGAAAACATCGAAACCTGCATGCCTGAGAGTTCTCCAAAATGTTCTCAAAGGTGTGTAAAGTCTACCAAACCGCATATGGCCGGCGTGGTAGACTATGGCCAAAACCATTCTCACTCTGAGAGGAGACCCGTGCTGTATAGCGAGCCGGCGATGGGTTGATCATGATGATGATAATGATTTTTCTTTTCTTTCTTTACTATTAATTCTTATCAACTATCAAAAGTGGCCTATTTAAATCTCTCTACAACAAAAGTTACGTTCACATCTTTTGTACTGTATTTCAAAGATATTTCTCATAGCAATAGAAAATGTTGCTATTATGTAAAATATCTGTACCGTTCTCTCCGCGCGATCAGATAAAACATGATAAACATCGGAATATTCCCGCCGTTCCTTTAAAAGCATATGTAATTTAAATGAAAAAGAGGAATCTGAAAACTACAGGCACATATATATTAATTACCTACTAGCTGCCCCGGCGAACTTCGTTCCGCCTAACAGTCGATTCAAATTTTTAAATTTTTCTCTCCGTAAGAACCATCCTCGTACTTCAAGGAATATTATAAAAAAAGAATTAGCGAAATCGGTTCAGCTGTTCTCGAGATTTGCTATGAGCAACACATTTCGTGATTCATTTTTATATTATAGATTACTAGAGGATGCCCGCGACTTTGTGCGCGTGGATTTAGGTTTTCGAAAATCCCGTGGGAACTCTTTGATTTTCCGGGATAAAAAGTAACCTATGTCACTCTTTGTCTATACCCATGCAAAAAATCACGTCAATCCGTTGCACCGTTGCGACACGATTGAAGGACAAACCAACAAACAAACACACTTTCGCATTTATAATAAGGGTACTGATACCCCTAATCGGTTTCTACACGGCATCTTACCGGAATGATAAATCGCTCGGTGGCACGCCTTAAAGGGTGATAACTAGCCACGGCACAAGCCTCCCACCAGACCAGACCAGAAACAATTTAGAAATAGTAAATGCCCAAATTGCCTCTGCCGGGAATCGAATCAATTTTTAACAACAACCTAACAGTCCGCAAAGGTATGTGAAGTCTGACAATCTGCACTAGACCAGCGTGGCAGACTATGGCCTAAATCCTTCTCAATCTGAGAGATCTCTGCACACTGCACAATAGTGAGCTAGCGATGATTGAGTTGATCGTGATCGATCAGTCTCCATATTTCTCATGGTTTATAAGTGGGGAGTCGGCCGCACTCCCCGCTTCCAAAAATTATGTTGTCTGGTCAAACTTTGGTTTATCGGAAGTCCCTTCTGTATATGAGTATAATGAACCCAACCGCAGTGCAATGGAAGGGCATCACTTCGGAACCATTAATCGAGAAACGAACGACTCCACGTTCTATACTTTAACAATCGCCAGTATATTAACGCGACATACAATACCAGTGGCGCCATCTAGTTTGAATATGAAAAATCATATATGTACTTTGAACATTCAAATCATAAAGCTAAGCATAAGCCTAATGGCTGTAATTTGGAATGGATATAGTTTATACCCTGACATGATAATCATCACATTTTGTTCTGGAAAAGATTTCCTGCGGGATTAAAAAAAACCGAAAGTCAAGGTCGCGGGTATCACCTATGTACTCGACAGGTCAAGATTGCAATCGAGGTATGAGGCGGGGGGACCACACCAAAAGGCACGAATATGAAGCTCCCATCGAGGTTTTCATATTAGCGCCTCTTGGCTTGTTCGACGCTGATGGCCGCTGCACCCGCCATAGAG
This sequence comes from Maniola hyperantus, assembly GCF_902806685.2. Lineage (NCBI taxonomy): Eukaryota > Metazoa > Arthropoda > Insecta > Lepidoptera > Nymphalidae > Maniola > Maniola hyperantus. Next base: position 2,799,175 of record NC_048564.1, read on the forward strand.
GAGGTCGCCTGAATGTGGGATGCAGCTAAAGTATCTGCACACGTTGCATCCCAAACAAGCGACCTGCCCATCTGCCACGGAACGACCGTCATACCATCAGGTCTCTTGCCATCGCTACGGGCCAAACCAATAGGTTCTAGTACAGCTGGAAATGTATCAGCTTATAGTAAATGAATTTGTAGAACAGAAGTTTATCGTGAACAAATTAGATGATACAACAGTCGTAAGTGTCAATATCGAAGATGATTTTTATTTGTTTAACATAGAGATGAAATTTAACAATATTTTTCACCCATCCTTAATAAATGACAACTTTGTTCACCAGAAGAATGAAGATAGATGGCCAAGTCAGGCAAACCTGCCGAGATTCAAACATATTAAAATCTCATGGTAAACCACGACCACCGAACGTGTTCCCTGTATAGTTTATACTGTTATATCTGCTATGGGAGACGCCCCTGTTTTCCGTCCGTTTTATACACGGAAAAATGTCACTTATTGTGTAACAATAAAGAACATATTTGTATGTATGACACAGAGGTCGATACGCCAACGTGCTCACCGTACTAATAGATCATAAGGAGACGTGAACGAGGCCCTCACTGACCGTTGTTGTGAACAATTTCAATCCAATAAATGCTACTGAACAATGCGCGGCTCGATCACGAAAAAATCATCTACAAGGCAATCGTGCGCGCGAGTTTCACGAACGTAAACAGTAGTCGTGTTTGGCTCCGACCGCCCGCAGGGTTGCCTCGTTCTGTGACATATTTTTAGGGTTACGTGCCTCAAAAGGAAAAACGGAACCCTGCTCCATGGCTTTGCCTGAAGGGTGGCAGCTAACCCATGGCTGTAGCCTCTTACCAGTCCAGACCAGAGACATTGCCATAAACAAAATCAAGTCGAAATGGACACTTTCTAAAGACAAATCAAATAAAATACCTATATTACGCGACAGGTCGAGATGGCATCGGGGAGGGAACTCCCAGCACACGCGCGCAGCCCCTGCTCTAACCCGGTACGGGCGAGTGCGGGTGAAGTGCGGGTGTGCGGGACGTCCCCCGTCTCATATCCCGATTGCCATCTCAACCTGTCGCGGACTATACCTACCTACCTACATGTCACAAACGTGGCATACTATTTCTACATCCATGTCCGAGTAAAACTAAATCAGACCCAACGGAGTAGGTATACGTTATATCCAGCTCAGCCGCAAAATACTAACCACTAACACTAAACTATAAAGAAAAAAATATTTATTAACGATAAAACCTCATGATTCCTATTCACGTAGATTACATTAATCTTTTACCCACGTTGAGCTAATCCGGGCAAAGCTGTATAAAACTATTCATTAACTACAGCGACCGCAACCGTACACCCGGCGGCGTAGTTATCAGGGAAAGCGTATTGCTATATAAAGCTGGGTTCGCACGCACGCACATGCTCGACGAGCAGGGTTCATACTGAACAAAGCCATGACTTCTTGCAAAACGCACAACAGACGGAAACGTTTAAGTGCGGAAATCAGCCAGAGTGAAGAAGAAGTGAAGACTTCTCGCAAACTCTGAATACGCCCGGCGCCGGCGCGCGGCGTAGTTATCAGGGAAAGCGCTTCATGTTGTTATTATAATGATATTTTATAATGTACATGAATGCAAATTATCAATAAATGGGGCATAAAGAGGCTGTATATTTTCACCGAACGAAGCCGCGGGCGATCTCTAGTTAAGTATGCGTCTATATGCTCGTACAAGATGACAATAGGTGCGCTTATCATTATTTAAACGATAGACGTCCACAGTTTTACAAAGGTCTCTTGAATGGGCTTCACGCCACGATCTTGCGCTGCCTGAATCCAGCGACTCCCTGCAACTCGTCTGATGTCGTCTGTCCATCTAGTGGAGGGTCTTTCAACAGCTATTGTTGGAGCTTCTTTACGTGATTAAACCATAAATTGAAAGATCGACTGAAGCAGCAATGGACAAGGCACATTGTCCGAAAAACCGAAACCAATATGCTAAAATGGCGACTTCACACCGGAAAACGCAGCAATGGAAAGGCGCGCGTACAAAAACGTGCTTATAAAACGCAAAAAGGCGCTAATCTGAACCCGCTCTAAGTGCACTTTAAATCATCGAGCATGTACGCACGTGGAGATCTAGCGTAAAGCATGTATAAAAACCACGCCCAATTACATACCATTATACAATATAATCCTTTTTAGGTCGCAATTGGCGAGCCAATAATTTTCGCTGTACACCTACTATCACGGAGGCTGTCCCCGGATCAACAGGTAGTTCAATGATATTTTCTCACAAAAAAAAAAAAATCCGCTCTCCCTTTTTTTCAACTGTGTGAAGGATTTAATTGAATTGATATTGTATGGGTTTACTTTAATTTGCGGCGTTGCTTTTTATTGATTAAAGTCACAGATTGGAATCTAAGAATTGATTTACACCGTTAATACTACTTACTTTACTTTGATTTGCGGCGTTACTTTTTTATTAATTAAAGACACAGATTGGACTCTAAGAATGGATGTACACCGTTAATACTATCGCACTCCAGTATGGTATTGCAGATCCAATAAAAAATATGGACTAAGAGCCAGCACCTGCCAGACCTTCCTTATTTTATAAAAGCTGAAAGTTTATCTGCGTATTGTCCCCAACACGGGTAGGAACTTTTGTTCGGATGTTTGTTTGAATCAAGGTGGCTTTGGGAGATAACACGTAAAAAAACCACACTGACACCACATATTAGCATTACATTGTACACTCGCTAGACTATATCCATAAAAGGAAAAGCTGACTGACTGATTTATCAAGTATCAACGCACAGTTCAAACTACTGGTAGCATCGGGCTGCAATTTGGCATGCAGATAGCTATTATGTCGTAGACATCCTCTAAGAAAAGATTTTTAAAATTCAACACCTTAGGGGTTAAAATAGGGTTTTAAAATTTGAGTAGTCTACGCGGATGAAGCTGTAAAAAGCTGTACAAGCCTAGTGGCGTCCACCTTCTAATCGGAGGTCGGAGGTTCGATCTCGGGCACGCAACTCTAACTTTTCGGAGTTATGTGCGTTTTAATTAATAAAATTTCACTCGCTTTAACGGTGAAGGAAAACATCGTGAGGAAATCTGCATGTCTGAGAGTTCTCCATAATGATCTCAAAGGTGTGTGAAGTCTACCAATCTGCACATGGCCAGCATGGTAGATTGTAGCCAAAACCCTTCTCACTCTGAGAGGAGACCCGTGCTCTGTAGTGAGCCGGCGATGGGTTAATCATGATGATGATGATGATGACGCGGATGAAGTCGCAGGCATAAGCTAGTATTTATTAAAATGGAACACATTATTTAAAACAGCCCATAATGCAATGGTCGAGCAAAAATTGCAAACTGCGAAAGGGCATTCGTAATAACTCTCGCCAGGGTTTTACTACAAACATATTTATAAACACACCTCAACAAATTACATGGTCGCATTATATTTCGTACAAAACACAAGGGCTACAATATTTTATAAAATGTACAACAGTTTAAATGATAATTTATACTCCATTGTTATTCATTGATGTTATTATATGTATATTTTCCCATTGTTTCAAATCAGAGCATATTTCATGCATTTAATGTTTAAAGACAGGGCACAGCGCGCCCAGAATGCTATACGAGTACATAATTTATAATATTACTAGCTGATGCCCGCGACACCGTCCGCGTGGAATTAGGTTTTTTTTAAGAATCCCGGGATAAAAAGTAGTCTATGTCACTCTTAAGGTCTTTATCTATACCCATGCAAGAAATCAAGGCAATCCGTTGCACCGTTGCGACGTGATTGAAGGACAAACCAACAAACAAACACACTTCCGCATTTATAATAAGGGCACTGATTGTATACAAAATAGGTACATTATATACCATTGTATGTGTGTATTTGTCGGGCTAGCTTAAAAAGAAACTAGAAATCAAAACGTGAAGCTCGCCCGCCTTCAACAAACATACACGTGTAGAAACAAAATTTATTTTTTACTTTGTAGTGGTTTTGGAAGTTGGTTTTTTAGATTTTTTTTTATTTAGACCGTCCTAATTTTATAGCTATACCAAGCAGTAAGTAGGTACCTATTGGCTAGTACTATTATCAGTGGCGTGCACAGTGTTTGAAGCCAGGGTAAGCATTAGTTAGGTAGGAATCTGTTTACTGACAGGTCATAATGAAAAATATGCATTGAGCTATTACAACTAGGGTAAGCAGTGCATTTATGCCTCTATGACCTGCACGCCACTGACTATTATATATTCTGTGCTAGTAGGACTAATCTATGTACATAATAGTACCTACGTCAGTAGATGCCTGCATAAGTAAATTGATAACGTAAATAGACTATAATATTTATTTATAGTCCCCATTCATATATATTTGAAATTAAAATTGTATGCAGTGTATAATGGACTAAGAGCCAGCGCGTGCCAGACCTTCGATATTTTATAAAAGCTGACAGTTTCTCCCAACACAGGGAGGAACGATTCAGCGATTATGAAGTTTGGATCGTGGTTGCTTTAGGAGATAACAGGTAACAAAGGTGTAAAAAAACATACGTCAAAGTATTTATATTTTCTTCAGAATAGTATTAGACATCACGTCATGCATTGCCAGACACGTAGTGTCGTGGAAACTTTTTACCAGACACAATTAAACTATTAAAACTTTAAGGGCGTCTGGAAGAAAATATAAAAAATAGACTTTATACTTTGACGTAACATTTTTATTCCTTTATTACCTGTTATCTCCCAAACTCCTATGATCCAAACTTCATAGTCGCTAGTCGTTTCTCCATGTGTTGAGAACAATACGCAGAGCAACTTTCAGCTTTTATAAAATAACGAAAGTCTGGCACGCACTGGCTCTCTCTCTGTAACACATGCATTGGATGCAGTGACGTTCAAAAGCCTGTAACTCTATGGAGTGTTTAAAATTTTAAATGTAGGACCTCTTTTGTACAGGAAACGATCTGTTTCAATAAATATTTCAATATAGTTTAAAGTCAAAGGGCTCCAATATCATTGAATAATATTCTATACATTGCAGGGCCGATTTCACACAATGTAAAATAAGTCTTATCCGAGAATAAATTTGATATTGTGGCAGGTTTTCAGTATAAGCCCCGCAAATTGCTATTGCGCTGGTACCATGTCTCATTAACATTGAAATTGCAGCATTTTGACGTCAGCCGAAATAAAAATATACCATCAGCTCGAAACTACAGTCTAGTGCTGATGTCACTAAAATGGCGGCCACGCGTATTATCAATTTGCAGGACTTATTCTTTGATTAAACGTCCCTCGCCGTTTGGTTAAATCGGCACTCATAAGATATCAAATCGGGCATGTACCTAAGGCGAGGAATAACTATATATATATATTTTTAAAGTTTCCTTTCTTAAATCGAACTGATAAATAGAAAAACATAACAGATCTATAATTAAACATGTAAATACCCCTTATTCTATATTTATTTAAATAAACTTTTACAATGCTTTTGATTTTTAATATAATCAACCACTGCCTGATTCAAAGGGTATTCCCTAATGAGAGGAACCAACCAGAAACTCGGGGGGTTTTTTTCTACAAATATTAGAATAATTGCCAAAAAATATTTATTGTAAAATGTACTTATTTAAAATAACTGCAGTCCCGCGCATTACTCAACTGTGTCAAATCCACCTTTTTAAGTTCGAACCTTTAAATAAATCAAAAGATAAACCAATTTATAGAAAGATAAAACAAAAGGAAAATTTCTAAATTGTCTTCCCAAAAAAAAGCTTAGATTAAAAAAGATGTTTAACAAATTGCAGCCGACCACCCGCGATCACCTAATTTCGTAAGCGAAAGCGCTCAGGAAGGTATTTCAAGAATTTGTCAATTTGAAGACTGTTAAAATGTTTTCTTAATTACATTTAAGATGAACGTCCATAACAATGGGGCACGAACAGCGAAAACAAAGTTTTGAATGAAAAAAAAAAACTAAAAATTCGTTATAGTGCTAGTGTTGTACCTACTAGGAATAGGAATGCGGCACCGCCAAGGCACTGCGAATTGGGTATTTTCCTACTTTAGAATTTGATAAATATTATTACTTTATTATAAATTCGGATAAAAATAATGACGTACACTGAAAAAAATATTAAAATCCAACAAAGATTTACAAAGTTACAGGCATTTTAATTTTGGAGTGGGAGGGTCTTCTATCCCTTTCTCGCAAAATGAAAATACGTATGAAACCGCACGAAGCTACTATAGCATTAGTAGGTGTGACGTCAAACTGCTGTATCGCTATCTCTGTCTAATCAGAAATATTTACTAAACTACTAGACTAGAATAAAAATATTAGTTTATGATAAAGTAATAAAAAAATTGGAGTTGAATGCCCAATTGCCTACACCATTGTACCACCTATATACCTCGAATAAACATTATTCTATTCTATTCTAATTGGTTCATTGGTTAGAATGTGTCAATAACAATATGAAAACAAAATAGAGAACACGCAGCTATATGAAACAAATAGCATTGTGAAAAATCAAACAACATAGTAGGTACGTTGAAACAACGTTGAATAAAACAGAAAAGTTGTTCTTGTTTATTCTGTTATAGCTTTTGATACACAACCGGCTGAAATTGTTCGTATTGTTTTCCGGGCGTGTGAGTGTGTTCGGTGCGTGTAAACACACATATCACGTACACACAAACACGAGTGCCCGTTATTTATATTTAAGACTCGGAGGTCGCCGCGTGTCGTCGGCATAATGCAAAGACAAATATAGAAACGCCAGAGATTCGCTGCGATTTTTTTAATTTGGTAATGTGGTATGAAGAGAATAATGTACATTTAATTTATTTTATAAAAGCCCTCGTTCATAAAATGTTGCATACTAAGAATTTTATTTCTTGTTTAGTTCACAGTAAAATAAGTAACCTTTTGCAAAAAGTAAAACTTTTCGTAAACGTTCCGCAGAGTTTATTTATTGTATACGAATAAGTTTACTTCCTTCAAATTATTTTATTTATCAAATTATACTAATATTATAAAGAAAAAGATTTGTTTGTTTAATCGATAAACTCTGAAACTACTGAAAAGTATTTGTATACTTTATTCACTATTAGGGAGCTACCTAATCCAGACGTAACATAGGCTAGTATATTAAATCTATCTTCTATAATATAAAAATGAATCACTAAATGTGTTGCGCATCGCAAATCTCGAGAACAGCTGAACCGATTTCGCTAATTCTTTTTTTATAATATTCCTTGAAGTACGAGGATGGTTCCTAGAGATAGAAAAATTTAAAAAGTTTTAATCGACTGTTAGGCGGAACGAAGTTCGCCAGGGCAGCTACATAGTTATAAATATGATACAGTACGGCTTTGGCGGGTCGGGTTGATCAGCTAATTTTTTATAATAATATAATTAGGTATATTTTTGTTCGGTTTCCAAAAAGTAGGAGGTTCGTAATACGGCCCATTTTAAGGGGTTCCGTACCACAAAAGGAAAAAAAGGAATCCTTATAGGATCACTTCGTTGTCTGTCTGTCTGTCTATCTGACATGTCTGTCAAGAAATCTCTTCCATTGACCTAGAATCATGAAATTTGGCGTTAGGTAGGACGCATAAAGTAAAAATTTTAAAACCGTGAATTTGTAGTCAAAAATGTGTTCTGGCACACATAATTAGTATTTTCAACTTAGCGCGAGGCTGTGCGGGTGCGCGGGGCGTCTCCACTCCGAATGCCATCTCGACCTGTCGTGAATTATAGGTTAGGTAGGTGCTATAGATTGTAACGTTCATAGATTTCATACACACTTATGACATTATGAAACAAATGTGAAATACTAGACTTAGAGCGGTTACCGATCCGAGTCCTTACCACTAGGCTATCACAGCTTTTTATAATATACCTACCTACTTGAAAAGAGCAAGCACCAAGTTTCTTGTTAGCCCTTCTCTGTAGGAAGAGCATTTCGAATGAAATGACCGATTTACTTGACGAAAAGCACTTTATAGTGTTAAAAGTTTATTTGAATAAAAAATCTTGCAATTTCTGTTTCTATTTCCAAGTTTTGCGTTTCAAGTTTCAACCGTGAATTTACTGAAGCGTATAACAGAGGTCCGAAGATAGAACCTAATGGTAAAATGATTATTTCTGCACGTGTAGTTGAAAACGTGGGTGTTACTAACTACAGCTCGGTCCGGATCCTAAGTCAATTATGTTACTATTTCCGTATTTGATGAGAAACTCGATAGATTTTTAAATTTTATTATAGTTTTTGGGCTAACGCTTATATAACTCGTAATTTGAACTTTTTGTGTCAAATTTCATGTCAAAAGAACGATATTGGTCGGTTGGTGGCTTGCATGAATTGTACGAATTGTATAAGTCCCGCAAATTGCTATTGCGCTGGAGCCATGTCTCATTAACATCGAAATGACGTCATTTTGACGTCAGTCCAAAAAAAAAACATCAGCTCGAAATTTCAGTCTAGTGCTGTAGTCACTAAAAAGGCGGCCACGCGCATTAGCAATTTGCGGGACTTATACAGGTCAGTTAATCAGCCAGTCCACTGACCTCTATTAATGTGACCCATACGTATTTAAAAACCAAAACCAATAAGGGAGAAATGAGAAAAAAAGCAAGGAATCGACCCCCTTATAAATTAATACGTATCCAGTAACCGGAGAGCGCATATAAGTTGAACTTACAGCGAAACCGTTTGTATTGGATTACAAGCAACAATAAATAAGGTCTAAAATAATGTTTTATATGTAAATACGGGGTATTGTTACAATAATGAGGCTTGCTAAATCACTATATGAGTTTGATTTATATCTCAACGGTCCGCTTACCGCCTCCATGGGAGGGCTATAAAAATCCTACCGAAATGTAAAGTGTACGAAAGGAAGCTGCGAATATACACATATTCAAATTTAAAGGAATATAGCTCTTAATCCGTGGAAGGAAAGGATGCGGGTTGCTCGGCTTTGGATCAGCTGACGTGTTGCGGGATGTACTTAGGGCTGCCAAATTTTTAAGTAAAGCTTCTTTAGACGTGAGACTTTGAGAATAACAGCATCCTTTTTTCAGACGCAAGTAGCGTTCAAACGTCACTTCCGTTGAAGATGGCCGCCTAACAGCCACGCAAACAGAAGAACAGCGCTAGCGTCGCTATCTTTTATCGAGGTGATCCCAATTTACTGTCATAGATTCTTTTCACGACTCTGTCCCTTGACTTGACAGCTGTTTTGCGATTCATTTACAAAAATGGATTCCCATACATGCAACACTTTTTTAAGAAAAATTTGATCATTTATCCCTGATAAGTATTTAAAAAATCCGGTCAAGTGCGAGTCAGGCTCGCGCAACGAGAGTTCCGTACTACAGTCGTTTTTTTTGACATTTTCCACGATAATTCAAAAACTATGATGCATAAAAATAAATAAAAATCTGTTTTAGAATGCACAGGCCCCGCCCGTACCAGCGGCTCTTTCGACTCGTTTGATGTCGTCTGACCACCAGCTAGTGGGGATATTTCCAACGCTGCGTTTTCCAGTGCAAGGTCGCGCACCCTGAGACACCAAAGTCTATCAGTTCTTGAACTACCTACTTATATGTGCTTGCCCATTAATTATTAATATGTCCTCAGAATGAATACCCTGTAGAAGTTGCTCTTACTGTTATAGCGAAATAGCTAAATGCATTTAAGCTCTTATTAGAACGTGACAGAATGATTATGTTTTGTCCTTATCACCGTGGCCACTTTTTTGTTTGTCAAAATGTCTTTTGTACATGAGATCTTGACAAACAACGTGGAGTGAGGTTATGTTGACTCAAGTATTTTAAAGACATTATAACTGACTTGTTTTTTTTGTTTCGAAGTTATTGTGCAATGATGGGTTGCAGTATACTAATAACTAGGCTACAATAGCCGTAAACGTAAAATAGACTGAATAACATTTCAGAAGTAAGTACTCGTAACTCTGCTTTAGCGAGAGGGACTGAGGGGGCCACGCTAGTTGCAAATCTGTAGGTACGAGTATAAATCTGTGACTATGTCGGTTATTTTGGTTCACGTACGGATCGCCTCATTTTTCGTGGCAACCCTGGCTGTACCTCTTAATTGGTCACTTTACGGCGCAAAGAAACGCGTAATTCATGAAATTCCAACGCGTAACGCGTAATCCGAGTGTCGGGAAGCAGTAAAGCCATTTACAGCCTTTTACGTCGTTATGAGTAATCGTTTTTAAATCAGGTATTATTTAAGTATGAAAGGGTTAATTATTATTGTGCTCATTTTTAGCATGCCACTTGAATTTACTGAAAAAATTGTATTTAGTGCATAAATTTTAAAAAGGTCTCACCAAGTTTTTTGTCTTTGTCATTACGTATGGGATTACGTAACAATGACAACTAGAGTCAATCAATCAATCAATCAATCAGCCTGTTTGCGTCCACTGCTGGACATAGGCCTTCCCATGAGCACGCCACCACACACGATCCTCCGCCTTCCTCATCCACCCACTTCCCGCTATCTCCTTATGGTCGTCAGTCCAGCAGTCGTCCCACACTGCGCTAGTTAGAGTGCCCTATACTAACTTATCTCCGTAGATAGAGTATAGGCGATGCCCGCGACTTCATCCACGTGGATTTAAATTGTTTAACATCCCGTGGGTGAAGTTACATTTTGTTTTTCTGAGATAAAAAGTGATCTATGTGAGAAAAAATTGCCTATTCAAACTTTTTTAACCATCAAAAAATTACCTTCATTGGTTTTTGTTGCGAAGTAATTGAAAGATAAACCAACAAAAATAAACACACTTTCGCTGGGTAATGATTTTTAGACAAAGTTAAGCCCGCAGCTATTGATAAACAAAAGTGTTACCTAGGTATGTAGTTAGAAACGTTGACTGAAAATTTCTATGCACGCGAACTCCACTCAATTCCTGTATACAGTATTCAGGAATGCAGAGTATTTTGTTAGGTGTAGCGCTCCCGTCGTATTCAGAATGGAAATGATGATTAGGACAGGCAAAATACATATATAATATAACATACATCTGGGGATCATTAATAGGCATCTTGCGGTTCACGGCTACAATTAGCGTATTGTAATACTCCAGGCATCCACCTCAAGCGTGTCACTAATTATTACGAGGACCGAAGTGCGGGCTAACAAGGTGGGAACAATGCGCGCACACGCCGTCCATTGCCGGCCACGTAGCTATCGGCAAGAGATATACCGGTTCCGGGCCAGCGACCTAATCAGATTAACGAACTAATCTGGCAGCGCTTCACCGAGGAAATTCATTAATATCCTGCCTCAGTTCCAAACAGATGAAAAAGTAGCGCGTGGAGGACGCGGTGGGGTCACGTAGGCCGGCGCGCGGTGATTTTTTCTTTTATGAATAAATTCCTGAACGAAAAGCTACGGGGTTTTCTGATGGGCGACTTGGGCGTCGGTGTGGATAATATGTATTATGCCATTGTTCATGTTCGGTGGTGAAACAGGGGTTACAATTGGTATCTTCATGCAAAACCATTGTTGAGAAATTGTGAATTTAATAATGAGATGTGTTTTAAAATACGTTTTTTTTCACAATGCTGTGTTTTCTTATTTCAAAGTCAAATTATGGATAGAAAGAGAGAAATCTATGAGGTTTAGTTACAACGTTTACTAGTAACGCCGATAAACCATAAAATAGGTATTAAATAATGCAACACATGACGTCATTAGCGTATATTAATTATTTTCACCTATTGACAAACATCCAAAGAAATTTTAAGTACTAATTCTTAGTAATAACAATTATTACTAATTTTTAAACGTAAAACTTTTTCTTATGGGCCGCGGTCTACGTTTTCGATAATGTGATCTATGTCAGAGTGATTCTCCATTACACAAATAACCTACACAATTAAAGCTAAACTAGCAAATATTATAGGTATAATGCGTAAAAAATGACTTCTCACATGCCATTTTAACTATTTGTGTCAAACATGTCAAAACATTTCATCCTTATTTTAAAAGAGAAAGTGAACCGTACTTTTGACACCACAGGTTGACCCATAGAATTAAAATGGCGCTTGAAAAGTCATTTTCTACGAACTATAGTTATATTTTGTGACATAAATAACCCCACCCTACATGTAAGTAATTAGAGAATTGAATTGAACGGACATAGTTCTCGCGAACTAACAAATAAATACTCGTAGAAAGGATTGAAAAGCAAGGAAATATATATATTTGTTGTTGGTGTCACAGACAAAAAGTAAATTAAATTAAATTTTATTTAACTTAACAGCCTCAGGGCAGTATTAGGCCTCGTTTGTGATCCATTTTAATCAGCCAAATAAAACGGTGCCGGTCCCGTTCAGCATCCACTAAGCGAGATTGAATTTACATTGAAATAGAAGGACTAATTTATAATATCCGGTTCGGGACGTAGCAATGTAAATGTTTGCGGAGGTAAATATAGTGAAGAGGTGCCCAACAAACATTTTCATTAGCAGCCGAATTGGGGAATTAAATGGCATTCGGCGGTTTTAGACTATTCCGATTTCAGTTTAATGCTAACTGCATTTTAGTCCAATTTAAAACCAATATCAACCAAAGTAGCGGCGACAACCAGTGGACCGATCTTTTATCCGCAAGGTTCCAAGTTCGATCCCTGGCAAGCACGTCTGAGTTTTTTGGTTAAGACCCTGGTCTCCTATCCGGAAGCTTCAAAGTCCGATCCCTGGCAAACAGTCTTAAAGGAAAATATCGTAAGAAACCTGTATGATGGCCTAAGAATGTTCTCAAAGGTGTGTGAAGTTTGCCATTAGCAGCGTGGTAGAATATAGCCTAAACTATACCTATTCTGAGAATGGACCCACGTTCTCAGTAGTGGACCAGCGACGAGTTAAACAATTATGATTAACCAAATTATGAATAACCGGACCATTTTCCCGGACTGGGATTAGTTTTTTTTTATTCGTCACCAACAAGTTCCATACATAAAATACCATAAAACATTTAAATACAACAGTACGGTTGTCAATTACATGTGAAAAAGAATACTAATAAACTAACATACACTAACTTAGTTTTAATTTTGTTTAGGTTTTTTTCTTCTACCTACCTACTTATTGTTAGACATTTTTTAAGAACAAAATTAATTTATGTCTTTCAAGAACATGATATTATATTTTCTTTCTCAAAATTCCCCGATACCTAAGTACTGGCTGGGCGATAAAAATTATATTTTAGCTCGTATTGTGAACGGTTCCGGAATCGAGCATGCATCGGAATCGGTCGGGAAATCGAGAAACGACTATCGAGTTCGCGTAAATTGCTCCATCGGGCGGTTTTCCATTGGCCGGTACGGCGACGAACCCGGCACAGTTTCTCTACATAGTATAAAATATGTATGTATGTATGTATGAACGCGTAGATCTTTTAAACTACGCAACGGATTTTAATGCGGTTTTCACCAATAGATAGAGTAATTCAAGAGGAAGGTTTATAGCTATAGTTTATTTCTCAAAAAATTTGAGATCCCTAGAGAAATTGAAGTAATGTGAATTAGGTCAGAAAAAAATCCTCTCATTTGAGAGTTTCCGAGGCAATGACACCACATTAGTATCTACGTTGCACCCATGCGAAGCCGGGGCGGGTTGCTAGTATAGTATAAACTTTATACGAACGGCACGACAAAATCGGAAGCGCAATGTATCCGTCGCCGGCGAGTTTAAAAGGGTGTCATATAATTCCTACTTTGCCGTGCCGTCACTGTGTCAGTGCCGGTGCCTGACAGTGGAAATGCGACCCGTTCTACTCCGTATTAAAAGGTGCCCAAATCTCGAATTGCGATACCATTACGCAGGGCTTTGAAATAACTTCGCCTATTTTTTACCACGTTCAAAACTCTAGGTATATTTTCAGGGAACGGTTTAAAAGAACACCTAACGGCCAAATTCTGGGATTTCTATTTACTGCCGTGAAGGGGCTATATCTTGAATGCAGTAGTTCTTGGATTTGGGAAGTTGACGGAGTTAAACCCTCGTGCCTCGGAGAGTACTTGAAGTCGTCGGTCTTGGGTTTGATCTCTCTGTCTCTGATCGTGTCTGCTTGCCGTCACATTGGTGAGTGAAGGAAAAGAGTGCATCTGTGCACACATTGTACCTACCTAAACATTAAACTTTCCTGCGTAGATAGTTAGTTCCCGTTGAGATTGGCCGCCGTGGCCGAAATTCGGTCCGGAGGACAATATTCATAGATTTCATATTTATTGATATTAGCCGTTGTTAAGAATATGAACTAATGGATGGTCAGTGTTTTGATGCCAGCCGTAAAAGTAATTAAAAATAATCATCACCAAAATATTATTAAAATAAAATTCTCAAGACATGAAATAAGTGCTTCCCGAAAAATAGCCAAAAAGCTTATTTCAAATTACTCTTTCTAGACTTAAATTGCTAAGTTTTATTTTAGAATAAATATTTTTGCTGTCATTTGAAAAATTCGAATATTTTAAATTTACTGTCAATGACAAGATTTTGCAAATTATAAAACTTTTTCTCCATTTCGTAATAAGAAACATAAATGTCTATATTATGTGTGCAAACAAGGCCACTTGAGCGATGTGAATTCGTTTGTGAGCCTTTGCCTATACCTAGCTACTATTATAAGTCTATGCAAAATATGAAAAGAAAAGAAAGACAAAAAGAAAAAAAAACGTATTTTTTTGAAAGTCATGCCACACATCACGAGTTATACCTACGGATTTGGTTATCCCAGTGCCTCTAATAGTTGAGCATTAAAATAAATATCACATTTTATAGATTTTGTAGGGCACTTAAAAGTGTCCAGATGGCGGCATAATTTATAATTAAAACAGCAACAGAAAACTTGAAACAGCTCGGAAAACTTGAATATTATGACGGTGAAAATAGCTACAGCAAAACTTAGCGGTAGGTAGAAAGCACTCGGGGAAGGAAACACCGGGTTGTGGACAAACTTTTAATTCTTACTGCGAACATCGCCACTGTGCAGCGTTTACTATAAACGGGTTTATAGGGTTCCGTATCTTAATCTTTATAGTTTCGTGCAGTCTGATGTCGTCTGTCCACCTAGTGGGGAATCTTCAGACGCTGCGCTTTCCTATGCGAGGTTTTTAGGGTTCCGTACCTCAAAAGGAAAAACGGAACCCTTACAGGATCACTTTGTTGTCCGTCTGTCTGTCGGACTGTCAAGAAACCTACAGGGTACTTCTCGTTGACTTAGAATCATGAAATTTGGCAGGTAGGTGGGTCTTATAGCAGACATAAGAGGAAAAATCTGGCAACCGTTAAAAAAATTGTGGTCATGAAATAATAATTAGTATTTTCAATTTCCGAAGTAAGATAACTATATTAAATTGGGTATCATATGAAAGGGCTTTACCTGTGCATTCTAAAACAGATTTTCATTTATTTTTATGCATCATAGTTTTTGAATTATCGTGCAAATTGTCGAAAAAATACGACTGTAGTACGGAACCCTCGTTGCGCGAGCCTGACTCGCACTTGGCAAGCTGTTGAGTTATGTCAGTTACTTTGGTTCTCCTACGGATCTCCTTATTTCTGATTGATCACGTAGAGAAGCATAGCTCTCTCTATCGCCCGCTGAGTGACTCTGAGCTTTCTTATGAGGCCCATAATATGTTATCACTGGCAACACGGAAACAGTGAATAAAAAATTCAAAACATAAATAAATTAGTTTCTGATTTTTTTTTTGCTTTATTGCAAAATGGTTTTTTCATGGCACGACTAGGGTTTTTATAACCCGACCTTATGCGTTCTGAAACTAAAAATGTATATCGTGTATCAAATGGTATTAAATCTAGTGATCTTACTTCTACTATAAGCAGGTACAGTTCTTGCAATTCACGAAGGCGAGTGAACTTTACTTGTCGTTACGTCGTATACAAGGGCATTGTGTAAGTGTGCGTGCACGTCGGACCAATCAATCGTGAGCAAGCGCACGCAAACGCACACATTTACTGTACCTTTCTTATACCGATACAACTTAACACTAGCATGAGCCACTCGCCCTCGTGAAATGCAAGAACTACTTACCTATTGGTGAGAAATTGGTACGGAAGTCCGAAGTGAACTAAGAAAACAAAGATTCCAATACTTTATAAGATAAAAATCATTCTGAAGTGAACCAATATTCTATGAAATAAGACTCAAGTAATATTTATTAGAAAACAATAAGACGATAGATAGTCGATACCAAGAAATATAACTTATCCTCAACAATTTCATATTGAAACTTGGAGAGCGCTTATATAAAATTAGTTTGTGCCCGCGACTTCGTCCGCGTAGACTACACAAACTTCAAACCTCTATTTTACCCCATAAGGCATTGAATTTTCAAAAATCCTTTCTTAGCGGATGCGTCACTCATAATAGCTATCTGCAAGCCAAATTTCGGCCCAACCCGTTTAGTAGTTTGAGCTGTGCGTTGATAGATCAGTCAGTTAGTCAGCTTTTCCGTTTTTATATATATCTTTTTAAAAAATGAATATTAGCCATATTAAATGACTAATATTCCCCTTTCCTCTCCAATTAAGCGTCAGGCTTGTGCTAGGAGTAGGTACGACAATAGTGCAACGGGCGGGATTTGAACCGTCGACCTTTCGGTTTTCAGTCCACTCCTATACCGGTTGAGCTATTGAGGCTCTAAAATTATATATATATTTATATAATATATAATTATATATTTATGCCTGCGACTTAAACATTTTAATATTACATATTTTACTAAGTTTACACCGTATCTATCCGTAGGTAGTTTACCCTGCGCAAATTACGTCACCACGTAAGGGCGATGACTTGTAATAATATAATTATATAGAGTATATATGGTAATTTCATAATTGATTGCTAATTTCACACTACCCCCAATACGCTACGGCGATTAGCCGCCGATTTCCATATACACGGACAAGACTAATTATTAGAACTTAGCTTCTAGTTAACATTAGTTATGTTTGGTCTTCCCCAGAAGCTAAGGTGAATTTGAGTGTCATGGCTGGTACAAATCATTGATGGAGGAGGAATCTAGCCCTGTAGGAATATAGTTACAGCTACTGATAAGACTGTACTTTTGCCTTTATGTTTAGTCTTCCTCAGAAGTTAAAGTGAATTTGAAACTTATGAGTGCTAGTCATATATATAAAGTTTTCCTGGTAAATTATTTTGACGATTCAAAAGCACTTGTAAAAGATTACTTGAATAAAATTATATTATTCTACTAGATGATGCCCGCAAATTCGTCCGCGTGAATTTAGAATTTTAAAAATCCCGTGAGAACCCTTTGATTTTCCGGGATAAAAAGTAGCCTTATGTCCTTCTCCGGGATGTAAGCTACTTCTGTGCCATATTTTGTCCAAATCGGTAGAATATATGGGCCGTGAAAAAGTAGCATTAGCACAGTAGCATTAAAATATTAGTATGGATTTCATTAAATTTCTGGCCGAATTTTGCCACGACAGCCAGTCTTACCAGAGACTAGCCAACACAGTGCACTCGCTATTCCCCCACCCACACAGTTGAAAGGGACGGCAATCGGACACGACCGGAGTGAGATCAGCCGACAGATTTTAACTGCTGACTGACTGCCTAGCTGATCAATTAATGCACAGCTCAAACTGCTGGAGAGATCGGGCTGAAATTCGGCATACAAGTAGTTATTATGACGTAGACACACTAAGAAAGGATGTTTGAAAATTCAACCCCTAAGGGGGTAAAACAGGGGTTTGAAATTTGTGTAGTCTACGCGGACGCAGTCGCGGGCATAAGCTAGTCCTTAACAGGAATTAGGAAGGCTTGTTTTAAAAACAGTTTTCCGGAGAAGCCGACGCCGCGCGTGGCAAAAACTTTTGCCATAGCTCATTAGAATTCAAGAATTTCGATTTACATCAAGAAAGTGGTAGGTTAACAAATCGACTTTTCATATGTATGGTACAAAATAATCCTGATTATTTTTATGAACAATGTTAAGCTGTGCCCTTATGCCTCGTCGAACATGTATCTGAACTAGCTCGGCGTGCAAGTTTCATGTAAAGCAATACCAATTAATAATAGCGAAGCTCGACGTTGGATTCACATGGTACATACATGTTCCGTACGTACGTACAACCAAACATTAATCCTATGATTGTTTTTATGAACACTGTTAAGCTGTGCCCCTATGCCTCGACGAGAACATGCTCGATACATATCTGTACTAGCTTGACGAGCAAGTTTCATGTAGAGCAATGACAATGATTATATAGAAGTGCTCGGCGTTGAAACAAAATAGTATCAGAGTGATATGAATCTCAAGACAACTGGTTTAGAGTCAAAATTTCAGTAGGTACAATCGATTTAAGTTTCACAAGGTTGCCGCTGGCTGTAGATGTATGGACGAACTTCAGCTTTCATATATGCAGTTTAAAGTCTATTTTACTTTAACGCTGAAGTGTTTGAGGCTCGAATTTTATTAACGTTTGGGAGATGTAAAATCTTATACTAAGCACACATTAATAGTGACCGAAGCCTAACGTCGAGAATGTACAGTACGCGACAGAAAGTAATGTACATCGGCCTTTAGAATGACATTTCGACTTTGTAGAGCGTTGTCTCTGTCACATATACCTATATGACATGTTGTCGGTCTCAATGACAGGGACAACGCTCTACAAATCTGCTATCTCCTTCCTCCTTATATTCTTCTTTTAGAACTTTTATTTAAAGATTAATAATTTAAATCTATGTGTTATACTTATAATTTACGGTTGTAACTGTGGTGTCACAGCTGAAAATCAGCGTCCTGCATCTTATGTGTGTTAACGCATATGATGCAAGACATTATGCTGAGCTGTACACCCATTTGGGGTGGTGTCACAGATGAAAATGTTACATCTGTACTTTGTTTTTATCTGTGACACCAACAACAAATAAATGCATTTTCTTTCTTTCTTTCTTTCTAAATGTCGATGTACCCATATTACTTTCGGCCGCGTATGTAGTACGCACGTGTAGAGCTAGCATAAGGACACATAATCTGGGGTGTTTTTATGAACAATGTTCTAGTGAATTGTTGGGGAAGGAAACACCTACGAACATGGAGTAATCGCTAGTAATTCTCGTAGAACGAACCTTTCCCGACAGAGGGTTGGGGCCGCGGGCAGGCAGGGTTGCCGCTTGCATAGTCTTTTTTATTTATTTATTCCGCTACAAGTTAGCCCTTGACTGCAATGCACCTGGTGGTAAGTGATGATGCAGTTTAATATGGAAGCGGGCTAACCTGGAAGGAGTTTGTATTTGGTAAGAACCTTTGGTTTCTACACGGCGTCGTACCGGAACGCTAAATCGCTTGGCGGCACGGCTTTGCCGGTAGGGTGGTAACTAGCCGCGGTCGAAGCCTCCCACCAGACCACAACAGAAATTTAGATATTATAAAATTCCAAATCCTTGCCGGAAACTAATAAGTACGGCTTTCCATGCATCTCAATCGAGAAATACGTACTGTAGTAACTAGTAAGTACCCACTGCAATATAATCCATCATCATCCTCACCACGGCTTCGCACTGGTAGCTCATTACAATTTTCGTAGGAATCGCTGTTTATACAGCCTATGTCACTCAGAAAATAATGTAGCTCTCACTGGTGAAAGAATTAAAGAATTTTCAAAATCGGTTCAGTAGTTCCAGAGATTACTTCCTACAAACAAACTTACAAACTTTACCTCTTTATAATATTAGTGCAGATAGGCACATGCTTAACCACAATCACACCTGATGGAAAGTGATGATGATGGCGTATGTGCTTGTTTCGCTGTTGACGTCAATTTCCAAAGAGGTTACAATAACTCGATCACTGAGAAGGTACGTAATTTTATTATTTTACAACCTTATTCCGTTAGTCGCTCGCTCGGCGTGCGCTACTCTATAACAAAATTAGTGTTCAGTCAAGTGTGCCTTAATGACTCCCAAAATGTGGCGTGCTATACAATTTATGTGTAAAATTAAATAGTTAGAGCGGTATTACAGTCGTGCCGTGGAAAATCTTTTTGGTTAAAAACAAATCTTTATGGGCGAAAATAAAATGGTTTTGGTCCAACCGCATGTTATTAGAAAATATCTGACAGAAAACTTTGTCTCACTCAGTTTGCGCACATCGAAAACATATATAATACTTCCGATCCGGCGACATTGAGATAGTCACTGGCCATATTTGTCTGGTACAAAATATACGAGCAAATAATCTTCCAGCACGCGTCAGAATTTTGTCTGAGAAACAATTTTTGATGAAATGCGTCCGGCCTAATGCTTTACGCACATTAGCTCCGCACGTGCGGACCGGCTCATAACGCAAGAAGCTACGAAATTCCTCACTTGGTGGAATCTGATGTCCTATAATATATTAGTCACTAACGGCTGCCCACGTCTGTGCTCGCCGAAAATGTAAATCCTCATTTATTTTGTTATCCCGTGAAAATTTAAAAACTTGAAGCCGTATTCCTTGTCTACATTATAAAGGAATCCTCTGTGCAAAATTTCAGTTTTCTAGATTTAAGAGGCTAGCCATGGGATGGTAAGGCAAACTGATGAGTCCGTGAGCGAGTCAGAACTTTTTATATGTACCTACTGATTATAGTTGACTTTGCTCAGTCTTGTACAGTACTGGAATGATGACGTCATTTGAATTTTTCTGATTTAACTTAAAGCACAATCCACTTGGCAATGCAGCTCCTGGATTAGAAACATACGATAGCGTTCATATTGCTAAACACGCGTTGTAGCCAGTTGAATGGGTGTCGCTCGTTCGTTCAGCATTGAACTTTCAGCTTAGATTCGGGTGCTTGCTACGCATGCTTTAGTGTGCGATCTACTTTATTATAAAAATGAAATGTCGACATGCAATTAAGTGTACATTTGAACAATAATAGAGATGTTTACACAATTCCCCTAGCAATAATTATTTGGAAAAATTAACAAAAAGCATTAACCTTATCTTGCAGTTCAGATTAACTGAGTTATATTTTGAATATTAGATGTTATCTGTCTCGTTACAAGTGTAGCCTTTATAATTTCGCATGTAATTAACTTGTATTCGTATAATTCGGCGTGTTACACATAAATTGTAATAAAAATGTACCTACCCAGTCGGCTTATCGCTGGGAAACTTTATTTTATTAGTTTAAACAGCAGTTTGGTAAAGGGAAAAGTTGAAATAAGGTTCTTTATTTTATAACTGAATCAAACTTTAACATTAGGTCGGTAAATGGAGTAAGTTTTGCAATAAATATACGAAATTCGATATGCACTCTATATGCACTCCATCGACAGAAATACCTATTGGTGAGACAAAATCGAAGCATAGCTCTCTCCGTCGTCCGGTGAGTGACTGAGCTTTCTTATAAGGACTAGAGTCATTTAGTAATTATCGACCATGTGTCGGACATATATGTCATCCCTGGCAACACGCACTGTTCGAAGATTTTGGTCTTCAAACAATTTGAGACGAGAAGCTTCCCGAACGCTGTCCAGCCAATTCACTCTTAATTTAAAGCTACGCGCACCTTCTCGTATATGAAAAGTGGAGGCAAAAACGAAAGCCGAAGGGTAGGTATATTCCATATCCTAGCAGTTCAAACTAGAAGGCATCGTGTCCGTAGAATTGTGACTGTATAGAGATGCACACTTTGCCGATGTCTTAATCATTTGTAATAGAATAGAATATATTTTTATTCAAGTAAACTTTACAAGTGCTTCATGAATGATGAATCATCATCATCGCGTGCCTTCTTCAAAACGTTTGGAGGTCATCATACGAAAAACTTCTCTATTTCTTTTTGCTTTTGAATCGTCAACTAGTTTAATTTACCACTGGTTCGGAATGACGTTCCTACAGAGAAGAACCAGCAAGAAACTCGGTGGCTGCTCTTTTCAAGTGATCAATTTACAATATTATTGTTATGTAGTGAAGTCTTAGTTAATGTACATTTCGATTTAGAAAGGGGTCGGTGGCAACCCTCCGCGGGGGTGTAATGGCGGCTATCGCATACTTGATGTTATCATAATGATTATTAACATGTGAAACGCTGTACCAGGCACCGCCGCGCGCCCCAGATATGTTTGACATCAGTCAGTTATTTTAATACAAGCAATTAGAGGTTTCGCGCTCTATCGCAAAGTTTTCGATTAGCCTGTGGTTGTCTTTAAGTGGATTTTAAATTGCTAGCGAATCGATCGCGATTCACGACCTGTTTCACGAAAACCGTCTGTATTTTCGTGGAAATTGTTTTAAGTCGAGAGTGAATTTCGCTTGCATTTATGAAGGTTGTTATGATCTTGAAGGTAATTAGTTTACAAGAATACCTAAGCATACAGTATAGACTTCTACTACTGGACATAGGTCTCTTGTAGGGACTTCCACACGCGACGGTCTTGCGCCGCCTGAATCCAGCGGCTCCCTGCGACTCGTCTGATGTCGTCCGTCCACCTTGTGGGGGTCTTACAAAAAAGAATTAGCGAAATCGGTTCAGATGTTCTCGAGATTTGCGATCAGCAACACATTTAGCGATTCATTTTTAGGGTTCCGTACCTCGAAAGGAAAAACGGAACCCTTATAGGATCACTTTGTTGTCTGTCTGTCTGTCTGTCTGTCAAGAAACCTACAGGGTACTTCCCGTTGACCTAGAATCACGAAATTTGGAAGGTAGATACATCTTATAGCTGACATTTGGGGAAAAATCTAAAAACCGTGAATTTAGGGTTAGATCACACAAAAAAAATTAAATTGTGGTCATGAACTAGTATTGTGGTCATGATTAGTATTTTCAACTTTCGAAGTGAGGTCTTCACCTGTACATTCTATAACAGATTTTTATTTATTTTTATGCATCATAGTTTTTGAATTATCATGCAAAATGTCGAAAAAATACGACTGTAGTACGGAACGCTCATTGCGCGAGCCCGACTCGCACTTGGCCGGTTTTTTTTATATATAGAGATTATCATGTTCTAATTATATATGTATCACAGACGAAGTCGGCGCAAGAGCTAGTTTTGAATATTTTGTGGAATACAACACAACGCGTTAGTAAATTGTAACGTTTGTTGCGAGACGAGCTTAAATTGTAACGTTTGTCGCGAGACGAGCTTAAATTGTAACGTTTGTCGCGAGACGAGCTTAAATTGTAACGTTTGTCGCGAGACGAGCTTAAATTTTAGTAAAATTATTAAATGCTTATCAAGTTTCTCAACGCCGTCGCGTCGCGCCGTTGCAAGCGTCAGAGTTTTAATGGCAGATATAATATAATTTGCCTGAGCTACGTAACTTGATTTCGTTTGTTAAGTATAACTACGGATAGACGCGCCCGTCTTACCTCAAAAGAAGAAATGGAACCCTTATAGGATCACTTTGTTGTATGTCTGGCAATTAGGCAGGTAGGCAGGTCTTAGCACACGTAAGGGGAAAATCCGAAAATCGTGAAGTTGTGGTTACATCACGAAAAGTGTGTTCATGAACAAATACTTTATTAGTATTTTCAACTTTCAAAGTAAGATTAGTATACCAAGTGGGATATCATATGAAAGGGCTTTACCCGTACCTACATCGTCGACTAAACACGTGAGTAAAGCCGGGTGTAAGATATTATATATAATGGAAATCACTCACGATAGTTTAAATGCTAAAATGCATTTGACGATTCAAAAGCAGATATTTGTAAAAGTTTAATTGAATAAAAATATTTCTATTCTATTCTATGCTGACGCTCCGTCCCTCCTGAATATATTCACACATTTTTCACTTCACTGAAAACTACTCGCATATAAGTATACCGGCAAATCATATCCTTTGGGAGTACGAACTCTCAGCGTCAAACGCTAGGCAACATAGACACTGTTATGTTATGTCGTTTAGTATTTTGCAAGCATGAATGTGTAAATATCTTTTCTTTTTTCTACTTTTATAAAAAACTATATGATACTTCGTCCGCGTGGATTTAGGTTTTTAAAAATCCTGTGGGAACTCTTCAATTTTCCGAGATAAAAAGCCTATGTCCTTCCCCGGGATGCAAGCTATCTCTGTACCAAATTTCGTCAAAATCGGTTGAACGGTTGAGCCGTGAAAAGCTAGCAGACAGACAGACAGACACACTTTCGCATTTATAATATTAGTACGGATTAGTAA
Source organism: Maniola hyperantus (assembly GCF_902806685.2). NCBI lineage: Eukaryota > Metazoa > Arthropoda > Insecta > Lepidoptera > Nymphalidae > Maniola > Maniola hyperantus. The sequence continues at coordinate 2,823,449 of NC_048564.1, forward strand.
GGACAATGTATTTTTCTCACTTTTGCGTTCGTAGTTGGTATAACATACGTGGTCTCTGGTTCCGCAATCTGCATTAAGAGGCTAAACAAGACACTTTACATGACACTACAGAGACGATTGTCCTATCCATGTTGTCTCAACGACAAGCCACTCGATATTCCTGAATGGAATCTAGACACAGACTCCGCAAATACTCAATCCTCAAATAGGCTTACCCGTCTTACGAATTTACTCAGATCAGTATTCAAAGTCGACCACACGAACACATGGGTGTCCGAATTCAGTTAACCGTCTCTTCGTCCCGGCCCGTCTCCGAGGATTCGTCCTAATGGAGATTCCTATACATCAGATAAGGCGAATGATGAGGTATTACTATGTACATTATGTTAGCTTATTGAAGGTAGTTTAATGAATTAGACAATATTTGACTCATCCGATGTCACGCAATCTGTGGTGGCCTGGTGGGTTAGCCATCTTGAATCGATTTGTATAAATACGGGTGCTTGACGGTTTTTACTCCACCGCCGCCTCGGAAATGCATCTCCCGCGTCCTTGCGGGCGCGCAAGTTTACTACTAGGTAGTTTTACTCAAGTCTCGTTCCGACTCGAGACTCGACGACTATTACATTTTGTGTTTAGGTCGCTATTTTGATTATGTGGTTGCAATAGCAATTGTGCCCTAATCAAGTCAATACTCAATATTACACTTAGGTTATTATAAAGATTAAAACTCTCGATAAGCCTACGCGTTGTGATCTATATCCAAGTGCAAGCTTTATATGAGGGGACATTTTAATAACTTATATAATTAGTGAAATTAAACCTACTTTTCTGACTTATGCTTAAAATTATATAGGTACCTATGTACCCCTTTCATAATGCTCCCTGCAGCCTACAGAAAGGCATAGTACTAGATTAAGATTTTTTGACGAACTCCCTGGTGAAGTCGTAAGCGCTGTGGTCTTATTAGTGGGAGGTCCCGGGTTCGATTCTTGGCAGAGATTTGTAATTTTATAGTTTCTAAATGTCTGGTCTGGTTTGGTCTGGTCTGGTCTAGCGGGAGGCTTCGGCCGCGGCTAGAATTCTCAGGCATGCAGGTTTCCTCACGACCTTTTCCTTCACCGTTAAAGCAAGTGATATTTAATTACTTAAAACGCACATAACTCCGACAAGTTAGAGGTGTGTGCCTGGGATCGAACCCCCGACCTCTAATTACGAGGTGGACGTTCTAACCATCAGGCTATCACAGCTTCTTATTTGCAGGTTACTAATGGAGATGACATGGATCCGAGACATGGTCGCTAACTATCTGGGCCTCATAAGAAAGCTCATAAGCACTCAGCGGGCGATGGAGAAACCTATGCTTGGAGTTTCTCCACGCGATGAAATCAGAAATGAGGAGATCCGTAGTAGAACTAGTTACTAGAGTAACCGACATTGCTCAACGGGTTGCGAAGCTGAAGTGGGCAGGGCACATAGTTCGTAAAACCGATAGACGTTTCGATCCCAAGGTGCTAGAATGGCGACCTCGCACCGCAAGACGCAGTATTGGAAGACCCCCCACTAGGTGGACGGACGACATCAGACGAGTCGCAGGGAGCCGCTGGATTCAGGCGGCGCAAGACCGTGGCGTGTGGAAGTCGTTACAAGAGACCTATGTCCAGCAGTGGACGTCTATCGGTTGATGATGATGATGATGAATGGAGATAAAGTTCAAAACTTATGCTGAATTTCGTTCTAAAAATTTAGTTATGGGCAATGTAACTTAAGCTTAATTGCATTCAAAGATACTGAGCTTTTGGCTAATGGCAAATGGTTCTTAGTAGATAGTTTTATAGAATGCAAAGCCCTTGTTCTGTTCTGGTCACAAGTTTCCCCTCTACAAGAAAACTAACTTCGCGTGGAACGACGTCAAGCTTATTAAAGTTTTAAGCACGAGGCTGTGCGGCAGTACAAAACACTGGAAGTTGTCTTGAAGCGGCGAACTTTCTGGCCGAAACGTTGACATCATCGGTTATCTTCTCTATAGTATAAAAATGAATCACTAAATGTGTTGCTGATCGCAAATCTCGAGAACAGCTGAACCGATTTCGCTAATTCTTTTTTTATAATATACCTTGAAGTACGAGGATGGTTCGTACGGAGAGAAAAATTAAAAAAATTGAATCGTCTGTTAGGCGGAACGAAGTTCGCCAGGGCAGCTCGTCTATAATAAAAGGAAAATGTGACGGACTAACTGATTGATCTATAAACGCACATCTCAAACTACTGTATGGATCAGGCTGATGTGGACATCCGCTAAGAATGGATTTTTGAAAATTTGACCCCTAACGGTGTAAAATTAGGGTTCGATATTTGTGTAGTCCACGCAGACGAAGTCGCGGGAATAACCTAGTTATATATATAACACGTAATATTTAACTAATCACGCGTCATTTTAACTTTTTGTGTCAAATTTCATGTCAAAAGTACGATTTTAGTCCACATTTTAAAGGTAAACCGTACTTCTGACATGACAGTTGACCAATACAATGGCGCGGGAGGAGTCATTTTGTACGGACTATATAAGCCTACTATATTTCTTTTGGGGTGCGGAACCCTAAAAACTGCAAAAACTGTATGGAAAATGAACAGGAAATAAAACCACACACGACCTGACACTATTGCGAAGTTTCGTGAGATGCAAAAGGAAAATCCGGTGCATCAGTGCAGCCATTAGCGTTACGCTAGTTCCACGTTATGTAGAGGTTCATATTGGGGAAATCCTGCGTGTATTTTTAGGTGTTGCTAAAAGTGTGGCATTATGAGACTCTTTCGGAATTTCGCGCAAATTGTGACGTTATTTACCATGTGGAATTCGTGTAAATCTATATATTTCTGGCAAATGTATTTTATCGGCATCGAAGTTTTCCCTTTCGGAATTAGGCGCAAACTGTGACGTTATTTACCATGTGGAATTCGTGTAAATCTATATATTTCATGATTATAGGTAAACGGGATGTACTCTATAGGTTTCTTGACAGACATACGACGATGTGATCCTATAAGGGTTCCTTTTATCAATTTGAGGTACGGCACCCTAAAAACCGCAAAAACTGTAGGGAAAATGAACAGGAAATAAAACCACACACGACCTGACACTATTGCGAAGTTTCGTGAGATGCAAAAAGAAAATCCGGTGCATCAGTGTAGCCATTAGCGTTACGCTAGTTCTACGTTATGTAGAGGTTCATATTGGGGAAATCCTACGTGTATTTTTAGGTGAAAGTGTGGCATTATGAGACTCTTTCGGAATTTCGTGCAAATTGTGACGTTATTTACCATGTGGAATTCGTGTAAATCTATATATTTCTGGCAAATGTATTTTATCGGCATCGAAGTTTTCCCTTTCGGAATTAGGCGCAAACTGTGACGTTGTTTACAGTGTGGAATTCATGTAAATCTATTTATATTTCTGGCGAGTATATTGTCTCAGCATCGACATTTTCTCTTTCGGAAATTGGCGCAAATTGTGATGTTATTTACAGTGTGGAATTCATAGAAATATATATATTTCTGGCAAATAAATTTAATCGTAATAGATATTTTACAAACGATGTGTAGGTACCTACATTGTTTCAATGGTGGTGTCTGCCTAGGCCATAGCAGAGTAGAGGTCTCACAGCGATTGAAAAAGAAATTGCAATGCATGCTGGGCATTGTGTATTATACATACCTATCTACTTGTAGAAAAAACAAGTCATTGAGCGTCAAAGCACTTTAAAGTTTTCTCTATAACGTAGTTTTTCAAAAAACTCCAGGAGCAGATCAACTACCTACTCATCAATTCTAAAAGTCCTACAGAATAGAAATAGAATAGAATAGAATATGTTTCTATTCAAGTAGACTTTTTACAAGCGCTTTCGACTAGTCGGGTAGTTTTAATTTACCACTGGTTCGGAATGCCGTTCCTACCGAGAAGAACCAGCAAGAAACTCGGCGGTTGCTCTTCTTAATTTTAATTTTACAATTTACAATGTTATTATACCATACTATACTAAAAAAAAGTTTTAGATGAGAAATCATCTTTGGATAACTTTTAGAAAATTCTATTCTGTCCTAGAAAACAGTTCATATAATCTGATATTGGGACATAATATCACAAATTCAAACGTCAACATGGTAGTTACGTTCCAATTCATTGTAAAGTCAATCTTATCGAGCAGGAACCCGCGTGCAGGCGCGTATCCCAGAAGAACAATGTCGCCCGATAGGGACTGACACGGGCATGACGTTAACTGACGTCAGAGGTGTTAATATTCATATAGAAAATATTAGGCGGGTGGTGTTGTTCCCGGGGGGAAGGAGGAGGGTGGCCGGCGATTGGCCCCTTGCGCCGGTGGCCACTCTAACACGCTCTGCTCGCCTTTAATGAACTTTACGTCGCCGGCCGGAATAGGAGAACACTTCTTTGCCGGCTTTGTCGCTATCGTTTGTGTTACTCTACGAACAAAGCCCATAAGTGAAATCACTTGGAAAGGGTGAACGCGAGCTAGCACTTTTGCTCTTTTTTATTGTTTTCGCTTTTTGTGGTGAGAACGTGCGCGAGTTGGATGGATTGGAATTGCGCGGAGTGCTCATCCTGCGTAGCGTCTGAGAAGTTTTCCAATAGTTCCTTGGACACTTACAGGTGTATTGTATATATAGTACGCGACAGGTCAAAATGGCAATGGGAGGGAACGCCTTGCACACCCGCACAGCCCCGGCGCTGACCCGGTGCGGGCGAGCGCGGGTGACGTGATCTCGAACCTTTCGCGGACTATACATCGATGGATATTGTGTGGCTAAGGCAGAGGCCACACGATGCGTTTCCGGTGCGTTGCGAAGCCGCCGCACCGCATGAATTTGAGTGTACAGTGCAACACGGTCACTGCGTTGCTGCTCCGACGAAAAGAATGGGGGGGATTCAACGTACCATTCCTCCCCGCCTCCCTGGTCAAATCCGTTGACGCACGACGTCGTAACGCATCGTGTGGCATGGCATACACCGATTTGTATGTAGTTTGACGCACCGCCAACGCAACACATCGTGTGGCTTCACTCGAAACGGCGCACATTTTGCGTTTAACTAAGTTGTCTCAAGCCGGTAACTGAATCACCGAACCGAACTTTGGGGTTACCAAATAAAGACTATTGACTAATACCAGAGGGAACTTGAGTGAGGAAACTTTGATCGTTGAATCGACATCTGTCTAATACTAGGCTAGGGGCACAGATTACGTTACTTAGTTAACTCTGCTAGGGGTGAAGTGAAATCAAAGATACCTAGTCGTTTAAGAACTTACTTAACGTCAAACCTCTCGGCGCAGTGGTAAGCGCTGTGGTGTTATTAGTGGGAGGCCCCGGGTTCGATTCCTAGCACGGATTTGGAAGTTTATAATTTCTACATTTCTGGTCTGGTCTGGTGGGAGGCTTACCCTACTAGCAAAGTCCACGTCGCGAAGCGATTTAGCGTTCCAATACGATGCCGTGTAGAAACCAAAGGGGCATGAATTTAAAAAAAAACTACCATACCCCTTCCAGGTTAGCCCGCTTTCATCTTAAACTGCATTAACATTTACCACCAGGTGGGATTGCAGTCAAGGGCTAACATATATTGAATGAAAAAAAAATGTATTATAGATAACATTAGTCCCTGCCGGCAAAAGTTATTTTGCTAATAATACCGTTCAGCAACGCACGGTATGTATGGTATGTTACCGCAATACCAATATCGACGTATCAAATGTTCAAATACTGTTTTCATTTCGAGTCACGTGCATTTTAATAAAAATATACCGACATGTCGGCAACCTTGTTAGGAGTTTTTGAAATACTCCAAAACAAAAAGTTGTAAGCTAAAATTTATTATAGCGCAGATCGCATAATTTCATTCACTTTCATAAAGTTTAGAGTTGTTTTAATTAATTTCCACTTTGTGTGCAGGTTTTAATGTTTAAAAAAAATATTGTACGCTGAAATATTTTTTAGTTGAAATAGAAATTTAATATATTTCCATTAGTTATTAACTTGTTATAATAATTAAGACTGATTTTAGATTTAGGTAAATATATTTTATTAAGTATTTTATGAAATAACTAGCTTATGCCGGCGACTTCGGCCTCGTATACGGAGACGCGGGGCGTCGTGCGTTCCGATGGGCGGCGCGGCCCGCACTGAATTTAAACATATGGCGTTGTATGAGTTTACGGAGAAGCAATTTTATACGCGTTTGTTTGAGATGGAGCGTTTTTTTGCGGCCGAGCCCGCGGATGGCATCGACGTGTCCCACGCGGCGTTCATCGTGGCGGCGCACGCGGCGGCAATTCTCGATAAAGCGATCCCCGCAGCTTAACCTTCTGCCAGTCTTTATTTGGAAATCGCACAACGCAGACGCGCCCGCCACGTGCAACGCCGCAAGCACAGCAGCGGGCATCGCCACTCTTCCCGCCTCGCATCTCTATGAACAACATCGTATATTGTCATATGTTTGTGTTTATGCGTGCGATGATAAGTGCCGCTTCACGCGCCGCCTCACCGTAAACAAAATAAACGTACGACGCGCCGCGAGACGCCACGCCACACGCGACGCGCAACGCCCCGCGTCTCCGTAAATGAGGCCTTCGTGCGCGTGGACTACACAATTTTCAAACCCCTAGTTTAGTGGAGTACCTACGACATAATAGCTATCTGCACGCCAAATTTAAGCCCGATCCATCCAGTAGTTTATTTAACCTGTGCGTCGATAGATCAGTCAGTCAGTCAGTCTCCTTTGCCTTTTATATATTCAGAACAAGAAGATATTATATCGAAGTATAGATGTAGTAGTTTACTAGTTTAAGACTACTTGTACACAAACAGTCGTTGGAATATAGGCTTTAGGTTTAAACTAATCTGGGCTGCTCTATTTAATATCACGTTCAGCTACCTATTATACTAAACCTAGGCTTTGCAGCTATCGCTCTAAAATAATATTTGGATACAAGATAATGCCACTGTCTGTCCATTAAAATTAGTATGATTTTGTTGGGACAATTTTATAGAATTCAGACAGAATATTAATCTTATACCTCCGATACAGATATATATTATTAGATCATAATATCTGGCCCACTGCAATATTTTTGGCAAAACCGGCCATTTATTCAGTATGGAGATCTATATATATATAAAAGGAAAAGCTGACTGACTGATCTATCAACGCACAGTTCAAACCACTGGACGGATCGGGCTGAAAGGTATGCACATAGCTATTATGACGTATGAGTAGACATCCCCTAAGAAAGGATTTTTAAATATGAGTTTGAACTTTGTCTAGTCCACGCGGACGAACTCGCGAGCATAAGCCAGTTAATTTTATAAATAATATTATTATCTATAGAAATTCCAGGCTAATAAATATGATCTATAGAAATGGATCATATAATGGCCCACTGCAATACTTTTGGCAAAAACCGGCCATAAGAAATAAAATATATTAAGTATAATTATTGATTAACATTGCTCAAAATACCTAATGAATTATATATTTTTTTTTCGAAGTTAATATAATGCTAATATTGAAATTGCACTCCGGCTTAGTTAATCCCCATCCTTAATTAAACAACCTACATCTAAATTCTAAATGCCCCACATATTGCGTTGAGCCTAAAACGGTAATGGGAATGACGGGCGCCAGAGCATATTTTTTGGCCTAGATAGCCTTTTAATTAGACTCGAGATGGTCACGGTTAAGGTAGTTTATAAATGATAATATTTCTCGTAGTAATTAATATTATAAGCGCAACATGTCACCTAAAAATTTATTAAGTCTGTAGGCATCATCAATTCATCCATCCCTCAGGCCCATACATGCATACATGCATGTAGGTATGTGTCCACAGCTGGGCATCACACTAATCACACTAATATTATAAAGGCAAAAGTATGTGTGTGTGTGTGTGTATGTTTGTTACTCTTTCACCCAAAAACAACTGAACGTATTTGGCAAAAATTTGAAACGGAGATAGACTATACCCATGATTAACACATAGGCTACTTTTACCCCAGGAAATCAGATAGTTACCACGGGATTTTGAAGAACCTAATTCACGCGGACAAATAAAGAAAGATTAATCTCTATACCAAGAAGATGAGGTATTTGTATGATTTATATTGTACTAGCTGAAGCCCGCGACTTCGTCCGCGTGGAATTAGGTTTTTAAAAATCCCGTGGGAACTCTTTGATTTTCCGGGATAAAATGTAGCCTATGTCACCCTCCAGGTCTTTATCTATACCCATGCAAAAATCACATCAATCCGTTGCACCGTTGCGACGTGATTGAAGGACAAACCAACAAACAAACACACTGATTGACGACGAACAAACTTATGCACTAACCAATATATTATGCGTGTTTCTATACAAGCGAGGGAGCCATGTGACATTCTCGAAAATCAGTTATGGTGCGGCCGCAAAATGATGAATCAACAATTTTGACTTCACTGCCTTGCAGACCGTGGTGTGAGCAAGGGGGGCGGTGGAAGGTGGTAGGAAATGTTAGATCGATTCCTATTCTGTGTTAATTAGAATCCGCGCTACTAAATACGACTTGTGTGTTGCCGTGCAATTTCATACTTACTCGTACGTATGATTCGAGCTATCGCACTTAGGTATAAGTTAGAACTTTAAACAAAGACTCGCGAGTCGCTGTGGCTTGTATAGTACGGTATAATAACATTGTAAATTGAAAAATTAAAAAGAGCAACCGCCGAGTTTCTTGCTGGTTCTTCTCGGTGGGAACGGCGTTCCGAACCAGTGGTAAATTAAAACTACCTGACTATTCATAAACACTTGTAAAAAGTTTACATGAATAAAAAAACATTCTATTCTATTCTATTCGCGATCGCGCCGTGTCATACGGTACTCAAGCAAATAATTACAATGCATATACCTACTAGAATAAGAAGTTCTTTATATTACTAACCGGGTGATGCCTAAAGAAGCTGTGATAGCTTAGATAGACTAGATAGTGGTTAGGACGTCCGCCTTCTAATCGGAGGTCGGGGGTTCGATCCCGGGCGCAATACGCACGTAACTCCGAAAATTCAGAGGTGCGAACCTCTAAATTTTTGGAGTTATTTGCGTTTTAAGTAATTAAATATCAATTGCTTTAACGGTGAAGGAAACATCGTGAGGAAATCTGCATGCCTGAGAGTTCTCCAGAATGTTCTCAAAGGCGTGTGAAGTCTACCAATCCGCATATGACCAGCGTAGTAGACTATGTTGATGGTGAAGATGATGATGCTGAAACAAACTTGAGCAATCAATAGATATTGCTCATCCTAGCAATTAAAATTATATAAAACTTATCAATATGGAAATAAATAAGGTTGACGTGAATACATGATAGTTATTAACGGTCTTGGTATAATCATCAAAGAGATCGGTCGCTTGAACTGGAAAACTTAACAGGGTACACACTCATGGGAGCATTTTCCGAGATGTAGCCAAGGAGGTGCCATTTACTAGAGGCAGTGATCTTCCGTAAGCAAACATTAATGTAAAAGGAACCTCTTTGCAAAAACTGCAATTACGGTTTTGCCTATGTTTTATGACACCTGATGTATGGAGTTCAAGAACGGTGACTTGACACTGGCCTACTAAATGGACAGACGACATCAGAATCACACGGAGCCGTGGGATATCTTACATATAAAAAAGGAAAAGGTGACTGACTGATCTATCAACGCACAGCTCCAACTACTGGACGGATCGGGCTGAAATTTGGCATACAGATAGCTATTATGACGTAGGCATCCGCTAAGAAAGGATTTTTGAAAATTCAACCCCATTCCATGCGGGGTTAGCGCGTTGGCTGAGCGGGTGTACGGGGCGTCCCCACCCCGATTAGGGAATACCTACTGACGAATACTGTCCAACTGTGGGCATTTCTATTGGTGTATGAGGTCTGCACCTCTATGATTTTTAACTCAATGGATGTAGACAAGTAATCCCATTAAATAGGTGCCCTACTTCGAACACCTACGCGTTAAATCAATATAATTTTTCTTTACATTCTGAACAGAAGGAGAGATTTTAGTTTAGAAGTTTTTTTTAAGGGAAACAAGATTCTAGAACTTACGACAAGTCGATTATTTCTAAAAATAAAAATTGACACAGAGTTAACCTTTATAGTATGGCGCTGAAACGTGGACACTGACAGTTGGCCTTGTCCACAAGTTCAAAGTCGCGCAGCGTGCTATGGAGCGGGCTATGTTGGCCATTTCTCAGAGGGACAAGTACAGGTACAGTAAAGGTACAGTACGCAGCAGAAAATATTGTATATCAACCTATAGAGTGAGATTTTGGCTTTGTAGAGCGTTGTCTCTCTCACTCATACCTATGTGACGTTTAGTCGGGACAAAGCTCTACAAAAAAAAAATTGTGGTCATTAACTAATAATTAGTATTTTCAATTTTCTAAGTAAGATAACGATCCGTACGAACGAAGAAGATTTCCTAAGATCCGTAACGAGGAAATCCGTAGCAGAACCAGACTGACCGACATAGCTCAACGAATTAGCCACCTGAAGTGGCAATGAGCAGGCCACGTCTGCCGCAGAACCAATGGCCGCTGGGGCAGACGTGTTCCAGAGTGAAGACCGCATATCAGCAAGCGCAATATGGGACGACCTCTAACCCGCTGGACTGACGACCGGAAGTGGGTGGATGAGGAAGGCGGAGGATCGTGTGTGGTGGCGCGCTCTTGGAAAAGCCTATTTCCAGCAGTGGACGAAAACAGGCTGATGGATTGATTGGTTGATAACCTTTATAGTAAACAGCCGTTTAACAAAATTCTAAAACAAACAGATTATTTCGAAAAATAAAAAAACCGGCCAAGTTCGGTCAGGCTCGCGCACCGAGGGATCCGTACTACAGTCGTATTTTTTCGACATTTTGCACGATAACTCAAAAACTGTGATGCATAAAATAGAATAGATTTATTTGTTGATCCAACAAATATTAAATACAACAAAACCTCACCATCTGGATGTCTGGTGCACTTCGACCGTCCGCTGCGCCAGATCCTTCTTTCCACGCACGTGCAAACTGTGGAACCAACTCCCATCGGCGGTGTTCCCACTAGATTATAACATGGGGTTATTCAAGGGGCGGACCAACAAATTCCTAAAAGGCCGGCAACGCATCGGCGGCTCCTCTGGTGCTGCAAATGTTCATGGGCGGCGGTAATCACTTAACATCAGGTGACCCGCCTGCTCGCTTGCTCGCTATATCTATTAAAAAAAAAAAAAAGTGTCTATAAAATAATCGTTGTGCATTATAGAGGCATAATGGGCCATTTATTCAAAATAATATAATGAGCTAGGGCTTAATCCAATTTAAAAACGATATTTGGAAATGCTGTCCGTAAAATGGATGATCGCAGTAGGGGAGCATAACTTTTCTATATCGCCGTTGCATGACATGAATTTCGCATAATTGCGAAATAATTCCGTTTTACAATCATTACTACAATATATTTCTTCCGCGCTTATATTCCAATTCCTTAATCGCGTGTTAATGTTACATTTTTGTTATAAAAAAGAATATACGTAACGGTTTCACGATTGTTTGATGGAACGAGAGAATCAAAGAAGGCGGGGAGAATTTCATTAGAATATAAAATTAATTATACGCGCTGTGTCGATTCTTAAACAAAAAGCGCAGCAAAAAGTATCGGTGATCGTAGATAAATAAGCACGTTAATGAATCTATAATAATGAACAAATTGTGTTTATTTGTCGAACGATATCTGTACATCTATTAAAAATATGTGTTTACGTATGTAGGTATAGTCCACGACAGGTTGAGATGGCAATCGGGGTATGAGGCGGGGGGGATGCACCCACGCGTCACCCGCGCTCGCCTTCACCGGGTTAGCGCAGGGGCTGTGCGGGTGTGCGGGGCATTCCCTCCACGATTGCCATTTCGACCTGTCACGTTGCTTGCCGCGTTCGTACTATATTACGTGGCTTGATGAACTGCCTGCCTTGATGGCTGAAAAAATTACGCCGATCCGTTGCATCGTTGCGACGTGATTGAAGGAAAAACCAACAAACACGCTTGCGCATTTATAATAGGGGTACTTAATGATGTCAAGAATAAGGACTTCGGAAAGAAGGTTCTATTGAGAAGTTTTGACGACCTCCCTGGCGCAGTGGTAAGCGCTGTGGTCTTGTTAGTGGGAGGTCCCGGATTCGATTCCAGGCAAGGCAGGCAGGGTTTAGAATTATATTATTTCTAAATTTCCGGCCTGGTCTGGTGGGAGGCTTTGGTCGTGGCTAGCACCCTACCGGCAAAGCCGTACCGCCAAGCGATTTAGCGTTCCGGTACGATGCCGTGTAGAAACCAAAGGGGTATGGGTTTAATAAAAACTGCTATACCCCTTTCAGCTTAGCCCGCATCCATCTTAGATTGCATCATCATCTATCACTGGTGAGATTGCAGTCAAGGGTTAACTTGTATCTGAATAAAAAAATAGAAGAGCCGGCAAAGTGGAAGCGGAAGTGGTATAGCGAGTTGCTGTGATCCTCGACAGAGGGCGGTGTTCTTTGGCAATCCTTGAAAGTGACCTAGGTCTAACATCTATCAGTTGAAACAAAGACGATGACGATGAAGTATATAATGTTATCCATTGTTACTTAGCTCAAGTGACCTATTATTTTTTATATCAATAGATTAATAAGTATAATAAAACATGAAATACTATTGTCTGTTATAATAACTGATATAAATATGTAATGACTGAAAATCAAAACTGAAGGCTTCGAGGAAACAATTTTTTTTTCTTATAGTTGTACGGGAGCGGTGTGCAGGCTCGACCGTACCAAAGGGAAATCTCCCACCGAGCGGTTGGTTGTGCTCGGTAGCGCCAGCTGGACCGACGGTTGTATCTTGAAACTTCTATATATAGTCCAGATTGCAGAACACTCTGTTAGTGCGAGTACTGTCGGCGGTACATATTTTGTTCGGGACTACGTCGTCGATTGAACAGCGCCATCTAGTTTGTACTGTGGCAACCGCCACATAATCAATACTCGAACTTTCCATAAGTATTATTCAAATTCACTTTATTGAGTGTTTTTCCTTGTGCAAAAATTTTTAGCCCCTAAGCGAAATTTCATCCATTCTATCTCTATAAAAGGGGCAGTCAAAAACATTGTAGCGTACCTATCTATTATTGTAAAAAAATAAGTATTGAAAAAAAATAACACTCAAAATACTATACTTTAAATAAAACATAGACTAGCGCTTGGCTGGATTCAGACATGCTGGCAAGTGATGAAACGCTTGCCCTCGAAGATGTTTAAGGTACCTATGTTAAAATTGGAGGGGAAAAATATTCCTCTCAAGCGAACAAAATCGCAGGTATCACTTAGTTTTCAATAGATAATTAAACACATGCGATCTTTAAAGTGATTATAAAACGTAATTAATTACTAGCAATTATTTATTCCACGCGACATATTAATGATTGCTGCCGCACTGAAACTAATCTAAAAGATTCAAGATTGCCGGTAGGAAACTCGTAATGACTTGTTTAAGTTTGTATGGCACTGGGTCCCTGGCCCTGGCTCCGCTCGGGGGCCAACGTGCGGGGTGGTAAAGTCTCACAAACACGTCGGTAGATCGTTCCAACGCTAGACCACAGAGTAGGACCAGAGCGTAAGCTTCGTACAAGCGGCTGGCTGTAGGTACACTCACTCATAGCGCTGCTCACGCACACCGCGACGTGTCATGGACGCGGAACGCTCCGTGTGCGCCCAGTTCGATGTTTATATATTTATATACGATACGATACGATACGATACGATATCGTATACGATACGATATTTATATATTACTTCCGAATTAGTTACGTGTTACAAAAAATTGACTTACTATAGATTTAAGTGCCTAACCATTTTTCAGTATGTTTAAGTTTGTCTTGTAAAAATAAGGATATTTCTTTTTTGTGTACCCTAGAAATCAACTAAAGTCTAGTGATGACGTCACTATAATGGCGGCCGCGCACATTAGCAATTTGCGGGACTTATATATAGTATTTTTTCTTTAAATTTTTCACTTGCAACAGGTGACAACCCTATAAGAATAGGTATAAATTTTTTAACGGTATTAGGAAGCTTCCCCTCTGTAGGGATATCTAGTCATGTGGCTAGGCGCTACAGAGAGTGCCACTTTTGTCCATGCTCAGCCGATCCACAAAGCGCCGTCCGCACAAATCCCGGGCAAGACATTTTCCGTAGTGCAGCCACCGATCTCTTTGTACGAGCGCAATCAGCCGCCGGCGTACCCGGCAATTATTCAAAATACATCAGGCAATATTAGATAGGTGGGCCGGCCGATGCGTTTTGCATTGCGAATCAGTCGGACTTTGTGGAAGAGCGGCTGGGGAGTACTAGTGTTTATCCGCCGTCACCGGCAGATTGTGGGGCCAGCCTTTTGCTAAATTGTCAGCGCACTTGGGGATTGTCGATGGCGGGACCACGACTAAAACGTTAATGGCCTCCCGTTATCACAAAACTACGTTAAGGGAAATGGTTGCGTGCCGAGCGATACCCGATTCGACTCCGATTGCCCTCCTATCCCTTCCTATCTTTGAATGTTGTAATAGCTATGTTTCTTGAATAAACGTTATATTCGGAACATCAAAAATTATTATCATCGTCATCATCATTATGATCAACCCATTGCCGGCCTACTACTGAGCACGGGGTTTCTCTCAGAATGAGAAGAGTTTCGGCCATAGACTGCCACGTGAGCCCAGTGCGGACGGTAGACTTTACACACCTTTGAAAACATTATGGAGAATTCTCACGCAAACATGCAGATTTCCTCACGATGTTTTCGTTCACCGTTAAAGCAAATGATATTATTGCTTAAAACGCGTATAACTCCGAAAAGTTCGAGGTGCACGCCAGGGATCGAACCCCCAATTCTTCATTACCCGATCGCTCAAGCATTCCAAACCTGGTGCATCAATTTCAAAACGTAAATCTACTTACAATATTTTAGACCCATACACCTTTTAAATTATTTAAAACTAGCTCATGCTAGCGACTTCGTCCGCTTGGACTACACAACTTTCAAACCCCTATTTCTAAAATATTTTCTTAACCGATGCCTACGTCATAATAGCTATCTGCATGCCAACTTTCAGCCCGATCCGTCCAGTAGTTTGAGCCGTGCGTTGATAGATCAGTCAGTCACCTTTTTCCTTTTTATTTGTTTAGATATGAAAATTCGAGACTAATACATTTTAAAGTAGACCGGACCGAACCAAACAGCAAGACGCCGCTGCGCGAGGAGGAGCATAGGGGCCGAGGGAGAGACCACTATGTAGATGTGCGAATGAATCTCTAACGGCGCTGAAAACACGCTGGTAATTCAGGCGCCAATAAAGGCCATTACAATACAAATGATCATTGGCGAAATGTTTAACTTGAGGCCTGTGTTCGCTCGCATTAGTATTCCCTTTGCGCAGTTTGTAGCCGTGCCGTACATTATTTGTATACACTAAGCATGAAATGTTGCCAAGCAAACGTGTACTATTTGCGTAGAGGTTTAGAAAGCAGACGCGGGGGCGCAGGGAGGCGACGGTGGCGGCTCGGCCCCCAGCCCCCTGTGCATCCCCCCATGCGTGCACGGATGAGAAACACTCACCCACTCTGAGGTTTCAATATTCCATACCGAAATGCATTCAATTGCAACATTTTTAGACAAATGGAAAAGGAACTTTGTCCCCGCGTCCCTTTGACAAAAACTTAAGCGGTCCGATTTGTTTTCTATCTTTCTTTGCGGCCGTTTCATTTTCCTTTCAAAAGAGTGGACGTGGTCCAATTTATATCTGTACAATATTTATTTTTAGAAATACACGAGAGGAAATTTACCTCGATTCTGCTCTTGTTTCGTGTTTTCGATTCGTTACACGCAGATTTGAAAGGAATTATCTGAGGAAAAAATGGAATTGGTATTGTATTTTTGAGTGTACGGCTGTGTTGTCGTATGACCAAAAGTTATTTAGATGGCAAAAGGAGCAATTTCATTGGGCTTTCATGGGGGTGCCTATCAAACCAAAAATTATATCCAAGTTTGTTGTGAACTTCTTCTCAGACCAGGGCCCGTTCGGAACCTCGAAGCTTCAATTTTAAATTTATATAATGTGTAATTAATTATTACCATTACATTAATTACCTTACAAATTTAACAATTGTCAATCAAAGAGTATACAATGATAACTTTGATTTGATTTGAATACCTACACCAGACAATCTCTAACAGTGTTATTTCCAACTAGATGACGCCCGCGACTTCATCCGCGTGGATTTAGGTTTTTAAAATCCCATGGCAACTCTTTAATTTTCCGGGATATAAAGTAAAGTAAGTAAGCCTATGTCCTTCCCCAGGATATAAGCTAGCTCTATACCTCGGTTGACCGGTTGGGCTGTGAAAAGCTAGACAGACACACTTTTGCATTTATAATAGGTATTAGTATGGATGAGTCTAATCTTCAATTAGCCCTCTGTTCCATATCAAGAGTGCACAAGTCCTGAGCTATTGTTGTAAACAATGTACAATCATGAATTCTGCTCTGCTCTTGGTTATTTGTAAAGCCTTAATGAGAGGCGACGTGTGTCTGGTTGTACCTCGGACTGCAGGCTTTATCAACACGCATACTATTGACGCATAAAGCTACTGTTTTGTAAGAGTTCCGTCATATACCTAGCGTCAATCTAAACGATTACTTTATCTACATATATGGACAAGCTAAGTCACATCATATAACATGAGTGAATGAAAGCCATCAAGCTCATTTGACGTATATTTTTAATCCGTTGATCTACGAAAAATATTTTTATATCGCTCAGTGAAGCAGCAATATACTATGGGCAGGACATGTGCAAGGCATGGACGATATAAGAGCTCTCAAAAAGTTGTTGGACAGCAAACCAGAGGACCGTAGAGGCCGAGGAAAACCTAGAGGTCGATGGATAGACGGAGTGGAGTAGGACATGAGGGTTTTGGGGTTTCGGAGCTGGATGGAAGCTGCTTCTGACCGGCCTTGATGGCGGAGTTTGCTTGACTAAGCCAATACCTACCCAGGGTTGTAGCGTTTAGTTGTTGATGATGATGAAGCAGCAATGTAGAACCAACCAATGAGTTTGTTGGGTTCATTGAGTTAGCGAATCACCCCGAAGATCACATGGTTTCCTAAAAAGCAGTGTTTGGTATTGTAACGTCAAATAGCATACCGTCATTTGCATGAGAGTCGCCTTCATGGTGATGAACAATTATTGTAATGTTTTCCTAGGAAAGATACGTTAATGCATCGTAAGCTCCGCTTCTTACTAATATTAAGTATAAATGCAAAAGTATGTCTGTCCGGTTTGCTAGGTTTTAACGGGGGGGGGGCACACCCCCACATTACCCGCACTCGCCCGCACCGGGTTAGCACGGGGGCTGTTTGGGTGTGCGGGGCGTCCCCACTCCGATTCCCATCTCGACCTGTCGAGTATACGACTTTACCGAAGACCAGTGGCGTGTAACTCATAGAGGCCTAAAAGCACTGCTTACCCAAGAAATAGTTACCCTAGTTGAAATAGCTCAATGCTCATTATCCTTTGTCTATCCAGTAAGTGGGTACAAAGCTATCTAACTACTGCTTACCCTGGCTTTAAACCGTGTGCACGCCACTGCCGAAGACTTTTTTTAAACATTTTAACGAACAGTGCTGACAAGCAGCGGAGATCCTCGACGCGTCATCTGTCACAGCCAACTTCACGAAGCGTGACACCTCGAAAATTGGCGACGGAGTGTGAATACCTATCATGACGCGCGCTTAATTGACCTAGGTAGTATCTCAACTGTATCGTAGGCACAAAATAAAAGCAGACAATGGTACTGATTCTGAGCACAACCTAATTTTAGAGTATTCGCATACTCTACTAATGTAATATGAAAAGGACAGACGCAGTGTGACAGTTTTAAATTTTATTTTTAGATGGATAATCCGTGACCTTAGCGCACAGTCGCGAGCGTATCGTTTAAATTTGTAATGTGCACTAAAATATAGAGTCTTTAAATGTAAAATTCATGTTCTGTCCCTTTTTAGCATTGTTACAAAGAAGAGGATGCAGTTACTCTAAATTTAGTTTGGCAGCTAAAGTCACGAGGATGACGGCTCCAAATTAAACTTAAAACTGTCAAACTATGTCTGTCCTTTTCATATTATTTTAATAAGAAGAGGAAGCGAATGCTCTAAAATTTAGTTGTGCTCATAATCAGCAAGCAGTAGTCAGTACCATTGACTGACATAATATCAACGTATACCGTTTCTTGTTGTTGAAAAAGCACTGAAGAATACTTTACGTATTTACGATGCTGAGACAGGTAGGTATAACTGATTAGCTTTTGCTCGCGATTTCGTCCGAGTGACCTACGGGAACTGTGCATTCTTTCGTGATATCTTCTTCTTCTTCTTCTTCGTGGCCCTCAGGGATAATGTACCTACCAGTAAAATAACATTCAGAATCGGATCATTAGCCCCGGAGATTCAAACTTACAAACTTTAACTCTTTATATTATCTATTATCTACTAGTATATACAAAAATATAGTTAGTAGGTACAGTTCTTGCAATTCACGAAGGCTACTGAACTTTACTTGTGGTAACGTCGTTTACATGGTCATTGCGTAAGTGTGCGTGCATGTCGGACCAATCAGTCGCGAGCAAGCGCTGTCAAACGCACACATTTAGTGTACCTACCTTAGGTACGTATTCCGATAGGACTTAAACACAAGCATAAGTCAGTGGCCTTCGTGAAATGCAAGAACTATACATACAAACTCAAAAACTAATAAATAAATAAATAAATTTCACCTCTTTATAATATTAGGAGTAGGTAAGTATAGAAGGAAGCTGTGGTAGGCCACAGGCCTAGTGGTTAGGACGTCCGCCTTCCAATCGGAGGTCGGGGTTCGATCCCGGGCACGCACCTCTAACTTTTCGGAGTTATGTGCGTTTTTAAGTAATTAAAATATCACTTGCTTTAACGGTGAAGGAAAACATTGTGAGGAAACCTGCATGCCTGAGAGTTCTCCATAATGTTCTCAAAGGTGTGTGAAGTCTGCCAATCCGCACATGGCCAGCGTGGTAGACTATGGCCAAACCCTTTCTCACTCTGAGAGAAAACCCGTGCTCTGTAGTGAGCCGGCGATGGGTTGATCATGATGATGATGAAGTATAGAAGTACTTACAGGTAACGAAAAGAACTGAAGCTCTAATTTTATAGACAGCGAAAGTAAAAAAAAAAATGCCAACGCGACATCTAAAATCCAAATACATGTGACCAAGTTTCTTTGATAATTTGTACCGCGATTTACACACGAGTGCCGCAACATTTGTTTAGCCGTACACATGCCAAACGGGCCGAGCTTATGAAAAAACCAAGTGTTTTACTTTTCAAAGCAAGACCAAGTTTTTTTATCTGGCGAAGCGCATATTAAAATCATCCCCCATAGCTGACAAGCCGCCCTGGTCGGGCCGTGTTTGTCGGTCCTTAAATTATGAACTTATTCAAAGTCTTTTTCATTTAATTTCCACCGACTGTGTTATAACAGTTTTAATTTTGAGTAAGTATCTGTAGTTTAAAATGCGCGCTATACGTTTTATAGGCTGGATCGTTTAACAGAAGTGGTTCATATTCTATGAGGCAGTTTCCGACGGGGAAAAAACCGTATTGCTATTTAAATAGGGACTTTAATAATACAATATTTGATGCATACACGCTTATCCGCGATCGTTTGCTCGTTGAATATTCAGCTATAATTCGCTTACGGCAAGATTAAAATGCAACGTAATGAAATTGTAAATCGTTTTTAGGGTTCCGTACCTCAAAAGGAAAAACGGAACCTTTATAGGATCACTTTGCTGTCTGCCTGTTTGTCGGTCTGTCAAGAAACCTACAGGGTACTTCCCGTTTACCGTAGGTCTTATAGGAGACATTAGGGGAAAAATCAGAAAACCGTGAACTTGTGGTTAGATCACACCAAAAAAATTAAATTGTTGTCACGAATTAATAATTAGTATTTTCAATTTTCGAAGTAAGATAACTATATCAAGTGGGGTATCATATGAAAGGGCTTCACCTGTGCATTCTAAAATAGATTTTTATTTATTTTTATGCATCATAGTTTTTGAATTATTAGGTAGGTACATCAATTATCTTACAAATATATTAACAATCAAAAAGTGTACAATAGTATTTGCATTTTAAGATCTACAATTCCTGAGGATACTCCGGTGTCGGAGCGAGTGTTTTTTGGGGGGGTTTGGTGTGGTGCTGCGTGGTGGTGCGTATTGCTTGCTTGGTTAGTTGACATTTCCTGCATGTTTAGCAGTGGGAGGGCGATCGGTGCATATCGCATGCTGCATGTTATACCATACAGATTTGTCTGTTTCATTGGAATATACCAAACTAGGTTATGCTCGCGACTTTGTCCGCGTGGACTACACAAATTTCAAACCCCTATTCACCCCCTTAGTGGTTCAAAAACCCTTTCTTAGCGGATGCCTATGTCATAATAGCTATCTGCATGCAAAATTTCAGCCCGATCCGTCCAGTAGTTTGAGCTGTGCGTTCATAGATCAGTCACTCAGTCACCTTTTCTATCTATATTATTTAGATTTAGATTAAACGTATAGTACCTACCTTCTATGTCCTGGACCTCCGCAAAGTAACGCCCGCTTCTACACAAACGTGATTATCAGCTTAAAGTTATGATTCCGAACCACGCTGCACGCAGCAGCGCTGCCGCAACTAATGCTGTCACCAGCTGTCAGAGTCCTGTCGCAGCACTACTGGTCACCATACAATCTCTATAAGCTTATATGAGTTTACATTCCGAGCTAGGCAGCAATGTTCCGCTACATTGCTGCCGCGACATTGCTGCCTAGCTCGGAATGTAATGTCATATAAGCTTATAGAGATTGTATGGGGACCAGTAGTGCCGCGACAGGACTGTGACAGCTGGTGACAGCACTGTTGCGGCAGCGCTGCTGCGTGAAGCGTGGTTCGGAATCATACCTTAACGTGCTCTCCAAAAACGAATAATAATAGTAAGTAAAATGTATTCCGAATTTCCTATTCCTCGTGAATCATCAAGTGCAAGCCGACTACGGACTAAAATTTATTGCCTGATTCGCTTAAATATTGCACCCAATATGCACCCCGGCCCGATTACACACTCAAATTATGGTCGCAGAGCCCCGCGCCCCGACTTTGTCCTATTTATACGTTCGTTTCTAAACACCTGGGCGCATCCAACGCGCCACGGCAGGTATACGCGTCAGAAATGTTTATATAGAAGTTGTAGCGTTTAAACACTTTGGGCTATCGTGAGTGATATTAAAATTGCGAAGTGCGTAGTGTGTCTGTTTGCTAGCTTTTCACGGTATATCTGTTTAACCGATTTCGATGAATTTTGCCATTTTCCCACCCTCCTTTTTCTACAACCGTACCGCATACCACCGTAAGCGAATCGTAAAAGGTAGGGATTTTTTTGAAATTCATGGCACACCTATAGCCCTCTGACGGATAGCGGAGGCTTAATAATAGGGTCCCATTGGTATCCTTCGGAACTTAAAACCACGAGAGATGTGTCACACTTATCCGCCTGATGTTTGCCCATACCTTTACAATGAATAATAGATTTCATTGTCTGTCTCATCGACCTAGCAATTCCCTCGACATTGAACAAGAGTCTGGCAATCATTAAATATAGGCATCTTAGCAAGATTTCTTGCGTACGTCTCAATCTATTTCCTACTTTTTAGGTCAGTGTAATAGATAGAAAGAAAGAAAGAAGAACGTGTTAGGAAAAAAGGAAGAAATTATTAATTAATCTAAATATACATATAAAAGGAAAAGGTGATTGACTGACTGACCGATCTATCAACGCACAGCTCAAACTACTGGACGTATCGGGCTGAAATTTTGCATGCAGATAGTTATTATGACGTAGGCATCCGCTAAGAAAGGAGTTTTGAAAATTCAACTCCTAAGGGTGTGAAATAGGTGTTTGAAATTTGTGTAGTCCACGCGGACGAAGTCGCGAGCATAAGCTAGTTCTCAAAAAAAATTTAGTAAACATGATTTCCGTACTTACTAATCGTGACTGATCTCTTTTCGACTAAACTAAAATCCGAATGGCTTTAGCTTATTGAGCTTTGTAGTTTAGTTTTAGTTGACTGACGACAAGGTTTTAAATGGTAAACCTATTAGCGCATTAGTTTAATATGTTTCGACCTTAGGTTAACGACTATCATCAGTTATAATTGATAATAACCGGAACCGATTAACGTGGTCTCAGCATGGGAGGGAAGTAATGAAATGATTTAGTAAGGCTACCGAATGTGGTTTAACTTTGCATAATACTAGCATAATATTATAAAGCACTAGCTGATTCATCCGCGGGGTTTTAGGATTTTGAAATTTAATTTAATTTAATTTAATTCTCGTAAAATCTATGGTAGATGTGGTTAGAATTTCCCTTATTTTCTTTAGGGTTGGTAAACGATACACTATTTGTTATTGAACAAGCCTACCTTTAGGCTGCCCACCGTTTATGATAAACCACAATAAATAGTACAGTTCTGTCCTGGTTCTATCAAATTAGTCTTTTCCTGCCAATGAAAAGTGAATGAATGCAGAAACTGAACGCATTGTCTCGTTTTTCCTCTCAATTTCTAAGCACCTTGTGGCAAATCCATCATACAGCGGGTGGGTTAGAAAATAAAGAATTTCCTCTCACATGAGCGTCATACGTCCGGTCGTCGACATCTAATTTTTATAATAGAACAAAAGGAGCAAACAATGGTGCCGAGATATAGGCAGAGTCGCAACATAAAGCAAGCGAGCTCATGTTTGATTGAACGCATAAGAATGTGGGGTTCTGGTGCGATAGGGTTGCCTACTACGAGTCCCGCTTTCCAAGGAATTTTGATCGACTTGACAGAAAAAAGATGTATACAACACTAACTGATGCCCGCGACTTCGTCCGCGTTGATTTACGTTTTTCAAAATCTTTGATTTTCCGGGATAAAAAGTACCTTATTTGTAAAGCTAGGGTATAATCTATCTCTATTCCAAATTTCAGCCAAATCCGTCCAGTAGTTTTTGCATGATTGAGTAACAAACATCCAAACATCCACACTTTCACATTTATAATATTAGTGGGATATTAGTATAATATTATGATAAAGCAAATATATTTTAAAATTCCAGGTAGACTTAAGAATGTTTTTTTTAGATAATATCCGTAACATCCCGGAAAGCTGAGGTTAGGTTATGGTGTAGATGTACCGACGCGGACGGACGATGTAACGAGCATCAGCTAGTATTAGATTCATGGTAAAGGTCATACAGTTTAGCAACTATGTGTCTGCGATCGTTTTATTCCCGTTGGCAACCCTCAACGGAACCGAAGTGGGTTAGAAGGAGATAGGCACAGGGGGAAGCGGGACGGAGACATCGCAATTACCTCGTGAGATTGTTGAATAAATTTACATTCAGTTGATTGAAATAATAATGAAATTGCTACGGCACACTCCGTAGCTTCGTACGCGATATTTAAATTAATAATAAAATCATAATGTTACACAAATCGCGCATGTGATAGCTACGCGCCGCCATTGCTATGATAATTAGGTTCTTTCTCTTCTCATCCCCCGTCTTTTGTTTTGAATTATTCAAATTTCGATTTGAAATTTTCTTCGTGTAATATTTTATATTCCTTTGTATTGAATTGGGAATGAGATATATCTCCATTTTTATATTATATATTATCTCGCCCCTGCTCCGCTCGGGTGAGCTTACCTATACGTATTATATTTTTATCTAAATCCATACTTCCATACTTAAGAAGGATTATAAATGCGAAAGTGTGTCTGCTGTATGTCTGCTAACTTTTTACGGCTCATCCTTTAAATAGAATTTGACGAAATTTAGTACAGTACGCGACAGAAAGTAATGTACATCGAACTTTAGAAGGAGTTCTAAAGTTCGATGTAGGTACATTACTTTCTGCCGCGTACTGTTCAGAGGTAGCTTGCATCCCAGGGACGGACATATACTACTTTTTATCCCAGAAAATTGTAGTTCCCAGGGGATTTTTAAAAAACTTCAAACTTTCAAACTTCACCTCTTTATAATAACATCTACTAGATAATTACGACTTCCTCCGCGTGGATTCAGGTATTTCAAAAATTCCGTGGGAAATCATTAATTTACCGGGATAAAAAGTAATAAAGTAGGTAAATGTCCTTCCCCGGGATGAAAGCTAACTCTGTACTAAATTTCATCAAAATCGGTTGAACTGTTGGACCGTGAAAAGATAGCAGACATACAGACAGACACACTTTCGCATTAATAATATTCATCATGATCAACCCATCGCCGGCTCACTACAGGGCACAGGTCTCCTCTCAGAGTGAGAAGGGTTTGGCCATAGTCTACCACGCTGGCCATGTGCGGATTGGTAGACTTCACACACCTTTGAGAACATTATGGAGAACTCTCAGCTATGCAGGTTTCCTCACGATGTTTTCCTTCACCGTTAAAGCAAGTGATATTTAATTACTTGAAATGCACATAACTCCGAAAAGTTAGAGGTGCGTGCCCGGGATCGAACCCGCGACCTCCGATTAGAAGGCGGACGTCCTAACCACTAGGCTGTCACAGCTTAATAATAATAATATTATTAGTATTAATAATATTAGTATGGGTAAATTACATCACACGGGCGAAGTCGTGGGCAAAAACCAGTGTAACATAAAGCACTATATTACATGAACTGGATACTTAAATAATTCAACAAAATTACACAGGCCGAGTATAGCTGATCGATGAGTGTAGAAAGGTTTATTAATACCTAGAGAAACAAATAGAGAATAAGTTGTTATTGGACGAAGCGACAGTTCAAAATGATTACGTCTACAGTAGGTTATTTATTATAGTTTAACGTAATCTATATTTTCTTTGATCGATTTTTGTCATAATAAAAATGAATCAATCAGTAGTATAACCTACCTACCAGTGGCGTGCAGGTCATAGAGGCATAAATGCACTGCTTACCGCAGTTGTAATAGCTCAATGCATATTATGACCTGCCAGTAAACAGGTTCCTACCTTACTAATGCATACCCTGGCTTCAAACCCAGTGCACGCCACTGCTATCTACCTATACCTATCAACGTATAAGTCCCGCAAATTGCTATTGCACTGGAACCATGTCTCATTCTCATCGAAATGACGTGATTTTAACGGCAGCCGAAATAAAAATATACCATCAGCTCGAAACGTCAGTCTAGTGCTGACACGCGCATTAGCAATTTGCGGGACGTAAACCTACTAGGTACTACGGTCGCTGGATAAAGACCTAGATAGGTAAATAGGTTCTTCAGTCTTCACGTTAGCTTTCCAACGAACGATCAATGAGTACCTCAAAAGGAAAAAATGGAACCCTTATAGGATCATTTTGTTGTCTGTCTGTTTGTCTGTCCGTAGGTAGGTTAAGAAGTACCTACTTACCATGATAGCACATGTAAAGGAATAAATCCGAAAACCGTGAATTTGTGATTTCTTCACAAAAAAAAATTTTAATGTGTTGTGAACTAAAAATTGGTAAGTATTTTTAATTTTCGAAGTAAGCTAACTATATCAAGTAGGGTATCATATGAAAGGGCTTCACCTGTTCATTCTAAAGCAGATTTTTATTTATTTTTATCCATCATAGTTTTTGAATTATCGTGCAAAATGTCGAAAAAATACGACTGTACCTACGGAGTACGGAAACCTCGTTGCGCGAGCCTGACTCGCATTTGGCTGGTTTTTTTTAGATATCAAAAATTAAAATTTCATAATTTGCAAATTAAAACCATTTTTAAGTAAGGTACTTAATAGGTATTTCTGCAGGTTTTACATCCTTCGGCAGTTTGAGCACTATTAATATAAGCATGCCATAGATGTGTCCTTGAAGTTTATACCTATCTCAAAATCGTCAAACGCGCTCATAGAAGTTTTCATTTCATGAACTCAATAAATATGGGGAAAGTAGACGAAAAGTTAGTATGTGAAGGTTCTAAGAAACATGATCCTTGACCTGACCCAAGGGTCAACAGAACGTCGGTCGTATCAGTATCTATTCGAACGGAAAAATCGGGCGACCGACCGCATGAGTCGAGATACGTCCAACTTAGACGGCGCCGCGTGTTAGACGGCGGGCCCTATATCCCCGGGGTCTTGGTAAGCCGGTTCGGATGTTTCGACCCTGACCTAGCGCAAGTGCTGGGCGGGTCACGCGGCGGGTGGGAGGGTAGACAGGGCATTCACCTTGAGACATACGATACAACGAACGCGAGCTTGAAGGGGAAATACCTACTCTACCTACCTACCCTCAGTTCTGTGACACCCTATCGGTTTTCGTCCTATTCCGGTACGCTTTAATCTAATTATCTTAAGTTGAGCCATTGTTTACGATGTTTCGCTAATGTTATTATTTGCGTTATGGTAAGTTATGGAAGTCTAGGAAACTTTGGTGATAAGTTTGCTTAGACGTTCACTATCTGATGTCTGCGACTTCATCCGCGTGGATTTAGGTTTTAACAAATTCCGTGGGAACTCTTTGATTTTCCAAACATCCAGTTGATAATAAAATAAGAAAAAAAAACCGGCCAAGTGCGACTCAGGCTCGCGCAATGAGGGTTCCGTACTGCAGTCGTATTTTTTCGACATTTTGCAGGATAATTCAAAAACTATGATACATAAAAATAAATAAACATCTGTTTTAGAATGCACAAATGAAGACCTTTCATATGATGCCCCATATGATAAGTATAGTTATCTTACTTCAATCAATCAATCAGCCTGTTTACGTCCACTGCTGGACATAGGCCTTCCCAAGAGCACGCCACCACACATGATCCTCCGCCTTCCTCATCCACCCACTTCCCGCTATCTTCTTAAGGTCGTCAGTCCAGCGGGTTGGAGGTCGTCCCACACTGCGCTTGCTGATACGCGGTCTCCACTCCAGAACACGTCTGCCCCATCGGCCATCGGTTCTGCGGCAGACGTGGCCTGCCCACTGCCACTTCAGCTGGCTAATTCGTTGGGCTATGTCGGTCACTCTGGTTCTGCTACGGATTTCCTCGTTACGGATCTTAGAAAATCTTCTTCGTTCGTACGGATCGTTATCTTACTTAGAAAATTGAAAATACTAATTATTAGTTAATGACCACAATTTAATTTTTTTTTGTAGAGCTTTGTCCCGACAAAACGACACATAGGTATGAGTGAGAGAGACAACGCTCTACAAAGCCAAAATCTCACTCTATAGGTTTATATACAATATTTTCTGCCGCGTACTGTACCTTCTATTGAACTGATAAACAAAGAGGAAGAGGTACTTATTGTTTTTAGTCGAGTCGCCGTCGAAAGTCTGCCCAACGGCGAGGCCTATATAGCATTACAAAAGCCATTTCAATTGTTGATACTGTAGGTAGCAGGGATTAGCAAATCGAATTGCTGCCGTTTAGCCCCTAATAGAGAGCTCATTCATTAAGCCCTTTACCTTGCTCGGAATGGGAAAGGAAAAGTTAAAAGACTGCCCGAAGGTACGTTTTATTTTTAAATTCAGGCAATCATCGCTAAGCGGAATTAGGGTTGAATATCAATGAAATAAATTGATGAAATAATCAATCCTATCTATAATCTATCGATAGATTATTTAGTCAAAATAAGTTATGGTCTTTTTTAACCGACTTCAAAAAAAGGAGGAGGTTCTCAATTCATCGGAATCTTTTTTTATTTTTTTATTTTTTTTTACGTATGTTCCCTGATTACTCGAAGACGCCTGGACCGATTTTGAAAATTCTTTTTTTGTTTGAAAGGGTATACTTGAAAGTTGGCCCTATTTAAATTTTGTGAAGATCTGATGAACATCTTCGAAAATAGATAATGGAACTCCTCAACGGATAAGAGTAAATTGCTCGCGAACAGTGTAATAGCTTAGTAAACAGTAGAATTTTAACCAGGCATAGCATATTTTAATACCATGGGGCCACTAAAAATTGTGAAATAAAATTTTTTTACAAAAAAAATAAAAACCGACTTCGTTACACAAACACTAAAAATTGAAAAATAATTTAATTTATTACCGAATATATTATGTATACAAGAGTTAATATAGTTCCATAATAATATTTTTTGGGGTCGGTGCCAATGAGGTGCCATTGTGGAGTCCCATAAAAATATGAAGTCTAGACGATTCGCGCAGCGAAGCTAATTGGCACCGGCACCAAAAAGTATTATTATGGAACTATATTAACTCTTGTATACATAATATATTCGGTAATAAATTAAATTATTTTTCAATTTTTAGTGTTTGTGTATCGAAGTCGGTTTTTATTTTTTTTGTAAAAAAAAATTGACAATTTAATAGCGTCACTACAGACCGTATATATAATACATACATATATAATACATGTACATATATAGATAACTTTAAGATTTATATATAGGTACCTATAGATAACCACACTGTCACCACATTAGTATTTAAATTGGAAGTTGGTAAGAAGAGCGTGATATCCTAGTGATTAGGACGTCCGCCTTATAATCGGAGATCGGGGTTCGATTCCGGCCACGAACCTATAACTTTTCGAAGTTATGTGCGTTTTAAGTAATTAAGTATCAATTGCTTTAACTGTGAAGGAAAACATCGAGGAAACCTGCATGCCTGAGAGTTCTCCATAATGTTCTCAAAGCTGCGTGAAGTCTGCCAATCCGCACTTGGCCAGCGTGGTAGACTATGGTCAAAAAAGCTTATTATACAGTCGAAGACTATGTAAATGATTAAAAAGCTTGGATTTGACTCGCTCCAGCAATGCACGGGGCTGCAATGGCTTGTATAGTATGGTATAATACCATTGTAAATTGAAAAATTAAAAAGAGCAACCGCCGAGTTTCTTGCTGGTTCTTCTCGGTAGGAACGGCATTCCGAACCAGTGGTAAATTAAAACTACCTGACGATTCATAAGCACTTGTAAAAAGTTTACTTGAATAAAACATATTCTATTCTATTCTAAACCCTTCTCACTCTGAGCGGAGACCCGTGCTCTGATCATGATGATGATGATAAAGAAGAGCGTGCTAAGCTATCGACACGGTAATGTTATCTATACAGTATTGTAACTCGGCCATATCTTTGAAATAAATACCTACAGCAGCGCGGTACGTAAACATGCGATAGGGCTGCCCGCCTCCGGCATTTTAACTACATTTGCTTACTTTGTGTATAAATAATATGTTCTTGTCATATTAAATATGTACTTGAACTTATTTTTAGTGAAAAAATCGCGCGGTTATTAAAAAAAACACCGTCCGTTCGTCACTGCGGCACAGTCGCGACTGGCTGCACCGCGAGCGCACCGCGAGATCGAGGCGCGTAGGTATAGCTCGTGTTTCGCCCGTTTGTATGAAGTTGGAATACTGCATAGATAACATTACCGTGCTATCGACGTTCAAGATAACGCGACGGGAACATAAAATAAGGCTAATTCATTCAGGTCGTTAGTCGTTTAGCTAGGATGCGAACGGATGCTAATATCCCGGTCACTTTGCCACGTCCTACTTTGTACGCTTCCTCACAGCTAATCACCGAGTGTCTTTGATGTGGAGTGTGGACGAATCCGAACGTGGAAATGGCAATTTTACACCTACACCTGTGAGTACCGACGTTTATGTTGGATATTGTTTTAGTTTATTAAATTGTTCTTGGTGAGAGATCAAGAAACTGTTTCGTTCTTTGATGCTTTTTACACTCTTGCTACAATGATCCAATTCTGAAAATTGTACTAAGCTAATACTTCTACTACTTCTATTTTAATCTTAAATATTACTTAGGGCCGGTTGTTTCAAACCATTGGTCTTCGTAAGATACGTTCGTTAAAATTTAACAGACGTAGACGAACTTTAACATCTGTTAATTTAAGTGCGTTGCTTCATTGTACAAAAAACTGTTCGTCATTGTTAATTTGGTTGCGAAACTAACCCTAAAAATTAACTTACTTCTCCGTATCCTTTTTTTATTTCATTTTAAGTATATTAAATTATATACATAGTTATTAATATTGCTACTTCGCATTTTAAACACTTTTTCTTTCTTACAAATTCTCTTTCATCTTCAAAAAAACTACCATTAAAAGCTTTGAATTAAATTGATTCCATTATAATTTGTAAATAAAATATTCCGTTTGTAAGAAGTATGAAGTTACGAACTGATTTGACGATCACCAATGGCGCCAGCACTGGTTAACGTAAACGTAACTTTTTAACGAACGTTAGCGCTAATAGATGCTGAATCAACGCTTTTTCTTTACTTACGTTCGTTAGCGCCATATTTAAAGGTTAGGTTACGTGTCCGTCAAAGTTTGTTGAAACAACCGGCCCTTAGCTACACTATCTCCGATCTCTAATATAGATACGTTGCTATAGTAGGGGAATAAAAAGTAAGATAACTATATCAAGTGGGATATCATATGAAAGGGCTTCACCTGTAGATTCTAAAACAGATTTTTATTTATTTTTATGAATCATAGTTTTTGATTTATCGTGCAAAATGTCGAAAAAATACGACTGTATTACGGAACCCTCGGTGCGCAGCCTGACTCGCACTTGGCCGGTTTTTATAAGAAATAATTATTCGGTAATTGATCGTCTATAAAAGTATGATTAAAGTTCTTACATAAAAAAAGCCGAGCAGGAATGACGATAGAAGAACCGAGTTTCCTGTTTGGTAAACAATTAACATTTAGCAATTTCATAAAGGGACGACTCAATTAACTATATCGAACGCACCTGCAAAATTGCTCTCTTCAATTTGCAATGTTAATATTTTCGAAATTGAATATGACAACTATAATTACCTACGCTACAATAACAAGTGTATTGCTTTTTTGTTCTAGATTCAAAGTTCAAGGTCTCTGACGTGTAGATATATATTTTATGGATAACTATCTGCCCAGGCGAACTTCGTTCCGCCTAACAGTCGATTCAAATTTTTAAAATTTTTCTCTCTGTAAGAACCATCCTCGTACTTCAAGGAATATTATAAAAAAAGAATTAGCGAAATCGGTTCAGCTGTTCTCGAGATTTACGATCAGCAACACATTCAGCGATTCATTTTTATATTATAGAAGATAGAAAGAAGGTCGATATGTAAATATGCGAGATATGTGCAATGTGCATGGGTTTAGTTGAAGACCCAGGTCTTCAACCATACCCATGCACATTGCACATTGCAGATGCACATTGCACATTGCAGATGCACATTGCACATTGCAGATGCACATTGCACATTGCAGATGCACATCTCACATACTTTTACAAAGGCTTTTTTATCCCGGAAAATTAAAGAACTCCCTAGGGATTTCAGGCAAAGTCGCGGGCATCAGCAAGTCTAAATATATAAAAGGAAAAGGTGACTGACTGACTGACTGATCTATCAACACAGCTCAAACTACTGGGCGGATCAGGCTGAAATTTGGCATGCATGATGCAAATAGCTATTATGACATAGGTATCCGGTAAGAAAGGATTTTTGAAAATTCAACCCCTAAGCGGTTCACTAGGGTTCAATAGGGGGTTGAAATTCGTGTAGTCCACGCGGACGAACTCGCGAGCATGGGCTAGTTTAAAATATTAGTATGGAAGTCTGAATATAGCTGTAAAAGAAGATGGACGTCGTTCTGTCTGCTTATCAAAATATGAAAACAATTTTCTTGTTACATTATAACAGGAATATTAAAAAGGGGAGTGTTCAAAGTTTGCTTTATCGTTGATAGGAAAACTAATTGAATCTGTCTTGAGTCTGGATAAGATGCTTTTAAAATGTCTAGTGCTCTAAACGCTACATAATATCTTGATAATAACTAACTAGCTTTGGCCCGCGAATTCGTCCGCGCGATATCTCTATATATAAAAATGAATCGCTTAATGTGTTGCTGATCGCAAATCTCGAGAACAGCTGAACCGATTTCGCCAATCCTTTTTTTAATATTCCTTGAAGTACGAGGATGGTTCTAACGGAGAGAAAAACTTAAAAAAATGTTAAATTAAAAAAAAAAGAATCGACTGTTAGGCGGTACGGAGTTCGCCGGGTCAGCTAGTTATTTATATAATTTTATTCTAGTGGGAGACTTCGGCCGTGGCTTCGCCAAGCGATTTAGCGTTCCGGTACGATGTCGTGTAACAACCAAATACCGTGATAATAAAATTTAAAAAAAAACAGTGTACGACACTGAGTTAGCGAATCAGTAGGCTGGAGAGTGACATAGACTCTTATTCATCTCGGAGAATCAAAGAATTCCCGCAGGGTTTTAAAAACCAACTCCACGCGGACGAAGTTTTAGGCTATCAACTAAGTTTTTAGGGTTCCGTACCTCAAAAGTAAAAACGGAACCCTTATAGGATCACTTTGTTGTCTGTCTGTCTGTCTGTCCATCTGTCTGTCTGTCAAGAAACCTACAGGGACTATAGGGTACTTCCCGTTGACCTAGAATCATGAAATTTTGTAGGTAGGTAGGTCTTATAGCAGACGTAAGGGAAAAATCTGAAAACCGTGAATTTGTGATTACATCACACAAAAAAATTAAATTGTGGTCATGAACTAATAATTAGTGTTTCCAATTTTCAAAGTAAGATACCTAACTATATCAAGTGGGGTATCCTATTTAAAAGGGCTTCACTTGTGCATTCTAAAACAGATTTTTATTTATTTTTATGCATCGTAGTTTTTGATTAATCGTGCAAAATGTCGAAAAAATACGACTGTAGTACGGAACCCTCGTTGCGCGAGCCTGACTCGCACTTAGCCGGTTTTTATGTATATATGAAAGAAGATCAGGTGCGGTTACTCATCGTGAAATTGTTAGAAAGTCGTAGTATAGTAAAAACAGCTAAGTTGTTATTATAGACACAATTATCTAGTGAAGTGTAAACTATTATTGATTATTTATAAGTGGGAAAATACTTAGTAAGACAATGAAATAATCAATACATTTAATTACAGCGAACGTCGTCTGTTCGTTACAAAAATATACCTACTACACCTACAGTTTCAGAAGAGCTGCGTTAAGTGGCCTATGTATGTATGTAATACGCGTATATACTATGTATATTATATGATATTGTGTTCTTTGGTTCATCGGTCACAAATAATTGCCAAATCTCCGCTAATGAGATGTCTTTCGTTTTGTCTTATAGTCCTGCGTTTCATGGGCTATATGAAAATTATAGCTAAAGCCCGCGACTTTGCACGCGTGGATTCAGTTTTTTTTAAAATCCCGTGGGAACTCTTTGATTTTCCGGGATAAACAGTAGCCTATGTCACTCTCCAGGTCTTAACCTATACCCATGCAAAAAATCACGTCGATCCGTTACTCCGTTTTGACGTGATTGAAGGACAAACCAACAAACGAACAAACCGATAAACCAACAAACAAACACACTTTCGCATTTATAATAGGGATGGTAATGAAAAAACTACAAATAAGTATATCCAGTTTTCTAGTAGTGAAAAAAAATGGTTGTTTCATAAAATATACAATTTATATTTTACTAGCTGATGCCCGCGACTTCGTCCGCGTGGATTTAGGTTTTGAAATCCCGTGGGAACTCTTCAATTTTTCGGGATAAAAAGTAGCCTATGTCCTTCCCCGGGATATAAGCTAACCCAGTACCAAATTTCATCAAAATCGGTTGAACGGTTGGGCCGTGAAAAGCTAGCAGACAGACAGACAGACAGACACATTTTCGCATTTATAATATTAGTATGGATATCCTACTACTACTAGCTAATGCCCGCTAAAAATAATATTAAATTTTATACTAAGTACTTAGTAGTTGTGATTTAGTTTTTATACTTTATCATGTTACATAGAGACGAGCAATTAGATGAAGAAGTAGTTAGTATTCTCTGACTAATGTACTTTTTGGGTTCCGTACCTCAAAAGGAAAAACGGAACCCTTACAGGATCACTTTGTTGTCTGTCTGTAAGTCTGTCTGTCAAGAAACCTACAGGGTACTTTCCGTTGACCTAGACTCATGAAATTTGGCAGGTAGGTAGATCTTATAGCTGACATTTGGGGAAAAATCTGAAAACCGTGTATTTAGGGTTAGATTATAAAAAAAATTAAATTGTGGTCATGAACTAATAATTAGTATTTTCAACTTTCGAAGTGAGATAACTATATAAGTGGGGTATCATGAAAGGTCTTCACCTGTATATTCTAAAACAGATTTTTATTTATTTTTATGCATCATAGTTTTTGAATTGTCGTGCAAAATGACGAAAAAATACGACTGTAGTACGGAACCCTCATTGCGCGAGCCTGATTCGCACTTGGCCGGTTTTTATACTTTATCATGTTACATAGAGACGAGCAATTAGATGAAGAAGTAGTTAGTATTCTCTGACTAATGTATTTTTTCGCTTTAATGAACATTTGAAAGATTCATTCTTTCGCGAGACGCAGTTAACCAAGAATTTCATATTTAATTATTATAAAATTAATTACGTATTTTAATCGACGCACTGACTGCAATAATTGAATTATTATTATAATTATGAAAATTAGTTTGATGGAATCATCGATTTTTTTATTGAAATTGTATGAAATTGTAGATAATAATACGTAATGACTAGTTAATAAATAATAATTAGTAATTCAGTAGAAGATTACCTATTAACCTGTTCGGAAAAAGATTTGTCCACATAATTAATTAAGCTTAACAGAAAACAAGAACTTTATTCACTAAATACCGGTTTTAAGAAATACCGCTACAGATGGCTACAGACGAACGGTACACAAACATTATTTATTGTATTATTACAACAATTCATACTGTAACGAAAGGGCGTACTAATAATTTGAGCCTCAATAGCTCAACCGGTAAAGGAGTGGACTGAAAACCGAAAGGTCGACGACGGTTCAAACCCCGCCCGTTGCACTATTGTCGTACCTACTCCTTTTTTTTCCGTGGGGAAATCCTCATGGATGCCACCGCACCCGGGGAGGTACGGAGGTTATGTCGGACTCTTACCGACTAAAACCCCACGATGTTCCACGCATCGCCTGGTGGCTGGGCTACGGGGCCAAACACGTTCGCGCAACCCAGCCAGCGGCGCCTGCTAAGGATCCACCTCCGAGGGACCAATAAAATCCCTACACACCGTCTGAGGCGCACCAGGAACACGAAGGTGCGCCTCCCGATTCGAGGACTGGTTTCTTTCCGGACGATAGACTCCCCGCGTCCATTGCCCGAGAGTCCTTCTCAAGGGGGTTGGCGGCGGTCGTGGGCGGCTCGCCTACGCCCGACCCTCCTACGACGGATGGCATGAGAGTCGAAATCATCTTCTCTCATGCGCTCCGCCGACTCCTTTTGCGACATTAGTCGTACCTACTCCTAGCACAAGCCTGACGCTTAGTTGGAGAGGAAAGGGGAATATTAGTCATTTAACATGGCTAATATTCTTTAAAAAAAAATATGTAATATATACCTACAATAAATAATGTTTGTGATTTCGTCCTTTCGTTACCTATGAATGATCAAGCATCGTTCTTCGTTAAAACTTTGTACCTATAGTAGTTGTGTTGTAGACAGTTTTTTTTTTCTACCGGTTGCTATTTAAACTGCAACATCTTAGCTCTGATTTACAATAATCTAATCTAACCTTAACTTAACTTATATCTAGTTTTTAGGGTTCCGTACCTCAAAAGGAAAAACGGAACCCTTATAGGATCACTTTGTTATCTGTCTGTCTGTCTGTCTGTCTGTCTGTCTGTCTGTCTGTCTGTCAAGAAACCTACAGGGTACTTCCCGTTGACCTAGAATCATGAAATTTGGCAGGTAGGTAGATCTTATAGCTGACATTTGGGGAAAAATCTTAAAACCGTGAATTTACGGTTAGATCACACAAAAAAAATTAAATTGTGGTCATGAACTAATAATTAGTATTTTCAACTTTCGAAGTGAGTGACTATATCAAGTGGGGTATCATATGAAAGGTCTTCACCTGTACATTCTAAAACAGATTTTTATTTATTTTTATGCATCATAGTTTTTGAATTATCGTGCAAAATGTCGAAAAAATACGACTGTAGTACGGAACCCTCATTGCGCGAGCCTGACTCGCACTTGGCCGGTTTTTTGTTGTTGTGGACAGTTAGGTACGCGAAAGTTTCTGACCTACCATCAACATACAAAAATATCGCGCGAGTCACATTGCAATGAATACCTACATCATTAGCTCGTCACTACCAATATTATAAATGTGATTGTTTGTTGGTTTGAAGATTTATTAGTTTGTTGGTTTATTGGTTTGTTGGTTTGTCCTCAACCACGTCGCAACGGAGCAAGGGGTTAACGTGATTTTTCGCATGGGTATAGTTAAAGTCCTGGAGAGTGAGATAGGCTAACTTTCATCCCGGAAAATCAAAGAGTTCCCACGGGATTTTTAAAACCTACATCCACGCGGACGAAATCGGGGGCAATGTTAGAAGTTCCCGAATTGTCGTGAACTGTTGTTCAACTAAATACGAGAAAAATGAAGTATAATATAGTAGACAAAGTCGCGAGCTATGATATAGGTACCAAGCTATTAACATAAAATTCTGAAGACTTCCGTAACGAGAAGTGGAGACAGATAAAAAATGTCTCGGTCTGATACTCCGGCTAATGGAACTAACAAAACGATAAATAATAGCGTATCGGCCGAATAATCGTTCAATCGATCCTCTGTCCCTTTCACTCGCTACCAGTATGGTAAAGAGGCAATGATTATGGTGCTGATTACCTACTCCAAGTCTGGGCTGCCGCCTATCTAAAGCTGCGCGATTTTCACACCCGTGGTACATACGTGTGCTTAGACTATAGAAAAAGGTAGACGGTAAACGGATGAAGCAGTAATAACTCATCGGTTTAAGGGGCGGACTGAAATCCTAAAGGTCATAGGATTAAACATCACCCATTCCACCTATTCAAATTATCTTCTATGGTAAGCGACAGGTCGAGATAGCAATCGGAGCGGAAACGCTCCGCACATCCGCACAGCCCCCGCACTAGTCGGCACAGTGCAGGTGTGCGGAGCGACCCTCCACCACATACCCCGATTGCCATCTGGACCTTTTGTGTACTATACCTACTTACCTGTCTACTAACAAGAACCAAGCTTTACGCTTACCTAAAAATATAACTACTCATAACTCAGTGTAAGTACAATCTATCTATTTTTCTAGCACTAAGCAATGTTTCTTTATACATACGAATATATAGAACTACGAATAGTATTTCTGTAAGTTGAGGCATTCATCGTCACGTACGTGGATTAATATGATAAAATTAGCGCCAGCAATCTCGATAGAGCGATGCGTTCCGCACAAAGCTAATTGTAGGCAGGAACACATCGTTGGCACTTTCGTCACTAGCACTTTGGAAGCGTCAAGCGCGCGTCAAGGGGGCGGCCCCCACCCCGACCGAGTTCGAAAAAAGGCGATGCACTTCGAATTGTTCCTTTTATGTCCGCGATCGATCGTTTCGGCAAAGGAGCGAATTTTATCTGTCCGGAGCGAACCATGGTTACGCCACACTTACACGGCTCCCTAATTGGGGGGGGGGGGGGGGGGGGCGAGCTTCGATTAGGAAAAAGGAGGACTTTTGTGGAAACCGTTACTACGTCACAAGTTCTTGTATTGCGGTTCAAAATTTTGCATAGAAACAGGTAGACAGCCACAAGACAACTTTATTTACTTCCTGAGGAGATCTCCAGGCTTTGGCAAGTATCGAGGCACAACATAAACTTATTTTAAGGTTTAGTCTACATTATATCCTGAAGATGCTCCGATGATGAAGTGAAATTGGTCTTGATCTTCGATTAGGAAAAAGGAGGACTTTTTGTGGAAACCGTTACTACGTCACAAGTTCTTGTATTGCTGATCAAAATTTTGCATAGAAGCCGGTAGGCAGACACAAGACACAACTTTATTTACTTCCTAAGATCTCCAGGCTTTACCGAGTATCGAGGAACAACATAAACTTATTAAGGTTCAGTCTATATCTCCTGAAGAATCTTGATCTTCGATTAAGAAAAAAGTGGATATTAGGGAACCGTTTCTACGTCTCAAATTCTCGTATTTATGTTTAAAATATTGCATAGATGCAGGTAGGCCGATATACTAGGATCAAAATTCTTTGACTCTACATCTCCTGAGGCTTTCGCAAGTCCCGAGGAATAATAAACTTATTTCCTTGAGGTTGACTCTACATCTCCTGCGGATATCCCGATGTCGGAGTGTTGGTCTTACCTTCGAGAAAGAACTTTAAAAAGAAAGAGGTCGTTAAGGAAATTGTTCTTTCGTTCCAAGTTTCAAGTTTTCACGAGAGCCTGTTTTTATGCTTCATTCGAATTTAATTTTGTTTGAGAGTTACCTATAATAGTTATAGTAAGTCGAAGC
Organism: Maniola hyperantus; assembly: GCF_902806685.2. Lineage (NCBI taxonomy): Eukaryota > Metazoa > Arthropoda > Insecta > Lepidoptera > Nymphalidae > Maniola > Maniola hyperantus. The sequence goes on from NC_048564.1 coordinate 2,862,078, forward strand.
ACCTATGGTACTTACCACCCGTCATGAAGTAATTTGGTCTGCTTGTGTCTTCAAAACTTTCAAATAACTTACCTGAAAAAAAAGAAAACACATTTTAAGAATCAAGTCTTACAAAATTATATTGAAAAAACTAGCTGAAGCCCGCGACTTCATCCGCGTGGATATACATTATTCAAAATCCCGCGGAACTCTTTGATTTTCCGGGATAAAAAGTAGCCTATGTGTTAATCCAGGGTATACCTAGTCTACCTTCATTCCAAATTTCATCCAAATCCGTTCAGGATAGGAAAGTAGGATTTTAGTCCTTATTTTAAAAATGAACGTACTTTTGATATGACAGTTGACCAATAGAGTTAAAATGGCGCGTGAGGAATTATTTTGTACGGACTATAGATATAATTTGTACATAATATATTGAGATAAATAACCTCCACCCCACATTTGAATTGAATAATTCATTCATTAAACGGAACTAATCATCGTTCTAACAAAAACATATCGGCTTTTACTTGAGCCGTTTAACTCAATCCGAATAATGAATAAAATGTTTTTATTGACATCTAACAAATGTATGAATTAATGCAGGCGGGTGTAGTAATTGCATCGATGCCGACATTTGCAACAATGTTGCTAATTAAGTATGCTCGGAATAGTATATCTATTATATATATGTGTATATCGAAGGAATGTATTGTTGCGATGTGTGAGGTAATTGTTCTTTTAGAATTTAAACACATTTCCCATTCACAATTATTATAAAGTGGTTCATGTTATCGTGTTGATGCGTCTCTATTTAGGGGTATAGTTTTTTACTCAAAGGGATATTATATTTATGTTTTTGCAGTCTCACATCCGGTTTATCTATGCACCCTTCTTTTTAGGGTTCCGTACCTCAAAAGAAAAAGGAATCCTTGTATGATCACTTTTTTGTCTGTCTATCAAGAAAACCTATAGGGTAGGTACTTCCCGAAGACCTAGAATCATGAAATTCGACAGGTAGGTAGCTGTGTTATAGCACAAGTAAAGGGAAAAATCCGAAAACCGTGAATTTGTGGTTACATCACAAAAATAAAACCAACCAAGTGCGAGTCTGATTCGCAGTTGGCCGGTTTTATCTTCTACACGACTGTCTCGGCGAATCCAACTCGGCTGGGCAGCGTTCGGGAAGCGTCGAGTCTGCGCGTCCAAAATGTCTCAGTGCTGGAAGACCAAAAGTCTTCGAACAGTGCGTGTTGCCAGTGATGTCATGGATTCGAGACACGTTTATTAACTGAGGGCCTCATAAGAAAGCTCAGAGTCACTCAACAGGCGACGAAGAGAGCTATGCTTGGAAAAAAAATCGAGATATGTCTGTCTGTCTGCTAGCTTTTCACAGTTACAAATGATTCAATTATTATTAGAAAGAAAAAACATTTGCAGCCTGTTTACAACTAGCAGGTAAACTCTTAACATCTTTATTTGTTAGATAGGTAAAGTTTGTCTGGAAGTTGGGAAACAGGCCGTTAATAAGCTAATGCTCTAGTTTCGGTCCGAATTTTGTGTAAGTAATTGTTAGCACTTCTATGATAACAAGGGTTGCTAAAGCAAGGCTTACCTATATTTCATAGCTTTTTCTCTCTTCAAAGAAGTTGTATCAAATAGGCAGGAGGGCACGCTATAAATAGAAAAAAACCGACCAAGTGCGAGTCAGGCTCGCGCAACGAGGGTTCCGTACTACAGTCGTAATTTTTCGACATTTTGCACGATAATTCTAAAATTTTTTTTTTTTTAAATACAATAAAACTTAAAGCTAGCCTTATCTAATTACTATATAAATCATGACCGCGTGGAATGGTGCCAAGAATACTGGCTGCATTTCCGCGCTGGACAGCCAGGCTGATCCGCTGCGCAAAAAATGAGCCAGCCCTTCTGTCACCAGTTGAGGCTATTAATCGCGGTGAAATGTCTCGTAAAAAATTTTTAGCACTAAGACTCCATGGCCCCAGGGTCTCCACGGCAAACGGCACAAAAATGTAACTCTCTATAAGAGAGGCATACTTGCGCCGCTTGCCGTTTTCAGCTGTTTCTGCTGCGGCTCCCGGTCTTGATGCTGTCTTCCTGATATGACACGGGGCCAATGTGTCAACGCAAGTTGCGTCCCACATTAGCGCCCGTCCCCGTTCCCAGGGAACCAGCGTCAATCCATCAGGTCTCTTGCCATCATCCCGACTAATCCCTGCCGGCTCAATGAGCGCAGGAATATTTATGGTGGCAAGAGCTCTTTTAATTGTATCGTTAAGAGAGCCATGCCTAAACAGCCTAAAATGATGATACATGTAAAGCCCTTTTATATGATACCCTTTGACGTAGTTATGTTACTTCGAAAATTGAAAATACTAATTTTTAGTTCAAGGCCACAATTTAATTTTTTTTGTGTGACGTAACCACAAATTTACGGTTTTCAGATTTTTCCCCGAATGTCTGCTATAAGATCTACCTACTTGCCAAATTTCACGATTCTAGGTCAACGGGAAGTATCCTGTAGGTTTCTTGACTGACCGACAGACAGACAACAAAGTGATTCTATCAGGGTTCCGTTTTTCCTTTTGAGGTAGGTACGGAACCCTAAAAATTGCCGATGAAGAGAAGCCCTAATTATCAGCATATCTCCACGAGTACTTACTATGCTTGTACTCGCACAAAGATGTACCTACCTATACTTAATTCAAACAAAACACCCATTTGATATAAAAATATTCAAGAACTATTTCCATGCAATGCATTTTATATTTCTCTCTAAACGTTACGCTGATCATATGTAAACGTTATTCGATGAAAAATAAATTCATCGAAACGTTCGAGCAAATAAACTAAAAAAGGAAATATATTTTACTTTGATGTTGCAGCCTTTGTACACATGCATACCTGTTTGACAACTTGTAAAATATAAAACAGCATTTATATTATTGTTGAAGTGATTTACTACTGGTACAAAAAGCTTTTACGTAGATTTTTGAGCAAATACCATTGACTTATGTATTACTTTGTATGGACAGGGTTATTGAACAAACAAAATGGCACCGACTCATTGGTGCTTATGCACCAATGCAACCTCAGTGACGTTTTGATTTCAAACGGATCTTTCATTAGTATCTAAGAGGTGGCGCTGATTTATTTGGTTTCTAAACCGTGAAAATTTTGTTCGCTTCACCATATCTTGTCATTTATATCGATGGCAAGTACCCAAATTAAAAGCGGTGATAGCATAGTGGTTAAGACCTCTTTCTCGGGTGGTCCGGGGTTCGATACCGGGCACGCACCTCTTACTTTTGGATTTGAGAAATTAACTAAATAAATATCACTTGCTTTAACGGTACCAAACAATTCAATACTGTGAAAGAAAACATTAGGAGGCAACCTGCACGTCTATCGGTTGATGATGATGATGATGATGATGATGATGATGATGATGGTGATGATGATGGTGATGATGATGATGATGATGTTGCTGATGGTGATGGTAATGATGATGATGATGACGGTGATGGTAATGATGATGATGATATGATGATGATGATGATGATTACTTTGTACAAGATATTGCAATAAAGAAAAAAAATTCATTTTCATACAAAAAGTTTGGCACGCTACAGAGTTGCGTATACTTTAGGCGGTGGTGTACACACGCTCTTTTCTATGTAGCAGATTCGATTAATTAAAAAGCAGCTGCTATGATGCCAGTCGTTCAATTTGATAATGCTCTTTTGTTTTTCTTCCACTTTTGTTTGAATTTTTACACATATTAAGTTACTTTTGTTCATGGCGCGTTGAAAATATAGGAGAGAACGCGAACAATGATTATAAACTATCAATCGCTATACAAATAAAATGACTCGTTATTTTTAGGAATATTCCGAAGGGCCCTGTTTTGTATATTCAGTTTGTTTATTTTTTTGTCATTGTAGGGTTTTAAGTATTGCCAACATTAAGTATTGCCACATTTGTTGTCTAATATCATTCAAAAATCCTATTCAAAGTCCCGCAAATTGCTATTGCGTTGGAACCATGTCTCATTAACATCGAAATGACGTCATTTTGACGTCAGCCGAAATAAAAATATCTTACCATCAGCTCAAAACTTCAGTCTAGTACTGACGTCACTAAAATGGCGGCCACGCGCATTAGCAATTTGCGGGACGTATACATTAAGGTTCGAAATAAGTATGATACATCAAGTATCAACCTCAACTTCCGACTTCCATGGTTGTAAGCAATAAGGCATTCCAGCCCGCAAAAATTTCTGTTCGGAAAGACAAATAGTTAAGTGCGTAGTATCCTATCTATATAGAACTCAGTGGCTCTTCCAACATACAATGATATAGAGTAGGTAAATACATACAATGACATATTATACCTACTGTAGACATGGTACGTTTATATTATACAAGGTAATTCCCGCGACTTCGCGTGGACTACACAAATTTCAAACCCTATTTTCACCCCTTTAAGGGTGGAATTTTCTAAAATCCTTTCTTAGCAGATGTCTACATCATAATAGCTATCGGCATGAAAAATTTCAGCCCGATCCGTTCAGTAGTTTGAGCTGTGCGTTGATAGATCAGTCAGTCCTCTTTATAAAGACTTTTTAGTTTAATTACTTACCTATTGGTTACTAAGTTACTCACCGTCGGCGCCCTCATGGTGTAGAATAATACATAATTCTATACTACACTTAATTATACCCTCATGCAGTTAAAATTCCTTCTAATCTAATAAACATTAGAAATTTGTTATAAAAACATAATATATATAAAATTTAAAGTTCTGACTGACTGACTGACATATATATCAACGCACAGCCTAAACCGCTGGTCCTAGAGACATGGAATTTTGAGGATATGTTCTTTGTAACGAGTAGGTATCCACTAAGAAAGGATTTTTTGATATTCTTCCCCTAAGTGGGTTAAATGGGGGATGGAAGTTTGTATGAAAGTCCGTCATTTTTGAAGTTACCTTGATGAAAATTGGTATTTAAGCTTTCGGTTAAAAATAAATAAATACGTATTTCACGATTTTTGGAAATTCTACTACCAAGGGGGTTAGATAGGGGATGAAAGTTTGTATGAAAGTCCGTCATTTTTCAAGTTATTTGCGTGAAAATTTGTATTTGGGTTTTCGGTAACAAATAAAGAAATATGGATTCCAGGATTTTTGGAAATTGAACCTACATCTCAAGTTTTTAAACTCTACCCGAGCGAAGCCGGGGCAGGTCAGCTAGTAAAAACATAATTGTTTTCCTTTTAGAGAAACCAATAAAAAGAAAACTAATGTTTTCTCACATACATTACATTTTTAACCGACTTCAAAAAAAGAAGGAGGTTCTCAATTCGTCGGAATCTTTTATTTTTATTTTTTATGTATGTTCCCCGATTACTCGAAAACGCCTGGACCGATTTTGAAAATTCTTTTTTTGTTTGAAAGGGTATACTTCAAAGTTGGTCCCATTTCAATTTGGTGAAGATCTGATGAACATCTTCGAAGATAGATACTGGAACTCCTCAACGGATAAGAGTAAATTGCTCGCGATCAGTGTAATAGCTTAGTAAACAGTAGATTTTTAACCAGTCATAGCATAATTCCATGGAGCCACTAAAAATTGTGAAATAATTTTTTTTTACAAAAAAAATAAAAACCGACTTCTTTACACAAACACTAAAAATAGAAAAATAATTTAATTTATTACCGAATATAATATGTATACAAGAGTTAATATAGTTCCATAATAATATTTTTTGGGGTCGGTGCCAATGAGGTGCCATTGTGGAGTCCCATAAAAATATGAAGTCTAGACGATTCGCGCAGCTGAAGCTAATTGGCACCGGCACCAAAAAGTATTATTATGGAACTATATTAACTCTTGTATACATAATATATTCGGTAATAAATTAAATTATTTTTCAATTTTTAGTGTTTGTGTAACGAAGTCGGTTTTTATTTTTTTTGTAAAATTTTTTATTGTATTTTTTCAATTTAAAAAAGTTATAAGAGTTATCTATACTAATACTATAAAGAGGTAATGTCGTTAAGTTTGTTTGTAGGGGGTAATCTCTGGAACTACTGAACTGATTTTGAAAATTCTTTCACCAATAGAAAGCTACATTATTCCTGAGTGACATAGGCTATATTATATACGCGAGGGCGAAGCCGCGGGGATCAGCTAGTATCTTATATAGTAGAAGAACCAGAGTAACCGACATAGTTCTCCATTATAATGTTCTCAAAGGTGTGTAATGTCTGCCAATACACGGATACTTGGCCAGTGTGGTAGATTATGGCAAAAGGCATTATATTAACATACAATCCTAATAATATTATAAATGTAAAAGTGTGGATGTTTGGATGAAAATATGTGATGTACACCATGCAAACTTCCACCGAAAATTGGTTTGAACGAGATCTCAATACCCGAGTACAGAACCCTCGGTGCGCGAGTCTAACTCGCACTTGGCCGGTTTTTTAAATAAGCACTATAGGTACATGCCTCGGCTGGGAGTGCCTTTCTGGCCTCGTGTTATAGATGTCCTTGCCATGGCTCGGCCGTCTAACTCATGCTCAATCAGACAACGCTTACTTCCCGGTCTCATGCAGTAATGTAGGCAGTTACTAATATTTTCTCAATTTAAGTAAAGATACAAAAAATATGGTCACTTATTTTATCAGTTTCGACATACTCTGCCTTTTCGGTGTGCAAATATTAATAATCTTTAACACTAAATTATAATTTAACTTCATAGACTTTTATATTACTTCGTAAGGACAGGGCCATTGAACAAGCACAAGGGCACCGACTCATTGGTCCTAAAATGTTTATTTAGCACCAATGCAACCTCAGTGACGTCTGGATTTCAAACGGGTCGTTCATTAGTATCTAATAGGTGGGTCTGATTTATTTGGTTCCAAAACTGTTAAAAATTTTGTTCGCTTGGGCATATCTTGTCATTTGTACCGATGGTAGTTACCTACTATTATTTTCTCAATTCACGAGTAAGGGTACAAAAAAGATTGTCACTTATTTTATCAGTTTCGACATACTCTACCTTTTCGGTGTGCAAATTATATTAGTAATCTTTAACAATAAATTATAATTTAATTTCTATTCTAGTAACTATTTTCATATGTTGTATTCCTGTTTTGTACTTAACGGCAATTAGCTGTTGTAATTGACGAAGATAAAATAATATATTTACGTTTTTGTTCTTCGAAGTGGCATGAAGTAATAAATACGCCTATATAATTACATCGTTTCGCATCAAATGTTTTTAAGGTGAATACAACTCACAGTGTGTAAGTACTTCTTGCCTAGTTTGTTCTCTGACCGTTAATAGTTACGAGCAGGTCATGGTATGATTTCTATGACCTGAGGCAGAGTGAACATGAATGAATGCCAAATCTGTATCTTCTATATATATAAAATTCAAAGTCCTGACTGACTGACTGACTGACATATATATCAAGGCACAGCCTAAACCGCTGGTCCTAGAGACATGAAATTTGGAGGGTGTGTTCTTTGTAAAGAGTAGGTATCCACTAAGAAAGGATTTTGTGAAATTCCACCCCTAAGTGGGTTAAATGGGGATTTGAAATTTATGTAGTCCACGCGGACGAATGTTCTCAAGAAGTATAAAGATTGCTAATCTGCACTTACCAGCGTGGTGGACTATAGACTTGTCATACTGAGAGGAGACACGTATAGTACGCGACAAGTCGGGATGGCAATCGGGGTATGAGGCGCATATACTCCGCGCCAGGTTAGCGCGGGCGCTATGATTCGCACCCCGATTGCCATCTCGACCCGTCGCACACTAAAGTAGTAGTCCGGAGATGGTTTGATCATGATGATGATGATTACATATTACAAGAATCCTCTCGCAAAGCTAAATAAACAATCGAATTATAGGTATTCTATTGAATTTCTTCCATAATTCCGTATTATTCATGCAGCAGTGTCCCACTTGAGTGCGTAATTTAAAATTTAATAACAGCAAAGTGCGCTTGCCCTGCACAGCGAAAGATAACTTATTGCGTTTTCACTTTTTTATTTTCTACCTCTGTTCCACCTTTTTTAATATTTGACTCGAAGCGGGATTATTTCAAATTTAACAGTTATTAATTTGTATTGCCTTTACTTTAGTGCTATGGCTCTACAGTGCGGACTATATACCTACTATTCTATTCGATTCAATTCAATTTTCATTATTGCGAATTTGGGATAGTTTACAGATCCTAAAGATCTACTAGTCTTAAAGAAGACTAGTCAACTATTCGGTTGCTTTTATTGCAATACCGTATTTGACTATGTCAAAATAAATAATTTCTCAGTGATTCACGTCTATTATTAGTTTTACGAGTGATATAACCATTTTAAATTACCGATTAAAGTAAAAAATGGACATCAAATGATAGTGACGTCACATCCTGTATTTCATAGAATCTCGCATACTAAGCGCGCGTTTTGACGTTTGATAAAAAGTTACTGCTTTGACAAGTTGTCAAATACCGGATTGTAGCAACTTTCATGCTGTAACTGCACTAGACGGAATATGCAAAACAGTTACGGAAAACTACAATTTGCATTGTATCGTCGATCATTGTAACGTAACACCCTATATACTTGAGTATTTGGAAATATATGAATAACTCATGAAATGTTAATGTGTTTGCTATCTTTTCTTCGGCTTGGATTTGGGTCGACGCCCTGTCATACCTACAGAACGAGGAAGGAAAAGAAGGCTCTATTGTATCGAGTAATTTGCACTATTCGATTCAGTTCATCATCATCATCATCAACCCGTCGTCGGCTTACTACCGAGCACGGGTGTCCTCTCAGAATGAAAAGGGTCTGGCCAAGTGCGGATCAGCTGATTTCACACGCGCCTTTGAAAACATTATGGAGAACTCTCAGGCATGCAGGTTTCCTTACGATGTTTTCCTTCATCGAAAATAGTTTTTAATCAAAGGTAATATTGAATATAACCTTTCCGTTTGTATAAATATTTGATTCAAACTCGATGGTAAAAAGTTATTTAACATTGAAAAGAGTATAAATCAATAGGGTTTTTTTTCAATTTAAGTACAAAAATTATTTGAATTTTTTCATAATTCCTAGGACCCACAATAACGCAACCTAAGTCAAGGTAGATCGGAGCCGTATTTGAATACAGTACGCAGCAGAAAGTAATGTACATCGGCCTTTAGAATGACATTTCGGCTTTCTCTGTCACTCATACCTATATGATGACGTTTTGTTGGTCTGAACGACAGAGACAACGCTCTACAAATCCGCTATATCTTTCTAAAGGTCAATGTACATTACTTTCTGCCGCGTACTGTACATACCTACTGTTAATTTCGCTTGTGTCTCCATACTAAAGTGCCCGTTTACCTTTAACCCGTTAGCGGTATGAACAAGGCACCCCGCGCCTACATCGAAAACAAAGTAACCGTACCTAAAGCTATCTGAATCGAATCACACCCCATCACCGCGTGTTTTTTAGGGTTCCGTACCTCAAAAGGGAAAAGGAACCCGCCCGTCTGTCTGTCTGTATGTCGTGTCTCTATTAAGAAAACCTCTAGGGTACTTTCCGTTGACCTAGAATTTGGCAGGTAGGTAGGTCTTATAGCAAACGTAAGAGGAAAAATCCGAAAACCGAAACGAATTTGTGGTAACATCACCAAAAAAATTCATAAATATGTGTGTGAATAATATTTTCAATTTTCTAAGTAACATAGCTTACCAAGTGGGGTATCATATGAAAGGGCTTTACGTGGGCATACTAAAACAGGTTTTTATTTATTTTTATGCTTAATAGTTTTTGATTTATTGTGCAAAATATCAAAAAAATACGACGGAGCCCTCGGTGCACGAATCTGACTCGCACTTAGCCAACTTTTTTATTTTCCACGGTGACACGTATCAGATATCCGTGGCACAGGTTTGGGGTAAAAACTAGCCGGGATTAAGCCGACTGACCCGCGATACGGTGTTAATTGCCCGGTGCAATTATTACGGGACTGTTAGGCCTACCGTCCACTGGGTCGAGGGTTAAGTTAAAACTCATACGCGCTTCTGCATACAAACGCATTTCGTAGATTATCTGACTAATGTACAAATATAAAAAGAAAAATTTGACTGACTAACTGACTGATCTATCATCGCACAGCTCAAACTACTGGATGGGTCGGCCTGAAATTTGGCATGAAGTTAGCTAATATGACGAAGACATCCGCTAAGGAAGGATTTTTTTGGAAATTCAACCCCTAGGAGGGTAAATAAGGATTTGAAATTTGTAGTCCACACAGACGACATTTTGCTCTTTAAGATCTAAAACTAAGGCAGTTATTATCGATTTATCTCGTCAGTATTATACTTATGCCCGACACCATAAATATGGTAAACTAGATGATGCCTGCGACTTCATTTGCGTGGATTTAGGTTTTTAAAATCCCGTAGGAACTCTTTAATTTTCCGGTATCAAAAGTAGACTATGTCCTTCCGCGGGATGCAAGCTATCTCGTGCCAAATTTCATTGAAATCGGTTAAACGGATGTGCCGTGAAAAGCTAGCAGACAGACAGACACAGACAGACCAACACTTTCGCATTTATAACATTACGTATGGAATGCATTTAGCTACTAGTTAGTACGTAAGTATATAATATGATACGCTTGCGCACACAACGTATATAGTATGTACCTATAGTGTGCATCGATAGTATGATTACAATGTTCGGGGAAGTATAATAGTTAGTAATTTGTCGATATGAGTACCCGTAGGTAGGTACGGCTTTTTTCTAGAATCTTTAAGGTTACACTACTCGCACTTTTCCACACAAACATAGTCAGCTACAAAAAGGACTACACCTGTACGTAGACGAAATTCCACGGATAGGTACGAAGCGATTTGCCTCCTCATTTCTAATTCGAACCGCTAAGATTTGGAACACCCTTCCAGCATCAGTTTTCCCCTCCAATTAAAAAATGGGTACCTTCAAGTCAAGAGTGAATAGGCATCTTCTAGGCAAGCGCGCTCCATCTTAAGCTGCATCATCACTTGCCACCCAGGTTTGATTGCAGACAAGCGCTAGTCTATAAATTAAATAAAAACTTTAAATGTTTTCAGGTTGAATTGTGAGTTTGTTTATTCTACGATAAGGGATGATTTATGCTAGACCGTGCCGGGCCCGAGCCGTGCCACGTCCGACGCGCGGTCGATCAACGCATCGCAATTTGTATGAAGAAACGTGTTTTTTTTACACTTTAAACATGTTTAAAACACCTGTACCTATTAAATATTAGATGGTGGCCGCGACTTGGTCCGCGTGGATTTAGGTTTTTAAAAATCCTATGGGAACTCTTTGATTTTTCGGGATACAAAGTAGCCTATGTCCTTTCCCGGGATGCAAGCTACATTTGTACCAAATTTCGTCAAAATCAGTTTAATGGATGGGCCGTGAAAGGCTAGCCGACAGACAGACACACTTTCGCATTTATAATATTAAGTATGGATTAACTGTTTAAAACAATGCCAACCCTGCTAGTAGCGTACCCTTAAGTAAAGATTGTGTTTTTTTTTAAACCGACGCATTGTAAAAAATAAAATAAGGTAAACGCGTTCATATTTATTCATTGCTTATAATATTTTTACAATGCTGGTTCCGATTCTAGTGACTGACGGGCAAGAATTCTGCCCTTTGATTGGCTGTGAAAAAATGTAAACAGCAGTAAAGTGTAAGCATATAATCAAAGGGCAGAATTTCTTGACGATTGCGATAGCCATGAAATGGTTATTCTTACACAATTGGGGGGCTGGTATTAACGATTCAACGGTGCTACAATAGGAATAATTTGCGTAGCGTCTTCATTAACTTCGGTAATAATACATACCCTTATTATAAATGCGAAAGTGTGTTTGTTGGTTTGTCCTTCATTCACGTCGCAACGGAGCAATGGATTGATGTGATTTTTTGCATGGGTACAAGTCAAACACCTGGAAAGTGATATAGGCTACTACTTTTTGTCCCAGAAAACCAGAGTTCCCGCGGGATTCTTAAAAATCTAAATCCACGCGGACGACGTCGCGGGCGTCAGCTAGTCTAAATATATAAATGGAAAAGGTGACTGACTGACTGATTGATCTATCAACGCACAGCTGAAACTACTGGACGGATTGGGCTGAAATTTGGTATGCAGATATTATGACGTAGGCATCCGCTAAGAAGGGATTTTTGAAAATTCAACCCCTCGTGATTAATTTACGCAAGTATAGTTTGAGCTGTGAGATCAGTCAGTCAGTCAGCTTTTCCTTTTTTATATATATTCAAATAATTTTCAAATAATTCAAATAATTTATTTCAAATAACTTGAGTTTACAGTAGCTGTAGGAGGTTGGAGCCTTCTTTTAGGAGTAGGCGAACTACTCCTGTGTCAGAAGACACCGCTCTTCCTTAACAATATTTTCATCAGCGATATCAAGCAAACGTGTGTGAGTTAGTAAGTGTATGGATAGATATATGTATGTGTGTATTTGTGTGTGTGTGTGCGCGTGTGCGTGTGTGTGTGTGTGCGTGTGTGCGTGTGTGTGTGTGTGTGCGCGCGTGGTCTATGCTTATATTATGTGAGTATTAAACAAAATAGTCAAATAAACCTAGTAAGTACTACAATAGTTGTTATATGGTACGTATCAAAAGCGATTCCACTTCATCATAGTTTAGTGATAACAGATACTTTTTCAAAATTTCTTTGCAATTTCTTTTCAAATATATAGATTGATGGAGAATGTAAGTTGCTAAAAATCCGCCGTCGGACGTCTTTGTGGAGTGAGCCTTTTGTACCTGGAAGGTTGTATTAAGTAGTCGGAGGCCGTGAGCAGTGGGCACGAGGCCTTAGTTTACTATGACCGTTGCCTTTTTAGTCTCACTATAAGTCGTCCACTATTTGCCACCGGACCTATCTATCGCGTTATTAAAACGAGACCTAGCACGAACACCCAGACTCGAGTTCGAAAATATTGGATTCTAAATTGGGGTAGAAAAAGTTTAAAGGGAAGGAAACCCCAAAAACCGTATTGTGGCCGACTCGGTATTGCCTTTGCTCATCCCAGTCCCCGAAGGCTCAGTGTAATAGGTTTGACAGGGCCACTTGAATATTGATTGTTCGTAATAGGTACAGACCTTTACTAGCTGTAATTGATTTAGAATGTAATAATAATGTTCTCCTGACTAAAGGCCAATCTCAATTCTCAACGGAGACTAACCAAGTCATTTTCATATACACCAATCGCCAGCCTCTCTCAGTCTTCAGGGTCCACCACGCTGACCAAGTGCAGATTTCACGCAGCTTCGATGAAGTGAAAACTTAAAACTATGAAATAACATTTATTTTCGGCGCAAGTAGGTATGCCTCTCTTATCGAGAGTTACATTTTTGTTCCGTTTGCCGAATGTCCTGAGGCCATGGAGTCTCAATGCAAAAACATTTTTACGAGACATTTCACCGCAATTAATAGCCTCATCTGGTGACAGAAGGGCTGACTAAATTTTTTGCAACGGATCAGCCGGGCTGTCTAACGCAGAAGCGCAACTGGTATTCTTGGCACCATTCCACGCGGGCGTGATTTCTATAGTAATTAGATAAGGCTAGCTGTAAGTTTTATTGTAATATTTTCATTATGAAAAGTCTTTACATCTATCGGTACTATGAGCAGCAAGTCGGTGACGCGACCTTGAAGTTTTTATCTATTTCAAAATCGCCCAACGCGCCGAAGAAGTTTTATACATGCTTTTGAATCGTCAAATAAATCTACCTCTGGTTCCGAATGCCCGAATGCCGAATTGGCGAAAGTACATAATTTTTATTTGTATGTCTAATGGAAGCTACCAAATATATGGGTTACACATATTTATGGGCCCAGTTTTATTGCCTAAGGAAATAAATGGCACAGCAGCCCATATGATCATATGTTATTAAATGTCCTCGTATTTTTTATTTAATATAACGTATATGATATATGGCTTCATGTGAAGAATTTATTGCTCACAATAGCAATAGAAGAAGTGTGAATGATTAATAGAAGCAAGCGTTACTTTGCGGAATTTTATGACATACAAACATGAAGCTTTTTAATAATTACTAGCGGTTGCCAGTTACCATGCAGCCTGTGTTTGTCTTTTGTGTGCGCAAAAGAAAATGTTCCTATATTGTTTTATACAGCCGCACTCAGAGTCGCTAATCGTTACTTAAGATTAAATTAAAACGAGACAGATTCATGTGAGAGATATATCTCTGTCTCGTTTTAACTAAACTTAAGTAACGATTAAGCCACTCTGAGTACCTACGTCAGATAGTCTCTACTTCTAATCTACGTCATACTTATGTCCGATGGAGAACACTCGGATGACGGAAGCCTGATCTAGTGCGTGAGCTACCATACAAATAGTTCTATGACTACTTCGGAACGTATTTTCACGGACTCGGATCGGATGTGTGCGAAACCGCCCTAAAATGTAGGGACTTAAAAGTATATGCGATACTATGAGTGAGATAGTTTTTCGTATAATATTAAATTGTAAATGTAATAGCTGTGATAGCCTAGTGGTTAGGACGTCCGCCTTCTAATCGGAGGTCGGGGGTTCGATCCCGGGCACGCACCTCTAACTTTTCGGAGTTATGTGCGTTTTTAGTAGTTAAATATCACTTGCTTTAACGGTGAAGGAAAACATCGTGAGGAAACCTGCATGCCTGAGAGTTCTCCATAATATTCTCAAATGCGTGTGAAGTCTACCAATCCGCACATGGCCTGGTAGACTATGGCCAAAACCCTTTTCACTCTGAGAGGAGACCAGTGCTGTGTAGTGAGCCGGCGATGGGTTGATCATGATGATGATTAAATTGTAAAGTAATATACAAATAGTTGAATCGTTCAGGCCCCGATTCAATATTTTACAGCAGAGTGATATCGGCAATATCTCGCCGGATGGATGCCCAATGTTTCATTCGATTTGGTAACACCTTTTTATTTTATTGCCCACATTTAGCTGTTCATTGTCCTGTTATGTTAAGGATTCATGTGAAATAAATTGTCCAAAATAAATGCCAATTTCTGAAGGTTTTGAATCAGTACCCCTACTTATTATAAATGCGAAAGTGTGTTTGATTGTTAGTTTGTCCTTCAATCACGTCGCAACGGTGCAACGGCTTGACATAATTTTTGCATGGGTATAGTTTAAGACCTGGAGAGTGGCATAGGCTACTTTTTATCCCGGAAAATCAAAGAGTTCTCATGGGATTTTATAACCTAAATCCACGCGTACGAAGTCGCGGGCATCAGCTAGTTCAATAATATTTGTATGTCGCTTGGGCTAATATTATTAAACATAAAATGCAAATAAAGAATTCTGAATCTTAATCTGTCAACTAGGTATCTATGTAAAATAATAGCTGATGCCCGCGACTTCGTACGCGTGGATTTAGGTTTTTAAAAATCCCGCGGGAACTCTTTGATTTTCCGGGATAAAAAGTCAACTATGTCACTCTCCAGGTCTTTGACTATGCCCATGCAAAAAATCACGTCGATCCGATGCTCGTGATTAAAGGACAAACCAACAAACCAATAAACCAACAAACCAACAAACAAACAAACACACTTTCGCATTTATAATAGGGGCAGTGATGACTACGATGTTTATAGTGTAAGTTAGGTATACGTAGATAAATACTTCAATGTTCCCGCTTCTGATGCCATGATAAAATACAACGGTGTAAACTTTGTAATCCATAACCAGTAGGGCGATTGTCTAAAACCTGCATCAATCATTATTACAATCTCAATTGTTCTGATTGGCTGAATTTGTGCGATTCTTATTGCAACAATGCATTGTAGCCAATAGTGAGCGAGCATTAACCAATCAGAGATGATTGCGATCGTGACATTGTAGCTGTCAAACAACCGCGGTAGGGCCACTGGACCACGGTTGTTGCTTTTTAGCACTTGATATCAAATAAAAAGTCGAGCGTATAAAGGTAGGCTTTCGATGAGATTAACTCTTAATTTAAAAGGTTTAAAAAGGGATGGGCAACAACTTTGGAAGATCAGAGTGAGCAACGGTAGGCGAGGAGAAAAAAGTATAACACCCATTGATATGCAATTAGCTGCGCAGAGCTAAAATGTACTTTACATGCATACAGATAGAATTCAAATTATAATTTTGGTTTCATGATTAAATACTCTTACATGTAATACCTACCGAGTATTTTCAGCAAATATTTGCTAATGGTCAAGTCTTTTTATCCATTTCTTTTGAGTGTTGCAACATTTTTATGACTTTTTGGGACCATTAAATAATAGCCGTTCCAAATTAGAGTGAATTTGTAAATGATGGACATTCAGAAAAGTTATATCAAATATCAATTACTCTCTCTAGACGAATTTGACTAGTCTAGTAGTAGAGTTTGAGTGTCTATTTAGGCGAATTACTTGTTCACTTTTATGGAAAAATAAATAATAGACTGTAAGACTAATTATAGCAGTGCGTGATGTAAGTGTTGATATATGGATCTGAGACATGGTTGCTAGCTCAGAGTCACTCTGATCTGATCTGGCATCTACATACCAAATTTCTGACCAATCCGTCCAGTAGCAGCTGTGCATTGATAGATCCTGGATAGATCAGTCAGTCAGTCACCTTTTCCATTTATTACTTTTGGCTATATACTATCACGCGGAAAAGCTGGTGTAGCATAAAGTGTGAATTGATATATAGCATTAATACATACTGTCTACCAATCCGCACATGGCCAGCGTGGTAGACTATGGCCAAAACCCTTCTCACTCTGAGAGGAGACCCGTGCTCTGTAGTGAGCCGATGATGGGTTGATCATGATGATGATGACGATGATTGAAACTTACTAGCGGGTATCGGTTGAATGGTTTCAAAGTCTAAAACGAACGTAAGTAATTAGGTAGAAACATTTTTTGTGTTTTATATATTTAGATTCTACTAATAAGCTATCATGATACGTATTAGTAACAGTATTAATTGAAACCTGTTACAGTAAAAAATAGTACGCCGCTTCAGTGGGTTAAAAACCAACGTACACAATTTGGAAGGAAATTGTTGAATTAATCCTCGCATTATTTAACATTAATTTTCTACTTACTGCCTAAGTCAGTTTCTGGATTGGATTTTTAAGGTTCTATACCTCAAAAGGAAAAACGGAACCCTTATAGGATCGCTTTGTGTCTCTCTGTCTGTCCGTTAGTCTGTCTGTCAAGAAACTTAGAGGGTACTTTCCGTTGACTAATCATGAAATTCGGCAGGTAGGTAGGTCTTATAGCACACTTTAGGGGAAAAATCTGAAACCAAGAATTTGTGGTTACATCCTGAAAAAAAAATTTAAATGTGTTCATGAACAAATATTAGTATTTAAACTTTCAAAGTAAGATTAATATTCTAAGTGTGGTATCATATGAAAGGGCTTTACTTGTACGTTCTAAAATAGATTTTTATTTATTTTTGTGCATAATAGTTTTGATTTATCGTACCAAATGTCGAAAATATACGACTGTAGTGCAGAACCCTCGGTGCGCGAGTCTGACTCGCACTTGGCCGGTTTTTTTACAATAATATGATTATAATGAGAGATCTTGTAGGTTGGTACATTATTTACACGGAGTCAGCGATGTGGAGTACCTATAGATATGAAAAGTTCCGAAACTGCAAGTTTCAACGCGATATTTAATAGAATAGAATAGAATATAATGTTTTTTTATACATGTAAACTTTTTACAAGTGTTTATGAATAGTCAGGTAGTTTTAATTTACCACTGGTTCGGAACGCCATTCCCACCGAGGTCCACGCGGACCAAGTCGCGAGATTTTTTTTCAATCCATTGGGTACTTTGTGATTGTCTAGGATAAAAAATAGCTAATGGCACCGACTCCGTTGTCTTTCTCTAAACTAAATTTAGAGTATCTGCATCCTTTTCTTTTTAACAATGCTAAAAAGTGACAGAACATGAACTTTACATTTAAAGACTCTAAATTTTAGTGCACGCTACAAAAAACAGTAGGCTCGCGACTGTGCGCTAAAACCGCGGGTTTTACCATCTAAAAATAAAATTTAAAACTGTCAAACTGCGTCTGTCCTTTTCATATTACATTAGTACGAAGAGTATGCAAATACTCTAAAATTAGGTTGTGCTCAGAATCAGTACCAATGTCCGTCCAAGGCAGGGGTCGGCAACCTTTTGTGATGGAAGAGCCAAACAATTTAAAAATTACCCAGTTTTTAAAGAGCCACTAAAATTTTCGTTTTAATATAGTATTTGCTTATACAATATGTCTGATATTTTGTTAAAAATCAACTACTTTGAATATGTTTTCACAAAATGTATTTTAGCTGGAATAATAAAAAGAGTTAATCCAAAGTAATTGAATAATAGATACTTACATCAATGTTTTTGCATGCCTTTTAAAAGTTTGGATAAATCTGGCTCATAACTTGTTTTAAATTTCAAGTACGAGTTTAAATTTTTGTTTTTTAATTGGCTTCTTAGTTTACTTTTTATATTCATGAAAGAGAATGGTTGCTCGCACGAATGTGTTGACCCAAAGACATTACTCAATTTAAGGATAGATTACACGATTTTAAGGGTTTTTGTAGTCAAATTATTATTATTATGTGTGGAACCGGAGAGCCACAATTTTACATCGAAATAGCCATAATATGTGGCTCGCGAGCCACAGGTTGCCGACCACTGGTCTAAGAGATGCTATGAAGTTTCGTTAAAATCAGTTAAGCAGATTTGAAATGAAAAGGTAACAGACTGACAGACACATTTTCACGATTATAATACATATTAGTAGGTATACATTTTTTGAAGTTTTTTTATTACAGTTTCTTTTAGTATTTAGTTTAGTTGAAAATGTTACAGAAACTTCAAGCTAGGCTAAACTAATTACTGTACAAATGTACTGAATGGATTTAATTGCGACGTATGCTAACATCAAAGCCACGCTCAAATAATGACAAATATGTATAGCGCGGCGCTACGAGTGTGTTTGGGCAGAGAATTAAACGAAATTTAAACAATACTCAGGACCAAAAGTGGCCTCAACTCTGCCGGTACGGATCAAATATTGACCCCCGTACAACACGTAAAATTTCCCCGCGAAAAACATTCGCAAACAATATAATTACGGAACGACCGAACGGAGACCGAAGGGCGGGCGGTATAGTTCACAAATTAGTTTGGCAGCGAAAAATTTAATTGAACGGGCGATTTCGATGGCCGCGCACGGTGATGTATTAACATTTATTGGTTTACAAATTAAAGATAACCCGGACAACGCCCGCGGCGCAGTTCGCACCGCGGGTTTTTTCAGCGGGAGAAATATGCGCTGTATTAAATCGCACGCTAATCGGTAGCGAAACATTTATTAATGGGCGCCGCTTGTTTCTGGGTTCCGTAATATGCCCATCTTGATGGAAATCTATCATCGCTCGAGTTCTATCATTTTTTGGCGGTTTTAACATCTCGACGCCATTGAGACGCCTCGAATTAAGAGACGGGTTATTATGGCCAGTCAGAATTTATTTCATTTCAAAACACTTTATTTCATTTTATTTATCCATTTACTCGCCAACTTTACATATTCTATGCCACTGACGTTTGGGTAGTATAAAAGGCGGTCACTGAAAATCAGCGTTGAGGCGTCTGGTACCTCAGATGTTTGCTATAGAGGTTTGTGTCTGAGGGGCCCGGCGACGTCTCAACACAAGCTGAGTGGCCTACCTGTTCGAGGTGTTGCACTGCTGTACAGGACCATATTGCCTACTCCATGTACCACCTATATACCTCGAATTAACATTATTCTATTCTATTCTATTCTAGAATCGAAATAAAAAAGCAATGTATGATCACCTAGACGTATATATTTTTTTGTAAATTATTACAGTTTGTTATATGTATGTCATTTCTAAAAACTTATTGTATTAATATTTATAGAGAGAGAGAGCCAGCGCGTGCCAGAGCTTCGTTATTTTATAAAAGTCGAAAGTTTCTCTGCGTATTGTCCCCTACACATGGGACCAACGATCAGTGACTATGAAGTTTGGATCATGGTGGCTTTGTTAAATTACAGGTAATAAAGGTGTAAAAAATCTTACGTCAAAGTATAAAGTCTAATTTTTTTATATTTTCAAAATATTTACATTATATTTATATATTTATTAATATTAATATTTATATATTTTAAAAATCACGTCATGCATTGCCAGATACTTCGTCACAGCGTCGTGGCAACCCCCTGCCAGATGCCCTAGATCATTAAAGTTTAATTGTGTTTGGCAGGGGGTTGTCACGATATGATTTAATTTTTTATTTTCATTTATACGTTATGCCAAGTTATGATTTTATAATAGACACATTTATCAGACTGGCGTTTCACTACTCTGGATACAAAGCCGATAATTAAAGCAGTGAATAGTCTCTATTATTGTTCGAATCCTATAATTAAGTAACAGTAAATAAAAATAGGAAAACATAGGTACTTCAGACATTTAAAAAGTTAAATAACTTAGCGGACGGCTATTAAGATCCATCGAAACTTTGTTGAGCAAAAATGGGACGAATTATTTTGTCGTTTGTTTTTAATTAATCATACTTATATTATAAATGCGAATGTGTGTTTGTTTGTTCTTGAATCATGCCGCAACAGAGCAACGCGGCGGATCGGCGTGATTTTTTGCATGGATATAGAGAGACATGGCACAGACAGATCAGCAAGTAAATTATAAACCTATATCAGGAAACATGTTTTTATGTTATACTGTAAGCAAAAAGAATAGGATAATTAATCTTTGATTCATTATTGAGTATTTTTTCTACTTAAATTACTTACCTACCAGATTTTCAAATTCAGCTTCCATGCTTGTGTTCGGAAAACTCAAAAAGTAGTAATCGATTGATTGACTTGAAATTTTTATCCAACGTTGTATTTCTATAGCATTAGTAATTTTATTTTCAATAATAATATAGGTTGTATATTAATAATAAATAAAGAATAAGTAATAATAATACATTAAATTTATTTTCCTCCAATATTGGTAGTAAAAGAAAAGTAAAATAGTTATTAATAACTTGATGTTGCCCGTGATTTCCCGATATAGGTTTTATTTAGATCCCGTGGGAAATTTTTGATTTTCAGTGCCAAAAGTAGCATTTCCAGGACGCTGCTATGTAGGTACCAAATAGATTATGCCAGTAATTTTTCCATGGGAGTTCAGGTTTGATTTTCCGGGATAAAAAGTGCCGAAAATCCCATGTCCATCCCTGGGATGCAAGCTATATGTGTACTAAATTTCTTCAAAATCGATTAAACGAATGGGCCGTGAAAATCTAGCAAACAAGTAGACCACTTTCGCTTTTATAATATTAGTATAGATTAAATTACAGATTTTTACACCTACGGAACCCTCTCTGTGCGAAACCAGTTCGCAGTCAAGTGTTATTATTTAATTTCGTAATAAACGCGTTGAGACCTGCGTTTGCGACCGGCTTGATCGATACGAAATTATTCCCGATAAATTATGCAGCGTCGGAGCTCAAATTTATCGTACTTTATTTACAACGTTTATATGTTTCAATAACATAAACTGAAAACGGCCGAAGATTAACGGCTTTCACGTTTCGCGGCGAAATGCGATAAGCTCTATTACAGTGGATATTATATACAACGCATAATATGTATAATTTGTATTAATAGTATGATTTATTTTTATGAAATTGCTTTACCACCATTAGGTCACAGTTCACGAGAGTTATGAAACTTAACTAACAAAACGTCAGAGGCCTGGCAGGCGTCAAATGAACGCAAATATGAAAACCTCTATGGGAGTGTCATGTTCGTACCTTTTGGTATGGAGACCTTGGAGCCGTGTGGCACGGGGCCTCGAGCTCTTTTTGAGGAAATTCCGAAAAAGGTTATTGAGTCTACCTTGGACAAGGAATTAGTTTGGCCATCCAAAGGGGTAATGCTGCCAGCATCTTGGGTACAATGCCTCGCTGCGGTGGTCTCGATGATGTTTTAGATTTAATTTAATTTATTTTAGTTTTAAGTGTAAGAATTGTATTTTTTGCCATTTTGAATAGGTAATGATAATAAATAAAGTCTATTACTGCTATATCTAAGTAAATATAAATACAAGGTACATACTATATTTCTCCGTCTTATTTTATTAAACTACAATAGTTAGCTATCTCTATGGAGGGCCGGCGCTTATTCGCTAGCGGTAAGTCCATAAATTATTAAGTTGTGTTAGTATATTATGTATGAACTCATTTTGCCTCCAGCTTCGCCCGCGTATTTCCACCTATACTTACAAACCTCCATTTATATTTAATTTATAATAATAACTAGAATACCTACTGCACAATCTTTGCGTAGGCAGGTGTAACCAATTCAGACGTCAGAATAAAAATATTCATTCGTTCCGAAATTAATAAATATTTTATCAAGGCGTAAATATCATGATAGGTTTATATCTTGTTATATATCATAGAATATATATAATAGAAAGCTGCTGCTCTCACATACTAGCTGATGCCCGCGACTTCGTTAGCGTGGATTTAGTTTTCTAAAAATCCCGTGGGAACTTTTTGATTTTCCGGGATAAAAAGTAACCTAAAAGTAGTCTTTTCAATGACTTGTTCTCTGTCTTGACAAACAGAAAGCTATACAATAATACTAGAAGCCAATGCTAGTTGAATATAGTAAAAAGTAATATTAATACCTATAATTAATTTAAGTTAACTTACCTATCGCATTAGGTTAACCTGTAATGATAGTTTTAAGTTGTCCAATAAAAAAATAAAAAATGAATAAACAATAAAAATATTATATCCAATCTGAATAAGTGATTTGAGTTTTGAGTTTTAATACGCCAATTAGGTTACTTGTCAGTAAAAGAGACGTACAAAATAAGAAAATCAATTACCCGAATTAGTAAACACGCGTAACTATAAACTATGAGCGATAAATCCGACTTCGGACGCACCGGCTATTAATTACGAACGACGCCGTTCACCGGTAGCGTAACACTATCTCAATAAATGCTGGGGGCTCCAGCGTACAAATCGCCGAATGACATCTCAATCTAGAGGCGACAGTAAAGGGTTAAATTTATGCACGTCAAGAGTTCCAAAAACGGCTAGTTGTGCACCCCCGGCTGGTCGTGTATTTTTTATAGAGAGAGAGCCAGCGTGTGCCAGACCTTCGTTATTGTATAAAAGCTTAGCAAGTGTCTGGCAATGCATTACGTGATTTCTAATACTGTTCTGAAGAAAATATAACAAATTAGACTCTATACTTTGATGTCAGATTTTTTACACCTTTATTACCCGTTATCTCCCAAAGCCACAATGATCTAAACAAACGTTCCTCCCCGTGTTGGGGACAATACGCAGAGAAACTTTCAGCTTTTATAAAATAACGAAGGTCTGGCACGCGCTGGCTCTTAGTCCATTACGTTTGCACCAACGTAACTTGCATCGGGACGACTTTTGCATATTTCACTGTTTTGTTTCGCCGTGTCAAATAATTTATTTCAACCCGCACTGTATTCGACTGTGGACGTGGTTTAGGACATAGCTGTGATTGTTACATTGTGTGGGAATGAAGTTTGCGATGTTTCCAATTCATTTTTGAATAGAATGCGTGTGAAGTAAATCATTTGTTTATGTACCCAGTAACGACACAAAAGAAGAGTATTTCCGATAACTACTTATTTTACAGTCAAAAGGACAGTAATTTTATAAATCATTTACTAGAACGACACATTTTACAATCAAAAGGAGAGTAACTTTATAAACAATTTTTTAGAACGACATATTGTATAATCAAAAAGAGAGTAACTTCATAATTAATTTCCTATAACGACACATTTTACAATCAAAAGAAGAGTAACTTTAGAAACCATTCCCGTGGATTTCGGTTTATTTTAAATCCCGTTGGAATTCTTTGATTTTTCGGGACAAAAAGTAGCCTATGTTACTCCGTCTTTTCAACTAGCTATATGCGAAAATTCAAGTCGATTGGTTGCTTAGTTAGGGCGTGAAGGAAGGACAAACAAACACACTTTCGCATTTATAATAATATTAGTATTAGTATGGATTTCCTGGAATGACACATTTTCCAATTATATTTTTAACGACAATTATTGGTGTGATTTCATTTCATTTTGTTTTTGAAATAGTTATAGAATAATGTTAAATTAGGAGACCCGTAGGATAGCTCAGCGGGTTACGAAGCTGAAGTGGCAATGGGCAGGGCACATTGTTCGCAAAACCGACAGACGTTGGGGTTCCGAAATGCTGGAATGGGGACCTCGCACTAGAAGACGCAGCGTTGGAAGACTCCCCACTAGATGGACGGATGACATCAGATGAGTCGCGGGGAGCCGCTGGATTTAGATGGCGCAAGACTTGGCATGTGGAAGCCCCTACACCTACCTACCTATTTTACCTATACCTTTTTTTTTTTTTCATGTACCGACATTGTAGTAGTGGACGTCTATCGGTGGAGGATGATGATGATATTACTCCTATCCCAGATTATCAATATCGAACTCTCAAACTACATGATCAAGTGTGATCACACAAAAATTCCAATAAAACCCCTTAGGCAGAAATCTCCTGCAAGCAAAAACGTCACTAACGTTATAACGAATTTGAAATCCAATACAAGCCAATTCGATGTCGTTTTCCTTTAGCAGAGATTGAAAAAAAGAGTGAAAAAAGGGAATAATCTCGCACTGTTACTGCACCCATAGACAATGGTAAAAGCCACCCAATACCAGCGCGCAAAGGCGACAATAGTAACTCGTTGTTTAACTAAAACTGCGAATGTCAAACAATATTGTTTGTGACGTAACTTCGACTCCAGACTGGGGGGCAATATCTACGCTATATGACTGTTATAGGAATACCATCATCATCATCATCATCATCATGATCAACCTATCGCCGGCTCACTACAGAGCACGGGTCTCCTCTCAGAGTGAGAGGGGTTTTGGCCATAGTCTACCACGCTGGCCATGTGCGGATTGGTAGACTTCACACACCTTTGAGAAGAGCATATAGCTAAGGAATACAGCATAACAGCTTAGGAATAGCATACCCTGGACATTTTTGTTAACTAGGACTGATAGGCTAGTGGTTAGAACGTCCGCCTCCTGATCGAAGGTTGTGGGTCCGATCCCGGGCACGCACCTCTAACTTTTCGTTAACTTTAGGACTCAAAACAGCATTATTATTATTCTCAAACAAGTTAAAAAATTACGCTCACTTTGTGGAAAAAGTTTCGCATAACTGAAACAATAAGAAAAAACTTCGCATAACTGAAACAATAAGCGTGAATGTCATGGCAACACCAACTTTCCGATTGTTTAATCCTTCCCCTAGTAGCCCCTGAGAAATTAATTTGGCATATGAATTCTACGGTCAACAAATAACTTCACGCGACGTTACGCGGTGGGTCAAATTAAAAAAGGATAGAGAACACACGACGCGACGTCGCGTCTTAGTCGCGTCGACTGACTGACTGATCTATTAATGCACAGCTCAAAGTACTGGACGGATCGTGCTGAAATTTCGCATGCAGATAGCTATTAGGACGTGGACATCCGCTATGAAAGGATTTTTGAAAATTCAACCCCTAAGGGGGTAAAATAGGGGCTCGAAATTTGTGTAACTTCCGCTCCATACGTCATCACAGGTAGGACCGATGACCTGAAGAAGGTGGTGGAGAGCGGTTGGATGAGGAAGGCGGAGGACCGTGTTTGGTGGTGCGCTCTTGGAAAGGCCTATGGCCAGCAGTGGACGCATATAGGCTGATGGAATGAATTGGATTGGATTGACACATTTCATTTGAACGCTAATATTTAAGTACACATCGGAATTAACTACCTACTCGTAGTTATTCAAAGTCAAATATGATTCTAAAATCTCTAGAATTGCCACGAATTCGTACGACGCGGCGGTGAATTCTCAGCAATTCTAAAGCCTTTTGAATGGAAATTGCACTCATGCATAACTCACGTTAACCCGATTCGTGGAGAGACCCTGTCATATTCGATTGCAAGAATTGACCCTAACAAACTAACAGAGAAAGTTAATAAAAAAGACCGGCCAAGTGCGAGTTAGACTCGCGCTTTGAGGGTTCGTAATACAATCGTATTTTTATCTACATTGTACAAGATAAATAAAAACTATTATGCCTTAAATTAAATAAAAATCTGTTGTAGCATGTACAAGTAAAGCCCTTTCATTTATGATACCCCACTTGGTATAATGAATTCACGGTTTTCAGATTTTTGCCCTCATGTCTGCTATAAGACGTAGCTACCTTCCTGCCAAATTTCATGATTCTATAGGTCAACGGGAAGTACCCTATAGGTTTTCTTGACAGACAGACATACAGACAGACAACAAAGTGAACCTATAAGGGTTCCTTTTTTCCTTTTGAGGTACGGAACATTAAAAACCTGCAAAAATGCAGTTCCAAATTGATAGACACAAATGTCATAGTGGCTGTTGGAGTGTTATCGAGTCAGTGAGTCAGGAGATTGCTATATGTATTGGTAATAGTTTAGAGTAGGTAAATGGCAGTCGGCAGTGGGTAGGTCGGGGGACAATCGGACCTCCGGAACGAATAGAAAACGACAGAGATCAATTAAAAGAGTCCAGGATGGGACAGGGCGTGGAATTAAAAGCTAAACTTCGTTACCGTCATGTTATCGTCAGAATTGAAAGAAACTTGTTACGTCTATGTCGCTATGATTCTAATTTCAAAGCGGATCCGACGCCTTGATTGGTTCCCGGTGTGTATAACGATTGATCGCGGACTACGTGATTCTTGCCTATTATGCCCGACCTCCTCTCTATTTGCACGCAAAATTCAATGACTCATTTTTTTATGACCACTGTCTCATCACTGTCTATGAGGTTTCGGAGCTACGATTTTGCAAAGTTTTCGATTGCTAGAATATTACCTATAGTTCGCGACAGGCCGAGATGGCAATCGGGATATGAGGCGGGGGTCGCTCCGCACACCCGCTTGTCACCCGTGCTCACCCGCACCAGGTTAATACGGGGGCTGTGCAGATTTGCGGGGCGTCCCCACCCCGATTGGCATCTCAACCTGTCGCGTACTATTATACCCAATAGGGTCTTGGACTGTAGTAATAAAATGACGTAATTTTTTGTATAGCGGCAGTTTATAGGGCTAGAATTCGATTTAAAAAAAAACATGATTTTTCATTCATTTTTAAAATAAATAATTATTAACGTCACGCCGCACGGAAAGTGGTTAATTAAAGACGAACCACGGCCATTAAAGACGATTCTTACCAAAGTATATCTAGATAATATAAAGTAATTTTCACTAACACTAAAATTTATATATCCCAAATAAGGTTGCAAGTATTATTTTATTGAAACTCATTATAAACTATATTTGTAGTTGTAAGACTCCTTGAGAATCACCTGCGATATTATGATAAAAACAATCAAACAAGCAACGCAATAAAAATATATATTATTTCAAGCTGCATTTTACTATGTGTAAGTATTCATATTATGCTATAAAAAAATTAAGAAAAACTTTCTGGTGTCGATTAGCTTTTAAAATTGGCGATGTGTCCTTGGCTGTTGACATTAGCTGTATCCATTGACTTATATATTACTTTGTATGGACAGGGCCATTGAACAAACAAAATAGCACCGACTCAGTGGTGCTTTAGTACCAATGCAACCTCAGTGATGTCTGGATTTCAAACATTCATTCGTTCATTAGTATGAGGTGGCGCTGGTTTATTTGGTTCCAAAACCGTTCGCTTGGGCATATATATCGTATGTCGTAGTCATTTATATCGATGGTTGTATCTAAACAATTATTTATTGATGTGATAATTATTTGTCGGCCATTTATATATTTTTTGTTGCAAGCCGAGGCAATTTGAAGTTGCAACATATGCGCCACCATTTTGGGTAAATGTAAGAAACAAGTTTAACGTATTGGATAAATGGTATTACTTACACCAATGTATATTTAATACATTGTGGTTTATAAAAAGATTATAAATAATACAAACATCATCATCAATTCCTCGTGGGCTCACTACTGAGCACAGGCTTCCTCTCAAAATGAGGAGGGTTTGGTCAAAAGTGCACCAGCTGGCCTAATGCGGATTGGCAGACTTTAATGGCTCCATTGAGAACATAATGGAGAACTCTCAGGCATGCGGATTTTCTCAAGATGTTTTCCTACACATATTAAAGCATGAAAAGCACAAAGCTCTAAATAGTTAGAGGTGCATACCCGTGATCGAACCCTGGACACCCCGACTAGATCAACCTCTTTATCGCTAGACTATCACGGCTTATTTTTATAAGATGGCTATTATTTTTACTTTTAAAGGTGAAGCGTGACAGTAAAATAATAAATAACAGTAAAAGAATTATAAATATTAAATTATGGTAATGGTTTTATAGACTTCACAACAAACAACCTTTTAATACAGAACAATTAATAAAAATAAAAATATAAAGTCTTAGTGCTATAAAATTGTTACGAGACGTTTCACCGCGGACAGTTGTCTTAATTTGCTATAATCCGCTGAAACAAGTCGAATCTGTATGGTGCAACATGCAGCATGCGACATGCACCGCCCGCCCTCCCACTGCCAAACATGCAAAAAAACCAGCCACCAGGCAAGCGATACGCACAACCACCACGCAGCACCACACAAATCCCAAAATACACTCGACGCACGTTTCGCCCCGACACAGAGCATCCTCAGGAGATGTAGATCTTACAATCCACGATGTGGTGCTGCATGGTGGTGGTGCGTATTGCTTGCCTGATGGCTGGTTCTTCTTGCAGTTTTCAATTTCAACAAATGACACGAGAACTTTATAGTAAAACCAAAGTATAAAATAATACTAAAGATCACGAAACACTTCATAATCAACATTTATAATGTATTGTATCTCATTTACTCGCAAGCTAAATCCTATTGATAAATGTACGTGATTGTTTTAGTAGTGTCATCGAGTTTCAAATCACAACGGTACCTACTAAAGAAGTTTTCCCTTCAAAAACAAGAGTTTTGCAACTATATATATTCCCAATTGTATGGTTTATTTAGGCAGCACTTGATAGAGGAGCTGGATAAACTTGTAATTTTATTTGTCAACAAAAATACAAATGGCTCGCCAGTATTTTGTATTTGCGTTTGATAAGTGTTTTTGTGACTGTATGTTCTTACTCGATTAATTTGATTAATTGAGTGCTGGCTAAATCCTTCAAAAGCAAAGGTTTATCCGTATGTAAGTACATTATTGGATCAAACAAAAAATGTAAAAAGTTCAATTCCATTTAGCATTGAGGGATTACAATACCTACAACTAATTGGGCAAATAATATCTATATATATAAAAGGAAAAGGTGACTGACTGACTGACTGACTAATCTCCCTATCTATCAGCTCAAACTACTGGACGGCTCGGGCTGAACTTTGGCAGCAGGTTGCTATTACAAAGTAGACATCCGCTAAGAAAGGATTTTTGACCCTATTCATTCTTTATTGATAAAAACATTCCCGGGGAGACATTACAGTCGCCCGATTCGTCTCCCCAGGCTACAAAAACACAAATGAAATTAAATTTTAAAAATCAGTATTTACACAATAAACATCATAAGGCTTCTTTCACAAGAAAAAGAGGGCCTAAATGGACTGGAAAAGTTTACTAAGAACAAATTGAAATAACAGTTCCTAAACTGTCATAAAACAAACTCTACGTTTCTTAAAAAAATGAACAAACAAAAACAGGAAGTTCCCGAGTTTCATTCAAAGCGTAAATAATTAAAAATCAAACAAAAACGTAATTAAAAACACGCCTTTGAAAGCGGTAAACAATTATTTTTCAACACCGCGCTATCGCAATCTTAATAGCAATACAATTTTAGCAGACGTTTAGGTATATTATGGAGCCTCCGTTTTGAAAGAGTTATTTAGAAATTTAGATATATAAATCCATTTTATTTTAACATACTGGTATACAATGGACTAAGAACCAGCGCGTGCCAGAACTTCGTTATTTTATAAAAACTAAAATTTTCTCTGCGTATTGTCCCCAACACACGGAGGAACGATCAGCGACTATGAAGTTTTGGTCATGATGGCTTTGGGAGATAACAGGTAACGAACCCCCCCGTTCCCACTTGCAGTTTGTCGCTTGTAGCTTGATATTTCAGAGGTAGTACATTTTGACACAAAATCAATCCGACAAGTGTGAATAGCTTCATAATATAAAATATTCTGCCACTGGAACATCCGATTTTAATCCGGGCCCGCAAAACGACAAGTGGTAAGAAAGAATTTTCAGAAATTTCAACCGAGCGAAGTCGAGGCGGGTCATCGGTCAGCTAGTCTTCTTCTATATATAAAAACGAATCGCTGAATGTGTTGCTGATCGCAATTCTCGAGATTTCGCTAATTTTTTTTTATAATATTCCTTGAAGTACGAGAATGGTTCTTACGGAGAGAAAAATTTAAAAAATTGCCTAAAAATAATCGACTGTTAGGCGGTACGAAGTTCGCCGGGGCAGCTAGTTTAATATAAAACATGGCTGAGCGACTTATGTATACAACACGGGGTAAAAAGCCTACAGCGAAAAGACAAACAGTGACCGCAAACAGGCGTAGCCCGAGACCATTAAAATTTATCACCGACTTCACAAATAGTGGCGAAACAGTATTAACTCAAACTTTATACATAAAGTAGGTAAGTAAATAGCTATTTAACAACCCGGTATTAATAAATGAGTAAGTAGGTCTAGGCAGGCGCGCTCTATCTTAGGCTGCATCATCACCTAGGTACTATATAGAATTGCAGTCAATTGCAAGCCTATATGGTTAAAAAAAATCCGGCCAAGTACGAGTCGGACGCGCGCACCGAGAGTTCCGTACTACAGTCGTAATTTTTCGACATTTTGCACGATATATATAAAAAACTATTAGGCACAAAAATAAATAAAAATCTGTTCTAGAATGTACAATGTGACGTCATTCAGATCCCGCGTAAAATGGCGGCGTTTGAACAGATCAAATCTTCGCAATGTTTTTAAATATTATTTTAAAAAATAATTTGAGCATTTCAAACAATATTTATATTTTTTACTATATTATTATGTATGAAAGTAAAAAGTGAATTAAAATTATAAAAAAATTAACTGCATATTCCTCAACGCGGTGGGTGAATTTGTTTTACAATATGTAGTGAAAAAATTGGATGGCACTTAGCGACTACCGTTGTAGGTGGCTAACTTACACCAAAACTAAGTAATACATAATTTAGAGAAACGCGCCATATCTAATGGTTTATTCAAACTTACATTTCCCTGTCTTGGCTAGCGATATTGACTATACATAATACATATAAAGAAGGTAGTCGTACATTGAAATAATACCTATAGTCCACGACAGGTTGAGATGGCAATCGGGATGTGAGGCGGGGGACGCCCTGCACACCCACACGCCACTCGCGCTCGCTCGCAACGAATCAGCGCGGGGGCTGTGCGGGTATACGAGGCGTTACCTTCCCGATTGCTATCTCGACCTGTCGCGTACCATACTTATTATAATACAAAACGGGAACGAAAAAATTCTACATATTATTTATCTTCTATCTCGAGACATAAATACAAGAATAGCTCATAGTTTATGCTTAACTATAGTGCGTGACAGGTCGAGATGGCAATCGTGGTATGAGGCAGGGGAACGCCCCGAACACCCGCACGTCACCCACGCTAGCACGCACCGGGCTGGCGCGGGGGCTGTGCTCTCCCCGTTTGGCATCTCGACCTTCGCAGACTATAGATGATGCTCGCGATTTTGTACGCGTGGATTTCTTCTTCTTCTCAATCGTTCACTCTTGACAGAGTGGTCGTGGCTATGAACTCTCCACTGCTGCTCGTGCGATCTCCTTCCAGCGACTTGTGTTGTTGGCATTATGTGCACACACGGAGACAGGTGTGTTTGTTGCGGATCTGATTAAGTCCGTCCACCTAGTTGGGGAACGCCCACGTGGACGTGTGCCCTCCACTCGACCTTGTACCACGAGGTTTTCGATGGTACCACTCTTCCTTGTGATGTGCCCAAAGAACTTGAGGATTCGCAATTGTACTAGTGAGGAAAGCCTTTGATTTGAGAATGGAGACGTTTGTACGATGTGCGGTCCGAGGCCGCGACTTGGTCCGAGTGGATTTAGGTTTTATAAAAATCCCGTATGAACTCTTTGATTTCACGGGGTAAAAATAGCCTTGCAATATACCCAGGATGCAAGTTATCCCTGTATCAGAATCCATCAAAATGGGTGATCAGACAGGCATCAAAAAGTAACAAATATACATTTATAATATTAGTATGGTATGGATGATGCCTGCGACTACGTCCGCGTGGATTTCGGTTTTTCAAGAATCCCGTGGGAACTTTTTGATCCTCCAGGATATAAAATTGCCTATGAACTGCGTTCATGGGCGGCGGTAATCACTTAACATCAGGACCCGCCTGCTCGTTTGCTCGCCATTTTTGTTTTAAAAAATGTCAATTTCCGGGACTCCAGTTATCTCTTTATCGATCCACGGGATTTTAAAACCTAAATCCACGCGGACGAAGTCGCGGGCATCATCTAGTGCTCAATATAATTTACACTACTCTACTGCCCAAAAAAGTGTACTTATATGAGTTTCTTCTTTCCACCATAACGTCATAACTATAGTACGCGACAGGTCGAGATAGCAATCGGGGTATGAGGCGGGGGGACGCCCCACACACCCGCGTTATCCCGCACCGGGCTCGGTCTTCTCGACCTGTTATGATCTCGATCAAAATCTGCCCCAGTCCAGCAAGTCGTGCAATTATTGTAATCTTTACGTATATTATTCCGCATCGCATCCAAAGCGTACCTAGGTGCGCAAATGCACAAAATAAACGCACATTAAATGCTGAGCAATGATCAAAGAGAGATTAGTGTAGCAGAGCAAAACCGCAAATTGAATCACGCATCGGATCGCACATTCGTCGTAGATATGAGTGACCATCAATATGGCCCGATTAGGGAGTAGGTAGGGGAGGGGAGGTATTATCTTGAGAGGGTAGAGGAGCGTTAGTCGCTTTGGCGTGCATTTTGCATGAGCCGGCGCCGGCGTGGGAGCGAGAGGCGACGACGGTGCGAGAGGTGGAATTTCGGATCTACATTTAAAGCGCATTGTAAGTTGTAAGCAAACGCATTATTAATGGATCTGTTTTAGTTGTTAGGAGCACCGGCGCGCCGGCTGGCGAGAGGGGTTATTCATGCCTCATGCATACACCATCCATATTTGATACCTTTTAATTCCAGCGTCTTTCGTCTAAGCCACGAGGTTCGGTGACGTTTCATTTAGCTGTGCACGTGTATGGCGGGACTATGAATACGTTAATGTATAAACGCCGTGTCTCATTGCGCGTGGCTCATGGGGTTTTTAACGTTTTTCGTTTTCCATTACAACTTACGACTATCCCTTGATTGTGATCTCACCCGATGGTAAGTGATGATGTAGTCTAAAATAGAAGCGGATTACCTTTTATTAGCCAATGATGACTAGTATTCCCCTTTCCCCTCCAAATAAGCTTTAAGCTTGTGCTAGGAGTATCCCGTAGTGTGAAATTAGCTTTATACTTGTTTGTGAAGCAACTTTCTATTTATGATCATTGAATTAGTATAGCCTGTCCTTCTTAACCATATTATAGGAGTAAACTAATTAACACATTATGAACGTGCCTTGATATCATCATCATCATCATCATGATCAACCCATCGCCAGCTCACTACAGAGCACGGGTCTCCCCTCAGAGTGAGAAGGGTTTTGGCCATAGTCTACCACGCTGGCCATGTGCGGATTGTTAGACTTCACACACCTTTGTAAACATTGTGGAGAACTCTCAGGCATGCAGGTTTCCCCTCGATGTTTTCCTTCACCGTTAAAGCAAGTGATATTTAATTACTTAAAACGCACATAACTCCGAAAAATTAGAGGTGCGTGCCCGGGATCGAACCCACGACCCCCGATTAGAACGCGGACGTCCTAACCATTAGGCTATCACAGCAGTAGGTACTTAATAGAATCAAAATTGTCGCGAACGTGAGAAGAATATAAATCTATCAGGGGGTTAAAAGGAAAACATCTTGAATTAAGCCCCGCAACTCAAGTCACCAAGTAGACTCTTTGATCTACTTGGTATAGAGATAGTTGCATTATGGAGACGAATATACACTACTTTTTATCCCGGCAAATCAAAGAGTCCTCACGGAATATTAATAACCCCACCCGGACGAAGTTATAATCATCTAGTAGTAATATAATCGAAAAGTAACAAGAATAGATATCAGGGGGGTTAAAAGGAAAACATGTTGAAATAAGCCCCGCCATCACAAAGAGTCTACTTGGTACAGAAAGAGGGACATAGACTACTTGCATTCTGGAGAGGGACATAGACTACTTTTTATCCCAGTAAATGAAAGAATTCGCAAGGCCTTCTAAAAAAACCAAATACACGCGGAGCCCAGTATTTAATAGAATCGAAATTGCCGCGAACGAACGTAACAAGAATAGATATCAGGGGGTTATGAGGAAAAAATGTTGAAATAAGCCCCGCGACTCAAGCAACACCATCACAAAGCGTCGCACTCCACAGTTTTCTCAAAAAAAAAACCGCGCGCGCAAACTGTACGGAGTGCAATTCAAATGGCTCGACCCGCACCTACGTACATAAGTTATTAAAAAAAGTGTGCCTTTGCCGTAGGTTTTAATAAAAATAGTCGTCTCGCACAACCCTTTGTCAGAACATCACAGGAGCTTGTGCCATACCTCTATTAATATGAGGGCTGCCTCCAAGACGCACAGGGCCGTATTCGTGCGATACTTTAATTAGCACTCAGTTAAGTTTTACCTTTAAACTTGCTGATGCCCACGACTGTATCCACGCGTATGTCTGGTGGGAGGCTTCGGCCGTGGCTAGTTACCACCCTACCGGCAAAACCGTGCCACCAAGCGATTTAGCGTTCCGGTACGATGCCGTGTAGAATCCAAAGGGGCATGGGGTTATTAAAAATAGACCCACAAATGACGTAATAGTCAAACGCAATTGCAAAAAATAGCGTGAATAAACAAGAAACTATTAATACCTAAATGTTACTAACAGTTAATATAAGTTCAGCGGAAAATTCAATTAAAGTAAAAAACGTTCTTAAAATTTAAAATTACGAAATCGAAATTTATTACAGTTGCCCATACTTTTTCATATTTGTCGAATTGGGTTAGGGGTAAAATAAATTGAAACTTTGCCAGCAGCCATACCGTTGCTTGTGTAAACAGAAAACCGTATTCCAAAGCTTAATTACGACATTTTATTAAGTGTAACTCAACGTAAGCCTTTTAGCAAAAGTTTTTTTATTACACTAAGGAACAATGTGCCATTCTTTCGCTTTTCAATTTCCACAATATCGTCCACGATTTGCAACTTTTTCTTAAGAATACTTTGAGAGTTTATGTTTTTATTTTGTGTAACAAGTAAGATGTTTTATGTGAATCAAGATTTTGTTTTTTTTTTTAATTTATAGATTAGCGCTTGGCTGCAATCAGACCAGTAGGGCGATTGTCTAAAACCTGCATCAATCATTATTACAATCTCAATTGTTCTGATTGGCTGAATTTGTGCGATTCTTGTTGCAACAATGCATTGTGGCCAATAGTGAGCGAGCATTAACCAATCAGAGATGATTGCGATCGTGACATTGTAGCTGTCAAACAACCGCGGTAGGGCCACTGCCACTGGTGGCGAGTGATAATGCAGCATAATATGGAGCGCGCTTGCCTAGAAGATGCCTATTCACTCTTGACTTGAAGGTACCTACCTATATTATAATTGGAGGGGAAAACTGATTCTGAAAGCGTGTTCCAAATCTTAGCGGTTCGAATCAGAAATAAGGAGGCAAATCGCTATGAGTTACGAATCAAGCAATATTCGGGAACGGAAACCTAAAAGCAGACAGGCGTTTTATGTGTGAACATAAAAATAAAGAATACTGTATTAAATGTAAATAAAATAAATAATCATGGCAACCAATGTCGGCCCTGAGCGGCGGCGCGTCGTTCCATGTGAATGAATGGGACAAACATACGGGATCCTTTTTCGTGAAAGGCCATCACATGGCGACATTCGCTCACATAATATTCCGCACACCGAGTGAATAGAGACGCTTAACCCCGACGAGTTTAAAAGATATTCACGGGATGGGTAATAGAGATATGTGTCCAACAAGCAAACGTTGGCGTTCGAGGAATTACATGTACTTTAAAATTTATACGTGTGAGATAACTTCTCAAAACAGCTATATTACACAATTTACAAACCTCTATTCAAAAATCCTTTCTTAGCGGATGTTTACGTCATAATAGCTATCTGCATGCCAAATTTCAACCCGATCCGTCCAGTAGTTTGAGCTGTGCGTTGATAGATCAGTCAGTCAGTCAGTCAGTCAGTCAGTCAGTCAGTCAGCCAGCCACCTTTTCCTTTTATATATTTAGACTACTAGGTGATGCTGGCGACCTCATAAACATTAGATTAGAACATGGGGTTATTCAAGGGGCGCGGCGGACCAACAAATTCCTGAAAGGCCGGCGACGCATCGGCAGTTCCTCTGGTGCTGCAAATGATCATGGGCGGTGGTAATCACTTAACATCAGATGACCCGCCTGGTCGTTTGCTCACTATCGCTATTTAAAAAAACAGGGCTTTTGAGAAGCCCATTGGAACTCTTTTACTTTTACTTTCCAGAACCAAAAGTAGCCTATGTCCACTCTCCGGGTGCAAGTTTTGTACCAAATTTCGTCAAAATTTGTTAAACTGATAGGCCGTGCAAAGCTAGCAGACAGACACACTTTCGCATTTATAATATTAGTATGGATATGGATTATAACATAGTGATAAGCTAAGCTGATTTCTATTAGTAAGTAGTAGACAATACTTACTAGTATGACCTACCTGTCTAGCCCTGTTTCGCTCGGGAATTTTACGAAAACTTTTCTAAGTCACTCATGAGCGACTAAAGAAAACGTCATGCGAAGATTCTAGACTCAGCGGTATGAGCTGTACGATGTTAAGTCAACCACTCAGTGTCTACTTTTATACCTTTTGGAAAATCTTTAATGAAAAATTTCGTCACTAGTAAAATAATAAAAAATCGTGTTTAGAACGCATTTTTTTATGATTATCCTACAACGGCGTTGACGTCTCGAATTCAAAGTATAAACAAGTATCTGTTAGACAAGTTTACCGCAGAAACTATAAGCGCCCTCTTCAGATTTACATGCAAAACGATAGCGCGCCGGATGTGCCCGTAATGATAAAGTTTTTCCATAGAGGGGTCATGCAATTTGCTGCATTTTTCATGCGACGTAATCTTAACGCGTGCTTTGTATAATCGGCGACAGATACTATAGTTAACCATTTCTGAATTCTATTCCTCTAAAAATAAGGTTCGAAATTGTGTAGCGTCGGACTACATACATCACTTAAGATATTAATGAGTGCATCTGTAATAGATGAAACATACGTACATGAAATTCAAATTTCTATCGCGGGCTGGGAGCGAGCTCTTCTACATATTTTAGTAGGCAACAGAACGTGAATTAGAATCTTTTGTTAGCGTTTAGCACGTCGGTTAGGCAACAATGCGTAGACTCCTCATGTAACAAACTCGGTTAGACATGGTGAGATAAATTCTGAAATACGAGTGTAATAGTCTACGATTCTCGTAGGCCGTAGTGCTACGTCGCTCGTAGCGCACATTTCTATCTCATAATATTTTCTAGCGGTTTTTTTTAGCGTAGAGCCTTATTATGGTGCGTACAGTACCCGTAGTACAAGATTTTACGTCTCACCAAACGAAACCAAATTCGAGAGTCGAAATACTTCCGCGTTACAGTAAAATGGACCTAAACAGCCTTGAATTGAAGTCAAATATTCAATGCCACTGATTTTAATTTCGCAATGTT
Source organism: Maniola hyperantus (assembly GCF_902806685.2). Taxonomy (NCBI): domain Eukaryota; kingdom Metazoa; phylum Arthropoda; class Insecta; order Lepidoptera; family Nymphalidae; genus Maniola; species Maniola hyperantus. The sequence goes on from NC_048564.1 coordinate 2,900,272, forward strand.
TCCGCTTGGAGCGCTGGCTGTAGAAGTGTAGACAAACTTGAGCTTTAAAACAAGGGATTTAAGATCCAGTTTACTGTAACGCGGAAGTATTTCGACTCTCGAATTTGGTTTCGTTTGGTGAGACGTAAAATCTTGTACTACGGGTACTGACTTAGTTGAGTTGTGGGCGGAGAACATTGGGCAACGAACACTCGTTCGCCTTCGCTGTCATAGAATAAACGAAGGCGAACGAAGCGGTATGAGAGACCAAGGAGGTAGACGACAAGTTGTTACAAAGTCAATTTTACGATATTCATTTAGTGCTTTTCTTGCGTATTAGTAGTGATTTTAAAAATATATACTATGATTATAGTTTATTAGTCTTTTGTCTGTCTGTTCGTGAATAACATAGTTGGGAGTGTTTCAGTAGAGAAACAAAGCATAAAGAGAACAGAACGACTACGTCCGTTACAGTTCACAATAGCGCACGATCTAGGTATAAAGAAATTCGATTAGGGAAACGACAAAAGATTTATAGTTTCTATAGAAAATGTAATTAGCGAAAACGAAAGAAAGCCGGGCGTTGGAAAAGTCATTGGACATAATTCATAACAAACAGAAATAACGGGAAGTTGGTTCGGCGGGGGTAGGCAATGAATAATTCCCTAACTGCGAACACCCTTCACCCCTCTCCCCCCTAACGCCCCAGTAGGGGCACCGCGAAAAAAGTACCCGACACGACCCGGTTGAGTTTTATAGTCCGGGGAAAAATAGGAGGTAGCCAAAATATCTATATGTATACGGCGCATGCAAAAAGTAGAAAAAACTACAATCCCGCTGGCATGAATAAGTGAGTGGACCTTCATATAGAAAAAGTAAGGCAATAAAAACACAAAAAAGCGTGGGGAAGCGGCACTAGGGGTCGGAAGGAGGGACGAATCTCACAGCATGCGGCGTGCCAAATCCCTGAACCCATCGAGTTATAGGTCACAGATGTAGACCTGATCGTGCCGACACCTAGAGGTGTTTTATTTTTTATTTTTATTCAGATACAAGTTAGCCCTTGACTGCAATCTCACCTGTTGGTAAGTGATGATGCAGTCTAAAATAGTAGCGGGCTAACCTGGAAGGGGTATGGCAGTTTTTTACTAAATCCATACCCCTTTGGTTTCTACACGGCATCGTACCGGAACGCTAAATCGCTTGGCGGTACGGCTTTGCCGGTAGGGTGGTAACTAGCCACGGCCGAAGCCTCTCACCAGAAAAGTAGAAGCTGTTTTTTTTTTTAAAATATTAGCCAAATTGCTGATTCATATTCCCCTTTCCCCTCCAATTAAGCGTAAAGCTTGTGCTAGGAGTAGGTACGACAATAGTGCAACGGGTGGGATTTGAACCGGCGACCTTTCAGTTTTCAGTCCGCTCTAGGCTATCAATTAATTTTGTTTGCACACCAATTTCTTGATCAAAAAAAGACTAGTAGTCTAGTAGTAGTGCCATGCGGATTGAAGCGGTTTTGCGGGACATCCCAACCTCTAGTATACAACATCTCTCTGCCTGCACCCGTCCTGAACTGAACCTCCGATACGTGGCTATTAACTAACAGAAGAGTAACACTTTGAAGCTTCTGGCGCCAACGTGCGCATTCTTATATGTTTTATTCCCGCAAGATTCAAGTAGTAATTTAGGTTAATGGAACCTGCATTCATACGAATTAATTGTTAATAATGTTTTTACTATTCTAAAATGATGGGATATTCCCATATTATAATCCTAAATATGAAGGTAACGCTGCCAGCGTTCTGAGCACCCTGCCTCGATGCGGTGGTTTAGATGATATTTTCGATCTTTATTTTTTATGTTCAATTGTTCAGATTCGTTTTATTAAAATAAATAAATATTATATATTTTAAACAGAAAACTTATAATAAGGTAATTATTATTTATTTAAATATGAAGTATTTAAGAGTATCAATCTACCTGCGACCTGCTGACTATGGCCTAAAACCCTAATGATTCTAAGGAGAATCCCGTGCTCAGTAATGGGCCGGTGATAGATTGATGATGATGATGATGATGATTAAATGGCCTTACAAAAAGTTAGTGCAGTCGTTTTTCAACGTCCATCGCATGAATCAAACGTGACCAATACAACAATTACGTAAATGTAAATTGCAAAGCATTGTTCTGTTAATGTTAGTTAGATCTAGATTATGTTCATTAAGAGGGGCTTATTCGTAGCGCGCTCCAAACAAATGTAGTTTGGTTCTCATTTGAATATAATCATCATCATCATCAACCGATAGGCGTCCACAACTGGGCATAGGTTTCTTGTAGGGACTTCCGCACGCCACGGTCTTGCGCCGCCTGAATCCAGCGGCTCCCTGCGGCTCATCTGATGTCGTCTGTCCACCTAGTGGGGGTCTTCCAACTCTGCGCATTCCGGTGCGAGGTTGCTATTCCAGAACCTTGGGATCCTAACGTCTATCGGTTTTTCACACGTTTGCATTTATATTATTATTATGGACTTCATTATCATCATCATGATTAACGCATCGCAGGCTCATTACAGAGCACTGGTCTCTTCTCAGAGTGAAAATGGTTTTGGCCATTGTCTACCATGCTGGCCAATTGCGGATTGGCAGACTTCACACACCTTTGAAAACATTAAGGCATGCAGGTTTCCTCACGATGTTTTCCTTACGGTTAAAGTGATAATTTAATTACTTAAAAACGCACATAACTCCGAAAAGTTAGAGATGCGTGTCCGGGATTGAACCTGCAACCTCCGATTTGGAGGCGTATGTCCTAACCATTAGGCCATCACAGCTTAAATGGCAATCGGGGTGGGGACGCTCCGCACACCAAGCGCAGGATAGCGCTGGAAAGCGCGGGTGTGCGGGGCGCCGCCCATTGCCATCTCGACGTGTCGTGAACTATACTAATAGAAATAATAAAATCATAGAATTCTCTCAATCCTTTTTAGCTGAACGTCGTCAAACAAACACACAAGACTGGATCTCATATATTAATGGATTGCGAGCACTCTTGGCAAATTCAATCACAATGCAAGCGTAATAAAAAGTTTATAGAGGAGCCAGCACACGACGCAATACCGCTAAAATCTAGGTTCATCAAAGGATATAAGAGAATTGCATTTCTAATATTTGCAACGAGAATGCGCGCATTCCCATAAATAAACAAGTAACTTTTTAAAACCAATCCTCGCCTGTGCTAGTTGTTGCTGGACATAGCTACTTCATTTTTTTTAATTACTAGAAGAGAAATACCTATGGGAATCTATCTATACAAAAGGATAAATTTCTTGGGACTAACTAAATCTGTCAATTAAGTTTAGTTTAGAGAGTTTACAACAGAATTTTAGAATAAAACAGAAATATTTTTAACTTAACTTTTACACGTACTTTTTAATCGTCGAAATAAATGTTAGTTCGGAATGATTTCCTAATGAAAAGAACCAGCAATACCAAAATTAATTATAATTATAAAAATCCAAAATAATTTCAAAGCCTCAATAGCTCAACGGTTAATGGAATGGACTGAAATCCCAAAGGTCGGTGGTTCAATTCAAACTCAGCCCAGCCTATGCACTTTTGTCATACCTACTCCTATAAGCTAATATTCTTTAATAAAATCCAGCCAAGTGCGAGTCACTGCGAGAGTTCCGTACTACAGCCGTATTTTTTAGACATTTTGCACATTATTTCAAAAACTATGATGCATAAAAATAAATTAAAATCTGTTTTAAAATGCACAGCACAGGTAAAGCCGTTTCATATGATACCCCACTTGATAGTTGATATAGTTATCTTACTTCCAAAATTGAAAATGCTAATAATTATTTCAAGACCACAATTAATTTTTTTTTGTGTGATGGAACCACAAATTCAGGGTTTTCAGATTTTTCCCCTTATGTCTGCAATAAGACCTACCTATCTGCCAAATTTATTGATTCTAAGTCAACAGGAAGTACCCTGCTGTAGGTTTCTTGACAGACCGACAGACAACAAAGTGATCCTATAAGGGTTCGGTTTTTCCTTTTGAGGTACGGAACCCTAAAAAAGGGTCAAAATGCATCTGTAGGTGGGTAAACGTGGACCCAATTGATTTACGAATCAACACAGGAAAATTCAAGGTCCTATAAAACGAAAACAACTCTTGGCACTGTCGATCAAACCGAACACCATTATAAATCATTAAAGTAAATTAAAATCCCTTTTAATTAGTCATTGTGGTGCACGCAGGAATCAATCCGTGTTTTAATGTATCAGATATTATGGTGCTCGTTTTATTTGAAATCATATGTTGCCATTGTTCGAGCCGGCCTGTGGGCAGCCAAGTTTATGGTTTTATTAAAGTGATTAAATATCATGGCGTAAAGCCAACGGGCGGCGGGTTAATTTTGAACCGATCGGGTTCCTTTTTAGGGTTCCATACCTGAAAAGGAAGAAAGGAACCTTTATATGATCACTTCGTTGTCTGTCTGTCTGTCGTGTCTGTCAAAAAACGTATAGGGTACTTCCCGTTGACCTAGATGCATGAAATTTGAATATTCGGTTTTGGGTCAACGTTCTTCACTAAATAGCAAACAGGTTTGTAACTCATTTTTTCTACGAGCTAGAGACCTGTGATACGCGGGCGCTGGACAGACAAATAGACGGACAGAGAGACAGTAGAATGACATTAATAGGGTCATTTTACCCTTTGGGTACGGAACCCTAAAAATGGGGTTTTATTTGTAGCGTTAAAGTTGCGTGCTTTAATTCGGAAGCGCGAACAAAGCCCGAAGCCCTTTTAATATTGCATTGTCAGACCTTGATAGTTTGTATTATCAACACTGGCAGCTAACAATTTAGCCTTTAACTTCTACTAGCTTATTCCCGCGACTTCGTCCGCGTGGACTACACAAGTTTCAAATCCTTATTTAATAATCCTTAGGGGTTGAATTTTAAAAGCTCTTTTCTTAGCGGATGTCTCCTAATAGTAAAATTGAGAACTCCTTTGAGAACATTATAGAGAACTCTCAGGCATGCAGGTTTCCTCACGATGTTTTTACTTAATAACTTAACGCACATAGCTCCGAAAAGTTAGAGGTGCGTGCCCGGAATCGAACACCCGACCTCCGATTAGAAGGCGGACGTCCTAACCACTAGGCCATCACAGCTTTTGATATTATGCCATACTTAGGTGTATAAAAAGTAATCGCAGACCCGCGCATTGCTGGAAGGAGCTGCAGGTCAAATCCACGCTCTTTTATCTCTTCGAAATCGAAATTAGAACTATTCTTCAAACATAGTGATACAATGTGGCTGCTTTGAATTATATCGTACCTAATAAGCTATAGCTTCTCTGTAACTTTATAGCCAGCTAAATTAACACAACTTTGCATATAATTACTCTGTAAAACAATAGCGCAAGTTATTTTGAACCACGGACGTGTAGAATTCATAAATTCAAAAGTAAACAATATACAACAGTATCGCATAATTACTTACTTTACAGCGAGACCAACACAACGAAAAAATTTTAATCAAACGTCATCCGTCCGTCGTGCTCTTCTGTCTGCAATTACACCAAAATTCGTGTGACGTGGCCTTTACAAAGACAAAAAGTGCTGACGGTGGAGTGCTACTTTATTTATAATCATCGTCGTCTCAACCAATACACGTCCACAGCTGGACATAGATCTCTAGCAAGGCAGCGAGAAACCGTGAACGTTGGCATTCTTATGTGGTCGATACCCAATCTAATCGTAGGAACGTTTTTGCTTAACGTTTCTGATACGAACTACTCAGGTGTAGAATATGCGACCGTGTTTCTCTTGCCTTGAAGGTAGATTATAATCGGATGAATAGGTATCTTCTACCGCAAGCACGCTCAAACTTAGATCTTATCATTAATTTTTACTAGCTGATGCCCGCGACTTCGTTCGTATGGATTTAGGTTTTTAAAATTTCGGGCGAACTCTTTGATTTTTCTGGATAAAAAGTAGCCTATGACATAAGCTACTTTTTATCCAGAAAAATCAAAGAGTTCCCCATGCAAGAAATCACGTCGATCCGTTGCTCCGTTGCGACGTGATTGAAGGACAAATCAACAAACCAATAAACCAACAAACAAACACACTTTCGCATTTATAATAAGGGTACTGATAATCATCGCTAAGCACAAGTCTATTTCACCATAAAAAACTGATCGACACAGAATACGAACTTGTGGCGTTTCAGCGGCTTCCAGAGACACGCTTGAGATCGACTATCCAACTAGTGGAAGGTCTCTAAGATCTTGTCCAGAAAATAGAGTTTGGGCGAATTCATACGCGCGTGATAAGGTACCGGGCGTCAAAGCGTCGCGTCCAGAAGCATCACGCGAATTTAAAATACGCGCGTAAATCGCAAGTAATACGCCAGACTCTCGGCTCTCGCGTATGATGTGCGTCTCTTGCGCGCAAAGAGTAAATGTATACATAGGGTACTCGCGCGAGTCGAGATATAAGAGACGCTTCGGTTGCGTCCAGGTTAAGCGCGAACTTCAGAGCGAGTTCACGTACCTAGGCACAGGAGTGGTATGAATGCTAGCGCGTTGCACGCTTCTTCTGCTGGACGCAACATACCCGCGTATGTACGCCCGAAACGATTCGCGGCGAATGCACCCCTTCTGGACAAGATCTTAACGCTGTGTATTCCAGTGCAAGGTCACCTTTGAAACACGTGCAACGCCAATGTCGATCGCTTCTATAAACTATTTATAAAAACAGAAAAATAAATCGGAATTCAGTCTTCAATAACAAGCATTGTTCGAATGAAAGTGGGCCACGGAACGGCGGCGAAGAGAATCGGCAAGCGTACCTCCCACGTCATTAAGCCCGCCGCGACAGGCAGACACCTCTAAAGAATGTGCTCTTAATAAGTCATCAGCTAAGTAAAGCCCCCGCGCGGTCTCGAGGGGGCGCGTCAGTGGGGTGGGTGGCGCGGCGTTCGCACAAAAATGACACAAAGTATAAAATCTGCATAGAGTAATGGGAGTAGTAGCCTCTCAGAGGCTGCGGCGTGCAGGGATCAAAGGTGACGCGCGGCGGGCGTCGGCGACGCATCTGCAGCGTTGAGCTTTAATAAGACTTTGTATCGACTTTGTGTTTCGAGTTTCGAAGCTTTACACATTCGTCCGACTTACAAATGGCAAATGCCTTTCAAAATTATTCACTACAGCATTTTATGAAGAAAAAAAAACAGACAAGTTATTGATATATTTTGTCGATAAAAACCAGTATGAAGAACAGAGTAGCTTTAATGCTAAGCGTAAATATTTATGAGACTTACATTATATTAATAACAGTAGGACGTACTTTAGGAAAGATACGGTTCTGCGGCTAAATAGTCTCAAGGGGGCGGACTGAAATTCGTATCAGGTCGTTGAACGTCGTAAGTATTGTCATACCCACTTGTATAACGACTTACGTTTAGTTGTAAGGGAAAGGTGAACGTAAATCTTAGTTTTAGAAGTGAGAACTTTTTTAGGCGTTAGACGATTTTTGGATGGGTAAAAACTTCAAGGTGGCGTCACCGACATGCTAATGTTAATAGTGCTCTATGTAAATACTGAACTAACTTTAAAGGTTTTATTTACAAATTAATTAATTTTAGTCTTTGATAGATAGGTAGGTAGCTACTAGCTACTACAATTATTAATTTGTAATTTGTTAATCCAACAAATGGATGGAAAAATGGTTTTCTAGATTTCCTTAAAATACTCAAACTTGAAAGTTACACGGTCTCAAGAATCTACATACAAATCTTTAAACCCGTGTCACTTTAAAACCTGTTATTATTACGGAATTGGCAAACCGCAAAAATACCCAACCCAAACTACTATCATAGTTACTAAAACGTTTCTACAAAATTGTATGGGACCACCACGGAAATTTCCTCTGTTGATTAAAAAAATTGCAAATCGGTCCAGAAACCTCGAAAAAATCGGTGTACATACTTTTAAAAAAAGGAACGGGTCGAATTGAGACACCACCTCTTTTTTGGAAATCGGTTAAAAATGACATAGTTTGATTGGGTAGTATTTAAATAAGAACCAAACTATGTTTGTATAGAGCGAATGACGGAGAGAGTACAAAATAAGCTTTCGACAAGTGCAATCAAAGGGGTTTGCATAGTGCATGCGTAACGTTTCAGAATTTTCTAAATTTTTCCAGCGTAAATCTACCACCCATAACGTTTGTCAGTTATGTGCGAAAATTAGAAAAGCAACAAAATCCGCCGAACGCTTCGAGCGGTGCTTCATTTATTTTAGAAGTTCATTGTAAAATATCTATCAAAAATAAAACGTCAGGAAAACATTTTCACGGACCTCGATCCTGATACAACAGTCAATGTGCATGTTTTCTTTTTACCTTATAATAACTACGTGATAGTGACCGTGGCCGAGTTTGTAAAAGTTGGATAACTGGAGATATAATATGATTAGATAAAGTACTGTTAGTATTTTTTATTTATCCCTTTATTTGGGTATAAAAAACGCCTCCTAATATATAGAACACGATAATGTTTCTACCTCTATCCGTTATAGACTTTGAAACCATCCAACCTATGTGCCCTAAACCAGTTTCATTAGGAAGGCGATAATGCGAAGATGGTTTTAGATTAATAAAATTATCACACGCTGTGACAATATTCATCCTCACTTTTTTTTGAACGTATGACCATAGTTCGAAGAACCAGTAGACGTCGGGGTCCCAATGTGCTGGAACTGCAACCTCGCATCGGAAAAGGCAGCGATGACAAAGCCCCCACTGAGTGAACAGACGACATCAAACGAGTCCCAGGGAGCCGCTGGATACAGGTGGCGCAAGACCGTGGTGTATGGAACTTCCTACAAGAGACTATGTCTAGCAATATACTTATATGGGTTGATAACGACAAACGTCTGACTACAGTTCTTGCAATTTTCGAAGACGAGTGAACATTGCTTGTGGTTACGTCGTTTACATGATCATTGTGTAAGTGTGCGTGCATGTCGGACCAATCAGTCGCGAGCAAGCGCTCGCAAATGCACACCTTACTTGCTAACCTAAACACAAGCATGAGCCACTCGTCTTCGCAAAATGTATACCATGATTATTAACCAACACGAAAAATTCATAACACTTATAAAGAGTCACTAATAAAAATATCTACTCAGTATAACAGAAGTGCAGTCTTTGGTTGCACGGTTTTTAATACTATACTTTCTCGTTGTGATAACGCATTGTTCACGTTAGAGGGAATTACTTTGTCCCCTCGTATTATATCCCGCAAGTGTTACCCCCGCCACTTGTGAGCGACACGGGCGGTCGGAGTGCACCTTAGGCTGATCACACACCTACGCGAATACCGACACAATATCAAATCCAATCAAAAATATCTTTATTCAATTAAAGTTTTACAAGTACGGGCTGTGATAGCCTAGTGGGTAGGACGTCCGCCTTCTAATCGGAGGTCGGGTGTTCGATCCCGGGCACGCACCTCTAACTTTTCGGAGCTATGTGCGTTTTAATTAACTAAATATAACTTGCTTTAACGGTGAAGGAAAACATCGTGAGAAAACCTGCATGCCTGAGAGTTCTCCATAATGTTCTCGAAGGTGTGTTAAGTCCACCAATCCGCACATGGCCAGCGTGGTAGACTATGGCCAAACCCCTTCTCACTCTGAGAGGAGACCCCGTGCTCTGTACTGCCGGTGATGGGTTGATCATGATGATACAAGACAAAATCGGTTTTAGTACGTAAACGCCCTAAATAGTGTAGACAAAACCTAATTTCGGCCAGTCTGGATCAAATTCAGACGCACTTGCCTCCTCTAATTAATTGATGGTTTATAGACTCCCTTATTATTAAGTAGGCACATGTCGGGTATAGACTATAAATTTATAATACTTTAATTACGTGTAGAATGTTAGAGTGATAAACTTTATCAATTTATTATTAACCTTAGCATCGTTAAGTAAAAGTTTCGTTCCGTTTGAACGTCTGAAACAATTAAAGTGGACTTTTTCAGTGTCATAAGTTATGGGTATAGTTTATGCTCGCGACTTTATCCGCGTGGACTACACAACTTCCAAACCACTATTTTAACCCCTTAGGAGTTGAATTCTCAAAAATCCTTTCTTAGCGGATGTCTACATCATAATAGCTATCTGCATGCCAAATTTCAGCACGATCCGTCCAATAGTTTGAACAGTGCGTTGACAGATCAGTCAGTCAGTCAGTCACCTTTTTCTTTTATAAATATTATGTCAGCAATCCGCACTTGGCCAACGTGTGTGCCTATGGCCAAACCCTTCTCATTCTGAGAGGAGACCCAAACTCAGCAGTGAGCAGAAAATTCAAATTTAATTGGGTTTATCACAATTCGTAAAGTAATGCAACAACGTAGGCTTGTGGCATTTAAATTGAGCTAGCAGTATCATCTTCACAGGTTTATATAAAAATCTTTACTTGAAAGTGTCCAGTTTAAGAAATTAGTCAACATAATGACTAATTTGTGAGTAGCTCACGTCAAACTCATTATTTTGACTAATTTCTTAAACTGGACACTTTCAAGTAAAGATTTTTATATAAGCATGTGAAGATGATAGTGCTAGGGGCTCAATTTGAATGCCATAGGTAAGCCTACCTAAAACCAAATCAAATTTGAACTTCGCGGGCAGACCGTGCCTTAAATAAGAACTTAAAAAATAAAACTGCAGTTGTAAATTGTAATTAACACCGTCGACTCTTTCAATAAAAACAGTAGGTATACTCAGCGAAGAGCGGTAAACAAGCTCATTACTCTCATTAATTATCGAGAAATTCATTCATTATCAATTTCGATTCAGCTTCGCGACATCTCAAGCGCTTATTTGTGCCCACTCCACACTCTAGGTAAAGGGGAGTGGAAAAAACTGACACTTAATTGCAGCACTGAACGAAATAAAATATTAAGTAGCTAGAGGATGCCCGCGACTTCGTCCGCGTGGATATAGGGTTTTTAAAAATCCCTAAGGAATTCTTTGATTTTCCGGGATAAAAAGTTGCCTACGTCAATTTCCGCGACGCAAGCTACCTCTGTACCGAATCTAAATATATAAAAGGAAAAGTTGACTGACTGACTGACTGACTGACTGACTGATCTATCAACGCACCACTCAAACTACTGGACGGATCGGGCTGAAATTTGGCATACCTACAGATAGCTATTATGATGTAGGCACCCGCTAAGAAAGGATATTTGAAAATTCAACCCCTAAGGGGGTGAAAAAGGGGTTTGAAGTTTGTGTAGTCCACGCGGACGAAGTCGCAAGCATCATCTAATCTTTCAAACTAGATGATGCCCGCGACTTCATTGTGATGGATTTCGATTTCTTTTTCCGTGGAAACTCTTTGATTTTCCGGGATAAAAGGTAGCCTGTATAGCTCTGGATTTTCTAAAAACTAAATCGACGTGGATGACGTCAAGGGCATCATCTAGTAAGTAATTAATATTATGAAAGTCGCAAGCATAAGCTAGTTTCATACAGCGGCTCCCTGCGACTCGTCTGATGTCGTCCGTCCACCTAGTGGGGGTCTTCCAACGCTGCGTCTTCCGGTGCGAGGTCGCCATTCCAGCACCTTGGGACCCCAACGTCTATCGGTTTTACGAACTATGTGCCCTGCCCATTGCCACTTCAGCTCGCAACCCATTGAGCTTTGTCGGTTAGGTACTCACTAGAGAACTATCTCCTACGGATCTCCTCATTTCTGATTCCAACGGATTGCGATCAAGTAATTGGCAACAGTCGGTTTTACAGCAAATATTAATTGGCTAAGCTGTGACGGGTCTTTGAAATCAATTGATTACCAATTCAAAGTGGAGAACAGCCGATTGGACCGAGATTTCTGAGTCATTAGACAATCTCCAATTTGACATCCTTATAAACTGACAAGTCAAGCCGCCCCGGCTTCATTCAGGTGCTCAAAACCCTTTTCGTCTTTCCCGATTCGTCGAGTAGTTTGAGCTATGCGTTGATAGATCAGTCAGTCAGTCAGCTTTTCCTTTTTGTATATATAGACTAGCTTATGCTCGCGACTTCGTCCGCGTGGACTACGCAAATTTCAAACCCACGTTAGGGGTAGTTTGAAAAATCCTTTCTTAGCTGACGTCTACGTCATAATTTCTATCTGCATGCCAAATTTCAGCACGATCCGTTCAATAGTTTGAGCTGTGCGTTGACAGATCAGTCAGTCAGTCAGTCCATCAGTCACCTTTTTCTTTTATTTATTTTAGGTCAGCAATCCGCACTTGGCCAACGTGGTGAACTATGGCCAAACCGTTCTCATTCTGAGAGGAGACCCAAACTCAGCAGTGGGTTGATCATGATGATGATGATGACTATTTAATGTATTAACGACTATATTTTTAACTAGCTTATGGCCGTGACTTCATCCGCGTGAATTATACAAATTTTAAATCCCTTTTTTATCCCCTTAGAGGTTGAATTTTCCAGCTATCTGCATGCCGAATGTCAGCCCGATCTATCTTGTAGTTTGAGCTGTACGTTGATAGATCAGTCAGTTAGTTAGTCGGTCGGCTTTTCCTTTTATATATAGATAAAGATTTTATATCTGCTCCATCTACGAACTACCTGCTTTTGAATCTAGCGTGAAGTAGTTATCTAGGCACTTTACATGAAAAGAGGAAAGTTTCATCGGTATACCGGCATTCTGCAGCATGTAATTGGTGGCAGACGCTTTTAAAGCAAAATAATTAATTGGCTAAGCCGTGTGATGGATCTTTGATATCATATGATCACCGATTCAAAGTGGAGAGCATACCGATCGGGCCGAGATTCAATAGACGATCTACCATTCCCTGCTTTTGGTAAAAACGAAAACATACCAATTTCCTCGCGGAATGTTTTTGCGAATAATTTTTTTTGATTGAATCTCTGAGGGAGAAGCTGGAAAATAAATTAGAGCAAAATACTTATAAGAAACTATAATAATATGATATGATTACTTCACATAAGTTCCGATTTTGATTTTCCGGGATAAAAGTATGTACCTAATCTATATACAGAGGCAAGCTATTTCTGTACCAAGCAGATGTGGCCCGTGACTTCTTCTGCGCCGATTTAAGTGTTGCAAAAATCCCATGGGAACTTTATACTTTCTGGGACAAAAAGTAGACTATGTTCTTCACTGAGCTTTCTCTGTACCAAATTTCGTCATTATCGGTTTAACGAATCGGCCGTGGAAAGCTAGCAGACAGACAGACGGGCATAGGCTATTATCCCGGAAAATCAAAGAGTTCCCACGAGATTTTTAAAAAGCTAAATCCCCGAGGACCAAGTCACGGGCATCATCTAGTTTCAAATTAAACTAAATTTAAAAAAACTCCGCGCCTAAGCTTTTGTAGGGCCCAAAAGTTGCACGAGTGTCGCCTGTTTCCTTTTTTTCTGTTTCCTGTTTGTGTCTTCCTATTTAATTTTGTTAAGCTAATACCAAACACAGATCACTAATTTACGAAATGTACCTATTGCTTTAAAAAAAATTATAGCATTAATAAAAAAATACATCCGAACGGACTTCGTCAATAATAAAATTTATAAGAAGGTATCATTATCAAAAGTAAGACATTAAGCCTAAAACTTTTACATAGTAATACGTGTCTATTGATTGAAAAAATAACACGAGGACGGCGCACTCTTAAAGTAATTATTAGCTAAATAAGTAATTCAGTAATATCAAACATTAATCGTAGTAGAAGCGGTACGTTTTTTTAATTGGTCACGTTCAAGTATCGATTTTGTGAAAACTCCCCTCTGGAGTTGTCGCCCTGGCCGGCCATAAAAAAATAAACGGCATTATATTTTGGACGTTCGGCTCCCAACGATTGTCGCTCTCTCTCGCCTCGCTTTCTTCGTCCCTTTCTTTTTAATTCGCCGTATTTTTATTTGCTATGATAAATTGTACTGCGACGGGTAGGGGCCCTTTTGTTTCGGTAATTTTTTATGTCTGGTGTATCGCTTAATTGCGTGGTGGTTTACGGAAGCCCATTGTGCTATATGGGTCAGGCTCAGACGGCGGACCTGACCCGCTTACCTTGCAACCTTCTCATGGACAGACAGCTACAATTAATGAATGTGGAAATAACGGCCTACTTTTTAAATGGAGTTAGAACAATGAAAAATTAATTGTGATAACTATATGGCGCGGCGTCGGAGCTCCGCTCTCTTTTCCCCGCACACATTTCTTTATTAGACTATGGAAATAATTTTCTATTAACCGCGAAGACGTTGAAATATTTTTATTTTTAATAATTTTTCACAATTAGGTATATTAACTGCGTTATTAGTTTAATACTATTTACTTACTACTGGAGGCAACTAATTGATTTATGTTTGCAATGCTCCTGTTCCTTGAAGTACCTACGTACGAATATACGTAATGGAAGCATGTTATGTTTACTACAGTTGTATCCAACAAACATAACGCTTTAGCGATTTATTTATATTATCCTGGTGTAAAACTGATTAAACACTTATTAACTACTTAGTCAAAATAATATATTATATAAACAAATAAATTATTTGCAAATAATAATTATTTTATCTATAATCATATTTATAAACTACTAGCTAATGTCCGCAATTTTGTCAACGTGTGTTTTCAAAAATTCTAATTCTGTGAAAACTCTTTGATTTTCTGAGATAAAAATAGCCTTTTCATCTCACTCACTCGGAAAGAATCCGTTCCTCCTTTGAAATCTGAGTGAAAAGTGGTAATTTTGTGTGTGACAAAGTACGAGTTGAAATTCGAACGTGACGAACTGTGTGTGCAGGTCTATGGTTGCGTACCTACTTACTTTTTTCAAATATTATTGTATTACAATACAATATAATAACAAAACAAATACAACTGAATAATGACTGAATACAACGTTACAGGTTATCCCATATCCAAGGATTATCTTCATTATTGGCCGAAAAAAAATTTATTCGTATGTAGAATCTTCTTGAATTAGAACCTCCTTCACTGGCTCACTTGTGGTTGTGCCCTATTCATATAGAAACTTTTTATTGAAACCTCCACGGTACTGTATCGAACATCTACCGTTTTCCTCGCTGTAGTGAGATTATTATTACTATGAATTATGACATTTTGATAATGTAAGTAACCATAAGTAACTATAGGAGTAAGAGTAAAGATTAAGGAAGTAGTGTAACCATTTTTAAAATTTTACTGTCGTGGTCATTTCTATTTGTTTTTTTATATATTTATTTATTATTATTGTAAGTACCACATATTTTGCACGCCATACATAAATGGCAAAATGTGAAAGGGACCATCTATGTATGTACGATCATTTACTACTCACATTTAGCAAAATTAAATGATTTCATTTCATTACTATTGGTGTTTGATAATATATCGTTGGTAAAATGCAAAGCCGCTATTTAATTAGAAGACGATTTTATTAAAAACCCATCAATACTCAATGGGCAGAGTGTATCCGTAAGCGAGCCGTCTCGATGTCTTCATCGAAACGCTAAGTGATTGTATTATTATGCATTTGAGGAGCGGAAGAATAGTTACATTACGCTCATTATATTGTGTTTCAAGTAAAAAGTAAACATAATATAATAGCAGGATATCGCGCTCCGGTGTCAAAACTATTAGTGGTAAACGAGACGCAAATTGACGCCGTGGCTATCAATTTCAATACATTGAAATGTTCTTCTATGGCGGGCGACGTATTGCGAACGAGTTCGGAATTCTTAGAAACTTCATACGTTTTCGTACGAACTGATGATAAGACTATTACTTCTGTATATACCAAATCACTACCCGTATTATAAATGTGTTTGTAATAATGTGGTTTTTTTGTGGATTTGTCCTTCAATCACGTCGCAACGGATCGACGTGATTTAGCATGGAGAGACACATAGGCTACTTTTTATAATAAAAAGCTTGGATTTGACTCGCTCCAGCAATGCACGGGGCTGCAATGGCTTGTATAGTACGGTATAATAACATTGTAAATTGAAAAATCAAAAAGAGCAACCGCCGAGTTTCTTGCTGGTTCTTCTCGGTGGGAACGGCGTTCCGAACCAGTGGTAAATTAAAACTACCTGACTATTCATAAACACTTGTAAAAAGTTTACATAAATAAAAAAACATTCTATTCTATTCTATTCTATCCCGGAAATTCAATGAGTTTCCGGGATAAACACAATGAGTAGCACTGTCTCCGTCGTTGAGATCGACAAAACGTCATATAGGTATGAGTGACAGAGACAACGCTCTACAAAGCCGATATGTCATTCTAAAGGCCGATGTACATTATTATCGGCCGCGTACGTAAGTACTTTATTGGTAAAGCTTATCGAATTCTTTTCATACGTTCATAGGTGTCGATCATCTTAAATATATAAAAGGAAAAGGTGACTGACTGACTAATCTATCAACGCACAGCTCCAACTACTGGAGGGATCGGGCTGAAATTTGGCATGCAGATAGCTATTATGACATAGGCATCCGCTAAGAAAGGATTTTTGAAAATTCAACCCCTAAGGGAGTGAAATAAGGGTTTGAAATTTGTGTAGTCCACGCGGACGAAGTCGCGAGCATAAGCTAGTTACAAAATATAACGTCTACAAAAGCAAAAAAATATAATATATAAATGAATGGAGAATTTTTGTCTGGTGGGAGGCTTCGGCCGTGGCTAGTTACCACCCTACCGGCAAATCCGTGGCGCCAAGCGATTTAGCGTTCCGGTACGATGCCGTGTAGAAACCAAAGGGGTATGGGTTTCATAAAAACTGCCATACCCCTTCCAGGTTAGCCCGCTATCATCTTAGACTTCATCATCACTTACCACCAGGTGAGATTGCAGTCAAGGGCTAACTTGTATCTGAATAAAAAAAAAATAGCTCACAAAGCGGATGATATTGGAAGGTTCTTTATATGGTACTCACAGCATTCCTTGTATTGTTAGTAAAATTGACGGTACAACAAACGCCCCGGCGCGGCGCGCGGCGGCTGACTATCGCTATTCGTAAAACGAAAAAATCATCCTCACCTTTTGGGCGTGCGTTTCAAGTCCACTCCCGGTTCTTCCCAAAAATGTACCCAAAAAGAGTCGCGCCACTTTATTCCCTTTTAAGCATTAATTTAGAAAGGATGCACCCACGCTGCACCTGAAATACGTGCCTCACTTGTTCGTGTAGTCGGATTTTTCCAATACAATCCTGTGCTTACACGGAATCAATTTTTTACTCGCAGCGAACTTTGGGGGCAAAAAATCCTTTGTGACAAAGTGGGTCGTAGTTGAAGCTTTGACTCTTTAACTTTTTACACACTACCTTTGTACTTTCATATGTGCCTGGGTATTGCGATCTCCGGTGAAAAATTCTCACTATATTGAATAACTAGCTGATCCCCGCGGCTTCGCCCGCGTAGATTTAGGTTTTTAAAGATCCCGTATAGCCTATGTCACTCAGGAATAATGTAGCTTTCTACTGGTGAAAGAATTTTTAAAATCGGTTCAGTAGTTCTAAAGATTACCCCCTACAAACAAACTTAACGACATCGGGCCGTGCAGCAGAAATCGTAATATTTTAATTTCGCCATAACTTCAAAACCAAACGTCCAATTTTAATCATTCAAAGACCAAATATTATCTCCATAAACTGTTCTTAGTGATGAAATCATTTATTTTGATAAGGATTAATAGCATGAGTAAAATAAACGCGTTTAAATGTAGTCCAAAAAAAATTCAAGATTTTTAAATAAAAAATGGTTGCTGTGCCTCACTCGACATAGATGGGTATAGTGTGTCGCGGACTTTTTTGTAGATATTTATAAGATCTACAATTAATTAGAACATTTTATGGTTCTATCTTTTATAGTTTAGGCAGCGTACGCAAAATAAGTAACTTTTCTGGTTGATTTTTTACACCTTGTGTCCGAAAAACCCAAATATCTTACGGAACCCTATTTTTTTCCAAAATAAAATATAGCCTATGTTACTCGTGGATAATGTAGCTTTCGAATGGTGAAAGAATTTTTAAAATCGGTCCAGTAGTTTTTGAGCCTATTCAGTACAATCAAACAAACAAACAAACAAACAAACAAACAAAGTTTTCCTCTTTATAATATTAGTGTAGATTAGGGGAAATTGTGCCATGAGACTACTGTTTACGTCAAACTGAAATGTTTGTGACGAGAGACGAATAAACCAACAAACAAACACACTTTCGCATTTATAATATAGATAGTGATGCAATTTGTATGCCATTTTTAGGGTTCCGTACCTCAAAAGGAAAAACGGAACCCTTATAGGATCACTTTGTTGTCTGTCTGTCTGTCTGTCCGTCCGTATAAACCTACAGGGTACTTCCCGTTGACCTAGAATCATGAAATTTGGCAGGGAGGTAGATCTTATAGTTGACATTTGGGGAAAAATCTGAAAACCGTGAATTTAGGGTTAGATCACACAAAAAATTAAATTGTGGTCATGAACTAATAATTAGTATTTTCAACTTTCGAAGTGAGTGACTATATCAAGTGGGATATCATATGAAAGGTCTTCACCTGTACATTCTAAAACAGATTTTTATTTATTTTTATACATCATAGTATTTGAATTATCGTGCAAAATGTCGAAAAAATACGACTGTAGTACGGAACCCTCATAGCGCGAGCCTGACTCGCACTTGGCCGGTTTTTTTTATTGGACAGAAAACAGATAATGACAATAATAACTGAGTAATACAAGCCATGTATAAAAACTAACTCTCCAAAAAAATAGTGTGTGCAAAAGCAGTTATACAAGTAACGGAAGTGTCACTACTCACTATTAAACAACACTTATACTATAAAGAAAGAAAATAGAACTAAAAATTTGTTAAAAATCGAACACTACGTGAACGAAGTCGCGGCCATTAGCTAGTATTTTTATACTTCAAAAAATCTTAATTTCATGTAGGCCCAACTTGAATTGATTGAAATGATAATTGCTTATGTCAAAATTCTACGATCACCGCACCAATTCGAAAAGTAGAATATTAAAAGGAGGTACAAAACTCAGCAGTGTAACTGCAGGGCACATATGAAAATTTTTGCGACTTTCTGGAAGCTTTTTATTTGAAAACTACAAATACAGTTACTTTGTATTGACATTGTTTGTTCAATAATTTAGAACTTTGTTGACCTTTTGGCCTATCTTTTTTTCCGTACCTCAAAGGGAAAAAAGGAACACTTATAGGATCACTTCGCTGTCTGTCTGTCTGTCCATCTGTCCATCTGTCCATCTGTCCATCTGTCCATTTGTCTGTCGTGTCTATCAAGAAAACCTATATGGTACTTACCTACCGTTGACCTAGAATCAGGAAATTTGCTAGGTAGGGTCTTATAGCACAAGTAGAGGAATAAATCCGTAAACCGTGAATTTGAGATAACATCACAGAAAAATTTAAATGTGTTCACGAACGAATATTAGTATTTTCAATTTTCAAAGTTAGATAACTATATCTAGTGGGGTATCATATGAAAGGGCTTTAATGGTACATTCTGAAACAGATTTTCATTTATTTTTATGCATAATCGTTTTTGATTTATCGTGCAAAATGAATGCGACCTAGAATCATGAAATTTGGCAGGTAGGTAGATCTTATAGCTGACATTTGGGAAAAAATCTGAAAACCATGAACTTGTGGTTACACCACACAAAAAAAAATCAATTGTGGTCATCAACTAATAATTAGTATTTTCAATTTTCTAAGTAAGATAACTATATCAAGTGGGGTATCATATGAAAGGGCTTCACCTGTGCATTCTAAAACAGATTTTTATTTATTTTTGTGCATCATAGTTTTTGAATTATCGTGCAAAATGTCGAAAAAATACGACTGTAGTGTGGAACCCTCTTCGCGCGAGCCTGACTCGCACTTGGCTGGTTTTTTAATATACAGGTAGATAGTTAAGGATAGGTTGCTACACGACTGTTGTAAAAATGCAAAGGGTGACTTTTTATTACAATGCCTGTTTAAAATATAATATGTCTAGGGGGAGACCATTGTTGATGTAAGAGGGAGTCAATTATACGCTGACTGAAACCGGGTAACCATATTTATTAGCCGTGTCGATGGCTATAGTTTTTTTTTTTAAACAAAATAATAATAACATAGCAGATGCCCGCAACTTTGTAGGGAGGAATGTTTAAAGGTTTTAAAGTACCATCATATTAGGTGCAGTAATTAGTATGATAATTAATTTTAAGTTATTACTATACTTAGTTGTAACAAGGGGCGAGTAAAGTGATACTATGTATAATATACTCGCGATTTAGTCCGTTTACCCGCTGGTCGGTGTATAAATGAATATAAAATACGACCCATGATATCTGCCTGCAGCTATAATATGAAGGTATATTATTATGCTAGATAATGTCCGTGACTTAGTCCGTGAGGATTTTTGTATTTTCCAGGATAAACACTAAGTAGCCTGTGTCTCATCTCCAGGATGTAAGTTCAAAGGTTGTCCGTCCAACTAGGGGGGAGGTCTTCCAACGCTGCGCCTTCCGGTGCGAGGTCGCCATTCCAGCATGTCAACGACTGACTGATCTATCAAAGCACAGCTCAAACTACTGCTGGACGGATCGGGCTGATGACAGGCATTCGCTAAGAAAGGATTTTTGAAAAATCAACCCCTAAGGGGATGAAATAAGGGTTTGTTTGTGTAGTCGACGCTTTAAGTAGTAAGTTTTCGTAATATGGGTACCTTAGTGACAAAGTCGCAATTCGGTTCCACATTGTATCGAAATTAGATTGTAATGTGTACGTAGATAGTGGTAGAGATCGCATCCACTGTTGGCACATGGAATTGAGTTACTGTCGAGCCACTGCCGGCGTCGTCGTAATGTGCATAATTCGGGAAAAGTACGTCGGGCACGTAGCCTGCTGGCCATTTAAGAGTTAATTCATCAGTACGCTTAGCATAACATTTTACGTCTCACCAATGTTGCTAGAATTCGAGAGTCGAAACACAAATACGTCAAAGTAAAATTGACCTAAAGAGCCTTGAAGTAAGTGGGCGCAGGACGGTGCTCTATTCATACAAACGTAGAAGGGTAATTACGACATTATTTGATATTGTACGCCCAAAACTAATTGTTATATTGATTAGTCTCGTCATTATCAAGGTTTATCTAAATATATAAAAGGATAAGGTGACTGACTGACTGACTGACTGACTGACTGACTGACTGACTGACTGACTGATCTATCAACGCACAGCTCAAACTACTGGACGGATCGGGCTGAAATTTGGCATGCAGATAGCTATTATGACGTAGGCATCCGCTAAGAAAGGATTTTTGAAAATTCAACCCCTAAGGTGGTGAAATAGGGGTTTGAAGTTTGTGTAGTCCACGCGAACGAAGTCGCGAGAATAAGCTAGTTGATATATAAAACATTGAAAAAGATATTAATTTTAAAGTTATGGTCCTCCAAAGATTCCTATTTTAACACTAAATTTATGACAACTTGGGCGATAAATAAATAAGATTAGGGTATGAAAACTCTTAAACAAAGCATTAGACATAGTTTATTTATTCAAAATATATAAAAGGATAAGGTGACTGACTGACTGACTGACTGACTGACTGACTGACTGACTGACTGACTGACTGACTGATCTATCAACGCACAGCTCAAACTACTGGACGGATCGGGCTGAAATTTGGCATGCAGATAGCTATTATGACGTAGGCATCCGCTAAGAAAGGATTTTTGAAAATTCAACCCCTAAGGTGGTGAAATAGGGGTTTGAAGTTTGTGTAGTCCACGCGAACGAAGTCGCGAGAATAAGCTAGTTGATATATAAAACATTGAAAAAGATATTAATTTTAAAGTTATGGTCCTCCAAAGATTCCTATTTTAACACTAAATTTATGACAACTTGGGCGATAAATAAATAAGATTAGGGTATGAAAACTCTTAAACAAAGCATTAGACATAGTTTATTTATTCATTAGTTGAAATATCTTTATTTTGCAAACATACATTTAGTATTTTGTTCTCAAAAATACTTTTCCTAAACCCTTGATTTCAGTGAAAATAATTGTGTCTCTCACCTTTCTCATAGTCAAGTGAAAAGCAAACAGGTTAGGTCGAGCGTACTGCGTCACCTTATGAGTTAATTCATCAGTACGCTTAGTATAAGATTTGACGTCTCACGAACGTTGTCAGAATTCGAGAGTCAAAACACAAATACGTCAAAGTAAAATGGACTTAAAAATGCCTTGAATTAAAGTCCAAAACTCAATGCCACTAATTATTTTTTATAGACAAGCGCTTGGCTGCAATCAGACCTGGTGGCAAGTGATGATTCAGCCTAAGTTGGAGCGCGCTTGCCTAGAAGATGCCTAATCACTGTTGACTTGAAGGTACCCATATTATAATTGGAGGGAAAAACTGATGCTGGAAGGGTGTTCCAAATCTTCGCTGTTCGAATCAGAAATTTTATTTTAATTTCACTACGTTTCCGCTTGGAGCGCTAGCTGTAGATGTGTAGAGAAACTTGAGCTTTAAAACAAGGCAGTTAAGATCCAGTTTACCATAACGCGGAAGTGTTTCGACACTCGAATACTATCAATGTTGGTGATACATAAAATCTTGTACCTACTAAGGGTACGAGCTCATCTTTGACCATTGGATAGATTTGTAATAGGTACTAAGCGAGCTAGTCGTTCAAACTTATGACGTCGGAAGCGGTAATAGCGTAGTGGTTAAGACGTCGCATCAGCCGTCTATTCGGTACGTCAGGGGTTCGATCCCGGGCACGCACCTCTAACTTTTCGAAAACGTACGTTTTAAGTAAACGGTGAAGTAAAACATTGTGAGGAAACCTGCATGCCTGAGATTTCTCCATAATATTCTCAAAGGTGTGTGAAGTCTGGCAATCCGCACTTGGCCAGCGTGGTAGACTATGGCCAAAACCTTTCTCACTCTGAGAGGAGACCCTGCTCTGTAGTGAGCCTGCGATGGGTTGATCCTGTTGTGACAGTGTACATGTTAGCAGTACCTTACCTACACAATAACGAATTATCCTTCTTTCCACGCACATGCAAACTGTGGAACCAACTCCCATCGGGCGGTGTTCCCACTAGATTACAACATGGGGTTATTCAAGGGGCGGACCAACAAATTCCTAAAAGGCCGGCAACGCATCGGCGGTTCCTCTGGTGCTGCAAATGTTCATGGGCGGCGGTAATCACTTAACATCAGGTGACCCGTCTGCTCGTTTGCTCACTATCTCTATTTAAAAAAAACGAATTATTTGCTGGCTTGTGCATACCTACATATTACTTTTATTTATTGCAAGTGATACTTTTCGGAACGCGTCGCAAAAAAGCAGTCGTTGAGGCACACACGGAGAAATAAAAACCTTTGATTAAAAAAGTTGCGCCGACTTTTGATGGCTGACTTTCCGCTTCAATTTCGAGTTGCAAGTGTTTAGAAATTAAAATGCGAAAAACCTGTCACTGAAACTCACTGCTTGGAAAAGGGAAGGCTATTCTGCCGTCCTATATCTAAAAAACCAGTAATTAGATAAGGCTAGCTTTAAGTTTTATTGTAATATTAAAAAAAAACCAGTCAAGTTCGAGTGGGACTCGCACCTTTGAGATCATTATGGAGAACTCACAGGCATGCAGGTTTCCTCAAGATGTTTTCCTTCACCGTAAAAGCATTGTAATATTGCATTGTTTAAAACTCGCACCGGAAGACGCAGCGTTGGAAGACTCCCCACTAGGTGGACGGATGACATCAGATGAGTCGCAGGGAGCCGCGCGGCGCAAGACCGTGGCGTATGGAAGTCCCTACAAGAGACCTATGTCCAGCAGTGGACGTCTATTGGTTGATGATTATGATGATTGCTTAAAACACACATAACGAACGAAGAACAAGACAGTGGCGTCTCTAAGACGGAGGCGGGCGCGGAAGCTGGAGCGGACGCGGACGCCACGCAACCCCATTAAAACTGCTACAGGCCCCGCTCCGCCGTCCCTCCTCATAAAATATTAAAAATTCAATTGCGCTTCTCTTTATTTTAACTCCCTCGCCTCCTCCGCGACACCCGCCTTCCGTACAATATAAAATGAAAAATGTATTCGAAAAATAACGTTCACCTATTTTATTTATAATTTGTTCTATACTCCCGAAGTTACCCCTCCCGACAAAGTTTGTACAATAGGTACAAGTTTGAATTCAACGAGCTTTCAGTCGGACTGAATCAAACCTTTAAAAACAGTCTGCCTATCCTGTCTGATATTAATTAATGAATTATAAATATCTTCTTGAAAAAAGAGGAGAGGACGACCAAAATTGCGTGAAAGAGGATATGCGTGAAAAAGGAGTGGATACTTAGTACGTTGACGAAGTAAGTGGAAGAAGAAGACATGTTGTGGCGACCCCACGTAGCGTGGGATAAGGTGAGGAAGAAGAATTGTAAATATCTTCTTAGTAAAATCCTAACACTGACTATTATCCTAATGTAAATAACGGGTAGGTATGAGTCCCACAAGTTGCTAATGCACGTGGCCGCCAGTTTAGTGACGTCAGCATTAGACTAAAGTTTCGAGCTGATGGTTTAGTTTTACTTAAATATACGTCAAATGACGTTATTTCGATGTTAATGAGACATGGTTCTAGCGCAATAGCAATTTGCGGGACTTATACGGGATTAATTCTGAGTCGAAATATCGATATCTCAAAATAATCGTATAAATCGTGGTAGGTACCTACCTACCCGTTATTTACATTGTTAAACCACAAAGTTAGCCTAAAACCATTAACACTGACTGATAGACAACGTAGGTAAGCTGAAACAAGTTGGTTTAGAATCATGAAATTATTGAGTTCCTTATATACTTATTGTTATTATCTAATGAGAGAGGCTGATGAAAATTCTTACCCTAAGAGTCGATTCACATTGGCAGCACATGGCGTATTCGCGCGTTTTTTTCTCGGTAGAGTGCTTTACGTAGTAGACATGGAGGTTATTGACCTCTATCTGCTATGTAAAATTTTAGGATTTTGTTTCGATTCGCTACCGATGTGAATCGACCCTAATGAGGTTAAATAGGGGATGATAGGAAGTCCTATCGGGCACTCGATTAGTCGTTTTAAACAAAAGTTTTGTACTTTTTATGTTTTTCGATGTTTTTACTGTGTGTCTGTCTGCAGACAATACCTAAAGTGTTGATAAATAAATTACAAATCAGAATTCTCTCTTTAAAAAAACATTTTTTTAAATGATTTGCAGATAGTTCTAGATTCTCCGCGGCAAATGAAACAAATATAAAGTGACAAGGGGCCGATTCTCTTGTACACAATCTCTAAACTAAACTAAATTAACAGGTCTAAATCTAGTGCTATCCTTTTCCGCAAGCAATATTATGACAGGGATAGCAATCGATTTAGACGTGTCATTTTAGTTTAGTTTAGATATTGTGTACAAAGGAATTAGCCACAATGGCACCGATTCCGTGTCTTTCTCTAAACTAAATTTAGAGTGTCTGCATCCTTTTCTTTTTAACAATGCAAAAAAGGGACAGAACATGAACTTTACATTTAAAGACTCTAAATTTTAGTGCACGTTACAAACTTAAACGGTAGGCTTGCGACTGTGCGCTAAAATCACGGGTTGTACCATCTAAAAATTAAATTTAAAACTGTCAAACTGCGTCTGTCCTTTTCATTTTACATTAGTAAGAGGATGTGAATACTCCAAAATTAGGTTGTGCTCAGAATCAGTACCAATTAATTATTAAAGTATCTAAATAATACTAAAGAATAACATCTACAAAAACAAGGAGCGTGGCGTATATAAACAGGCGATGAAACTCGGTGCGAAGTGTAATCACAAAGGTTCAAAGCGTGTCTACACCTTCCCTCAACCATTCATGCCCTCTTTTGTTCCCAATGTCCATTAGGGCGAAGGAAAAAATGACACAAAATTCAAAATTACACAACTTAGAATAGACTAGATAATTACACAACTTTGTAAAGAAATAAAGAGATGGAAAATTAGTATATCTATACACGCAATGAAACTGAGTGCGAAGTGTATTCCCAAAGGTTCAAAGCGTGTCTACACCTTCCCTCAACCACTCATGCCCTCTTTTGTTCCCAATGTCCATTAGGGCGAAGGAAAAAATGACACAAAATTCAAAATTACACAACTTAGAATAGACTAGATAATTACACAACTTTGTAAAGAAATAAAGAGATGGCAAATTAGTATATTATCTATACACGCAATGAAACTGAGTGCGAAGTGTATTCCCAAAGGTTCAAAGCGTGTCTACACCTTCCCTCAACCACTCATGCCCTCTTTTGTTCCCAATGTCCATTAGGGCGAAGGAAAAATGACACAAAATTCAAAATTACACAACTTAGAATAGACTAGATAATTACACAACTTTGTAAAGAAATAAAGAGATGGCAAATTAGTATAGGTACCTATACAAGGTAAATAGTTTGCGCGGCGCACCTTATACACGCAATGAAACTCATACTCAGTGAAAAGGGTAGGTATGATTCAAAGCATGTCTACACTTTCCGCCAACCGATCATGCCTTTTTTTGTTCCCAACATCTTTCGCGGCAAAGGAAAAAATGACACTATAATCAAAATAACACAACTTAGTATAGACACTGTTTAGACAAAAACAAAGAAATGACAGATTTGTAATACTTACCTCTTTTATATGCAATTTACAAACACTCGGTTTACAGGCAATGAAACTCAGCATGAAGTTAGTTGTTTAGAGAAGACAAGAGACAACAAATTAGTAATAACTTATACCTAATTGAACTATGTGTGGTGTACTTAGCGCGCCGTATACGAGCTACATAATACACTACATACACTCGGCACAAAGATCAATTACACAAGTTCGAAGCCTGTCTACACATTCCTTCAACCACTCAATGCCCTTTTTTGTTCCCAATATCTTTTAGAGCGAACAAAAAATTTCACCAAATTCAAAATAAGTATGATTAGTCTCGTAGACTTGGTAACTCTGTTTACAGAAAAGAAGAGAGACAAATAATTAGTTTTTTTTTGTTTTTTTTTATTCAGATACAAGTTAGTAACTGCAATCACACCTGGTGGTAAGTGATGATGCAATCTAAAATAGATGCGGGCTAATCTGGAAGGGGTATGGCAGTTTTATTAAACCTTTGTTTCATACCGGAACACTAAATCGCTTGGCAGCATGGCTTTGCCGTTAGGGTAGTAACTAGCCACGGCCGAAGCCTCCTACCACACCAGACCAGAAATTTTAGAAATAAAAATTACAAACCCCTGCTGGGTTTCGAACCCGGGACCTCCCACTAACAAGACCAAAGCGCTTACCACTGCACCAGCGAGGTCGTCAAATAATACCTATTCAAATTGTGGAAGTTCAATTACAAAGATACAAAGCAAAGCTAATACCCGGCTGAGTTTGTTGTGGGCTCTTCTCAGACCTGTCCCTGGTTGGAACCCTCGTAGCTTCAGTTTTAAGTTCGCGTAAAAATTATCACCACAATGGGGCCGATTCTCTAGTACACAATCTCTAAACTAAACTAAATTAACAGGTCTAAATCTAGTGCTTTCCTTTTCCGCAAGCAACATTATGAAAGGGATAGCAATAGATTTAGACGTGATATTTTAGTTTAGTTTAGAGATTGTGTACAAAGGAATTAGCCACAATATCATAATTTTACAAATGCAACAACCAACCATCATGTAATTTATTACCTATTTTGAATAAAACATTTGACTTTGTCCTTAATACTATGACAAAGAAAAAAAAATCAGGATATGCTTAAAAACAAAGGACGACCTTATCACTACCAGTGATCTCTTCCAGTAAACCATACTTAAGAACACTACTCCTAAACACTCTACTAAACACGTGAGTAAAGCCGGGACAAATATAACACATACTTAAGAACTTATAGAACTGTAAGACGAATGTTTGATATGTATCAAATTCTAATAATTATTATGCGCTTGTAATATCAAAGGTTTTCCAAGTAAGGCCAACAATCCACCGCTTACAGTAAATATAGCATTGTTTTGTATACTTACGCTTAGCCGATCGATTGTTACGTGCAGCTCGGAATTCCAAACAAATCCAATTTTATTGTGCGACTTACCTGAAACAGAGAAAAATAGAATTATTAATAACAATAAAACCGGTCAAGTGCGAGTCGGACTCGCGCACGAAGGTTCCGTACCGTCATATATATGTGGGTACACTTTTATGTAGAACACTGCAAGTTTATGTGATTTAGTAAACAACATTTTTTGTGATGTTACCACAAATTTAATAAGTAAGTTATAAGACCAAACTACCTGCCAAATTTCATGATTCTAGTTCAACGGGAAGTACCCTATAGGTTTTCTTAAAAGACACGACGAACGGGCAGACAGACAACAAAGTAATTCTATAAGGGCGCATTTTTTCCTTTTGAGTTACGGAACCCTAAAACTATAACAATCACCGGTTATTTTGCGAATCCGCGCCTATTTATAAACAAACTCTGCTTATATCATGACGCCCTTAGCCATTGTTCTCTGCTAAATACTCTTTGTAGATTTTTTAATGATTTTAGGGTTTCGTTTCGCGATGGAGAGAGCTATGCTTGGAGTTTCTCTACGTGATCAAACCAGAAATGAGGAGATCCCTAGGAGAACTAGAGTAACCGACATAGCTCAACGAACCCGTTGAGCTATGTCGGTTACTCTAGTATTCGCAACCGTGAAGCTGAAGTAGCAATGGGCAGGGCACATACTGTAGTTCGTACAACCGATAGACGTTGGGGTCCCAAGGTGCTGGAATGGCGACCTCGCACCGGAAGACGCAGCGTTGGAAGTCCTAGTGGTTAGGACGTCCGCCTTCCAATTGGAGGTCGGGGGTTCGATCCCGGGCACGCACCTCTAACTTTTCGGAGTTATGTGCGTTTTAAGTAATTAAATATCACTTGCTTTAACGGTGAAGGAAAACATTGTGAGGAAACTTGCATTCCTGAGAATCTGCCCTGCGAATATTTACTTAATTATAAATTGACAAAATAAAAAACAACAGTTTTTCAAATATATAACAAAATGTGCATGTTGTTATCTACTATCCAAGATCTAACCTTAAAAGCTGAGAAGTATCACTATCGACCTATTTATCTATTAAAATACCTAAAGACACAGAAATGAAAGAAAAAGTTGGATCATTTCACTAGTTACATTCTTTAACGCAAGGTGGAAGACATCAAAAGTGATGACTTAAACTAATTGCGAAAAAAAACCACACCACGGTGTGTGTCGTTTACGGTAGGTAGCTTGGAATGTGGCGAACGTAAGGGATGCTCTACACATAGTCGGGTCGGCACATTCTAGTCGGAATTTTTGCTAAACAACAAAACCTATGAGGCACGTGCTTGAGGCACCTGCAATGGATTCGTCGCCCGGCTTTGCCACTTAAAACCGGATATACCGGATATGCGGGTGAGGCGAGCAACCTTCAGGTTTATAAAAATTCCGTGTGCACTCTTTGATTATCCGGGATAAAAAGTAGCATATGTAACTGTCCAAATTTTTAACTATCCCCCTGTAACAAGTAATCTGCATCTTTTTCAGCCCACACATTAAAGCCGACTTTGTTTTTTTTAAGAATTGTATGTACTCACTGGCGCCATCAAGATGAATCTAATAATGTATCATGAACTAAAATCTGTTGAGCCCTTGAATAGTAACGAGCGGACATAGGAACGGATCTTCCTTTTGGGTTTCTTCACAGTTTTTAAAAAAATCACGTCGATACATTGCTTCGTTGCGTTGTGAAGTGACAAACAATGAACCAACAAAAAAACACACTTTCGCGTATTTTGTAATATGGGTTGGATAGTGATCCACCTAAATATTTTTTCATTCCATTCTACAGCTTAGTTGTGCCGATCCGACTATGTGTATAGCAGCGCACACAGCCAAACATTTCGCTAAATACCTTATGGCATATTTCGATCCTCGTGCGATCTGCGGTAGGATTTTCGAGATTTTCCGCTACCGGCCGGCCCGAGGCCTTGTTAAGAATCCCGTTGTTGAACGTTCAAATCAGAATTTTGGCCAGTTACATCCGTACGAGGTATGCGGCGTTACTGATAATGTCAGATCACTTACGTAAGATCAAACGGTATTAACGGATTTTGAGAAATGTATAAGTGATTTCTATATTTGATTCTATGATTTGATGATTAAGCTGTGATAGCCTAGTGGTTAGGACGTCCGCCTTCTAATCGGAGGTCGGGGGTTCGATCCCGGGCACGCACCTCTAATTTTTCGGAGTTATGTGGGTTTTAAGTAATTAAATATCACTTGCTTTAACGGTGAAGGAAAACATCGTGAGGAAACCTGCATGCCTGAGAGTTCTCCATAATGTTCTCAAAGGTGTGGGAAGTCTACCAATCCGAACATGGCCAGCGTGGTAGACTATGGCCAAAATCCCTCTCAGAGAGGGAGACCCGTGTTCTGTAGTGAGCCGGTAATGGGTTGGTCATGATGATGATGATGATAAATAATTTCCAAATTCCTAAAGATTTCATGCGCTTTATTCAGTTACAGTTTTATACAAGCGACCCGCACTGGTTTTGCTCGGGTAGATTTTCTGAAAATTGTTTCTCATCCATACTAGAATCAGTCTGTAATCTTTTTCAGCACATCAGACTTTTGATAAAGAGCATACATCCTGGGGATAAACATATTATGTTAATTTTCATCCCGGAAACTCAAAGAGTTCCCACGGGATTTAGCACATATAAAACCCTAAATCCACGTGAGCGAAGCTGCGGGCATCATCTAGTGTTAATAGCGCACTATCTGACTGTATACAGAACGCGGCAAAAAATATTGCAGTACATCGACCTTTAGAAAGAGATTGCGTGTTTTGTTATACGTTGCCTCTGTCGTTGAGACCGATAAAACGTCACACAGGTATGAGTGACCATGACAATGCTCTACAAACCCAAAATCTCATCGGTTACGCACTCATCCGATCCGAGTCCGTGAAAATACGTTCCGAAGTAATCATAGAACTATTTGCATGGTAGCTTATGACATATTATTATGACGTAGATATTTTTATATCCGTAATCCGTATTTTCACGGATTCGGATCGGATGAGTGCGTGATCGCTCTTAAGGTCTATGTACAATAATTCTTGCCTGCTACTGTACCTAGTGTGTCTGTTACCAATCGCGGCATATTATCTATTTTTGTATAAAGAGAGTCCCGTTTTTACATTTCGACAATAGGCTCCTGCGTCCATAGTGATGATGTGAGACCACGGCTGGGCGGAAATGACGTGTCAGTCAGATTCTTTAAGCGATGATAGTCGAAACGCAACTTGCGCGATAGACCGTCAATTGGCAAGCATTGATGCATTCATGTATTCAGCTTTTTATACCCATACAACTGGTGGTAGACTGACAGAAAGCGCACTGTTTCTATCACTGGAGAGAATAGGAAACTTTGAACGATAAAATTGATGACTTTATACCATAGACATCATCATCATCATTATTATCAAGCGATAGATATTTACAGCTGGACATAGGTCTCTTGTAGGGTCCACACGCCACGCTCTTCCGCCGCCTAAATCAAGCGGCTCCCTGTGACTCGTTTATGTCGTTTTAGAAAGAATACCCGGCTGAGCTTGTTGTGGGCTCTTCTCAGACCTGGGCGCGTTTACAACCCTCGTAGCTTATTTCATAATATTTCACGGGATAATATAAACTATACCTACTTACTGTAGTCCGGTCAGTATTGGCGTAATTTCAGCCCAAACCGTTCAGTAATTTGAGCTGTGCGTTGATAGATCAGTCAGTCAGTTAGCTTTTCCTTTTATCTTTCTCCGGTCATTCCTTCATTGCTGAAGATCGTGGTCCTGGCAAACTGCCCTCGAATGGATTATCTGTTTCCACCGGCTTCTGTTGGTGGCCATTTTCACAATGTGATAAAATTCACACCTGCTGGACTCCTTTAGCTGGTCAGACCACCTAGTTGGTGAGCGGCCTCTCGCCCTTTTGCCCTGTGTTGCCCGTCACTATTAGCTTTTCTAAGCTGTCGTCCCCCCGCCGTATAATGTGGCCGAAAAATGAGAGCAATCGTTGGTAACATATGGAGGAGTCGAGCAGTGATTCCAAGTTGCGAAAGGATAGACACGTTTGTGCGCTCGGCAGTCCACGGAATCCGTACCGTCCACGGTTTCCTTTTATAAATAGGTATAGATAAATATAGATTGCACGATAGATTCGTGCAAAATGTCGTAACGTGATCATGACTAAGTAAGGACCCGGATAGCGGGTGCGTCCCAATCCACCCAAACCAATCGCGCTCACCCGATACGGCATGGCATGAGTAATGCGCAAAGATTTTAAATCGTTATTAGTAAAGCTTGGCTTTCCTAGGAAAGTGGTGCAGTAACATAGCGACCAGCGGCTCGATTACGTTAAAATTTGTCTGGTGGGAGGCTTCGGCCGTGGCTAGTTACCACCCTACCGGAAAAGCCGTACCGCCAAGCGATATAGCGTTCCGGTACGATGCCATATAGAAACCAAAGGGGCATGGGTTTATTAAAAACTCCCATACCCCTTCCAGGTTAGCCCGCTTCCATCTTAGATCACCGCTCCGCTCGTCACTTACCATCAGGTGAGATTGCAGTCATGGGCTAACTTGTATCCGAATAAAAGAATAATAAAAAAGGAGAAAAATGACAGCTACAAAGTCACGATCGCAATCACCTCAGATTGGTTGTTGCTCGCTCACTATTGGCTACGATGCATTTTTGCAACAAGAATACGACAAATGCAGCCAATCACAACAATTGTGATTGTAATAATGATTCATACCGTTTTTCCGAAATCGACCAGCAGAATGTAGCTTTCGATCATATGCATATCATTTCGTCATCATTAAATCTTTTAATTTGTTATGTACCAAATGACTTCCCACGCGCCATATTATCTATGGGTTCACCTTTAAAATAAGGACTGATATCGTACTTTTGACATGATTGCAATTAGACACCAAAATATTAAAATGGCGCGTGAGGAGTTACATGATGATAATGACAAAAACTACTAGCCCATATTTGGAACAAAAGCACCCGAAAATGTTCCAAAAACAAGGTAAAGGTTCAGAATCTAAAACCCCATAAACAAGGTTCGGTTACTGCCATGCGATATGAGCATGCATTATTTTGCAATATGTGATACTAAAATTGTCTAAGCACAGCACCCCTGCCTAAACTAACTCACACAAACAACCTACGCACACAATTGCGTATAGCTCTTGCACCCCACAACGCTACTAGAATACAGGATGTTCCATGTTTAGTTGAATAATTAGTTTTTGCCCGTATTAAAAATTTACATTAGTGTAGTTAATTAGTTGTCTCCTGTAACTAATACATTACATTACACATATTATTTAGAAGAAAATGAATTTATTTTACTAATTAAATTAAAATAATAATTCATTATCATTCTTCAGTCAGTACCTAGACTTAAAAAAATTATAATGTACCCAGTGATTTTAAATACACTTTTACAATAAAACCTATGGCTAATGTAATCTGTTTACTGTAAAAATCTTGCCCATGTGCTTATGCACTGGTAGCAAGATAGCTGACTGTATTACTTCTAATTTGTGCCCGTTATTTCAATTTTTTATTGTTTATTTTTTAACTTTATGTTCATTGCAATAAGGACGTAATCTATCTTTGTAAAAAAGCTGCCTATTATAGAGATAAAATGAATGAAAGGATGACATATTACGTCGACAATAAAATGTGAAGTGAAGCTGCCGCACCCAATAAATTTCGGGCTGCCTACCCCGAGATGGTATTCAGCTACTCATTGGCGTGTGTCAGTTTCCGAGCACTCTGTAGATCGGGGAGGCGCGTCGCGTCTATTTGTTTTGCCATAGCTTTGTCGGAGGGACATGCAGGTCATTAATTGTTGTAAACGCCGGCTCCTAATCGATAGCGCGCAACGTTCGATTCTAGTTTATATTAATGCTATTTGTGCTAACCGTAGGCGCTATCAGTCTAACTACCGCTTTGACACCGCCATCGCTTTTTGTGAACACCCGCTTCAATGTGCTTTACTTTATATTTGATGTAACATTAATCGTCTTTTTAGAGTTCCGTGTGCGGAGGGAAATCTGGCTAAATCTATCTAGATCGAGTCAAGCTGAACTCACGCTGTACGGACCGGCGGCGGCGCGCGGTGGGGTCGCGTCATAAAATACGAAAATGTGTTTATTTATCATTTTGTATTCAACATGCAGCAATAGAACCGGATCCATGTCCTAAAGACCTGGAGTGTTTAATTTTTTTATAGTTCCGTGCCTTAAAAGGAAAAACGGAATCCTTATAGGATCACTTTGTTGTCTGTCTGTCTGTCTGTCAAGAAACCTACATGGTACTTCCCGTTGACCTAGAATCATGAAATTTGGCAGATAGGTGGGCCTTTTAGCTGGCATTAGGAGAAAAATCTGAAAACTGTGAATTTGTGGTCACATCACACAAAAAAAATTGTGGTCATAAACTAATAACTAGTATTTTCAATTTTCGAAGTAAGATAACTATATCAAGTGGGGTATCATATGAAAGGGCTTCTCCTGTGCATTCTAAAACAGATTTTTATTTATTTTTATGCATCATAGTTTCTGAATTATCGTGCAAAATGTAGAAAAATACGACTATAGTATGGAACCCTCGTTGCGCGAGCCTGACTCGCACTTGACCGGTTTTTTTTTATAGAGATAGCGAGCAAACGAGCAGGCGGGTCACCTGATGTTAAGTGATTACCGCCGGCCATGAACATTTGTAGCACCAGAGATTTAATTTTATTTTATTAAATTTGTCAAAGAACCGCCCACAGAATTACACATATATAATACTAGCTTATGCCCGCGACTTCGTACGCGTGAATTTAGGTTTTTAAAAATCCTGTGGGAACTCTAGTTTGTCCTTCAATCACGTCGCAACGGTGCAACGGATTGACGTGATTTTTTGCATGGGTATAGATAAAGACCAGGAGAGTGACATAGGCTACTTTTTATCCCGGAAAATCAAAGAGTTCCCACGGGATTTTTTAAACCCCTAATTCCACGCGGACGAAGTCGCGGGCATCATCCGATAGCTGTAGTTTCGTGTGAACTGTTTGAAGACCGAGTTTTTTATTTTTATTTTATTTTGTTTAATAGGAAGCCAACGGTATACAAAGAAAACTAATTATGACGACTTATAATATAAACTTAGGCCTATCAATATATATACTCACTTACAGGCTAACTCAACATGCTTAACTAGAACTTCTAAAAAGACATTCTTTGCGTAAAATCTTCAATAATTAAATTAATTACTTACTCAATAAGCTAAAAGTACAATAATTCTTACAACTAACAATAAAAACTACAATTAAGACTAACAATAGTACCCTACAATTTCAAAATGAATCTTATTGTTTGAATAATTATAATAATTATATCTAAATATATAAAAGGAAAAGGTGACTGACTGGCTGACTAACTGACTGATCTATCAACGCACAGCTCAAACTACTTGACGGATCGGATTGAAATTTGGGATGCAGATAGCTGTTATGACGTAGGCATCCGCTAAGAAAGGATTTTTGAAAATTCAACACCTAAGGGGGTGAAATAGGGGTTTGAAAATTGTGCAGTCCACGTGGACGAAGTCGCGAGCATAAGCTAGTTATAATATAATAATATAATAATTATAATAATTAGATATATTATATTATAATAATCTTATTCTTATTCAAAATGAGTTAGTGGACAGACTGAACAATTCTATTATATTGGTGTTAAATTGGCAGTGGGCAGGCCATGCCTGTCGTAGAGGCGATGGCCGTTGGAGCCGGAAAGTCCTTGAGTGGAGACCGCGTTTAAGCAAGCGTAGTGTGGGACGCCCTCCAGCACGATGGACCGACGACATAAAGAGGCTGGCGGGAAGTGGCTGGATGAGGAAGGCTGAGGACCCGGTGTGTTGGGGCTTGTTTAGGGAAGGCATATGCCCAACAGTGGACGTCCACAGGCTGATGATGAAGATGATAATGATGATAAAAATTTAGTGAAAACAAAATTAGCTTTTGTTCGTTGTTCTCAGTTGTTTCATTAAAGTAAATTCCTATTTCTAGCAACCATCATGAGATGCAGTCCCCGCTTTCCGTTTATAAAATAGTTAAAGTAACTTATTCCAAGTATATCTACTAATGAAAAATATAACGCTATTCCGTTCGATTGTTGAAGGGCCGTTAATAGTTAAGTAGTTAAAAGAGGAAGAAAAGGCTACATTAATTATTTACAAGAGACTTGAAAGTGACGCGGACTCTTTGAAGTTAAGTTCGCTTCAGTGTTAAGGTAGGTCCTAACAGTGCGTGAAACTACAAGCATCAAAACATCTCTCACAAAATTAGCACGCGCATACAAAACGCGCTATTTCGCAATTTATTCTGACGCCTGTAGCCTTATAAATCGCAATATTTGTCATATTTCGCAATATCTGTATATATATCGCAATATTTGTCATATCAGTCGTACAAAATCTTTTCATATTTACAATTTTAATAACAGCTATTAGGCTGTGCAACCGTTTTCAGCCACAGCTTTAAATGACACCCTTGTGACCTAAGTGGCCTGGGGTTCGGCAGGGAGCACGGCTGGCTGGAGTGATTCGGCGGGAAGCCGAATGGCCGTACAATGGACAGACAATGTCTTAGTATGAAAATGGACGTACTCCTAAGATTTCATGGAGCTACATTAAGAGTTAGTGCTAATTTGAGAGCGATAACGTGGCGCGTCTTTTAACATGCCGTGGAAAGCCACCTTTACGAAGAATAGAAAAACTGTAACTATTAATGTCTTGAATATTTATTTGGTATAATGAAAGGGCAGAAAATGACTAGAAATTAAGTGGTTATAATAATTTATTTGACGTATGATCCTTAGGAATACAAATCACCAATAGTCCACCATTAAATCATCATCATCATCATCATCAACAACAACAACAACAACAACAGCTGATAGACGTCCACTGCGGAACATAGGTCTCTTGTAGGGACTTCCACACGCCACCATCTTGCGCCACCTGAATTCAGCGGCTCCCTGCGACTCACCTGATGTCGTCCGTCCACGTATTGGGGGTCTTCCGACACTGCACTTCCAATGCGAGGTCGCCATTCCAGCACCTTGGGACCCCAACGTCTATCGGTTTTCGAATTATGTGCTCTGCCGGGTGGCGAAGCTGACCCACCCGCCACCCGCTATGTTACTCTGGTTCTCTTACGGATCTCCTCATTTCTGATTTGATCACGTAGAGTAACTGCAAGCATAGCTCTCTCCATCGCTCGCTGAGTGACTCTGAGCTTTATTATCCACCATTGAATGTTATTAACAAGCTGAAGTGGCAGTGGGCAGGTCATGCCTGTCGTAAAGGCGATGGCCGTTGGAGCCGGAAAGTCTTTGAGTGGAGACCGCGTTTAAGCAAGCGTAGTGTGGGACGCCCTCCAGCACGATGGACCGACGATATAAAGAGGCTGGCGGGAAGTGGCTGGATGAGGAAGGCTGAGGACCGGGTGTGTTGGCGCTCTTTAGGGAAGGCCTATGTCCAACAGTCGACGTACACGGGCTGATGATGATGATGATGAATGTTATTTTGAAAATCTAAAACAATAATTTGTTGCTTCAAATGGAGTTGTTTGTAGCAAGTCGTTTGTTACAGAGCTGCAATAATGACATTTTCTGATAAAACCTATAAACATTTCTTTGTTCTCTCTTATGTTGATTTACTGTAGTGTACCACAATTGTTTATAGACGCCCCGTTTCGAAGGAAGACCAACATTACTTAATGCAAACGATGAGAATTTCTTCAAAAACAAAAATGTTCTGTTGTCGAGTAGGTAGGTAACAATTTTTTCGAAACAAATAGGTACTAGAATAACCTATAGTACGCGATAGGTATTTTTTTTAAAGATTATATATTTAGATTATACTTATTATTATATTTACTATTCTTGGCAAATATAGAAATAATATAGTCTGATCAAATTAAATCAATTCATTCGAGTGCGTGATAAAAAGTAATCAAATGAGTAAATTGTTTCGCAGATTTTAATAAAAAAAATACGATTGCCTGCAATAATACTTTTATTTTATAAATTGCGTGATGCTAAAGTGTTTATCAAAGTTAATTGAGATTATTATTTTTTCTTAAAGTTGTTATTGTAATCATGATAAATGGATTACATTGTAATCAACATCTAGGCGGAACTATTAATTATATCATAACATTACGGCACTCAGCGGGCGATGGAGAGAGCTATGTTTGGAGTTTCTCAACGTGATCAAATCAGAAATGAGGAGATCCGTAGGAGAACTAGAGTAACCGACATAGCTCAACGGGTTGCGAAGCTGAAGTGGCAATGGGCAGGGCACATAGTTCGTAAAACCGATAGGCGTTGGGGTCCCAAGGTGCTGGAATGGCAACCTCGCACCGGAAGACGCAGTGTTGGAAGACACCCCCCCTCCTAGATGGACGGACGACATCAGACGAGTCGCAGGGACTACTTTTTATCGCGGAAAATCAAAGAGTTCCCACAGGATTTTTAAAAAACCTGATTCCACGCAGACGAAGTCGCGGGCATCAGCTAGTATTTAGATAAAAAGCAGCTACCTGTCTCGAAATCAAAGACAATAAATTTAATTTGTTTCTGCTCCTTTCGGGTTCGGGAACCTGTAGGTAATGTTCATGCGCGAATTCAAAATTCATAAGCAATCGAAAAGCAATTCGTTGATAAATACAATTGCCGGGACATGCCGGATGCATCCCAATTGAACGGGATATTATCCATCTATTGCAATTCCAAGCTGCCCTATTACCTTCAACTGCGACAGTCGGCAACATTTCTAATCAATTATAACATACCTGTAGTTCACGACAGTTATGAAACTTGTAACAAGAACATTAACTGTTTCCATTAAAAAAAACCGGCCAAGTGCGAGTCAGGCTCGCGCAATGAGGGTTCCGTACTACAGTCTTATTTTTTCAACATTTTGCACGATAATTCATAAACTAAGATGCATAAAAATAAATAAAAATCCGTTTTAGAATGCACAAGTGAAACCCTTTCATATGATACCCCACTTGATAGTTGATATAGTGATCTTACTTCGAAATATGAAAATACTAATTATTAGTACATGACCACAATTTAATTTTTTTTGTGCGATGTTACCACAAATTCACGGTTTTCAGTTTTTTCCCCTGATGTCTGCTATAGGACCTACCTACCTGCCAAATTTCATGATTCTAGGTCAACGGGAAGTACATACCCTGTAGGTTTCTTGACAGACCGACAGACAGACAGACAGCAAAGTGATCCTATAAGGGTACCGTTTTTCCTTTTGAGGTACGGAACCCTAAAAATTCCAAAATTTATTATAAAGGTTGGACCAGCTGGGCCCCTAGAACACCGTCGCGTCGTCGCACGGACGAAGATCTTTGTATTATTCCGGTCGAGCCTACGACACAGAGCCCCCGTACACCTATAGTCCACGGCAAGTTGAGATGGCAATCGGAGTACGAGGCGGGGGAACACCTCGCACACCCGCACATCACCCGCACTCATCCGTACCGGGTCAGCGCGGGGTCTATGCGAGTGTGCGGCGCTCTACTTAATAAACTATAAATCCCCCCTGCCAATTGCCCCTACTGGGAGGGAGGGAAGTCGTCAAAGATTCAAAAATACTTGTAAAAGTTTAATTTAATAAAAAATATTTTTATTTTATTTTATTTTTAAAGTCCCTACAAGAGACCGCATGACGTCTATCGGTTGATTATGATAATTATTATGATGACACTTTAGAACTGAGATGCAATTGGGTATTTTCCTACTTTTGAATTTGATAAATATTATTACTTTATAATAAACTAGGATAAAAATAATGACGTACGCTGAAAAAAATATTAAAATCCAACAAAGATATACAAAGTTACAGGCCCTTTCTCGCAAAACGAAAATTTGTATGAAACCGCACGAATCTACTAAGGCTAAGGTGTGACGTCAAAATTCTGTATCTCTATCTCTGTCTAATCAGAAATATTTAAATGCTTATAACTTTTTTGTTATTTGATCGATTTAATTAGTTTTTTTTAGTTTACGTCATTATTTTTGTCCTAGTTTATAATAAAGTAATAAAAAAATTGGAGTGGAGCAACTGGTCCTTAGTCGGGTAAATATTAGTAATAACTTTTGGTTGGCAAAATCCAACCAACTTCGAATAAAATAGGGTTTATTTCACATACAAGTAAGCGTGAATAATTAATAGAGGTCTGTTCGCGACGGTGTCGCGGCCCCGCATGTACCCACTGATTGGCTAGATAGGTATTGTGCCGCTAAAAGAGAATTAGGAGGAAATAGGGTTATCCAAAATTCCTCAGTGCTTGAAGACCGAAGTCTTCGAGCAGTGCGTGTTACCAGTGATGACATATTATGGATCCGAGACATGGTCTCTATTAATTATGGGCCTCATAAGAAAACTCAGCGGGCGATGGAGAGAGCTATGCTTGGAGTTTCTCGACGTGATCAAATCAGAAATGAGGATATTCGTAGGAGAACAGGAGTAACCGACATAGCTCAACGGGTTGCGAAGCTGAAGTGGGAATGGGCAGGACACATAGTTCGTAAATCAATAGACGTTGGGGTCCCAAGGTGCTGGAATGGCGACCTCGCATCGGAAGACGTAGTGTTGGAAGACCCCCACTAGGTGGACGGACGATATCAGACGAGTAGCAGGGAGCCGCTGGACTCATGCGGCCAAGACCAGTCCAGCTGTTGACGTCCATCGATTGATGATGATGATGATGATAGATATTATATATAGATGATATTGTATTGGGGTTTGAAATAATTGGTAACCCTAGACTAGGACCACCCGGCACCCGCACAAGCCTTCTCTATTAACAATGCACATCAAGCTATATCTTGATTAGACGTTAGCCATATTACCGGAAGCTTGTTTATTAATTGGAAATGGGAGATGCGATGGTTTACGCCTAAACTAAACAACAGCAAATATTTTGAAATACCTAATGTTGCCATGAAAAGTAAGTAAACCAAAGAACTTTTAAGTTATAGGTTATACCTACCTACCGAGAAATATACCTACAGCGGCGTTAAGAGAGATAGAAAGACAGATAAAGAGAGCGAGAGAGAGAGATGAGGGGCATGTAGGTAGTTATGAGGAATCAAACTCGTATGCAGAAATTGAAGCTTGTATACGCGGACAAATTTTATTTTAAAACTACCTACCTACATTTGTTACACATAATAGTTACACATACCTACCTAGAATATTATACTAAGTATTATCTACAAAGGAATGTGCAGTGCTCAGACAAGCTGCCAAGCGCTTACGAGCACGAAGAAACCAATATTGTAAGTGATTTTTCTTTTTGTGTGGAAATAAAAAATCAAAAAATAAAAATGATGACGTAGGTACCTATAAATTCCACAAATTGCTAATGCGCGTGGCTGCCATTTTAATGACGTCAGCATTAGACTGAAGTTTCGAGCTGATTGTATGTTTTTATTTCGGCTGAGGTCAAAAAGACGTCATTTCGATGTTAACGAGACATGGTTCCAGCGCAATAGCAATTTGCGTTGCGAGATTTATACTATGAAAAATGATCGGGATCGAACCCCCGACCTCCGATTAGAAGGTGGACGTCCTAACCACTAGGCTTTCACAGCGTCTATAAGCCAGTATACGCATATTATATTCTTCAAAGAAATACGGGGCCATAAACATAGTAGGTATGGTCACAATATTTTCCGCTCCAACTAAGCAGCCTGGACGCACAGTACAGTTTAGTTATGTATGGGTGTTGCCGATCGGCAGGCGCTCCTTCCCCAACTGGAATCCTCATCAATCATTAATGAAAATTGCAATACATATAACGCCTGTGATAAAATATTTAAGGCCGTAGTTTCCTCAGGTCGATTCGCCGTCTCCGGAGCGACGTAATGGTACTCCTGAATTATTTATTCGAATTTTATGTTACGTCTGGTACGTTTCCCTAAGTAAATAAAGCTTTTGATTTTCTTCGCGTAGCGCGTTTCGTAAGGAAACGATTCTAAATTATACCGTGCGCGTATAATTTTAGATATATTAATTATATTTATTAAATTCTGTTGTATTTCTCTAAACTAATTTTAGAGTATGTGCAGTGTGCACGATTTTCTTTTTAATATTGTTAAAAAAGGACGGAAAATTAATTTTACATTTACAGTCCATTCACTATAACTTTTCCCTGACGCTATATTTGGCACCATTGCAAATCACACAATTATAATAAACCTTAAGCTCTAAGGAATAAAGCAAACAAAGCAATGGTGCCAACATGACGTCAGGGGAAAAGTACGGACTGTAAAGACTAAATAGTGCACGCTACAAATGCTCGCGACTGACAGCTAAAGTCGAGTCGAGAGAAAGAGTTCTCCATAATGTTCTCAAAGGTGTGTGAAGGCTACCAATCCGCACATGGCCAGCGTGGTAGACTATGGCCAAAACCATTCTCACTGTGAGAGGAGACCCGCGCTCTGTAGTGAGCCGGCGGGCGATGGGTTGATCGTCATGATTGAAACTAGAAACTTGTTTTTTTATGCTAATGAGCCTTAGGTCTCGTATTTTACAATATTTTTTCTACTAATAATTACAATTAGTAAGGAGGAGAGCCGAAGTATTCGAATGCTATTGGAATATTATTTATTTGGCATCTATCTACATGTGTTCTAACCGATGTGCAGGAATATACTGGTTTTGGCAACGAGAGCTGACTGTTTTTACGTTGATTCGAAACCAAACACTCGCTCTTCGTTATCTACTATTGTTCTTGCATAACTACATATATTTGTGGATTTTTCACTGTAAAATATTGCAGTTGCTGGAAAGGATTTTTCGTTAAACTGCTTTTAGGGGTCCGTACCTCAAAAGGAGAAAGGAACCCTTATAAGATCACTTTGTGTCTGCCAGTGTGTCGAGACCCGTCAAGGGAATCAAAACCTGAAATATAAGGCACTTCCCGTAATCCTATAAACCTTCCTCTTGAATCACTGATAATAACCGCATTTAAATCCACTGTGAAAGTTTAAGCGTACAGAGGGACAGACGGCGGGAAGTGACTTTATTTTATACTTATGTAGAGAAGTCGCTTACTACCATGTCTCTTTTATTTCCACTATTTTCCATGGCAAAAGGTGGTCAAACACTAAACAGTTACGAACTATTTACTTATTTAAGTACTAGCTGATGCCCGCGACTTCGTCCACGTGGATTTAGGTTTTTGAAAATCCCGTGGGAATTCTTTAATTTTCCGGGATAAGTAGCCTATGTCCTTCCCCGGGATACAAACTATCTCTGTACTAAATTTCGTCAAAATCGGTTGAACGGTTGAGCCGTGAAAAGCTAGCAGAAAGACAGAAAGATAGACAGACACACTTTCGCATTTATAATATTAGTATGGATTACTTCGTAAGGACAGGGCCATTGAACAAGCAAAATGACACCGACTCATTGGTCCTAAAATGTTTATTTAGCACCGATGCAACTTCAGTGACGTCTGGATTTCAAACGGGTCGTTCATTAGTACCTATCTAAGAGGTGGCGCTGATTTATTGGGTTCCAAAACCGTGAAAATTTTTGTTCGCTTGGGCAAATCTTGTCATTTATATCAATGGTTACGAACTATTTACCGATTGCCTAATAATAGTTACAAATGTACTGAAGTTTCAGGCTGGGCGGTATCTCGGGGGCGATCGTTTTGACGCGCCGACAGGCGATTAATTCACTCGCCATCGGAGGTCCTTTGAACGGGCGTCCGCGTCATACCGTATCTCGCGCCGATGCCTCCAACTTTGCAATCAACAATGGCGAACTTCGCTTATGACAACAATGGCTGTGCCACTGTGGTAACTATTGTAAAAAGCCTATACACTGGACGATGTCATTGCGTCCTTTAAACATCGGACGCTGGATGTTCGGACGGAGATATGCCGATCGGGATAATTTCT
Source organism: Maniola hyperantus (assembly GCF_902806685.2). Lineage (NCBI taxonomy): Eukaryota > Metazoa > Arthropoda > Insecta > Lepidoptera > Nymphalidae > Maniola > Maniola hyperantus. The sequence continues at coordinate 2,944,484 of NC_048564.1, forward strand.
CGCTCTAATGTCCCTTTGTTTTATTATGAAGAGGAACTATGACATCCAATTCTAAACTCTAATAGTTTTCACAGCTTAGAATATACTACATATTATGATTATAATGCCTAATATTTCATCCGCGTGGATTTTGGTCTTTTTAAAATCCCGTGGGAACCCTTTTATTTTCTGGAAAAAGGCTAAGTAGGTATATGACAATAATGCGTTATTTTCCGGGATAAAAAAGTCTAAGTAGGTATATGACAATAATGCGTTATTCCACTGTGGTAACTATTGTAAAAAGCCTATACACTGGACGATGCGATGTAATTGCGTCCTTTAAACATCGGACGCTGGATGTTCGGACGGAGATATGCCGATCGGGATAATTTCTCGCTCTAATGTCCCTTTGTTTTATTATGGAGAGGAACTATGACACCAAATTCTAAGCTGTAAACATTGACTTATATATTACTTCGTATGGACAGGATTATTTAACAAACAAAATGGCACCGACTCATTGGTGCTATAGCACTAATCCAACCTCAGTGACGTCTGGATTTTAAACGGGTTCATTAGTATCTAAGAGGTGGCGCTGATTTATTTGGTTTCTAAACCGTGAAAAATTTTGTTCGCTTGACCATATCTTGTCATTTCTATCCATGGCTGTAATTTTTTTACAGCGTAGAATACTACGTATTATGATTATGATTATGTTGCCTATAATTTCATCCGCGTGGATTTAGGTCTTTTTAAAATCCCGTGGGAACTCTTTCATTTTCCGGGATAAAAAATGGCTAAGTAAATGACAATAATGGTAGACTTCACATACCTTTGAGAACATTATGGAGAACAAATGAAATCAAATTTCCTTCACCGCTAAAACAAGTGATATTAATTGATTAATTAAAACGCACATAACTCCGAAAATTTAGAGGTGCGTGCCCGGGATCGAACCTCCGACCTCCGATTAGAAGGCGGACGTGCTAACCACTAGGCTATCACAACTTTAATTATTTAATATAGCAATGTAATAATTTACATTAGTAGGTATATAACGATTACGGGTATTGTAGATAAATAAGAGCAGGTAGGTACATAAATGGGGACTATCAACATAATCGCCTTTGCGGACAGAAACAAACGTTCTGCGAATTAATCGATTCCTCCACCATTCATGGTATGGTGTTGCTATCTACTAATTCCAAATTAAAGCTTCAATCGCCCTAAGCACGTATGCACATGCGATTGTAGATTAAGCTGCGTTTACACTTAGGTATTCCGTTCGAAATCCGGGTCTAAAATTATTGTGTACTTTCCTCGGGGCCCTCGCTCACATCCCGGATATCTAATCTGCAAGCGTTTACTCGCTCGGAAACAATGTGTGCGTAGCTTTATGTATTTCACATACCGAAGAGTTAGGTACGGATGCAATAACGGCCGGGATAGGTATACCTACAGCGGCGGACTTAAATATTCAACATTCTGATCGCTAACGAACTTATACGGTCCGTGTTGTCTTGACGGCCTTGTTGTGGAAATTCGGCGCAAATCCCTATCATGAACTACCTAGTACGTGAAAGGTCGAGATGGCAATCGGGGTATGAGACGGGGGGACGGCCCGCACACCCGCACGTCACCCGCGCTCGCCCGCACCGGGTTAGCGCGGGGGATGTGCGAGTGTGCGGGGTGTTCCCACCCCGATTGCCATTTCAACCTGCATACCTATACTTATATACCTACTTATAACTTTATACCGATTCTAACATAATACCTACCTACAACACTGGTCAGCCAAAATGTGGGAGTTATGACGCCTCATAGTTCCCAGTTCCCCTTTCCTTCTTTTGAATATACTTATCAAATATTCAAAATGGCGTTTGCGCCAATTTTCATTATAATATTCGTGATTAGTAGGTCAAAATACTTTATTATACCAAATTTCAGCTTCATCGGAGGTATGTGCTTTTCGAAAGTTAACTGAACTAAATCACTCTAACGCTCATGTCACGTTAACCAGCCCCCCGATTGTGTAAGAATAACCATTTCATGGCTATCGCAATCGTCAAGAAATTCTGCCCATTGATTGGTTGATTCGCTGTTTACATTTTTTCACAGCCAATCAAAGGGCAGAATTTCTTGACGATTGCGATAGCCATGAAATGGTTATTCTTACACAATTGGGGGGCTGAAAAGTTATAATCACATTTCGTTAGCACCGATCTGCATTTTATACCTATTGATAATAGTTGGTTTGTGTTAAGATGCATGCTGAAAATAGTGTAGCAAGTACCAAATTACCTGCGTAGGCACACTTTGCCTAAATTGCAATAATTTAACGGCGTGCGAAAGGGCGACTATTTTGACATTCAGAATTAACCAAAATGCAGATACGGCTGTAGGCGTCCGCGATAGCGACCCCCCTGGACCGTTCGAAACAATCGGACATAGGAAGTATCGTGTGGAGATACGTAAACAACGGGGCGCGCTCTGCAATTCTGATTCATTATGCCTAGTACATACACGATCAGCGGCACTATTCTCAAAACAGGCTGCCTCGTTGCAACGCTGACGCAGCGATGCCGTGAAATATTGATGACCTTAAAATGTATCTTTGTATAAAACACTAACATTAGGCAACAGACGTACGAGATCCCTAATAGAGAAAATAGAAGAATAATAAAAAACCGGTCAAGTGCGAGTCGGACTTGCACGCGAAGGGTTTCGCATCATAGAACAAGGTATAACACTTTTATGTGCTTTTTTTTTTTTAAAAGAATATTAGCCATGTTAAATGACTAATATTTTGTTTGAGAACTTTTACATACTCAGTACCCCGTGTCATAAGCGGCGGGGGGGGACCCCCACACACCCGCACGTCACCCGCAGGTCTGTGCGGGAGCGTGCAGGCTTTGCGGGTGTGCGCGGCGTCCCTACCCCAATTGCCATCTCAACCTGTCGCGTACTATAACTTTGAAACTGAATAGTTTAACGAAACCACAGACATACGTATTAGTTTCGAGAACATATCTACAAAATTTCAATGAGTGTGATTGGTTAGTATTCAAATGAGTGCAATACTGCATATTTTTGGAGCGCACTATGAATAAACCACTCTTAAGGACGACTTCAAAGGCGCGCACAGAATTTTACAGGATAACAAGTTCCGGGCGCTTCTTCGTACGGATTCAAACGACCGCCGCGCAACGCTAAACATAATCATATTGAAATCAATTTCTGTTGCCACAACACACATGCGTTTTCTTCTTTAACCTAGTGTTTTTAAGGTATTTAAGTGAGTGAGTTTAATAACTTCACTAATGTACACTTATGTACTACAGCAGATTTTAATTTGCTTATTAAAATTTTTCAACATTTTCACATATAGCTCTGCACTCCAATTTGTAAAGGAGTTCAATATATCCCTAGGAAATACGAATCAGGTAGTTAGGTCCAATTCGCTAGTGACGAAATCGGGTCTGTGATTTGATCGATAACTTTGGGACTCACAAGAAAGCTCAGAGTCACTCAGCGGGCGTTGGAGTGAGCACGCATTAAATTTCCCCACGTGATCAAATAAAAAACCGGCCAAGTGCGAGTCAGGCTCGCGCAATGAGGGTTCCGTACTACAGTCGTATTTTTTCGACATTTTGCACGATATTTCAAAAACTATGATGCATAAAAATAAATAAAAATCTGTTTTAGAATGTACAGGTGAAGACCTTTCATATGATACACCACTTGATATAGTCACGCACTTCGAAAGTAGAACACACTAATTATTAGTTCATGACCACAATTTAATTTTTTTTATGTGATCTAACCCTAAATTCACAGTTTTCAGATATTTCCCCAAATGTCAGCTATAAGATCTACCTACCTGCCAAATTTCATGATTCTAGGTCAACGGAAAGTACCCTGTAGGTTTATTGACAGACAGACGGACAGACAGACAGACAACTAAGTGATCCTATAAGGGTTCTGTTTTTCCTTTTGAGGTACGGAACCCTAAAAATTAGATCATTAAATAATCAAAGTAACCAACATGCTCATTAGGTTACGAAACTGAAGTGGTACCAAGCGGCGCACAAGTTCGAAGGATACTCATTAGGGTCCCAAAGTTAATAAGTTGCGAGCTTGTCTCGGAAAGCGCAGCGTTGGAAAACCCTCACTAGGTGGACTCAACATAAAGCGAGTGGCAGGTAGACGCTGGATTTTAGCGGCGCAAGACTGTGGTGTGTGGAAGTCCCTGCAAGAGACCTATAAGGTTTATCAGTTGAAGAAGTCTTCTTCAACTGATAGACGATGAATATAGCTAGGAGTTCCATTATCTATCTTCGAAGATGTTCATCAGATCTTCACCAAATTGAAATGGGACCAACTTTGAAGTATACCCTTTCAAACAAAAAAAGAATTTTCAAAATCGGTCCAGGCGTTTTTGAGTAATCGGGGAACATACATAAAAAAAAAAATAAAAAAAAAAAAATAAAAAAAAAAGATTCCGACGAATTGAGAACCTCCTCCTTTTTTTGAAGTCGGTTAAAAAAGAACCTGTTTCATGACAATATAAAAGAAAAAGGTTAAAAAAAAAAAATGCCGTGTTAAGCTATACAAAGTCTCCGATAACCATGTCGGAGGATTGCCAGCGAAACATACAATTAAAAAAAAAAAAAAAAAAAAGAATATAGCTACCCAAGTCTTACCAGAGCATCCAAAAGTGTTATCATATCTAATTATTAATACTTTAAACAATATGAGTTTTCCAATAAACTCCACGTGTTACTGGAAAAAATATTACAGACTGCTGACTTCAGATGTTCAACTGATTATTGTAGGGATTTCCAAATTCTACAACCCAATGCCGTTTGTATCCAGCGGCTACCTGTGATTCGTTTGATGTCGCCTATCGACGTACCTGTGCCAAAACTATGATTTCCGGTGCGGCGTCAACTTTGCGACCCCTATCGGTCCCCGAGCTATGTGCCTATCACTTTGCCACTTCAGTGCTCAGCAGAAGCCGTAACATATACCTCTTCACAGAAACCTAGAATGCGTGATCACGTATAGTCAGTATGGTTCCATTTTGGACTGAGCTGGTCCTAATTATAAATCGAGACGGTCGGCCTAGAATCGATCCCGGGATCTCCCACTTGTAAGAGCACGAGGCCAAGGATGCCTCCTGATTACATTATTTTGATCTTAGATTTCCCAATTCTTAAAACCACAGGATAGCTTTCATTGCACTTTCGAAAAAACACAGAAAAAGTTTTTCAAAAAGATGGCCTTCGCCTTTATCATTCGTAACATCAAATCGAAATCATCATCATCATCATGATCAACCAATTAAGGGTCTCCTCTCAGGATGATAACATTGCATAGTCCAACACGAATGCGTGACAACGTATAGTCAGTATAGTTCCATTTTGGACTGAGCCGGTTCTAATTATGAATCGTACGTAGCCGTGTATTTGTAGAGCACGTGACGTGCTCTATACTTGGAACTGTCAATAGCCCGCATCAGATTTTTCCTGACGAGTTGACAAGCAATAATCCAATATCAAAAAAGCTGTGATAGCCTTGTGGTTAGGACGTCCGCCTTCTAATCGGAGGTCGGGGGTTCGATCCCGGGCACGCACCTGTAACTTTTCGTAGTTATGTGCGTTTTAAGTACTTAATTAAATATCACTTGCTTCAACGATAAAGGAAAACATCGCGAGGAAATCTGCATGCCTGAGAGTTCTCCATAATGTTCTCAAATGTGTGTGAAGTCTACCAATCCGCACATGGCCAGCGTGGTAGACTATGGCCAAAAAAACCCTTCTTACTCTGAGAGGAGACCCGTGTTCTGTAGTGAGCCGGCTATGGGTTGATCATGATGATGATGTATAGTCAGTATATGTATGTATATACTTTATTGCTTTATTTAGGACTAAGCCGGTCCTAATTACAAATCGTACGTATCTAACCGTGTATTTTCAGAGCACGTTACGTGCTCTATACTTGGAACTGTCAACAGCCCGCATCAGATTTCCCTGACGAGTTGACAAGCAATAATCAAATATCGCAATAAGCATGGTCAGACACTGCGGCTGCGGGGCGGCGTATGCGGTGTTCCTATTTAGCTAACACACGTTCAATTAAGGGCCTCTATTCTATAGCGCTGATGAGTGCCATCGATCCCATTTATTAGACTTGTAGAGTTTGTTACGCCTAAAATTGATCTGTAGTTCTGTACTAGTAATGTGCTCCGAACTTATTCCCTACGTATTAAGATAAACAGAAGCAAATATTGTACCCGTGTTAAGACCACCTACTTACATAGGTCCAGGTTGTATAGGTACCTACCAGAGCCGTGATAGCTTAGTACTTACGACGTCCACCTCCTATTCGGGAGGTCGGTGGTTCTATCCCGGGCACGCACCTCTACAGTCTTATTGTTTCATAATTTTGCACGAGAAATCAAAACCTATTATGCATAAAAATAAATAAAAACCTGTTTTAGAATGTACTTACAAGCACTTTCATATGATACCCCATTTGGTATAGTTATCTTACTTTGAAAATCGAAAATGCTAATTAACATGAACACATGTTAATTTTTTTGTTATGAATCTTAACCACAAATTCACGATTTTCGGATTTTTTCTTTACTTGTGCTAGACTTACCTACCTGCCAAATTTCATGATCCTAAGTCAACGGGAAGTACCCTATAGGTTTTCTTGACAGACACGATAGACGGACACAGACAGACAACGATGTGATCCTAAAAGGGATTTCCTCCAAAAACGGCAAATTTTTAGGTTTGAGGTTAACCTGACGACATTTGTAATAAGCTACCCGTGCGAAGGCGGCGCCGGTCGCTAGTCTAAATATATGAAAGAAAAAGGTGACTGACTTACGGACTGATCTATCAACGCACAGCTCAAACTATTGTACGGATTGGGCTGAAATTTGGCATGCAGATAGCTAGTATGACGTAGGCATCCGATAAGAAAGGATTTTTTTAAAATTCAACGCCCAAGGAGTTGAAATAGGGGTTTGAAATTTGTGTAGTCTACGCGGACGATGTCACGAGCATAAGCTATAGTAACTAATAAGTTGATTAACACTTCCTATCCGTAGATACTAGACTACTACATTTTCGGCTGCCGCACCAACCCGTCCTTTCGTGATTCCTTTCGTCAAAGGTTGCCTGGAAGAGATCGCCTTAGCGATAAGGCCGCCTTTGCATGCTACAGCTATTAGATTGAGATCCTTGTATGTTTTTTCAATGTTTACTTTGTGTTGTGTGCAGTGTAAATAAATAAAATAAATAAATACTAGTGAGGTATTCATCGAAGGATGGATTAGGAGGAAAACGTGACGTAAACATTTTACGTAGTACCTACGAGTCTAATGAAGGTTGATTCGCATTGACGGTATCGATTGTTTCGATCCAGTTGAGGCAGGTCGGGAACTACGAGCTCATTTTATGTGTCTTATTTCACATGACATAAGGGCGGTATCGGCGTGGCTAATTTAAATCGCGGACGCCCATCGCCAATGGTACAGGTAATTCGCATAATAGTTTTGGGTATGGAGGAAATGCGTGCTGTGTAGGAGATACTCATTATGGATGAGGCATTAATTCACGTTTCATACTAACTAACTATTCTAAGGGTTCCGTATGTCCAGAGAAAAAAACACTTATAGGATTACTTCTTTGGATGTCTGTCGTGCCTGTCAAGACCTTTAAAGGAGATTAAAACCTATAGGGTACTTCCCGTTGACTATTATCATGGAATTTTCCAGGTAGCAATGTCTTATGGCACAAGTAAGGGAAAAATCCGAAAATCGTGAATTTGTGGTTAGTACATCATAAAGAAAAAAAAACGAGCTTAGTGCGAGTCAGAGTCGCGCACCGAGGGTTCCGTATTGTAGTCGTATTTTTTCCACATTTTTGATTGGCAGAAGACTTTACACATTTTAGAGAACTCTCAGGCATGCAGGTTTTCTCACGATGTTTTCCTTCACCGTTAAAGCAAATGATATTTAATTGCGTAAAACGCACGTAACTACGATAAGCTATCGATATTATATAATCGAGTCAAATCCAGGATTTAATATTCGTAAATATACAGCGCCGAATTATTTGCAGCACCTAAATAATAATTAATTTAATTTTGAGCGTTAACAATTCCCAACAAAATTGGCTCCGTTGATTGGAGCGTACCTTGCCGGGCTAATTCACCGAGATTTCGGCCATACGAGAAAATAGATTGTTCGTATCCACCGTATATCAGAGCAAAACCACTGCAAATCCAAAATGGGCTGTACTAATTCGTAGCTCCGGCCGGGCCCTGGCGCAGAGGCTGCGTGCCCAAATCAAGTTTGCTATGCGCATCCCTTGATAATTTGTTCTAATTGAAATTCAAGTCATTGACATGGTCAACCGACTTAATCGAATATCCCATAGCACGCTGTCCGACGTCTGGCTCGACATGCCCTGTGGAGGGGGAAAAATATCGACGATCTCTCTGCATAGTCAGTGTTAAGTTTTAAGTTTAGTGTGTGTTAAGTTAAGTTTAGTGTGTGTTAAGTTTAGTAACACTATATTTTGTTTACGTATTTTTTAAACGATTAATGCCACTATTTCTATGTGTATTGCTTGCGACTTGCTCTATGCTCTGTGAAGGTAGACGGTATTATTATTTTTATTATTATTTAAATATTTTTAAGGAATAATGTCATTTTTCCTTCGGGTATTTATATTTTTATACGAATGTCTGACATGTTCTTTGCGTATTTCTGTTTTCAAAAAAAAAATAACAAGAATTATAGCTACATCGACACAATTATAAATTGAAAACATAATTTTGATAACAGCACGCCATGCTGTGTACAAATACCTCATTGCTAATTGAATGTAATAGGAATTTTATAATTAAAGTTTCCCATAACGCGCAAAAACTAGTCACAATTGTTCTGTCGCCGTTTATTTTAAAACTAATTAAGATGTGCTTTTTCTCGTTATGATTTATGTTGTCCGAAGCAATCTTATTAACGACATGTTGGAATAAAAAAAGGAATGAGGTGCAGTGTTTTGTAATTTCATATTAATGACGGTTGATTTTGGTCAATCTGGTTTCTGTTACTTATTTATAAATTACTAGCTTATGCTCGCGACTTTGTCCGCGTGGACTACACAAATTTCAAACATCTATTTTACCTTAAATAAATAAATAAATAATCTTTTATTTGGGACCATAGCGCACAGTTTACAGTTATACAAAACACAACAACACCAAACAAACGTACAGGAAAAAAACATGGAGACAAACAAGATCACAAATACTAACTAACACGTACGGCTTTCCACGCATTTCAACCGAGAAAACCACCTTCATCATCATCATTATCAACACATTGCCGGCTCACTACAGAGCACGGGTCTCCTCTCAGAGTGAGAAGGGTTCTGGCCATGGTCTACCACGATGACCATAAACGTTTTAAGCAACATATCACTTGCTTTAACGGTGGAGGAAAACATAGTGATGAAATCTGCATGCTTAAAAGTTCTCTATGGTTTTAAAGATGTGTTAAGTCTCCCAAACCGCATTTGGCCAGCATGGCGAACTATGGCCTATACCCTTTTCATTTTGAGAGGAGATCTGTACACAGTAATGGTCCGGCAATGAGTTGATCACACCTATCACATACGGTCGATGGTTGATCATGATAATGATGAGGTAACATTAAAAAAAACCACAATTTCTCAATCCACGATTTTATTACACAACTGCTTCTAACCACTATTTCGTCAGGTTCATAGTACGCTAAAATCAGTGTATATTAAGCCGATACATAAATAAACTAGGAAGTGTCAAAACATGAAGTACCTAACACTGTGGAGAGACTCGCAAAAATGCGGTGTACAGAGTGAAATATAAGCGGCACGAAACGAAGTACTATTCGGACATTGGTGTTAACAATTCAGCGGCCGAATAGAGGCAGTAATGTTTGGCAAAACTTGGTCTCGTCATGACGGGCCGGGGCTAACAGGTCGCCAAATTTGCACTATTTTTAAATGTCCCGTCCACAGTGACACACCTGTTGTTTGCCGAATTAAACAAAAACGCCCGCGCCACCGACGACGGATAAAACCTATTTTACAGATTCGATGTTATTCAATCTCCGATACACGGTCATTCAATAGTGTGGATCGGATCTGTTTACGTGCGAAATTTTGTTTTGTGTTTTAACACTGATTCCGTGAATGAAACTGTTTGGAATTGTTTTGCGATCTTTTTTATTTATTCAGATACAAGTTAGCCCTTGACTGCAATCTAACCTGGTGGTAAGTGATGATGCAGTCTAAGATGATAGCGGGCTAACCTTTCCGTTCCGTTTTTCCTTTCCTTTTCCTTTTGAGGTACGGAACCCTAAAAACGTCAACAGAATGACGTAGGCTAGAGAGTTCCCACGGGATTTTAAAAAACCTAAATCCACGCGGATGAAGTCGCGGGCATCATCTAGTTTTAAATTAAAAAAAGGACATCCAAGACACAGTAGGTAATGTAACGCATTGGTGCAGTCTAATGGTAAGGGCATTGTTAAGGCTGTTATATTTTGAAATGAAACTGATACAGAAAAGCTTTTATGAAGTCTACGCTGTCCTTGTCTACTTTTTATTAGATCATTGTATATTGAATACTGATTACCGACACGTTTACTGACACGTTCATGATACAATTTGTAACGCATTCACATAGCGGAATGGAAGAGCATGTTAAGATATTATAAACTCATCATCATCATCAACCAATAGACTTTCACTGCTGGGCATAGGTCTCTTGTAGGGACTTCCACACGCCACGGTCTTGCGCCGCCTGGATCCAGCGGCTCCCTGCGACTCGTCTGATGTCGTCCGTCTATCTAGTGGAGGTCTTCCAACGCTGCGTCTTCCGGTGCGAGGTTGCCATTCCAGCACCTTAGGACCCCAATGTCTATCGGTTGTACGAACTATGTGCCCTGCCCATTGCCACTTCAGCTTCGCAACCCGTTGAATTATGTCGGTTACTCTAGTTCTCCTACGGATCTCCTCATTTCTGATTTGATCACGTAGAGAAACTCCGCACATAGCTCTCTCCATCGCCCGCTGAGTGACTCTGAGCTTTCTTATGAGGCCCATAGAATATTATAGACTGAGAGCTCCCAAATCTCAGTGGGTTACTCAGAAATAACGGTCTTGCTGTAAGCATAACTTTTTGGAGATAATATTAGGTACTAGCTGCCTCGGCGAACTTCGTACCGCCTAACAGTCGATTCTTTTTCAGGATTTTTTTTGAATTTTCTCTCCGTAAAAACCATTCCTGTACTTCAAGGAATATTATGAAAAAAGAATTACCGAAATCGGTTCAGTTGGTCTCGAGATTTGCGATCAGCAACATTTCGCGATTCATTTTTATATATAGAAAGATGTGCGTTTTAAGCAATTAAATATCATTTGCTTTAACGGTGAAGGAAAACATCGTGAGAAACCTGCATGCCTGAGAGTACTCCATAGTGTTTTTAATAATGTACGAATTCTGCTAATCCACAATAATTGTCCAGTGTGGGGGACTATGCACTGAAATGAAACCCTCTCAGAATAAGCTCAGTAGTGACTCGACGATGGGTCGATGAGGACGATTTATAGAAGACTAGTCCATAGTGATAGTTTGTAAAAACGTTAAGCCACATAACTGATGCGATTATTCAGGACGCCACTTTGCCGGACCCACAGTTCACACGTACGCGTCCGCGTGGACGAGTGACATATGTCAAAGTTCAGCGCAGACAGGGGACAATGTAAAGCCACGTACGATAGTGTAAACTCGACTTTACGCCACATCCGCATGTATCAGTACCTAAATTTAAAAGCGTCCCAAGGCTCTTTTCACACGCGCACGGCTACGGTACGGCAAAAAATATTGCCGTGTGAGCTGAGTGAACTAGAGTGAGGAAACTCTCGGTTTTGATCCTGACTCGACATCTGTTAAATATTAGGCTAAGGGTGAAATCTAAGATACCTATTCGTTTCATAGCCTACCTAGCGACAATTTCAGATAAAATTTGACGACTGCCAGTGTAGGTGAAGCCTTGACATTTTATTATAGGTTTCCTAAGAACTAGCACGCACCACGGTACGTTTCCGTACGTACCGTATTTCCGTACGTTTTTTTCCCACAAAATCTGTGAACCATAGAACTACATAGAGTTGCGCGCGATTTTAATTTATTTTATTCATTTATTAGTAATCAACAGCGCTACAGATAGATAATAATTATTTTTAGATTTAAGACTTAATACTAAACTAAGGCCAAATATGATTACAATTTTACAATTTTGCTTAATAGTTAATGATTTGACTACAACAGTATAAAATATTATAAATACCTAGTAGATGATGATTTTGATAGATGAAAATTCAAATTTGCGTATTTTAAAACGCATCACAACTAACTGCACCGTGATGCGCGCTAGCATTAACTGTCGTGAACGGTGTCATCGATAAAAACTCGTGTGCTGTATACGGGGACAATATTGTCGTCTGAACGCAGCCGCATGTGAACATACCCTAACTGTAGTGGTGAGGCGCGTCGATCGGAATGATCCGCGGGCCAATTAAACCGTTTTTACGTTGCCACATATTTGCGCCGATAATGCGTGTCCGGCCGGCGTAAATGGGGGGGATTTTTAGACCACTAGTTGCGCGCATTATGTTCAAATGAGGAATAAAACCGCGGACGGCAAAATTGAAATGATTGACTGGCAGATTTTAAGTGCCCGATATTATTTTATTGTGTGGCGATTTTGCTCGTGTCCGAACAGATTTTTGGTGCAGCAAAATATTATTTGCTGGGGTTTTAGTAGAAACGCCTATTTGTTTTATAGGCTTGTGGTTTGTTTTGTACAATAACTATGATACTATAGTACGCGACAGGTCAAGATTGCAATCAGGGTATGAGGCGGGGGGATGCTCGGTACATACGCACGTCACCCGCACAGGTTGCGGTATGCGGGGCGTTCCCTCCCAGATTGTCATCTCAGCCTGTCGCGTACTATACCTACCTATATAAAACTATTAAGTAGGTATATAATAATTTACACCTAAGTTTTTTTCTCAATGTCAATTTATACAAACTTATGTATGTAAATAACGCTGAATAAAATGTTATGGGTGCCTTACCAATGAAAAAACGCAAGAACATAATAATAGTTCATTTTTAGGGTTCCGTACCTCAAAAGGAAAAACGGAACCCTTATAGGATCACTTTGTTGTCTGTCTCTCTGTCGGTCTGTCAAGAAACCTACAGGGTATTTCCCGTTGACCTAGAATCATGAAATTTGGCAGATAGATAGTAAGACCTAGCAGACATTCGGGGAAAAATCTGAAAACCGTGAATTTGTGGTTACATTACACAAAAAAAATTAAATTGTGGTCATGAACTAATAATTAGGATTTTCAATTTTCAAAGTAAGATAACTATATCAAGTGGGGTATCAAATGAAAGGTCTTCACCTGTGCATTCTAAAACAGATTTTTATTTATAATTATGTATCATAGTTTTTGAATTATTGTGCAAAATGTCAAAAAAATACGACAGTAGTACGGAACCCTCGTTGCGCGAGCCTGACACGCACTTGGCTGATTTTCTTAAACTACCCAACTTTTCACTCGCAAGTCGCACGAAGAGAACATCAAAGAAATGTAACAGGAAGCTACTTAAACACGGCGGCTAAAATGTGGTATAAGCATTCCGAGTTGCCATCAGTAGGCAAAGAGCTGGCGATTACATAAACTACACTTATATTTTAGAAATAACTTAGTAAAAAAATACTCATTACTAGCGACTAGACATAAGCATAATTGCTACTCTTAGATCATTTTCATTTGGTGCATAAGCATAATAGGCTAGTTGACACTTTTTTTAAGTTGGTCTTAAATGGTTAATATTTGTCCTATTAGATCAAAAAAATTAACACTATATTTTTTTGCGCCCTAAAAACCGTAAAACTTTAATTTAAAAATATATTTTTCTTAGACAGCTGAAAACACTGTCGGCCATGTTTGACCGATAGATTATCTGTGCTCTGACGTCATGCATTTGTAAACAACAGCATAACCTCCCAAAGTTTAATAAACATGACTTCTATACTAGTTTACATGAAAAATATAGTAAATATCGTTATTGTATCATCCGAGAATGTAAAAACGCATCGATAAAGACCACAGGAAAGTTGTGGATTAGAGTGCCCAGTGAAATAAATATACGTAACACGCGAAGACTTGCTTAAAGGGATCCTATATGACTAACGACTTCAACCCAAATTTATTTTTGCAAAGATCACTTTGTTGTAAGTCTTACTTAATAACTTATTCAATTTATAAAGAGAAAACGATATTTTTTTACGTTTACTATGAGTTTTTAGAAATATATAAAAACTAGCTTATGCTCGTGACTTCGCCCGCGTGGACTTCATAAATTTCAAACCCCCATTAACCCACTCAGGGGTGGAATTTCAAAAAATCTTTTCCTAGTTGATACCTTCTCTTTACCTACAAAGAACACACCCAATAAATTTCATGTATCTAGGACCAGCTGTTTAGATGTTTAGGCTGTGCGTTGATATATAAGTTAGTCAGGACTTTAAATTTTATATATATGGATACTACGTTAGTCCCCGCGTGACATAGAGATGACATTTCTTTGTTTACATATTTAATGACGTCACATCATGGCTGACAGCGTTTTCTGCGTTTCAAATAAAAATAAAAACTGTATTTTTTTAAATTGGATTTATATATCCATCCTGCGTTTTTAATAATTGTTATTGATATATTTCGTTGTCTTAAGCAAAATACTATAATAAATAATCATTTATTGGATGAAATTAGATATGAGTCAAGTAGCCTATTATTATTATTTTTCACAGTGATATCACAGGCCGTTTTTTCACGGAAAATGATTTGTGATTTTTCACACTTGCTACATTAAATTAACTAGGGATTATGATCAAAAGTGCTGATAATATTATATCGCAGGTAGTTTTGTACGGGTGAAGCAGCTGTGATAGCCTAATGCTTAGGACGTCCGCCTCCTAATCGAAGGTCAGGAGTTCGATCCCGGGCACGCACCTTTAACTTTTCGGAGTTATGTGCGTTTTAAGTAATTAAACATCACTTGCTTTAACGGTGAAGGAAAACATCGTGAGTAAACCTGCATACCTGAGAGTTATACATAATGTTCTCAAAGTTGTGGGAAGTCTGCCAATCCGCACTTGGCCAGCGTGGTAGACTATGGCCAAAACCTTTCTCACTCTGGGAAGAAACCCATGCTCTGCAGTGAGCCGGCGGTGGGTTGATCATGATGAATTTAACTAGATGTTTTCCCATTTCTAATATGCAGCGATGGTAGTGTTCTCGCTCACGCGCTCTTTACTGTACTCGGGACGAGGACCGAGCACGCGTGAAATGTACGGAAATAAACGGGATTAAATATAATAAAGGCTGACATACATAAATGTAAAAGCCTGTTAATAAAAGAATTAAAAAAAATATATAATAACTTTTTGAGACTTTGTTTCCTTGCTTCGTGATTGTTACTACTACTACGAGTAAATAACCTACCTGTACCTTGGAAGTGTTACATAATAATATGAAACTGCTTTTCACGTGATTTTTCAAGTCCATTATCAACAAATTAGATAATAAACTATAGCATATAAAAGAGTACCAGAAGTGAGTTAAAAAGTGAGACAGAAAAGCAGGGCATTGTAAGCTATTTTTGTATTGGTTATTGGAATGTCCTCTCCTTTAAACTTGCTCGCCGACATTGGTCACACGCGCAGAGCTTACCGGGAGGTTTAATCTTTATACTAACCTAACTACAAAATTAAAACCTGATCAGGCACCAAATCACTATTACAACCAATGTATTAAAATGGCGACCTAAACACAAAAGCATTTAATAGTCGAATGAGTCTAGCGTCGGAACGCAGACTGCCTTTAGAATCATAAACAACCCGTATTTATACCATCGACTCAAGACGGTGATGCAACACATCACGTGAATTCTGTCAGAGATAATTAATTATTATAAGTGCGATAACACATAGCTCCGACAAAGACAATAATGAAACGCTCAAACAACTTCGTTCTGAAGATCGCGCGCTCTTACACTCTCAGAGATGAAAGAATTGAAATAAGCACCAAAAATTTGACGAAAGTACATAATGGGTACCGCGTCAAAGTTTGTTTCGCGACTCTAATAGGGAAGGGACATAAAGGTACTTAAAACACCAAAGGTTTTTAAATCCTTAGTATGTAATGTCTAATTCGTAATGATGAAAGGCCTATTCTTCTAAATCGTATACCGAAGTGGTCGTTGTCGTCACGTTGCAGTTGTATCACTTTAGCTGATGGCTAAGTGTTGTTATGGGGATGTGAAATAGATAATAGTAGAAGGGTTTATAACGAGGATGATCGCTCTCACTAATCATCATCATCATTATCTGTTTTTGTTCGCTTAACCTATTTGGACCATTTTTTTTTGTTTAACTGATTTGGACCACAGAGATAGCATGCCTCCTAGAGACAGAAAATCAGAGTGTTCATGGATTTTTTAACTTAAATCCTAATTAAGTATTTTATACTTTTTTATGGAAACACATCAGATGGGAGTTAGTTCTAATTATTCTTAAGCATAAAGCAAGTAGGTCTTATTGGAGCCTAGCTTTAGTCTAGTTATATTAAGTTAAGCAGTCCGTTTACCCAAGTGAACATTAAAAAATGTACCTAAAGTATCAAATATCCTTAGTTAATACACCAAGTATATACTTTATTTTATTCAGATACAAGTTAGCCCTTGACTGCAATCTTACCTGGTGGTAAGTGATGATGCAGTCTAAGATGGTAGCAGGCTAACCTGGAAGGGGTATGGCAGTTTTTAGGGTTCCGTAGCTGAATGGAACAAAACGGAACCCTTATAAATTCGTCATGTCTGTCTGTCTGGATGTATGTCACAGCCACTTTTTTCCGAAACTATAAGAGCTATACTGTTGAAACTTGGTAAGTAGATGTATTCTGTGAACCGCATTAAGATTTTTACACAAAAATAGAAAAAATAAACAAAAAATTTTGGGGTTCCCCATACTTAGAACTGAAACTCAAAAAAAAATTTTTCACCAAACCCATAAGTGTGGGGGTCTCTATGGATAGGTCTTTAAAAATGATATTGAGGTTTCTAATATAATTTTTTTCTAAACTGAATAGTTTGCGCGAGAGATACTTCCAAAGTGGTGTAAAATGTGTGCCCCCTCCCACCCTGTAACTTCTAAAATAAGAGAATAATAAAACTAAAAAAATATATGATGTACATTACCATGCAAACTTCCACCGAAAAATCTAGTAAGTAGTTTTTGATTTATCGTGCAAAATGTCGATAAAATACGATTGTACTACGGAACCCTCAGTGCGCGAGTCTGATTCGCACTTGGCCGGTTTTTATACATTAAAAAAGCATTTTAGTGTATAAACTTAGAATGAAACTTAGATAAAAAAAAATACAACCTAAAGCTAACCTGTGTAGCGATGTCGATTGATTTTGAATTTCCATTAATAAACTAGCAGGAATTCGAATGCCATTTCGTTTTCAATTTTTGCAGATGATTGCTTTGCTTTATTTGAACGCGGCTTTATTTACACGAAAGTAATACAATATGTTATTTTATTTTAATTATATTATTTCCTATTAATTTAGTTCTGTATGCCATTCTAATTGTTATTAATTGAGCTGTACGTTGACAGATAATCCTGTCTTTTACTCGTACGTGGTGAAACCAGACAATTAGCAAAATAATCTGGGTATCATTGGTTTATAGTGGTTTACATACACACACTCACAAAAATACATACGGCACATTGCATGGTAATTTTGTACTTATTTGTAATTTGGCCAACAAACAAACACACTGTAATGAACTAAAATAATTTTAATGTAATTGTAATATTCTTTAACCATTTGCACACCAGCCCCCCAATTGTGTAAGAATAACCATTTCATGGCTATCGCAATCGTCAAGAAATTCTGCCCTTTGATTGGTTGATTCGCTGTTTACATTTTTTCACAGCCAATCAAAGGGCAGAATTCTTGACGATTGCGATAGCCATGAAATGGTTATTCTTACACAATTGGGGGACTGGATCTGGTAGAATGTGTAAGGCAACTCAACTGATGTAACACCTACATGTACAAACATTGCAGCGAATAAACGTTTATTTATTATTATATTTATTATTTATTATTATTTATTCGCATTTATAATAAGGGTACTGATCTTCAATTTAAAAAAGTAGCACGTATACTTAGTAGTCCGAATACTAACTTTATACGGTCGTCCGCAGTAATTTTGCTAATGCTTTCTTCGAGTATGAAGACGTTGCATTTTTACACCTCGCGTAGCCATGAACAATAGATATCATGCACTTTTGATATTACTTTATTTAAAGGAAAACAAATGTAAAAAAAAAAAATTCATACAACTTAAAAGGGTAGATGAGCAGATGGGTCACTTACTTAGATGTTAAGTAATGTTATCATCTAAATGTTTCATATATTCATATATTGTGTTTAAATGTCAATTGGGTATTTGACAACATCAAAAATAAATTGTTTCTCAGTGATTATTAAATAGAGGGTCTTCCAAAATACGTAAGATCTACGTCCTTTGTTGGTTTTAAGTGTAATAACCATTTTAAATTATCGATTAAACTAAAAGAAGCACGTCAAATGATTGTGACGTCACACACTGGTATTTCATAGAATATCGCATACTAAGCGCGCGTTTTGACGTTTGATAAAAAGTTAATGATTTGACAAGCTGTCAAATACCGTATTATGTCCTCCATCATCATCAAACAATAGACATCCGCTACTCGATTTAGGTATCTCGTAGGACCTTCCACACGCCACGTCTGTCCACCTAATGGGGGGTCATCCAACGCTGCACTTTCCGGTGAGAGGTCGCCATTCCAGTACCTTAGTAACCCAACGCCTATCGGTTCTTCAAACTATGCACGCTGTCCCTTATCACTTCTCTCTGCTAAGCTAAGCTAAGCTAGTTCTCCTATGGATCTCCTCATTTCTGATTTGGTCACTTAGAGAAACCCCAAGTATAGCATCACCCGCTGAGTGACTCTGAGCTTTCTTATGAGGCCACTTTAACATCAGCACCACAGTATTCATTATCTGGATATTCATCTTGAAGTGACGTCAGATGCAATACAAAAAAAAACCGGCCAAGTGCGAGTCAGACTCGTGCACTGAGGGTTCCGTAATACAATGGTATTTTATCGACATTTTGCATGATAAATCTAAAACTATTATACCTAAAAATAAATAAAAATCTGTTTTAGAATGTACAAATGAAGTTCTTTCATATGATACCCCACTTGATATAGTCATTTAAATTTACTTCGAAATTTGAATGTGATCTAACCCTAAATTCACGGTTTTCAGATTTTTCCCCAAATGTCAGCTATAAGATCTACCTACCTGCCAAATTTCATGATTCTAGCCTAGTAGAAGTACCTACCCTGTATGTTTCTTGACAGACAGACAGACAACAAAGTGTTCCTATAAGGGTTCCGTTTTTCCTTTTGAGGTACGGAACCCTAAAAATGCCAATCAACCACCTTGGAGGGCACGTCACGAACGGCTGGACAAAAACAACCGTATGTCGACTCATCACGCGCGAAAATCAAATAACGGACGTCGAAAACGCGGTGATTTTTTAATCGAATATTCGTAAACAATTTAAAGCCAATCAGAGTATGGAGACCACTATATAAAGCTGCAAACACGCCAATTTAAATGTTAACGTCACAGGTCTATCAGCGTGTCAGTTAAATCAGTGAAATGATGAATTAAATTCCGTGTAAAATTCGATACTGGCATCAAATGGACTGAGCCAATTATAATATCAAAGTTCGCAATTGACCGCACAGAGCATGTTATTGACAGAAGCAAAAATTTATGTAAACATTTTCATAAATTATTATATCGCTAATACAATATTTTTATTAATAATAATCATTCGTACGAATATTACTAATCTAAATATATAAAAGGAAAAGGTGACTGGCTGGTGGGAAGGAAAGACTGACTGACTGGAAAGGGGTGAAATATGGGTTTGAAATTTGTGTAGTCCACGTGGACGAAGTCGCGAGCATAAGCTAGTAATAATAACGACTTTTATACTGACATCATCACATACATTTCCGGGCTAATAGGGTTTTTGTTTACGACTTGAAGTCCAGACTCCAGTGTCATATTAGCTTTGATAGCTTCAAACATGATATTTGCCGGATTAGCCGTTCCATACATTTCATTCAATGCATTCAATGACTAATAGTAATATTTAGTAGGTATTACATGCACGAGCATTTACCTATTTACCAATAGCTCTGTTTAGATGTTTACATATTATTTCCTAGTTCCTCGTATATTCGAAATCGTGTTGGGTCAGAAATATTCCTATGCGTGAACGGCAATCGCGGGCATTCTCTATTCAATTAAAACACCCTTATGTCTGATTTCACCAAGCAAATTAATCATGGTTTAGTTAACATTATCTCTCCTTTTTGAAAATCGCGTATGTCATCTGCCAAAAAGGGATAGCATTACAAATGTTAACCTAAACGGGGATTAAAATCTTGGTGAAATTGGTTGCTATCAGTACCCTTATTATAAATGCGAAAGTGTGTCTGTCTGTCTGTTCGTCTGTCTGTCTGCTAGCCTTTCACGGCCCATCCGTTCAACCGACTTTGATGAAATTTGGTAAAGCGATAGCTTGCACCCCGGGGAAGGACATAGGCTACTTTTATCGCAGAAAATCAAAGAGTTCCCACAGGTTTTTTAAAAACTTAAATCCACGCGGACGAAGTCGCGGGCATCATCTAGTTCATAATATTGGGCAATTAGTAACACACAATAAAAGGGCCACTGAGCGTTATACATATATTATACGCATCTATAGGTACATAGACGTAATTCGAAAAATAATCGATCCTTCACCCCTTTTTAACGGAGACTGCGACGGGGGAGTCATCGGCCAAATTTTTATTATGCATATTTTTTAATTTTATTTTTTTCACCCCCTCGCCTCGCTCGGTGACTGCATGTGCCGGTATTAAATCAATAACGGCGAGCGGGCTTACTCTTTTTGCGAGAATAGGGCGAACGTTTGAGCTCGCCTTCTGAGCGTGACTTTAATGGAAGGACCACGTTATGAAATCCACTCCACATACGAAATAGCGTCATATATTTTGGCATCTATTTTTAATACCATCTGCATACCTCCCCACTTAGCTCCGAGTGATATGTGTTAAAGGTGAATTTTCGGTTAAAACTACTTCCATGTTATGTTTGTTCGGAACTGGTGTAGTTCCATTATTCATTTTAGCGCGCCGAACGTCAAAAGAATTCCCCATCTTCGAAAAAATAAAATCGCCTAAATTGATGTTTCGAATTTTCGAGGACTTACCTACTAAGCCATTCCTACTCGGTGTTCCCAACTTTGGAAATTGAGGCTACGAGTAGAAAAAACATGTTGCCTAGCATATTTATCTATACAAATACAGATAGTTTCCTTGATAGATTGAATCTGCGAAGCTTGACTGGAAACTGGGTCTGGTTGTTATTTAGTACATATTATCTTTACTTATTATCCTCTTAGGATGATATAGATTTAGGAGATGGTAGAATCTCTTTATGTGAGTTACTCTCATTTCTAATTTGAGCACGTTGATAAACCCCAAGATCCTCCTGAAGTCTGGAGGTTCAATGGGCGTTGAGTTCCCAAGGAATGGCGACCTCGTACCGGAAAGCGCAGCGTTTGCAGACCCCCTCAAGTCAACAGATGCCATCAAACGAGTCGTGGAATCATCTATGTGGAGACCAATCTCCAACAGTGGACGTCTATCGGTAGACGATGACGACGGCACCTCCTTCTTCCTCTTCATTCACTCTTATCAGAGTGTGAGGACATGAAAAGAACCTCCCCGCGTGATGCTTAGTTTTATACCGATCACAAGAACCCGGCGTCCCTGGAAGCAGCTACTATACAAACAGATACCTCCATACCAGATACCAGATTTGACGACCGCAAGTGGTGAGCGCTGTGGTCTTAATAGTGGGAGGTCCCGGGTTCGATTCCTGGCAGGGGTTTGGAATTTTATAATTTCTAAATTTCTGGTCTGGTCTGGTGGGAGGCTTCGGCCGTGGCTAGTTACCACCCTACCGGCAAAGCCGTGCCGCCAAGCGATTTAGCGTTCCGGTACGATGCCGTGTAGAAACCAAAGGGGTATGGGTTTAATAAAAATTGCCATACCCCTTCCAGGTTAGCCCGCTATCATCTTAGACTGCATCATCACTTCCCACCAGGTGAGATTGCAGTCAAGGGCTAACTTGTATCTGAATAAAAAAAAAAAAAGATAAGTAGGCTGACTAATCTTTTCACCATCATAGATCGGTCTTTAAGGTGGCCATCGCACCTTTAAGACCGAGATATCGCAGTTGCGTCTTCTTGGGTTACCCGTGTTTGAGGTGACCGTCGACTCGAGAAGAAGAAGAAGATCAGAGTAGTCATGATTATGGGTTACAATATTTCACTAAGGCTCTTGCGATTCTCTCTAGCAGCTTATGTTTCCGGAATTACGAAAACATTCGGTGCCTCAAATGAATTAGTGTAGCGGAACAGTAAGTCCATCAAAAGCAATTAACGGTGAAGGAAAAGATCGTGAGGAAACCTGCATGCCGGAGAGTTCTCCATGATGTTCTCAAAGGTGTGTTTGTCAGTCAGTCCGCATTTGGCCAGCGTGGTGAACATGGCCAAACCCTTCTCTGAGAGAAGACTCGTGCGTGAGTGTAGTGAGCCGGCGATGGGTTGATCATAATGATGATGATTTTAATAAACGACCGCACGACCTTGTACAATGACGTTCGATGGAACGGATGGAGGTGGAATAGGTAGTGTTTTTATTCAATAATTGGTTCCGTAGAATAATTTTTCAAGTATTAAACAAGCTCCGTCAATGGAGACATCCGCTTTCCCGTCACGAACACATAAAATTGACCCTTGAATCGCGCCGCAAGTGTTCGCGGTATTCCGTCAATTCCCCCAATTTACTACACACGACAATAAAAACCAACAACGTTGCGACACTTCTACGACATGGACGCTGATTCAGATGCCAACTTAATGTAAGAGTACTCGCACCTTTTTTGTACAAAAAAAGTGCAAAATATCAGCAATATTGATCGCGCTCTTTATCTCGGGTCGAAAACCATGCAACCATGCGCGCGCCAAATTTATACAATACTAGCTTATGCTTGCGACTTCGTCCGCGTGGACTAAACAAATTTCAAATCCCTATTTCACCCCTTTAGCGGTTAAATTTTCAAAAATCCTTTCTTAGCGGGTGCCTACGTCATAATAGCTATCTGCATGGCAAATTTCAGCCCGATCCGTCCAGTAGTTTGTGCTGTGCGTTGATAGATCTGTCAGTCAGTCAATCCTTTTATATATTTAAGATAGTGTGGTTTCATGTGATAATTTTCAAACTTTCACATGTGACAAAGGAAGTGTTACTAGCCTACGCTTTTCACGTCATTTATCACATGCTACGTGCGACTGCGAAATTGTTTGTGTCAAGTATATACTATATACCCATTTAATTTCTTATAGAGAAACATTCTGAGATACATCTGTTGTGTGTCGTGAGTTGTAATGGCGACCAATTTCAAAAGCCCAACTGTATATCCCGATTCAAGTGAATAAATTGGCACCCATGATCGACTTTTAAGTAAATTTTATAAAAATTTCGAACACATTTTTAAATACTGTTGTTTTTGCAGAGGTGGCAGTTCACATGAACTCTATATAAGCGACGAAGTAGGTCATCATTGACTCAGATTTTTTGGCAGTCGCTTCGATTATACACCTCTATTCGTCGTGCGAAACCGTTTGGCCAGAGTGAACTAGAATGGGGCTCAGTTTGATCCTGAATCGACGATTATGTCAAATTAGGCTATGGGTTGACGTGAAATCAAAGAAAAATAGGCGATTCATAGGCTACTTGGCGCCAAATGTAGAAACATTTAACGCTTGCCAGTGACATTTTGTTGAAAGCTGTGATAGCCTAGTGGTTAGGACGTCTGCCTTCTAATCGGAGGTCGGGGGTACGACCCCGGGCACGCACCTCTAACTTTTCGGAGATATTTGCGTTTTCATTAATTTAATATCACTTGATTTAAGGTGAAGGAAAACATCGTGAGGAAACCTGCATGCCTGAGAGTTCTCCATAATATTCTCTCAGGCGTGTGAGGTTTACCAATACGCACATGGCCAGCGTGGTAGACTATGGCCAAAGTCCTCCTTCTCCTCCTCACTCTGAGAGGAGAGCCGTGCTCTGTAGTAAGCCGGTGATGGGTTGATAATGAGTGACGTTTTGTTAGAAGATCCCTAATTGTCGTGAAACGTGGTTTGGCGGCATTCACTACGGTCCACTCTAACGGTGAGTCGCAGGGAGCCGCTGGATTCAGGCGGCGCAAGACGGCGGCATGCGGAAGTCCCTACAAGAGACGTACTCGTATGTCCAGCAGCGGACGTCTATCGGTTGACAATAATGATGTCTTTGTTCACAGTTCCATCTCTCGTGTTTGGGCATGTGCACCAGATTTGCGTTCATGCTCATCTTGATGAAGGAGCTAATCACAATGTTCTATACTTAAGTGGCTTCATCCCTGAAGAGACTTTGAAGAAGAAGAAGAATAAGATCCACAACAAAATATACTTGGCAAACTGTAAAGTGATGTAAAGAGTAAGTATAAAGTAGTATAATAACATCGCTAAAACCAAATACCAACCGCAAAATTGCCTATCGATCTATCTATTATGATCTATTATGTACACTGTCTACCAGGAATAAAATGACAATACCGCAAGCGTACCGTTTTCGCGTAAGTATGTTGGGAAACTTCATAAAAGGGCACCTTCTGCATAAATTATTCAGGGATACGTCGATTGAGATTCATTTCTTTAATGCTTGATAAATGGTGACTAAACCACCCCTGGATAACTTTGATCCCTCGAGTGACTCGACTTAGTTATCGATATATACATTTTGATGATTCCCTAATGATAATTAGGGATAAGTAGGTACCTACGTCGATTGAGATTCTTAATGCTTGATAAATGGTGACTGCACCACCCCTGGATAACTTTGATCTTTCGAGTGACTCGACTAAACGATAAATACATTTTGGTGTTTGATTGAATTCATTTCGTGTTCTTATTTGATTAATTTGCGAATATGTTGTAATATAAGATATTTTGTAAAAGATATTCAAATAGATTTAACAATAAAAATAAAATTGTTGTACATGAATAAATTAGCTAAGCTAATGAAAACTTTTGTATAATAATTTGTAACGCAATGATATACCTACCTGTTCATTTCTTATTATCAAGTGCAACGCAATTATATTTTTAGTTATAATCATTATTTTCTGTCACTAGATGAAAATATTAAAACAATATACAGCGTGTTTGATAAATCAAAGATATCATTTTTTGCCGCAAACTTTTGTTTTTTTCCATATCGATAGAACTTCAAGCTCGTCACTATATAATAGTTAAAGTAACTATGTAGGTAATTTTAATATGATAATAGCCAACGTCTAGGTAAATGATATCAGATCGATAGCAATTGTAGAATGTAAATAGATTGCAAATAAATCTAAAAATAATATTAAGTGGAAATTATATTTAATTTCTTGCTTTAAATGGCGAAGAAAAACCATCGTGAGGAAACCTGCATGTCTGAGCGTTCTCCATAATGTTCTCAAAGGTGTGTGAAGTCTGCCACTCTACATATGGCCAGCTTGGTAGACTATGGCCTAGTCCCTCTCATTCTTCTTGCTCAGTAGGGAATCAGTGATGATGATGATGATGATGATGATGATTTAACTGATAGTAATGTTTTATGATGTTTTGAGAACAAAGTTATGCCAATCCACACTGGGCCAGCATGGTAGGCAACTTATGACCCGTGCTCTGTAGTGAGCCGGCAACGGGTTGATCATGACTTGGTAGACTTATTAAATGCATAAGTTTTACTGTTCTTACAAGCGAAAACATTTATTATTACGCGAACAGTGGCACGATTTATTGGACGACATTTAATCGAGCGATCTGAATAAAATATGCTTTAATGATTGAGTGTAAACGATGTATACAATAATTGCATACGTCTGCGATGCATGTTTTATATGTAGGATTTCATAATAAATGGTTCGACTTGATAGGTTCATGTCGGTGACTATGTCCATGCGATTTGGCTTGGAAAATCGCTGCCATATTATTATTTGTATTCAGCGTTTAAACTATCGTGAGTGATTTCCATTATATATACCTAATATATGTCCCGGCTTTACTCACGTGTTTAGTCGACGTTAGGACTAGTTTCCAACCCACCCGGGGTCCTTTTTCAACACAGCTCCAGTCACAACCGCGACGCGTGCGCGAACTGACTCGCTTGAAAAAGGACCCCAGATGGGTTCGAAACTAGTCCTAACGTCGACTAAACACGTGAGTAAAACCGGGACAGATATTATATATTTGTATTCAAAATAATATCGAACTTGTACCTTACTGTACTTACCTACTTAAAAAACCGGTCAAGTGCGAGTCGTACCCACACACGACGGATTCCGTACCATAGTCCAAGATTATCCATATATTCACAGTAGCCGGCAAGAAATATTGTACATCGATCTTTAGAAAGAGTTTTCGGTTTTGTAGAGCGTTTCTCTCAATGACAGATGGACAGTCAAACGGATGGGCCATGAATAGATAACAGACACACTTTCGTATTTGTAATATTAGTATGGAATTAGTAGAGGTAGCTTGCATCCCGGAAATTATCATAGGCAACTTCTTATTCAGACAAATCAAAGAGATCCCACAGAATTAAAAAAACCTAAATCGCACGTAGACGAAGTCGCGGGCATCATCTAGTAAAAGAATATTTATTTATTTGCATATTTATTCATGTATAAATAAATAAATAAAGTGAATAGTTTCAGTGCCCTTTGCATTAGCACTAGCTCTGTCGCGAATCTATTTTCAATTCGTATCCACACTAATCACATTATTTTTTTAATGAGCATGTCTATCGTACTGTCAGTTTTGTTAGCCGCACTTTCTTCCATACGACCGAGACTGGTTTTGTTATTGAAAGCATTGCAGTGATTTTAGGAATATACTGAAATAATCTATTATCTATTTTAGGCTGCGGATACACCTGTAAGTTTTACTCATGTAAGTAGCTGATGCCTGCTACTTCATTCGCGTGGATATAGGTTTTACAAAATCCCGTGAGAACTTTTTGGTTTTCCGGGATAAAAAGTAGCCCAGGTAGAGGTATGTGTTAATCCAGGGTATAATCTATCTCCATTCCGAATTTCAGCCAAGTCCGTTCAAAAGGGTTTGGGTGAAAGAGTAACAAACATACTCACATACAAACAAACTTCTGCCTTTATAATTTATTAGTGAGATGTGATGCTCTCCAATATTTCGCCATGTAACCCAGTGCCTTAGTTCTGGCTGCTCAGATACTTGGCACGTTACATGCTCTCCGTGTTCGCTATTTATTCCGTTACATCCCGCGAGCCAGACTGACTGTCCCCTGGTATGAAACATGCTAATTTGCTTCGCTGTTTGGCAGGGGAAATATTTACAGCAGTACAAAATCACTTAAACCTATTAGAACTATCACAAAGCTGTTGAGCAACTCATTCCCAAGGTTTCTTATCATTTAAATCGTCCCTAACATTGTAATAGGTTTTTTCAATAAGTTTACGTTTTATGAAAACTTTGAACTTGTTGAGAGACATCTCCAATAATATGTCTTCTGATCTGAAAGCTTATTATAAAAACATATAGAATTACCAACAAAGAAAATGCTAACTTTACTTAGCCTAGAGGTGGGCATTACAAGTTCATTTTTGTTTCTAGTATTTACATTATGACAGTCACTTTTTTTTGCTTCTGTAGACGTAACAACATACTATATCGCTGTAACATTAGTATGGACAGAAATTTTAAAAAAAATCTTATCCTGAAAAATCATATCGATATCGCCCAAAAGCGTCACAAAACCTAATTATAAATGCGATATTTTCCGGTCCCGTGATCGATTTCCCGCGACCCTCTTTGGAGTCCTCCATGCAGCTGGCATAGCTCGCAAACTGCGCAGAGGAGCGCGGACCTCTGCGCACGCACTTTACCATTCGGGACCCCACCGGTTATATTTCACATTAAATCTTCCCCCTATTGTTCATTCGCACCCATTATAATAATTATTCCAAGCGGGATAAAACAAGCAATCTATGCGCTCCTCGATGCCAGAGGGTAGTTTTAACATTAGAATCATAAGATTAAAGAAATAAAATATTATTTCAATTTAAAAATCTATCACTCCCCGTGAGCTGTCCTTTTTTAGCGATATTAAAAAGAAAAAAAATGCAGATACTTTAAATTTAGTTTAGAGAAAGGCAACAGAATCGGCACCATTAGTTATTATTATTTTTGCCCATTAGTAGAGCTGTTCAAGCCCGTATTATAGAACATCATCTTCTTAAATAACATAAAAGCGAAATACCACTCACTGACTGACTGACTAATCACGAAATCTCAGGAACTATAAGGCCTACAAACTTGAAATTTGGGAGATAGGTTATTGCTAGGACGTAGGTGTCAGCTAAAAAACTGTTTCGAAAAATTCTCCCCCTAAGGACGTGAAAGGGGGGGGTCGAAGGTTGTATGAAAGTCCTATGTTTTTGAAGTTAGAGACATGAAAATCGTCATTTAGGTTTAAATAATAAAAATCTGTATAATTCAATTTGGGAATCCCCCCTTTAGGGTGGTAAAATAGGGGGAAATGTTTTTATAAAAAAGTTATAACTATTGTAATTTTTACTTGAAATTTGAAACGTAGGTTCTTTCTAGGGGGTAGGTATCAGATAAGAAAGAATCTAACTAAATTCCCCCCCTAAGGAGGTGAAAGGGGGGTAGAAAAGTTATATGAAAATCCTATGTTTTTGAAGTTAGAGATATGAAAATTGGCATTTAGGTATTCTGGGTTCCGTGCCTTAAGGTGAGACTGAGTGAGTAGGTAAGTGAGGCCTTTTGCAGCGGGAAAATTTCAGATCTCATGAGAAACCAGAAATTTTACGCGGACGAAGTCGCGGGCAACTACTAGTGTTAGATAAGAAAGATTTTGATATACGTTCAACAAAACAGCACGCACACAAAGTCACGAGCTGCAAACTAATTTACCTAACACTTAGGTAGAATAAAAAATCTTACATGAAAAGTAATGCCTATTAAGGGAAGTTTTTTATAATCCAAACCGTATACCGTTTTGTAACCTCGAAACCTCGGCGGCGCTCGTACAAGTAAAATTAGCTGAATAAAAAAATCTACTCATATTGCCCCATAGAAGGTATTCAGGCTGTGTTTCACTAATTCACAGAAGGGCTGAGAGCGCGACTTTCACACTTACGTGAATCAGTGCGTGAGCTAAGTATATACATAGTTCTCCAACCGCCGGACTAATTTAATGAGAGGGCCCTTTCACAGGCCGCGCCCCGAGAGCCTCATACGTCGAATTAAAATGAGATTTAACACTGAAATGTGATAATTAACGCACTATACCGAACCGCCATCCATCTCCGTTCCGCGCGCGATGGCGTTTGAGAACCTGCTACTTAATTATTGTGGCTCTTTGCCTATAAGAAATGATGATTTGTGACCGGGGGAGTGCGAGGTTTTAATAGTGTTAGAGCTGGCAGTCACTTTTTGTATACTAAGGCCAAAGCTTTTTCTGTTTATTACCTTTAATGACGAAGAAAATGAAGTTTTCTTTTTTAATTTCAATAGAACTTGATTACATGTATACCTACCTATTCGTTCAAACGCAATCTTTGTACAGGTATATGATCTTGATTGTAGTTCCTACGCATCGATGAATAGAATCTAGTTTCTATGCCTCTTTAGAGACAATAGAAACTGCTTAGCGGGATTTGGAATAAAAATCTTTGAATTCTTCATTGGCTCTCTTTGCAGCAGTACAATGTTATTAAGATTTCTAAGGTCAAAATATTGTTATACGTCATACAAAATGACTTTTTATGCGCCATTTTAACTCTATCGGTCAAGCTGTCATGTCAAAAGTATGGTTCACCTTAAAATAAGGACTAAAATCGTACTTTTGACTACGGAACCCTTCATGTGCGAGTCCGACTCGCACTTGACTGGTGTTGATTGTCAGTTGTTGCATTTAACAAATAGGTAAATTGACGTAATGTTGAGAAATACTTACATAAACTTAACTATCTAAAGCTAGTCAGTATTTCATAAAAAACGAGTGACAATTTTACTTCAAGAGGGCATCTGAAAGTGTGCCTTTTTTGTCAAGTGACTTTTAAGAATGCTCCTTTTAAAATTTTTTGGCGTTGCATTTTTCAGCACTTTAAACCGTAGGTAATAATGACTTATAACGCCTAAGTACCTGCTCTAGTCGAGCAGCGTTTATTTCAATTACATGTTCATAGACACAAGCATACAAAAGAAATATATTTTAAGTTTGTTTTTGTTTGTTTGAAAAATGTCTTTATTAATAATTAAACAAAAATATATACATAGTTTATGTCCTATTAACCTAGGATAAACACATGAAAATATAATTAAACATAGTTTGGCAGGCTAAGACGCCCCTTTCAAACTTACCAGCTTCATATTTTAACGTTCTATTTACACCATAAATACACCAACAATAGGATAAAAATTTGTTATGCTAACCTTTACACCGGTTATCACTTGTAAACATTTTTTTTTTTTTTTTTTAATATTCAAGCACTATTTCTAATATTCTATCATAAATACAAAATTTAGGTAAGTAGTTAATTTAACTAATCACTAATCTTATATTTTTATTTAACGCTAGTTGAGGGTAAAGCGCGGAACTTCACTCAAAGATCACATTCAATCGTTCAGTAAATAGTGATGTGGGAGTCGGTATCGATTGTACTTATCGATGTATGATAAGTCTTTCGACCGGCTCCTGCCAATTGCGTTCACAAGGGAATTTTTATGTTTAATGTTAGTAAAAAGATAAAACTTTCTAGATTGCCTTAAAATAAATGTTTTTAATGTAGGTAATTTTATACGGTTATGTAATGACGAAAGATTTGCGCGAAATGGCGTATTATAAGCTGATTTTAATGCTTTATTTTGCACTACTTGTAGTTTTGTATAGTTCGAGTTACATCTACTGCTCCATACTGGGCATGCGTAAGTAATACAGGGTCTTATCAGAGATGTATATAGTTTAAGTTTAATGTTAGGACTTAGGTTTGATTTCCGTTTAATTAGTGGATGGATTGCACTTAATGCTTTGAAGCCTTTTACTCTCAGGTTTGCTAGGTGTTCACTCCAGTTTAATTTTTTGTCAAGAGGACGCCTAAGTATTTCACGGATTTAGTCCATAGGATTTCGTGACCGGCAATTTTAATTTTTCTCCTCGGAACCTTACGGCTTCTTGTGAAGAGTATCGCTTCTGTTTTGCTGTCGTTAAGTTTCAATTTCCATGTAGTGAAATAGTCGCTTAACCCTTCTATAGCCCATTGCAGTCTGCTAATAATTATATCAACATCTTTGGATGATGTATAAGATGCAGTGACATCAGCGTAACATGCCAGGTGTGTCCAAGGTTGTATGGGAATATCATTCACATAGATTAGAAAAAGTAAGGGACCGAGGATGGAGCCCTGGGGAACGCCAGCTCTTACCACCCTTGGAGTAGAGTGATATTCACCAATATGAACACTAAAACTGCGGCTGTCGAGGTAAGACGACACTAGTTTAGTCAGTCCAGGAAGAAAACTTTGCATACGCATCTTGTACAGAAGTCCCTTGTGCCAGACTGTGTCAAATGCCTTTTCAAGGTCTAAAAGAAGCATTCCGGTTGAACAACCAAGGTTTAAGTTATGAGCTATGTGTTCAGCTACTCTGGCAAGCTGCTGGACAGTAGAGTGTTGTTCTTTAAACCCAAATTGTTCATTAATAAAAATGTTTTTAGCAGTCCGAGATAATTGTTTATGAATAATTTTTTCAAACAATTTGCCCATAGTAGGAAGTAAGCTAATTGGCCTATAACTAAGTGCTGAAGCAGTGTCTTTTCCAGGTTTATGTATAGGGATAACTTTAGCACTCTTCCATATTTTAGGGAAGTAAGCCATGCGCAAACATTTATTAAATATTTTAGTCAAAAGTACTACAGCTTTTTGTGGCAGATTGCGTAAAAGATAATTATTTACCCCGTCTGCACCAGGGGCTTTTCTAAGTTTAAGACTTTGGAGGTATTTTCGGATTTCGTTGGGTTTCGCAAAATATGTTAGTCGTTCGCATTCGTTGGTTTATATATATTTTAAGTACTTAGGTACTTAATACATATTATGTTCACATGCATTTTTTGTGTTCCAACCCTCTTCCTTTGTAATCATTAGATGTGTTTCTAGAAACCTGAAATAATATAATGGGCTTAAATTCTAGATTCTAAATAGGTATAACTCAATGGAAGTAACGAGTTACTTTGTAGCAAAATAATTTCTTTGAAGGGTCTACGAGTACGGTGCAATGCATTCAAAGTGATCTCGTCAGTAGCACGGCAGCACTAGAACGACTGTGTTTACACGTGCAACGCGTTACATCAAAATAAATTAAACTTTACGATTCGTGTGCGAGCTGAAATAAAATTAAACCCTCCTAGCGATTCTTTTGATAAAGATACTGGCGTAACACATTATTGCCGGCGCAATAACGACTTCATACAAATTATCTCGACAACAAACGGTGTGGCGCGGCACGCGACTCGCTAACATTTTTTAGAGCTATTATCCCAAGCGAAAAACTCAGCAACGCAAAGCTTTGCCGCCCTCAATGATGCACTAACGCGAAGCTGGCGTCGGGATATAGTGAAACCACAAATTAAGAGACAATTCACACCACTAGGTGAGCGTGTAATTTTTAAGCTCGCGGCGACAGAAGGTACATTGTCGCCCCGATGAAAGGGAGTCGGCGCTATTAAAAGTCACGGCGATACGCGTGCATATAAAAAAAACCGGCCAGGTGCGAATCAAACTCGCGCACCGAGTGTTCCGTACTCGGGTACTTTTTTCGACATTTCGCACGATAAATCAAAAATAAATAAAATTCTGATTTTTATTTATACCAAGTGGGATATCACATGAAAGGGCTTATAGGGTATATCAGTTAAACGGTCATCTTACTTTAAAAATTGAAAATACTAATTATTTGTTCACACATTCTAGTAGAAGTAAGTACCCTACAGGTTTTCTTGACAGACACACAACAAAGTGATCCTATAAGGGTTTCTTATTTCCTTTTGAGGTACGGAACCATAAAAAGTATCGTAGACGGTGCGGATAAAATAAAAGCGTTGCCACACGAAGAAAATGAAAGGGGTAATTGCGGCTACGGACACAAAAAAGCTAGTGCCGTAAACTAAAAGAAGCTGTTAGGGTTTAAGTCGCGTAACAATCTGAAAGGCGTAACATATAGTAGTGTATTTATTCAGACAGACCGGAGAGCTTTGCCGCTAAAAGCTTTACCTATGTTTGATATTTTATACGGAAAATATACAACTTAGAGAGCTTGCATCGACAACAATGCGACGAATTTACTTAACTACCTAATTTTTTTTAGTCTGTAAAAAACCGGCCAAAGCGAGTCAGACACGCGCACCGAGGGTTCCGTACTCGAGTATTTTTTTCGACACACAAAAGCACGATAAATCAAAAACTATTATGCATAAAGATAATAAATAAAAAATCTGTTTTAGAATATACAGGTGATACTTGAAGGTATAGTTATCTCACTTTGAAAATCGAAAATACTAATTGTTCATTAACACATTTTTTTTGTGTGATATTACCACAAATCCACGGTTTTCAGATTTATTCCTTTTCTTTTGCAATAAGAAATATACATTTGCCAAATTTTATTATTTTAGGTCAACGAGAAGTACCCTATAGGTTTTCGTGACAGACACGACAGACAAATGGACAGACAGACAGACAGACAACGAAGTGATCCTTTTTCCTTTTAAGGTACGGAACCCTAAAATGCCTCCGGCGCGTGATGAGTTAAATTTTACACACTTGGAACGAATATGTAAAACGTAAACTTGCCCTTACTCCATACTAATATTATAAATATAAAGGTGTGTCTGTCTGTTGGCTTTGTACGGCCCATCCGTTCAACCGATTTTAATGAAATTTGGTACAGAGATAGTTTACATTCCAAGGAAAGACATAGACTTTTTATTTAAGAAAATCAAAGAGTTCCTACGGGATTTTTAAAAACCTAAATCCACGACGAAGTCGCGAGCATCATCTAGCTGGCTATAAATCATACTTTCTGAAAATCAGCCTAATAATACCTGGGCACTAAATTAGCTTACCAAATGGCTGCAATGCCTTAGACGGGAGTAGAACTGTCTTCACTTACCTGAAAAGATAGATTTTTTTTAGATAATTATTAAACTGAATATTTATCATTGTTGCTGTAAAATATACTTCATATTTCTAAATTAATGTTCAAGCGACATATACATACACAGCTAGACTTTCTCGTAGGTCACTTCCAGACGCGAATTAAATCAAACAATAGTGTGTAGAAAGTCATGCAGGTTTCCTCACAATGTTTAGGTAGGTACCTTTAAGGAATTATATATTTACAGTAGCAAACAAATATTGTTCATCGACCTTTATAAAGAGCCTAGTGGTTGGGACATCCGCCTTCTAATCTGAGGACGGGGGGTACTATCTCGGGCACGCACCGCTAACTTTTCGGAGTTATGTGCGTTTTAATTAATTAAATATCACTTGCTTTAACGATGAAGGAAAACATCGCGAGGAAACCTGCATGCCTGAGAGTTCTCCATAATGTACTCAAAGCTGTGTGAAGTCTACCACTCCGCACATGGCCAGCGTGGTAGACTATGGCTAAAATCCTTCTCACTCTGAGAGGAGACCCGTGCTCTGTAGTGAGCCGGTGATGGGTTGATCATGAGTAGTTTATTAATGGTCGAGACTGATAACGTGTTGATTTCAATTCATTCCTTTTTTTAGTGTTGACATATTTGTATGGATACAAATTGATTCCATTTATTACCAGCGAGTTGCGACTTCCATATTCCGACAATGTCCCAGCGCCATATAAAAAGAGCCGGTCTCACCAAACACTCACAACTTCTTGAAATGTATCAAAAAAGCGTTATAATGGAATCATAAATCACTATATTTCTGTGCCTAATTAGTCCTCGTACCTATTTAAATATACAAAACTTTATTACTCTGTTTTTAGTTTCAAATAGGGCCATTAAAAATTAAAACAAGCCAGCGTTTATAATAACACGTAATGAGCTACGCGCCGTGACTTTAAGTCGTTACTTCTTATTACTTGTATTATAGGAACGTAGTTCACTAAATTTAGGGAAGTTAGAATAATGACTTTGTACGTAGTACGCGACAGGTTGAGATGGCAATCGGGGTATGAGACGGGGGACACCCCGCACGACAACCGCGCTATCTCGCACCGGGCTAGCGCGGCAGTTGTGCGGGTGTGCTGGACGTCCCCACCCCGATTGCCATCTCGACCTGTCCCGTTCTATATAGGTAATAACCATAACTAATATATATTTTGTATTGAAAATTTAAAATTTTATATAATCTAAATACATAAAAGGAAAAGGGGACTGAATTTGGGGACAATACGCAGATAAACTATCAGCTTTTATAAAATAACGAAGGGCTGGCACGCACTGGCTCTCTCTAGGTATAAGCAAAAGCGAGTTGAAGTCCCCAAAATTTTTTGTTCGGAATTATCCGTTTAGTGCGTAATCTATAGGTACTAAATTACTAATACAATATATACTAATATTATAAAGAGATAAACTTTGTAAGTTCGTTTGTAGGAAGTAATCTGTGGAACTACTGAACTGTAGGAAGCTAAATTAATCCTGGGTGATGATATGAGCTATATTTAAATTAAAAAAAAAATAGAAATCCCTGCGAAAATTGTAATAAGCTATACGTGCGCAGCCAGGGCGGGTAGCTAATAGATATGGAAGTCGTTGCTGCTGAGTTTCTTGTGAACTTCTCGGACCCCTCGGGTTTCAACCCTCGTGGCTTTAGTTTTAAGTTGACGTAATTACACCATTACCTCACTGTTCTGTTAAATTCAACTATTGCCATTCAAAAAGTGGTCTGTGTCACTTTGATGCCCGGTTTCTGAGGTACTTTTAAAGATGGTTTATCTATTCAATAGCGCTATTGGTTCGATAACTCGAAACAGTGCGATTCTGAACAACGCAATGCAAGATAAACTCCGTATAAACTTAACTGGCCACTTTGCGCCGTTTATCGATTCCATAAAGTTATTTGACGTTTTATCTGCCAGTAGGTAGTTCATGACTTGCGTGTTTTTAGATTAAAAAGTATTTTAATATTAAGTTGTTCGTTACTTTGCAAAAACAGTGTTTAGCCACTTATTTAGCATAGAAAAAAATACTATTTAATAATAAAACTAGTGTTGATGGCGAAGTAAAAGAATAATATGTGACGGAGAATCAGGAAGATCAACATTGAACCGACAGCTGACATATGCATTTCAAACGCGTTTCCTGTAACAGACCCACCAAGCGACAGAATAATGAACTGGTTATCGGTTTCATAGTTATTGTTGTATTCAAAAACGCATGGACAGTTAACCGACGTTTATCCTATATACATAATTTTATATACATCACTTTATTGAGTCAATAGCTAATGAGAACATAACTAGCGAGTTCAGAAACCGGACATGAATGAATGATTGTAACTTTGATTTTCACGTCTTTGAAGACATGTTAAAACAATAAGTATTCCGTTGTCCGCGTGTCCGTAGGATCGCCTGCTGGAAGATGGGCCGGGCTCTATGTAATTAGACCAATTTAAATCTTAATTAATATTAATTGTCCGACGTCGGAACGAATCTGTCGTAAAGGACAATCGTGGAAAAAAGTTCTAATGGAGGAAGCATTTTATTCAGCTAATTACATGAACTAAATATAATGCTTTGGAAAATTGGTGCATTTTTTTTTTATTCAGATACAAGTTAGCATTTGACTGCAATCTCACCTGGTGGTAAGTGATGATGCAGTCTAAGATGATAGCGGGCTAACCTGGAAGGGGTATGGCAGTTTTTATTAAACCCATACCCCTTTGGTTTCTACACGGCATCGTACCGGAACGCTAAATCGCTTGGCAGCACGGCTTTGCCGGTAGGGTGGTAACTAGCCACGGCCGAAGCCTCCCACTAGACCAGACCAGAAATTTAGAATTTATAAAATTCCAAACCCCTGCCAGGAATCGAACCCGGGACCTCCCACTATTAAGACCACAGCGCTCACCACTGCGCCAGGGAGGTCGTCGAAATGCATGTTACCTAAAGGTAAAGACATGACTGGTATCAGTTACCAGGTAGGTATATATATAGAAGTGGGAACGCCCCGCACACCCACACAGCCACCGCACTAACCCGCGAGGTGATTACGTATCTCGCGACAGGCTTGCGACAGGCGTTAATCTCGCGATCATTGCTGTCAAACGTCATACGTAAAATCGGCTAGAGAGAGAGACAGCAATAGCCACAAAGCAAAACTCAACGTCAATGCCCAATGCCCATCGTCAACTACACTCCGCGCTAATTAAATAGTCGTTCTTGAAGTTACTATTCGCAATACCTTGTTAGCCGTCAGTCGGGCACGCAACGCGAGGGAGTGGAACATACTAGCCCGCGCACCGCGCCGTACCTCAAATTCACCATCTGCATTAGTGTGAGTGCTACATCCGTACACAGTACACGAGCATGTGGAACAATACTTGCGCGAGCTCGCATTCGCATCGTAGCTCAAACGCAACTATTTAACTGCCGAGGACTATACGTCACGTTCCGCGAGCAGACTTCGTTCCCAGACTTTTTTTACACGAGTGTACAGTAAAATAATACTTGCCTCTACACAAGCCGGGTCCATTGTTGTCGCTTAAATATAAAATGATGCCCCGTAAGTTCTCTTAACGCGGATGTTATCATTTATTATTCTATTACATTACTTAGTCATGTCGATGCTATAATATTTCGTAGCCGTGTCGGTGCCGGTGGGTCGGCGCGGAATTATGTATTCACCGAGGTATTAATACGTCAAAGGCAGCCTTGCGACGTTTGTTGTTTTTATGCTCTTAACTGGGAAAATTCCTAATGATAACGCGAGCAACGGAAATTTGATAATTTCGTGACTGAGTCGGCGGATCTAACCAACATGGCCACTTTGAGGAATTGTCACAATACATATTTTTATTTTTTACTTATCATCTTCAATATATAAAAGAAAAAGGTGACTGACTGTTTGACTGACTGACTGACAAATTGACTGATCTATCAACGCACAGCTCAAAATACTGGACGGATCGGGCTGAAATTTGGCTTGCAGATAGCTATTATGACGTAGGCATCCGCTAAGAAAGGATTTTCGAAAATTCAACTCCTAAGGGGGTGAAATAGGGGTTTGAAATTTGTGTAGTCCACGCGGATGAAATCGCGGGAATAAGCTAGTCATTATAAAAGAAAAAGGTGACCGACTGTTTGACTGACTGACTGACAAACTGACTGATCTATCAACGCACAGGTCAAACTACTCGACGGATCGGGCTGAAATTTGGCATGCAGATAGCTATTATGACGTAGGCATCCGCTAAGAAAGGATTTTTGAAAATTCAACTCCTAAGGGGCTGAAATAGGGATTTGAAATTGGTGTAGTCCACGCGGACGAAGTCGCGATAATTCAAAGTCCTGATATATCAACGCAAAGCCTAAACCGCTGGTCCTAAAAACAGGAAATTTAGAGGGTGTGATAGAACAAGAAAGTAGATACCCATTCAGAAAGGATTTTTCGAAATTCCACCCCTAAGTGTGGGTTACAAATTTATATAGTCCACGCAAACGAAGTCGCGACCATAAGCTAGTATTACCTACATAGAATTATAACTACAGTGATCTCTTCCGGGCAAAAAGACTGTCTTTCGAATTATTTTTGTAACAAATGAGTTGCTAAAATCGGCGATCCCAATATCCATTTTTATAAATTGTTACCTTTTGGTAGATAGGAAAAAGGGAAATCTCGTAAGTTAATTATCTTGGTTCTTCTAATCATATTAATATACAAAAAGAACACCTGTACTGTGTAGATATAGTCAGTGACAGGTTGAGATGACAATCCGGGTATGAGGCGGAGGAGGCCCTGCACACCCGCACGTCACCTGTCACACGTCGCCCCCACCGGGAAGGTGATTACCTACGTATCTCGCGACAGGCGTAAATCTCGTGATCATTGCTGTCAAATGTCCGGCTAGAGAGAGACAGCAATAGCCACAAAGCAAAATAAGAAAAAAAAGAGAGACAGCAAATGAACTGTCGCATTGCTACTGCTGTCGCGTTGCTGTCGCTACTGCAACGTTTTACGTAATCACCCCGCGGGTTAGCGCGGGGGCTATGCGGGTATGCGGGGCGATCCCGCCCCGATTGCCATCTCAGCCTGTCGCGTTCTATACATTAGGTGCCTATTATTATTCTCAATTAAATTCAATGGCTTGTATAGTACGGTATAATAACATTGTAAATTGAAAAATTAAAAAGAGCAACCGCCGAGTTTCTTGCTGGTTCTTCTCGGTAGGACGGCATTCCGAACCAGTGGTAAATTAAACCTGACTATTCATAAGCACTTTTAAAAAGTTTACATGAATAAAAAAACATTCTATTCTATTCTATTCTATTCTATTCTCACAACAGAACGAAAAGGGGTTTGTTCTCTGTGTTGTGGATACCTAACGAAAAAATGCATGAATGTACGCTGATCGACTTAGACGACGCTCAAGAGGGCGGCAACGTAAGCTGTTATGGTTCTTATTGTGTGAGGGATAAAGACGTGAAACGAGCGGGTCGGCTGCGGGTCACTCGCCGACGACGGTACTCGAGGATAATTTATTTTTATTTCGTCATAAATATTAATGAGATTATCCCGCATAATGTAAATGTCCGCGATGTTGGCAAACGAATATTATTTATTGTAAAGTTTTCAATATTAATTTTTTTCGAGGGACTTATATAGACTTAGCGCCCGGCGATGCGTGACGACACTATAATTAATAAAATCAACATAATACTTGGTAAGTTCTGGTTTTTGAATATGGAATGTACCTATACCTACCATACTCCATTTTACTTTATAATACCAGGTATGCGAGGCGAGGTATACCTATTCATTCCAATAATTATTTATAAACTTATGTTAATCAATGAATTTATTTTCATCGAGTTCGAAGCTAACTTAGTTACTTAGTGGCATAAGTAAGCAAGTTAGCGCTCAACTCTGATTTTCTTCAAGCTTAACTTACTTAGTTGTTGTAAAGTAGGTCTATAATAATTATATTATAGACCTGATTTTATAAAGTTCTAATACCTCCTACATCTTCTAAATATATAAAAGAGAAATACCACTCACTCACTGACTGACTGACTGACTAATCACGAAATCTCAGAAACTATAAAGGTTCGTACGCACCTGAGCGGCGCGGCGCGGCGCTTCAGCGAGCTGCACGTCGCGGCACAGAGCGTCAAAATATCATTTCTATCATTTTGTATGGCGCATATCGCACTAGAGCGGCGCTGCACAGCGCTTCACCGCGCGTTGCCGCGCGGCACGGCTGGAGAGAATATTTTGAAGCGCAGCGAAGCGACGCGCAGTGCAGTGACGCTAGTGCGACATACCCAGCGGCGCGGCACGGCGCTTCGCGCTCGTACGCGAACGGGTATAAAAGTGACGCGCAAGTGACGCGAGGTGCCGCGTACTGAAGTTGTAGTGCGGTAGGCACCGTCGAGCGGCCTGAGGTGACGCGTTCTGCAGTCGGACTGAAGCGCCGCGCCGCGCCGCTCAGGTGCGTACGAACCTTAAAGCCTACAAACTTGAAATTTGGAAAGTAGGTTCTTTCTAGGACTTAGGTGTCAGCTAAGAAACGGTTTTGAAAAATTCCGCCCTAATGGCGTGAAAGGGGGGGTGGAAGGTTGTATGAAAGTCCTATGTTTTTGAAGTTAGAGACATGAAAATCGACATTTAAGTTACTAGCTTTAAATAATGAAAATCTGTATAAGTCAATTTGGGAAATGTGGTAAAATAGGGAGAAAAGTTTTTATAGAAAAGTTATACCTATTGTTATTTTCACTTGAAATTTGAAACGTAGGTTCTTTCTAGGGGGTAGGTATCAGATAAGAAAGGATCTAACTAAATTCTCCCCCTAAGGGGGTGTAATGGGGGTTCAAAAGTTATATGAAAATCCTATGTTTTTGTAGTAAGAGATATGAAAATTGACATTTAGGTATTCTGGGTTCCGTTGGGTGAGTAGGTAAGTGAGGCCTTTTGCCTCTTTGAAAATTTCAGATCTCATGACAAAACAAAATTTTTACGCGGACGAAGTCGCGGGCAACTGCTAGTATTATATAAGTTAGGTATACTTATTTGAGTTTAAGTATTGTTATTCAATATATTATATACATATTATATCGGTATATACACCAATCACCATTATTTTTTTACTTTTTTATAATTAATTAATTTTAGTAAAATTTTTAAACTGCTTACTGCTGCTTGCCGATGTACATCGGCCTTTAGAATGACATTTCGGCTTTGTAGAGCGTTGTCTCTGTCACTCATTCCTATGTGACGTTTTGTCGGTCTCAACGACAGGGACAACGCTCTACAAATCTGCTATCTCCTTCGTTTACTTTCGGCCGCGTAGTAGAGTGTCCTAAAAGACATATAAAAAATAGCAATATTATGTATACTGTAAGTAATTAGCTATACTAATTAGTCAAAATATTGTTACCGTTCGTACTAATTATATTGGACTAAGAGCCAGTGCGTGCCAGACATTTTATAAAAGCTAAAAGTTTCTCTGCGTGTTGTCCCTATCACATGGAGGGACGATCAGCGACTATGAAGTTTGGATCATAGTGGCTTTGGGAGATAACAGGTAATAAAGGACAGGTAGGTAAGAAATCTTTCGTCAAAGTATAAAGGCAAATTTTTCTGTCAGACACTTAGTATGGCAACCCCCTGCCAAACAACCTAACACTTTTAAACTTTAAAAGCCTCTGGCAGGGGGTAACCAGTGACTCAGCACTCAGCAGGCAGCGGAGTCTTAGTACAGCACGCGGCCAAAAGTGACATGTTAAATGACTA
Source organism: Maniola hyperantus (assembly GCF_902806685.2). NCBI lineage: Eukaryota > Metazoa > Arthropoda > Insecta > Lepidoptera > Nymphalidae > Maniola > Maniola hyperantus. Next base: position 2,986,966 of record NC_048564.1, read on the forward strand.
ATATTCCCCTTTCCTCTCCAACTAAGCGTCAGGCTTGTGCTAGAAGTAGGTACGACAATAGTGCAACGGGCGGAGTTTGAACCGTCGACCTTTCGGTTTTCAGTCCACTCCTTTACCGGTTGAACTATTGAGGCCCTTTGATTGAGGCCTCTGGCAGGGGGTTGCCAGTGACTCAGCACTCAGTAGACAGCGGAGTCTTGTACGCGGCCAAAAGTGATGAACATCGATCTTTAGAAGTAGATAGCAGATTTGTAGAGCACTGTCTCGGTCGTTAAGACCGACAAAGCGTCATATGGGTATGAGTGACAGAGACAACGCTCTACAAACCTGAAATGTCATTCTAAAGGCCGATGTTCATCTCTTTCGGCCGCGTACTGTATAATAGGGTCCCGTTGGCACGCTTCGCTATGGTTTCGGGTTACGGAACCTGAAAAATGCACTTCATATTAATCCTTAAACACACCTACAGAAATTGCAGTACCTAAATGGTAAACAGATATGAAAATTTATTGGGTTCTCGAGGCGTAATTGGGTTTTATTATAGTAAAAAATATAAGTAGGTATAGTATGCAATTAAGTGTAATAAAATATTGCCTATAATATGTAGGCATTTTGCCGTCTACAGCATTCTCCATAGGGCAGCACTTACATTACAAACGGGAGTTTAGTCGGCGGCTTTTTTGATTATGGTTTTGACTCTTATTTGTATGCACAAAAGAACCTTTTTAGAATAACAATGTTTATATACAACTTAATCGTTGTTATGTAGAAAAAACAAAGACAAAACCTTATGCTCGCGACTTCGTCCGCGTGGACTACACAAATTTCAAACACCTATCAACTATTATATATTCTGTGCCCCTATTTCACTCTCTTAGGGGTTGAATGGTCAAAAATTCTTTCTAAGCGGATGCCTACGTCATAATATATATCTGCATGCCAAATTTCAGCCCTATCCGTCCAGTAGTTTCAGCTGTGCGTTGATAGATCAGTCAGTCAGTCAGTCACCTTTTCCCTTTTATATATTTAGATTAGCTGATGCTCGGCGTGCATTGCAATACGACTCGCGCGCCCCCTATTTTACGTTGATAGTCGTTTGTAGAAAACACCATCATCGTCAACATATAGACGTCCACAGCTGGACATAGGTCGCTTGTATGGACTTCCACAATCCACACGCTACGGCATATAAGTCTTGCGCCGCCGCCTGAATTCAGCTGCTCGCTGCAAATCGTTTGATGTCATCTTCCTACTTAGTAGGGGGGTCTTGCTTTCGCCACGGCCTCGGGGGCGTACGGACTAACCAGTAGTCCAACAAGTCCACCCATCCCAACGTTATCCTAAGCCGTGGTCCGAGCCTCACAGGAGGCGCTCTTAGGAGGACGTTGCCCCCCGACCTCTCGAATTATTTCTTCGAGCCCTCAGGCGGAGCTTCGCGCTCACCAACCCTCGCGGTGACGCTGTAGCGGCCAGTAGGGCCTACGCAGCATAGTCAATCCGAAACACACAAAAAAAATGCGTTTTCCAGTGCGAGGGCGCCATTCCAGCATCTGAGAACCCCAACGCCTATCGGTTTTTCGAACATATTATGTGCCTTACCCGTTTCTACTTAGTAAGTTTCCATAATATTATAACATTGTATTATTTACCTAGGTATGCCACAGATGAATTGCGTATTCATTTATTATTACATTTTATTAATATTAATAATATTATCAATTATTTTATTAATGTTTATTATATTGTAACGAACTAGTAGGTATGTAGTTTCTATGTATTTCATAAAAGGTATTCGTTTGTATTGTATTACTTATTAGTATACGCATAAATATATACAAATGTTAACTTAATAATCCATACTAATAAAATAAATGCGAAAGTGTGTCTGTCTGTCTGTTAACATTTCACGGCCCATCAACTTTATGCGATTGACTTTTAGCACAGAAAAAGCTTGCATCCCTGAGATGGTTTAAGCTGTTCTAAAAAATAACGTTAAACGTATACATCAATATCAGTACCCTTTTTATAAATGCGAAAGTGTCTTTGTTTGTTGGTTTGTCTTTCAATCACGTCGCAACGGTGCAACGGATTGACGTGATTATTTGAATGGGTATGGATAAAGACCTGGAGAGTGACGTAGGCTACTTTATATCCCGGAAAATCAAGGAGTTCCCACGGGATTATTAAAAAACCTAATTTCACGCGGACGAAGTCGCGGGTATCAGCTAGTTCACAATAATTGTTTGATTTTTGTATTAAATGTAATGTAATGTAAATTGTTTAGAGTAGCACTATTATTATGTAATAGCTTACGCTCGCGACTTCGTCCGCGTGGACTACACAAATTTTAAACCCCTATTTCACCCCCTTAGGGGTCGAATTTTCAAAAATCCTTTTTTTAGCGGATGTCCACGTCATAATAGCTATCTGCATGCCAAATTTCAGCCCGATCCGTGCAGTAGATTGAGCTGTGCGTTGATAGATCAGTCAGTCAGTCAGTCACCTTTTCCTTTTATATATTTAGATTAATAAGTAGATCGAAAGACACACTTTTTAAACCTTCGTGGTTTTTTGCTGTGTCTAAATTGGATTTGTTAAACATTCTCTATGTTAGTAATTAATAAAATTAAAAAAAATCGGCACGGAGTCGTATATTGTGTAATCGCGGACTTATGTTAAGCCTGCTACACACGGCTGGGCTGCCTGTAGTTTTGTATCAACAAGTGCCTTTTTGTCCCGGTGCGGTGGGAGACAATGTAACAAGGTCAAACAAACAAATAAGGCTGGGGCGGTAGCTCAGTTATAAGCGAAGCGTGAGCGAATTTTTTTAATGAAGATTTTTGCACTTGACTGCAACCTCACCTAATGGTAGGTTAAATGATAAGATTAACCATGTAAATGAATTGTTTATTTTAATAATATGTTTTTTCAAAATATGTGCCTCCACGCCATAGCGGCGATTAGAGAAATAAATTTATTTTCTAGACAATGTTCCAATTTATACTTTGTTGCGGCGTGATTGATGGACAACCCTACAAACAAACACACTTTCGCATTTATTATTATATGGGTAGTGATACACATCGAGTAGAAAATAAATTCAAGTTTGAACATAGTCATTGGTTTAACCACATGTTTGTATTGTAGAAAACTAGAATTGCAAGAATTATGCCAACCAGTATAGCATCGTACTAGTACGTCCAAAGTTAATAGTGACGTTGTGAGTGTATTTTGCCGGACAGCTCGTGAAGTTCCAGCGAAAATAACAAGAAAGAGAGTAGCTCGCTACTGCCCATGACAGCTCGAACTTCACCTCACACGCAAATGGCCAAGAGTTTTCTGGTTTAGTTATTAAGTACAGTTTTAAAATATTTGTGCGGGTTTTTCACTTTATGTTCATGTATACTTATAAAAACAATATAATAACAAAATAATAAATAAAATATATAGTTATAGCATCGCTAGAGTCGTTACAAAACAGACTTTAGATCTCCATTCGCACGGCAACGTTGCTGTGAAAGCCATAATTATAACAATTGAAAAAAGCAGCCGGGAATAAAATGTTGCAATTAAATACGAAACTCGGCAGAAGTGGCGAACGGTTGATATGGTATAATAAGGCATTTTAACTGCCACGTTCAGAGTGAACTAGAGTGAGGAAACTCTCGATTTGATCGATTTGATCCTGAATCGACATCTGTCTACTAGCTAGGGGTGACGTGAAATCAAAAATGCCTAGTCGTTTCGAAGCCTAACTAGCTTATCTATATATTTGACGCCTGCCAGTGTTCATAACTAGTGCTACATAACTATCGTGAACTGTGCCAGGTTCGTTTAGTTTTTAGCTTTTTAGCTGCAGATTTTGATGTACTTACCGGTCAGGATAGCAAAAAAAATTCTTCAAGAGGTTTTCTGTCAAGAAATTTTCATTACCTGGAGTTTGGAAAGTTGGTGTTAAAAATGCGTGTACCACCTACTTTACATATTATAAGGTCAACAAAATGTTTTAGTAGGTATATCTAAATATATAAAAGGAAAAGGTGACTGACTGAATGACTGACTGACTGATCTATCAGCGCACAGCTCAAGCTACTGAACGGATCGGGCTGAAATTTGGCATGCAGATATCTATTATGACGTAGACATCCGCTAAGAAAGGATTTTTGAAAATTCAACCCCTAAGAGAGTGAAATAGGGGTTTGAAATTTGTACAGTCCACGCGGACGAAATCGCGAGCATAAGGTAATATATTATATAGATAATGTTGTACTATCGTTTAAAAAAGACAAAATTGCATCCTAACCCTAGAGGTCATATTTTCCGGATCAATTCAGTGGTTTCAAAGATTTGTGTTTTTCTATCAAAAAGGCCCAACTTTTAAAGGTCTGTCTTAAAAAATTGTATTACTATAATGTAACTTTAAGTTATTGCATGTTAGTAGGTATATTCCACAACCACACTGTGGTTAATTTGAATATTTTTTGTAATATATATGTATATTAAACATTTTCAATAAAACATAGGTACCTACACTGTGTGTCCCTGGATAAAGTGCACAAACAAATATTTAATGCACTGACCCGCAGTATCTTAGAATATGCAGTCCCAGCATGGAATCCGCATTACAAAACTCATACGGCAAGAATAGAGCGAATTCAGCGTTCCTTCACAAGGTACCTGGCCTTCAAAGATAAGTCATGTCCATATCGCGCCGATTACGAAATACGAATGAAACACTTTAAAATCCAATCCCTGGAAAAACGCAGGCTTATGTCGGACATAATAACTCTGCACAAAATTGTCCACAACACTCTGGATTCCCCTGACCTATTGAACCTGATAAACATCCATGTCCCACGACGACCTCCTAGACTTCCTGTAAATAAAACTTTCTTGCCCCATTTTTCCAAAAGTAATCTAGGAAAATTTGCCCCTTCAAATCGATTAATGAACTCTTACAATAACTTAACATACACTGACATTGATATCTTCCACGATTCTCTAATTAAATTTAAGAAAAAATTGTACTCCATGAATGAGCTGACATTGTCGTAATCTTTAATCCTTAAATTGTTATCGTTATCTGACTCTTATCTAATTTAATTAATTAAGCAATTGTATCTATTAATTTAGCTGTAGATTATATTTATTAATTAGTGGTTAATGTTAAAAGTTTGTAATGTAGGTAGCTTATTGTTAACACAATCGGAGACTTATGTAATGCTGTATATGCCTATAATTGATGATTGTAGTAGGACTGGAATTGTTTGTGACATGTTTTTAATATTTGTGAATGTTGTTACAATTTATCGTTGGCATATCTAATAAAATAAAATAAAAAAATAAAAAAACAAAAACGGGTGAAACTAGACCATTATTCATCGACAAAAAAAAATTGGAAAATAATTTAAGTACGTAAGTAACTTTTATGGACTCAAAGATCTTTTTTAAAGAACCCTGATTTAAAAATAATAACTTTATTAAATGAGTGAATTTCTTTAAAATAAAAACAATAATGATGGCTGATAATAATAATTGGCGTTGTATCAGTACCCTTATTATAAATGCGAAAGTGTGTTTGTTTGTTGGTTTGGCCTTCAATCACGTCGCAATGGTGCAACAGATCGACGTGATTTTTTGCATGGGTATAGATAAAGACCTGGAGAGTGACATATGCTAGTTCAAAGATAAAAAATCCTTGAAAATTAAAGTCCCCATGGGATTTTTAAAAAACCTCATTCAAAACAGTCATCGAGGGAAGAAACACATGTCTATAAAGAAGTTTTTGTCTAATTTTTTTTTAATATTTTTTGTCTAGTTTCACCCATTTTCGTTTGTGCACTTTATCCAGCGACACACTGTATATACGTAGAAGGCAATAATACTTTACATATTATTATAAAGTACGTTGATACTTTAAACGATGTAACGTGCCACTTATGGACAAAGTCGCAAGGCGCTTCAACGAGACAGCTGACGATGGTCCTCAAGTGATTAATAGCCTCAACTGAACCAGATCACCGGTAAAGTAGCCTGTCATTTTTAGGGTTCTGTACCCAAAGGGTAAGACGAAGCACTTCTGCTGTCTGACTGTCTATCTGTCCGCGTGTCACGGGTCTATAGGTCATAGACGAAATGAGTTACAAACTTGAAATTTTGGTATTTGGTGTAGAACGTTGACCTATAACTGTATATTGAATTAGAAATTCAATTAAATCATTTTTCAGGAGGCTCCCATAGTACACAAAAAAGGAGCCGGAAAAAAATTCTTATTGAGCACGCGGGGTATCCACTGTCTAGAGCTCATATAGCGGGTGGAGTACGATTTTTTATCTTTTCAAATTAAAAAAAATGTGGTCGTCAAAGTGGTTAGTTTTAGACCATTTTTGTGACGAGTCCTATCTTAAAAATTAAACTACATAGTTAGGAATATGAAATTTTGGTTTTTATTCGTACCATTCATTACCAATTACTTCTTCTTCTTCTCGAGTCGACGGTCACCTCAAACATGGGCAGCCCAAAATGCCGCAACCTCGATAGCTCAGTCTTAAAGGTAGCCGTCGTGGTGAAAAGATTAGTCAGCCTACTGTTTTTGTTCATGTAGTAAGTACTCCCAGAGACGCCAATTACCAATTACTGTATTTAATTAACACAAGTACTAAAAACAGCGATTCATAAAGTAGTTTGTGAGCTGTGACAAAAACATAATTATGTACGGAACTCTAAAAAAAGAGGTCCGACTCGTACTTGACCGTTTTTTATATAAGATGCCATAATAAGATGAGAGACGTCAAGAGTCCTTGTCTACAAAGTCGCATGCCGCTTAAACGCCAGCTAGCTAGTGATGAAAGAGACTTGAGTCCTTTAGTCGTTATTTATAAAGACTTGCTTTCATTTTACAGGACTCTAAGGCCACTGTCTCACCAGGACACCAGTGTTGGGGGAACCCAACGGTGCTACCAACAAAATGTATACAACTATATGGAGGGTACCCGCTTTATCTATCTACCCGCTTGGTTGCGCAATTTGGCGCAATCACTAATAGGTCTGTACCTATAGAGCTATTTGGCGTTTCACGCACTCGACCACCAGTTGCGCTACCAGGAACGCACCTCCGATCAATGACACATTGATGTTGTGGGATTTTTCTCATTGTAGCATGATCGTTTTTTTATTTTTATATTTTTTTTTTCCAGAAAGTAATTTCCTTCGACGTCCATTTTGGAACTGACAACCCTGGTGTCTGCTCAGGTTTTTGTCAACCGTAGGTGGTGCCACCATGGTGTCCTAGAGAGATATGGGCCTAAACTGGTATATAGGCCTGTAGCGATGTTTTACTTCACCGTTAAATCAAGTGATATTTGAATGCTTAAAAGGTTAGCTCCGTAAATTAGAGGTGCATGCCCTGGATCAAACTCCAGACCTCCGGATTAGGTGGCCGAAGTTTTAACCACAAAGCTATTACCAATCACCATAGCGATAGCTATATCGAGATAGAAAAGGAGGACTTCTAAGGAATTATTATAAGAAAAAAAATTGTTGGTAAAGCAACACAGACTAGACAGAGAATAGTAGATAACAGCTGCATATAGTCCGTACAAAATGACTCCCCACGCGCCATTTTAACTCTGTCATGTCAAAAGTACGGTTCACCTTTAAAATAAGGACTAAAATCGTATTTTTGACATGAAATTTCACACAAAAGCTAAAATGGTGCGTGAGGAGTTAAATTTTACGCGTTATACCACGATTGATTTGATGATTTTGATTTGTCAATATTGCGACTCAGTTGTATGTTGTATTAGTCGTGGTCACGAATCATGATGTACCCGTTATCTAAATATATAAAAGGATTGATTGATTGACTGACTGACTGATCTATCAACACACAGCTCAAACTACTGGACATATCGGGCTAATTTGGCATGCAGATAGCTATTATGACGTAATGTAAAACGTATGACGCATTGCTAAGAAATGATTTTTTAAAATTCAACCCCAGGGGTGAAATAGAGGTTTAAAATTTGTGTAGTCCACGCGGACGAAGTCGCGAGCATAAGCTAGTTTACATTATAATACTTATATCGAAACAAAGCCGAGATCGAAAATTGTATTGCAGCAGTTGTTTAATTAAACCTCAGATTGGAGGTCTATTTGTTAAATTTTTACCTCAAAATATCTATATGGTGACGGAAGATCATTAAAAAGATGGGAAGACGACCTCGCGAAAGTTGCGGGGAAGATTTGGAGTACGCTGGCCAGAGATAGGTACATGGAGCAAAATGGAGGAGGCTTTTACCGCCACTGGCGGCCCTTACATAGAACTTAAGTAAAAAAAGTGCAATATAAAACTTTTATTGTAGAGATTAGATTATTTAAATTGTTTAGTGTAAATATTAAGTAAGGTGGGAAGAATGAAAATAAGAATATCTAGTTTAAACTATAGATAAAAATGTAAAATTAATTAGTAAGGAATAAAAATAAAGCTTTTTTATTTTATTTATTATTTATCTATGTGGTTATTTTGCGGTTATTATTAATGAAATAAAATTCTTAAGACGCTTACAAAAGGATTTTTTTTTAGTTTGGAGATGCAACTGTGTTGCCAAATAATCTATACTATCCATATCCATACTATAAGTCCCGCAAATTGCTATGACACTGGAACCATGTCTCATTAACATCGAAATGACGTCATTTTGACGTCATTACCATCAGCTCGAAACTTCAGTCTAGTGCCGATGTCACTAAAATGGCGGCCACGCGCATAAGAAATTTTCGGGACTTATAATTAAAATAATTATAAATACGAAAGTGAGACACACTTTCGTATTTATATTTATAATAATTAGAATAGAATAGAATAATGTTTATTCGAGGTATAAGTAGGTGCATTGTGTTATTAGTTCCATCTTTGATAAAATTAGAGTTCCTTGATAGTATATTAATATAGTATATTAATAAATTTGGTACAGAGCTATATTGAATCCCGCAGATGAACACTGGCTATTTTTTATCCCGGAAAATCGAAGAGTTCCCTCGGAATTTTTACAAAACCTAAATGTATATCCACAAAGTCGCGCAAATCATTTAGTCAATGATATTTTTACTGAGCTTCAGCTAGTTTTTCAGCAAGATGCAATTTTTATAGCCCGTTTGTGAAGCCATTTGAAAGAGAAATGCTCTGACTTTGTTTCATTACAATCAGTCTACGGGGAAAGAATTTTTAAATCGATGCAGCGAAGTCTACGGTTCGTAACATCAAGTAACGCATAGTATAGAAGACTTTGCGCCGGTGTTTGATAAAGCTTATTTTACATTACGGGATATAAATTACATTATAGTCCCAGTCAATATTGGCATTCCCAACATTCGTACTAATTATTAGAGCAAAAATTGGGATTGGGAACGAATGTTGGGAATGGCAATATTGACCGGGACTATAATATAATTTATATCCCGTAGTCTAAATAATACAGGGTGTCCAAAAAATAGCGTCAAGCGAAAGTCCAGGGGGTATAACACCGTTAGAGATCGGCGAATCACGCCATTGTGTTTTGCGATTTTTAAAGTTTACATAAGTTTCGATTTTTTCTCGTATATTTTGTAACCGTGTATTTGAATCGTCTACAAAATAATGGTGCATCAACCCAAACATAAAAAGCCCGGCTAAGTGCAAGTCAGACTAGCACACCGAGGTTTCTGTAGCTTGGTAGGATAGGACAGGATGGATAAGAATTTTAATTAAGTAGGTATTTATTTTATTAAATTATCCAGCCGCCTCAAAAATAAAATCTAGAGGGCACTACAAATTAACAATTAAAAAACGAAACAACTCACATATCAAACTCTTACGAGTACATACCACACTTTTTATGAAAATACGATTTGAAAAGGTATAACTTTTTATGGAGTTAACTGTTGAGTTAATTGAGTTTAAATGTTAACAGCACTAATTGCTGTAAAAATTTAATCGTACTATCTAGTATCAACTTGATAATTAAAGTCATTCCCGAGAAAAAGTGCCTCGATATACGGACAGACTAATTGACAATAACACCATACTATATAGGTTTATTTTTACCATTATGTAGTATGGAACCCTATAAACTACTTACCAAAACAAATAGAACCCATGACTAATCGGTCCATAGAACTCAGGGAAATGCTATAAAATATATATTATGCGAAAAAGATTATTACAAAAAAGTCGAATTGAAAGAATCGGTTCGTGTCGGATAAAAATATAAGAACGCATATCTACACACATTAAGAAACTGGCTTATTTCTAAATAATTTTACTGGCACTGGCAGTAAGCGAACTCGTGGCCTAGCGGTCAAGGCGTTGGCGCGAACCCAGAGGACGCAGGTTCAAATCCTGCCGGTTCCGCAGTTTTTGTTATGTATTTAAAATATTTAGAAATTTCCTTGAAGTGTAGCTAACAACACTATCATAAAAATAATAAAACTGGCTTATATTTTTGACCCAGTGGTCCAATACTTTGGCAGATCGGGGTTGCACATATCGGCTCCCCTTCAAAGGCCTCTGTTTGGTTGGTAAGTATTCAAATCGGAAACAGTTGTAAACAAGCGATGCACCTGGCGTTGTTTTTGTATGGGGGAGTGGGACAAAGTTGTATCGATTGTGTTTTTATTTGACTGAATGTTGTTTAAAATGCGTCTAATTACAGACGTAACGCATAACTGAGGAGTTTTTATTTTAATTATTTTATTCAGATACAAGTTAGCCCTCGACTGCTGGCTTTGTCAACATAGACAAGCGACAAACTAACAAACAACTCCACCTGGACACAGGTAAACTTAGGAAGCTGGTGGGACTCATAACAGGGTATAGCCCACTAAACAAACACTTTTTCGTTATAGGTGTCACGGACAGTCCTCTGTGCACGGACTGCATGGAGGTCGAGGAAACACCGACGCAGGTGCACGGGCGTGGCAGAATAACGCGAACGCTTTTGGGTTCCCCGACCTCACTCCATGAAGCTCTCGGCAACCTGGGCGGTCTACTCGGCTTCTGGAGCGGGCTTGGATGGCTGGAGTGAAGACTTTAGGGGCGAGGGGCAATGCACGCACAACAGACGGAAACGTTTAAGTGCGGAAACCAGCCCAGCCCAGACCGAAGAAGAAGAAGACGCCCATGACTGCAATCTCACCTGGTGGTAAGTGAAGATGCAGTCTAAGATGGAAGCGGGCTAACCTGGAAGGGGGGTATGGCAGTTTTTATTAAACCCATACCCCTTTGGTTTCTACACGGCATCGTACTGGAACGCTTTGGCGGCACGGCTTTGATGGTAGGTTGGTAACTAGCGACAGCGCCTCCCACCAGACCTAACCAGGAATTTAGAAATTATGAAACTCCAAACCCCTGCCAGGAATCGAACCCGGGATCTCTGACTAGTACCACAGTGCTTACCACTGCGCCAGGGAGGTCTGTTTAACAAAAATTCATCGTCATCATCAACTTATCAATCCATCACCGGCTTACAACTGATCACGGGTCTTCTCTCAGAATGAGAAGGATTTGACCATAGTCCACCACCTACCTACCGTCAAAAGTAGGTAGCATTTGACGCCTCTATCGTGAACTGTGTCGTGACGCAGGGCGCCGTCACCGTTAACTTGCGCGAAAAATGATCGATAGCCGAGTATCCTAATGTAGCACGTACTAATGTAGCGGGGGTCATCGCCCCCGGATCCGACTACGGCTGGCTTATAATTAAAGTATATTTTATTGTTCCCCTCGCCGACCGCCACCGAGCCCGGCGCACGAAAGCGGACGAAATCATTATAATTACGATATTATATTATTATATATTTTTTCTTTTCACTTTAATAATAAGTTATTACACATAAAACTTTCCCCTTTTCAGGGTTCCGTATGCATATATCCAGATAACTTCGCTGTCTATGTCTGTCAAGAGTCAAGGGGTTCAAGACCACTTCAAAAATAAAACAACTCAACTACTAGTTTTAGGGTTCCGTACCTCAAAAGGAAAAACGGAACCCTTATAACTTTGTTGTCTGTCTGTCAGTTTATCAAGAAACCTATAGGGTACTTCCCGTTGATCTAGAATCATGGAATTTGGCAGAAAGGTAGGTCTTTTAGCAGACATGAGGCCAAAAATCTAAAAAAGCGTAAATTTCTAGTTACATCACAAGAAAAAAATTAAAATTCATGTCAGTTCATGAACTTATATTGCTACTTTCAACTTTCAGAGTAAGATTACTATACTAAGTGGGGTATCATAATATGAAAGGGCTTTACGAGTACATTAAAACAGATTTTTATTTATTTTTAGGCATCATAGTTTTTGATTATCGTGCAAAATGTCGATAAAATACGATTGCATTACGGAACCCTCAGTGCGCGAGTCTGCCTCGCACTTGTTTACTAATGAAATTGGCTTTTTAGGTAAGTAGTACCTGCATATACTCAAGTACAGTAGCCGGCAAGAAATATTGTACATCGACCTTTAGATAGGGATTTCGGCTTCGTAGAGCGTTGTCTCTGTCACTAATACCTATGTGAAGTTTTGTCGGTCTCAACGGCAAAGACAGCGCTCTACGAAATCGCTATCTCTTTCTAAGGGCCGACGTACAATATTTCCTGCCGGCTACTGTACTTAGGTATATCCTACACAAAGTAACAAAGACTAGCTTATGCCCGCTACTTCATACACAAATTTCAAACCCCTATATCCCCCTTCACACTATCTACACTATTTTGTGCTGTGTCATCATCAAGTTAAAACTGCAGTTTCTATAATATAAGTAACTGATTATATTATTATTTTCAAACCGCCGCACTGGGTCTAGAATCTTGAGATTATGCATGTAAGTCTTAGGATAATTAAAATGTAGTTCTAAATAACAGCCAGGGAAATAATATCAGAGAAGAAATACATAGCGCTGCGAGAAACATGCCAGAAAGATATCATATCTTGTGTGTGTGGGAACCCTACATAAGTGAATTAGGGTTCGTCCACAGTAGAGCATACGGAAAAGTCTCCACTCTGGAAAATCGGGTACTAAAATGAATCTCCGGTGGTAAATAAAAGGGTTTAGGCTATAGTCCACCACGCTGGCCAAGTGCAGATTGGCAGACTTCACACACTTTTGAGAGCACTAAAGAACTCTCAAGTACCTTTCTAAACAGCCTTAATGTATTTTAGGACGAAGTGCAGTGAAGAACTGAATTAAACTTTATCGCATCGTAACAAGAATCACTAGTCATATAAACGTATTGAAATGAGTACCTATTTATTTGATGTAGAACAATTTTTGCCACTTATGATATGTCAAGACTTTACCAACGGTTCGGAAAGCAGATTCTATTCGGCAAGAAAGTCAGCATGTGCTATTAGCGGGGAGGTTGGTACTCTGTACGTGACAGGCGCGGCCTAAAATTTTATAAACGCTATCTTTCTAATTTCTATATTTATAAAATGAAAACCTGACTGACTGATCTATCAACGCACAGCTCAAACTACTGGACGGATGATGCTGAAATTTGGCACACAGATAGCTATTATCACAAGGACATCCGCTAAGATTTTTTTTTGAAAGTTCAACCCCTAAGCGGGTAAAACATGGGTTTAAAATATGTGTAGTCCACGCGGCCGAAGTCGTAAGCATAAGCTAGTAAGAGGCAAGAGTTACGCCAGTGCCGTCGAAGGTATATTTTTCTTCGCCATAGGTATATTTTTCGGGTCATATTTATATGACCAAGTGAGAACGTCTTATTGGTCGAGATATGCAAAGTCGTAGTAATCCTACAGGTGTGGAAGGAACCTAACACAATTTTCACAGGCGATGTATGCTACGAGTAAGTATTTTTTGTTTCGGTTTATTCAACTGTGTTTCTTTATAATAAAACTCGATATCTATTCACTTTGAACAATGGGCTAATTAACTTGGTATCTAATGTAGCGTGTTATTATAATTATTTATCAGTAGTATATTTTTATTGTTTCGACGAAGAATGGTACGGGCCGGTGCTCTCTCGGGTCTTTGTAAACTTTTCTATGGCCTCTCTGGAGGGGTAAGGAATTAATTTGTTGCTAGATTTTAACACAAAACAAGCAACGAGTAGGTAGTAGGTACCTACTGAAAATATGCTGTAACTCTCTTTGAACTCTTTGATTTTCCGGGATAAAAAGTAGCATATGTCACTCTCCAGATATTTATCTATATTCATGCAAAAAATCACTTCAATTGCACCGTTGCGACGTGATTGAAGGACAAACCAACAAACAAACACACTTTCGCATTTATAATAAGGGTACTGATTACTACGGAACGGAACCCTAAAAAGTGAATATAATATTTGAGCCTCAAATATAATAAGGAATGCTTAATGTACCTACAGACATACTGTCGCGAACGACTTTAATAGTATAATTTCGTGCGTCTCGAAAAACGACAATAACTTTAATATTCCCGCACTGTAATTACGGATTATAATTCTTCCTTTTATTAATTTAATACCATACTTTGTTTCCAGTGCTCTTGTATTTGGTCGAATAAAATATAATTTTTCATTACAACACCTGTCAGGGCTGACATTTTCGATGTTTTTTAATAATTAATATTGTCTGTAGATATAATTAACCAATTGTTACCTCTACGTTTACTTCCTAGTCACTCCCCCTGCTAGGTTCTATTCCCGGTAAAGTAAAAGTGTGTATTAAGTAGTTATGTGTTAAGCGCAGTGTGGGACGACCTCCAGCCCGTTGGACCGATGACCTGAAGAAGGTGGTGGGGAGCGGGTGGATGAGGAAGGCTGAGGACCGTGTTTGGTGGCGCGCTCTTGGAAAGGCCTATGTCCAGCAGTGGACGCAAACAGGCTGATGGATGGATGGATGGATAATATCCATGCTGAAATAATAAACATCATCATCATCATGATCAACTCATCACCGGCACACTACAGAGCACGGGTCTCCTCTCAGAGTGAAAAGGGTTTTGGCCATAGTCTACCACGCTGGCCATGTGCGGATTGGTAGACTTCACACACCTTTGAGAACATTATGAAGAAATCTCTGGCAGGTTTCTTCACGATGTTTTTCTTCACCGTTAAAGCATGTGATATTTAATTAATTAAAACGCACATAACTCCGAAAAGCTAGAGGTGCGTGCCTGGGATCGAACCCCCGACCTCCGATTAGAAGGCGGACGTCCTAACCACTAGGCTATCACAGCTTATAAACATAAGTTGTAGATACATAGAAATATTAGCTGATGAATGATACCCTCGTCTTCGTTTGCGTGGATTTAGGTTTTTATGAATCCTGTAGTAGCTCTTTGATTTTCCTGGTGGTAAGTGGTGGTTCTTTTTTTGGTGGTAAGTGATGATGCAGTCTAAGATGGAAGCGGGCTAACCTGGAAGGTGTATGGCAGTTTTTATTAAACCCAATAGAGTCGCTAATCGTTACTGAAGATTGAGTTAAAACGAGACAGATTTATGTGAGAGATAATATAGCACTGTCTCGTTTTATCTAAACTTAAGTAACGATTAAGCGACTCTGAGTACGGCTGTAAGTGACATTATAAACATAAGTGGTATAACATATTATTTCTATGGAATGCACATCACGGGTTTAAAGCTGTTTAAAACATTACATATTATACGTTGAAATTTTAAAAGTATCTTAAATAACGATGGAATTCATAAAACCTATGCTTTAACAAACAAAAGCACGAAACATGGAAACTAATTCGGAGCTTCAGAATTATAGGTACAGTTAACCTCATTTTGAATCGGAACAAAAACAGAAGTTACTAACGGATACTTAAAATCAGTTAATCTGAAACTTTTGCAATAGTGGGTAATCGAAAATAAAAAACCGGTCAAGAGCGAATCGGACTCTCACACGAAGGGTTCCGTACCATCGTACAATAACACTTTTTAACCGACTTCAAAAAAAGGAGGAGGTTCTCAATTCGTCGGAATTTTTTTTTTTTTTTTTTTTTTTTTTTTTTTTATTTTTTATGTATGTTCCCCGATTACTCAAAAACGCCTGGACCGATTTTGAAAATTCTTTTTTTGTTTGGAAGGGTATACTTCAAAGTTGGTCCCATTTCAATTTGGTGAAGATCTGATGAACATCTTCGAAGATAGATACTGGAACTCCTCAACGGATAAGAGTAAATTGCTCGCGATCAGTGTAATAGCTTAGTAAACAGTAGATTTTTAACCAGTCATAGCATAATTCCATGGGGCCACTAAAAATTGTGAAATAAAAAATTTTTACAAAAAAAATAAAAACCGACTTCGTTACATAAACACTAAAAATTGAAAAATAATTTAATTTATTACCGAATATAATTATGTATACAAGAGTTAATATAGTTCCATAATAATATTTTTTTGGGGTCGGTGCCAATGAGGTGCCATTGTGGAGTCCCATAAAAATATGAAGTCTAGACGATTCGCGCAGCTAAAGCTAATTGGCACCGGCACCAAAAAGTATTATTATGGAACTATATTAACTCTTGTATACATAATTATATTCGGTAATAAATTAAATTATTTTTCAATTTTTAGTGTTTATGTAACGAAGTCGGTTTTTATTTTTTTTGTAAAAATTTTTGCTCCCACACCTAGCCCACCGTGCACTCGTGACCTCAGGGATCGCGGGTCAGAAAATAGTAAATGTACGTACATCGCCATCTATTATGTGATTTAGTAAACATATATTTTGTGCAATAGTGCGTAATCAAAAATAAAAAACCGGTCAAGTGCGAATCGGACTCTCACACGAAGGGTTCCGTACCATCGTTTTTGCTCCCACACCTAGCCCACCGCGCACTCGTGACCCCAGGGACCGCGGGTCAGAAAATAGCAAATGTGCGTACAACGCCATCTATGATGTGATTTAGTAAATATATTTTTTCGACGCTTTTTAAGTTTGACCACAAAGTCACGTTTTTCGGATTTTTCCCTTTACTTTGGTTTAAATACATTTATTTCCCAACTAGCTTGTGCCCACGACTTCGTCCGCGTGGTGGTCCGATCGAATCCTGGACACCACGAATAGGAAGCCTAATTCTTGGGTTATGTACTCGTATGTAGTACTTATTGACATGAAATTCAGTTATGGAACAATTTTTAAATGTATTGTGATTCGTGAACGAGTAGTTCGACTATGACATTTTAGTAGGTTCCTCATATTGTATGTAAAAGACCAATTTCTGCTGTCCCGATTTCTTTCCTTCGAATAAATGAATTATCATTACATGAAACTGAATCGATCGGCATTTAAAAAAAGTAATCAATTTCATTTATTTTTATGGACAACTCACGCTTGACCAAAAAACTGACTCTTATGCTAAAATCGTTTTCACCAAAATAATCCTAAAGGTTCCACAGAAAGTTTCCTTGTCTCTCCAATGGTTTAGGATTTCCCCATACTGCCCCAGTAAAAAAAACAGCAGTAGGACCTACCTACGGCGGATTTTTTTTAAATTTCTTGTAAAATTTGATATTGTACACGAGCGAAATCGCGGGCGACCGCTAGTGTTATTATTTTTGTGTTTAGATTCAGTTTTCATTTGGGCATCCACTAAGAAAAGATTTTTGGAAATTCAATCCCTGAGGGGGTAAAATACGGGTTTGAAATTTGTGTAGTCGAAGTCGAACGAAGTTGCGAGCATAAGCTATGTTTATCTCTAGATTATATAAAAAATGAATTCATACGGTTACAATTTTACTTGTGCTAACATTGCTATCTGGCTAATTTTATGATTCTAGGTCAACTTGAATATTATTGATAGACAGACAGACAACGAAGTGATCCTATAAGGGTTTCTTTTTTCCTTTTGAGATACGGAATCCTAAAAATTTATAATTAAATTGCAACGAACGTGAACTTCAATATTATAACAAAGTTGAGCGCAAAACTTTTCCAAATACCTACTAGCACTATAGCGAGCATTCGAAAACAGTTCACGATTTAAAATTTCCTCACTGAGCGAAACTATGCACTGTTGGATTTATTGAGATACTTGTGAATACGCTTGCGGAAAAATCTATAAATACAATAGAATAGAATAATGTTTATTCGAGGTATCATATGGGTGGTACATGGTGCAGGCAATATCGTTCTGTACAGCAGTGCAACTCCTCGAACAGGTAGGCCACTCAGCTTGTATTGAGACGTCACGCGTCGGCCCCTCAGACACCAAATCTCTATACCAAATATCTGAGGTACCAGACGCCCCAATGCTGATTTTCAGTCACCGCCTTTTATATTACCCAAACGTCAGTGGCATAGAATATATAAAGTTGGCGAGTTATATACTTTAGTAAATGGATAAAACAGAGAACGGGTCTCGTCTTAAAGTGAGAAGGATTTTGTTCATAGTCTACCACGCTGGCAAAGTGCAGATTGGCAGATTTCATACACCTTTAAAAGCATTATGGAGAACTCTTAGGTATACAGGTTTCCTAACGATGAACATTTGCAGTACCAGAGGAACCACCATGCGTTGCTGGCCTTTCAGGAATTTGTTGGCCCGCCCCTTGAATAAACCCATATCGTTATCTAATGCTGCTAACAACTGCGAATCCAGATCAATCCGCCAATTTTTCGACTGAAAGCTTAATAGATCATGCTGAGTGAGACATAGCCCTGCATTAAAGAGTTTCCGTAGACCCGACTCTAATAAATGACACTTAGGATTTATTACTAAACTATTTAACCAGTAAAATGAACCACAATAACTTGATTTTAAAGTCCAAATTTAAACACAGTAAAACTTAAATTTAGCGATATTACAATGATACCAGTAATCTACAACGTATTCAAAGTTCAGAACAAGATTCTTACGCGACAAGTGATTATAATGTTTATTTTTATATATTTAGAGTCGATAGTCATTTGCATTTTATCAAACAGTTATGACCTTACAATTTGTAATGAGATTTGTTCCTAAGGACGTCCATTATAGTCTCGATCGAGTTACACTACGTTAGATTTACAATTTTTTTTATTCTTCTTTTTTCTTTCAATAGGTCCTACACTATGACATCAGTCAGTATATAACAAGATCTTACATACCAAATAGATATTACCTATTCCCTGATCTAATAATAAAAGAGATATAGCCGCAAAAAATGTTGTAACTCAATACATATATTAGGTATATCATAACATATTACATGCCAATAGGCAGAATTTGGCTGTACCTTTTTGTTTTTGTAACATCTTCACTGTTTACCCATATTCGCTATAAAGAAAATTGAATTGAATTAAATACTTGCATACAAAAATGTCACAGCCAGAAGCTAGAAAAGTTACACTAGACCCTAAACTTGTGAAACAAAATAGAAAAAATAATAAATAACTCAATTATTGCATACAAAAATTTTGCGACCAGAAGCTAGTAATTTATTACACCTCAAATTTTTCATGAAATAGGAAAAAGAATGGAAAAGACAACGCCCTAAAAAAATTATCTACACTAATATTATAAAGAGGAAAACTTTGTTTGTTTGTTTGTTTGTTTGTTTGTTTGTTTGTTTGTACTGAATAGGCTCAAAAACTACTGGACCGATTTTAAAAATTCTTTCACCATTCGAAAGCTACATTATCCACGAGTAACATAGGCTATATTTTATTTTGGAAAAAAATAGGGTTCCGTAAGATATTTGGGTTTTTCGGACACAAGGTGTAAAAAATCAACCAGAAAAGTTACTTATTTTGCGTACGCTGCCTAAACTATAAAAGATAGAACCATAAAATGTTCTAATTAATTGTAGATCTTATAAATATCTACAAAAAAGTCCGCGACACACTATACCCAACTATGTCGAGTGAGGCACAGCAACCATTTTTTTATTTAAAAATCTTGAATTTTTTTTGGACTACATTTAAACGCGTTTATTTTACTCATGCTATTAATCCTTATCAAAATAAATGATTTCATCACTAAGAACAGTTTATGGAGATAATATTTGGTCTTTGAATGATTAAAATTGGACGTTTGGTTTTGAAGTTATGGCGAAATTAAAATATTACGATTTCTGCTGCACGGCCCGAAAGAGGTAATGTCGTTAAGTTTGTTTGTAGGGGGTTATCTTTAGAACTACTGAACCGATTTTAAAAATTCTTTCACCAGCTGTAGAAAGCTACATTATTCCTGAGTGACATAGGCTATACGGGATCTTTAAAAACCTAAATCTACGCGGGCGAAGCCGCGGGGATCAGCTATATTATATAAAGAGGTAATGTCGTTAAGTTTGTTTGTAGGGGGTAATCTTTAGAACTACTGAAACGATTTTAAAAATTCTTTCACCAGTAGAAAGCTACATTATTCCTGAGTGACATAGGCTATACGGGATCTTTAAAAACCTAAATCTACGCGGGCGAAGCCGCGGGGATCAGCTAGTATCTCAATAATTGCAGAGGTACAAAAATTTCGCGGCAAGAAGGTAGTAAAATTATACATTATTATACCCTAAACTCCTAATTTCTAAATTAGTATATAAAACATAAAAAATGTTTCTCAACCGATGTGCCCCGACCAATTTCATTAGAAAGGCAATTTTATTGGTCTAAACATGGTTTAGTTTAGACCAATAAAAAGTGTATAAGGCAATTTTTTTATGCGTAGTAGCACAAAAAATGTATATCTACCTGTGTCCGTTATAGACTTTGAAACCATCTAACCGATCGCGATGTGACCCAAACCAATTTCATTAGAAGGGCAAAAATTCAAAGATGCATTAGGAAATATTTTTTTAGCTTAGTAGCATACACTGGGTATCCGCTAGTACGAAATAGAAAAAAATAATAAAAAAGACATCGCCGCAAAAAATGTTGTAACTCAATAATTGCATACAGAAAATGTAAACCGTTAATAAAACCGACCGTGTGGAACGTCCCGACTCCCACATAGCTCATTCGCTATGAGCCACATTATAATCACACATTGTATCTGTAATAAATAGAAAAAGCGACAATAGGAATAACGAGTCACAAATAGTGGTCTAATAATGAAATTGTAACGTATATAAATATAGGTTTGTGTATGCGCGCCGGTCTGCTGGACCGTTTAATAGATGCTTTAGGTAATTTAATAAGGTTGCTTCCGTGTAGTTTGTGCTGATATTGTCGTTTCTGCTATACGTTGAAGTTGCCCATATTGGAATTTCATAAGAGCAGCTTGCTAGAAGATGCGACGGGAGGTAACATTCCTTCGACGTTTCGGCAGTCTTAACTATGTCAGTTTGTAACTATAGCCCGTGCAAAATTACTTCTCACGCGTTATTTTAACTCTATGGGTCAACTGTCATGTTAAAGGTACAGTACTTTTAAAATAAGGACCAAGGACTAAAATCGTACTTTTTACATGTCTATAACATAAAGTTAAAATGGCGTGTGAGAAGCCATTTTGCACACATAATACCGGAATTATGCTGAGTATGAGGTTTTGCACCTCACCAACATTGATAGAATTCGAGCATGTCAAAATACAATAACTTCAGAGTAAAATGGATCTAAAGAAGTTGATTTAAAATAAAAAATTCAGTACCTATATGTCGATAGATGGAGGTGCATGTCACTTACGCTAAAGTGTTTTAATTTTACCGGCGCTCATGAGATGTGAAATCTCATACCACCTTGGGACCTATCAGTTTTTCGATTTATGTGCCCTGCCCATCGCCACTTTAGCTTCGCCACCCGATGAGCTATGTCAAGCTATGCAAGACCGTGGCGTATGGAAGTCCCCACAAGAGATCTGTGTCCAGCAGTGGTCGTCTATCGGTTGATGATGTGACCAAATAAACCCAGTGTAGTGCCGCCTCTGGGCCTCTTGATAGAGTCGTGTTGTCAGTTTAATTGATAAGTAGGAGTGTATTTTTATCACAGGAATACTTGAAATTAATTATGCTGACCATACTACTAGACTTGACGTCTGTTGAATTAAATTATACGATTAATATTCATTTAAAAGTTTTCTGCTAAGGCTTAAGAAGTTAAGATCACCTTAAAAACCGCGTTTCAACATTTTTATCAATTCAATGTAGATAAGTGTATATTAAGGGCTACACACACTATTACCACAGCCTAAAAAGATACTTTGTACAGTAGGTCGACGGAAACGTCTAGACAGAGCAACCTCCGTGACAGGGAGGGATCATACCGACTGGCAGAAAGCAGCAGAACAAACTTTAGTTTTACTATTGACACATTGGCGCGTATAGTCCGTAAAAATGACTAATCACGCGCCATTTTAACTCTCATGTCAAATTTTGGTTTTCCTTTAAAATAAGGACTAACATCGTACCTACTTTTGAGATGAATTACGACACAAAAAATTGAAATGGCGCGTGAGGAGTTAAATTTTACGCATTAAGTATATCTATTTCGAAAAATAGTGGTCCGTTACTACGGTTGGTTAGTACGGTTACTACGGTTGGTAAATATGGTCAATTAATTAGTAGATATACCTAGTAAACTATTTGGTTCAAATCACGTCACTGAAGTAGTTGCATGTTATAACTACGTTGTGATTTACAATATTACCTTAATTCTTCCAGAACCAATCTGATAATTACTACGTTTAAGCCACGAGCATATCAGAATTTAAAAATGAAAGCTATCTCTATATATTAATACACTGCAAATCTATCAATGCCAGTCACTAAATTATGGTCATCATCATCATCAACCGATAGACGTCCACTGCTGGACATAGGTCTCTTGTAGGGACTTCCACACGTCACGGTCTTGAGCCGCCTGAATCCAGCAGCTCCCTGCGACTCGTCTGATGTATTCCGTCGACCTAGTGGGGGGTCTTCCAACACTGCGTCTTCCGGTGCGAGGTCGCCATTCCAGCACCTCGGGACCCCTACGTCTATCGGTTTTACGAACTATGTGCCCTGCCCATTGCCAATTCACTAAATTAACGTGTACGAGTTACATTATATATAATATTTTATATTTTACAATGTGATACACATATCTACATATTATTATTAAAAAATATTAATACATTTCTAGTCTATTTCATTCTTCAATGCCACGGTGATTAAATTATGATAACGGTATTTTATTCTCGTGAACATAACTAACTATTAATTCTTCACAATGTGATATACCTGTTTATTTTTTAATTATGTGCATTCAATATATTTCGTATAGGTACTATAATAATATTATTGATATTGGTTTATGAATGATACTCGTACTTTATGATTAATATGTTACTACTTACTAGCAAATACTGTGTGTTTTATAATTTTTGCTATAAATATTCAAGACAACATGCCGATATGAGGATAAGGAATGTGACATCGCTGTTGAAAGAAAGAGTGAGGCATCCATAAAAGCGTAGATAACGAATCTTGACGCTGCTTCGATATTATGATACAGAGGCCTTAGTATAAGATTTTCATATCGCACCACTGTTGATAGAATTCGAGCGTTAAAACATTTCTGCGTTAAAGAATAATGGACCTTGAATACCATATTTTAATGCGCATACTATAAATTTGTCTTTTTAAGGTTCCGTACCTCAAAAGGAAAAACAGAACCCTTATAGGATCACTTTGTTGTCTGTCTGTCTGTCTGTCTGTCAAGAAACCTACAGGGTACTTCCCGTTGAACTAGAATCATGTAATTTGGCAGGTAGGTAGATCTTATAGCTGACATTTGGGGAAAAATCTGAAAACCGTGAATTTAGGGTTAGATCACGCAAAAAAATTAAATTGTGGTCATGAAATAATGAGTATTTTCAACTTTCGAAGTGAGTGACTATGTATATCAAGTGGGGTATCATATGAAAGGTCTTCACCTGTACATTCGAAAACAGATTTTTATTTATTTTTATGGATCATAGTTTTTGAATTATCGTGCAAAATGTCGAAAAAATACGACTGTAGTACGGAACCCTCATTGCGCGAGCCTGACTCGCACTTGACCGGTTTTTTTTAATAGGCTAGCATTTGGCTGCAATCAGTTTGTAAATTAAATCCATATTAAAGTTTGTTCATATATCTGCTGCAACTTTGCGAAATTATTATATTTATATTACATATTATATTTGCGAAAGTATTATAAATTCATCCTAGAAATTGAAATCTGTGTCTAAGGTTTGACAGATTTATGTAAAACCATGTAATAGTTTCAAAGTTACATGGGCTCAAAGATTTGTGGGTAAATCTAACTTAATTTTAAAACTACACATTTCTAGAGAAGTCTAGAAAACCACTGACGTAGATATTAATTTCTAGAATGTGTCTACAAGACTTTATTGAGTTTAAATGATTAATATTCCAATGCGAATCAAACTACGTTTGTTTGGAACGCGCTACAAATAAACTCTTAAATCAAGATTTTTTAAAATTCTGATGTTATTGTTTCGATGCTCGAATGCTATCAACGTTAGTTAAATGTTAAATCTCATACTAAGCATACCTATTGGTGACTTTTTTCACGGGCAAAAAGTGTGCGTCCGCTAAACAGTGTGAGCTAGCCTTAAACAGCCATTGCATAGTCACATCTATACTTTTTATCAAGCTAGCTCGTTATAAACTCGTCATATTAAAAAGCGACTTGATATTTGTAATGCGGCAACTTAATATTATTTTAGTTTCGCCTTTAATTAGCCCTTTTTACAAATAAGGCATTATCACTTGACACTAGTTGGCATGCCTCTATACTGGGCACGGCCAACTCCGTTATATGGCACTTAAATTAATAGCAATAAGGGTGAAGGTGTAATAATAAAATGTTTTTATTGATGGCATGTTTACTTAATAGTTATAAAATATTTAAATTAAGCACTATCTATATATAGTCAATCGTAAATATTAATGTAGGTAAATTGCAGCGTTTCGTTTTTTACTATGATTTTATAGCGGCCACATTATTATGTGTTCATATCGACATTTGGCGTGTACCTATTGCAAGCAATTTTGTAGACTAGTATAAAAACTACGAATATCAAGGTAACATAATAATATCAAAATGTTTAGCTCTGTTTTTAGTTAGGTAGGTATTCACTTGATAAAATAACTTTGCTTCGTGAATTTGTTATGGAAAAGTTTCTCTACATAACTTTGAGTTTGCACTGACGAAACATTTAAGTACATAAAACATGTTAAAAGCTCTGTTTTACATTTAAATTGGAAACATTTAAGTACATAAAACATGTTGAAAACTCCGTTTTCTGCTAGTAAATTAAATTGCGTCTGCATTGTCATATACTTAGAGCAAAATCCCACTGCAGCCAGACCTTCCCAGAAAATAAGGAAAGAAAGAAAGAAAAGTTTTTTATTTGATCACAATGAACACTCCAATAAACCTTAAAGCTAGTTTAATTAACTACATAATAATTATGCTTATAGGTAAAAAATATTCTAAATAAAATGTCACGTGTAACCAAATATAGGTCTCCCACTCAGCATCATGCTGCAGCAAGCTGCAGCGCTGGTTTTCAGTGGGAGCCTTAAAAAAGTGAAATCACGGACAAAAAGGTAGGTGTTTACGATTTATTTGAGGAACGTCTGGTGGCAGTGGGATCTTGGAACAATAATACAATTTGTTGAAGAGGAACCATTTATATTTCATATTTGAAATCTACTCGAAATTCTGAAGTACAAATGCCAACTCAACAAAACAAGTTATAATGAGATTCGTCACAACTCACATACGACGACCTATCAAACATTTACATGTATAAGTCCCGCAAATTGCTATTGCGCTGGAATTATGTCTCATTAACATCGAAATGGCGTCACGTCTTACACCACGTTTATGCAGTTTAAAAAATCAAATCTAGTGTCCTAAAATATAGATACATTAAAAAAGTAATAATTCCTCAAAATATTGTTAGCGTACATGACACGCAGAGTTGACATGACGTTTCGTTATTTGTTGCGTAAGTATTGTTCACACATTATTCATATTTTAAAACTAGCTTATGCTCGCGACTTCGTCTGCGTGGTCTACACCAATTTCAAACCCCTATTTTTACCCCCTTAGAGGTTGAATTTAAAAATACTTTCTTAGCAGATGCCTACGTCATAATAGCTTAAATCTGCATGCCAAATTTCAGCCCAATCCGTACAGTCCTTCTTTAAATAGGTATAAACTATAAAATTATCCCGGAAAATTAAAAAGTACCATGATTTTTAAAGTGAGAGAAAAGAAATTTGAAGCGGTCTTCATAAAATCTGATTCCATGCAGTTGAGAGAATAAGCTAGTTACGTATAAGTAATTTACGCCAACAATATACCAACCTACTCGTGGAAAGGAATTACGACGTAAAAAGTCCCACCGAATTTGAATGGATCAATAGTTTGAGCACAAACAAAGTTCGTTTCCATGCAGACGGTGCAGAAACTCGGCGTGCTCTTGTATTTTTAATATCCCCCGCCCCGCGGCCTCCCCGTTTTAACATAATATAAAATTATAAGCGACATGAATCACGATAATGCGGAGCGGGCCTGTGTGCGCGGCCAATTCACAACTTTGCCGAGACTACCCACCCTGCCACCCCGCCACAGAGCAGCCACTTCAGTGCTACGTAATTTTTATTTTTTACTAGCTGATAGCCGACTTCATCCGCGTGGAATTAGGCTTTTTAAAAATCCCGTGGGAACTCTTTGATTTTCCGGGATAAAAAGAAGCCAATGTCACTCTCCAGTGCCCTGTTTATCAAACATTACAAGTCTACAAGCTACAAGTTACAAGTTACAAGAACTTTTTTACAAACTCTTGTAAATTATGTTTATCAAATAATTTCACAAGACTTGTAGGATTTTACAAGACTTGTAGAACTTGTATTTTTAATTTATAACACTTTATTTTTGCTAAATTGCAAAATAATTTTTCAACCGTAATAAATGACGATAAAATAGAAATTACGGTACCATAACTAGTCAAGTTATTGTTAAAAATAATTTTATTTTTCAAATAATTTAATTTTGTGTTAAATAACCTATTTGTAAAACCTGTTGCTTCTTATTTTACTTACCTATCTACTTTTATTTATTCTATTTCGGTACACCAACAGAAAGTACCGACACAAAAAGTTTAAATTAAAAATATTACATTCTTTTTCATGAATTAAGGTTAGACTTAAAATTTGAAAAAAAGGATAGACTTTAAAAATTTTCGCTATTCGAATTACACTGCAAAAAATAGCGAAATCTGATTCGAAAGTTACAATTATTCTTCAAGTAAGTAATTCGTGACAAAAAAGATATTTTATTTGGCGCATTTACTGATAAATTATCTAAAGACCAAAAAATAGCAGAGTGGAAAGAGATACTATTGCTATGTCAGTCGCTTGGACTTGTATCTGCCGAAAAAGATTATGCCAGCATACTCGTATGTACATGAGACACGTTTTGGTCAAATTTAAAAAGAGCAGCATTGATAAGTTTAATAAAATTACACCTTCGAATTATTTTATAGTTATTTTACCTATTTACTACTACTTACTAGGTACTAGATAATTTAATTATTCTTTTATACAATATCATACTTGCATACAACTTGTAAAATAAATTAAGAGTCAACGGAGGCTCTCCAACTTTTTCGTTACAAGTTACAAGCTAAAAGTTACAAAGGCATTTTTGATGAACAAAACCACAAATACAAGTGTGAAAAACACTTGTATTACAAGTGATATTACTAGTAGCTTGTAGTTTACAAGTGTAGTTTTGATAAACGCATTCTTGTAAAAATGCAAAAATTTACAAGAGAAACGCTTGTAATACAAGACTTGTAACGTTTGATAAACAGGGCACTGGTCTTTATTTATACCCATGCAAAAAATCACGTCAATCAATTGCACCGTTGCGACGTGATTGAAGGACAAACCAAGAAACCAACAAACTAACACACTTTCGCATTTATATTAAGGGTACTGATTTAATTTTTTATGGGCTGCGCACATAGTTCGTACTACCGATAGACGGCGTAGGGGGTCCCAAGGTGCTGGAATGGCGACCTCGCACCGGAAGACGCAGCGTTGGAAGACCCCCCACTAGGTGGACGGACGACATCAAACGAGTCGCAGGGAGCCGCTGGATTCAGGCGGCGCAAGACAGTGGCGTGTGGAAGTCCCTACAAGAGACCTATGTCCAGCAGTGGACGTCTATTGGTTGATGATGATGATGATGATGATGATGATTTTATTTAAACATCTTTATTGTTAACAAAATTACAAAGAGTAAGAATACAGGATACACTTAAAAATCAAACGGCTATCTTATCACTACAGTGATATCTTCCAGGCAATCCATACTCAAAAACTTATAGAACTGTAATACATTTATACGAAGTCGTAATGCAGCTATACATACATAGGTTATACATAAACATACACAACATTTATGTCTATTATAATATATTACATACATTACATACATACCTATTTCAACAAATAAATAGATTATGATTTTGATTTTTGAATAGTATTCATAAGACTTTTTATTGAAGTAAAACTTCTTTAAATCTGGAACAATCATCAAACCCCAAAAATACTCTGACTTTTAACAAACCTTATGAATATTATTATCCTTAAACATTCTATTAGACATAATTATGTACTTAATTAGAAACTTCATTTGTGAAGACCAATTAATTGTGCCTATTCTTTAAAATTTTTATAAACTATCCTATTTTTTGAAGGGTTTAAAAAAATTCTAAAAAGGTACAAAATTATGAATGGAAATGTGTTCTATTAACTATACAGAACCACCAAAAAAATTTGTGCAAAACCAAATAAATCTTCCTGTATAAAAATGAATCGCTGAATGTGTTACTGATCGCAAAGCTCGAGAACAGCTGAACCGATTTCGCTAATTCTTTTTATATAATAAGACTAGCTGATCCCCGCGGCTTCGCCCGCGTAGATTTAGGTTTTTAAAGATCCCGTATAGCCTATGTCACTCAGGAATAATGTAGCTTTCTACTGGTGAAAGAATTTTTAAAATCGGTTCAGTAGTTCTAAAGATTACCCCCTACAAACAAACTTAACGACATTACCTCTTTATATAATACAACGGGCCGTGCAGCAGAAATCGTAATATTTTAATTTCGCCATAACTTCAAAACCAAACGTCCAATTTTAATCATTCAAAGACCAAATATTATCTCCATAAACTGTTCTTAGTGATGAAATCATTTATTTTGATAAGGATTAATAGCATGAGTAAAATAAACGCGTTTAAATGTAGTCCAAAAAAAATTCAAGATTTTTAAATAAAAAAATGGTTGCTGTGCCTCACTCGACATAGATGGGTATAGTGTGTCGCGGACTTTTTTGTAGATATTTATAAGATCTACAATTAATTAGAACATTTTATGGTTCTATCTTTTATAGTTTAGGCAGCGTACGCAAAATAAGTAACTTTTCTGGTTGATTTTTTACACCTTGTGTCCGAAAAACCCAAATATCTTACGGAACCCTATTTTTTTCCAAAATAAAATATAGCCTATGTTACTCGTGGATAATGTAGCTTTCGAATGGTGAAGGAATTTTTAAAATCGGTCCAGTAGTTTTTGAGCCTATTCAGTACAAACAAACAAACAAACAAACAAACAAAGTTTTCCTCTTTATAATATTAGTGTAGATTCCTTGAAGTACGAGGATGGTTCTTACGGAGAGATAAAATCAAAAAAATTAGGCGGTACGAAGTTCGCCGGGTCAGCTAAGTACAAAATAATTATTTGAGTAGGAAAATCGCTAGACTTACTGCTTTTACTACTCTATGAACACAGCCCCGCGTGGCGCGGGCAAAAAGAAAAGTTTTATTTTTATAAGACAAGAAATTTATTATAGCTGATGGTCGTGTCGGTTTCGCGTTCCTTCGGAAATAGAACGTAAACGCGGCCTGCATCGACCCGATGGAGATGCGCGCAAAGCAGCCTTCTGACCCAAACTTTGCGGTTCTGGCCTAAAATTCAGTAAAGGCAAATGCCCATTTTTGGCTAAAGTTCGGCCATCAATGTGGATATATTATGCGTTCTCGGAAGTGAGCCGGCGATGGGTTTTTGCTTTAGTCTAGGCAGTACTGAATTATGTTTTTGAATGCGTTTAAAGTTTAAATAAAACAATATTTTAAAAAAGAAAATTTAGACTAGCACTCTGTGAATGGACCAAAAACTCGTCAGGCGTAAGCAGGAGTTTGGACTAAGAAGTACTTGATAGGACAATCCTCCTAGGTCATTTCTATTTGTTCAGAAGGCGGACGTCCTAACCACTAGGCTACCACGTCAGCTTATTTACTAATCCTATTATCATTTCGTAACATTCGATCGGGAATAAAAACCATAAGTTCTAAGTTTAAATTCGTTTAGGGGTATTCGCCCCGCGGGAACGTCATATTATGTAGTGGTCTGTAAAATCATTATTACAATCTCAATTATTCTGATTGGCTGAATTTGTGCGATTCTTGTTGCAACAATGAATTGTAGCCAATAGTGAGCAAGCATCAACCAATCAGAGGTGATTGCAATCGTGACATTGTAGCTGTCATTCTACCGCAATCGAGCAGCAGGCTACGTTCGGGCGCTAACTAACGCCATGCTATTCTTAATGGACTACTTACGACTATCGTATAGTGGCAAAACGCGACACGAGTAGGTACCTATTTTCAAAAATGCTATCTGTTTCACGCCGCTTCGCTGCCTTCTCCTCGTGAAATATAGAGAGTATTATATTATAGTATTATTATATACATTTTATAGTGTCTACTAGCTGATATCTGCGAATTTAGGTCTATTTTGAAATCCCGTGGGAAGACTTTGATATTCTGGCTGGCTCATTTTTGCGCAACGGATCAGCCTGGCTGTCCAGCGCAGAAATACAGCCAGTATTCTCGGCACCATTCCACGCGGGCATGATTTGTATAGTAAT